>NC_139484.1:67494960-68712460 GCF_008360975.1 Lichenostomus cassidix | reverse complement strand
GTCATGTCCTTTAGAAATGACTCTGTTCACCTCAGTTACTAAATCCTTGGGAGAACAGCAGAATTGAGTCACCCAGCTTTCACTTTCCTGGTAGAATGGAAGAACTGCCTTTCCCCACATGTACTCAAAAGTACAATCTTACAGAATCTTTTTTATGAATTTACTGTAGTTTTAACAAATTATACTAATTTATTCTTCAAGAGATACTTAGGGACAAATTTTTGGAATAGCAGTCGTGTTTCCCAGTCCACATTTCAGATGCAATGTACAAGTGTCATCCTTTGAGCCATGCAGTCTTTCTGTCATTATCAGAATGAAACATATGGCATTAAGTCTGAAAGATGCTGAAAGGCAAGATGGGTGCCTGAAAAGGAAAAGCAGCTCACTCACCTGCACAGTTTTGAAGTCTCTCCCCAGCTGTTGTGCAGAAGTGTCTGCCCTGGTAGGTACTGTGACCCCAGGGACACATATGGAAGCTTAGTTCAGGGCCCTAAAAGCAGTGAATTTTTAACATCATTTTGTTCTGATTCAAGTCACTCAAAAATATGAACTGGCTTTTCTTCTGTTTGGTGGTAATAGAAAGCCATTTTCAGTTACTTGCTGATAAAATATATGATAGGGCTGTCAACAGGGAAACTTATTTCAGTGTTCAGCTAGTGTTGAAGTTCAGGGTCTGCTGTGTGAGAACTAACCAGTGGTTAAAAAGCAGTATGCTAGTCTAATGTAAAGGGGAGTGATTTCCTTGGAATAGTAATAGGTATGTATGAAGCATTAGAGTGTATTTTTTTGCTTTAGGTTAATCAAAACCAAAAACTCTCTATTATACATGTTTATTTATTTTTTTTAAATCCACATGCATCTGGCACTTCAGGTGAAAAAACTAATTCCAAAAGACAGACCTTCCAGTCACCTGAATCAGCAGAAAAAGATGATTCTCATGAAAATATTCAAGAGCCCCATGGAATGACTTCTGTCTTATGCAGGTATGTTAGAGACTGGAGATATGGCATGTGAAAAGCTATTTATAAAAAAATCCTTTTTTTAATATAAAAGCTGCAAAATCTACTTCATAAGGAGGTGTGTCAATCAAACTCGAAACATAATGCCTACACTAACTGAGCTTCTTTAATATTTACTTCTCACATGTACTTAACCTTTTTCCCCCCATAGTCTTTTTTAAAGTTAGGAAATTCATCTGTGTTTGCTTGTCTGTGCTGCTATGTATTTTATAAATAACTTCAATTAAAGGTAGAGAAATGAGAAATACTGTTTCCAAATTTCCTTTATTTAGTTTTTTTTTTAAACCTGAGTCACAGACAGCATAAATCAGCAGAGACAAGTGAATTCAGTGGAACTAGGCTGAAATGTAGCAACCAAAATATGGTCTGTGGTATTTAGGCTTTCAACTTCCACCTTTATTTCAGGAACAAAGGCAAGCGCCAGTCTTTGCCTGATGAGGCTAGCAGCTCTAACAATGATTTTCTTGATAGATGTTTCAGTTGGCTTATGCTGGGGTGCTAACTAGAGGAGAAGAAATGGCTACAAACCTGAAAGGTGCCAGCTGATTACTAGGGGCAGATCAAACCAGCCAGCTGGTCGCTGGGGCTTGATATATTGAGCAGAGAAAATCCTGCTGACAGGCAAAGCAAACAGTTGGTTCTCAGGAGCCACAGGCCTTTGGGGAAAAGTATTTATCCCCTGAGTGACCTCAGCCTGGGACTGACTTCAGGAGATGGCTCCTTTCCCTGATGACATCAAGGCTTTTCACACACTCCTTTCCCACAGCCAGCAAGGGATACATGTGTAGGGAACAAGGACCCAACAAAGGAACGTTTATCTTTTTGCAACTTTGTGTTGGCAGCCTCAACAGAGGCAGCTGAAACCAGTGAGTGCAGAAGTCATAAAGTTCTATAGTTAGAACTGCCTTTCTTTTACCAAAATTAATTTAGTTTCCGAGGGGAGCATTTTAAAAACTGTCTGCAATTTTGTTTTCTTGTTTATTGTTTCAGAGAGATGTCGCAGAGTTCACACGAAGGGGAGACTGAACCAAGGAAAAACTCAAAGATGTTAAAAAAGAAAGGCAGCAGGTAGTAAAAACCTTTATATGAGCTGTCTGAACACAGTGTACCAAAGCATTCTTCTGGGGAATCTCAGCAGCTATAGGTACTTACTGAGCTGCTTTGCTGAGGAACAACGAAGAAAATCAATAATAACCCATAAATCGTTTTTAGCTGCAGACCAAGAATCAATCCCAACTTCCTTTAGCTGTTAATAAAACATTCCCTCTTGGTTTTGGTAAGGGGGAACAAGGAAGTCTTTAATACAAGCTCTTTGAGATAGCTTGGGTAATATGGAGGGGAGATAGTTTTGGATTTGGAACAAACCTGAGGGAAGTGAGCTTGTAGAGAATGGATGCACACTTGGCCCAGGATGGTGTATCTCAGTAAGGTTTCCTCACAACAGTAATGTACTGTTTACTTTTGAGCCCAAGATGTGGCACACTAAGTCTTTAATATTTTGTGATTGCTACTTTGGCCTGACAAAAAGAGATAAAAATGTAAAGAATATGTAAACAGACTTAAGATGGTATTAGTATATCAAAAGATGACATTTGGTCTCTTTTGTTATATTTTCGTACTTCCAGTCCTGTGTATTCTTTTTAAAATTTGTAAAAAGATTTTTATGTATATATTTCTCTGCCTTTGTCTCAGAATTAAAATTATTACTTTTTGAGAAAATGAGGCAAAACTGGTTTACTCTTTCACTTTTTATACTTCAGTTTCTAGTCTTCTTCCTTAAGTGTACCCTTTTGTTTCCAATATACTTTGTTATGCTCATTACATTTCCTATGGGAATTTTTGTTATGCAAAGCAGTTAATTCTTACTGGCTGTACAGAGCACCTGTATTGTGTAATAAATTGCCCCACTTAAACAATCTTACAGCTTTCATGGAGTAAAAACATTCTGCCTTTTTAAAAATAAACTTATATTTTGCTAATGAAAAGGTTGTCCTTTGGTGCAGGATGGAAAGTACTACATCAGTTACTCAGTTTGGCTCAGACAAAAGTGCTGCTGTGCAAATCAGTTCACCAGCCTGTTACACGTGAGTGTTAAATGGTTATTTTCATCTCAGTTGTGAAAACAAATTTCTAAATTGTGCCCTTTCAAGCATTTGATTCTGGTGTTGGATTGAAGATGTTTCGCTCTGGAGTGCTCTCTGCACACGTTTCAGAAGGAGCTGTTACCATTAGGGCAGATGATGCTCTAAACCCCTCAGCACAGCAGTGGCTCCTGTCACACTTAGGGTGCAGATAATCACCCGAGCAGATCTCTAATTACCCAACTGGGGTGTCCCCTGTGCTCTGCTTCGGCCAGACCGGCCTGACATGGCTTTTCCTCTTCATTAGGAAAGAGAGAAATGAATGAGCACGGCTTGTCTCAAAAGCAGGGCAGCAGTGCCCTCTCCCGGGCAGCTCGATGTTTGCCCATCCCCTTGCTGCTGGAGGTGTGAGCAGGGAGCCCCGGGAAGGAGCCTGGGAAGGTCCCTGTGCTCGGTGGGATCCCCGCGAGTTCCCCCAGGTCCAGGTGCAGGCACCTCCCAGCCTTCCATCTGCCTCACTTTCCTGGGATGCAGTTTCTGCAGACCTTTCTTTTGTGCCACAGTCGCGTTAGCAATCTCCTGTCCAAACACCCTCTGCTCTGTCCCTGTTAGTGACTTCAGTCTCCTCGAGTTTCTCCCTGGATGCACCTAGTTCCTGTTGAATGTCATGTGCAGATGTCATGCCTAGTGTGACACTTGCCATCACTGCCTGTCAGTGAGGCAGATATTGGACAAGACACAGTCTAACTGGACCAAGAAATAAGTGCAGAAAATGCCAAACGAAGCTCAGAGCAGTTGCTTTGCAGTTAATACTGTTGAACTTTTAGGTTATGTTATAGAATCATAGACTTGGAATAGGGGAAAATGGGATGTGTGGGCACCAGTCACAGCTCAAAACACTCAGTTTATTCTGTACATCTATAGAGCAGCCTATCTCTATTCTGGAAAGGATATAATGGAGTTTTGATCATGCTTTACAGGAACATATAAAAAACACTTGTTGCAGAAATTTAGGGGAGAATGTCATGCCTTTTCCCTCCTATTTTTAAACATCAAGGGTAATATTGATGTTTAAACACCCCAACACACCTCTCCCAATAGCCCTCACTGCCATCACTAAAATTTATCTGGAAAGTTTGTGCAAAGTTCATCACAATCATGATGAAAAACTATCCTTAAATCAGTTCGTTTAGATGAATGAGATTTATTTTTTTAGCAAGAGTAGATGAACAAAGCCTGATAGCTTAGTAAGTGCAAAGGGAAGGAAATAAGGAACAGAGCATGGTGCATTCAGACATCACTGAATGTTTAAGGGAGGTGAAAATCCAGATGCAAGCACTGAATTCATGGAGACTTCCTGACCCAAAATTTTAAAAAATGCAGAATCCAGTGTTTTGTTGAGCCTGGAATGAAAATATACTTTTGGTTGGGTTTTTTTGGGCTTTTTTTTTTCTGTTACCTAGAGCTCCTTGACAATTACACAGGACTAAGGTACAATTTGAATTAAATCACTGTTATTTCAGACTGATGTTCTGATAATGCAGTTGTCTCTATCCTGCAGATTTGTGATATTTCTCATCTTTAATTTTCTTAAATGCAACACCTACACTGTTACTAATGCCAGTGTATATTTAGATGCACTGATAGACAAATATCTGTGTAGATATTTTGTACCCTAAAGAGTTTTCCTTGGACAAGTTTATGTCAATAAGATGAAATCATGGCAAACTCCAGAAAATTCTGCTTGCCACCAAAATTCTGCAAGGCTGTTGTCATGAGAGGTCTTTGGGAACCATGCCAGGTCTAAATGGCAAGAACTAGCTGCTGCCAGGAGGACTAGATCAACACTTTGTCACTGTGCATTAAGCTGTGCAATTTCTTGCTCCAGGAAACCATTAGTGGCAGGATTTTACTTGTGTTTAAAAGCACCTTGGTAAATGCATGGCAGAAAAATTCACTGAGAGCTATGGAGTACAAAGATGCTGTTGCTTCTTAAGAAATTACAAAGCACTGGAAATGAAGCAAACAGAGGAGGAGTAGCATTATATGCTTGCTCTTCTGGCCTCCTTCAAGCTTGGGTTGTTGGCTACTGGAACTCAGAGCAGATGGTCATCTGACCTGGTCTAGTCTGAGATTTTAGGTCTTGAGGACAAAGACCAATATATTGCCAAGAAAAACACTTAAAGGCTGGGGCAGCTGTCAGTTTTGGTACAGTCTCAGCATCATATTTAGTAGACCTTAAACACTAGAATTTAATTAAGTAACTGCATTGCTTTAGTAGCAGACAAACTGTAACACAAGACAAACTGGTCCAAAATACACTCAGAAAACAATCTGTGGATCCAGCCTTCCCTTCCAAATCACTTGATTGACAAAGATTAGTTCCCAGGCTGATCACAGGGACTAGTTTTAAGCAGACTGCAAATAGCAGTAGGGAAGAGCCAGTTTTACATCATTAGAGCTACATCAGGTATTAAAAGGTCACAGCCTAATGCAGATTTTTAGAAGCTTGATGATTCAGAAAGCATGAAAGCTCTGCACTGCTTCCAGCTATAGCTAACAGCAGCTCTTCACCAAGTTCACAAACATCTCCCAACTTGGTGTTCCTCAAAGCGAGAAAACTCAAGTGCAATTTCCTATTCTGCAGCATGCACTTGGGATCCACCAGCATTTTCGTTACTGTTGGTATTGTTTTGGTTTTTTTTAAGGACAGGTTAGTGATGTAGAGGCAGGGATATTGCTATGAAATAGCCTCCAGGTGGTAAGAGCAGCACGCCTTACCTTGCTCTGTTTTGCTCTCCCTGAGCAATGGCACTGCCATCTCTCTGGTGGAATCACAGTAACCACCTGAGAGAGGAATCCTTCACACCTCCCCTGGTGAGGCACAGCTCAGGATCCACAGGCTCCCTGCAGGCTGCCCCTCAGCAGAGCCATGGCAGCAGCAGCCAGGCTAGAGGGGCTCAGGCTGTTTCTTCTTGGACACATCACAGGAGAGGCACACACTGACCTGATGGGCACAGTCTTGTTCACACAGGAGCACTGAACCATGAAATGCCTCTCAAAACACCCTCATGTATTTGTTCATAGACACTTCAACGAAAAAATAAATGCATGTTAAGGATGTAGCTTTGACCAGCTTCTGGGCAAAGAGTTCTTTGGTTCAGGATGCTGTTAAGTGTGTAGGAAAAGTGGAATCTCAACACTAGGTACACATCGATCATTTCTGCTACCTCAAGTGTGACAAGCCTCATACATTGAGTGGAAGTTTTATTTGGAGGTGAGTAACCACTGCTACTTGCACAAAAGGATGCAAGAAAAGCACTAAGGAAATTGTAACCAGCAGTTCTGAAATTGTCACGCCATCAAATTTGCTGCATAGCTTCACAAACCAGCTGTATTTCTACTGTCAGAGTTACATCACCACAACTGTTGCTGGCTGTCAACACTCATAGCAAATGGGTTGGAATAGAACAAGGCAGATGGAAACTTGGCATTTCAGGATTGCCTTACCTGCTAGGCTGTAGGTTATTCCAGGACACACTGTCCTCAGGCTTCTCTGCTAGTGTTATTTTACTTCCTATAAAAAACCTGAACCACCAAGTGAGCAATTTATTTTAATTCATATCATATAAAATATCTGAACCACCAAATGAGTGAGGAAACCTGGGGATGAGGGCACTCTCCAGGCAATAGGAAACATGAATTTGAATTCTTAGCAGAAGAGATTGTTCATGAAAAGCTTGATTTTCCTCTTTTTTTGGGAGCAACCAATTCAGTTCACTGCAGACTGAACTGCAGTGTTTCTGCACTGGTCTGGCTCAAAGCCAAAGGAAAAACTGTTTCAGACCAGCTTTGCTGCCAGGTGTCAGCCCAAGCTGACCAAAGTGGATTTTTCCAGGGTAGCAGTTCCTTTCCCAGGCAAGCTGGAGGTGACAACATACTGGCTTCAGAATGACAGGCTTCAGGTAGCTACTTCCCAAAACTGTTAGTGCCACATGCACGTGGTGTGCACCAGAGTCTGTGCCAACACAAGTTACTGCTGCATGGCTGGCATGGATGGCTCTCAGTGACCAAGCAGTGCAGCTAAAACCACTCCAGTGGCACCCCACTGCTGCAAGACTTTCCCTGCTGCAGCTTTGTAGTGTGGATAAAGGCTAAGTAGCACAAGGGGAGGTGTTTTGCTGACCTGCTTAACCTCACAGCACCTCATTTCAGCTGCAGCCCACACCTCCCACAGCATCTGCAACACCATCAGACAAGCAAAAAGTGACAAGAAAGAAGGGTTCTTTACATAGCTTGCGAGAGTCAGAAAGACAAGGAGAAATACTTCCTTCACTCAGAGAGAATTCAAGTCTACTTTCCTCACCTTACCTGCAGCATGTTCTGTTGCTGCCATGCCTGGACATTGTCTCAGCTCAGACAGCAGAGAAAACCAGTCTGAAGCCAAATATAGCTTAGGTCAAACTGGAGCACTGGGTACAGGTTCTGTAGTACAGATGAAGATGATGGCAATGAATTACTACTTCAGGCAAATAAGATGCAGACCTGAAGGCCTTGGGAGAAAATTAATTTATGTCTCATTTGGGCAAAACTGAGGCAGCTGCAATGTCATAGAATCACAGACTTGTTAAGGTTGGAAAAGACCCCCAAGATTAAATCTAACCATTAGTAAATACATTTTAGTCAACAGTAAGTACAATTTTCACTGTGAGCTCTGTTTAATAAGACATACTACATCATGCTGTAGTATGCATATGCAGACATCTATGCACTTAACAACACTTGTGATCTGAGGTTCCTTCTATTGCATGATGTCAGCCTCAGAGGCAATTTCTCTTGAGTTCTTCCATTCCAAATTTTCAATCATTGAGTCACAGCACTGGAAAGCAGAGGAAGACGCTTACCCATCAATTAATTTCCTTTATTTCACAAGCTTTGAATTCAGAAATTGAACCACGACTAGTAGATCTTGATACGGTAGAGTAAGTAAAAATGCATGTGATTACAAAGGAAAAAATTTGTACAAAAAACTTTAAAAATCCGACAGCAACTTGGATTATCTGTAAGTACCAAAAATCTCATGCAGAAGGAGAGCACTACTGCCCAGGTGGAGAAATCCCTGCAGGGGTGGCAATGGCATTGGTATGTAAAAATCATGGCTCTGTCTAAAATGGAAACAAGAAGGACACAGACTTGGAATGTACCGAGTGGGAACAGACAGGTGCTACAGAGACCATTTGTCATTTCGTGTCCCGATGATTTGCTGTGTCTGAGAGAAGTGCTTCTTGGGTTTATAATAAATTAAAGATTAAACAGAAGCTGCCTATGCTACTCTACTGCTTACTTTCCAGATGGCCATTTTCTTCCTTCATTAGTGTTTTTGGTGGTGTTTCTCAAATACAGACATTAATCTTGGCATTGTGTCTAGTCACTTGTTGGCAATGTGTCTAAAGGGACTCACTCACAGAATGCAACTTGCATAAATAACTCAGTAACATGCATTAACTACTCTAATACAGCGAAGGGGTGCAAAGGAACCATCATTCAGTTACGAGACAAAGCTAAAACCTGTAGTCACTAAAAGGGCAATGGAAGCACCATGCTTTAAGGTGACTATGGCATGAAAGCACAATTGTGAGGCAAGTAGTTCCAAGCAAACACACCACACTATTATAATCACCTCTTTCTATACAAAAAAAAAAAAGAAAAAAAAAAAAGGAAAAAAAAAAAAAAGAAAGACATTTTGTTTTTTATTTCCATTAGTACCAAATAAAACTGTGGGCTCAATAACACAGATATTAAAGGGAATGGACATTATTCCCTTGATGCTTCATCGTTGTGTTTCTGTCCATCATCATTTTTCAGCCAAGACTGGTAATATTCGAGCGCCCGCCAGGAGGCGCCACGATGCGGTGCCCAGTGCGGCGTGGGTTGTTGTCATCAATCTGAGCTCCTGCAGCGACAGAAAACGAGGAAACAAAGCTATGAAAGGGAATAAAACATCAGCAGCGAGGTTTTACCTGCCTGTGCTTCCCTTGCACCACCATCAGCTGGTTTCTCTTGAGCCTGACTGAAGTGCTGAACAGACCTTCAAGGCACATTTCTGCACGCAGCTCCAGCTGTCTTCAATGAGAAGTGTGGGATTAAATGTTTAAGATCAGAGAGTGATTCTAATCCTACATGGAGAATTGTTTTCCACTGACTTGAAGAAGAGCTGATGACAGCCTGCAGACTGAGTTCCCTTTGTGAGATCAGACCTGACAGGAAGTATTACTAACTACAAAAGAACTCCCAAAACATGTATGTGCAGAGTGGATTTTCAAACTTGCCTCACTGACTTAGAATATATGTCCCTACTGAGTCCCTGGGTCAACAATTCAGTAAATATTATGTTAGCAATCATAAATCCATGAGGAAATGAGCACTGAGCTGATGTAAACTCACACCCACTTTAAATGCTGAGAGGTGAAGCTTAAGGGGGCAGCAAGCTTTCTGACAGGCTAAACATTGCCTGATCCCACTCAATTTCCTAAAGGCAATGTAAGACTACCATAAATGTGTGGGGTCATTTAAAATGTTACTGTAGTCTCTGGTTCAGCTTAATTTTGTGTTTGCATCATTCACATCAAATTTCTACCACTAGATGCCCTGGTAGTACCCAGATCCAGCAGTGGGCTGGGAAATCACAGCTTCAGATGCTTATGAAAATTCCAATTATTGGTTATTACTAAGATGTCAAATTTCTAAGCACTTTTTTTGCTTTGTATAGCTTCATAAATATCTGTATATGCTCACCATGGCACCAGGTGTATGGGCAAAAATGTACTTCACCTCACTAGAAAGTTTTTAATATATTTGCTCTCCTTGAACTTTCTTACACAACTTTCATTTACTTTCTAAAGACAGGATCTGTAAGGAGGAAAACTCTGCCATCAGCTCCCACAAAGGAGAAAATCCAATGACTTTCATAACATCATATAGAGGCATTATTCACCACTGGGACTGCAGACTTTTGAAGAAAAAGGATTTGACACGCTTGTAATTGTCTTCACAGGAGAACAATTATTTCAAGCAAACCCAAAGGATGATTTTCCAGTCTGTTTCTTTTGTACCATGCCAAAAGTTTTGGGTGCCAAGAGCAGAGGATAAGAAATACTCCAATCTGCATTTGAGCCACTTCTGCACATGGTTTACAGCCATGGACAAGGACAGTTGAGGTTTCCATGGGCAGCAGTTGCTGGTGATGCAGCCAGTGAGATGTCTGAGACTCATGGGCTGCACCAGAACCCAAGTCCCATCAGCTGTACACATCACCAGGGGACTTCAGTCACATCAACCAGAGACCTCAGCTATTGCAATGGGCCAGGTAAATAATACTGAAAGACTGATGCAGAGAAAAATTTCAGATTGCAAACATTTTGAATATTTGGCAATGTGTAATACATTCCTAGAGAAAAAAAGCATAAAAACATGTATGTGTGTATATGTATACATACACACACACATATATATATATATGTAAGTATATGCATGTATATGAGTAAATACAATCCTTTTATATTTGACTAAAGAAGTAATTATAATTGAAATTCATCACCAATAATCCACACTCAGGGCTTGAAAAGGTTTCTCATTAGCCAGGCTGACTTACCTGATAAGCTGAAGTTGGATTGATGGAGGTTTCTGATTGGTGGGGGCTGGTTTTTGGCAGGGGAGGATTTAGTTGAGGGTGCAGGAGTTGCATATTTTGGCGTAGCTGGGATTTCATACACAGGCCCATCATACATTCCTCTGGAGACTCCTTGCAGTCCTCCCACCTAAAACAAGAGGAGAGTAAAAATCCAGGCACTGAATGCTCCAGTAATGCTGCCTAATGGTACTCCTGCCTGTAGGTAGAGAGCAGTGAGCACAGAGCTATATTCTGCACTGGCTGAATTAAAAACACATCTATACTTCATACATAAAGCAAAGTGCAGTTTGTTTTATATATAATGGAAACTATAAAGCTTCCTCCTTCCATTATTATATATATAAAAATTATGAGAGAGATTCTTATCAGGCTTCCTTCACACTCAGTGTGGGGAAATGGGATTCAAAAGAACAGGTCTGACCTAAGATATTTATTTTAGGTAAGATCAGTCCCAACTGCCTCTATATGAATGGCAGCAATTTCTCTCCTACCTATATTTCCTCTGCTCCTCCCCTTCATAGATCTCATTCTCTTTATAAGAACTCATTGAAAAGAAACAGCAATTTTAAAATTACATTTCAGAAGTTTCTACTTCTTGTCATCAACTAGAAAAGTGATTACACAATGGATTGTGGCAGGGGACCCATCTTACAATATTTGTCAATAAAGTATCTGTCATTTGAGGTCTGATTTCAGTTTGAGGTCTCTAGATTTTTCTACCTGTATGGTTCTTACAAGGAATATTAGAAAAGACAGTCAAAGCAACTTCACTGGCCTTAAAAATCACAGGAATCTAGGAAATAATATTTTAATAAGAACAGTTCCAGTTTTCACAGAGAGCCTGAAGCCATTGAATTTCAAAATGCAAAGCTCATCAAAAAGATCAGAAATCTGTGTCTGGTTTCATTATGGTTTCAGAGAAATGTCCCCAACAGGTTAAAAGTGAAATTAAAATACTGTACAGAAAGACACTGTTCACAGGGGTTTGATCCAGCTCTCAAAGCAATCAATGCATTTTCCTTGCTTCTGATGACAAGGACATCAGGCTCAGAAGAGCCAGTGTCTTGCAGGCTGAGCCAAAACTAATGCCCAGAAGAGAGCAGCTGCCAATCACAGCAATGAATCCACCTTCTAGGATGGATTCCTGCCTCCCACAAAGGCACAAATTTATATTGCTATCCCTGCTCCAGGGATAAGTTTATACTGCCAACTCGTGCCAGTTCAACTTTGCAGTCCCTTGCTTGACAAGTTTTTCTATATTCCTCTGTCATGCACTGACATGTTCATACAGCAGCTCATATAATCACCAATGGGTTTTTCTAAATATTTCCAGTGAATAAAATTTAATAGTGGGAAAAGAAATGCAGGTGTGGATCTGCTCTCCCTCCCGGCAGGCAGCAGAGGGAGCTGCAGGAGCAAAAATATCAGTTCCTTTGTCTGTTCACAGACCTTGCCCAAGTATCAGAGGTCTCCCAAAACCCAGGCCCATCTGCAAGGTAAAGGTTACTTAGCCCAGGTAATTTTGTTCAAACTCCTGCTACAAGACACTACTCTGTGATAGTTGTTTCTAAAGTGCTCATTTCACTGTTTTGATGACTTTTTCACTGATTTATATGGCAGTCCCAGGCACTGAAGCCTTAAGCAGTGAGTGTGAAGAGAAGGCTTGTATCATCTACATGGGTGATGTAAAACAAATGCAACATTGATTGGTATTTTGCAGATTTTTTGCACGTGTATTTGCTTGTTACTGTGCCTTTTCTGTTAAGAAGTGCAAGCCTTGCTTCTGCAGCTTGACAGAACTTGTATCATAAATGATGTAAGATAAAAACTATCAACCTGCTCATGGGCTTAATTTCAGCTGCCAGTCTCACTCAGCCTATGGTATATGCTTGGTTAAAAAAAATATGTGGTTTAGTCAAATTTTTTCATTATCTGTGCTCACACAGTGACTTTTTTGTTCAGTAACAAGAGGCAATTTCCAAGTATCTCCAAACTAGTGTCCAGCCAATTGGTTTTCAACAGATAAGCACTGATAGAATTCGAAACCAGAGGTGACCCAGTCTTAATTTTGGTCATTTCCCAAGCTTTTGATTAAACAAAGAGAAAAGTTTTCTGAGCCATGAATGCTGCTCATACACAGCTCAGCAAATGCACTAACAACAGTTCACAAATGCCTAATATAATGAGAATCTCTGGCTGACATGCTTTTCTTCTCTGCAGTATAGCAGTTCAGTATGCACTTTAAAATTCTGGTTTTATTCTGCCTAACCCTCCCTCACAAGAAGCTTTCACTTTTCTTGAATTTTATCTGAAAGTAAATTCTATCACTATTCCACCCCTCTTCAAAAGCCTGCACTGCTGCACATACGGCAATTATGCCCAACTGGGCATAATTAGATGTTCTACCTGCTGAAATTCATGGTGTTAATACTAAGTTAGGTGAGTCCACAACTGCAGTGAGTTCTGTGGGCATTTTTGGAACAAGTCATATGCAGTCCATCTGATATGGACTCATAATAGCACAACAACATTAAAAACCTGTGCTACTGTGTTTCCAAGAGGGTTTGGCTACAAGGAAGATTAAATATGATCTGACATTACCTTATTCCTGATTTTGATGCGCTGGTAAAGATATTCAGGGAAAGGTTTGCGAGGGATGAAGCGACCCATTCCCTTATTTACGTGCAGATTTCCATCTTCAAACACAATCTTCCCTTGGCTTATGACCACCAGGGGGGCACCATGGCACTCCATTCCTTCAAAGATGTTGTACTCAATGGCCTGAGGATGAACCAACATATTCACTGCAAGACCTCTTTCAGTTAGTAACTTGTCATATGTACGTTTGTAGTCACAGTTTTAGACAACTGCCATTAAAAAGTGTGTCAAATTGTTTTGTATGAAGGAAGAGCAATGCATTTTGTTATGAAATTATTTTAAAGGATCTTTCTGATCAGACTTCCTTGGATGAGACTTTTCCTTTCAATTTTTCATTGTCCATCAACGATTTCACTTGTTTTTGAAGATTTGCTGTATCTACCCAGAGCCTTTAGAACTATGATAGCCTTAATGTGAAGAAAAATTGTCCCTCAGCTGCTGAATACCCAGAGGATGTGGTTCCACCATGCATCTGCTGTGACTGTGTAAGCAAATTTCAAAGAGGCCAGCACACATATCTGTCTGGAAAAGCCCAGGAAAGCCTGAATCTAAATGGGAATGATGGGGCAGGTGATTATTATATATAGAAAGATCCCAAAACAGAGAAATAGAAATTGAATCACCTGAATTTACTTTTTAAAGGTTTCTAAATGTTTCTGCCTTTTTAATATAAAAACACAATGCTGGATTTTCAGTAAAACTTTAGGAAGAATTCCCCAATACAAAGGAACAAAGCACTGAGCAGTAAGATAATAACTTTGAGATAGACAACACATTAGATAAAACCTGTCAGTCACTGGTACTCTGCACTAAGGGCAGAGAAATATGCAGCAAAGCTCTGGAATTAAACAGAAAATCCCATCCATGAAGCTGATTAGAGCTGTATTATCAAAACATTTCATCATCTGTCATAGTTTAGAATAATTTATAATATCAGGTGCTTTTTAAGTAAGCAAAACAAAAATGATCTGGTTTTAAATATATCCTCACAGCTTTATTAACCTCAGCTGCAGAGCTGCTGATTCACACCTGTTTACAGACCTGCCACAAGCATGCAAAATATAAATAGGGTATATGCAGAGAGAAAAGAAATCCTTCCTGATCCCAATGCCTCCAACACAGGATTTCAATACTCTCATGTCCTTAAACATTTACCCATTTCAGAACTGGGGCATGCAGTTATCCCCCTCCTCTGTATCCCATATTATTATTGGTGTTCCCATGATTTAGATCAACAGCTGAAAAGCAACAGTGATGTTTCTTTTCTCTTGCTGGTTTTCATTTGCTCCTTACCGATTTATGGCTTTTGGCTGTTATAGTCTTCACCTTATCAGGGTCCCAAATGACAACATCAGCATCCGATCCTACAGCGATCCGGCCTTTTCTTGGATACAGATTAAAGATTTTGGCAGCATTGGTGCTGGTGACAGCTACAAACTGGCTCTCATCCATCTTGCCTGTGGCCTAAAAACAATGTGATTTGAGCAAAAAGCTTCTGAAATGGGGATTTACTATTCAGAATACTGCAGGGTCAAGGAGAAGGCAAGGACTTTATAGATATAGTGATGTTGCATGAAACAGAGATTGTGTCACACAGGACTTTATATATGGCTCATTACTTGAAAGTTTCAAATAAATGAGTGTGTTATTCCAGGCATTGCAAAGGATAGCCAGTGAAACCTTAGTGCACATGATACCACCAAGGTGCTCAGTTATCTGGGGTCCCTTTCTCCACACATTGATGCCAAATGTGTTTTGTTGCTAGTCCTAGTAATTTCCATTTAAATATTTTTAAAATTTCAAAACAGAGAAACTTACATGAATGTTATGAGATGAAAGATCAAGGTTCCACCACTTTTGGGAACACTTCTTGCAAATTAAGTCCATTCTATTATTAGTATTGTCAGACCTATACATCTAAATAATACAACCAATTATAAAGTCCTTGCCTGGAGAAATGTCATCACCAATGGAACTTGGTATACAGTCAGTGATGTTAATTGCAACTGAACAGAACAGCATTTTGATTTCTCAGTAGAGTATTTTGTGGTCTTCCCTGGCAATGAGCAAGAACAATGTTCTGAGGAAGAACAACAGTGCCAAACCTTTCAATATTAAACACTTACTTCCTGCCTGGTAAAATAAAAGATTTTCAAAGTATAAGCTACTCAGTAATGCTGGACTGAGTGTTACTGTTTGTAAAGCCCATGCTGCAGCCCTTGCTGCACTTCTTTCCCATTGAGAGAGTAACAAAAGAAAAATATCAGCAGCTGGCTGTGCTTTGCTTGCTTCCCTGCTTTGCTGCTACATGGCAGGTATCTGAAGCTGCTTCTGTGTTTGGAATCTCAATAGCTGTCCCTGAATAAAATGGTTATGAAATACAGTCTGGGAGAAGTGCTCATCAGAGCTGTAAATGCTACTGCTTCCCAGTCTGCAATGTGCATTTGAGCACAATGAAATGAGTGTGTGTGAGTGTGCAGGGTGTGCATGTGGAAACAGACAATGGAGGGAGAATATCATTTTACATTAGAATCCATGGAACCATCAAAAAATTCCTGCCTTGCACCGGCACTCCACTGCAAAGTATGCCAGTATGAATTACGTGCAATGCTCTCCTTCCTTCAAAGCATTTCATCACTTAGCCTCAGGCTCAGCTACCATCCATTTGTAATTTCTCAAAAACGATGAGACACTTCCCAAATTCAAACAATCCATTCATCACATTTATATGAGGTCCACTTCAAAACCATTATATTGCTCCAGATACCACATCTCTCAGAAGCATCCACTCTGACACAAACAGAAAATAGAGCAGTGGAGTCTGGAAAGCCTCAGGTCTAATAATACTGTTGCAGTGTCAGAAGTGAAACATAGCCCTGAGTTAAAAAAACTGGAAAAAGCTTCTGAAACAAGCAATTCACCTCACAGTAACATTCTCTCAGGGAATTCTCAGAAATATATCTCAAAGTCACTTAAGCAACAGCCAAGAGTCTCTTGCTTTTCATTATTCAGCCAACACTCCATTTTTTTTAGTCCATAAAAGTAAGTAATTACTTACTACAGCCTTGTCCCAGACAACAGTCATCCTTTCCTCAATTCCATTGACCCCTTCAGGAATCATAGTGAAGTTGTCCTTTCCAATGGCTTTCTGGGCAGTGCTATAGGGGCAATGTCCACTTCCCGTCACCTGCAGGTCCCCACTGTGGAGTTAACACACAGAAGGTTTAGCCCAGGCAGCACCAAGGTGACCTTGCTCTCAGACAGGCTGTGAATGGACCTCCCAAGCCTACACACCAGAGGCACAGGCTGTAAATCATGCCAGCAGCCTTTCCACATTGGCTACAGATCACTGAGAGCAACAATGGCACTGGACATCTCCACTTTCCCCCAGGAGCACCCTGAATTCCCAGATTACAGCCCCCTCTGGTTCCAGGCTGCTTATCTACAGGGATCAGGCAAAAGCCCACTGACCAGGATGAAAGATTACTCCAGGATTAAGGAGATGATCAGAAGCTTGTATGAAATGTCTGCCATTCTCGAGATAAATTAATTCACAACCACATTAAAAAATAATGGCAAATTTCACAATGCAAAGTCATGAGCTTCAAATGCATTCCCCTGCATTTCTCTATTGCACATGTATTTTTCCTGCAAAACTTATACGAATACTTCTCATCTGACCTTCCAAAACAGAACCAAGAAAATAAAAAAAGAAAGTTTTTTATCAGGTAGTTTTTAAAGAACAAAAGGCATAGTGCAAGTCAAACACATGTTCTGGATTTATCTAACTTAAGGGTCTTACCCAGAAAAAGACATGAAGAAAAATGCAAAGAGAGCTACCATTTAATAATGCTTTTATTTAAGAAGTTGGGTTTTTTTAGGCTAGAGAAAATTTTTTTTGCAGAGAACAGAACTGGATCACAGCTGCTCACAGGAAGAAGGAGGAAGAACATAATCAATATGCAGAATCTTGCAAAAATAGAAAGACAAAAAGAAGGTTCTCCAATATCCACAGGAAACGTGGTAATTTTAGCTCTTGATTAAGCTTACAGGAGGCAAGCACATTGGAACTCACTATGACTCCTCTTCCATCACTCCATAAGGGAGATGTCCCCAAGAGCCTGTCATTCTTTTCTTTAATTGATTATGTAAATCCCAGCTCTGAAATACCTGAAAGAGTCTGGCCCTGAAATCTAGATCCAGCAAGCTAACAAACAGCCAAGTACAGGAGAAAAAAATGTCACATGTGAGTAATTCTAATGCCATTTTCTGGGCTGCCAGCCCTAATGATTGCTGACAGAGAAGAGCCCTTGCCCTGTTTTCTGGTTCTTCACCATGCTCACAAGCCATTCATCCAGTTTTTAGCCAAACCCATGAATTTAGTACAGAAAAGGCAGCTATGCTTTAGCTACTCCTGATTATTAATGACTGTCTGATGTTATTCCATAGGATTAAGGCAATTTAATCAGTGAAACATTCATTTATTCTAACACAATTAAGTCAGAAGGTTGCAATGCCATTTCTTTCTTTGTGAGGCTCTTCTAATCAAGCAAAGCTTCCTGTGGCCTCTCTGCTTTCTGCACTCTGATTGATAAAACCATGAAAACCTGACTGTCACAGGTTTGTGATATATCAGTTTGCCCTGTATCACTGCCCACTTCCCAGAGCTTATGCTGTGCTTCTAACACCACACTACTAATTCCCACACCCAAAAGATAAAAACTATTTGCTTCCTCAACTCCGTAATTCCTCTCCTCTGACATTTAACTACATTAATATAAGATGAACTGCACTCCCCAGTCAAATCAATACAAGGCTTCTGAAGCTGAAGTGTGTCACCTGAGAGCAGCCCATCACCTCCTGGTTAACCCCTCAGGCACTCCTACTGTCTAATGGGGGATAAGCACCACATCAACTAAAAAACTGGGAGACAAGAAGGCATCATCATTACCTAAATGCCATATCAATACCTTGTCATCTTATTCTTCCCCTTAAACAAGGCCCTCATGGCAAGCTGCATCTTCTGTGAAGCACCAAGATCTCACATCTCTGGATCATAGGAGGTGGCACATCACAGCTGCAGTAATGCAGCAGCACACCATGGAAGATCAAAGCTAACTCAGGTTCATGACCCACAGATGACAAAAGGACCAAATCTCATGAGGCAAATTCACTCTGCAAATCCTATGTGACATGATGGGGTTTTACAGATTCAGCTTTTCAGTGGAAAATCAACACTTTCTGTGGAAAAGAGCACAAGCAGTATGCTGTGTGCTTGCAGAGGAAGGATGTTGCAAGGATTTTTTTAATGAATGTAAAATATTGTTATTCAAATCAACAGTGAAATGTGAAATACTGTCTTCACCATCATCCTTGCATAAAATTCCTGATGAACCCAGGGCAGACTGATAAAATATACAGTTCATTTTTCAGTTTCACAGTATTGATTTAAAGTATTAAAACTGAAAGCAGGCTAAGCTGCTGTCATTTAAGATCTAGGACTTTAAGCCACTAGGAAAAAAAAAGCCATTTTTGCATGCTTGGAGAATAATGGAAATTTCTGTAACTCCTCAGTTTGTCTTTCTGGTGTTAGTTTTAAAAAGTCATTATTTGGATTCCAATTCTAAAAATGTTCTTGCTATTTTAGCTAATCTGCTTTGACCCATATACTATTGTTTTGGGACCCTCTTCTAGGAAACATATATAGCCACTCTAACAGACTAAAGAGTCAAACATTTTGATACACATGGGCTGGCTAAGAGCCTTACCCTCACACAGTGAGCTTCACCCTTTACAGTGCTGACAGTGATAAATCAGACCAAGAAAGTAATTTTTTTTTCTGTGTCCTTATTTGGAACAAAAAGCTCAATTATGGAAAAACATTTTGGCCATCAGACTGTCAGAAGAGAACAAACTGCTGCATATTCTCACCAGAGGCACATGTAACTCAGAGCTCAAGTGCAGCATCTTTAGAGCAGCTGAGTTAAAGCCTGGGTGGGCTCTGGTGGGCTGCACAGCCTGACCCACCGTGTGCAAGGGGAGATGTGGCACTGACTGATGGCAGCTTCCTGTCACATCTGTGTGCCCACCCACCTCCCAGGCAGCTGCTCTCAAGATGGTCCCCTTCAAGGTTCAAATTCCACTGTTCTGTCTAGAGCACTGGAAATCCTGGGAAGGGGAGGCAGGAGGTGAGCTGGGTGCCACCACATGAAGGTAAATAAGTATTTGAATGGTAAGTGGAGTTCCTCGCTCCAGCCCTAGCAATCTGTCCTGGTGGGGCTTCAGCTGTGAATTTCTAGATCATTTCAGAGCAGATGGTCTTTTGCTTAAGCTAGAGAAGACCCACAGTTGGCTACAGGCAGGAAATACTTTCAGAGATGGGTTTACAGTCTGAGTTTCTGGCAAGGCATTGCTGATATCTTCTCTTCTATATGAGAAAGACACTTCTTCCTTTGCTGTCAACATTCCTTTCACCTCTCATGATTAAACTCTCCCTGCCTACCTGAAGGCAGTCAGCTCACATCCCTGGCTTATCAAGTGATGGCCTTCAGTCTCCTGCTGTCTCCACCCAAGTCCCTGACAGTCTCCTCTGTGATCCACTCTGGCCTATTTCTCCTGACACACCTGCTCTGCATGTACCACTTATCTTTGCCTTCTTCCAGCTGGAGGATGCTGGAGCCAGTAAAGACACGAGGCAAGCAAAAAGTAACAGGGCTGCAAGAACTGGACCCCAGTAAACTTGTAAATGATTTTGGTCACTCCCAGACCAAGGCAAACTACCAAGTCAGAAGTTTCCAATATGCAGGAGATAAACCCACAGAACCCACCTACAAACACAAGTTAGCTTAGGACAAGCCAATTTTCAGAAGAACTCATAGCTGAGAGCCCTGCACCACCTTTGACAAAAACAGCCTCAAGAAATTCTTCTTGGTTCTAGGTATCTGTATTGAGGAACAGCCCTCATTTCAGGAGCTGTGCTTGTCAGATATGTCTGGGGCTTAAAATTGAGTCCATTCTCAAAGATGGGAGTCCATCCACCAGGTTGTTGCTTATGCTGGACAGTGACAATGCCATCCCATCATATATCAAGAATTCTGCTAAAGAAAACTGAGAACTAGGGAGAAGGTCAGTCTGAAGTCCTGACAATCTAGTTGTACAACTAGGAATCACTTAAAAAGCAGAAAGGGAAAGAATTAATTCCTGAATAGCCAGCAGCTGCCTATCTATCAAGCCAACCAGGAACTGGAGTGTCCATAACTGCTCACTTGACTGACAGCCTAAGCATAAGAATATAACTATCCCTGCTTTTCTATGTCCCTTCTCTGCTGTTTCATGTACAAGATTGGTCTAAAGGAAACCTGGTTGATCCCTAGATGCTTCATCCCATGTAGCTTTTGCACTTGCCTTACCATCAGCCTGTTAAAAAAAGAAAAGAAAAAAAAAAAATCTTACCATGCTAAGAGTGAATTTAAGTGGTCTGGAGTGGTAGGATCAGGGCTCAGAGGTGGTGAGGTCACAAAAGCTGCAGCCTTGGCCCAGTTTTTGCTCCAGTAATGTGTCCCATCTGTCCCCAAGCTGGCAGTGATCGGCTCTCCAAAAACAAGGGGACCTTGGAGAAAGCAAGGATATACAGGGACTAATTACAACCCACTCTCTCTTCAGCAGATGACACTGCTTGCTGCATGCAGCCATGTATAATTCACACATTGCTACATGGCTAGCACAGCTCCCAGAAAATTAAACAGCCTTGGCTTTGTCTGTATGATAAAAAATTAATCAGGAGTCTCTCTGAGCTCTACATGCTTTTGATCAGCGTATTTACAAATCTTTCCTTCTAATCCAGAAGGAGACAGTTCAGACCTGCTTTTAATTTGTGCTGTTTTAATCACAGCCATGTTCTCTCTGTTGCTCCAATTCAGAGTGCACTGGGTGGTGGATCCCTGTGGCAGACAGATGCCTTTTTACTACTCCCAGGTTGGGCACAGCACCAGCAGATAGCAGCATATGGTCCCCAGCACCACACTCCAAGTCTCCAAGAAAACAAATATCAAGACAATAATTTGCTCTTTGGCTTTTCCATATTGCTGATGAGCTTTGTCGTACCAACCAGCAGAACAGTCCTGACTTGCAAATGCAGCTTTGGAAGCAGCTGCCTTCAGGCTTGCAAGGCCCTTTTGGGTGCTTTGCAACCTGGATCCCACCATGGCCCCAGCAAGGAGGGCTGACCTGCAGTGCACATCTGAGCAGTCAGCTTCCAGCAGCAAGGCCAGGAGCAAGCTCCAAGCAGCCCTAACAGCAGAATCACTGTCCAAGCCACACCTCAGGGGGTGACACCCTGAAATACTGGCATGGAGGATGTGCTAGACCCCATTAGGAATAAAGTATTTCCCTCCCATGAACAGAGATAAAACAATCTAAGGGAAAAGTAAAAGGGAAAACAGGATGGAGAAGAGTTACAGTTCAGTCCTCAAGAGGACAGTTTGTGGGGAGAGTTTCTCAAGTAAAAAATACAAAAGGATTTCCCCTCATCCTTCCCAGCCATAAATATTTATTTAGAGTCTGTGCTGGTGCTACCATTCTTTGGTAACTTCTCCCTAGCCTGTCATTTGGGTCACAATGTACATGATTTTTAACTGAGCTTCTATTAAACAAAAAAAAAACCAAGTTTGAGGGAGGAAGGGGAGTCACTTACCTCTCTTCCTGGCCAGTGCAATGATATCAGCTGCACTCTTGCTCATCACCTTGGTGATGTACACTGGGCAGTTTATTCGACTGGCAATTGTGATGGCACGGAAAACTGCTTCTGCTTCAAGCTGTGCAAAACAAGGAGGGAAAAGTTAACTGCAAAAGCAGGCTGAAGAAAAAATGAACTGGAAGACTGAGCCATATTTCTCACTGTTCAGCAACAACTCTTCAGGGGTTGATTCTGCTTTTTCCATAGAGACCCAGTGCTGGTAAAGAGGGAGCTAACCCATCCTCAAACTCTTAGCACTAGCAGTACCCACAGCCAGGCTGTACTCACTAGCAGGGTATGGCTGCCCCAGCACAAACACAGCTCCCTGGCTCCCTGCACACCAGGGGAGGTCATGTCTAAGCAGCTGATGCAGTTCCCCTTTATTTCCCTCCCACCTTCCTGCTTCAGACTCCTACCCTGCAATTGGAAGCAGAACAAAGCAAGAAAACTTCGTCCCTGCTTGGAGACAACCTCTGAGCTCCCCCTGGCAGCTTTCCCTAATCTTTACATAATGGTGACAGTGAATGTAAAGTATTCTCAAACAGCAACTTCAGCACTATGGACTGAATTTAGCCCATAATCCATAGCAGCCTTTGAAGCAGTGCCCAGTAAGTCCCCTCTGTCAGCAAGCGTGAAGGCAATCTCCTCCCAGGGAGCCATCTGGGACGTAGGCACAAAGCAGGCATCTTCAGATGGAGGAGCAGTGCTTCCCAGCAGCTCTGGAGACTCCTTTCCCCAGCCAATCAGTTTTATACCAGATCCTTCCCAGATGGACTCACAGTATTGGCATTTTAATACCAAAAACCCTGCTGTAACTGAAAATAGTGACTCAGTAGTACAGAAATTTCTGTGGAAGAGTTTTGCTAGAAAAGCTGAGCAACTTAGGCCTTCCAAAACCACATGGCTTAATCCTTTACAGTTTTGTAAAGTATTTTTTCCTTCAATCAGACTGCTTCAGGTTGTCCTAGGACTTGTGTCAAAACATTTGTTCTGGAAACCCCAAATGCCCCTTCAGAAGAGCAGAGAAAGAGGCAGGGCCCTCTGTACCTCAGTACTAGAGCTGAAATAAACAGAGGTGTGGTCAGAAAGATGCAAAATTCCTTTCTGGAAACTGCAAATGCAGATTTTCCTTAGGCCCTTGTTCTCATTAAAAGGAAACAAGCCTTTTAGAATAATTTTGGTAGAAGTTGAACAAAGCAAAATGAAAAAGTACATAAACAGTTCAATATAAGAATGCAACCAATTAAGCTGATTCCTTTTGCCTTGGGGAGAAGTTAAATAAAGATCTGCAAACCACAACAATCTCTTCAAGTTTAGCCACAAATCCCCAGGACCTTGTCTCTTTGGTCTTCTAGGAAAGCAGTCACTTCCCACTGCCGCCCTCCACCATCCCATTAATGGTCTGAGCTGTGTACATTAAGGGACATCCTCATGTCTTCTCATTTTCCTTGTCATTAAATAAACCACTTCCAGATGCCTGAGATGATCCACACCAGAGCCCAGATTTCATTGTAAGGGAGTTGCATAAAATGAGCTGCCTCACAGCATCTTTCCATTCTCACATATTTGCATCTCTCCAGCCTGCATTTCTGACACCAATGTATCTGCCAGCATGAGAGTAGATCTCCATGTGGGTGTATGCATATCCACAGTATAGATGGCACATGCATCTCATGGAGGTTTTCAGCTGAAGCATTTTAATAAATGCAGTTACTCCAGGGCCTAACCTTCAAGCTGCACTGCTGATTTTTAGCCGGATAAACCCATATTTTTTGTCACCACAAATCAAAACACAAAGGTTGCAGTTAAAAAATACATCAACACCTGTGCCCAGGGCAGCAGAAGCTGCGATCCCTGAGTGCACAAGGACACATTTATTCCTGGCCTAAGGGAATGCACCTGCTGCAGCATCCAAAGGGCTTTCCAGGCAAACAAACAAGTTGAGAGGACCTGGACTTTTCAGACTTTGAGTAATACTGTAAGAGGCAGTGGGAGAAGCAGACTGCTGCCTTCCCTGATGCACCCAGCCATCACCTGCATGTACAGAAGCCAAGCTCAAACACCATGCGTTTGACAAAATACTTCCACAAATGACAAAATGAGTGAAATCTCTTACCTCTTCTGGCCTGCTCAGGGCATGTCCCTCAGGTCCAGTGATTCCCATCTCCAGAATACGTTTTTGTTCCTGCAACACAAGAGATAAATGCTGAAGCAGCTCCAGGATGAGACCCTGGCATTCAGTGTGCTCAGGGAGATGAACAGCAGCCAGACTGTCTGACTGCCCCTTTTAATGTCAGTGTAAATGCAGCTGCAAAGCCCACTGAACACTGAAAACACTGGCTCTAAACTGGTCCCATGCTACACCAGCACAGCCAGCACAGGTCTCTGTTCTGTGATGGAGCATATTTGTGCCCCAAGCCATTGAGCTGCACCACTGGAAACCTCCTCCTTGTAAACCTCAAAATCCTACTTGACACCACAACACCAGCCCATGGAATGGACTTCCAACAGTACACTAAATAGCAATTATGGGTACTTCCAGCCTGCCATTCTTTCTTTACTTGCACAAGTTTCTCTCTGGTTGCAATCCACAAAGCACTTTCTTATACTTTCAGCATTGCTGACACTTCCAGTTTTCTCTAACACTTTCTTCTGACACAGTGAATCACTAAAATTATGCTTTTATAAAACAAAACACTGACCTACAGTTGCAAGGGTGCTGTGTCCACATCAAAAAGTCCATCTCAGGACCAATGGGGGTTTGTCAGAAAAAACAGCCTTATAGCAGTGAGATTTTTTTTTTTTTAATAGACAAAAAGCTTCACTTAATTTAAGGCCAGACAGTAGTATTAGAATAAATTTCCCTTTCTGCAGAAACTGGTGGTCAACCCCTTTTCATCTGAGGTTGGTCCAGGCCTGAAGAAGAGCAGGAGTGGGACCAGAGCTGCTGCTGTACCTCTGGCCCTGCTCTGCCCACAGGGCTCTAATGAGCCCAGCTCAACGATGCAATGGCTCTGTGACACAGACAAATGTCCCCTGGAGACCAGGATGAAGTTACTGAACATATTTGAATGTGTCAACTAATAAATATCTGATCCCAGCTCCCTGAGGGTGAAAAGCTCACACATTAACAACACACACCAGTAAAACCTGAGCAAGTTAACATTCATGTATACTTTAGCCTTCACTGCAATCAATCAAAGCTGAAGAGGCATTAACAGGAATGTATTAATCTGACTGTGTAAGAACATTTTGGTTAGAAAAACATAAGGTTTCATAGGTACTCTAAAAAACAGCTGCTCTGGATCATTAACGCAATGGCTCTGAACAGTTCCAGTTAAAGACTTCAGATAGTTAAAATGCAGCAAAAAAAGGAAATTACAACCATGTAAAAAATAGCAAGTTGGCACAGAGTAGATACACAAAGTAGGACAGATTTGCATCTTGAGGGAAGCAAGATCCTATGATAAAATCAGATCATATGATAAATTACCCACTGTAAGAGGACTTGATAGTGCTAATAAGCTAGAATGTATTTTGATAAGATCAAATTTGTATTTTCACACAGTAAAGTACTAAAAACCCTATGTAAAGGCAGTTTTCTTTTCACAATCCAAATAATTCTTCTAAATAAAAGCATAGGGGAAGACTGATTTTATGACATAGGGCAATGGCAAAGAAATACACTGATGTATAACATAATTTACATGTATTTACTACTTCATCTTTTCCTAAAAATTTTTCTGTCCTCTTTATTCATATTCAATGACTGTATATTAAGGCTGATCAGAGAAAAATGTAACTGAAATATATTTCTATCAAAAACGCAATTCCATGTGTGCACCTTGATTTTAATGGAGAATTTATAAAAACATCATAGGTGCCATTTGATTTGTTTTATTTTGCCATTCATACAGTAACATTGACTTAATCATGTTTATCATTATTCATTCTAATTCTACTGGATTTTTTTAAAATCCAACATTATTTATGTTGTATTAAAACTGTAAATTATGTATTTAGTAGTTTTAATTCATGCTAAACTTCATGAGAAATGAGCTTTTTTCCTCTCTTGAATTCAAATGAGGATTGTTACCTCGGGGGAAGGACATGACTGCAGTGTATGTGCCTGCTGACTCCTCACTAGTAACTTTTGATCCCAGTGGTTATTTTGGCCAAACTCAAAGTTAAAAGTGAAAGGCAGATCTCAAAGGGGGTAAATTCTAATCAGGCAGATGGAGATGTGTTTTTCCAACAGAGGGAAAAACCAAATACACCCAAGGCAAGAGTTCTTACACACTGGCCAACCACTCAAATATTCCCTTGAGGTTCTCCCCTAGCCATGAGACAAGGTGGGCTACTTGTCCAGATCTCAAAGACAGCTTTAGCTGCTTTAATTTCCTTGTCAGCTCTGCAGCCCAGTCCTTAGTGGATAAGCCAGCAGATAAGCAGCTCAGCAGATAAATCAGCCAGCTCACTCGAAGCCTCACCGACCTAAGAGGGGCTGGATGCACGTAGGAGGGATCAGAGGAGTGAGATATCTCCACAACAGCCTTCAGAGGTTCATCTGTCACAATGTATTACAACAACACCCACCCAAACCCACCCCTTCTGTTTTAGAGGGGAATCCTGGCCCCTGAAAGACCAGTGGGAGGTTTACTGCTGTCCTTGGGCTGCCTCTTTCCATGTTCCCATGTGTTGTGGCACCAATCAGAGGCATGGCACAGTCCAGTGGGAGGACAGCAGCTCCAGGGCACCTGACCTGCAAGGACTGCACTGGAGATCCAGGACATTTAAATGGAACTGATACTGAACTTGAGCCCAGCTTCCTGGTTCTGAGATGCAACTTCTAAGAGCATGGATTACACTTAAACACACAGTTTTGAAGTGTCTACAAGATCACAGTAGCTCTTATTCTGAGACTTCAGAGATTTATAAGAATATTCTCAAAAATAAATAGGTCTGTGAGCTTTAATACCTGCTCCAAACTCACTGCGCTGCTCATGCTGACAGCTGCAGCAAGAGACTTTAGCATAAAGCTGTCAGATCCACCTTTTGTACCCAAAATCTGTGAACAAGACTTTACATTGTTCTGCTTCACTTTTATCTGCTGGATTCAGAAGAAATCTTCTTGCTTCCTTCTGCCTCCCTTATCTAGTCCTCACCTGCTGCCAAGGCAAGGAGCTGCCTGGATCACTGCCCTGTCTGAAGGATGCTCTGCCAATTAATGCAAAAGGGCCTCCATTCTCTCCTTCCAGGCTTTATACCAGCAGTGTGCAGGGCATCAGGATCAATATAGGCTCTTTCCTGGGAGTTCCTTTCTTCCAACGCATTCTCTGACTCGCCTACTTTACTTCTCCTCTCTTGTATCTATCATCTCGCAAAGTGAAGCAAAAATGAGTGTTCACTCACCTGAGCTATCAAGTCTCCATTTTCAGCATGGACCAGGATAACAGCCCCAAGACTCTTTAGGAAGGTAAAGGCTTCATAAAGCTGCAGGTAGTACAAAGAAGGAAACACTGCTGAATAAGGAAAACACATTACTTAACACTCAGACCTCTCTGTTCACCTCAGTTTTGTACCTTCCATGCTGGAAGGTGAATAGTGGTGAATAGTAAATGATCTCTTTTCTACAAAGAACCTGAGCTTCACTGATTGGTGCTGACTTGCCCTTCCCTGTACACACCAGCTGCACCAAGATAGGATCAAGAGCCCCAAGCAGGGCTGGATTTCCCTGGGACACAGTTCGCCCCATCCCCTGCACTGTAGAGCCACCTCACCATGCCATCACACCAGGTCTAAGTTTAGTGACCCTCTTTTCTGTAGTTTTAACAAATGTAGAAGAGAATTATTGGGATGTACCACAGACTCTTTTAGTACTGCTAGAACATCTCTTTTCTGAAGTGCAGGCATTTTGCACCATTTTCTTAGAGCAGTCATTGTTGAGCTTTCACAAAAGTTGCAGTATTTTCTCTAGGACATCCCCGTTTCTTTAATTGCTTTCTAAGATCCAACACCCATCCATAAAGAAGGGCAATAGTTGATCCTGTTTTTTTTACTGGTAATTTCTGAGCACACATCTATTGAAGTACAATTTCCTTTCCAAAACACACTCAACTTATATGTTCCTTTTTTAAACCAGACTTCAGTAACATGGGAGCCCAGTATCCAAACACAGATTAAATATTGAAGACATTCTTCAGTGTCTACTTTTGCATTAGGGCACTTCAGGCAGCATTGAATGCCCTGCAATACACAGCTTGCAACATGGATATTTAAACAAGGTAACACCCATTAGTCACATAAAACATTTTGATGTATTTCTCTTGGCAATTCCATCAGGGAGTTAAATTTAACAGGCACTGCCTCTCAGAGAATATTTATATAATATTATGTCTAAAATTCCAATTAAAACCACATGCATTGGAGGTGTAACAACAGTTATTTAACTGTATTTAACAGAGCTGTAGCTCTGGGAATAAGTAAGAAAGAAACATTTTCTCAACTGAATAAGCAAAGATTATTATTACTGACAGATGCCATTGTCCATTTACAGTGGCCTGATATGTATGAATAGGAAAGCTGAAGAGTCTGGAATCTGTAATGAGCTCTGGACAAACAAGCTCATTGTTTTCTCCAGCCCTAATGAGAGAAGGCCACCTCCCCCAAAGAGCAACTCCATTTACTTGCTTGCAGCAACCAAGAAACTCTTGAAACCTCACAGAACTGTCACTGCCTCGAGTGCTTCATCTTTTTCTCCCTCTCTGACCTCAAGTTCTCAAAAGGCTACTGCAAAACAAAATTAGTGAAATCCTGAGCAGAGCTGAGTGGCTGCAATTTTGGGAGACACCAGAAGATCTCCACAGAGGGTGAATGTCATACACTTGAAGAAACACACACAGGTGTTCTACACACCTCAGCACTGACCCTCCAGAGAGCACATCACCACTGCACATTTCTCCCAGTGCCAATCAGGCCAGTGAGAATGTTTCCCTGGGATTCAACCTCAGTAGATCCTCAAGTGTGGGGAGGTGAGGAAAGAGAAAAAGCATTCAGAGCAATACCTGGCTGTCGGACATTTGGTAGAGATCTTTGTACGCCATGTAGACTTGAAAAGAGTTCACACCTGTTCCAAGACAAAATCCAAAGGTGTTGCCATGTAAGTGTATTCTTAAATTGTATTTGAACAAAAACTTTAGGACAAGTAAGTAATAGAGTATGTCTGGACTAGGGTTTTCACCAGTGATTGCCAAAAATCAAGTGTGGCTTCACAGCTGCTAGGACTAGAAGCCTGGATGCCCTCTTCTCTGGGGGAATTTGTTGGATGCTGTGGGTTGGCAGTGTTCATCCCTGGAGTGACTCAGCCACCACTGCAAACAGGATTGCTCGTAGCCAAATCACAGACAAGCAATGGTGGCTAAAGCAAGCACGTAAAGTTTGTGAAGTTTAAAAAACCTCATATAAGGTTCTGTGAATCACTGTTTTTCTTTTTTTACGTTTCCTTAGCTAATCAGGAAAACATTTCAGCTTGATCTAAAATGTGCTTTTTGTTAGATAAAACTTCTAGTTAGGTTCCCCCAAAGTGCTGAGAAGATGTAGGAACTGTGTATCTGAATGTGCATACAGACTCGCTTTTTCTTGACCTTACACTTCAAAGTGCCCAGCTTAGCTGATGGTAGACACTAGGAAGGAAAGGAAACAAAGCCTGAAACCCAGTTTTACAGGCAGCTCACCACACCTCTCCTTCTGCCTTCCAAGGATGGAAGGATTTACGCTGGCAGTCATAAAAAAACCAAGAAAATGACAGTTTCAAATTTCAGAAATCCGTAAGAAAGGCTAGTGTTTAGAGTCAGTTGTCAAGAACCCACTGCATTCAAATCCCTACAAGTGCTGCTATTTATTTCAAAGATTTGGTTATTTACACAGCTTTATGTTCTAACAGAATGAGAATTACAAACATCTTCTGTTCATAATCTCTGCACATATGAATTCATATTAGTTTATGTATTTGCCTTGCTCTTTAGTCTATTGACAAGATCTCCACTTTGGTCCAGGGACCAATCTTGTAGTTTCCTACTTTAAAAGAAAAGTAAATTCTAAGCTATCTAAGCCGTCTGTGCTGCATTTCACAATGGCTGTGATCAAAACTCTGCTTCCTGGGGCAAGAAGAAAAAGAAAGAGATCTGTTCATGCTATTCATGTTGTCTACACAAAATGAATAGGGCTCTCTGATGAAGATAAAACTCCTTCATGAGTCTAGAATGAGCAAATACATCCTCAGGCAGAGGGTATGACTGCTCACACACACACACACACACAGAATTTGTTTATTCACAATTACAGGACTAAAATACCCCAGGATACATGCAGGATAAAACGCTGAAATGATCCCTGGTATTATGTCTCCCTGCTAAGTCCAGGCAGCTCAGAGAGAAACACAAAGCAGGAGCTGGCCCCTCCTTGCTGACTTCCACAATCCAGCCTGAAAGGTGGAGCCCTGTCAGCTTGTAAGCACATCCTTTCTTCCTGTTTTCCTATTTATCAAGTTCTCAGAAAATACATATGGCCTTTACTAACTGTAATCCCTCCATCTATTCCTCATTACAGTTTCAAAGTACTCAGTACATTCTTATTTTAAAACCTAAGCTTGACTGGGCCTTTCCTGGGGCCAATGCTTGCAGCCTGGTGTCCTCAGCCCCGTCTGCCTCTGACTGCTCACAGCACATCCATCCTACCTGCCTTAGAGAAAAGCCCAATTTTCTCCCCATGAGCCCAGCCCCCTTGCCAGATGTCAGCTGCACCCAGAGCCACCTTTCTGCAGGGGTGCCTGTGCACACACAGAGCAGTGAGGATGTTAAGCCTGGCCCAAGCCATGGCCTCAGTGATGGCAGGGGACTCAACTATCTCACACATATTTCACTGTAATCCAAGGGCTGGGTTACCTGTTACTCCACTCACCCACTATGTTCTAGCCAAGAATAATTCATTTAATCACAGTCCTGCAGGAGGTAAGGCAGCTTTCTCTAAATACCCTGGTTAGAAGACAGACACTGACCCAAGTAATATGTATTTTCATCTTTTTTCCTTTTATTGCCTTTGTATCTTCTTAGGCCCTCTTCTGACCTTGATAAAATGACTGAGTTTTGCTCACACTCTGTTTAATGTTGTCCCTGACATTAATGGGAGTAGAAGGGACCCCAGCAGGGATCCTGCCATAGGATCTTGATCCAGCTCCTCACCACAGTGCAGAAGCAGAGTTCTCCCATGTAAGCACACACTCACACCCTCAGCTACCACCAGGTACACACACAGCAGAACAGCATTTCAGGGGCTGCCTTCACAGCTAACAGGAAAGATGGTGTGAACAATCCTGCCTTGCAAAGAGAGAACCTATACCAGATACCAAGATAAATAACACAAATTTACATACACAGGTATCCAAGATTAGACTCCTTGCCCTGGCCTGGTTCCTTGACCTACTCATTGGAATTATGCAGCTTTTCAAAAGCCCTGGTCCATGGCCTATTGACCTTAATGCTTAACATCTGTTACACACTACATTCTTGCTAATGTCCTACTTGCTCTCACACCAGGGGTACTCAACAGAATCCTCTCCAAGTTTTAGGCAGGACTACAGGTTTTTTTGAAGAGCAACAAAGTCAAAGGAACCAGTGAGGCCCCTGTCAGCAATTTCAGGCTCTTGCTCCTTTGCATATACTGAAGAAGCCCCATCCCAAAATAGCTGCTGAAATGCTACAAGCCTGAGTGTTTATCATCAATATTTGGCTCTACAAAATCTCCACTTCCAAAGCCTGTGTCTCCTTAAATTAGCTTTGCATTGATTGAGAACTGATTAATTGTTCAATTATACCTCATGACAAGGCACCTCAACAGCCACTCAGGGAGCTCCCCTGTTACTCATGCTGATTGCATTAGGCACATGTAGCACTGAAACACAATGAGCTGAGCCCTGTCATTCAGCTAACTCACCCACAATCAGCCAAGAACCAATTCAATCCAGATTCCCAGCTGATGAAAACTGGGGTCACTCCACTGACATCAAGTCTATTTGCACCAGCTGGCTCAAATGTTTCCAATTATCAGGAAATATTACCCGTTAATTTGAAAGCCCTTGCCATGCTGAATTGTTTCCTGTTGTGCTTGTGCTTTCATACTTGCCCTTACCTTGTGTCTCCTAACTCGTGAGAGTAACTCATGCCTGAGACATACATGAGAACAAAGGTGACCTCCTAATGCTCTTGCCACTGAAGAGGCCACCAAGGCCCCATCATACATCCCAGTTCAGGAACCAATCAACAGATTCCTGCTTCCCCTGACAACTCAGAGGCAGGTCAGATTTATACAGAAACCTCACATTTCAATAGTTGGAGAAAACTATTAACCTAACTGTCTGCATCAGGCTTTCAATGTTAACCCTCAGGCAAATTTGGGAGTGCTGAGCCATCTGTGATCCAGGAGCTCTGGAAAATAATGTCCAACCTTTGAAACAAGGCACAGTATACTTGTCTGAGAGTACAGTCAGCTAATGCACAGCAGCAGATTAATGTTAATGCCAAAAACAGGGAAACAGCACAGATTTGGCACAACCTGTGTTGACAGATGTCAACACCTTGTAAAAAACACCTGTACTAAAGACCTATGTAAGACCAGCTGCAGTTTCTCTAAATGATATGCATTCTTGCTGATTGAAGTGTTTTGTTGCCTAAAATCTGGTTATACAGCACATGTACTGTTAGCATCCTGTGACACGGAATAAACTCCCCCAGGTGACTGCACCTCCATGGCATCTCAGCAAACAACTGCTCACTCAGAAATTGCATTTTGATTTTTTTTTTTCTGCTTTGATAGTACCTTTTTCCATAAAGAGAACCTTTCATATCTAAGTCATCATTAGCACTGCACATTCCAAAGGATGCTGCATATACATATCACTTAGGTTTCCCAACAGAAGAGTCATTCTGATTTGCTCATGGAAACTGCATACCATATTAGAAAATATTCCCTAATTAATATCCATACATTTTCAAGGAAAGTATAAAGTGAAAAATACATGAAAATGTATGATCCTGGGAAGAAAATACACACTGTTAGGCACAGTTTTAAGGAAAAGGGTCTAGGCTAGGATCTTCTGAAGGCTAGATTCCATTGCCTGCACATAGGTATCTGGTGCCACTAAGATGCCCTCCATACATGAGACTGCCATGTTGAGCCTGAATGTGTGGAAATGTATTTAGGTTTCATCTGTGCTATTCTGAAGTGGTAGCTGGAGTCCAGGTAGGGTAACCTATAGCATCTCACATGATAGTAGGCCTGTTAATTGAACATAGTCAAAGTTTAGTGTCTTAAGATTTCTAAAAAAGTGACCTTTTTTTACAAGTGCTGAAACACAGCATCTTCTCGTAAGTTCAGGGAAAGCCACTAGAGAGAAGCACTTGAGAAAATCAGGGCATTTTTTCAATATTAGGTACCTAACTTCAGCATCTCTTTTTTCTAGTAACAAACCTGTTTTAAAAATAGAGGCATGTTTCATTAAAAAACCTGAGTCTCAGCAAGTAAATTATCCCAAGTCATTGCTGAGAAATGACATCTCGCCTGTAGTGACATTTTCACAGACCCATGTGCTCTTCATATTTGGATTTAATTAGAGGCAGCTGAATCAAAGATTTCAGTCTAGTTAAAACTTGAACCACTACCTTGAAATGTTCCATTTTCTTCATTCACTAAATAGAGGATCTAAGGTGACTTGGCTGATTATCCTAAATGCTGATCTCTGAGTTTTACCTTCTAATAAAACCTGCCCATGCAATGTCTGAGTCTATTTCCACAAATACAAGCAAGGATATAGTCATACATTTGTATATGACAATCTATGCATCTTAATCTTCCATGCCTCTATTGGACAAAGTCATATATATGCAAAATTTTTGGTTCATTTTACACAGCAGCAAGTGAAAATACAAGTTTCAAGGTAGTACAGAACTTTGTGCAGCATAACCAGTGCCTGTGCATTTATTAAAACACTTCAAAATTTCACCTCCATATGTTATTTAATAAAGCCACAAAATACTATTACATTTCACTAACCTTTGTCTTGCACCAGTACTTCCAGCTCTTCTCGAATCCCATCATACCAGCTGGTGATGTCCACATGGAGAGAGTAATCACAACAAGATTTGGTATCAGCTGCCTCATGCCACTTCTCAAAGGAGGTCAGTAAACTTGATCCAGGTTCTGGAAGCACATGGTCAACTGAAAAAGAGAAGGAGTGTCTGCTAGCTGGACAGCATGCAAACTATTCAGATTTCCCCAGAGTGAAGAGTCTTCCAGCATCTCAGCCAGAACAGCAGCCTTGGAGGCACTTTGTGTGCTGACTGTAACTTTGGGGTGTCAGCCAGGTCCTGCTGTCTCAGGATCACCAGACTTTGTGAACTACCTATGCTAAAGATGAGTCTGGCAACCTGCCTGGTGCAGCATCAATAGACACACAAAGAGGGAGCCAAACACCTCACAGTTTAAGAAATACTTGTCTTTCCCCTTCCAGGATTGTAAGAGACCACAGGTTCTGGACTTAGCTGTATTTCTTGCCTGATGTGTCCCTTTCTATGTATTTCACAGTAAGCACAATAATCAACCAGTGTCTCACAGTCACTGAACTACCAATACATCAGTGCAGATGTTCAATGTTTTCTCAGCAGCCAAAATTGGGAATGCAGCCAAAGGTTTGAACAGGGGAGACAATGAGCACCAACACTCAGTCCCACTACACAGCAGATTGAATGCCTTGCCCCTCCACTGTCTCAAGACTTTCTGCCTCTGATAATGCCACACCATCTACCAACAAAGATGTGACTACTTATGCATATGGACTTCGCTCTGCAGGGCTAAGTCAAAAGTCAGTATGAAAACAAAGCAAGATGGGCTTACCAGTGGCATTTGCAAACCCAACACTGCACAGAAATACTCAAGAACACAGACTGAAAAAACTATTAACAAAAGGAATGAACAGCAGTGAATTTTGTGTCTATGGCCAGAGAGTCTTCCAGCCAATACCTGCTGCTGAACATAGGTGACAGATAACACCAAAAAAAAAAAAAAAGCCACATCCCAATTCAGCGGGAGTAAAACTCCACTGGGAAGCTTCTCTCCACAAGGAAGTTAAGATAATTTGTGGTACCTGAACAACTGCCTCACTGCACCTAACCAAAGCCAAGTTATTACCAGAAGGAAAGAGAGAAATCTTGTCCCACCAACTGTAGACAGAAGAAGGGTCTTTTACACATAGAAACACTTCTTCCTTTCACCAACAAAGATGCTCCTCCAGGACACCTCTGGTAAGGACTTCCTCAGTTCCTGCTGCCAAATCCAAGCTCATAAATAAGCATCTTAGTATTTCCAAAGCCCTTGAAACAGAACTAGGTGGGAACAGCAGATCTTTGTCAGATTTTCTATGACATATACTTAAAGCACTACCTATACTGTTTTCCAAAACTTCCAAGAATACACACATTATCCTTCAGTGCTTGTTCTGTATTTCACAGGAAAATCCAAGAGACAATTCCCCATGCTGGTATCTCTTTCTGAGGGTAGGTTCATTTTGAGGCCAACCCTGGGTGACAAGTTAAAGAATCATTGCAGAAGACCTCAGAAAATCAGGATGAAGCCTCTGGTAGCTATCCCCACATGCTACACAGGCTCCAGCCTGGCGTGGCAAGAGACAGCACTGCTAGTACTCACTGATCATGGTGGTGCCCCCTGCTAGCGCTGCTTTTGTGCCTTGATAGAAGTCATCAACAGCAGTCATCCCCTGGTAGGGCTTTTGCAGGTAAGTGTTGACATCTATTCCCCCAGGAATAACCATGCGCCCATTAGCCTCTATGGTCTTGACTCCTCCAGGGACAATCAGATTCTCTCCTATTTGCCTGGAGAGCAAGGAAAGCCAGTATTACTTTATTTGAACGAGCACAGAGGACGAATTTGAGGCGTGCAGGGGAGAGGAACCCAGGGGACATAGAGAAGGAGGTGAGTCCCCAAAGGAAAGCTGAAGCTCAAGCACCAGCTCCCTCCATCCTGCCTAGCACAGCAGAACAAAGCAGAGGAGAGCTGCCTCACTGAGCCGTGAGCTCCACTTGCTTTGCACGGCTCTAGTGGCCAATAAAGGACCTGTAATGCACCAGCATTAAAAATTGATTATTTTTTTAATGTGATTCCTATCTTTAAACAATTCAAATTATGTACACTTAATGCTCTCTTGTGGGCTCCAGTTTTTTGTATTAAGTTCTTAAATGAAAATAGGAAAACATACATCAAATATGGCAGCAAGCTGGAATTGTAAATGTATGGCAGAAGCAAAAGGCATATCAGAAAATATTACAATCACTATGTCATTAAGCAATGCAAATATATCCTTAAAAAGAAATCTAAATAACCTCAGATACAGAAATACATATCTAAGAGACCTAAACGTTTAATCTGCCATATCCCATAGTCTTCATCCTCCTCTTGAAATTAGAAGTTAGTGAAACATTCTGTATAACTGTGTGGAAAACTCATAATTAGCTGTTGGCATCCTTTTCCCTTCAGGTCTTCAAAGAAGGGTATTTTTTTTTCTCACTATTAAAAATATTAATCTGTCCTTCATGCCAATATCAAATTCCAGATACTTATAATCAAAACACTTTTATTATTCATAGACTCCACTACAAATAAATTAACCTTTAACTTTTAAAGCCACATTTTTATTGTCTGCTTTGCATGGTGCCCCACAGGGAGAGAGAGGTATGAGTCTGTGTGGAAGTCACTGTGTCTGTGCACTGTTACACCACAATATATTTGGGCTTAGAGGTAAACTGTAAGGTAGTTTAAGTTCACTTAGTTTATCTCATATTACAGACACAGAGTCCTTGTCTTAAATTTCTTTTGTCTGGATAAAATAACATTTATCCACAGCTAAATAAACACCTCAGACATCTGAGCTGCTGAATCTGTATGCCCATGTTAAAATGCAACTACAGTTCAAAGCACAGCGACTGATTAGCAGCCAACTGTGATAAGGTAGAACCACAAGTGAATATAACTGTTCATTAAAACCAGTGGGAAAAATAAAAGAAGCAGCGATAATTATTCACACTGGATTTTGGCCAAACTGACAGAGTTAATAAATAGCCCCAAGAGGTCAAGAATTTGTTTCATATGCTATGCAAAAATGTCACCTCCAGCAGCTTGTCCCCCCGGTGCTCCGGGCTGTTCCATCAGCAAACGCCCTGCAAGCATCCCAGGATGGGGTCACAGCTGCCCAGCACTGAACAAATCCAGGAGGGTTTGCTCAGGAGAGCTGGCACCTCCATGTCTGGCACCTAATAGTCATCAACATGTGCAGCACTGGCAGCCTGTCGGAACCTGTGTGCAGCTGTGCAGTGTTAACAACACCCTGACTAACGGGGAACCAAGCTGGGTGCAAAAGCCAGCAGCTGCCCAGCACATCCAAAATGTGTCTCACATCATAAGGCATTGCACCCATGAGCAGATTCAATGCCTGCATAAAGTCAGGTAACCCCATGTGTAGCAATGGTGTTGCGCTAATTTTCGTTAGTCAAATCCACTCCCAAGATTTTAATCAGTGCAACCCTCCCCCTCTGTAGGGCATTTATGTGGCTAAGAAATTGAACTGGGAAAATGAAGTCACTATGACCCATCTCCTTTGAATATGTCCAAGGAGTAACTACACTCCAAGGACTAACATGCCTTCTGAGAATAATATTAATGAATACCTACACAAAATACTAAAGCAATTGATTTTTATTTTCTTCCACAATCCATAACTACCAGCTTCCTCTTCAAGGAGACACATGTCCTAATGAAGTGAAAGTGTACTAACTATATACTAAAGATTTTCCATGACTCAGTGCTCATTATTTTCAGTGTATGGTTGAGTAACACCTTATTCAGTTGAAATCATCCATGTTGAAGTGACATGGAATCAAACAGCCTTTGTGGATGATGCTGCACTACTACCTGTCAAAAGTCTGTCTCATCTCTTGCCCTGGCATCAAGGTTAGGGCTGGGAGAAGTCTGATCCTCACTGGTGCTCAAGGTTATTTTTACTCTGAGTAGAACAGAGAGTAGGAGATAATGTGACAGGATTCCTGAATTGCTCACTCATTAATGCAAAGTGTATGTGAGTAAGAATGGGCTTCAGTTACTTGTGGGTGAAAAAATACAACAGTGCAGATAACTGCATTCTAGACACTGTACAAATGACTGAGCTGGTTTCCTCATATGTCAGCAACCAGAAAACTCAGACCCACAGAAAGCTAATGCTGTCTATCATTTTCAGTTGAAAAAGGTGGTAAATTCTGTTGTACATGAGCTGATTAAAGAGCAACAGAAACAACAGGCTTCAGCTGCTCCTAAGCTTCACCCAAGGAAGCTGAAAACCTCCCCCAGAACTCCATGGTGATGCTTCTGTCATCATCAAGCCCAGACCTCTTTTAAGCAACTGAGTTTGCCCCCCAACTTGACTCATCCCTTGCCCAGCCTGGACACCACATCCCCAGTCATCCATCCTGCCACTTGTTCATTTCTCCAGCCCAGAGGGACCCAACCCTTCCCTTTGGCAGGGATGGAACAGAGTACAGCAAGCACCAGACCATGACTGTCACTTGGCACTGGGCTCGCTTGCTCATGCAGTAACAGGCAGGAGAGATGTAAGCAAAATAGATTATTTATATGCCAATGGGAATTTAAATTACCAAATATTTAAACTACTATTTAGATACCAGAGAACTGCCCCTCAGCTGCCATCTGAGTGTGCAGGGCTTAAGTTTCAGGTAGGAAAAATCCACATGCACCACTGCTCCCTTGTACCTAGGGAGCCAGTGTGAGCATTGATTGGCAGAAAAAAGCATCCTCCAAACTGTATCTGATCTTCAAACACACTCAAGGTTACATTTGCTTTCCTCTCTGCAGAATGATCTGCATTAAAAGCATTAAAAGACCTGAATCATTTCATTAGGCTGCAAGAGAAACCTAACCCACTCTTTTCCAATCAGTTTTCATTTCAGAGTGAGAAAAATAACCCAGATCATTTATATCCCACCAAAACCAGGACACTATTGCCTATTCTGGGCTGAGTGGTTTGGCATCTGCTCCATTCTGGGGCAAAAATTCTGTATTATCAGCAGGATCTGCAGCTGGAAAGCTAGAGGAGCAGCTGAAATGTGGATGACTGAGTTTCAAGCTCCAGCTCCAAAGGATCTTGAGCCACAGTTAACAATGATGTTAAATACTCAGACACAATGAGCACTTCCAGCTGGAGAAATTAGAAGTGACCAAACGAACCCAGAGCTTTCTCAGGCTGCAAAATTTGTCATCTGAACACATTAAGGACCCAACCCCATCTCACAGCAGGCTGCTCTCACAAATTATTTCAGCAGGACTTCTTGCACAGTTTACAAAGAAAAATCTTGGGTCATCTAAATCTAGGGAGCCAAGCACAACTCAGGGCGCTAAATAGAGAAGTTGCCTCCTTGGGAAAGATAAATGCCTCTTAAAAATTAAGATCTTGCCTGTCTGTTCATCACTAATCCTAATTAGCTCAGGCAGCTGAGATACTTTCTGGAGGCATGGATCCACACACAGATTTCAGAGCGAGTCTATGTACTTAACAAGGGCAGATGAAAGCTTGGCATTGCTAACCTACTAACTACCATTGCATTTCTGGAATCAAAGCTGCAAATTCACAGCAGTTTCAGGCTCTCAGTATCTCATGCATTTAGTTGTTTAAACAGTTCTGATGCTTACAAGTCTTACTAGGAGGTTTGCATCTGAACGAACAAAAATACAGAAAAAACAAAAATACCCACTGAAGAGAGCATAACTTGGGTAATTGTTGCTTTAAAAATAGATACATGTTCAAAATTTTGTGTCCTCTCCACTTAAAAGTGCTCCTTCTGCCCCTTCTGCAATGCAAGTAACACTACAACTGGAAAGGCAGAGTGAAGTATTAAAAAAAAACAAACCTGCATAGTCCATGGATCAAAGTGTTCAGATTTTTTTCTGTTATAACAATGTGAATCACAATAACGTAAGTAGCCACAGATATATAAAGAATTAGACTTTTAATCTGACGATATATTCTTAAGGAGCTCTGAAAACAAGTAGGCAATTAATTATTCAGCAGATAAGCATAATTATATTTCTGTGCATCAAATTGCAGCCTCTGGAGATGAAGCTTCTTAGGTCACTAGTGAAAATGTTTAGCAATCAAGAAAAAGGCTTTGATCCTTGTGTACATCAGAGTGCTCAGACACACTGCATAGCTTAGTAAAGCTTAGAGACCCTCATCTCCACACCAAGGTAGAATGAGCAGAGCACATGGACATCTATATTATAGTTTCCCAGGCTACCAGTAACACATATTTCAAGTTTTTCACCTAACAAATACTTTCCCAGTTCCTGTATTTTATAGCCTGATAAGTGAGACTTCCTTTCTAATTGTGTGACAGTTTAAGATCATTTGCCTTTTGTAATCAAGAAAAGGGACACATGACCAATGCATAATATTGTAGGAGCAGAATGTGCTGTGCTTCAGCATTAACCAACAGGCAACTGAGAAGTAACAGGTCCTCGTTTGCACCATGCAACATGGGACATATTTCAGAATTCTGTGCCCTACAATCCTTAAGAGCATGGCTGCAATTGCACTGACTAAGTATGGGGGGAAAAGCTGTAGAGAGCCTTCTGCCATTCATGGACTCAAAAGATTTCCACTGTCCTTACCATTACTTCTGTTCTTGAGAGAGCCTACTTGCCTTAACTATTTCAGAAGAAACTATGATTGAGCTGTTTGAAAAACAAATACCTTCAATTTACAATAAAGAAATTTTCTACTTATCTAATCTTAGTAAATATAAAATGGCAGAATTTAATAATAAACACTCCTCTACTATGGCCTCACATTTAGAGGTAACTGAGATTCTGTCCACAAAAGGTATCAGGTCAGCACTATCAATAAATCACAGTAGTCTGTGCTAACAGGCATGCAATAAAAGCAATATTTTATAAAACCAACTTTATAATTCCATCTTCAAGGTATAGGTCTGCATAGAAGGAGTGGTCATCATTGATAATTCTTCCACCTTTAATGAGCAGTCGGTCACTCTGGAGGAAAAAACAAAGGAACAAATGTGGGTTTGTTGAAATAAACATAGTAACATATCAATGATACCAAATATGCTCATATTATAAAGAAAGCCATTAATATCAAACACTACCCTATATAAAGGTGGGTTCATGTGGGTACACAGACAGTGGAGAGAAAACCATAGTTTCACTGACTGTTAATTTCTGACTTTTGGAACTAAAAACCTCATGATCACCACAGTTCTTTTTGCTCAAAGCAGAAATCACTGCTACAGAGAAACCCTTGAAATGCCACTACACCCCCCTTTTACCACCTCATTACACAAAGGCCAAAAGGGCAAGAGAAGCCCCCACAAGAAACTGCCCAACACTGCAATGGCCAAGCTGAGCTCACTTGGCACTCTTGGCACCTCTCAAAAAGTAACAAAGCTTGGAACAGAAGGGAAAACATCAGGAGAGGCTGCTTAGCCCTGCCATGGAGAAATTCCTAACTAGGGAAGCTCCTCAGCTCAGCAGGGACAACCAGGCTGCTCCTGCACAGCAGCCAAGGGCTGTGGTCCACAGCTCATGCCTCCTGTAGCTGTTACAGACCCACAGCTCAACGTGGAGTTTCCAGTGGCCATGAAGAATTAACTGCAGCCAATTTGTGATTTCTAGAAGTCAAAGGCTGTTGATGAACTGGGGGCACTCTGTGCTGAGTGCCATATCTCACTCACTCCATGAATGAGAACAGCAGGCAGCCTCCAAGCTTTGGTTCACCTGAAATATCATACAAACAGCACAGAGAGCCACCACCTCCTGGTATTTTCTATAGTGCCAGGAAGCAAATATTTTTTTCCAAAGAAGGACTGTACAAAATATCAAGTCTGCAGGGATTACTGTTCACAACAATTATCTGTTTATATTTTTCTCTATTCTATTCTGTTCTCAAAAACTACATTTTATAGAAAGCAAATTTTACCAGCTCATCTTCCTGAGAACCAGTATTTAAACGTTGCCATTGAAGAAGTCATACTGGAAATGGCAGCACCAGGGCAAGTCTGTAACTTCAGTGCTCTCCTGGTTTTAGCTGGGGTAATTAATTTTCCTCACAGCAGCTTGTGTGGGGCTGTTTTGTATTTGTGCTGGAAACAGTGCTGATAACACAAGGATGTTTTAGCTATTGCTGAGAAGGGCTTAGAGAGTGAATGTCTTTTCTGCTCACCACCAGGAAAGAGGCTGGGTGAGCACAAGAAATTGGGAGGGGGATAGTTGGGACAGCTGACCCCAAGTGACCCAAGGGACACTCCACACCATATGGCATCATGCTCAGCAATAAAACTCAGGGGGAGGTTGACAGGGGGAGCACTGCCTGGGGACTGGATGGGCATCAATAGGTTGGTGGTGAGCAATTGTATTGTGCATTACTTGTTCCTTCTTGGGTTTTATTCATCTCTCTTTTTTATTTTCATATCAATTGCAAATTTTTTTTCCTATCAACTGCATTATCATTACTATTATGATCATCCTATTTCCATTATCAAATTGTTTGCATCTCAACCCACATGTGTTTTCCCTTTTACCTTTCCAATTCTCTCCCCCATCCCACAGGGAGATGGGATGGGGGAGAATTGAGCAAATGGTTGTGTGGGGCTGAGTTGCCAGCTGCAGTTAAACCACGACAAGCACATAACACTTTTGGAAAGAATTTTGCCAAGTGATTCTGAATGCTGGAAAACTCTTAAAGCAGTCAGAACCTTTTCTTCCCATTCATACATAAAAAAAGCCATTTATTATAAATTATTTCCTTGGCTCACCAGACAATAACTCAGAATCTCCAGTTTGCCCATGTTTTATACTCCTCAGTCCAGATTCAATGCCTGGTTTAATTACAGGATGACTCAGGCATATAAACTATGAATGTCCTGAGTTCCCAGTATATAAAACAAACCAGTCAATACATTTCTTAATCCATAAAACCAGGACAACAAAAACCAATAAATTTCTAAAAAATTCTTTCATAAAAACGTGCTAAGGTAGAGCTATGGGTGTTACAATGTAACTTCTCTGTCATACACTGCATATTTCCTTTTTAGCTTGTACTTGAGCAATTTTGCCAGTTCAAAGCCTTTATAGCCCTCTGTATCATTCCAGAAAAAGGAAAAAGGGAGAAACAGACATTATTAAGGGAGAAGGAAGAGGGGAGAAAGACATTTTAAATACAGAGCACAAAAAACAGTATGTACACAGCAGGTCTGAGGCTTTTCTCCACATGCTGCAGCAGCGACATGACCTTTGGGGGGGAACCAAACACAGAACTATGATGACATATATCCCCAGGACCTGCCTCAGATATTGTCACCCTCTCATTAGAGAATGGAGATGAATGCATGCCCTCCATCTGGAATTTGCCTGAGCAGGCTCCCTGTTTTCTCCCCAGCCTCTCTACCCTCACTTGTAATTGCAGCAGGACTTGTGAATCGGCAGCCGCAATAGTAAGAAGCTATTTTGCCACGTGCTGGCAGCTGCACCTCCTCACTATGTTGATTTACTAGGCTGCCTGCTGACCTGCAGAGACCACCATCTTGTGAGCTCTTTTTAAGCTCATTCAATTGCCTTCCTAAACATTAATACCATCCAATTACATGAGGCATGAGCTTACTGATACGGGCAGGCAGCATTCCCAGAGCACTGCATCTGTCACTGCTAACGAGTCAAAAAATCTGCACCCTCATCAAGAAGTTCTACATTCTATTTCTTTTAAAACAGAAGATGCATAATAAGTAGAAACAAATGTAACAGGCAGGGAAAATAAGACAGACTACAAGCACAGCTCCAGAAAAGTAGACATAAGGCTTTTACATGTTTTTACATGTAGATATAGATATGCAAGTAACAAAATTAAGTATTAGAACAAACTAACCTAAAAAAGACACAAATGCAGCCTTAAGAAAACACTCAATTATGGAGCCAGCCATTAAATTAAACCTCATAGTCTATAAAGGATTACTGAACATTTAGCTATAAAGTCTCGCCTTCTTCAGAATTTTGGAGGGTGTAAGAAATTCTGGTGGAGAATAAAACCTGCACTTCACGGAGACTTTTGAAATTTTAATTCTTTACACCTCAGAAGAAAAGACAAACAATTCAGAATTGTTGCAAGAGCAGTCCTGCACCTGAGGGTAAGGTTCCCCCAGCTGGGTGAAGGAAGGGATGGGAATACTAGGCTGCCAAAAACACATCCCCAGGTACACTGCAAAGCCACTGGGGACAGTGCTGTGGAGCCTTGCCCAGCTTTCATCAGGATCTAAGAGATGTAGAAACATCTCTAACACGTTTCCATTCCAACAAATCAGCAAATTCAGAAGAAAGAGAGTTTTGTTGGAACCTCTCCCAACCAGCTTGAGCTGTCAAGTGTAGGACATATCACAGTTTGCCTCAAAGCAGAACACCTTGACACAGCTGGTGCCAATGGGCACAAGCAGCCCAGCTGAGGTTTGGGTGTCCTGTGGACACCTCAGCAGTACACTGTGCCCAAGCAAACCTGCAATACCTCAAACACCCTGCTCCAGAGCACAGGTAGCTTGTCCAAAGCAGCAGTACCCAAAGCCTGTGGCCATCAACCACAGAGATGCACTTCCATGAACAGGCTGGAAAAACTACACAAAATTAAATTACCAGAAAGAAAGCACAGGTTAACATTGACAAGCAAAATGTTGTATTGTTCATGAAACAAAATTTCATACAAATGGTTGGTGCACATGAAGTATTCATTCCCTGCCTAAGCACAGGCTTCAGGGACAGGCACAGACCTGGCCTGAAGGCTGAGGGATGCTGCCACTCTGCACCACTGCCACCCTGCCACTGGAACCTGGTTTAGGTTACTGGTACTTGCTGCAGTGAAATCCTGGACAGATCTGGGCACACACAGGCTCTGTGAAGTAGGTTAGCCTCCTTGGATATGCAGAAGGCTGTGCGTGACCAGGGGCCATTTATTATTTACCAGCGGCATGATGTCAGGCAGGCTGCTTGCAGTTTTCTTACCAAGTGACAAATGACCAGAAAAACTAGGGACCAGAGTCCTCCCTATTCCAAGCTGGAAGAGAGACATACTCTGCAGCGCCCTGGGGAAAGCAGAGAGGGAAGCGAGGAGTGACCTGAAGCTCCTGAACTAATCACAGCAGTGCTGGCCTGTATTTCTCCTTCCCAGCTGTAATCCCCACTAAGAAGAGCACTGTGTTTGCCCAGCTCCCAAAGGTACCCTCAGCCAGTCACTGACCCTTGGGTGCTCTCACAATGCAAACAGCAAGGGGCTCATCACTCAGCTCAGGAGGGGACAGTACTGTCAGCCTTTCTAGGGTGGCTGCCACTTTCCTGTTCAGTTGACAGGTGTCTCAGGCACTGGTGCTCTGCCTGCTGAGCCCCAAGGACTCCATACCAAGCCTCCAGTGCATTGCCTGCCACAGGAAGCTGCCAGCCCACCTCTTCCCAGCTCAAGCCAAAGGAAGCTGCTGGGACCCTCTCCTCCCTCCAGGCTGCCAATGACAGCAGGAACATGCCAAAACAGAGAGGGAGTATTACACTGAACAGCTCATGAGGTGCCAAGATGCAAGTAGTAAAAACCCTGCTCTCACTGACATGGGAGATGCAGAAAGCCCACTGTAAATCCATGCTTCGTGGTCACTGCAGGGTGTGGCAGCCAAGGTGTTTCTTCTCCATCCATCACCATGGCAATGATGCAACTGCATTGCTGCAGTGCTGTTTGCCTCTGAGTCCTGTGCCTGGCCATGACACAGCATCAGCACAGCCTCGATGCATATCTGCTGTCTCTCTGCAGCTCCATTTTACAGGCGCTCAGGCACCTCCCAGCTCAGCCCACTGCCGAGTACGATACAGCCATTCCCACTGCTCCCAGCCCTTCACCTTCAAACCCTGCACGCTGCTTCCCTGGGGATCTTTTCCTAATCACAGCCTGGCCTCTCCTGCTTAACCTGGCAGCAAAGCTGCAGAGCTTAGTCTGTGACATGACAGCAATTTTCATGGCACAGAAGGAGATGCCACAAACTGAGCTCGTTTGCTGCAGGAGGAGGGGCTGGCTGCTCAGACTGGAGGCGGCGGCTGTCGCTCCCTCACAACTATTGTTTCCACTACAGCAAGAGAACACGAAACATCTGTAAGCTGGTGACTGGCACACTCCGTACAAACTGCCTGTTTTGCTGGGGTTTTGGCTCAGCTCTTGTGAAGCATGCCCACATTTTCATGCACACCAACGGCAAAAGGCCAGCAGAGAGAAGCAGCATCTGACCAACCTGCTGGACCTCGAGCCTGAGCCCTGCCATGGTCCCCAATCCTGCACCAGGCTCTGCACAAGTACAAGTGAAACCAAATTCCCTTGCGTGGAAAATCGTTCTGCTCTGGATTATTCGAAATTACAAACCAAATGTTAAAACAGGAACAGTTGCAAAGAAATTTAAAATTAGCCTTTTTCCATTCACCCACTCCCCTCAGAGCTAGAGGTATCTAAAAATATACAAAAAAAATCGAGTTTTTAGACATGCAGTTTTCAAATCTGCTTCCTGGGACTACTAAAAAACACAGCAACAGAAAAAATAAAACTGCCACAAGATTTACTAAACATTATTTCAAATTGATGCAGCATGTCAAAATACAGTGCAGTACAAGTTATGGAAACCAAACACTTCTCTACAGTATCAACACCTATGCACTGCACCTGCAGGAACCTTTCAGAGCAAACCACACCTCCATGATACAAGATGGAGTTTAAAAAAAAAAAATCCATTATGCATTCTAGCCATATAAGAAGATTCCAAGAATAATGTTTTCATCAAATAGCAACTCTCCAGACTGCAATTCCAATATATGCTATTACATTCTTGCTTTTCTTCCACAAATGGAATGTCTACATATAACATCTTCACCTCTATATCAAGCAAACCATATACTTTCAACTATTTACAGTTTGCTCTGCAACTTATATACAATTAACTTCAGATAACAGACCCAGCATAAAGGTCTAAGTGCTAGTTTATTCTTGGTTTGGACCTTTACAATTGCTGCATTGCAGCTTTTGCCAACCAAAAAGGTCTTTGCAACACTCAAACCCAGATTTTCCAGGCCTAGAGGATGAGAAAACACTCAGCAGTGATTTCACCCTCTGCGTAATTGTAAGGACTTACTAGAATATAACATTGTCCTTACATCTCCAGAGCAACAATGGCTGTTTTCTCTAAAACCCAGATTATTCAAGAGCCATGGAGATGACTAAGGATTTTATGCTAAATAGCCATTTGAAAACAGTTTAAATTCCAAATCCACCTGTATTTCAGTTCTCTGTCTGTAAAGGCAGATGAGTTAAAAGACATCGGATCAAATGCATTAGACATAAAAAGGCATTTAGCTATGTTATCACACTTGCAGCCAAAACATTACTTTTTTTAGCATTTCAGAGGCAGAATTGTTACTAAGGCTTTAAAAAGTCCACTGAGAGTAACAAAAGACACAGGATTCAGTTTAGAGGGAAGGTACAAGAAACACAGGCTGATATTTGTGTTCTCCTTGATTATCTAAATTTCCACAAGAAGACTATTTGCAATGAAGCCATTTCTCAAAGGCTGAAGACTCACTGGCAAACAGTGAAACACTTGGGGCTCCTCTTTGCTTCCATGCATTCCTTCCTGCAGACTTATTTCCCACAATATTCAAGAGATTTACTTTATTTGTGTGTGAGGATATATTTGGTTGTCTTTTGCCAGAGCTGGTCAGATTCAGACCCAGATGTGACACAATACAGTTAAATTACCTTGCTTTTAGCAAAGTACTTACAAATACGGAACATTTTTAAACTTAATGGCAAAAGAAGAAAAATATGCTTCCCAAGAGGAATGTTTGCTTAAAATCCTTTCATAAAGATCAAAGACCTGTAAACGGGATTTCATGAAGTACTGTCTACTTATAGAAGATCTGCTTTTAATCAGCAGTATCCCTCCTTTTGAATTTCACGTTGAGATTACCCTCCATAGGAAGTGGCTTTTAGCTAGGGTGAACCCAGAATCAACTCTGGGAATTCCTTGTAAAACACTCCATCCTTGAGGCATCATTTCTGATAGGCCACTAATGGTGAATCCTGCTTTTAAGGTTCTTGACTTAACAGATGCACTCTAGTATATGGCAATTAATTTAGGAAGGATTATGTTGATTGTAGTAATACTGTATCTTGGTCCATAGCCAATGTATTCATTCATCTTTATTCATTTAAAAGATCTGATGTTCTTTTGTTTCCCCTTTTGAGACCTGGCTTCCTATTCAGCTGGCAGTTTCATTGCTTAATCACCCAGTCTAAAAGGGCTACTCCAACAGCTACCAACTCCATGGGGATTTCTTCACTGTAAATGTCATCTTTGCTTTGCTTTTAGAAGGGAAGCACAACAAACATCTTATTGATGACAATATTCATTGGCATCAGCAGGGGTTTCAACTAAGTAGGGACCGGAGGGTTAAAACCATTGCATTGTATGTTGCTATACTCATCCCTTGAGTTACACACAGGTTATGCCAATTAGAGGGGATCTCAAAATCCCAGCAAGCCATCCATAGGAAAGCTTAACTTGGGAAGAAAATGACAGTCATTTACAGCATGGCTGGCTTCTCTGTGCCACTGAACCGAAGATGTGTTTTATCTAAGTTTTATCTAGTCAGAAACCTGCATCAGGTTACTGGGACATATCTGTCTTGGCACCAGTCACAGTCAAAATCCAGCTAAGACCATATGGAATCCCTTCTCTGACAGAGGAGGTGGATGCAAGGGAAACAGAACAGTAGAAAATCCCTTTAATGTGATGTTAGCAATGATAATTCATGACCAACTAAATGCAGTGGATAGAGCTAGGTATTGTTTGCACTCAGACACTTTGTGCTGTCATGCTGCCTCACATACCTACTTTTTCTGCCAGTGAGAGCAAGCTGTGATGCTTGCTGCCTCACCTCACATGGTATCAGCCCTGGCTGGCAAATAACCCTTCCACAGCCTCTTCTCTATGAGCACTGCTTACTCCTTTAGCCAGCCATCTGCACCTACTTGAGTCCCCACTATTACACACAGGAGGTTTTACACCAAGTGTAGACTTCAGTGAAGTCACCAGGGACATTTATTACTCATAAACAAGAGCTGACACCTTAAAACTCATTAGCACATGCACTACAGGTCAAAACTTTTGTCTTGTGACAAGCAAACATAATCCCGAACTATCTCTGTTTCAGGGAATGAGGCCATCATGTTTACATGTAGCAAGGTTAGAATCCTGCAAATTATTTTGCTACTCATCTCTTATTTCTTCTTTCTCCTACATAAAAAAGCATTTATCTCTCTCATATATACAAACCCCAAGTTTATCTCAACTAATTCTCAAGCACTTCACAAGCCAGTGGGCTCTCCTAGTTCCTGCAAAGGCAAATGGAAATTTCACCCTTTTACCACTTATATAATTCTTGGTTATGAAAGAAATGGCAGCAAAGCAGACAGCAGATCCTGATCTCTCATCAGGAAGGTGGTTCATTGGCAGTGGTTGCTCTCAGCACTTCTAAGAAGATTCCGACAACCACCTCACTGCACCAGATGTCTTCCCAGACAGCCACTGCCTCCTTTCCAAACCTGCCCAGCTTCCAGCACAGCACAGCTCAGTTCACTGTGGGGGCACCAGCTATGATGCTGAAAACACCAATGCCCTGCTGAGGGCACAGACTGATGAACTTGCTGTGGCAGTTAAAGGAATCACTGCCCCAAACCCTTCTTTCTGTCCCTCTGCCAAAGGTTTCAGTCTCCACAGAAATGTCCCCAGAAGGACCTATGCTGAATGTAATTTAAGTCACCATATGGAATTGGCTTGAATGCTGTGGCCAGTTTTTCTCCTATAGAAAAAAAGAAAGGAAAAGATGTGTCACAGAATCATGGAAATGGTGGTTGGAAGTCCAAAAACTTATACTGAAGCAGCTAAAGCATCTTCAGAGCTGCCAGGCTGAACTCCAGTCCACTACACAATGTGAATTCACAGATGTTCATTGACAGACAAGTAAACTGAGAGGGTTCAAGTCTATTAAACAGATACACGTGGGAACATGTAATTTTGGGGATTAAGCAAATGTTCAAGAGTAAGAAGGCATCCAGAAGTCCCAGGCCTTGGTGCTTTAAAGCAGGACAAAAAGCGCTGTCTAAATCAGCCAGAGTCTTGCACCAACAGCAGAACAGTAACATGAGGCAGTGTTCCCATCCCCAGCACTCAGTAGGCTTTTCAAACACTTCTGGCAAGTGACACAGCAATCTGAGTGTAGCTTCATACTGTTAAACAAAGGTGGGGGGTAAAAAAGCATGGTCAGGGGAAAGGTACAGAATAGATTCAAACCTAGACAAGGACTTTGGTCCACCATGCCAGGTACTCACCATGTCCTGTATCTGTAGGACATGTCTCCCCTGGTGTCCAAAGTGATTGGCTGACAGCTCTTACACTGCTGTTGTTTCACACCAGAACACCACACATTACCCCAGCACTTTGCTCAGACCAAAGAGAAAGTTTGCATCTTGAACCAGTGTGTCACACAGCAGAAATACAGATGAATGTATTTTTTCTCTCTCAAAGTGTTCTGCCATCTTCAACTGAAATGTACTTACTTCTCATCTCTCTTCATATAAATTCTAAAGGTAGCAACTACAATTATTTCTGTGCCCACTCCTCTGAATTTCTTCAGTCTCTCCACTCTTCTGCATCTGCTTTTTTTTCTCATGTTGTGCCAGATCCTCTCTTTTCTTGTTATGCTCAATAGTGAGATCCTTCCCCTGTAACACCACATGTTTGAGCTCTCTGTCTCCTCATGCCTTACAGTCTGTCAGCTCAGGACCAGCACTGCCTTTCCCCATTCATATGCCAACCCTTGGACCATTCCCAGAAAGATGACTCCCTTTTTTTTCTGAGGCATTTGGGCACCATTTTCCTCTCCCAAATGCCTCCTTGCACTTGCTTTGGTGACTAGCTATTCTGCCTTTGCTCAGTAGAATTGTGTTCACACCTCCTCTTCACTGAGCTCACACAGATTATGTTTTAATGGGTGCAGTTGCTGCTGGAACAAACACATCTTGTAACAGGCATTTTACATGCCACATGCCTTTTTTAAACTGCTGCAATTTTGAGTTCATCTAAGCTCAAGCTTTTCTTGAAAAATGTCAAGCACTACCAAAACACAGAAGCCAAAATAATTTGTAACAGGTATTTCCATGTCATCATTTCCATTGATTCCCTGTAATATGCTGCACAAGAGGAGTATAATAGCAATGTTAAAATCAATGGGCTGGGGGGTATATCCTGGAAAATCTGGTCTGCATGAGAACATCCTGCACAACTGAAGCACAAAAGATTGCCACCTCATGCAGAAAAACACCTCAGCAATGGATGTGGTGGCTGTCCATACCACACAGGCTGAGAAACATGTTCCTGCACTCTTGGCCACCCTTACTTTGTGCACACCCTGCTCTATCCCCAGCTAACACTCCTGAACCAGTGGCTTGAGACCCTCCCACCAAGGAGTTCAACACAGCACAGAGGACGTGACTGAAGTGCTTACACTTACTGAGTCAATGCATTGCTGTTTGACATCACTAGACTGGCCTGCTGATTCAAATACAGAGGTCCTTCCCTTCCCACAACAGTCACAGCAAAAGGGCCCAGTTTCTCCAGTCTGACCCACAACCAAATGGCACCTTACACTGGAGCAGTGCTGGTGCTTTACCAACAACAGCAAGCCTGAATGCTGTATGGGACACATAAGGGGCAGCAGGAAAGTCACAAATGGGATAAAATGCAAGAAGCATGAATTTTCACAGGCTGAAATGGAAAGAAAGAAAAACAGCAGATGAAATGAAAAAAAAAAAAGCAGATTGGTAAGTGAGAGTAGGGAGATGCTCAGTGCCAAAGGGGGCTGTCTGCAAAAGTGTCTTTACCACAAGCAGTGGGAGAAGGGAAACCAGGAATAAAGCTGCTTCAGGGAAAAGAGGTGCAGAGGTATCTGTCAGGTGCTGCTGTCTGAAGGAGTCAGGAGGCGAGGCACAGTCAAACAAAGCACGAGGAAGTTATGTCCATGTGCACCAAGAGCAGTAGCCCACAAAGGATACCACAGTGCTGTCTTCCCAAAAGTGGTATCTACTTCCACACCAATCAGAGATGAAACCAGCTTCTCCCTCTTCCTTTACAGCTCCTGATGCTGCAGAGCTGATCCCAGAGGGATATTTTGGCCAGGTACTGACTGCTGGCAGTGCCTATGGGTTGGATGCTGTGGCTTGGTGCTATTCTGATGTGCTCAGGACAGCTCCTGGCCCCATGCAAGGAACACAGGCTTGGTACTGGAAAATCCCCAGCACATTATCAGCACCCAGGACACTGTCAGAAATTACTTTCTCACTTCTCCAAGGAATCCAGGAGCTGGTGTAGCTCCAAAAGCAGGAGTGTGAGTGGGGGGAAACGTTAGGAACAGTAACAAATGATATTTTTATATTATTTCATCATCACTGTTGTTGCATACTTCTACAGAGGTATCACACTTCCTTAGAGCCCAAGACAAGTAGACTTGAAGCTACTATGTATTTCCTTGGTCGAAGGATGAAACATCTGATTTACCACACTGGAATGGGGCTTCAGAAGATACAGGTAGATCCTGTGGGTTCTTGTGGCACAGACAGTGTGTACAAGGTCTTTTATAAAATGCCTGATTTGCTTTTGCTCAAGGAGAGGTAGGGCCAGCAGTATAAAAAAAAAAATTCAGTCCAGCCCTGATGCCTGCCAACTTCACTAATGTTAATTTATGCCTTTGATTTGGTCACAAAACTCAACAGTAATGTTAATGAATACTCATTTATAGAAGCTTCAGCACATCCCATTTCAAAGAGAAAAGGCTGAGGTTTGGGCTTTCCTTTTCCCAGCAATCCTCTCCCCAGTACAGAGAAGAAAATTTGTTGAGAAGTGATGAAATTATAAGGAACTGTTGATTCTAAGGCAAAGATTCATAATCCTTACAGTTTCTCATTTAACTCCAAACTGGAGAGCAAAGACCTAGCTAGGGTGGGAACCTGTTACACTGCAGCTTCAAACGAAGATTGAGCCACACACAAAGCACCTGAGACTCACCCAGAGGGTAACCAGGGCCTCCCCCAGCCCCGACATGCCCTGAGTAGCTGTAAGTCACACAACGTGTTGAGGAACAAGGCAAGAGGAGCCACCACCCAAAAAGCCACTGCAGCACCCACGTTCAGCCTGGGCCACCAGGCACTGCTGCCTGTTGATAGCGGAAACCTGGATAAATGCAGCACTTTGATATCATAAAACTCAGCTTTTAGAAGGAGGTTGTTCCCCTCCTGACCAAATATTTTGACTGAAGGATGCTTTTTTGAATATGAAGAAAACCTGGAGGAGCTCACCAGCTTTGTAACACTGGCTCCGCTAATGCAGTTAAGCACCAGGTTTGCTCGGGAAGGTGCCACACCCACCAGGCTCCTTCAGCTACCGAAACTTGCCGCGCGTCACGCCGTGCCAGCTTTCCAGGGAAAGCTCCACGAACCCAAGCAATCTTGGAGCTCACCCCGCTCCCCCGCACATCTCTGCACCAGGTGCCACAGCAGCAGTGACCCCATCACCCACTGATCCAGCCCCCCAAGAAGAAAGCAGGCAGCACCTGGAGACCAACACCGGTGCTGGGGGAAACCTCTGCCGTCTGAGCAAGCTCCGGCTGCGATTTCCCCCACCACACCCCTACCCGCCAGCTCTGCCTGTTCTTTATCCCAGCCCCTGTATCCCCAGATCCTGTGTGTATAAGGGAAAGCATATACTGTATCAAAGGACCGAGGTCCTTTTCTTTCTGGCATGGAAAGCACACTCTATTGTAGCTCCGCTCGTGTGTAAAAGCATCTAGCGGGAGACAGGCACCGATAGGAAGAGTATGGTTATGATTAACTCTTTGACTTCTGATACCCACCACGCCTGATGTATTAATAGCGCGCAGAGGTGTTGGCGCTGGCATCATGGCGCTCTTTGATTTTCCACGCTTCCCCCCACGCCCACGCTCGCCCACCTCCCATTCCTCCGCACCCTGTGCCTCCCCCGGCCCACCGCCCCTGCCCCGCCGGGGCTGCGCTGCCCCTGCCCGCTGCGGGGGGCGGCGGCAGGGGCACGCCGTGCTGCGGTGGTCCCCTCCCTCTTTTGTTCTGCCTCGCCCGGCGGCCGAGCCTCCCGGGCCGGCTCCTCGGGAGGGCGGTACCCCCAGCCCCGGCCCCGGCAGCGCCGGGACGAGCCCCCCGCCAGCCCTCCCTCCCTTCCCCGCCCCGGGCTGCAGCGAGCACACAGCGCTGAGCCCCGGCTGGGCGGCGGGCGAGCGAGGGGAGGCAGAATACAATAAAAAAAAATAAAAATATAACAACGAAATTTTAAAAATAAAATTAAATGAAATCAGTCCTTTCCCAGAGCTCCAGCGGGAGGAGGACGGGTGGCGGCGCCCGCAGCCCGGCGAGCCCCGGCCCCGCAGCCTTGGGGCTGCCCGCCGGCCCCGGGCACTGCGCTCCCGCCGCACGCCCTTCCCCGCCCCGCGAACAAAGGAGCGCGGGCAGCGCTCGCTGCGCCCGGGGCCGCTTACCGTTATGTGCGGGATGCTCTTCTTGCCCTGGTAAGACATGTCGGCTCTCCCTAGCGCCGGGAGCACGCAACGAACCCGAGGAGCGAGCCGAGCCTGGCGGAACAACACCGGCGGTGCTGAGAGGAATAATAATGCGAAGCCCGGTCGGGTGATGGGGCGGGGCGGGGGCGACCCGGCAGAGCGGTGGAATGGGGGCGAAGTTCCGTCGCCCAGAGGAAGGGGAGCCCGGCAAATCCGGCACCTTTTTTTTTCCGGCTGCAATCAAACAGGGACGCGGCTCCCGGGGGGGGTCGGCGAGCGCTGCCTCTGCCGGCGGCAGCAGCGCCCTCCCGGCTGCAGGTCGGCGCAGGATTCGCTCAGCGCAACCCAGGAAGCGTTTCCTTCCCTCCTGTCCCCCACCCCTCCGCCTGCCCCCCTTCACAGCCCATCAATCCAGCCGGAGCCTCCCTCCCTCCCGCACCGGCGCTGGGAAACGCCGCCCCGCCAGCTCCGCCGCCGCCCCGCTCGCACGCTGAGGTCACCGGCAGGATCCCACGCGTGGGTTGCCGCAGGGTGGGGACGAGGGATAGAACCCCCGGCGGCGGGTCCTGCTGTGCTACACATGGCAGTGGCACTGCCTGCGCTGTCCCCGCGGCATGGAGCCTGATGGCAATGCTCTGCGCTGTGCCCATGGCACTGACCCCGATGGCACTGCGCTGTGCTGTCCCCATACTACTAAACCTGATGGCAATGCCTTGCTTTGTCGCCATGGCACTGCCTGCTCTTTCCCCGCGGTGCTGTCCCCATGGTAGTACCCCTGACGGCACTGCCTGCTCTGTCCCTGATGGCACTGACCCAGGTGGCACTGCCAGCTCTGTCCTCACCAGCAGCTCTGACCCCAACAACACTGTCCTGCTCTGCCCTCCTTGTCACTGCCCCACTGTCACACACCTGCTCTGTCCTGTGCCCAGGGAGGTCATGGGGGATGACACAACCAGGCCGGGCCAGGTAGACGCTGTGTGAGCAGCTGCTGGAAAGGTATAGTGCTTAGTTGAATCCCTTCTGGCTTTTCTCTGTCTCACAGAGTGCCTCCCTCCACCCAAGGCGTTTGATTAACACTGCGAACTGCAGGAAGGGTAAAAGGTACTGCAAAGCTGTGCCCAAGTTAATCCCCCCAAGGGCGTGCACAGCACAACCACCCCTGTGAAACACACATAGACACAAGACATTAAACATCCAGGCCACATCCCTGACACATCTGCCCCAAAAATCCTTGTTTGAAGCTTGTAGAAAACTGGATGCCGCTGCACAGGCATCACACGTGTCTGCTGCTAAGTCAGTGGCCAAATCTTGCCTGCCTTACCCCTAACCTCCTCCTCACCTTGTTTTGGTCAACTTTGCAAGCACAGTGCGATCCAGAGGCAGTGTGCAGTGTGCTCATTATCCCAAGTCCCAGGCTGAACTAGGAAGCAGGGAAGATGGGGAGACAGCACCATGGCTGTGCTACAAGATGGGGTGTGCTCTGCCCTCCCACTGCCCCAGGGTCCCGATAGAAAAAACTCAGGAGTTCGGGTGAGCTAGAAAAGAGAAGACTGCACTGCAGCTGGCAGCCTCTAAAGGCAACCCTGAGGTCGTTGCAGAGAAAGCAGCAGCATCCCAGGCACAGTGTCCCACCAAACCCTGTCTGCTCGCTCCAGTGTCCCACCACAGCAGACGCCCACTGGGCTGCACAGGAGGCCGTGTGGCACCTACACCCAATCCCCAGGCCAGAGCAAACCAGCACCCCAGTCATGCTCAAATTGAAGAGGGGGAGAATAGAGTGGAAACTCTCAGTTCAGCCTGTGCAAAGAGCAGAGTGCAGACAAGCCACAGACGCTCTAGGCTGGGTACCAAGGGAAACGGTGCATCCATGCAGAGGCATCACTGCAAGGCCGCATTTCTTTCTAAGGGGAAATCAATGACAGCCCAGGTTCCCATGAAAGCCAGCCCCCCGGGTCTGCCTCCAGCATGCATGCCACCGGCAGGACTAAGATGGAGATGCACAGCCGTCAGGGGCCGGCAGCCCCACCGCCTCACTTCTTCCTTGAGTCGACAATATGAGTCCAGGCTGCAGCCCCAGAGGAGGGGAACCCGAGGCAGAGGTTTCGGCCGATCCTCCCGCCTTCCGCGCTCCCTGCCGGGGAGACAATGCAGGCGCACAGGGAGCCGGGGCGAGCAGGGGCAGAGCCAGGGCGGGGGGCCGGGGCAGATGCTGGGGCTGTGCCCGGGAGAGTTTCCCCGGCGAGCCCGGGAGTGCAGCGGGCCCGGCTTTGTTCCAGGGGGCGGCGGGGAGGCGCCGAGGGACCCGAGCAGCCCTCCAGCCCCGCGGCACGGGCAGGAAAGGAAAGGGAGAAAACTCATCGCCATCACTTACAAAGGAAAACGATTTCTGGGGTCGCCCCCTCCCGCCCCCGCTAAGCTCTGCCAAGTGAGGTAGTTTAGGGGCCAGCCGGGCTCTTCCCAGAGCATCAGCGTGCCCGGGAAGAGGGGGCCGCGCCTCCCCGACCTGCCGTGCCGGAACTCCCCCGCGAAGGCAGCCCCCAGCCCCCTGCGCGGGCGAGTAGGGCTTTGCGGCATGGCACGGCTCGGCTCGGCACGGCACGGCACAGCACAGCACAGCTCAGCACAGCAATCTCGGCTCGGCTCGGCTCGGCTCGGCTCGGCTCGGCTCGGTACAGCAATCTCGGCTCGGATCGCCCAGCGAACGGGGGCGGCGGCTCCCTCCCCCCCTGCCCGGGCCCCGCTCACCTGTCCATTGTCCTGGCCCTGCAGCAGCTCCTTCCCCGTGGGGTATTTGATCTCCACGCCCGGGGTCTTGTCCTCCCGGTCTCCTGGGGAGCTGATGACGGAGCCAGAGATCTCGCTGATGTCGCTGGCGGTCTCGCTGTAGTTGTCCCCTCCGTCCAGCATGTCGTGCCGGCTGCCGCTCCGCGGGGTCCGGGACCCCTTCTTCCCCACGCTGTAGGCGTCGAAGTCGATGGTTTTGTTCTCATAGGCCCCCTCCACGGAGGCGAACATTCCCCCGTATTTCTGCCGCGGTGTCTGGGCTGTCGTGCCCGGCCTAGCTAGATACACAGGCAGGTCATCTTCTTTATTCCAGTTCCTCTTTCTCTCGGCCATTCTCGCTGTCCGGATCTCTCTCTCTCTCTCCCTCTCTCTCTCCCTGCCTCCCACTTCTCTGCACCTTCCACTACCGGGATAGGCTGTTAGTGACCATAAAAATGAATGGATGGATGCAGCAGTGGCGGAGCTGGGTTGGCTGGTGGGATCTTTCCCTTAGGGAACTGCAAACGTTAACCTCCCTCCCCCCACCCACCCCCCCGGAAAAAAAAAAATAAAAGAAGAAGAAGAAGAAAAAAGAAAAAAATAGGGGGAAATAAGAGAGAAAGAAAGAGAGAGAAATAAATCCGAGCGGGATTTAAAAATAGCCGTGTTAGTAAAGAGCACGTGAAAATAAAGTACAAAGAGCGGAGCGGAGAGGGTGGCAGAGGCAGGTGATTGGAAAGCCCCTGACGAATGGGAAGAGCAGCAGCGATCCCCGAGCAGGGACCGCAGTGCACAGCTCCCCCGGTGTAGAATGATCCGGGGGGCGGGAGGCAGGGGGAGGAGGCAGGGAGGGAGCCCGCCGCATGCACACCCGGCCGGTGCCTCGGGGTCCTGCCCTGCTGGCGGGCGGGCGCCGGTCACCTGCTGCTGCGCGGCTTCGGGGGTGGGAAAAAAAAGGGAGGCGAAAAGAAAAAGAGAAAAAAGAAAAGCTCCGAACCTCCCCAGCCCCCCCGAGCGAGCCGGAGGGAGTTTCTCCCACTTTGCTCACTCACATTGCCCCCGCCCCCCTCCGCGGGAGAAGCTGCGGCGGTGCCCGGGCGGGGCGGGGGGCGCGGCCGCGGCAGCCCCCGGTACGGGCGGGGACGGGCCAGCGGCGCTGGGGGCCGGGCTGCGGCCGCAGGGAGAGCGGCGCGGAGAAGAGCGAGGGGCGGCCGGAGCGTGGGAGGAAGCACAAGCAGCCCCAGCCTCCGGGCAGGGGGGCTGGCGCTGCCCCTGCCGCAGCAGCTGGTGCCCGCGGGGGTAGCGGCAGCTCTGCTCCGCCCCGCCGCCCCCGGCTGCCGCTCCCCCGCTGCGGCGGCGCGGACACGGCGCCCGACCCCTCCGCACGCCGGGCCGGCAGCGGGGAGCAGGCAGCGGGGAGCAGGCAGGGGCTGCAGGCGGCGGGGAGCAGGCAGCGGGGAGCAGGCGGCGGGCGCCGGCCCTGACACGGAAGTGATCGCGCCGAGCGCTGCCCGAGCCCCTGCCCCAGCGCCGGCTGGGCGGGCCTGGGTGTGCGGCCCACGGCCCCTGAGAACCCGCCGGGCCCCGCGGAGGGGGCGAGCCGGGCTGTCCCCGCCTGTCCCCTCAGAGCGGCTGGTGCGGCGCGCCCCCCGGAGCTGTCCCTTCAGCACCCCGGGAGGCTGCCGGGCCGCCGCTTGCCTGCCTTCGCCTCGGCTGAAAGAGGCAAACGGGGGAGGACTTCGTTTCACTGTGAGGGATCCAAGCTCCCAAAAGCACGGGCAGGAGAGGTGGAGGCTGTGCTCCCCTCAGCTCTCCGCACAGCCCACTTCAGAAAGTCCGTCTTTACAGCCCTACCTGTCTGACAATGCCTGAGGAGATCATCGACCGAATTCACAAGTCCTTGGACACTCCTCTTCTGCACATGCAGCCAATCTCTGCCAATTGTTACAGCTTTTGACTACGCCAGTAGTTACATAAGGGACATTTTCTGTTTCCCTGAAACAGTGTTTTGTAACAAACTGGTCTGAGATTGATTACGTGACTAAGCAAATTTGAAGCAGTGGATCAATCACGAGGCCTGTTTACTGCTCATGTAAATTGTGCTGTTTGAATACAAGCCCAGCCACACAGCACTGTTGTCTGTGGTCCACAGGCATACCTGGTGGTCCCAGCACGAGAAAAATTGCAGGTTACTAATTGTAGATCAGGAAAAGTGGGAGCTTAAAGAGAGAGAGATCCCTGGGATTTCATCAGGGATGAAATGAGTCCAGATAACCATCTTTCTCATTAACAACTAGCCATGGACCCAAACCATGTGAAAAAACAGTGATGTGACATACCTGAGCAATGCCAAAGTACATCCAAGGAAAACATCTTTCTTTTCTGCATTTATAATACTGTGAGACCTGCTGCATTGAATTCCCTTTGTGTGTATTCAACACTATGGGTTTTGTTCACATGAGGGGAGTTAGGAAGCTAGTGAAAATTTCACTTATTATTGGTTATCAGCACTCTGATTTTAGTCAAATGACATCTCTGTGCATATATTGCTCAGAAGATGCCACAGCTCACTTAATAAATCATATTTCCACATTAACACGTTAATATCATATGGAGGCTTCACTGGTGTGTGTGAAAAAAGTAAGTCTGGCTTGTAGGACATTGCTTTGTTGCTTCCTTAATGTCTTCTCTGGTATGGGCAAATATTGATTTTTTTGTTCCCGATGGTAACATTGAGATTTATTGATCATGTTGGGGGAAAAAACTCAATTTGTTCCTCCACAGGACTCCAAACCCTGACAGTTAGTGAAATATTCAGGTGGTACATGGAGTGTGATGTGTGTCCTGCCTGTCCTTGCAAGTATTGAAAAAAATATTCATTTTAGGAGTTATTTCTTTGCAATCAAGAGATTAATTTGAACTTTCAGAATACAAACTGATGGTCCCATAGTAGGTCCAGTATGTTGCATACATCTGCTAAATGAAGAGCATCTTTTATTTATCATCCATAAAGCTAAGAAAGATGGACTCTGTTTACACTTGGCATCTAGTTAGATTACACTGTTCAGGTTTCCAGAGTTCTCAGGGTTTTTTAAATAAAAAAGGAATAATGCCATTTTTTCAGTATTTAGCCAGGAGATTCTTATTAATTCTGATACATAAAGAGACTCAGACAACATGTCAAATCAATGCTTTAGAAAACAGCATTCAACTTTCTAGTTAGAAATAAGCCTGAAATCTTACCAGAATCTGTCTCAGCTTTTAAATTTTTTGGGGTTTTTTTCACAACATAGCCCTTGGTTTATTAAAAACTGTTCTCAGTCACCAGATGCATACTGTTCCTTTGTTCAGAAAGAGATAAAATGGAGGGTTTAGAAGCAGACCCAATTGCCTCCTGATATGCTGGCACCATGTGAGTTTGCCTAAAAACAAGTATGCAGCTTCAGAGAAATATTTTGCTTTGGTATATGCTCTTGCAGACAGTGCATCTCATTCCGTTTTGACATTGCTTGACGAAAAGAGGACTGAACTTGATTGAAAGTGCTCCCTCTTCCTGTAGGACATTCATTCCAAATAGACTGGATGAGCAATAACAGAAAACCTAGAGACATACCTGCTTCACACAACAAAACCTTCAACATCCTGCTGGACAAAAGCCCAACAAGAAGGGTATCACATACCTGCTTGGCTTTGGTTGCAGCCGAGCTCTTGCAACAGTGTGAACTTCACAAGCTGGAACAGGACTTCCCTGGTGCAGGGAGAATATGGAATGCACATTTTTCACCTATTTTTTGCTATTGTGCATTTTACAACAGAATCATCAGACAAAAAAGGCATGAACGGTCCAAAGGGAATGCATGTGAGAGACATGAGCTCTCCTTCTTCCAGAGGAGTACCTGAGTTGCCAAGTCACTGAGTCAGTGTCCCTCTCTGCTCTGTGGGAATGCTGTATGAGACAGCAGTGTCCTCCTCCCCACACAAAACCATATCCCAGGGATCGGGGATTTGAGCTGTCTCCTGACACACAGGAACTGTGAATCCAAAACACAGCTACAAGCTGGGGGAGGATCAGGTTACCCACTTCATGAGCAGTGATTCAGCCCATAGTATTCTGCAAATTCATATTAATTCCACTAACTCAGCAGATGCTGAATGGCAGCTCCTCCACCAAGAGGAGCAAGAGCTCAGGTGTAGCAGTTTCCTTACTGTGTTAGAAGATCATGTGGCCCCTTCCTCAAAACAGACTTCTTGGGTTGCTATCCATGGATACAGTTGTATATAAAACTGTATTTCAGAAGCTGTCACCATTTTAAAGTTAAAATAATAAAATTATAATGTTTTTAATTTAAAATATGCATACATTTAATGTACAAAATTATACAAATTATACATTTAGCTAACATAGAAAAATACATCTTGTTAACAAGATAAAATGTCAACATATCTTACATAATTTGTGAGAGTTACAAATCTGTGATCAGCAAGTAGACTTTGTGACTTCATTACAATTCTGTATCCTCCTAGTTACACTGAATATTAATACATATGTACAGTTGATATCAATGGAAAAAGTCTTAAAAGTGGAAATCTTTGCTGAAGAGTTATCCAGAAGGTTTTACTGGAACAGTTAAAATATGTGGTCTCTTTTATACTACTGAAGCTTCTCACATAGCTGAGACTAATGTGACACCCAGTGACAGGGCAGTTATGGGCCAGAGTTTAAACTTTTTGCATTTATTTACAAACACCCCTCCATCCCCAGTCTAACTGGTATACCTCTTTAATAAGTATCACACCATAAATCCCAGACTTTTTGTGCATTCTTTGGTACCTCTTCAAATGGATCCCAATTTGTGACCCTAACAACTGCTCTTCATGGCTTCTGGTTACCACTCCTCTGTTGGCTGTGCAAAAGTATTAAATAGTTGTACAGCACTAGAGCTCAAAAGGCAGATCTCAGTGCATTATTCATCCCAGATTACTCATAAATACCTCAGGAGGTGGGGAAATATTTTTGTTTCAGTCAACAAATGTGTGCACTAAGTCTTCACTCCTTATTTAATTTACATGGTTTCCTTTTCCAAGTTCCAAACAAAAGACAGAAGCGGAATTTATAAATAAGCTATAAAAATCTGTTCCATGCTGGGCCTTGTCTTACACACTGCGAGCCATGTAATGATTTTCTTTTAACTATTTACATATTATTTAAAAGTTGCTTTTCATCACAGGGAGCAAAAGAGAAGACCACCACCAGTCTGATTTTCAGGCCTTCTTTTTTTTTCTTTTTTTAATTTAGCTCTTTACCAACAAATTCCTCTTAATTCCTAGAAGATAAAATTCCCTCATGAGCTAAAAGCTTATTCCACTTTTCCTAAGAGCTGCTTAGGACCATCAGTGAGTATATGAATTGCCTCACGCAGGCTTTTTTGGCACTGGAGTGGTTTTCATCTGGTAGTTATATTTTCCCTCTTTTTCAAAAGGACCACAATTCAGAATGTAGAGAAATGTAGTTGTTTGGCATCGGTTAGTGTACACTGCACAGTAACCTCTCACATTGGAATTTACATTTGCATATTCATATTCCCATAGCAAGAGTCTACATTACACAGAGAAACAATAGTGAACAGAGATTTATACCACAGATCCCAGCAATTCCAAATCAAGGCAGGTCTCCAAAACCACTAATCTCTCTGCTCCTCTCCTACAACATTTAAAGAGAACATGATGCCCACGTATCTACCACATGTGAGAATTTCTTAAGCCAAGGAGAAGCAAGCATGAAATCTTGGTCCCAAGAAAGCCAGTGGAAATTTGCCAGTCACTTCAGTAATACAAGCATTTAATCCAGTATATTTAAACCTTCTCTTTTTCTTTTCTTTTTTTTCCCTGCCTTTAACTGCAACTTGCAACTTTCCCAGTATACGTGAATCCCGATGGTAGAATTTAAGTTAGCTATATTTTTAGATCACATCCTATACAAGAAACAGTACACTCTCTTTCCTAACATTTCTACAGGGACAAAAATTCCTGTCCATAATCCCATGGCTACTGATTTCCAATGCAAATGTATTTGGAGCCAAAGGCACAATATATTTTAAAGGAATTCTGATAAAGCAGGAAAGAGATTTGGACAAATTTCTATAATCCTAAGGTCTCTTAGCCCTCTGCCTCCTTAAGGCACTAAAGGATTTCCAAAGGACTAGTGGCAAAACCCAGCATGCACATGTCCCTCCTTCCACCCCATAACCACAGTCAATTCATATACTAAAAACCTTCATCTGCAAGTGAGAAATACAGGTAGATTTATGAAACACAAAAATCAGAGTTTCCACTTTCCAAAAGGCCACAGGATAAACATCAGCCATGCCTTAGCAGCCGGTTTATCCTGGGAACTCTGCTGTATGTGACACATTTCCCAGCAACTGCATTATTCTGAATGTAACATGATTATCACGCCAGAGTCAATCATTGTACTTGCAGCATTTGCCATCCATAGTGGTGTGAAGAACAGAATTTGGGATTTAAAGGTCGCTTAAAGAGCAACCTGCAAGCTGCATTTTCAATATCTTCCAATGCTCTATACAGTAAAGTATACATAAATATGTGAACTGCCAAAGAAACCATATTTTCCATGTAACACTGCCCATCTTGTCTATTTAGGGTGACAGAAGAAGATTAGATTGACTTACAGAATTTAGCAGCATCTTAATTTTGACTAAAGAATTTGGTCAAAACAATATTGTGCATATAAAGCAATCAGAACAAAGTGCCCAATTTTTCATTCTCTGAAGGTTTACCATGAAATGACAATACATGTAAAGTATGTCCTGACACCTCTACCACAGACAGCACATTAAACAAATTAACTTCTGCTTAGTGAAAGAAACTCAAACAGGCTCTGTAACAAGTAGATATAACACTTTTCACTGTAAGGCAACTAGAAAATAATAGCTAGGCTCTCTGTTTTAGCTAGCAACATCACATTAAAAGTTTACTGCTTTCTTACAGTGATTTGAGGTAAAATTGGGATTTTAATTCTTAATCCTCTGCCACATGAAACACACCCACTGGTCTACCAATTTAATTAATAAACAGACTTTCCAATATTGGTGAGACAATTTTCACATTAGGACGTGGTAGAATTTCAAGGAGCTTAAAGTGGTAAAACCCACAAAGAATTAAGTGTGTTCTACATTCCTTACACTACCTGTTTTAAAATGAAACCTGAAGACAAATAGCTTAAGATGTTACAAAATGGACAGCTTCATTATCAACGTTTTTCATTTATGGTGGGAGATTTTGCATAAATACTAGGAAAGAGGCCTGATTTTTTAGTTCAACACTTAATTCAGAAGAAAGAAGTAGGGTTTAATTGCATGAGTGTTATAGAAATCATGTATGTTTTCAGGTGGATAGTATGCAAATGGGTAGAAACCTACACATATGTCATTGCTTTATTTTAGGAACTTGTAGTTAAGCTTCACATGTTACCATGACAACATGTCATCTTGTTACTAATTGTAATCTAGAAATGCACATTACATTAATCTGATTTGGGATTCCACGGTTTATTCTTCTGCTGCTTCCTTTCAAAGGATATCTGTAATTACTGGCAACTACACATTGTAAAGACAGCACGTCCTAGCAGTTAGCTCAACATTAAAAAAAGAAAAAAGGGAAATTCAAGTCATAAAGCAGTTATCAAAACTGAAAGTGCATCACAATGTAAGAGACAGTTTGAGAGCAGCTGCTGCAGTTCAGGTCAGCACGAGTACTGCCAGACTCAACAGTGCTGTGTGCCTTCAGTTACAGAATGGATGGAGACACCCAATGACCCCTTATGCATAGGTCTGGTGGCAGAACTCACGTTTTCCCACCTGCCCAAATGGTACTCAAAGATTAATATTAGGGGCTGTGGGTGTGTAACCTGTATTGTGCAGCACGGTTGCAAAATGTGTTTGCATCACATGTGCTACTACCAACCAGTGTGCACAAACCCACCTGTTTCAGGAAAAGCATGTGTGCCTGCAAGTGCTTTATCTGAAAGTTAAATTCAGTGTGGCCTATTCATGTGGTTGAAATACTCAGAGTATTAGGACAGAGCACTTTGATGTTCCAAGTGCCTCTCAGCACACACAAAGTACATTCCTAATTCCAATTTACCCTTGTAAAAATGCCATTCTGTCTCATTTGCTAAACAGTTTGTACCCTCAAGTATCACATCCTCATATATACTAAACATCCCAACTCAGATCAAAGACTCTTTCAGGAATGCTCAAAGCCACATGAGGCTGAAGATATTACATACCCACATGAGCAGACTTGAGAAGACAGAGATTGTGCTTAACTTGGTAATTGCTTTAAAATGCAAATGCTGAGACCCCAAGAAAACAAAACAACACAAAACTCAGACTCAGACCACAGACTGGGTTGGCCTGCACGGCCAGCTTCCACTACAGGAGGTGGCTAAAATGGCACAGATGGTAACTGAGGGCAACTTCTCACTTTTTCCCATAATGTAGCAGCTGCAGTCACCGCCAGGCCAAAGCACATTTCATCGCTCCTTCAGAGCTGTACTGTTTCTTCCGTGTGACTGATACATTCTTCCCTGGACAAGAGGAAGGAAGAGAAAAAAAAAAGGGAGAAAAAAAAAAAGGAAGAAAAAAAAAGACAAAAACATAAGGTAAGTTCCTGGATTTTCACAATTTAAGGAATTGGTTTGTATTCATTCAAGATCAAAATAAAGCATTGGGGAAGCAGTGTGCCCAGGTGCTTCCACACAAACATAGCATAATGGCAGCTCATTGTAGAAACTAAACTGTCCAAAACATATTGAGACATTTTCCCACAATTTATGGATTTAGGGTGAAAAGCATTTTAATGCTTTTCCCTTTTGCTACTCCTTCTTGTATATAAGATGAACATCCATTTGTCAATATGGAAACAAACACTCCCTGCCATTTTCCCAACACCATTTTATAACCAACGTGGCAGGGATATACAGAAGTAGTCTCATGGATAAAGTCCAACTTATGGAATGACAGCCATCACAAATCCAACTTTCCAAGTTAGTTCTACTTCTATAATGCATCTCAGAGAAATATTCACCATTTGCATCCTTCCTCAGATATTAGGTTCAAAGCCTGCAAAGCGTTCTATCAGTCTTTACAATTTCCACTGAAGCTATCATTATTATTGTCAATTTTCACCAGTGATGCACTGCCTCCATATTTAACTCTGGCTAAAACCTGATGTCTATTTGAGAAACATACATCTTAGTACATCAGGAATAAAAGAAATTACAATAGTGTTGTCCTAGGTTACAATATAGATGTATTTAGTATTCTATTACCACCAGCTGTGGGCCATTAGCTGTTATCTCCTGCTGTGACTCACCCCTGAGAACTGTCAATGAGCTATCAAGAACCAACTGCATGACTCATGGAATTATCTCATCCTATTGTGAGATGCTCCACCCAGGAGGGAGGAGCCAAGCATTCCCACCTGGATATAACCTGGCCTGGGAACTGCCCAAGTCAGCTCTGTCTACTGATTCCCAGAGGCCAAAAGCTGCCACTGGAGCTTCAGCTGGAGACCAGACCTTCCACAGGATTACTGCTTCAACCTATACTTCACTTGGACTGCTGCCACCACCCTAACAGGATGTCAGGTTGTATCTACCCTGTTAGTGCTTTTCCTTGTATTATTTCACTTATTTTTAATTTTCCCTATTAAATTATAATCCTGACTTGTGATCTCCTACTGGTTTGTTTTCAAACTAATTCAAGTACACAGGATTTTATTTAAAATTTTATGTTGCAATTATTATTGTAATAACTGGCTGGTGATAGTAATTAACTGTCATTGCTAAAATGTGTCCCAGTTACCAACATGCTGCCCAAAAGAGAAAAATTAAAAACTGAGAAAGAAGAGAGCCTTTATGGCTTGTACTTCAGGATGGAAAGATTTTTCCAATCATGAAGAACAGAACTGAAGAAAAATCCTGCAGAGTGTGGCAAAGTAATAAAGGGGAGGTCATTGTTTTTGGAGAAGCAGCCAGATGGGTTATTGTAGGACACAAAACCAGTAAAATATGCCAGAGTTAGTCACTGATCCAGGAGAGTGCCAGCTGGGCAGGAGGACATCAAGGATTCCTAGTGATGAGAGGAATTTAGAGCCCTTGCATACTCCCTAGTTCAGCTCTCCTTCTTGGATCAGAAACTGGTAAATGTTCAGACTTGCTTTTCATTCAAAACACCACCAGAAGCTTTCTGCAGCCTTTGTGAGACATTATACATTAATTCTGCCTCTGCTGTAGGTGCATCCAAACAAAACTGGTTTTAGAATTCTTTCTTTTTGCATCTTCTAATAAAGTCCAGACTGTACTGCAAACAAAGAAAATCCATTGCAGTTCATACTTACCTCCAAGCAAAGAAAGAGAACACTGCTAGAGTCTCCATAGATCATGTTCTTTTTGATTAATGTCTTTGTAGTCTAAGTGCAATCAAAACAACACACAAGAGAACACACTTTCAGTCTTTGCTATCCACACCTTCCAAGGCTGTTTCAGGACATCAGGTACTTATTTATAACTAATATTATGAAGAGAAATACGACTTAGTAAAAGCAGAGCTGGCCTTGTATTTTGGGATGGTCTGAAATACATCCCTTTCTCTCCTCTTCTAGTCATAATGAAGTTTTCTCTCTGTGATCCAATTACTGTACATGGGTTCTGGGGAGGATCAGCAGGGTGTCTCTAGGTCCTCCTAAAATTTAGCTTTATTTTAGAAGACAGAGAGGTTGCAATTTTATTTCCTTGACTGGTTTGCAGAGGAGCTACCTACTGTTGTCTGTTGTCATTTTACTGACTTGTTCAAAAGGAAGAATGTCCCTAAAGTACCAGGGATACTTGTAATTGAAAATTGTGTTTGAAAAAACTATCACTGAAAACTGGTGTGGCCAGAATAATGGAAATCTGATTCAAACTTCACTCATTCAATGAACTTACGGGTTTTTGTACTTTAGTGGTCACATCTTTTGTTATCCACCAATTGAAATTTATACTGAGTTCTCTAATTTTCCAAAATTGGGGTTAAAGAATATTTGTCAAACACGCGCCTCTAGGGTTAAGAGCATTTAGAATTGTAAAAGTCACTATTTGCATAATATTTCCGCCAATTTTTATTCTATTTTTCTTGAAATGTTAGCTGCCAGTTATCCTTTCTCCTTTTGTCAGATCCTTCACATTCCCATTCAAAATTCTTTCATCCTCTTAGTCTTTTCTTGCTCCTTCTTATGTGAGTTATTCACCCCTCCTTTTATTGTCCACCTGAAGTCTTTATGAAGCCTTGTGCTCCTTGTGGTCTTATTTCCCTGACAAATTTATGCTCCACCCCTCTCTTATTCTTTTTCTTCACACCACTTATCTAACTAAGAAGTGTGGAACATAAACCGCTAATGAATTGTTTTGTAATTACTCTGGTCAGGGAGGGAGTCTCTCTTGTGAAATGCTCAACGAAAATAAGAAAGGTCTTTATGGTGTTACTTTACCAAAGAAAAATATCGACCAAGCATTTCCAGGGTTCAAGCACAAAGGTGTAGTTTCCAACCATGCATCACTGAGATTAAAAACCAGCTGAGTCTTTATCAATACTGTACCTAAGAGCTTCAGGATGGGTATTTGTGATGCTCAGAAATTTGCTGGCCTCCCATTCTTTGGTAGGGTTAAAGCAAATGGCTGAGCAATGATGCAGAGGCTGGGCTTGTGCTCCTTCACATCACAAGCAAAATCAATTTCAGTCACCAACACAAAGAACTGCTAATGTAGAAGGTCATTAAACAAAACTGATTTCTCTGTGGCACTGGAACCTCAAAGGAAACCTTGAAACATAAAAGTGATGAGTGTGCACTGCTCTCTAAGCCAGAACCAGATTATTTCCAGCATAACAAAGATCAGTGATCCATATTCATGCACTCATTTGATCTCTAATCTTTACCACCTCTGTAAGCCACCAGCATTTATTTCTTCTTGCTGCTCCCAGTCCTTCACATCTGTACTTGTTCATTCTGTGCTAAGTATCAGGAAACTGTAAGATCATAGGAAAGAACTTCAGAAGGTCATTTAGATCAACTACTCAAAGCAGAGTCAGTTCCAAAGTCAGAGCAGTTTGCTCAGGGTTTACCTAATCAAATCTTGAAAACCTCCTGAGATGAAGAATGCACAGCCTTCCTGGGCTGCCTGTCCCAATGCTGGGCTGTCCTCATGAGGGAAATGGTTTTCCTTTATCCAGTCTGAGCTTCTCTTTTTCACCTTATTCCCTGTGTGTCTCACCCTCTCACCATGGATCACTGTGAAGGGCCTGGCTCTCTCTTCTTTATGGTTCTGTGATTCTCAGTTGCTGCCTCACCATTTCAGGAAGGCTGTTGTGAGGTCCCCTCAAAGCTGGCTCTTCCTCAGGGTGAACCAGCCTAGAACCAGCCCCTTGGCCTCTTCTCACAGGACAAGTGGTCTTCTATCTCAAGTATCTAAACTACCATTTTTAAGGAAGCTCACAGAGCACCAGTACTGCCAGCCAAGGCCATTGCTGTCCCTTGGCCAGCTCAGCTTTTTCAGACAGATGATGGAAAGAATACAGTTATTAAAATAGTAGTGACTGCTCTATGTAAGCTCATCCACCTCAGCTCATAGTGGTGGAACAAAACTAGCACTGACCACCTCTTAAAGACAGCTGTCCTGCTGGACTCCTCCACTCCAATCATCTCCCTGGAGAGCAGAGCTCTGTGCCCACTGCCAGTGTCCATGGTCTCCATCCCCTGCAGGGCACAGCGTGGCAGAAATTCATTTTCATCCCATTGAGGAGGTACAGCAATAAAAGCTTTGCAAAAACTTTCAGAGTGTGCACTGAAGTCGGAAAGGAACAAGCCAGTTTAGAGATTTTAAAGACAAACAGCATCTGGAAGGAAGAAAACTAAGAGCTGCAGGACTGCACACATATTTCTAAAATCTCTATGGCATCTTCAAAGAGTGCCTGTGCTCATTTAGATGGTGGAAGATCATTATTTTCAGATCACTGAGCCCACCTGTAATAAATGCACACAAAGGATTTGAAATCAAATATTTCCTTCCATTTAGAAGACAAAGATTGTAAAAGGAGGATGTTATTTTATTCTGATCATCTGAAAGAAAAGAAATATGGTGATAGCACCATAAAAACATATGACTTAAATAATGTCTGATATCTCAAGTGGGTATAGGTGACAGACCATTCTGCACTTCCAACTGCTCCAGTGTCACTTCAGAATAATATCAGTCAAAGTATATTAGGAACTTCCCCAGCATGTAACACAGCATTAAAGATATGAAATCACCAGGACACTGTGGCTGCTCAGTACCTCAGCCCTGATGTGTAGGGCCAGAAACACTGTATTTCCATTGGTTTGTAGCACTAGAGGTATTTAAAGTGAAGAAATTGCAAATTCGGGAAATTAATAAAACTTCTTTATATCCAGCAAAGAAATTAGTATTTTTGCTATTTGTGAATAAATATTTGAAGAAGACACCATGCAACGCCTGAAAAGAGTTTCTGCTGTAAAATATAAAAGAAGTACTCTGCTGTGCCTCTGCCCTTATCAAGGGTCACAGATTATCCTTTCTTTGGAACCACTGAAGCACCACCAGTTTTTACCACTATTCTGGAGCTACAGTAGCACAAATGAGAGAAAATGCCAGGCAAGGGGGCCTGTGCTGTTCTTTAGTATTTTAGAATAAAATTACAGATATTTTACTTGGTATAACTAATATAGTCCTGACCATCCAGTCATTTTATAATTTCTATTAATTACAGAAAATCAATGTGTTTATGGCATGCACACACTTTAATAGAAAATTATCTACCACAAATTGTTTAATATGAGTTTTATAGTACCTTATTTTAAAACATAAACCTCTTCATTTTGGTTACCTGCAAGTAGAAAAACTGGGAAAAAAAGTGATTACAAGAGAGGAAATGTTACAAAGCTGCATTTTGCTGCAATACACATGGGATCCCTCAGCTGTTTGGTAAAGAAATGCTATATAACCAAAAGCATAATCTTTGCTAAAACATTTGATTTCTGTGCTTGGTAAAAAAAAAAGGAGATCAAATAGTATTCAATGCAGTCTTCTCATTCACAAATTGCTGCTTCTGAAATGCATTTCTACTTGATGGATTCACTTTGGAGCTCAAGAGGTGTGAATCTCATTAAACTCTCAATGAAGACGTATTGATCCCAATTATAACCAATGGCCAACTGAGCTTGCAGATATCTCAGAGGAAAGGAATTATATCCAAGGGAAAAAAAGCCCCAACAACCAACTAACCAACCATGCATGCTGAAAACCACAAATCAATTATGTTCTCTTCTGTTAGAAAATTATATTATGTATTTCTACATTTTTCTGCTTAATAAAGGTATTAAATATAGACAATATTACATATATAGATCTCATTCAACATCATTGCTCTGGCTTTATGTCAGTTTCCTTCTTACAAAATGAATGGTGTAATTCTGGAAAAATGAATTCATGAAAGATAAATGAGCCTTGTCTTACTCAACTCTATGGAAAATACATTATTTTCATTAACAGTAGAATATGGGCAATATACAATGTACAAGCAGTGCTGCTATTTAATGCTACAGAGCTCTTCATAAAAATGTCACACACACTGAGACACTTTCACACTGCTTTGAGAAGAACAACTTAAGAGTCTTAATTAGGGTTGGGTAACTATAGTGAAGAGGACTTACAAATGTGAGTCTTGTAAATGTGCATGGGCAGTTGAACTCACTGTCGTGCTGAACATCATTCTGGGAGTTAATTTCTTCTGTTAATGGTGTATCAATATATATAATACACTTGCTTGCAAAAATTGTCTTCTAGAACAATGTCCCTGCAATCCTTTGCAGCTCTGAGATGCAAATGCTTACAGAAGGTCCCTGATGTCTAACCTCCTGCTCATCAAATATTCCACAACTTTGCAGACAGGCAGCAGTAACAGCTACAGTTATGAGATCAATTGCTAACCCAAAATCTTGGACATGCAGCCAAGGATAACTGGCTTGCCAAGAGGCTTAGGGTGAAACGTGCTGATATGAGGCAGTTCAGCAATTTAAAATGACAAACTAGGAAACCTTGAAGACTGATCACAGATTGTTGGAACACACACACAGAAGAAGAAAAACCAGCTGGATTTTTTTTTTTTCTTAAGATAGTGTTCACCCAGTGCTGGTCCTAATTAAGGAGTGGCTCTATTCCAATTTAAAATAAGAAACAATTAAAACACCTTTGTATTCAAAGGATCTTCCACAGGACCCCATTTACTTTGCTGATTTGATTTTCCTGTAATGGCACTGCCTCATTTAGACAGCTCCAAGCTTTTATTAGCCTTGAAAATCTAACAGCACTTGTTAAACACAGACACTATTTTGTGGTAAATTATGCACATGAACTTAGCATTATTTACATTTCTCCCATTAAGACAATCATAATTTAAAGGCTAATGTAAATGAGTTAATATCATACCATAGAGACAGTGACAGCATGACATGTCCAAACACGATGGCAGAGTGGTACCTTCTATTTATCAGGCACATTGATTTTGAGAAGCATCTCACAAGGATGCAACCCAGTACAATGGAAAAGCAAATTCCAGAAGTATTATCTTTTCAAATCAAAAATGGAGAAAAACCCCATTATGTGCATGTTCTGCTGAAGTTAAAGAAGTGAGCATTATGAAGAAATGACCAACAGTAATTGACAGTAGGAGCAACCCACAACAAATAGTTGACATCTAATGTAATTCACTGTGTGCTTTAGTACTATAATGCATCCAATTACAACTGAGACACACAGTGTTTCTTCCAGTGCTGAAAATGCAGCAGCTAGATTGATCCACAAGAGTCCCACAGCTTCCCTCCCCTGCAAAAAAATGCCAGAAAAGTGTGTTCAACTTGGTTATTTTCAAATCCTTCACCTTACAGTTTCTCAGGGAGGCACCCTTAACATCGAAATCTTCATGATTAGATTGTGCTGGCAATGTGTGACATCATTCTCACAGAGCAGCTGTAGAACACCACTGGAACAGATATATTTGCAATAGGTAACAGCCATGAATCTTGTAAAAACATGCTTACCACAAGGTCTAAGTACAGCCATGAAAATATGAGAGACCTGCTGGGATTGAAGAGCACAAATTGCCAGCAGGACAAAATAAGGCCCTTGGAAGTGAAGGCTGTTTGAGCCCTTCAGTCTCTGAACATGCTATCTCTTTCCTAGATGACCCTCCCAGGCAGTTCTATTCACATTTGCATGGTAACAGCTGCACACAAGACCGAGGGGTGTATTGATCTAAGCCACAAGCACCCTTTGGGCCAGAGGGGCTTTGTCCTCAGGACACCAGTGATGCCTGCAAATGCAGACCTGCCCATTGTCCTTCAGGGATTTTAATGATCTGAAAGGCACTGCAAATATCCTACAGAAAACCATTCATTTAAATTATTTGACTTAGGGGAAGTCACAGGCTTCTTTTTTTTTTTTAAGTCAAGGTCATTAAGAATAGCTCACTCAATACGAGACAAGATTTTATGACTCACAGGAGACTGGAAAATTCAGCAGCAACACTGCATATTTAGAATATAATGTTTAGTCATCAAAGACATTTTCAGAGTTATTGCCTCCTCCTTAGACACATTTTTTTTTAATTGCTACAACAGAGCTGCAGCAGTAACAAAGAAATGTCTTCCCCTAAAATGCAAAGTCATCGGAGTAACTGATCAGCAGGTTTGCCTTGCTTCTGTCAACCTAAGGAAAGCAGGCAAGTGAATTCTCATCTCAGCAAAGCATTTTTTATCCCACTACCTCTCCAACCATGCAGAGAACAATGACGTATTTGCATCCAGAGCAGATTAAGCAGCATCTGAAAAGGAGGGTTTCTAGATGTTCTGCACCCCATAGCAAAAGCTTAGGGAAGACACAAGTATTTGAAAATATCTGTTTTGCTTTGTTTTCCTTGCCTCATCTTTATAAAGTCCTCATAAATGCCAGGATAACTGCTAGAGTAGGTCATATTTTAGTTTTGGGGTTTTTTTTTTAAGCAGTAATCAAAGCAGCATCATTACAAGTCTGTGAGCAAATCGTAGGCTTTCTGTTCCCAGATGAACTCACTGCAGATCTGTGTAGCAGCCTGCACAGCCCTGTCTGCCACAGACAGAGGATGCACAGCTGTGGCTGCAGGACCAGGAGGGTGATGGTACCTTTGAACACCCCATGGCAAAGCCAGACAAGCCACTTGTCACCCCCAAAGCCTCCAGACCAACACTAAATCTTTCCCAGCCACAGCAATCCAAAGACTGCAGAGTTTGATAACTGCAGCACATTGCAGTAAAGCTGCAGTTACTGCAACGTATTTTAATGTACCACCAACAGTAAAAATCTAGATGGTTTTATCACAAACCAAATTCCTTGGAAATTATTCAGTAAAAGAAAAACATCTGCTATTCCCATTGATATTTACAGAGGCAAATCAAGTTTCCCTGGTCCTGCTTTACCCCTGTGATGGAGGATTCAGCATGCAGCATATGACCTACATAGCAGGAAGTCAAACTTTGTTATAATCCTGTCCCCCTGAGCACTGAAAAATTTGGAAATCAGACAAGATGAATGCAGTGGCCCAGATTCTCTCTGTCATTTGGGCAATTTTGCATTGCATCGTTAGTCCTAATTCACCCTGCAGGGGCCATAGCATGACAGTGAGCCACAGGGCCCACCACCCTCCAGCTCTGTGTCTAGGAAAAGCAAGAGGATGCTCACCTTCTAAGGCTCCATAGCTGCTAAAACATCACTCTGTAGCTGTAGATTATAAATATGAATCACAGCAGCCTTTAGTATGCTATAACTCACACTGGCAATACCTGCACTGAATTTTGAGCATGTGCTTGGAGCACACATGTGCCCAGACAATTCTCCTGTGCACACTGTTTGCACCAATATCTCTAGTCAGACACAGACCTCAGGGTTAATCCTAAAGCAAGCATGGGAAGAAGGGAAAAAACACAGTACCAACATGTATTTCATCTACTTTTCCAGCACCATCATTCCAGCGACTGTCAGTGAAGAGCCTTCCTGGAATAACCACGTGTTCCAATACTTTTAGGACAACTGGGGTTTGTAGGCCATCTGACTACAGGCAGGCTAGTGCTGTGTGAAGAGCTGCAGGTGACCCACATCCCAACTACAAAGATACTGGAATGGTGTAAATATTTCTTTGTCCCCTTTTTGACCTCACTGAGATTTGTACCCATGATATCTAAAGCAGAGGGATGCAGGACCTCCACAATCAGGTGCTGACATGTAAGGATTTCTGCGTGGAGTTACTAAAAGTGGACAGAAACATTTTTAATGGCACATTTGACTTTGATGACACTGCAGAAATCACACCCAATTTCCTGCCAGGTCCTCTTCCCTGTTCTTCAAGTGTCTTCCTGACAAGTTGACAGAGAGTGGGAGTTAGAAAGAAGTTATTGCTCCAGGATTATCTCAGAGATTGCAGAGCTCCTAAGCTGCTGGCTCCTCTACAGATCTCATTAGGCAGGATGCCAAGAAACTCAGAGCAGAGTATCTCTGCCCATAAACTCCCAGGCTGCCAGCTCTCTGTTAGCTCACTAGGCAGAAGGAAGAGAAGCAAGAGCCTGGAAGATCTGGAAATGTGCAACTCCTTGGCACCCTAGGCAGCCGGAGGATCCAGACAGAATTCCTCAAGCTGGGGACCCCAGAGTCTGATGTCTCTAGTTCTAGATATCATTACTTCCAGAGTAAATGTTTGTTGTAGGTCCCTTCCAACTGAAAATATTCTATTTTATTCACTAAGAATAGAAAAAACCCACTAATTTTCATTTCAAATCAGAATACAATCAAATTAAAGAAATCTATCAAAATCCTCTGCAAATTGGCATGATCTTTTTCATGCTGCACCACTTGAATAATAGGCTGTTATGGCTGGTGTACAACACATCTTGTGGTCCCATTCCCTAAATTTACAGATCGTACCATTAGTCAGCAGACTGAGCTTGCATCACATTAACTGCCTCCTCACCCATCCTCTTTGTCCCAAATATTTGAGTCCTCCCAATTTAAATTTCAAAATTAAGCCCTTTAGGGAATAACATGTTTTGTGGAGTTTCCCACTGTAAACATACCCGGGTTTTCTATCTTCATGTCAGCTAAATTGAACAGGATTTATTTTTCTGAAACTCCAATTACCACAAAGCTCTATATGCAGGTCAGCAGGCTTATGTAACAGTGGTGCATCTGGCTCTCTGCCCCACATAAGGCAATACACTGTGTCTGCTACCTAACCTTGTGCACTGCTCATCAAAGGCTCATATCCATAATTATTTTTTCCTGTTAAGAGAGACCCACTGAAACCTGAGTCTTCCAAAGACCAACTTTTCCAAAGACCCAGAATTGTTACATGTTCCCTGCCAGGTGCTTACAGTCAGACACACTGGATCATTTCCATGAGGCTTTTTTTTTTTTTTTTAAATTCGCTAGTGCTCATCCATTCAAGTTAATTTTGTTTCTGGAAAGAAACTATTTTTATTTAATTCATATTAGTTGCATTTTAATATAATCTTTTAAGATCAGTTGTTATCCAGGGAGTTAATTTCTCACAGCTGTTTCTTGCTCTGCATTTTCCTTTGACCTTTTCCATTTTGTCACACATCCACCAGTCACCCCAGTGAAATGCTCATGGAAGTGGCCAGAGATTCATACATGTCCACAGAGCACAATATGAAATAGTCTATCCAGTCTCAGATGTTGTAAAAATCTTCTCTCTAGTAAAACTAGGTCAAGGTATCTTGCAGGGAACAGAACACAAGTCAACAGCAAGTGCCCAGTTCCCATGCTGAAAGGAAGTATGCACAGATCCATGACATGCACTCAAACATACTTGAGAACAGCAGATTTGACCTACTGCAGCAGGCACAATGATGTGTTTAATTCAGCTGTCAAACACACATAGACATCTCTGCAAATCCCAGTTCTAGATCAAGCACATAACTTTAACTTGTAACTCTAGCCTCCAGCTAGTGTGGAAATGAAATCACTGACTTTCTATACAAATGCAAATATGGTTAAATGCAAGGTGCTCTACAAGGAACAAGGTGTGCAGCCCATGCCTGCAGAACGGTGGATGTGTCCAGAATGGCTCTGAAGATCAGGGCAGACAAGTCAGCACATCTAACAAGCACAAACAAGAAAGAGCAAACAGGAATTGGCACATAAACCAGCAGGCTGATTGACAGACAAGCCTTTGACACCTCTCAGGGCTACCAATGCTGAGAAGCATATGGGAAGGAGGATTTCCCTAGCATTACTACCAAGTCTGAGACTTTTCAGAATAAATGGTCTATTCCGTAGGTATGGCTTTACACTTGGGGTTTTTTTTTTTGTTGTTTTTTGGTTTTTTGTTGGTTTTTTGGGGGTGTGTGTGTTCAATTCCATTTTTACAAATAAAATATTGACACTAGGTCAGGACAATAATTCAATACCAAGTTCACCAAAACCAGTGGTTTTCTCTGCAGAAGTGTAACTCCAATACTCCTGAAATTCACATCTGTAACAACATCCAGAGCATGGCCTGTTTAGTTCATGCACAGAGCAGGCTCATCCACTGAGCAATTTGATGCTTAGTTGACATATGCAGTGCTATACTAAGCCCATTTAATCAATACTGTCTATTCTAAAAGCAGGAAAAAATTTCTGTCTGTCTATCACACTCCATCAGCTTTCCCCACTCACTTTAAGCAATTAGTTTCAAAGACTTCCTGACTGAATTTACATAAAATGCATCCTTCCCTCCTACACTTTGTTCAAGCATTAGGCTATAATTTTATAAGGTGTTCTTGGAGATCAACAGTGGCAGACAGGTACCAGAGATTACACTATGCCTTGAGGACAGTCTCAGGAATTTATGAGAGTAGCAATTTCCTGGATCACCTCATCACCTTCAATCAACTTACATGCTTGTGGAGCAAGAATGTTATTTATTGTCAGAGATTTTTCTGGTCTGTCTGCAGAGAGATGGCTGTGATTGCAGACGGAATAGGCAGATGAGAAAAGCTATCAATAGATATAAAGCTGCAGTTGAAAGTTCAGCAAGACTCATTGGAAAACCTCTGCAAGAAGGAGCTTCAGTCATTTGCAAGGGAAGAAGGTGGAATCACCTATCTGGATAAGATTTTGAGGTCCAGGCTTCTGATGGTAAAACGTTTGGTTACCAGGGTTTTGGGGTTTTTTTAGCCAGTGCTCCAGCTGGCATAACTTCATGAGCTAGCTCAGTTCTAGACTGATGAATTAAGCAGGTGGTGATGTATTTGTGGCTTTTGGTTAACAACTTAGTCTTGCAAAACCTCCTCACATGGATCTGTTCAAAGTGTTGGAATGGGAACAGCATATTCAGGAGACTTACAAGATGAAGCCCAAAGTACTAGGACACAGCAGTTGTGTTGGCAACAAGCTACTGCAAACAGTTGCATAAGCTGAAGAGAAGCAAGAGCAATAGTTCCAAGCGTCTGCTTTTAGCATTATATTTACAGCTTCTCCCTGACTGTGCATATATTAAGCAGATTGCAAACTTTTAGTAAGTAGAGGGAACAATCTGGGTATTTATAAGGCAGTTAACCTTTGGGAATGGCCTTTGTATTAACATTAAACAGGTCTGCTTCATGTTCAGAGGACCAGCATTGTCATCATTTGGAAAAATGGGGAAATATGTCATAACTACCTGTGGAGATAGTCAGAAAGAAGATTTGATACTTCCACTCTGAAAGATCTTGGCTGATACAGACTATATGATATCAATGCAATCCTGGGACAGCAACGAAGCACAGACAGTGGCAGAGAGAAGCAACTCCAGAGCATGTGCCAGGATGAGGGGGACCTTTCACCATGGAATATTCCCACTGACTTTCTTCTCATCAAAACAAATATCCCACACCTATCTGTGCAGAAGCCACCTGCCAGCTATCAGCTACCAGCTGGACTCCTCAGCCATACAATTTAGCTAGTATTAGGAACCAAAGAAATCAAGACAACAATGGTTGGCATGACACTTCCTTTTCTGACCTAACTTTTTTTTCTTGTTTCTAGGGCAACTCACAAAACCCATGTAAGAAAATCCCTGTCATGTTGGGAAAATAAGACTTTATTTTTAGATTTGGTAAAGCCATGCATTAAGAAAAGGAAACAAAATGAAATTGACAGCTGCAGTAACACTGCCATGGGATAAACAAAATGTTGTCATTGACTACATCTGTGGAAGCAATTAACTGAAAGTACAACACACTGCTGTTTACAGAGGTCCAGGGCTGATTTACTTGGGTTCCTTCCAGCTCAGCAAGCAATTTCATAACAATATTTCAAACATACTGTAAACACTATACTCTCATGATGTGTACTTTAATTTTATTGGGTGATTCAAAATTTCCTCCCTGATAAAGGACCACAGAAGCCAGAAACTGCCTTCCATTCACCTTCAAAGGCACAAAATCAGCAAATCAACTTTTTGTTTTCTCCAGAGGAAACTTATGATGGTCCCTAATTGCATATTAATACTGCAAATTATTCAAAATCACAGCAGGTAACAACAAACATTCTGTTAAGTGTAATGATACAGCTTAAACATGAAAAACCATAGAAGGAGCATAATTAACAACTAGAAAAGCAGAGTTCAATTAAACAGCAAATCCCACTGTTGCTTATGCACTTCATTGGTGGATGGTTAATGCCACTGACTTCAGAAGGGTAGAACTGCTCTAGCCTCAGGAGACACAAAGCTTCAAAGATTCCCTCTTGCTCCATGGGAAGACAGGCCAGGAGGTTTACAAGGAGACCCACTACAACCAGTCCCACTTCAACAAACAAGAGAGAGAAGTCTCCATCTGCTTGCAGCTTGCTTGTCCTCACTAGGCATATCTAAAGGGGAAACTGAGGCAGGCCATACTCCTCTCCCTCCAGCGTACTTGTCCAGTAAAATCTTGCCCCAGCTGACTGGGATTCACTGCATTAATCACTGTTACCATCAGTAATTCCAGCCCTGCTTTCTAAATGTTAAAAATGAGGCTCAAGTTTAAAAAGCATGTCCTTTGCCATTCAGCAAAGTCCAAGGGGTACTTCATGGGACCAATGAGTACCTCTTCTACATGGCTGCCTGACTCAGTGTAATGTAAGGTAAGTTGTAATGATGTATCTAGAAAAGAAAAAAACAATTCCAATCCAGGAACACAGAAAGGAGGATTAATATTTTCATGGTTTGAATTGTTCACACAGCAATTGTACAAAGTGAGATTTTTCAGAAAAGAAAGCAAAGGGGAAAATCAAACATTTCCAGAAAACTAGTGAAGATCAGTCATTCAGCAAAGCAAAAATGCTCTGCATTCTCTGTCTCACAAACTACACAGCAAAAAAATATAATTTAGGCAATCTAAGAAGTCACAGCACATGCTTCCTCAGAAAAGTATTGCACTGGTTATGAGGAGAAAATTCAACTCAAAGAAGAGGAAAAGACAAAATAAAAGTACCAGCTGCAGTGCTCTTTAATGATTACAGACGACCTTCTCTTTTGACTGAAAGCCTCAGGTTGGAGATAATGCATCTAACATATTACCAGCTATACCTCATTCATTTTCAATTTACATTTTGTATCTCCCCAAGCAATCATTATTTAGCGATACAGAAAAGACAATTCAAATCTTCCTTACACCCAGAAGTCATTTTATTCTAAGTGGTATGAATTAGATGTTGGTAAGCTCACAGGGAAAACTAGACCTTCACTGAAAGCTTGAATTAATTTTTAAATAAAATGGTTTGTTCACCCTTTATTTCTTGCCACCCTTCCTCACTCCATTATAAATAGATTTTTATGTGAGGTCTTTTGAAGATTCAGCAGCAGCCCTGGGATGAACCAGTCCAACTGGTGTGCTCCTCTGATGGAAAGTAGCTCCCCAGAGCACAGCTTCTTCCATTTCTCACATCTGTGCACAGGCTGCAGTGAGGAACAGAATGACTGTGCTTTCTTTCCACTCCACCCCCAAGCCAGCATTTAACTTGCAGTACTGGACACCAGGCTCAAAGGTCAGTTCTCTGAGCCAGTTTTAGCCAAAAAGCCAGAAACAGATTGTCCCAGCTAACTATGCATACATTCTGTATCCCACACCTTTGCTTGAACATAACAAGTTTTTGGCATTATGTGGCTGATCATCCTGAAAAATCCACAGGCCTGAGACTGAGAAAGGGCACCAAACCCATGAAGAATGACACTGGGCAACACTCACTTCACTAACATTTCTTATGGAGGCATTACATATTCTGTCTTCATTTCAAAATATGTAAAACTGTCTTTTGCAGAAGCAAAAGGAAATACACAAATTCCTTCAAGCTTCCTCTATCATTGCCAAAGAGATTTAAGCACAGAGTCAGACATTCAGTCACCCATCTGATTGTGGATATAGGGGCCTTGGATATAGGGGCCTTGGAAATAGGGGCCATGTCTCTCCTCTTTTCACTGGAGCCTAAACCCTGAATCATGCTCAGCAGTGCTTTGTCTGAGACTACATTTTCATAAGATTAATACACACAAAAAACTCCCTAATGTCTGACAGTAACTAAAACAATGTGGATACCTCCCTGATCCTGCAAATCCTTGGTTACACAAGAAACAAGCAACATGGATAAGATCTTTCCAGGGGCAGAACCTATTTAATCAGCAGAGATTGATACACTATACATCAAATGAGTCTACAGCAGCGTGTTCACCAGTGGGAACTATTGAGAGGATTTTTATTTCCATGAGTCTAGCATTATTCAGTCTGCTGAAGTAATGACCACCTTGAGATGCCTAAGTGGTTGCCAGCTGCAAGGGAAGTGCTTTTCCTCTCTCCCACTTTTGGCAGCACCAAATACTCTGAATTGAAACAAGTACCAATGGGAGCAAATTACAAATAACCAACCATTCCCTGCGTCCCACGAACAAAGAGGAAGCACTTTTTTTTCCAAGTTCTCTCCTATCTAATTACATCACAGAATTAGAATAGAATATTCCAACTTACTAAATTAGTTCTTCAAGGATTCAAGCCAGCAACTGCTGTCTTATGAGCTGCCCTGTAGCTGTGTGAAGCAACACAACAACCAGCAAATGCAACAGCCATCTCTAGCCCTGGAATGACCTGGAGGAGGGAGTGGGTACAAGTTTGTGTCTGAAGGTGCATGCTGCATGTTCCACCCCTTCCCCTTTCTCCAGAGGAGAGCTCATTTCACAGCCAAACTTTTTACTTGGTTCTTGAGCGCAAACAAAACCACCTTTGTGCTGGGAGGGAGGCAAGGAAAGCAATACAAGTGGAATTTCTGATGCAGAATCTTTCTTTGCCTTGTTCCCCCCGCAGAAAGCTGCCCGGCCAGCAGCAGCCTCTCAGCGGGAGCAGGCTGACAGTCTCAATAAAGCAAGGCACAAAACTGATCTGGCTTTTCAGGGCCAGACAAAAAGGAAAAGAGTTGGGACCCTTCTAAAGCAATGAGAGGTTTCCTTTGTGGGACTGAGGGCTGAACAAAGGCTCATAGGAGACTAGAATATTAACTCCTTATTTCACTGGTTTAGGCTTGAGTGGCTTAGCCAGCAAATTCAGTTGGTAGCACAGATGAGCTGTGGCTACAGGAGTATTTTTAGGCTTAGGTTTCCAATGAAAATGGAATAATCATCACTATTTCATGATGCCTACACTCACTATTTCCTCTCTTTATCTGCATTCCTGCATTACTTTTGAAGCCAGCGGCCATACTTAACTAAAACCAACTCAGGAAAAAAGCCCCAGACTTCTTATAAGAATTCCTTGCAAGAAGAAAGGGCTTTCTGAAAACTCATGAGGCATGGCAAAAGCAAACAACTCTCACAAAAAGCCTCCTCACTATACAAAAAAAACTACACAAGTTAGGATCTCCCCCCCTGTAGAGTTCACATGGGTCCTCTACACACCAAAATACTAAAAAGCTTCATCTGGGGCTCAAGCCCATGGAGTAACTATCAGAAATATTCAACTCCAAGGCAAATCTGATCCAGAACTTCGTTGCTTCTCACTCGCATATTCTCTCATTCCTTTGTCATCAAGACAGGTCCCCTTGAGAGGGCAGCATTAGCATTTAACCATGCCAGTTACAAACCACTCTGTAATCTGGTCGTTTCTCCTGTAAAACAGAGTCTAATCCCCTCTAGCACTGGGCTGTGTCTTCAACAACTGTGTTCAAAAACATGGGCTTGCCTCAGCTTCACAGAAACCACATTTTTTCTTGGTTTTCCAAACATCCAAACAACGTCTGCCTCTAGAGAGAAGGTTCCACACACAGGCACCACCAGAGTCTGTGTGACAGTGTGACTGACAACTGGAACACATGAACATCTCCTGTGCCACAATTCATGGGCTTTCCCAGTGAAGAGCATCTCTAATTACTAACCTGTTCCACAGGAAACTGCCTTCGAGTGCCAGCCTTTTTCATACTCCCCAAGTAAAGGCTCTAATCCACACAAGACCAAGTGCTCATTCAATGGATCTAAGCATTACATTAAGCAGGAAGCTGGTTGCAAGCACCCCTCAATTATTTTATTTATCTAGATAGCCAGATCCTTCACTGTCTTTGCATTGGTAATGCAAGGTTACTATAGCAACATCTGTGACCTGCATGATCAAGATAGCAGAGAAGAGCTGATGCCTGGATTAATGTACTTGTAGCCTTAAATAGGAACTCAAAAGATTAAAGATTAATAGTCTATGAAATTCATCTGTACTCTACTCATGATGTTACATTTATCCCATTTCCTCACCTTTTCCAAAAACATTTATCACTACATACTAGAGTATATGATACAATATATTAAGAAAACACTATTTAAACTTGCTGTTTATTTTCTGTTTTCAGTTTAGCACACAATTAAACTACTTCATAAGGTCCTAAGACTAACGTATATTTTACACTATGGTTGGCCAATTTATTAGCATCTTGTAGAAGCTTAAGTTGTTAACCAGATTTGCAGATTATTTAGATTTCCACAATATTTAAAATAAGAAAATCCAGAACAAGTTAGCCAGCTTATGTAATATTAAGCACTGAGACATCCTCAATTTGCTTTTTATTTTCCTATACTTAATAGGTTCTTTTCAAGAGTCACTGACTTTCCTTCAACTGGAGACCTCCTTGCCAGCAGTCTGCCACGTGTTCATTACAGATCAACACACATTTAGATGTTTCCTTCACAGCTCTTTTGCAGACAAGAGAAGACACTGCTCCTGAATCCAAGGCTGGGTGAAAGTTGCTCACACAACCAGGATGGTGGCATGAAGGAACTGAACACGGAGGGAGGTACTGGGGAACAGTAGTAATTTTTTTCTTTTCTTTTTCTGGTTTGTCATCACAGTACAGGCTCAGATACTGTAAGAATGTCAGGCAGAAAACATAGTTTTACTTTGTGTTTCCTCCATTATTGCTGCAGAAACTGCCTGAGTGTGTACACATGATCATATATCAGAAAGGCAGGGGTAGATCTATCTAGTTTTAACTGCTTCAGGTGCAGGACAGACAAAGAATTCTCATTATAAGTATTCATTCAAGCAAAAGAGACAAAACAGTGGGCCTTCAAGTGAGACTTTAGCAGCATAGAAGTCATATGGAGATTTTCCAGAGTCACAAAATGTCTCCATGAGACAGCAAATTAGTGTTCATTGTTCTCTCTCAGGCAAGCCCCTTCTTTATTTTCATTTTTATTTGTTTATATATATCATGCTGATATAATTCTTCTCTGAACCAACTTCTTGTCCCAAAGGCAGCAGGATTACTTTTCTATTTTCAGGAAGGAGGGGAACTGAGAGTCAAAGTACAGTGCCTCAAAGCCATGCACTTTAAAAACCTCCACCAGGATCAGAGGAAGAACTGATGGGGATGAACTAAATCCACTGTAAGAATATTCCATCACTGCAGTCTTGACACAAAATGCAGATTCTGTTTTGGCCTTGGACTCTCACAGAGCAGACAGCTTAAGGGATTCTTGGACTGAATAGCTCTGTCATCATGTGGTCAGTTGGATTTGGGGGTTTTTTGTTGCTTTGTTGGTTTTTTAGCTTTGATTTCTTACAGTTGGTGATTTAGCTGACAAAGAGCTTTTGTATCTCCTGCATTTGGTCTCTTCTTTCTCATTGTTTCAATTGCTATCTGTAGACAGAATAGGAAAGAGAGGCCCTCACAAGCCCAGTAAAAAATTTTGTTAGTCCATAGCTGTTTTCCAACAAAAAACACTTATTTGAAAGATATCCAGCTAAGACTGCAGAGGGAAGGAGCTGATCAAACTGGGTCCATCCACCTGCTTTCCCAGTATTGTTGGAGTTCTACTTAATTCCAATCAACCTGCATAATTGACACCAACCCAAAAATCATTGCACCATATGTCAACTTCACACTTCTAACTTTTAGACTTATTTCCCTTTGATATTTTGAGGCTTTTGGCTAAGATTTTTAAAACTCGCCTCCCCTAGCCTCCCAGCTATAATTAAATGGCCTGGTTTTGTAAAAGTGCTGAGTGTGTCACACCGTCACAGAGGCCTGAATGGTGCTTAGAGTTTCTTGGTTTCAGTCTCTCACGTCACAAGTTAATCTTCAGAAAGTTTTATCTGCATTTCTTGCAACACTCACATCAACCACCAAGGAAAAATCTTCCTTTGCTCCCAGCTTCACAGGAAGATGAGAGGAGGTTTTTTTGTCCCATCATCATTGCATTCCCTTGTGCCTTTGCAAATGAATATTACACTTCTCCAGCTAATATGTCCATTCATCATTTCTTCTCACCTCTTTGCACCCTCCTGGGTTCTAAGCCTTTTATTTTAATTGACTTAAGAAAGGTTTTATTAAAGAGAACAGCACACTGGCTAGCTATTAAAATCTATCAACATCATTTCTGCAACCTCCCTTAAAATCCTAGCCTGTCTTCCTCATCTTTTGCAGACAGGGGTCAAATAGTCTCTAAAAACAAAACAAAGACAGGGAAAAATATCCATAGCTGTATCAAAGGGATGCCTGAAACTTTTAAAATTTATTTTTGCCAAAATATGTGTCTAAAAAGATGCCTAGAAAACTCCTACTGGTAAAAAGACTGGATTTTTTTCCCCATTCTACCAGGATTTGCACCAACAAATAGGAATGCTGACATCATCTGCATTTTAAGGTGACTTTTTAGGTCACTCAAGTCTAATCTGGGGTCTAAAGCACAAGGAAATTTGGTTCAGCTTTTCTCATCCACAGACTTCTTGGAAAATGTTGGAGAAATCACTCAGCCTCTCAGTGTCTTGACGATCTGCTTGTAAAAACAATGATGTAACAACTACTCCAATGTTTAAACATCTGCCTAAACCCTCAGTTTATTTATACCTTTAGTGAACTGTCTTGAAGTTCACGAAATTTCCCTAAACATACACTTCAGCAGTTTTGCTGATACGGCACTGCAGTGTACAGAGCACTCCCATCTCTATGGTGATATTAAAAATATCTGTAGCTATACAATAATGTATATTTTATACTCATGAACCAAGTCAATATTTTCTCTCTTAAATCCCAGGCAATCACGTTCTGCCTTTGTTAAAGAATCCATGTGGCACTTGGATCCATGTGTCCAAATTGAAGCCATTAATCTCTCCTGTTTGTCACCTCCAGATTAAAGTGGTTTTGCAACCAGAGACAGTGCAGTGTGCTCCTGATGCTGGAACAAAGCTCTCTCTCAGGAGCCTCTACTTATGTACAAAGGGTGAAAATTGAATGTTTTATGAAGAGTATCACAAGTAAGAAGGAAATAGTGCATTCCTTCAAGCTTTCATCCTGCCTATCTGAACTGCATTTCACTGTTGACTTTAACAGGAGCTATTTTGTGCTACTAAAAGCATACAAATATTTAATATACTGTTAGCAGCAAATAACTTTTTTCAAGTTACACCAGCTTTTTCAGGATGGTATGATTATGACAACAAAGACCATATGTTTGCAATTGTCTGAAAATTATCTGATGATGAAATTCTGTTTTGTTTTGTTTTGTTTTGTTTTGTTTTGTGTTCATAGCAAATGTCTGCTTTTAAAGGTATTTCTTACTTTGTGAAAAATACTTAGTAGAAAGAAAATATAAATTTTTTAAACAATTTTTAAATATTTTGGTAGAGAGCACTGAAAACAAGTTTGTCATCATACAGCTTGACCTACTGAGGTGTTTGTTACCTTTAACAACCTCCAAAAACAGCTAAAACACAATTAAAACATAAAATTACCATTAATATTTTGTGCTTTGTCTAACTTTGCAGTTAATGAAGTGCAATAGGAGCAGAGAGAACAGAAAACTGGTGTTAAGGACCCAGCAGACATACTGTACAAGTTTCAGAGGCTGGTTTTGGAATAGCTTTAGTCTGATCTGATGAACTGAAAGCCATCAGCAGCTGGAAAGCATTTTTCAGTATACATTCACTTAGAAGAAATTAATTTTGCCTACTGCACAATTTTATCTGTACTGCAGCAGAGGGAATGAGCAGGGGATTAATTTCAAAAGTGTAAACTGAACACTCAGGCCAACACATGCAATTTGAGTGCAATTTAAGGATTACAATGTGAGTCAAGCTCTTCGTATTAAAAAAAAAAAAAAAAGTAGTGTCCATCAGCACTCACAGAATTTTTTATTTTACCCAAGACAACTAGTTTTCTTCATCATTAGCTTTCTCTTCTATTCACTACAGTTTGGTATTTCCCAAGGCAGTTTTCCATTTTATCTGGTGTAGATCAAATGATACCTCTGTTAAAAAAGAGAGGGTCTTAAACTATATTAAAGATCTTTTACAAATACTAAATCTGCATCTGCTGAAAAAGCTATCAGATATAATCACAGACTAAAGATTTTGTGTGAAAATTTTCAATTTAAGCTTCACAAGTGTTTTAATTAAAAATAAACCAGCAAGCATGCAGAATCTACTGCATGTATAAACACACAAGAATCACTGCTTTGTCATTTACATGAGTAAAGTTGCTTTCCCTTGAATAACATATAGCACAAAAAAGGAAGACACCCCTCTCTTACTAGTCTGGATCAAGATTATTTCCTTTTACTTTTTCGTATCTGTCATCAAGACTAATGCTGCCAGAAATTGTGCAAAATCAAGAGTTTTCCAATTTTGATTTCAAAGGTAAAAACCAAAATCAAAAAAAGCCAAATAAATTCTTTTTCAAATGAGAAAATTGCATTGTGTTTGTAATCCAACAAGCTGAGTTGCTGCATTTTTATGGCAATGGACAGCACAGCCTCTGCCCTCCCTTGGACATGTACTGTGCAGGGACACTTGATGTGGGAGGTATATCCTGGAGCAATAAATTGGAGGATCACCTCCCTGGAGACAGAACAACAGCAAAAAGGGAACATTACCAAGCATGTTCACTCATGAACATCTGTCACTGTGATCTAGGTAAAAAAGTCACCTTTAGACCTAAGTACATATGTTACAGTATCATATATATTATTCTGAGATGAGGGACCTGCCAAAGCTCCTGAGCTGAAGGGCTGGATTGCTGGTTTGTCAAAAGCACTACAAAGCATTTCCAAAACTGAACCAGTAAAAGCATTTAAATAACTCATTTCTTACTGAGGTCAGCCTGTGCATTCAGAGGCATGTAACAGCAGGAATTTATTATTTCCATTTGTGCTCTAGGATATGTATAACACAGAACTGCTCATGTTGGGGAAACCTCTGGGTATATATATATATATATGTGTATATATATATATGGGTATATGTATATCTGTATAATGGCTCTCCCAGCCAAACCCAAACTCAGATGTCACATCTTGCAGAACAGGCATTCTTGGTGGGAAACTCTTTTCCTTCATGCAGTGCAGGAACCTGACTTAAAGACATTTGGATTACCACAGAAAGACATAACTAAAATCTTTTATCAGAGACCCTCTATCAGGCCAGCATTTTTCTTCACTCTTCACCAAGACAGAATGCCTGCCTCTTACTTTCTTCAGAAAGAGAAATCATAACTTTCTTAACCAAGCTTCAGAAGGTCCTTACATACATACATACATACATACATACATACATAAGTCCTTACATACTAGTTTTTTAAATCTTCAAAGCAAATTTTGCCATAGGTGAGTACTCTTTCAGTGTGTCCTTACTAACATTTTTTCATGTTACAGTGAATAAAATCAGATCCTTATCAGGTGATCTGAGGTTGCTCTTTATCTCCCAGCTACAGTAATCTCCTTATCAATCTGTATCAAATCCAAATATCTCAGTGTTAACTAGGACAGGAGGTTTGATTCTTAAAACTGAAACAAAACACCCTAGGCTCTCACTTTCCTTAACAATTAATCCCAGCTCCAACTCCATCTGCTGTCACTTGGAACTTGGTTTTAACGAGGCACCAAAACTCTGCTTTGCTCAGATACATGATATCTACTCAGGAATCACAAACAGATGCTTCAGTTAAAAAAAAAAAATAGCACTGAACTGCTTTGTGCATTTCTGCTGAATAACCAATAAATGAATTGGTACTACTGACCCTTTACGGGTTCTTTGGCATAGAAGTGTCTCCTTCTTGGAACATGCCTATATTTAAATTCAAGATTCTTCTGCAACAAAGACAATAGCATGGACTCAGCACAGAGATGCTGTGGGGACAAACACTGGCATTAACTTTCCCATGAAGAGCACAACTGCTGCCTTTCAAGAGCTGGCGACAGGGCAGTGCTTTTTAGAGCAAAACTGAACTTCAAGTCATGGGGCTTCTCACCTACAACTGTGCTGCACATTTGTCTTCTCAGAAAGCAAGCCAGAAACACCAGCAGGCTGAACATTGATTTGAAAGGGATACAGAGAGGTTGAGTTTTATAAGACAGCCTGGAAAAAGAAGAAATATTAATGGCAAGATCAATGAGTTTTGTACAGCCTTTTTAGCAACATTACTCACTACACAAATTTTTCTGATACAATACTAGACCAAGCTAGTAAATGAGCACTGATCCTTTGCCCTGAAAGGAGTTTGACTTGATTGCAGCAGCAGAGATTGCAGCAGTTCACATGCTAAGTAGTATATATATATGTAATCTATTGTACATGAAATGAGGCACACCGAGGAATAGCATTGAGTTTTCTTTTAATCTATAACACAAGAGTGTCAGACCACTTGTGAGTAAGGCAGGTCTTCTTAAATCTTTACCATTTAAAGACTTTATTATCTTCTTTAGAAATTTTTGAAATATATTTTTGGCAAAGTACTTCACTGCATTAGGTTTTGGCATCTGGACTCCTGGTATTAAGAGCTCACTAGAAGTCAATAAATTGTTTATAAATTAAATCAGTTCTTGCATGCTAAACATTATTATGGTTTCAAGTCGAGGATCTTGATCTTTTAGGAAATTAAGTGTTAATGGCATTGAAAAAAAAGTTCTCTCTTTCCTGTGGGAAAGAATACTGTAATATCCTTGACATAAAAATGCTTGTATTTAACAGCCCTTGAGAGAATCTTACTCCCTTCACAGCGCCTGCAAAGGAGCAATTAGTACCTGTGAGAATTTGGCATGACACAGAAAAAAATGGTCTAGCTTATTGTAATTTTTATTGGCAGCTCCCAGCTCACTGGTGTGGGGTGCAGGAAGAGACCCCTGCAGCAGAGATCAGATGGACTGGGGGCAGAGGAACAAGATGAACCCATTTGTCACATGGCTATAGATTTTATGACATTTCCTTATTTTTTTCTCATAATTATATCACCCACACATACAGCTGACAGAGAAAGGAACCACTATCTGCAGTAGAAGAAGGTATTGAATTTCCAAGCACAGGTGCAGAGTATTGACACAAGAAACTAAGGGTCAAATGAGCATTTTTAGATCACAGACTGAATAAAATAATTCCAGATTATTAAAACATCTGGGAAAAAGGACACACAGGCAAAGCAGCATAGATAATGTCTTCACATAATTTGTTTCAAATAATACTGAGAGTTAACTCTAGCTCAGAGAAATAAACCTAATTTTGGTGTAGTTAGAGTAATAACTGCAAATGATGCTCTTAAAGAGCTGCCATGAGAGACTCAGAAGCTGCCTCAGCATCCAGAGCCTACAAAGCACAGAGCAGGCTGAGCAGGAGCAATGCTACCAAGGGCAGAAGAGTCTCATCCCACTGCTTAGCATGACTACCCTGATGTCTGCCAGGGGCTCCCTGCAGGGAGAACCACAAAGCCCAGCAGAAGCTAATGTGTGCCTGAGAATTGCTCCCTGTGTGTTGGGAACCAACCTCAGTGTGCCAGGAGAGCCCCTGAGCATCCGACCAGCTCAGAGACACTGATGAGCTCCCAAAGGAATTTCAGCAAAACAGACAGGAAAATTTATGTGCAATACCAAGTACTCTTGGCTTGTTTCACACTTTCTTCCCACAATGCTGTGTTTGGTGTTTATTTGTTTACATTGCTTCTAGAAAGTGAAGAAAGCATGAGAGCATTAGAGGTGTTCAGGGAGCAGCTCAGCCATCTCTGTCGAATTATGCAGGTCAGTGGTTGCTCCACATTAAATATTGAGAATAAATATTGTCTTTCAGCAAAGACTTGGGTTACCTTAGTACTTGCTGAACTCATGGCAGACTTGCCCAATTCCTCATCTGGATATAACCATAGCAGAAAACAAAAACAGTTAAAAAGGTGATGTGAAAAGCACATGTTTATATGATTTAACACAGGATAGATAACTACCTTTGGTAGTCACAAAGTCTTAGCTGGTTATTAAAGGGTGATCTATGTTTCATAACATCTACTTTATAATGATTTGATTAGATGGACTAAAGGGTAAATAGATCTTCTGTCAGACTTGGAGACAAACAACATAAAAGCCTCTCTGACCCGAGCACAGCTGTGGTATTCACAGGGCTGACTAGAAATTGTCCTATTAAAGCTTTCTAATACCAGGTTTCAAGCTTACTTTCTGATTCACATCCACCAATTACTGCAGAAAGGCAACAAAGTAAGTAATATATATGTAAAAAGCCCCAGTAATACATATGTAAAAATGAAAAACCCAGGCTAAGTATATTAGGCCAAATCCTATAGTCATTATTCTTCTCCCCCTCCTCCCCACATACATATTTAGGTAACTGACTCGCTTAAGCATCTTTAAATAATTAAATGTCTTTAGCATTCAGGCAACTCTCAGGCTAATTTCAAACAAAAGATACATTTCCAGGCTTTCACAAGAAGCTGCTAGCTTGGTCTGCCTGTGCCTGTGCTACAGAAAGCCACAGGAACCCCTCCGACTTGACCCAGTGTTTGCTGCATAAATGAAGTGGCACACATTCCTGCCAGCTCCCCTCTGCTTGGGGCTGTGCAGATATATCCAAATTCTCTTTTAAGTTGGTGTCTACATCTTTGGTCCATTCAGCTAATTTGGATCATTTGGATTTAATTTCAGCTTTGCATGGCAAAGTGCAACTTAATCACTAGGAAGCAGTGGATTTCAAGGGGACTGCTCAGAGAATCAGCTCTTAGTTGAAGCTGAGCAAGGGCTTCACCCATGAAACTGAAATTCCTGTTTGCAAAAAATTCTCCTGAGTATCACAGTACAAACACTGACCATAAAAACCAGACACAAACATTCGGCAACTGTGAGCAAAAATAATTCTTCAACTACTTAGTCTGATGAAACACCAACAATTTAAACAGTCTACAGATTTGTTCCTAAATTTGTGTGTCTATACTGACATCTTAAACCATGAGTCACAAGAGTCATTGTATGTATAATAAAGAAAATCAGACTACTGTTGTTCTTAATGATGCAGGACCAAGACCTTGATAAGAAGATGGAAACATCATCCCTTTGAAAGATCATAAGTCATTTCAGATAACACTTGCATAAATCCAAATGACAGGATGACTAGGAGTAGTGATGTTACACTCATGGGGACTGTGTTTAGAGAAATTGAAAGGGCAGCAAAGACACTTCTTAAAAATTAACTATTCACAGGAAGATGTTGAAGACTTGAAAAGGTACATAATTTTAAACTACAGATAATAGTAGCAGAACACCCTATGCACCCTTTATATTGCATCTATACCAAAGTAGTATAAAGAAGAGAATGTACTGAATTTATATATTGATAATAGAATGCATTTTCAGTAATTAATCAGAAAGTTATTTCAATTTTCATTAGATAAAAAGGAGGCAGGTGATCCTGACTCAGTCAGCACAGGTGTGCTGGTTAAAATGAGCACACACCTAGACCCAAGTGAGCTGCAGCAAGCACTGTCTGCTGTCCAGCCAGTTGCTAGGAGCTGTGAAAAATGGTTAACAGCATTGCAGGTCTCAAAAGGGAGTGAAATGGGGAAGAGGAATAATGTGGCAGACAGAGGAAACATTGAAAGGGAGGAAACTCTGATTTGTGAGAGGGGAAGATGGAGCAGCAGGTAAGTACTCAGACTCTCATAAGGAATCCAGTAGCATGTTTCCTCTGTGAATAGTGATCTGAGCATTCAGGCAACCAAAGGATCAAAATAGACTGTGAATTCTCACTTCTGTAGAAAAGTATCTCTTTCAAGCCTACACAAGATTTCAGTAGCTATATCAATGTAAATTACTGTGTCTGTTAATTAATATATGGCTCCTGCATGTCCCAGGTAATCAGTCTGGCACCTTTCCCAAGCACTAAATCTATTTAGAGTCATATCATCACTTAGGTTGGAAAAGACCTTTAAGATCATCAAGGTAAACCATTAACCCTGCACTGCCAAGTCCACCAGCAAACCATGCTCCATATTGTCACATCTGCACATCTTTAAAACACCTTCATACTCCACCACTTCCCTGAGCAGCCTGTCCTAGTGCCTGACAACCCTTTCTGTGTGGAAATGTTTCCCAATATCCAATCTAAACCTCTCCTGGTGCAACTTTGAGGCCATTTCTCTCCTCCTGTCACTTGTTCCCTGGGAGAAGAAACTAACCCCCACCTGGGTACAACCTCCTGTCAGGGAGCTGTAGAGAGCAATGAGGTCCTCCCTGAACCACCTTTCTCCAGACTGGTTAATACATAAATCAATATCCCATTAAAATTCCATGTCAGCTTTTAATACATTTATTTGTATTGGGTAAAAATGTGTCAACTCTTCCTTCCTAATGTAAAAGGATCCAGTGCTTAGTGCACTGCCCTTGGATTTTGATACCCTGTGTTTTGCTACAGACTATGCATGATTTTGGATTTAATCTCTCTGTACCTCTGTAAAGGAAAATGCAGTTGTATTTCAAGGGCATGGTGAAGGGGGCTAGGTTAAGACTGTGTGGATCTTGAATGCAATCAAAGCAAGCATGACACAGCTCAGAGAGGCAGGAAAATAGTTGATACAAATTGGATGACTCAGCAACAGTGCACAACCTGAGTCCTGGCCAAGTCCAAGTGATGAACCAGAACCAATGAGAGCAAGAAACCTAAATAGGTTTCTAAACTGAATAGGAAATATAAATAAACATGGTATTCCAGCTAAAAATATACAATAATTACATTAAGACAAATTTTAAACAGTTTATTTAAAAATTAATATGATGAAATTTATTTCTACTTATTTTGCTGGCTTTTTTTTTTTTTTTTTTGGTAAGGCAACAGAATAGATTATATGTCAGTGACCATTGTGCAAAAAATGACAGATGTGGGTTTGTCACCAGAAATGGTTCTATTGATTTTATTGAGTGTTACAAGATCGATGTGCAGTATTTGAAATCTAACACTCCTAAAAATTAGCATGGAGGGTTTTCTCTATCTAAATGAAACAAAAAGAGACAAAAACCCCCAAAATAAAAGCATAACAATGAAATAGAACTTATTTACTGTCAAGATAAAACATTAAATGTTCATTTTTTATTGATCCTACCTTGCATTCTGCACTGTAAGTTACTGCAACATCCTAGTTCATCATCACCTCTGAACCAAACATCAGGATGCCTCTCTCCAGTGTTAAATAATATAGACCAAACCAACTGGTAAACTCATCCCTGGAGAGAAAACAAAAGTCATACAGCAAGAACAGTGTTTTCATTAGCTTTTCCAATCACTGACATAGTGTAAAAGCAGGCATTGGAGCTTTTATTTTTAGTGAGGAAAGTCAATTTAACAGTGTCCCCAGTCCAGCACAACATTTCATCTGAGTTTGTACTATTAAGTCAATTGTTGCCCCCCTGGCCAATACAACATTCCAGTTACAATGCAACTTTAGCACATGCTTTAAATGCTTTGGTTCAACGAGGACACAGCTTTCTAGGATCAATCACTCCTGATCAACACTGTGATTTTCCCATATTAATTCTATATTTTGGAGATTAGCAAAACATTACTCATGCCAGTCACTATCTTCAGCATTAACTAGGCAGTCTAATAAAATCTGCATTAAAATATTGCATCACACGTGGTAGTAAAATTATTTCAATGAAAGGGGACTTTTGATTAACAGACAAAATAGTGAATGAAAAGAAGCAGGAGTAATAGAATAGGATGGAATAGAAAAACAGTATCTGAAATAAATAGCTACTAAATTCACAATGCAGGGATGTGAGAAACACAGCACTTCAACCAGAAAAGGCTGACTGAATTTCTTAATATTCAGCAGTTGAATGAGTGGGCATTTGGGTAGAAATGTGACCTAAAGACATAAAGACTTTGGCTTTAAAAGTTCTATCAGAATGAGAAGCAACTGAAAAGGCAAGAGGAAGCCTGGAGATGTTAATTGTGCATACACAGCTTAAAAGGGTTGACAAGGAAAGACTCTCATTCTGTTGTTCCTATTTACTTTGTCCTGCACTGTGGTAAACTGAGACAATAATATGTGAAACCAAGGATTTCCAGAATGCAAAATACTTTGGAGCTCTACAGGAGACAGAACATGAGAAATGTCAAGTATATCAAATGGAAGTACTTAACTGAAATGCAAAAAAAATAGGTGTCTATTTCATAATTTAGTTTACCATCCCACTACTTATCCTCTGTTCATATGACAAGGAACGCAGATTGCAGTAGCAGTTATACCTCCAAAAGTTCTCCTGTGCTCTCAAATTGGCCCAATCAGTACTCTTTCTTAATTAAAAATAGAGAAAAAAATAGTAAGTGACCATTTACAATAAAGACTGAAATTTTGGAGGAGAGAGGTTTTTTTTCAAAAACGTTTACATACGACATGAAATGGTCTTGGAAATTTGATTTCAACAGCTTAGAGTAAACAAAGATGCTGCTTGCTAGAGAGATCCTTGTGCAAACTTTACACTCTAAAGTGAAGGCTGATTCATGGGTAAGACTACACCTAAGTGGAGAGGGAAACCAGGAATGACAACTACGTACTGATTGGTAACAAGTTCTTAACAAAGTGGTTCTTAACATGTAACTAAGTGGTGGGACTCCTTTCCATGGAATACTGCAAATAGAAATAAGTTTAGGCGGGTTTGAGAGAGACTTGACAACTTAATAGAAGGAAAATCCATCAAGGTTCACTGAATTAATAGAAACCAACTCTGCTTCAGGAAGTCCTTGAGCAGAAAATGATGAAAGACCTGGAGAGGACTAGTCTGCCCCCCTCCTCTTCCCCGAGATACCTGCTTTCATCTGCTGGCTCTTTTTTTATGGATCTTCCTTTTCTGACAATAAGAATATTTCTGTCCTATTTACAAACAAGTTTCCTTTCTCTAAGCATAAGAAACAGCACAACAATCTGGCTGTTTGGCTTAACTAGCTGTATTCTAGTTTATGCCTGAAAAAATACATGGGGAGGTAATTTTGCAAGTAAGAATAAAGCTAATTTTTAGGAAATCGTGTCTTACAGAAATTTGAATGCTGTAACTTATTTGCTCTCAGGATGTCCATGCCAATGTCAGCATGTTTAGGGGTACCACACAGGCACAACTTGCACCAGCCCTGTCCTGCCACAACTCAGCATCAGCAAAGCTCCTTTTGTCAGCAGTAGCCACTGCTGTCTCATAACTAAAAGGTCTGAAAAAGGCCTAAAGTAAATTCTTAATGATGCTGCCCACTTTAATAACTCATTAAGGGCAGAGATATTAGCCAGATCCAACTGTCACACATCACCAGGATTGAAAAAGCCATGATCTGTCTGGCTAAAATCTTAGAAAGCACAAAGAGAGCTCCAAGGGCTCTGGCAAAGGAAATTTCAGCTGGCTGTTTAACTCGTGTTAGCTAACCAGAAACAACTTCTGTCTCATTCTAAGATTCTTTCAGAAGAAGACATAAAGAAAATTCACAACTGCAACTGAAGTGACACAGAAGTAACCAACATCAGCTCTCTCCATGGGAAACCAGGTGTTGCATTTGTCACAGCTGAGAAGACTCAGCTGAAAACATGTTGTCACAGGGTTTCTGTAGCAGACAGGTGACCAAACAAAATGAAAGGGAATTCCTGCCTAGGCAACATCTGTTTCTTCATTTGGACCCATTCTCTCCCTCCCCCAAGCAGTCCTTCAGCACCTGGGCTCAGCCAGGCACATGTGCTTTCCCACCTGAGCCAACCCACCTGAACATTCCTAATTCTGGCTGTTTGCTGGGGAGGGACAAAGGCCTCCAGCATGGTGGGACTGAGCTTCACGAGAAAAATGTTTGCATTGACTGTGTCAGCCACAAATTCTTGAAACTCTGGGGAACAGAAGGAGACTCCACATTTCCTCCTTTTTTCCCTATTTTGAAGAACAGCCTAATGCACCTCATGGCAGTTGCTTCTTTAAATGCATCTATAAGAAATCTAACAAAAACTGGGTTTTCTCCCTTTTAATTACTACATGAGCAACATACACACAAGACAACCCAGAGTTAGAGTTCACCCTGAATATTATTTTGGTTATTTTGCTGAAAATGCTCCTTTTGTACTTTTATGATTTTTTCTCATATAGATCATTTAGCAGTATAAAAAGACTTCCATCCCTGAAGGAAGCTGTTCATATCCTCACCACAAATCATAATGTTTCTGGCTTTAACTATATTTTACTGAAGAATTACATGGGTGCTAAGGAATTATGTATATTTATAGGATTTATAAAACTTAATCATCAGAATTGAGAAACAAGGATTCACATGCAAATCTTTTGTCCTTCCTAACCCACATTTCCCTGTTTTTCTTTTAGTGCTTCTGCTTCAATACAACTTCATCTCTTTTTCCACCAGCCTCTGCTTCTGTTCCTGGATAGATTTGTGTTTCCATCATTTCTTGTCTTAAAGCATTTTACTCTTCTTCTCACTTCCTTTAAAATGAGTATGAAAGAAAATTCTAGCCAACTCAGCTCATTAGACTTAAATCCTTCGTAATTTCACTGTGGCTTGTGGACTACATGACTAACTAAACTGCCTGTCACCAGAAACCTGGACAAACACTGTTTTTCATCACCTCCTGTCACCATGACAGTTATGAGCACTCCTGAAGGAGACAGACAGTCAAGACAGCATGGAATCCTTTTTTTTCAAGCTAAATCCTTTGTTTTCAGCCACAAGAAATGTCAAACCTTCTCAGCAGAGAGAAGATCTGTATCACCTCACTGGGAAAAGCTTGTGTTTGGGGCTCTGGTAGGTGAGCCCTGGCAAGCCCTCCCTTCCCACATCAGATGCAGGCTGTGAAAGAGGCAAGTGCCTTCCTAGCAGCTGCTGTGACATGGCTCTGTTCACTGGTGCAGATTGTTAAAGGTCAGAACAAGGGAAAAAAACCTATTTTCTGGAAGTTATGACTTGTCTTTTGGATTGCATATGCCAAACATGAGTGTTATGGCCTGGACTCACTTCAAGTCCACCGTGCAAGCAGGCAGAGCTTGCTCTCTCTCAGGTTACTCGTGTCCACTCTACCAACAAGCAGACAGGACAATGGAAAAAAAAATAAAGCACTGAAATCCAAAAGCCATAACTCACCAATGAAATATGTAATTGACAAGACACTGAAATCCTCTGAGGACCACAGCCTTACTGAACTTTAACTGAATCAGGGTAAGCCTCTGCTGAAATTGGAGTGTAATCACCCTTCTCAGACTTCTTTAGATCACAAGTACCTGCAAGCTGGAGGTCTCAATATACAGCTGTTTGATAAATATGAAAATTAGTAAGAATTCCAGGTGCAAAATGCTAAGGAGCAATTGCTGCTAAAATCACAGCTCTGGTACTGAATTAGTGCATTTGGAAGCCATCTGTGCTCTTACAGATCTGATTACAGGTGGCAATTTTGCTGATAGTGCAAATGATTATCAGTGGCAGGAAAAAAAAGCTGGTTTAACTCTGAACTGTGCTGTGGATGAATTTGCAATCAAGCTCTCTCAGCACATCTACCACAGCAGACCAAAAAAGAGAGAATAATCCATATCCATGGCCTACTGGTAACAAAAGGATGAAGGAGGTGTGGCCCTAAAACACCAGGCAGTAATTCATATCCTTTTCCTAAGCTTTGCACCTTTCCTTGGCTCCAGGCAGTCACACAATGTCCCATTTCTGCAGGATTACATCACATGGGTTTGCCAAAGGAAAAAAATTCCACATTTGTTTTTCATGAAGGAAAGAGGGTTATCCTCTTAAACTACAACTGTTTCTTCCTGCTTTCATATGCAGGGATATTAGAAAGAGATTTTCGTACTTTTCAAAAAGTTTTAGACAAAAGCACTTAAAAAAAAAATTACGATGCAGAGAACAGAATCACTTTTCAAATAAAAGTATTTCAAGGAAAAAGCCATCAATGACTATGTGCTCATTGCCCTTGGGTACCTCATGACATTTTGGGAGGGAAGAATTCCTGCTGGAATGACTGTGCTCAGCGAGGGCAGCAGGGCACAGACCTGTCTGCCTGCTCAGGCTGCCCAAAGTGAAGCAGCTCTGATGTTTTGCCTCTGATACACAAGTCTCAATAAAAGCTAATTAAAAATGTTACAAATGCAGAAGATCCCGGGGCAGTGGCAAAACCACAGCATTAACAATGAGAATCACCTCATTGTACTAAGACAACAATTTCTCTTTGGCTGGCCAAGATGACATTACAATTTTAATGACCCTTATAATGTTTAGAATGCTTCACTGTTGTAGAGGGAGAATCCTGAGGTAGAACTTCCCTAATTTACAGCAGAGCTTGCATGATTTGTATCCCACAATAGCCTGGAGTCACGCTTGTAGACTTCCACTCCTCCAGCACGGTCAGGCCCAGAGGAACAAGGATAATTCTGGTCTCATTACAGCTTACTTGCTTTCTGCTCTGACAAGCAAGGTTTCTTTTGGTTTAGTAACTTCACTAGTACCTATCCATACAGAATAATGGGAGCCTTTCCCCTCTCTTACTGATTTCTGGGAAAGAAAAAAAAAAAAAAGAAAATATTCAACCCACATCCCCACCCACCCAGGAATTAAGACTTAGAGGATCTAAAATAAATGAAAGATGAACACCATGTTTGTAAATGTAACAATGTATGTCCATATGGAAGGAAAAGCTATAAACTGTCCTTTTTTGTAAAAGAAACTCAACAGATTGCCTAGAAATAGACAGCTCCTGTTCCCTTTTAGGGAGGGAAGCAAATGCCATCCAGATGGAAATTATCAAATGGATCAAACAGCTACATTTTATTCCCAAATGATCTTTGTTCTACTTATCACTCATTATACCAGGAAAATTATTTTTGCTAGAGCCCAAATATGGTAAAAAGAATATTATTTATTATATATTTGTTCAAAATATTCTGTATGGAAGGCTTCCCTGATGAGATATCGATCTTGACACACAAAAAGGGTGAGAAGAAAAGTGTCCTTCCTAATGAGAACATTCATTTAAGATCTGTGGAATCTGTTAATTCCCATTAAGCCCTGACTGTCCTTGCAGCAGTCAGATCTGCAGCCACTTGCTGATGCCCAGGGTGATGAAATGCCCCTCAGCAGCCCTGTCACTTGCCAGGTTTTACAAAGGGAAATGTTACCAAGTCCCAGTGAAACAACATTGAGGTTCTTTAGCTACTTTTATTTATACCAGCCAATGGATAAATACTCCAACTGTATAATTGCATTGAATAAAACCCAAATTTAAAAGTCACAAAGAATCCTCATTTTTGGCCCTCAGTGGATATGTAGGGCATATATAATCAAATCCAACAATTTAGGGGACATTTTCAAAGACATAAGAGGCGTTGCTACCTAAAAGAAAGGCAATGAAATCTGAACTCCTAATTCTTTCTTACGACTTTGAAAAATCTCTGTAATATTTCATGTGATAAAAATCACATTTGTTTAAGCATATCCTCCTATAAATTACTGATTATATATATGGATAACTATCCTATTCTCTTATATAAACTCTGGCTCTTTAATTATACTATGATCTTCTTTTAGCCTGAAAACCTAGAGCAGCACAAGTGCAGTTTTATGTGAGGACATAAAATGTTTAACAGCTGTGGCTGACTGACAGGATTAGATCAAGAGCATCTAATCTAACTGGGCCATGTAACACTACCTTTTATTTCACATTAATCATTGAACACGAGTTCAGCTGTGTCATAGCTCTATCAAGTGGGACTATAAATTAGGCAATAAATTAGAAATCGATTTTTTAATGGTGTGATCACTAACAGATAACACTGGGTTCAGGTGCAGCAATCCAAAAATACAAAGGATCCCACAGCTCCATGAGCACTGATAATCAAGGAGGACTTCAACAAGCAGATTCAGATATTTTGTACAACACTGTGACTTGGTAATTAGTCCCAAAACAGTCATTCTGGAGCAGGAAGAAGTCCCCAATATAAAGCTTCCAGAGTATGCAGTTAAGACACACAAAACAGTGTATTGCTACAACCTCTGCTCAGCTGAGAGCTCAAAAGCAGTAATTCATAATAAGTCATATATCATGAGATTTCTAATAAAACTTACAGACAGGACAATGTCTTCTAAGGGAAAAGCTAGGCTAGAATAATAAAATACAAATGTTTTTACATTTTAAAAGGGTTAGATTTATCCACGACAGAAGTTATTACTCTTAATAATATTGCTAAGGCAATTGTCTTGTTCATATCCTATTTGTCTATAAAATTGACAGTGTACTACTGTAGTACTGCAGAAGACAGTATGTTTATTTCAAAACAGACAAGGAGTGTTGGTTTTCATGCTAAAGTTTAGATTTTTTTTTCCCTAAGGACCACGACTAAGCTGAGGCAAAACCTTCTTCTCAGAATGGTTTATTAAACTGAAAGATGTGTCTTGACAATCACATTATTCTTTCCCCAGTACCCAGTTTGCCAGTGCAAAGAGCAGCACTCATTCTTAGCTGACATGTCATCTTCAGTAGACTTGCAGGACTCTGAGCAATTGCTTTTAATTTAGCAACAGCAGAAAACACTTCCCTCCTGCACACTCTGCAAAGCTCCCAAGGAAGCATACCAACAAGGAATTGTTTTAATATCACCTTACTTAGGACACAGAAATTAAGAAGAAGAACACAAAAGAGGTCAGAAGGCCTCTAAAGGAAACACATGTGCTTAGGTGATTTCCCAGGAGAATTACAGTGCTGCAGCCACTAATCCACTGCAGAAAACCCTCCACAGCTCAGGCTGAATCCACGTGTTTGAATACACTATTTTATAAGCTGCTGCCCTCTGTTCTGCACTGTCCTCTTTTACACTATTCAAGAGGAAACACACAAAAGTGGAGTGCACAGTTCACAAATAAAGAACAATGGATCTGGCTTATTATTATGCAAAAGCTCCCGAGTATCAGCACTACACCTGGCATATGTTCAATGCCTTGCTTGATGAATGCTGCCCCTGATCTCCTGGGGCCTTGGGAGAATCTGTCAGGTCAACAAGGCTGCAGATCTGCATGCACATTTTATTTCCTGTTTAATCCACTTATAAACTGGTACCTAAATATCTTATACTGCATACAGAGTTTGTGACAGTAAATTAAGACAAAACCATACAGTTAATCCAAGCTGTAAGTACAAAGGAAAAGTCCTCAGGCAGAATATTAAAAGAGAAAAAAAACAACAGAACAACACAAAAGAGAGGTTTCCAAGTATTAATGTCAATGTTCTCTTCTATGAAGACCTCTCTGGTGTTCAGAGCAGTCACCTAGGACACAGGAGAAAGACTGCAAGTGTTTGTCCTGCTAAGCACCACCAGGTCACCACAGCCAAGCCCCACATGACCTTGGTCACTTCACCACTAAAGTACTTTGTGCAGGGATCACCTTCCCTTTTTCCTGCAGTGTAGACCTGACATCTGAGGTAGTTCCATTCCACTCATCTTTATAGTCAGTGAGTTGAAAAGGCAGATCATCTTGCCTATTTTAGACCTACATTATGAGATTACTCCTGTCCTGTAAATCAAGCAATGACTTCTCACCATGACTGCAGGAACCATAGGAGACTAACTCAGATTTACACACATTCCAAGGAATCCCAGTCCTCGGAGCATGACTTAAGCTTAATTCCTAAACACATGGTAACCAACTCCCTGCCAGGGAGAAAAACACCTGACAATCACTGCTTGAAGGTCTGCAGTTTTGGCTGAGCTGTAAGCAATAAAGAACTTAATTCTGTAGCCTAATAAAGATGTCATGTCACCAGAGAAGAACCAGGGAATGTTGAATCAATTGTCTGTCCACATGAAAAAGTTAGTGCAAATGGCACTCTCAGAGTCATCTCTAAGGGGGACAACAGGAATGTGCTGCTCTGGGAAAGATACAGATGTCAGATATAATAGAATCACAGCATTACACAATATTATGAGTGGGGAGGGACCCAGCAGGACCATAAATGTCCAACTCCTGGCCCTGCACAGGATAGTTCCAAGAATCACACCACATGCCTCAGAGCATTGTCCAAATGCTTCTTGAACTCTGCCAGGCTTGGAGTTGTGACCACTGCCCTGGGGAGCTGTTCCAGTGCCCAAACACCCTCTGGGTGAAGAACCTTTCTCTAATATCCAACCTAAACCTCCCTGACACAAATTCAGGCCATTCCATCGAGCCCTGTAGCTGGTCACCACAGAGCAGAGATCAGTGGCTGCCACTCCTCTTCCCCTCCCAAGGAAGATGTAACTTGAATGAGATCTCCCCTCAGTCTCCTCCTGGCTGAACAGACCAAGTGACCTAGGCTGCTCCTCACAGTTTCCCCCTCAAGGCCCTTCACAATCTTTCAGCCCTCCTTTGGACACTCTCTAATAATTTTATATGTTTTTTTTATATTGTGGTGCCCAAATCTGCCCCACAGGATGTCACCTGATCTTGCTTTCACTGCTCATACACCCTCCTTTTCTGCCTTATCTCCAAAGGAAAACCCCTGCTCAGCAAAGCCAGCCTTCTGCCTTGTCTGCTTGACTTGAGACATTTAGGAATTGCCTGCTCCTGTGCCCTTAGGAGGTGGTGCTTAAAAACTGACCAGCAGAGATGGACCCCAGCACCTGCAAAAGCTTTTTCCCAGGGGACCTCACTCACTAGTTCCCTGAGCAGTCTGAAGCCTGTTCTCCTCATATCCAGGGCTGAAGTTTTGCTAGCACTTTTCCTCCTGTTTAAAACCAGAGATTTTAAACTCAATTGCTTCACGTGGCCAGGACAGCCACCAACCTCCACTTTGCTCAAGATCCTCTATGTTAACAAGCAGCAAATCAAGGAGGGCATCTTTCTTAGTCAGCTTTCTTATGATTTACAGGAGTCTCTTAGTTCCTCAAAGAACAATTCATCAGCATCAACAGCTTGGCTAGGCAGTCTATAGTAGACTCACACAATGACATCCACATTATTTGTTAACAAATTGTATGTTTTTCTGGCTCTCCTAAGCATCATCACACAAAGTACTTTCTGTTCTGAACCTGATTCAGTCCATGTAACAGACTGGGATTCTTGTCCACACCAGCTGCAGCTTCATTTCTTAGGTTTCAAAACCCTGAAGGGGTCACTGCCTCCAACATGCTCTCCAACACTCACCCAGGGCCAGCCACCTGCCACCCCCACTAATTCTCCAGAATTAGTGCACAGCTCCTTCTGTGGTCATCTACTCTTTCACAGGTTCATTGTGACAGAAATGGTTTCTGGTTGTGCTCACCAGCAATAGCATACAGACAGGATACTTCTGCCTTGCAGAATGATGAGGCATCCGGATCATACAGGAGCCATATAAAGTAGATTTGTTATTTATTTGTGCCAAGCTCAGGTACTTCAAATGTGCCAGTCTGCTCATTCATAAACAGTTGTTTGCAAAAGATCCACCAACCACAAAAGTTCTCTAATTAACTGTTAATTCAGCAGCCACATCATACTGGTTGGTCATACCAGCACAGAAAAGGCACATAAAATTGTAAGAGTAGCAGGGATGAGCAAAGCCCAGTCCCTCGCTCTCCACACAGCAGGTACATTACAGAGTGCACTTTCTCCTACAAATCAGCTCCTCTGAGAGACAAGAACAGCCTTGTGTCCCCAATCGAAGCTCTCTGTGCAAATAGTCACAAATCATCTGTACCCTCCAGCTAGGCAGCCTCACCCCTACATTTTAAACCCCTTGTGCCAGAAGGGACTCTCCACAGCCAGCTGGAAATAGAGATGTGGCTGCTGAGAGACAGAGTCCCCAGCCCACAGATGGGAAAACAGGGAGGCAGCACTCAGCAGATGGTGGGGGCAAGGGGCAGCCACGTCCTCCCTTTTTAGCTGCAGTTTTCAGTGAGGGCGAGAAAGAATCACTCACAATTTTCAGCCTTGGAGCCACATTACAGAAGTCAGAAACGTGCTCCAGGTGCTTCCCCCTTAAAGGAGGCTTTGCCAGCCAGCCATATGCTGAGAAGCCACTCCAAAGCTTCCAAATTGTCTGAATACAACTAATAGAAGTCCAACCCAAACGAACTCCCAACAATCCTTTACTGAAACTCCCCTTTGCTCCATGTTCTCACACCATAATCAAAAACACAGTGACTAGGCAGAACAGGTAACATCTTAATTTCTGAGTAATCACTGATTAAATAATTTCAGTAACCCATGAAAAAAAGAATTCTCTCTCCATCCTTGGATATTTGACCTGGTTCATGTATACCTTGAACACAGTGTCAGTGCCTGGGAAGCCAGGCTCACAGCTGCTCTGGATCACCAGCCTGAAACTGAGCTGCTCTTGCACCCTACTGAACCTGACCCACCATCTGTAACAGGATCCTCTAGCTCTTTTTCCTTTCATTTTCTTTTTTCTCTCTTTGTTTGAAGAGCTGCTTACTTCACAAGTCATAGCTTCTTCTCTCAAGAACTTGCCACACTACATGAAGATTTCCAAAGGCAGATAGTTTACCTTACATGAAATAGGACAGTGGCCACAGCTCAAGAGACCTTTAACAAGGGTGCAAGTCAGTATGGCTCCCACTGTGGAGGCTTGACACTTTCCCTGGTGATGCCTCTTACTCAGTAAAGGTTCAATGGTTTATGCATATAAAAGCAAGACAAAATTGTCAAAAAATATTTTATACAACCACTGATCTTTTTTCTTCCACTCTTTCAGCAGCAAAAGAAACAACAAGAAATCAGTCTCTTCTCTTGTCATTACTTGTATTTGCTAATCCTGAGAGAGAGGAAAACAAAAAGAAAAAAAAAATGACCTGCAGAAAATCACTTCTCCTCATTATTTTAAACCGTATTTATTTATGCCAAACTGCATGCAATTATACATATATATAGGTGTATATATATGCACATCAATATTTTATACATATTTATATGTAAATGAACACATTATTCTATGGTTCCCCGTTATCCTGACTGATAGGATGATCAGACCCACAGACTGCAGAAAGACTATATTCCTAGCTAGATGTAATAGGCCATTGTGTCTGAAATATTCAATTTTCTGTCCTAGTCTTTGTTGTTTTCCTAATTCCCAAGAACAAGCTATCATGAGAAGGATGGATGCTACTCAAAGCTACCAAGTGCCTGACCTGATGAGAATACATTTGTGCAAACAGATGTATGAGGTTTTTTTGTTTAATCAGGCCTTAAGAGAAAGGTTTGCACTGCAGAAATCTTTCATGCATTATCTGGTTTTAATTAGGGGCTTTAATATCCATCAGCTTACGGGCTCAATGAAAAGGCTGTTACTAAGAAGGTATTAGATAGTGCTTTTACAATTGCTACTCAAAAAAAAAATACAAACAAGGATTCTTAGGGACTAGAGAAAATTTAATCATGGCCAACTTGTTTTTGTTCTGACTCCTACAAATACCACTCTTGAGCATGAAACTGAGTGACCACAGACTGAACATAAGACCCAATCTCCAAATTTCCTATGGGCATGAATGATTTTCATCACACAAGGCAAGCAACACCTGGGGAGTGACAGGCTTCAGGAGCAACCCTTCTGCATTTTCTACAAATGGTTAATATACAGAACCTAGAGTATCCTGGTGTCTTTTACTTGAAAGACACCGAGTTTTGATCTTTCCTATTTTCCTGTGCCTTCCCAGCCTCCTCCAGTATATCAGTTCTCAAAAAGGAAAATAGAACATGTTCCTTCTACTGATTCTGATCAAACCATTTCTGTTGTAGACATTCCTAAGATGTAGTGGGCAACTTTACCTTTTTAACTTGCATGATGAATCCTTTCTAGCTAAGTGAGACTGCATGCACAGCTGAGTGTAGACAAAATACAGGGCAACTTTTATGATTTTTTAAAAATATTATGAATGCTATTTTCCTGAAAAATAAGAGAAATAGAAGTAGGCTAGTGCAGGAATTGCACTGACTAAAGAGAACTCTTTTAAAATATGCATGATTTGTCATTATAGGTGTTCTGTTTCTTTTCATTTGAACATAAAAACTGGCATTACATTCCCTGTTTATGACCTCTCCTACCAGTGAAGAGAAAAAATAGGTAAAGCAAAACTGCAGGAGAATTATTAGTTTTATTTAATTTCAGGAAAATGCTTGTTCAGTGTTGGAAGAAAGTGATGGATTTTTTTTCACCTTTCACAGGAGAAAGACTATTCTTTCCAGGGGTTTTTGATTCTCAGATTCCAATTCCTCCCCCATAGTGGGTACAGATTACTCTACAGTGCATTTGTAGTCTAAGGTACACTGCGAGTTTCCTTTTTAAGTTTATCTTCCACACAGCCTTTAGAAAGCACTATGCACTATTTCAGGTTATACCTTCCATATAATTCTATTTTGAAGTAATACTTCTGTTAAAACTAGAGACAAAATATATAGCTTTGCTGTTAAAAAAGAGATATTTTGATTTCAGTATTAGGTACCTCAAGTCTAGAAAAAAGAACTGGGCAAATATTGTCTAAATACGTTAATAAATACTCATTTGATACTAAGTATTGATCCTAGAAAATAGTTTCCTGTGCTGTTTCAAGCTTTGGAAGTGGAACAGTCTGACTGGGGAGCAGGCTCAGCGAGCATCTGTCAGTAGGAAGCATCCTGTCATCCAGCTTCCTCCCAAGTACCCTCATCATCCAGACAAGCACAGATAATGCCATTTGACTCATGCAGTCCATGGATGGCAAACAGCAGACCACAGGTGATTCAACAGAAGCCAATTCAGATGTGCTCTGCAAGCACATTGCTACTGATCACCCTCAATTTAAAAAAACCCCAACAGATAATTTACAGAATAAGGGCCAAACTTCATTATCCTGTATGACTCACTGAGCAAGCTCAGACTCCCAAAGGACCTCAGCTCAGCAGGACACCAGTACAGGAACCATCTGGTCCAACACTGTACATTTTGGGTCAGGTTCCTATAAATGACCATGCATAAAGTACTGGAAGGGCTTTGTTTGATGGTGCAATGTATCATCTCATCTTCTTGTAGATCAATTAGTGCATAATTATTTGGTATGATCTAACTATCACTTCTCATTTGTCCATTCAGTGGTGTGAAAAAAGGAGCAGGACAGAGGTTTAAAAGAGACAACCTTTAGCTGACTCACCTTTTCCAGTGCTGCTGCATGCAGCTCCCCAAACTGATTTCTGCTAATTTATTGCCATTCCTCCACTGTAGTGTCCAAATTCATATTTTTAGTTAAGAAAAACAAAGAGCAGCTGAAACAGCTGGCCAAAATGTAACTGTGGTATCTGCACATCTTTGAACAATGCTTTGTAGTAGTAACAGTGGATGCCTTAAAAAATTAAAACCTCAAGAGGCTACAGGATTTTAACTGAAATCTGTGACTTTGAAGCAAAGGTACTAAGTGCCAGCACAGAATCCATTTGCTGGATGAATTGCTTGAGTCCATTTTGAATTATAGTGCTTCAGTGGAGGTAATATCCTTGCAAATGTCTGTTCTTCCATCTATAACTCTGTGTCTGCAGCTCTTGTGCAGGAAATTATTAGTTCCAGCAGGAGGAAGAATGGGGCCAAATAACCTAATTAGCTTAAAATGTAGCCTGAACACTTAAAATAAACCACACTTATCTGTGATAGAAAGGGACTGGACTGACAAAGGCTTAATTTCATGGGAAGTTACTATAGCCCCAAACACAAAGTAGATAGCTTCACTAGGATAACATAGACTTATTATTGTATTATCACAGGGTATTGTTATTAATGTCCTTATTATTAGCACACTTCATGCATTGTGATCTGACCTCAGACTGAACTACCAGGCCCTGTATTTTACTGTCAGCAAGATAAAGCTCCAAGAAGTTCTCACGAAGGCTAATTTTTAAAGCATCATTTTATCAATGTAAAAGTTACATGTTTAAGTATTCACAAGTGGTTTTGCACATGAAAATATCTTAATGCTTGACAAGGCAGCTGGCGGCTGGAGAGCAGGTGTATCTGTCTTCAGAAGTTCTGGCCAGGCTTCAGGAAGAAGAGAAAGACACATAAAAGCAAAAGCCCACATCTTGGAATCTCACTGGTGCCTCCTGCTCAGGCAGCACTCAACAACATTGCTTCCAGGGACTGTTTCCCTTGGCATCTGGTGTGTGTTTTCTAAAGATATGTTGGATGAAGAGCAATTCAGTTACTGCTGTAAGCAACTGCACTGCTACCTTCCTGAGTAATTGAAGGCAGGTTTCCACAATAAAGTGTGAGTGTCTGCATTAATATTTCATCAAAACCAGTCATTTTATTTCTGGCTTCTGAAAAGCAGCATCAAACAAGTAGTAACATACTATAAACCAAATGGGGTAATCAGTGGAGGCAGAGGAAAAATGCAGAACTGTGCCATGTATTACTGTGTGTGAATGCCCTTTTCTAATAAAAGTGATTAAAAATGATGATAAAGATATATGAATAACGGGTGTTTTCTGTTACTCATATATCTTTATCATCCTTTGGCACCCACCAAAGGCTCCTGCAGCCCAGACCACAACTATTTCTGAGGCACACTGCAAGGAAGCACTGTCCCAACCCAGCACTGCAGCCACTTCTCCCTGAGGCAGGGGTTTGGCAGCACAGGTTGCAGTCTGAATTATCCATGTTATCCATCCCATGAACTCAGATGTTACTGCACCCATGATGCCCATTCAGTCCTCTGAACAAAGTGGCTGTGGAGATGTCCAGGAAAATTACTAAAGCTAAGCTGTGATTTGTTACTTAAAAGCAACAATTGAAGGATGCTATTTTACAGATACTAACCCCTACAGCAATATATTGAGTATCCTGCTGTAGTTGGACCTATTTAAAAAAAGGGACAAATTTTGAAAGAGCATCCCAAGACAAAAGAAACACAGCAAAATTACCCTCTGATTTTTGTAAAATTAATTTCTAGGAAGTCCATGACACTATGTTTCCTGAAGTCCCAAAGGAAACAGTCATGCAAGGGAGATGTTCTTTCAGAACTTGCCACTGCACACTGAAAAAATAGGTTGTACATAAAAGCAAAAGTGATTTAATAGATTGTTTCACATTCTCAGTTAAAAGAAAAGCAAATCATCAACAAAAGGTGAAACGAAAATGAGGAGATGGCCTGGCTAAAGAAAAATCCGTGTGTTTCAGTGATCTCAAATGTTCTATGAAATTTTGGTCATAAAAAGTATCACAGATCTTTTCCATGTAAATGTTCCAGTCATCTCAAACTAGTTCCTAGGCCATGCTAACTAGCAAACCACCTTTGTGTTAAAAAAATTATTAGTACTTTTGTATCAATGGGAAAAATCACATAGCTAAGTTGTTTACCTTGTTTTATTTCTGCAGGTTTTATTCTTTCCCATGCAGCTGATTTCTCCCCATAGGATATCGACCTTTATTACTTGCTGACAACACGTCTGGCAAATAGCTTTCTGCTGTGGTAGCTGAGGTAGAGCCATCTGTTTTTTCTCTAGAGAGCCATGCCTTATTCATAATGGCATTTTTGTGCTTCATTCCCTGGGGAATAGCACCTGCATGCTGATTTCCTGTTTGACCCCAAAATACATCACCACGTTGTGACAAGCAGTCCCTCCCCTCGGTGGCCCAGGACACACCAGGCTCCAGGGGCACTGCAGCATCCTTCATCCCTGACAGCTCAGGACAAGGGCCTTCCCCGTGCATCAGGGGCAGGCTGAGACCAGCCCATGGACTGGAGCTGGAGGGGACAACTGCAGCCATCTGAGGAGGAAAGAACAGAAACCTTAACCTTGGCTGTCCCAGTGTGTTTTTATGGAAACAGGCTGCTCTATGCACTGTGGCTGATTTCAGCTGTAGCTTCCCTTATAATTGTACAAGAGGCTCGTGTCCTGCCTTCACTGGGATTTAATTAAAGCTCATATGATTTATAAAAAAATATAATCTCTGAGTTCATGAAGATCAGATCAATCAAAGAGCTACTTGCATTCTGATCTTCATAACAGTTTTCTTTTATGGCCATATTTTCATTGGTCTTTTTTATGTGTGAGGGTGAGAAAGAGAAAAGGACCAGGAAACTCGATTTGAACTGTTAAAAATATCTCCTAGACTAAGTAACATGTTATCAGAATTCTGAGTCACCATTTCATTGCATAACAAATTCCTTAACTAAAAGGAAATCTCAGTAACTTGCATATTTCTTTTCATTAATGCCAAAAGCAAAAACTATGCTTTTACTTGTTTCATTTAATTTGCTTTAATCCAAGATTATAAAGGAAATTCAGTGGAGTAATATTTTTAACTACTCTACCTAACTGGCTCCAGTAATTGCATATTTGAATTTTGTTTCCATATAAGTATGGAGAGGTTATGTTGTCTCAGAGAGGCTGAAATCTCTTGCGTGTTTAGTTTAGCAGCAGACTGTCACAAATGCAATTGCAATTGATCAGCTCTGTTCTTAACAGGATTCCTGCAGTTAATGGAAATTACTATAAAGAGCTTCAGGGCATAGGAATAATTGGATCACTAAAAAAAAAAAAAAAGAATTGGAGGGGAAAAAAGGTAGGACAAGATCAACATAACTACTTTTTTTTAAAACATCCAACGATTTCCAAAGATTATCTTACCACAGAGTACACCATCATGAAAACAAAATATTTTAATGACTTTTACAAGCCCCAAGCTACTCTTAAACAATGGGGAAGAAAATGCATAATGAAAAGCATTAAACACTTAGTATTGTCAGCTCGTTTAAACTAACAATCAACTGTGTATCTCTGGAAGGAATCATTCAAGTATCTGTATCTTCTGCCAAGAATAAGAGATTTTATGAAACTAAAAACAGTGAGAAAACTTTTACTGACCTGACTATTATTTTTGCAATGGTTTTGTCTCAGTTCTTGGTGCAAGGCTATGATCCTCTCCGGGCTTGTCACTGGGACAGGAGAAGCAGCACACACATCTGGGGTGATGTGACAACTGTGGGGGACATCCACCTCTGGCTGGGAGCTTGCAGGTATTGACCCAGGCATCCCATTCCCTTTGCCACCTGCCAGGTGATCCTCTGGCTCTCCTTTGGCCTGGGAAATGTCTGTGGAGGAAGGCAGCATCAGCCAGAGAAAATAGCAGTTTAAGAAATTCAAGATAGATTAAGTTTTCCAATGCTGATCATTTTGGATTGGTGGAAGCCATTTGGATGAGCTCATTAAAAGAAATAAGTTACAGAAGTTAACTATAAATAAAATACATTTAGGAAAATAAGGAAAAAGATAACATACCAGTTATTTCAGATGTGAAGCATTCCTGCACCTGTCTAAATAAAGAATCCTATATTTAACAACTCATCCTCAAAACAGAAAAAAGGATTTCTAAGCCTTAACTGCAGCTGAAAATTCACCTTGGAATATTACGAAAACCTAGATTAAAATTAGAAAAAACTTCCTAAGTATAAAAGTTGTCTCATGCTAGTTCTCTTGAAGAATCTCAAAATTTTTAACAGGATTCTGTTACACACATATTCTCTCACTCCACACTACACAACTAATTCCTGTTTGTCTACCTACAAATGCTCAAGAAAGTTAAGTTAAATGGACTTCAAAAGTGTGTTCTACTGCATGAACTCTTATGCAGACCCTCCTATTCAAAATAAAAATAATATTAATTCAGTTGATCTTAGTTCACCTCCAAATCAACTTTACCACCACAGCAAACTATCCTTTTAGAACATCTTCACTGAGCTGCAGCCAAATTTAGCAAGAAATGTCAGTTTAATTATGCACATTTTCATAACAGTCGCAAGAAGTAGAAGATCTCCCTGAATACAAATGACTACTACAGGGCAGTAGCATTTTATCATTCAAATACAAGTTTATTACAGCTAAGAGATAATTGTTGCATATTTTCTTGCAATTGCAAGCCTTGCCATTTCAGCCTTTGGGTTTTTGAAGAGTTATTTTTTTATTTCTAAAATTAATACACCCCATTATGCATTACCATCTCACTGCTATTAGTCCTCCTGCAAAAGTTCCAGAAATGCAGATACTATAAATATGCCAGGTCAGGAAGAATTACTTACAAGAAAACACATTTTACTTAAAATAATAAATGTGTTTTGCTCTGTGTATCTTTACTGAGTTTTAGCTACATCACTTGTATCCACCAAAAACGAAAAAAATCAAAGGACTCTGAAATGCCACAGCAGTGCAAGATTGCTCTGAAATGACCCAACAGAAAGATGAGCATTTACTGACAAGCTCCTGCATCTAAATATAGTTCTATTATGAAATTAAGAAGAACACATGGTATTCAAGTTGTTTTCCATTTTACCTCGTCCTTGGCTCCCCACTGTGAGCAGAGGGAACAGTTCTAATGAATTGTGGCTGTTGGTCTCCTTAAAGTACCCAGCACAAGGATGTGCTGCCAGATGAGACTGCAGCAGCAGCTGCCACCTGGATCATTTACTTCAGACTGAACAACAGGCCAGGGAACAAGGCAGGGACATCCAGGAATTGAAGGGCCACTCATATTGGCCAATTTGAGGCACAGAATTTAGATTGCTGCTCTTCCCTAAAAGATTTCCTTTCTCAATGCTGATTACAGAGCAGGTCTGTGACACTGTCTGGATCTTGCATTTGTTTAGGTAAGGTGGCATGAATACCCAAACATATCCTAGCACTGCAGACACAAATCAGCTGGAAAGTGAAAGCTCTACATTTGGATGTTCCCCTATAAACACAGGAGCCCAAGGCAGCTCCAGAAGCCCTTGGTTGCTTACCAAGGTTACGAGTGCAGTATCTCTCCCCATCATTCACAAAAAATGCCAGCTGGCTTAAAGCAATGGAGAGGTCACAAAGGTCAGCCCTGAAATGTTCTGAGGCATGATGATATTGGATCTAAAATTATTTGATGAGAATTTCCTCACTACAGGAAGCACAGTTAGAGGCATTTGTGGTGATGGATGAGAGTGAGCAGGAGCAGAACAAGTTCTGGAGCTCAATGACCCATATAAAGGCAAATCACTGTCCTCCTCACAGGCAGGAGAGCTGGTCAAGCTGCCAGAAAAAAAACCACTGCACCAAATCAGAGCTGTGACACTGGCACAAGCAATTTCTAGAAAAATAACCTCCTAGCAGGGTCATTCCTTTCCTTCAGCTGTTTACCCCACAGATCCTTTTGCCCCTTGGAATTAGCAACTTCCTCTGCAGCCAAAGTAGTGATGCTCAGCAGAAACCAGGGTTAATGCAAACCTGTGAGTGAAGATGCTACTACCCTCACAAACATTTCACAGTACAGTCTGCACTGTATTTGAAAGTTGGTATGATTCTCTCAAAAGAGTAATTTTTGTTTTGTCATACAATGAGTACTAAAGATTGCATTTTCTGTAGCACTAAGGATGCAGCTAAGCAAAATTCTGCATTCTATCTCAATGCCCAGAAACTGACTTGTTCTTTTTTAGGTTGGTTCTCTTTCTTTATTATTATTATTTTTACAATATTTATTCGATTTTCCTGTGATTTTTTTCTTTCCTCTCAATTTTCCACAAATTACCACACCTAGAAGAAATTAATATATTGTGATATTTGACCAAACTCAGAAGAGTGTAAACTTGCATAATGCCAAGTTCTAAAAGGACTGCTATTGTAACCAAAAAACACCATCTTCCCCAACACTACAATAAAGTAAGACAGTGATATCAGAGAGAAGATGAAAATGTTTTAGTTAATTTGCATATTTTAATTGTATGTTTTATGCTAATCTAAATGCTATCATTTATCAGAAAATAAAGGAAGGTTAGTTTTTAAAGTTTTTCTTTTTTTTAGTCATGATTATTCCTCTACTAGCATTTGCTGCTCTAGACTAATGCATGCTGCTGCCCATGCATTACAGCAAAAGCCACTGATAAAATATCTGTATTATGTATGCAGTCAAGAAATATATCTAAATCTTGTCAACTAAACCAAATTTTACTTTCAAATGGCACTAACCTTGAGAAAGAACCTTCTCCTCAGCCACCACAAATTCTTGAGATCCCCTCTATCCAAATGACCACTTACATAATTATTGAACAGCTTTATCAGTTATTTCACAGGACAGGCCAGGATGCCACTAACTTTTCTTAATCTGTATTTCATGGATTTCAGTATATTTAGTAATTTCTCTAAAGGTCAAAAATAACATATCTCTCGGCAATGAACTTTACCCTTCTTAAAAAAAAAAATGTAACTAATTCTACTCTTTCATCCAATTGGAATTCCAATTATTCAAGGCACATTTTTCGTAATGTCAGGTAAAAAAAAAGTCTCTTCCCGCAAAAAAAACTTTGTCTTGAAAGATTCCTTACTCTTGATCAGCATTGTCCCAAAAAGAATGAAAGTCCAAAGTTAAATTCTTTCTCCCCTCTGTGGGTGGGACTCATCAGACCAAAGCATATCTCCCCCTGGCCCCCCTGGCAACCAAAGGAGTCCAACTTCTATGGCTCTTCCCACCTCAGCACAGAATCCCAGGATGGGTCAGGCTGGAAGGGACCACCGTGGGGCATCTGGTCCAACCTCCCTGCCCAAGCAGTGTCAACCCAGACCACATGGCACTGGATTGTGTCCAGAGGGTCCCTGAATATCTCCAGTGAGGGAGACTGCACAGCCTCTCTGGGCAGCCTGTCAGTGCTCAGTCATCTCAGTCATCAGTGCTCTGCACTTACCTAAAGCAGGTACATAAAATGGGCAGGATAACCCCTTGGAAGTATGTCTTTCTCTGTATTAACTATGAAAATAAATAGATAAATTACCACAGATGACTGTCAGAAATGCAGACATCATACAGGAAATGTATCTCACCCCCAGTGCCAGAAAAGCCTCTGACCTTAACAGCCAACACAAACCATTTTAAGAAAAGCATCAGAGAATTTTATTTCAGGATTAATTCTTTAAAATATGATTCATAGGAAAACAGTAAGTGATTTCTTGCAAAGTAATGAGTAGAAATACAAACTAATAAACAAACAAAAAGCATTGTTCTACCAAAACCTATCTCAGAAGAATTTCCTTGACAGAAAGAAGAATTAAGCTATGCTATTCTGCACATTTAATTCCTATTCTGTAAAACAATTCACTGCACTGGACACATTCTTTGCCTGGAGCTTTCCATCCATAAGGTTTAAGATGACTGCATGACAAGCATTAAAAAGCACTGCCATTTATCCCTATATTCCTTGCACAAATTCCCTTTCAGCTCCAGGAAATGAGGGCAAAGAGCCACAATGGTTTCAGATCCACTATGGCAAGAATATATAAAATATATCATCAAGTCAAAGCCTTCCAGCACAAGAGAAATTGGATAAGTACAGCAGCATTTTCCATTACAGACATCTGGACAGAGGCTGTTGGCTCAATCATTTGAGGGAAAGAATTAAACACACCAGTTTTTCTCCACATCTATCCCAAAGAAGAGAGAGAAAAGCCCCCAAAATACTGCACAACTGTACTGGCAAGGCTGGGTCCATCTGAAAGGCAAGCCAAGCTTACTTGCTCCTCTGTGTGGTTCTCTGATACATCAAAAGCTGCATGGAAACTGCCTCAAGCTCAAGCCAGTCAGACTGTCTGTTTCTTAAACTGCCAGTAGATACCTAAACTCAGGAAAAACCAAGCCCCCTCTTTCACATTAGTTATCTTTCCCCTATTAGTTATCTGGAACATCTTCTCTTCCTTCCTGCTGTTACCAACCCAAGTGAAGCAGCTGCTGCAAAGCCATGTTCCAGTCCATTTCTTGTTAGATGTTTTGTGAACATGAATGTCCAAGATCAGTTGATGAATGTTGACCTGTGTTCTTTTCACTGGGAAAGGCAGAAAAACAGTAACTGTAAATAATGTCCATGAATTAATTCTACAAACGAAAGAAAGATGAGGCCAAGGTCCTTCCAATACAAAAAAAATTTTAAAAATCAGCATTTAAAAGGAGGTGATTAAAATGGGACATGACCAAAAGCCAAAGTGGACACATATTCAGTGTGTGACATTGGGCATGTGAATCCCAGCCATGGCACTGTGCTGAGTGCCACGTGCACCTGCTGCAGGCAGCCCTTGTCCCAGCAATGAGTCCTCTTCAGCCACATGCTTTCCATTTTCCAGACACAAAACAAGAAAAGGTTTTGAAGTATTTCTATCGCCAAAATTTATTATCGCTCCACTCCAAGGGGCTGCAATGGCTTCTCAATTTAACACTTTTAAAAAGAAAATGTATTACAAAGGCTTAGAAATTAACTTCTTCATGCCTCCAAAAATTTCTAGTCTGTATTTGACATACATTGTCATTCCAATGCCTGCTCAAAAGACCATTTTTTTCAAAACTAAGAGGCAGCATTTGCTCACCATCCTGCACAGAATTTTTGCTTTCACCACACTGACATAGGTGGTGGATGAAAAAGAATTGAAATAAACCCCCTTCTGTGCAATCATATATGTTTATTATGATAAAAACCCACTAAAATTACATTAAATTATATTAAATTGCTCAACTAAACTAAATTACAAACAAAGAGCTTCATGGTTTACAGTTTATGGCACATAAACTGTACAGTTTATGGTGAGGAAAAGTAATTTGAAACCTAGTCCTCTTGAAAGGGATTTGAAAAGAATATTAAGAGAAGGAAAAGTGGCTTTGTTTACTGGACATATTATTCTAGCACATATCTGACCTCACTGAACTGTGCACTGCTGGAACAAAATCATAAGATACTACATTATTCAAGCAAATTTTATTTCTCACTCACAAACATTTGAATGTAATGCTGGGCTGTGAAAATAATCAAGAATGACAAGCCTCAAAATGCATGCTGCTTTGCTAAATTGAACTGATGGAAGTCTTGAATTAGTCAGCAAAATAAAGCCATAGGGACAACCAGGATTTATCATGTCTGAGAGCAGAGCCTTGAATGCTGAAATTGAAGTCTGAAGAGAAGCTCCAAAGATGGTGGGTTCTGCTTAACACTGTCTTTGTGGTTTAGTATTTTAATTGGGATGAACACTAAGGAGAAAATACTTCTGGCAAACCAAAGGAAATGACCAACCATCCATTGTGTCCCAAAAAAGGAAAGAACTGAAGCTCACTTTGGTCTGCAAGCACAAGTAATGTGGTGATGTCCATAAGTTCTCCACTGAAGCTGGGGCATCCTAGCACCAGCTGGAGCAGCTCTATCCCCTCCACACATAATTCCATGTACAAATTAAAAGGGCTAGGCACTGAATTGAGTACAGAGTCCCTTTTCCCTTCAAAGGGCTCTGGATCACCTCTTCATGCATCACTGCAAACTTTGAGCTGAAATTCATCAGTAGGCCAAGGCACAGAGGTCTGCTGCCAATGTGTTACAGCTTCCATTTGTTTCTGGGTCCAGTAATGAATAAGGGCAATTGCAAATCTTTAATTTAAGAAGGTAAAAAAAAAGTGGGGAAAAAAAGCATTCCATCAGGTTTTGTATAGTAGAATTCAAATGTTAGGAATGCTGTAGAAGTGAAAGCTGAGGGGAAGGAAGGAATTAGCTTTCAAAGGAATTTTATGTAAGTGGATGTTGGGCATAGCTCTGGAATCTTAGATGTGAAGTCCATTGAGAATAAGAGTTGAAAGCAAGAAATGAAACTTCTGAGATGAAAAGTCTGTTAACTTCAGCATACGTCTACAGAATTCAGTATGAGATTTTTTAAACCAAAGGAATGTATCACATGAATATTAAATAGTCTCTTTTAATTTTTTTTTTTATTGTAATCATTATTAAATTAGTAGTAGTGAAACTTAGACAATTTTAATTGAAGTGTTTTCCACTGGAAACCTGATGCATAGAAATGTACATTTTTCATGGGAATACCCAACTCTCCCTTGGCAGGAAAGATTTCCTCTGTTACATGTGGAACTACTTATCACAGAGCAGAAGGGCCTTAAGCTCAATGTCAAGATGCCCAGCAAGAGCCAGTCTGTTCCCTGCATGATAAAAAACCCCAGGCTTGGATCCTGTTTGTGCCTGAGCCCAAGTGAGACCCCTGACCACTGCAGTGTTGGACACCATGGGAAGAGGTCTGTGCTCCACTTAGTATGAGCATCTGTCAAAGCAGGGAATTTAATGTGGGGCTCTGTGCTGCAGACAGGATCACTGGCTATCAGAATATGGATTCAATTTAATTCTCTCTTCTTGAACCTTCTCAGTTTTGTGATAACTGAACAGTGAGGGAGACAGTGTGAGCGTGAACAGTATTTTGATATTTATTGTGTTGGGAAGCTTTGCTAATGCTCATCTATCACAGCAATGTCTGAGAAAATGTCTGAAGGCAGTGGAGTCCTATCTCCCTTCTGAGAGATGAGTTACCAGCTACTGTCACATAAAACACTCCTGCAGTGGGAGCTCAGTGAGACAAGGGTGGACCCACACGTGAGGTACTCAAAGGAGACACAGCTAGACAGAGTCCTGTCCCATCCTGCAACCAGCAATCAATCCACCTTTTTCTTAAGAAGCACTTAAATTGCTTCTTGCCACAAAAAAAAGTACAACCAAGTGACAGCTTGCAACACTTAATAACACTGTAAGTATAAACACTATCAACATGACACAGAATACCACTCCATGTGTAAAAATGCAAAATCATCAGAAAAATAACCCTGTGGATTTACTATACTATATGCCCATTTTGAGCATCTTCTGCCTATGAAAATGTCAAGTGTCATTTAGATAAATCATTTTTATATATTCATTTTGCAAGGCATTGTGTTAGCTAAAGTACAACATATACCATGAACCAATATTCTGTGTTCTGCTGTGACAAGCAGAATATATATTATACAAATATTATACAGATGTGTAACACACAGTATTTCCTCCCCCTCCCCCACTTTTAACCAGAAAGATTCTACTTGAGTGTACTTGACACAAACACTACAAAATATTGTTTGGGTACTTTTACAGGCTTTGTTTAAAATAATACAAAACAGAAAATCAAAAGGAAAAAAGAACTTGCTGATGGCTACTGAAGTGCTGCAAGGGAATTCCTGTTTCTTCATGTTGCCAGACTGAGATTCCTGTCCTTAAGAATGTCTTCAGGTAGGTGCTACTCCAAAATTAGGAGGTCAATTCCCAGCATACAAGATATTAATGACAGTATTGAACAGAACCAGACATGAAATAGGCTGTATCCCACTTTTGCCTTGTCAGAGAAACACAAGTGACTAATTCCCTTTTGAATACAAATGTCCACTGAGTTGACTTAAATCTTAAAACAATTTACTGTTGACCTTTTTTCCCCAACTTCTTCAGAAATCTGAAAAAATGTATTGCGCAGTAAAGAAATGCAAAATTCATATTTAAAATGAAATTGGGAAATATGTGCTGCATTATCCATCAGATACTCAGTCAAAATGTTAGGGAAGTGTTTCTTGCATGGAATACTGATGCACTTTGACTTAAGGTCCTGAAATTTAAACCCTGAATAAAAAAACAGTAAAACGGCCAACTCCACTGATGTGCTTGAAGCAACATTTATATAAAGCAATGAAATATATTTTATAATTGCACATTGAGTCTGAAAAAACACCTTGAAAACCACCACTTAATTCAACAGTGGAAACATGAGGATCCTGCAAGGAAGTACAAACACTTACCTCTTGATCACACATTGGTGTAAAAGCAACCATGTAATCTGCCAGGGTCATGTCATTCACCAAGTTTTTCACCTCTTCATCAAATGCAGAGTTAACAATCCCATGCCTGTGGAATTCACCCTGCATTCTCCTAATGAAGCTGTTCCTTTCCTGGCACTTCTGGGTGAGGCAAGCCAGCTTAGCCTGTGTGACATGAACACATACACATTATATGGTTTGGTGATTTTCACTCCCTGCTGAGACTGCATGATATTTTGTGTCTGATCTATGAATCCACACGTTTTGACCCAAAGCTACAGATTGCATTCCATGTCTCCACATCATTAGGTGCCTCTGCACCTTCAAGAGCAAAACGTGTGCACAGATAAACTGGAAAGAGATGTTCCCTTTCCATGTTCCCCTTTTGACAGGCTGAAGAGTAACCTTGCAATAATGTCAGCAAGCCTAAGCTAAAGCCCAGTAGCATGCAGATAATCAGGGACAACTGCAGAAGCAAGCACAGGCACAGAAGCCTGTAAGCAAAGGGGTCACCTTGCGTAGGTCCCGAATCAGTGCTCAGGGAAACACAGTACCTTCAGAGGAGCCAATGTCAACTTCACTTCAGACTTTCTCTTCTGCAGTTCTTTCTCCTGAAAGGTTGAAAAATATCCTGCATTAATTTATTCAAGTATCACTGTAAAATACTCTAGCAGTTTTTCGGTATTTGTTTTAGACCTGACTTTGAGGTGTACACTTTGCCTATCTGTGTGACCCTGTATCACAAACAAGACAAATCAGTGTGAGGAGCTTGTTGCACACAGATAGGCTCTGGCATACAAACACTGCCCTACTCACATTAGCATTGGTCCTAAAAATTAACAGAGGCTTTTGGATGTTCTTAGATGGTTCTTATATCAGTGAAGTTATTTCATCAAAGCAGCATCACAGTAAAGACTTGCTATGCTTCATTATTCACTCATGTTCATATTTACTCTGTGAATCTTCCAAAACATTCTTTGGGGAAAATTTTTCCCTTTCCTTAGCAATGTTATATTGTACAGTTAGAGAAAAAGGAGGGATTTTTCCACATGTATGTTCCACTCTGAAAAGTGAACATCAACAACCTTTGACACAGCTGATACGTGTCCTCTATTGGGAGGTGAAGCAGGGTGGGCCAGATGACTGTACCTTATAATCTATTCCTGGTAACCCTGCTTTCTGATTATGCTGGAAAAAACCCAGTATCTCACCAGGTAAAATACATTTCCATTATGAACCAACACAGTATTTTTGACAATAAAGTACAGATTCCTTTGCATTCATTTAGCCTGACAATTTATATTTCTATAAAGTTTACAGTAAATATATGCATCATAAAAAAAACCTCCTTTGTGGGAACTCAGTTATGCTGAAAAAGGTCACATGGTCCTCAGCTAATAAATTGTGGGCTTGGGAGGAATCAGAGTAGGCAGGACAGGGGAAACATGTCTTTACATTCAACTAGCACTGGGGGAACAAAGAAAGAGCTGGCAGTAGCTCTCTGCACTGGAAGCATTCAGTTCTTGATGAGGCAGGGAGCAACACATTTTGCTGATGCAACAGAACAATTAGGATTTGCCCATTTACATGGACAGCACGTCTCTCCCTTTACTCACCTACCACCTGAGATGACACCAGACACTACAAAACAATTTCATTTTACCAGCACTGCTCTTCTAAGAGGCATCCTTCAACCCATGCCTGAGAGAAGCCACTGACTCTCTTTACAGGGTTGGTTTAGAGAAAATTACAGCACATGACCAGCTAGGACAAAAAAAAACAAAGCCACCACCAAACAAACAAACAAGCAACAACAAACAAAACCCAAATTTGTAGAAAGGTGGATTTACTGTGGAGAAAGTAGAATGAAATTTGTTCCCAATAGGGAGAAGACAGTAATCTCTTGTATTTCAGAGTATAGACAGAGGAGAAGCGTGTTCCACTTGCTCTATCAGGCTATGAAGAACAAAGAGCACTATTGAGAATATGCCATTTACTAGCTATTTCAGAGTCTGATGGGCAATTCCAATTTGGCTCACATTGTAACCATCATTCCTTTCCAAAATACACTTCCCAACAGGAGAGAAAATGTAGGGGAAAGAAGTCCTAGGAGGAATTTGTTTCCACACAATAGTTCAGTAGCTGTAGTCACACTTAGAGCAGCAGCTTTGCTGTCAAACTGTAAGGCAGCAGCTTTGTAAATCTTAATGTCTGTGCCTGCCCTGGTTTGCCAGGTGAAATATAATGCACAAGTATAAAAACTGCTTGTGTAAGTACACTTCTGCATACATGGGGGTTCTCACCAGAATAACTATGACAAAAATCCAACCCACACACCTGTCTGAAAATGTGTTACTGAAACTTAATGTGTAACCCTAGCAGATGAACCAAAAAAGTTAGGAAAGACTCTATCAAAATTCTTTCACTAGCTTTGTGTTTCATAATCTGATATACTGGAACAAGAGAGTTGGGAATGTCAAAAATCCTGACAATTTAAGCCAAGGAAGTGGCTCTGTAAAGAATTTCAGCATGAACTGTGCTTGCATTACACTATGGGGGTTAATTACAGCAGAGACTGAACTTTCATGTTCGTCTATCATTTTTCCATAACATGGATCACTCAGGCAGTTTACATATTTTCCCTATTTCTCTGAAGGCAGGGGTACTTTTATATGCCTGGAAACTATTTAATTATCATCAGATTCATTCCCAGGAAAGATGATTTTGCTTCTTCCCTTTGAAAAGAAAGATGTAGAATCTGAAGTCTAAGCTCACATGTAAGTACTCAGAAAACAATTTTATTATACCTTTTCATGTAGCTGAGCCTGAAGGAGTTCCACTTCATTCTGCAAGTCATGAAACTGATTTTGTAATGCAGCCTGGTCCCTGAGCTGGGCTTTCAAGGTCAAGACTTGCTGCTCCAATCTCTTACTGTCTATTTTATTCACCTCTTTTTCCTGGGCATCCTTCGGTGTGTACACAGGCTAGAGAGAAAATAAACAGATTTTCAATTTAGGTGCGTAAAACAACAAAAATATTCTTAATTATGTTTCAGATCATGACACTTAACAATCAATATACATACCTGCCTTATGCATCAAAAAGAAGCAAGCTGATATAAAATGTATGATTCTGAAACATTATAAATATATTAGCACTAATATTTTGCACTAATCTTAAACTCTTTATATGTAAGGAGTACTAAACCCTGTGAGAGCAGGTATAGAACTGGATTATAACATTTCTTCAAGGTAAATATTTGTATTGTAATAATTTAATAAATGGGGAAACTGGGCAAAGACAGATTAAGTGACCAATCTGTGGTCATATGGGGAGTAAGAAAAAAACTCAAAAATTCCCAGTCTCCTACTTGCACAAGAAGCTATATAATATGCTCCTTGTTTTCCTACAAATATTTATCTCAGAGCAATAATTCCTCTCTCCCAAATAGACATTTGTTCTGGAAGATTATTAATAAAACAAATCAGATTTTAAGTATAAATTCCTAAAATATTTTAAAATAAAATATTTCTTACATTAAAATGTAATACTAGTGATACAGAACAAGAGAAAAAAGAACCTTCTGAATTTAACTCCTCCTCCCCCACTCTCCAATTTATTTTCTCCCCAATTTCATGCACTTAGATTGAAAGGATTAGTGAGAGCTTTAGATTGATGGTCAGCATCATAAGGTCAGCTCCTAGAAGTGACACTGCCAGATTAAACATATAGATTTAGAATGAGGAAAATCTGAAGGAGAAGGAAGTATCCTGCTACTACATTAAAAAAATATTGGGTTGATACACACTGCTGGTCAAGATTTCTGATAACACAGTGTATTAGTAAGCCTAAAAGATTAAGATAAAAATTATAGTCACACACTATGATGTACTGTGGTAAAACCACATAACTTTCTGACAAAACAGAACAATGATTTGATTTTATTGGTTACAAACATTGATACAAGTGAGAGAGGGGCTAATACCCACCCCTGCTGCCACAGTAAATTTCCCCCTGGATTTCTGAAGCCTTTCTGGCTTTGACAGCCCTGACTACAACACCCTGAAAGCACCATTCCACAGGGAACAGCAAACTGAAGAGACACATCGCATCACTCTGCCTGCAACACATCACTGCAACACAGAGAAAAACAGCAATGTGACATTGTCACAGTGCTCCTGCTCACGATGTGAGTGCACAGCGTTGGAGCAGGTCAAATGCTTTGTACCAAACTTTTTGGCTCCCTCTTGCGTCAAGAGAACAATAGGAACTGCAGCACTCATCAGGATGGATCAGAGCAGGGCTGCAGGGACAAAAGCCTGGGGATGAGTCCATGCCATGGTATTTCCCTCATCTTCTCTCCCACACAAATAGTATGTTAAAATCAAAAAGGGAACACTCCCTAACTGAAGATGCTTTACAGACAAAAATGTGGGGAAATAAAAAAAAATGCATGAAGATTAAAGACAGAGAGAAGTTCGACAGAGAATAGTTCCTCTTTCCTTTTGCCTTTTGCTGACCCACTAGCAGTTTTCCTGTAGTTTCAAAGCACAAATGAGACCTACAAGATTTATATGTGAGCACTCTGTCAGATGTCCCAGTTTGCAGTGACCATAGGTTATGTAGCAAAGCTCTGAAAGGATGAAGGACCCAGCAGCTGGGACTGGGAAATAACCAAAGGATAACTAATCCCAAAACATGGCATTTAACACACTGCATTTTTGTAAAACCTGGCAAGATCACTAGTCTTTGAAGTTGCCACCTAAACTTTAAAAATAGTATCTTCCTCTTGTGTGTTCTTGTCTGAAAACTTAATGAGAAAATGAGAAGAAATATGACCTTTTTTGCTACAGGCCATGACAGTCATCAGGGGCTCACTGGGGAAGCCTGGTGCTTTATTTACTGTGTACATTTCATGTAAAATTCTTCTGTTAATTTTTAAAGCTGTAAATAGTACCCTGCCCCCTTCCTGCTCACCCACATATTTCTCTTAAACTCAGCCACAGCACCACAGCTCGGAAGGCCACCTCAACATCCCAGAAAACTCACCCAAACATTCCCAGGCTAAAGCATATTTCACCTGTTAGCAACTTCACTGAAATAGAGTACTAGCAGTAAGCTGGAAATACATTATCTTAGCTCTCTTTTACTTGAAATGAATAATATAATGAGAGCCTTATGAAGCCTCAGGTGAGAAGTAGGATCCCTGGGCATCAGGGACTGTATGATGCAACTGCAAAAAGTTCCAAAAGACACACTCAAAACAAGCATATCTCAAAGAATTTGGGTTCTTGGCCCAGAGTGATCACATCTTCACTTCTTTCAATCATTGCAGCCAGAAGTGTTCCAGAAAAATGAAGTTTAGAACACAAAAAAGCATAAATGACTGTGATTTACCACCTAAGAGTTTATTAGTAACTCTGCAGAATGAAAAACTGTTTTGGACATGGGTGGTAAGTACTGAAAACAAAACCAGGATCACCAGTCAACAAAACTGCCCTCAGGAAGTGCAATGATGCTAGAAAAGTAGATAATGATCTTTTTTGTGACAAAAAGTTTTGTTGTTTTTTTGTTTTTGTTTTTTTTTTAATCTAGAAAAACTTAGCTCATATTTTAATGCCTTACACAACCACACTATCAACAGCTTGGTGTATATCAAAACGTTTATTTTAAAAGAGAATTACTGAAATTAAGTTGACCTTTGTTAAGATATAGCTACTCTATTTTCTATCATACTACTTGCTAGATTTCGCCAATAAAATCAATATAATTTAGTTAAAATGCAATGGACTTGAATTATGCAGATAATTAGTTCTGCCACCAAATAGTGCAACTGAAGGATAAACCCAGCTCTGTGATGTACATGGACTGCATCCTTGACCCTGGAATGAGACACATGTATTCAAAAATTTGACACTAACCCTACAAGTAATTCAGTTGGATGAAGAAGTCAGACCTAAATCAAACAGTATCACAGTATTGCATAAATATGTACTACTGATCAATAAACACTAATCTGGAAACTTTAGTTGCTGGAGGGATTTAAAAGTGGCTCTGCTTTTCAGTGAAAGGCTGACCTGCACTTTTTCCAGTGTAAAAACCTTCTGTCAAGGTTGAAGAATTTTTTCCCCATGTGAGTCATAGAAATAATTAACATCTTACTTAATTGATGAATATAATAAACAATAATTACTCCAGACCATCCCCAAACAAAAGCATTAAAGCTCCATTTCCCAAAAATGTGCCCAAAATCTTAGCCTCGTCTACTGAATTCCCAGAGGACAAGAACTACCACTGGACCTTCAGGAGGAGACCAGACCTTCCACAGGTTCACTGCTTCAACCTATACTTCACTTGGACTGCTGCCACCACCCTGACTAACAGGGTGTCAGGTTGTATCTGACTCTGTCAGTGTTTTAACTTGTATTATTGCATTTATTTTTAATTTTCCTGTTAAATTTTAATCCTGACTTGCAATCTCCCACTGGTTTGTTTTCAAATGAATACAATTGTATCAGGATGCTACATGCCAATACATCACAATGATAAGAAAAATCTGTAGCTCTTTTTCATAAAACAGTCTGAATTCAGCTGTGTAAACACCAGCCCATGGTGCCACATAAGGTGTACAGGTTAATCTGAAATAACTGCCTAGGACCTCCAGGTAGCCACCTACACTCTCAGCCAGGATGCCCTAAGGCCTCTGAGTGGGATAAACAGTGACATTTGGCAACTGATCTCAGAATCCTTGTATTTTCCAGAATTTGTTTCTATTTCCTTCCAAAGCCATATCTATCCAACCTGCTCAAAAATAATTTGAAAATATTGTAGATAGCCACAAATGTGCTTTTCCAGCTGGTTGAAATTGCATATTTTTTCTTTTCAGCTTATCAGTTAAGGAGAACAAAAATAATTTCAGGGTCAGCAGGTAAGTCTTTACAAAAGCTGCTTCCAGAAGATTATTCAGTAACTAAAAATCTTTCCATAAAACACTTTATTTTGGTGGAAAACATAAACCTGTATCAAGACAGAGAAGCACCTGAAATTTAAAAAAAAACTTTAATTTACAGCAAAACCAGAATTTCTGTGATATAAACACATTCCAGTGAGACTTTCCTCCATGTGATAGAAAGATTCCCTGGATTTTGGGGACACATATTTGGGCCACATGCATCCATTAAAGACTTTAATCCACACCATCTGTTCACAGTCATTTTGCCTGTCCAAATCCAGCAATCAGGGCTACAAGGCCTGAAATCAGGGCAAAAAGGCCAAACACTGGAAACACTGGAGATTCCTCCAACACCTTTCATTAAGGCCACCTGAAAATGCCTTTGGCTAAAGAGAGCAGAACAAGAGTTCTCCAAAAAAAAAAAAGGGAGGTATTTATAATGCCCATGCAGAGCCCAGACTCTGGACTATTCTGCAGACAGATGGTCTACCTTGCATAACATCTGCTCACTTTTAGGTTTCCAGGGGCTGGAGAGGCTCTACACTTGCTTCAAATCTATTCCTAATATCAGGAATGGGTGTTTCTGCAGCCAGAACACTCCCTCCCAAGGAATATGCTTTTCTCCATTCCATTCACATACATACCATTAATCTGCAGTGCTGCTTTCCCTGCATTTTGTCCCCAGCTTCTTGCTTAAGGCAGTCTAATTCTGAGAGAGCCTGTGTCAAGTGAGTTTTGGTTTCTTCATACCTTGTTTCAGCAAAACCAAGTTCTCTGTACCACTTCTGAGCCTAACAGGAAAACAAAAAAAGCAAAATTACTGAGTATAATTAGTTCAGTAGTGATATCATTTTTCAATACCAGCTTACAACCATGGATTTGAGGCTTCTCTCTACATCATAGCTTTTGAATTGTTATATATTGATTAAAATAAATTGAATTATACAATACACTACAATCTTATTGTAAGAAATTAATGCAATTCTAGAAGTACTTCTGTAGAATCATATCTCACTAGAGCTATGCCAAAAAAATTTTAAATTCATTTCTAAATGTGAAGGTAGCATGAATATTCTGAATCAAGTTTAAAAAAGAAGTGATGGATGCACACATAATTTCAGAGATTACATCCCTGAAAGCCCTCAGAGCAAATGAAAATAAATTTTTATCTGCTAGGCAGGGGGAAAACTTTTTCTGAGAAATGTGCCCTGGTTTCAGCTGGGACAGAGTTAATTTTCTCCTTAGTAGCTGGAACAGTGCAGCGTTTTGTATTCAGTATGAGAATCAAAACAAAAACATAAAAAATGAAAAATGCAAAGAAGGGGGAAAAAGCCCTCCATATTCTCCATATATTCACCTTGTCATTTTTTCTAGGGTGCCTTTTTCCCACTTACACACATTAACTGTAGTTTTGAAAACAAAAGCAAACCCAAACCCAAAAACCACAGACTAAGCCCTCAGCAGCTCAGCTGGTTGCCTGACAGCAAGCTCTTTCCTTTGTATGATGGATCATTTTTTCTCCCTTCTAGAAGCTAAGGTTTCACATTATTTTAAGCAAACTGAGGAAAGTATTGTAACACACAGTTTCCTTAAAACAAACAAAAGGATTAGAAGAATCCAAGTTTATCAGATTTTACAAAATAAATAAAAATAAAACTATCTCTTCATGTTCAAAACACAAAGTCAGAAGTCCTTGCCTAACCATCCAGCAGTCATGCAAATCCATCCCTTCATTCCAGCTGGCTCACCTGAAAACTGGGAAGTCTTACAAAGCAGCTGTCAAAGGACAATAATTTTGTATGACCACCATGAAAACCCTATGCTATTTTTCTTTTACATACTCAACACACCTATTTCTGCCAATGGTTTGTCCACAGCATGATGCCTGTTATAGCTCCATAAATAAATACCTGCCATAATAATACATTCTGCTTAGATATGCACAGAGTGAAGATTGACTAATAAAAAATTGGAATGTGAATATCTATGAAAGCTTCCTTGGATGGTGCCCAAAGAGCAGATTTACTTCACACAGGCACAGAATTACCCATCCAAACAAGGGTCCATGCAGGTGGTGCTGGACTTGGTGTTTGCTCCACAGCAGTGGAGAGCAGGGGCAGCACACCTGGCAGTGCCTCTGGATGTAGCAAAGCCCTGGCAGTGCCAGGCTGCACATGACCTTGTTTCTCATTGAAAACCTACTTTGAATTCAGGTTTGCAGTAACCCTTGCTGCTTCTGCTGCCTTCTCCTCCTCCTCACTGCCAGGGATGTGGAGGGAAGAATCCTTCCCAGAGATGGCAGAGTAGGCAGGCTGTTGTGAGTGCCTTTATCAGGCACTGTGCCTCTGCCACCGTGTGCTGCAGGAATGCAGCTTCACTTGACATTCTGACCAACCAGCAGTGACTGTGCCACTCAGCACCCAAAGATCAAAGGAACATTTTGGTTCTGCAGACCCGAGACTCCCCTGTTTTGTAAAAGTGTTAAAGCCTGGCAGAAAGAAGACAGCCATGTAAGAAAACACAAGAAAAAACAAATTTGCTCCTCAGAAATACATCAGAGTAGGTTACCTCTTTTTTTGATTTTTCTAATTCCATTTGCTGTATTTTTAGTTTCTCTTCTGCCTTCACGACTTGCTCTTTCATCATACTGTAGCTTTCAAACATGCTGCCCTGGATAGACAAAAAGACACAATGACTTCTCTCACCTGCACAAAATGGCACACAGTTGTTTATAGAACAATATACAGTTTCCACCTAAATTACTAAAAAAATTCACATAAAATCAAGGTATTACATATAAATATTTCCCCGTTGACTATTTTCAAGTGAAGTAGTAATTCTGCATTTATAAAAACTTAGTAATCTCCACAGAAATTCACTGTGGTGAATACATGATTACAGAGAAAGAACATGGATGAGAAATCCATCCTGAGTAAAGATCCTGTCTTTAGATATATGCTTCATATGCATCAAAACAAAAACAAAACAAACAAAAAAAATAGACCAAATCAAAATTATTAAATGAACATGTGCACCCTTTCCACCAAGACATGATTTTTTCAGCATTATAACACAAGTTTCCTTCTTCTGTTAGAACTTGTGGTAGAAGTAAAGGCTTAATGTAAAAGCTTTTACACTTGAAATGAGAGAAATAAATTAAAAAATGCCTGAACAATGCATTCTTTTAAGTATTATTTTTAACTCCGTACCTTGGTGTATCACTTCAACCTTCTCTAATACAGCACTCCAAAATAAACCTCTCTGGCATTTTGCCTTCTATTGCAAAGTTAACTTTAGCACCTCAGATCACATTAGAGCTTACAAAGTTTCCTCCCTCACAAAGTTACTTTAGCTTTGCCCTCCAAATGACATTTATATCTCCGTTTCTTTAGAAGATCCTACTGGACAACATTCCTTACTCTTATTATTTACCTTTTTCCCAGGAAAATAATCTGAAGGATCTATAGCCAGAACTCCCTGTTCTTCAGTTTGTGTTACACTACATGCTGTTTCAACTTTCTTTGGCTTAAGACCATGCTGTTGACTTTCTTCTTTCAGTTTTACTATATTTTTCCTTGTTCCTATACTTTTTTCTTTTCTCAGCTCTTCATAGGTGAAACCCAAAGAAGCAATTAATTCTTTCAATTCGTTATTTTCTAAAATAAAGTTTGCATTTGCTTTCTGAAATTCATCAAGCTGTTCTGAAGTTTCTTTCTTGATTCTGTCTATCTCTCTTTTCAGCACACCTTTTTCCTCCTGTAAGTCAGAAATGGTTTGATAATAGCTAGTTTTGCAATCTTGGAGCTCTGACACTAAGGTCCTGTATTTGTCTTGCTCACACTTTATCTCTGCCAAATGCAACAACAAATTTTCTTTTTCCCCTTCAGAAAGAGCTATTCTTTGTAAATGTCTCTCTCTCTCCTGTATCAATTCATTATATTTTGCTACATAGTTCTCCTTGTCTTGTAATAATTTAGCCATTTCTTTGAAGCATCTGCTTCTTTCTTCTTTTAGGTCAGACAGCAGCTGGAAATACCTCATTTTCCTTCCATTCAGGGAGAGAACACTCCTGTGAAGTTTACTTGATGCAATTGTCAATGAGTCTTTTTCAGAATTCCTATTTTTCTCTTCAACATATGAAAGATTCCTAGGGAAAGATTCAACTAAAAATGCTCCTGGGGTCATGGTGTTTTCTTCTGTTAAGTTATTGTAACACCCACCAGCGATCTCTTTCTCATTAAGTAAATTTTGGAATGGAACAATGTTAGCTTCATCTACTGCTAAAACATATTGAAAATAGGCATCCATCTCCTTTTCCAGGGCACACATCATCTGACCATATCTGTCATTCTCCTGTTGTAATATACTGACTTTTCTGGAGTAATTTTCATTCTCTTGCATCAATAGAAATATCCTCTGAGAACACTCAGCCACTGCTTTTTCCAGCACAGATATTTTCACATTACATTCACTTCCAGCTTCCAGGGGTGACAGATGACAGGAACATTCATAAAAACTGTTCCCTGGCAGGAATAATTTGCTTAAGCACACAGCCTTCTCTTGCAGAGGAAACATTAAGTTTAGTGGATACCTCTCTTCATCTGACCAAAAAAAATTCTGAGAGTATGCGTATTGCATGTTTTTAGCAGCTATTTTTTGACATGAGAAATTAGTCTCATTTGGTTCACATAGTTCCCAGGTCTGGTCTTTCCCTTTTTTCAGGCCAATATTGCTGGAGGGGCTTGTTTGGTGAGTTGGTTTCTGAGCCTGCCCTCCTTTCTCTTCCATTTCAGTCATGTCTTCTCCATTATATCTGCTATTCACATCAGGGATGCAGTTTTGTGAGATATTTTCTTCTTTCTCCATTAGTTCAGCCCTCCTTTCAAAACACTTTTGAAAGTCTTCAAAATCGACAGATAAACTTTGCGCATCCTGCATGCTACAGAGACTCTCTTTGTCTTCCACTCCTTGCTTCCCAGGCCTGAATAATTCAGTTTTGTGGAAAACTTTAGAACTTTCCTCAAGATCCCAGGTTACCTGCTCTTGTTGGGCTTTGTCATTCTGTATTTCTTCTCTTTCAGATCTCCCTGTAAAGATTTTTTGGTGATACTTTTCATCATCAACGTCTTTATCCAGACATTTATTTTCACTTATGCTTTTTGGCAGAATTTGCTTGTTTCCCCAATGATTTTCCATGTTGCAATTTTTTAGAGATGATGCAAAAATATCAGCCACAGTGGAAGGCAACTTTCCATGAAGTTCAGGAGCTTTGTCATAAAATCCTCCTTTTGCAACAATGCAAAGACCATCAGACCAAAAATTAGTATTTGTCTCACAGAAACTTAAACTCCTCACTTTCTCCACAGTGGTGAAAGCTGTTATGTGGCATTTTCTAGGTTCAAACAAGGTCAGTTGGAGCTTCTTCCTCATTGAAGCTTCAACCACAGAAGCAGGAAATGTCTTCACTGGTAGAGTTATAGCTTGTTCATTCAAGAGAAAAAAGGTTTCTTCATCTTTGGTTTCCTTACTTGTCTCATCATTAGAGAATTTCTCAGAACAAGGGGGAAGCAGTCCTGCTTCATGATGACTTGAGGTACACCTGAGCAAACTGAAACTATCTTCTAGAGCACTTGCCCTCTCTGGTCCAAGGGTGACCTGATGATAGTAAATAAGAAATTATTCAAACTGAAAAATATAAGCTAAAGCATATTGTTAATCATAATTTGGTTTTGACTTCGTCCATAAAATACTTAATTACAGATTGATGAGAAAAAAACATTTCCATACAGAGGGTTTTCAAATTATTTTAAGACTTGCAATGAGAGTAATGTTGTAAATTAGGTATGAGTAAGTTAAAAATTTTCTTAGTGCACACCTATATTCACCTTGTAAAGCATCTGTAAGTAGCTGTGATTTAATGCTACTTTTATATTCACCTTTAAATACACCAACTCTTCATTTGCTCTCCAATTTCACATGCTCCCTGTGCACAAAGATAGCAAGAACAGCAGTAACTTTTCTTCTCACCTGCTCAGTCTCAGCTAACCCAGCACCTTTCACAGAGGCACTGGAACTGCATTCCAAAACTGGCACAAGTTCTTCTGGTAGCTCCTCCATCTGCTTCAGTCCATCACAAATACAGGCTGGTGTTTCTGTTATGGTAAAGCACTGGACAAGTGTAATATCACTCCCAGACAGTTGCACAAAAAACAAACCCAAAACCATCCCAGCAGATATTTTGAACAGAAAAATATTTTGGTGAGGGTATGCTTGAAATTACCTTCTCTACCAGCAGCATACATCACCACTGATACAGACACAAGCACAATGTTAAACAAGGAAACAAGCTTCATAAAACCCCCATAAATACTGAGGTCTAAAAGAAGGTGTATTTGGGGTTCATAGTTCCCAGTCCCCAAAGCATTTACAAATGGAAAATAGATTTCATTACAGTGGGCAGGTGAAAACTTATGGATTAAATTTATAGGTTAAAATTATTCAGTGCAGGTCTGCATTTACATACACTAAAATTTGCTATAAAATTCCCATTAATTTATGTTGGAAGAATTAAATCTTCACTTTAATTGCACAGAAATGAAAGCAAAACTCTGATTTCTTTGCATACCAGACTCTTTATCATGTAGCAGTGTAACTGGAGTTTGAGTAGCTCTGCTTCTGAGTGAATCCAAGACAGCTCCCCACTTCAGATTCTGAACTTCATCTTGAATTAGATCTCCATTCTTAAAGGGAAAAGGGGGAGGAGAAAGATAAAGCCCCACAGATTATAATATATATGGTGTTTGTGGTATGAAAAATAGGCACATAAATTTCCCTTGCTATTTTACATTCAAGAGACCCATTATTTCATTAGAACTGCTACTGTTCCTTGCAGTTTTTTTATTTCAACATTTTCCAGTAAATGCTGTAGTTGTAAACTTTCCCCTAGTTTTCCTTTCATACTTTACAGAGCGTTAAGGAAGAAAATTTGAGTCATAAACCTGTAATATGTCAGATCACAGGTGGAAGAGTGACTATATTATATGGCCATGAACAAAGATAAAAAAAAGTCTAATCAAGTAGGGAACTAGACTAATAGTTCAGTGCCCAGCTACAAAGACAATTGTTCATAGGTTGGAAGAACTCAAAGTGGAATAATCATTCAGAAAAAAAATTATTTTTCCATTGATAATTTAATTGCAAATTTCATATTCTGGTCTTGACATTTGAGTCCCTGATTGAATTTGAAAATTTTGACACTTCCTGATGCAAAGCAGATACCCCTATTGCCTGGTAACAGCAGACCACATTTCACATGCAATGGGCTCATTTTCAGTGAGCAGAAGAATCAGATTTGATTGTCTCAGCAAAACACACCATTGAGATGGTAACCAAAACAGCTACAGCACAGAAACCAAGCCAGCACAGGCACTTCTGGCTTCCTGCACTGCTCTGCATCAAACATCAGCAGAAAACAAATCTGGTCCCTTTGCATTGAGCTGCAACTTCAAAATTACATAGGGATGGGAAAGGCAATGACTTCCTAGTCTTCATTTCATAGTGAGTCAGCAAAGGCTGCTGATTTTCCACAGCATCACCAGTGAGAATAATTCTTATTCCAATCCAAGTCAGCTGCCTTGTTGTTGTATTCCGTTAAAAGATCTTGACTGGGAGGTGCAACTTAAGTGGAAACCACAACATTTCCAAGTTTTCTTCCCTTATTTTCTCAGTAATGTCCAATAATCGAGTGGTTTGGGTTGACAGGTACTTTAAAGATCATTTAGTTTCCACCCATCAGTCATGAACAGGCACATCTTCCACCAGACTATGTTGCTCAGGCCCCATCCAACCTGGTCTTCAACATTCCCAGGGGTAGGGCATCCACAACCTCTCTGGGCAACCTGTTTGGCAATGCCAATTCCTTGAAACACAATAATTCATTTCCTGCACCTTTTCCTTTATTTCTTCACAGTATCAACCGCTGATTAGTATGTGGGTAGTGTCAAAGTTACACAAAATGATGTATAAGATACAATGCTCGGATGGCAGAACATCACACTGAGAGATCAAGACCTCAGCTGTCATGTGAAAGCTGTAGAAAGATGCATCACCTGGTGTTTCATACTTTTCCTTCACCTTCAACAGACCCCCTAATGCTCACACCTAGAAACTGTCTGATAAGTTAACACACAGCCACATGTAACAAGCTGATTTTTTTTTTTTTGTTCATTTTTCATTCAGGCACATACTGCAATTGGAATACTGTAGACAGGAGTCTGATACTGACTTTGGAAATTCAAATTTTCTACAAGATTTATGTGGCTACATTCCACCATGAGATGCAGTTCACCTCTAGGTGCTCAGTCTAATTGGATTTTGTGTTACTGATGAAGATGCAGTAATGACTAAGACTAGTCTTTAAGAATAACTGATGTGATTAGTATTTGAGTGACACGGTATTTACTGAGAAATCTCATACCATGTGTATTGCACAAGAGTGTGATAAGCCTGTCTTCAAAAACTAATTTTTTCCTGGCTGTGAAATAGGCAAATGATCCCATTTGCTCTTTCACTGAGAAATGTTATACTAGCACTTTTCTAGGAAAGTGACAGCACAAAAATCTTTTTGGTATTGCACACATTTTCTCATTTTTATAGCTGTTGATGGAGAATGATGAGCTCAAATAGGATTTTTCTTGTAACTATTTTGGCTTAAAGATCGAGGTGATGAGACTGAAAATTGCTGTTTTAATACGTGCTAGTAAAACTCCAGATAAGAAAACCCTCTTCAGTTTTACAGAAAAACACCAGGTGTCTCCCTCCTCCTTTTATCATAGATATTGAATTTTTTCCCTATCTCAAGTAATTTTGTATCAGAAAAAAGCAAGCTTATTTGAAGTACCAAAAGAGGAGGAAGAGACAACTAGAAATGCAGAAGGCACAAGATTTGATGCTGCTGATGCTATATACAGCATTTAAAGAACACCCTGCAGTAGACTAAAATAAACACAAATTATGACCTATTTATTTATAGCAAAGAGTGGGTAACAGAGACTCTAACCTCCCATGACACCAGAGATGTAAATTAATTTCTTAGAAAAGAAATGGTTAGAAAACTTCATGTAGAGGAAAAAATAGGCTTTTATTACAGTACAGCATAGAAAGAGTCCTGTTTCTTGATGACTTCTTGGATTAGTCTCAGGAAATTAGTCACTTGTGTATCTTGCTTTCACACATTCAAGTAGCTCAACATTTTTTTCTCTCTCAATTTTATCAAACCAATAGTAATTCTTCACTAATTCTTCTCTGGCTCTGAAAGCCCTCACTCCTCTCAATTTTGGCTGTGCAGTCCCTTCATAGTGCATTTGTTTGTTTTACCTGTTTACAACTCAGTGCAATACCCCAAGAAGTATCTTAAAATATTTTTAAACCCTATTCTTCATTCCCAAGGAAGAGTGAATACACCAGTTAAAGTAACTCTAGCAATGGCTCAGGGTGAGCAGTTGGTTTTTCTGCCACCTTGGGGCAGCTACAGAGACACATGGGCTGAGCTGCAGCTTCTGAGCTCTCCACAGAGATCACCCAGGTGCTGCTGGTTCTGCAGGATCATCTTACACTCTGTCTCTCACAGTGAGGCAGCCTCCTGGAGCTCACTGCTCTGGGACTGTAGAACCACTGATACAAAACCACCAGGCATGCAAAGGTGCATTCAACTACCAGGTTAAAAATTTTGTCTTTAGTTTCTCTAGGTTTATGGATACAAAATCCTCTCTAGCTTCTCCCAGCTCCTATACATACTATATGAAAAGGTTTTGTTCATGCCCATTACTTCTTGGTTAACTGCAGATAAAATCAGGAGAGTTCTTGGGATATCAGGTCGCAATCTGAATGTAAGGCTTAGCTGATCTCGCTTTATTTAAATTCTCAGAATAAAAATACCCTCCCACCTCAGTGCATGAAGAATAAAACTTTGTTTGAGTCCACTCTGTGAAAAGAATTGCTCCTTGTCAGCAAAATGAATTGGCAGAAGCTGAATGCCATATTCCAGCATACACAGAGCTTTCCCATGCAGTGCTGGAGTGAAGTGCTCGAAGCAAACAAGTCCTATTCAGTGTATTCAGGGCATATCACAAAGCTACAGAGCTGCAAACCATGGAGTATCTCAGCTTGCTCCTGGTCATGAATGCTGCATCCATCTTCCCTTGTTTACCATTATCCAGAAAATCTCATAGACAAGATTTATTGTCAAGTGTGCTTTTTGCTCCAGCATTTGGGCATGAATAACATGCAAAAACTCATCCAACCATATGTGTCCTCCTCCACTGAATGATGTCCACTAGACAGAGGTCTCAGAAGTTCTTCTGGGCTCTACTTCTAGTGCCAACTGAGACCTTTTGCTGTGAGCACATTGCTTCAAAGCTTAAGAAAAAAAGATTTTTTGAGTGTCCTCAGTGTGCACCTGACAAAAGCATTGATGCAATGAAGCTCCAACTACTGATTCCAGTGAGACACTGGGAAGTACTAACAAATAAGCAAAAATAAGGAAAAAAATCAGGCAGGATAAAGCCTCACACTTGCATCTTGACCACACATCTAGTGACAGATGTGATCCAGGGTGATATGAAGATAAAAACTAATTACATTTTGCATTAGTTTTACTTACCAGTTGACTTACCAGGTTAACACTGTTGTCCCCATCTGCCAATCTTGTATGTACTTGCACATTCTTGTCTCTTTCTTTCTTTTTGTTCAACTTCACAATACCTTGATCTTTTAAAGTTCTGTTTTCATCTAAAAGCTCCTCCACTTTTTCCTGTAGCTTGATTTCAGACAATTTTAAACTATAGACATGATGGTAAGATTCTTCCAATTTTGTTCTGAGAAAGTCTTCAGTGTCCTGACAGCACTGCAGTTCAGTCAGCAGGTCTGCCTGTTCTCTTCTGGTGTCCTCTCCTTTTCCCCTCAAGGACTTCAAGTTTTGCTGAAATGCCTCGAGGTGGCTTTTCACATCATGCTCCACATTTTCAATACAAGTCTTCCATTCCACTTCTTCCACACCAGGGTGTTTACAGCCCTGAGTCCCACTACACACTGACTGCAGCTTCTGCTGGAGGTGCTGCACCATTCCATCTTCCAACTCGGATGTCAAAAGAGCAATCTGGGCATTAAGATCTAGGACTTGCTTTTCCAGCCTAGATACCTCACCCTGAAGGTAACAGTCCCTTTTTCTCAGCACTGCTGTCTGTTGTCTCTGCCTTTGTTTGTAGTGCTCAAAGTATTCTGACTGGCTTTTTATTTCATCTTCTTTTGTCTTCAGCTGCTCCTGAAGCCAATGCAATTTTTCCTTGTACTTCTTCTCTGACTTCTTTTGGTTCTCAGCCTATCATTTCAGTGAGATGTATGGTTAACATCTTAGCATTAAATCTCTTCCCTTATAATTTTTCCTTATTCAGTGGTAAGTGAGCCCCTGTTTTCTGAAAACTCAGGAAATTTTTTAAAAGCCAGCAAAATACTGCATTTAGAGCAAAAATAACCTATTTCATCATTTCAGCCCTCACTGAAACAGCTCAGTAGAAAACAAACAAAACACAAACTCACCAACATCTAGTACTAAATGAAATACAGAAATTTTTTTAACACTTTTTTTTTTGCATGTTCTACAGTACATATTAAATAAAAATAAACCTTCGAACAGTAATTCATATATCCAGCTCTGATTTACACAATAACAGGTGCTTAACACTGACAGTACTGTAGCACTGGGGTGTTACAGGCAGAGAACTCTCTCTTATAGAAAACAGAACACACTCCTTCCAGAGCCTGAGATTTTGCCCTTTGCTCTTCACCATACCTGTCATCTCCCAGCTCCTCTTATGAGCCTCCTGAGAAAGGAGAAAGGAACAGATGCCTTTTGAAACAGTTGGAGAAATACTTTGGTATTCTCATTTACACTACAATGTGTTTGAACACAGAGACAATACAGAGGTGAAAGATGTCAATGAAAGGCAGAAGAGGCTTTCAAGACTCCCATACTGCCCTTGCTTTGAGCAGAGTAAGAGCCACCACTATCACAGGGACATTGCAGCAACTTTGAAGCAAGACTGAAGGTACAGAGACATGATGGAATGACTTTGTTTTTTTCAAGGACTTCTTTAGATCAGTCATTTTGATCTTCAGTACTTTCCTGTCTGAGGCGTTTGCTGGCAAGGACTGGTCAGAAGGAATACTAGGCTGAAAAATCAGGTAGATGTGGGCTGATACTCCATTTTGTTAACTCTGAATGGGAATGAATGTCTAAGCTTCCCAAGTTGTGACAAATGCATTTCACTTTTAATTACAAAACCAAAGACTACTCTTCATTCTTGTGCATCTTGCCACACAGTACTAGTGTCCTGTCAGAGTATTCAACTTTGATCTAAAATACTGAGAAAATGAAAGTATATCTTTTGATAAAAAGAATAGAAAGACATAGTTTCACTGAAAACTTTCATTTCCTCTCCATTTTCATTAATCCATTCAATGAGGAAACAAGGTAAAAATGCCTGCTCTATGGGGCTAGAAGGATAAAGTTTGACCTAAGAAGAAGTACACTGAATGGGTTCTAGGGAGAAAGAAAGGAGTGGGAGCATAAATTTAAAAGATCAAGGGCCCAAATGAGAGAAATAACAGCAGCACTGTCAAAAACAGTAGAGAAAGCTGGGGGAAAAAAAAATCCAAAAGTTCTTCTGATTTCTCTGGTTGTAGAAAAAGAGAAAAGCTGAGACAATTTATTGCTTAAAAACAGAGGTCACTGGAGATGAGCTTGACTTATAAATTCCTACTACAAAGAGAAAATAAACTAGGTCATTTGCAACAATACCCCCTCACCAGGCTGATCAGGTCCTCTTGAATGTCTCGCAGTTTCCCTTTAACACGGACATTGGCATTTTCCACCTGCTCCAACTTCACATTGAGCTGATCAATCATCACAAGAAGTGTTTGCTGTGACAGCTCCAGCTCTTTCATCCTGTGAGAGCAAGAATGAGCATTTTAGCTAGTACCACAGTACAGATGGATAAGTAGTCACAAGCAATGCACCTTTATTTTGTATTTGTCTCCCAAAAATAAATATTAACAAATTTTTGATCACAAATATAACAAATTTGTGATAACAAATTATCATAAATAAAACAAATATACTTAATTCTTAACAAGTCTACTAGGTTTTGGACATTATGCTGGAGAGTGTCAAAACTTTTAAAGGCAACACCTTTCTGCTGACTTAATAGGAACACCATAAACAAACACATTTGCAAGATTTCTGTTCAGTGGGGTTTGGCATGCTATATGAAGGAGCAACTTGGCATAAAAACAACCAAAACACTTCAGTCCCTGCAGGTACCTGATCATAGGATTTTGCTATGTTCACTATGTTAGTGAATTCAAATTTTATGACAGTAAATGCTTCCCATCAAAATTAACATCACAGGTAACCTACAAGGACCTGTGCTTTAGGGACTGAAGTGAAAATATCTTACTTGTAATGTACTTTCACTGGGTACTGAAACCTCTTATACATAATTGTATTGATTTTGTCCACAAAGATGGATTTTGACAAAATACAGGTGAAATTGAATTGAAATACAGGTGAAATACAGGTGAAATTGAAATACAGGTGTGCTTTGCATGTTGCTATTAAAATGGTAGTGTAACATTCTGAAGCATGGTATGATGATCTTTGAAAACAGATTATCATTTTCACTAAAATCCCACTATTAAAATATTTCTTGCAAAATTCCTTGATGAATTCAAAACAATTAAAAATTATACAAATAATTGTTTTAATGCCATTTATATTTCCTATCCTTTTTAACTTTGACTTTCTTTAGAACAATGCTGTTGCTGAGGATCAAAACCTTATTATTCTATTCAAATGTATAATTAATGCTTAATGGCACCTTCATCTACTGTAATGATTAGCATTAACATACTAAATTAGATGAAGCTTTCTGAAACAGGAAACGTTTTTTACAACATGAAATTCCAAATTAACTCTTATTTTAAAAGGAAAGGGATATACTTTACAAACAGAATTTGCACCATATGAATATTTGAGAATTAAACATCCTGAGAAAGTTCTCTGGTTATTTGCAACAATATTTTAGACCATGCTGCAAATCTTACTTTAATAATTCTTTAAAAAATGATTATTGCATTTCTATTCTGGCAGCTCTACAAAATACTTACACATGCATCTTCTCTGACAATCTAAAAACACATAAAATCTTTCTTTTTGCTGGTTCTGTATGTATCATTTGACAGCAACTACCCAGGGCAAAGCAAAGAGTACATCTGTCAAATAAAAATAAATTTTAATGAAAACTCCCCTTTTATTTACCTCTTTCTTAGGATGGAATTTGACTCCATGTAGTCCTCTAGAACACCTTTCAGTTTTTGCTCTGACTTTTCCAGCTCTTGTGTTTTGAGGTTCAAATTCTCTTCTCCAGCACTGTTTACTTTTTCATCAGGTGTGCTTGCATCTTCTAATTCCTGGAAAACCCAGGAAGTAGCAATTTTAACACTGAAATTCAGGACAGCAAATCCTTCATTCCTGGGCATTCTAATACAGTAACAAAATTCTTGTTCTCTGCCAGATGAAGGATCCATGATGAAAAAAAGCCCAAATTAGGTTCTCAGTGCACTACAGTCTAAGCAAGCACAAACAGAGCCTAAGCCTCTGATGATCAAATGAACAGTCCTTCTTGATTCTGAACACATTTATTATTAATGAGGAAGTCTCATTTCATTAGCCCCATTAGCGTGTATGAAGGGAGTTACTGTTCAAACCATGAGATGTCCATAAAAGATTCAGTTAGACTAATTAATAAAGGAATTAGCCATCAAAGTTTTGAAGAGAATAATTTTCTACTAAACATGGGAGTTCATAAAACTGAGTGTGTTTGTTTTGAATAAAGGTATTACATTATTATTGTTTCAAAAGAGAGACTAAAAAAAGGATATTTCCTATTCAAAAGGCATTCTGTAACTATTTCAGAGAAAACATTCCATTTATTTAACTGATATTTTGGAATTCTGCACGCGGTATTTTACTTATATCTACTTCACTTCTGACAGGTTATGAAACCATGTCTGAAACAAATTTTCAAATTTGGGCTTTAGAAGGAAAGCTAAGTTTGGCTTTTTTGCCTCTTTTAGTCACAGGTCTAAAAATTCTTCAGAAACTCACTTCAGTAAGAAAAGACCTATAACTGTGTCCTGGTTTCTGTTGGGACAGAGATAATTTTCTTCTTGGTAGCTGGCACAGTGCTGTGTTTTGCACTCAGGATGAGAATAATATTGATAACACTCTGATGTTTTGGCTGTTTCTCAGTAGTGCTCACCCTGACTCAAGGACTTTTCAGTGGCTCATGCTCTGCCTTGAGGAGCTGCACTAGGAGCTGGGAGGGAGCACAGCTGGGACAGCTGATCTGGACTGTGCAAAGGGATATTCCACACCACAGAGCTTCATGCTCAGTGTATATACTGGGGGAATTACCCAGAAAGGGACTGATTGCTGCTCAGGAACTGGCTGGGCATTGGTCAGCAGGTGGTGAGGATTTGTAGTGTGAAGCACACTTAGTTCTCTTGGGTCCTATTACATTCTCTCTCTCCTTATAAATTACAATTATTATTAGCATATTATTATAGTAATATTTTGTCTCAATTAATAAACTTTTTGTATCTCAACCCATAAGAACTACCTTTTCTCTCTGATTCTCCTCCCCACTGGTGGAGGGAGGGAGTGGGGGAGTGAATGGGGGAGTGACTGAGTGAGTGGCTGCATGGTGCCTAGCTGTCAGCTGGGTTAAACCTCACCCAAATGGCACCTGTGAAATGCCTTTCATTTTGCTACATTTTTGTTGATTTGGAATGGGATCTGTAACTGGAATTCAACCACAGAGTTTGGATTTATTACTGAGGAAATAATGCAATTACTATTTTTTTTGGGGGGGGGTAGACAAATGCTGAATTTTCAGTGCACAGAAGATAAAGGTAACATTTTTGATACTGAGGAGTAGAAAATTGCACAAAATCAGAATTTAAAAGAAGTTCTCGTATCACCTCATGGTTTTTTACGTGCTATTCACAGGTTCGGTCAATTAAATAAAGTTTTACAATTTTGGTCAATTTTATCAACTCACTAGCCTTATGTCAGCCGCACTAGGACCTAGAGGTAAAACAATTCAGCCACTCCTCGATCCCTTAAGAAGCCTTGATACCTAAAAGCTTCAAGTGTGGATGGACATCAAAGAATAATCCATGTGGACAACAAAGTTCACACCAATTTGTGATCTCTAGACTTATCAAGCCCAGTCCCTTCTCAGAGACCATGCACCCCTGAGATCTGTTAACATAACTATGTTTCTCCCCTGGACAGTATGATTTCCCAAATGGAACAGTATCTTCAATTTAGAGTTCCTTGAGACATGAATATTTTGTCTGTACTTATTATTTGTAAATGGAATAGACATCCTGTTCTGTGACAATGGTCATCCCTGAACAGCACTGCAAAAGGCACATATAATAATATTGAACAGTGTTACTCTTCTCATTAACCATTTACAGTGAAAGCCAAATTAATATCATTTTAAACTGTAGCATGAAACCAGGAAAGCTTTTACAACTGACATAAGCAATGAGAAACTTACAGTTTCCTTCTTCACTTATACAGCTGTGACCTACGATTTGAAAGCTGTGTCACAAAAAGGGAAAATCAGGCCTGTCCTCTTGTATGGACTGAATCCCAGAATAATAGAATCATGAAGGTTGGAAGAGACCTCTAAAACCACGAAGCCCAACCACTAACTCAACACTGCCAGGTCCAGCACTAAACCATGTCCCCAAGTGCCACATCCACACACCTCTGAACACTTCCAGGGATGGTGATTCTACCAGCTCCCTGGACAGCCTATCCCAAAGCCTGAACACTCTGTTACCACACTGTACCCATTCCCAGCTCTGTAGTAAATACCAATACACAACAGATAGCAAGTCTGTAATTATATACTCAATTTTCCAAAAGTACAAATCCTGCTAGCTCAGTGCAGAAAAACACCACCATAAATGTAATGGAAAATTTCAGCCCAATCAGCCAGTTTCCTTGAGAAAACCATCACATGTAAATTACTGAAATGTAATAACAAAACACATAACAAAATAAGAAAATGAAACTGTTCATACCTTCTCTGCTTTGTAAGAAGACCCTCTCCTGTCCATGCAGTGCACTTATCAGGGCAGCCACATGCTCCAACCATCCCATGTTTGTGCTTATAGTTTCATATTCAAAGTAGAGATGAGCAGAACTGTGTCTATGAGAAGTGTTTCTTTGCCAAGTGAATCGTTCCTCCATTGGCATCAGGTTTGATTATCTCAAGCTCTGTTTACCTCCTGTAGTGGTCCTTTTCTTCAGAGTGATGCAAGAACTCTCTTTTGCAGTGAAGACCTTATTTTATCACATTCTCTCATCATACTTCTGAAAGCTTTAACTAAAACATGGAAGAATTTATATTTGAAAAAGACATTCTCTAAATGCTTGCTCCCTTTGGACAATATATTGTGAGCAACACATTCATTTGGGGATCTAGATTCCAGACTTCTGCATGATCCTTGTTTCCAAGGTATATTGTGCTTTCTATCAGGGTTATTCAGACCCTGACATCAGCCACAGTTTGCTGCATGTGACTGAATTAATCCTGTGGAGTGTCTCAGCTTCTTCTGCAGATAAATGCTTTTGTCCAGTGATTCTTTGTGCCAAGTACTTCTCTTCAGAGCCTGATAATTATGTGAGAAAACTGGCTGCTTCTGAGGCTGATTCCTGCACCTCCAACAGGGAGAAATTCAGTTGCTATGACAAAACTTTTCCTCAGCTTTCTCTGGCCTTCCTTAGTTGTTCACCGCCTTACGTTATTTTTGTCAATCATAATTTCCACTTCATGTGATGTATTATTGTAACCATTTAATTCATGTTGGAGTTCATTGTGTCCATGGGAGTAGACTTGTTTCTCTGTGCCTTTCTACACAAATATGATTTTCAAGAAAGCGTGAGGGAGAAGAAAGTTATCTTCTAATATTGTGCTCTTAATGTTTTCATCTTGCCTTAACATTTCGGAAATAATTAAAATTATCTATTTCTTCATATTGCCTTTCCAGCTCTGATTTGCTTTTCCCTCTTTGAAAGGGCAATGTTTTTTCATTTTCTAATCATTCTCTTAAAAAAGATCTTTTCAACTTTAATTTTTTCAGTCTGTGCTTCACCCCAGATTTTTCTTGCAGTTCAGGTGGTCAGTGACTGTTTAGCTACCTCTGCTGGTTGAGGTTGTGCCATTTTTGCTTCCCAGCAGCTAATGACAATGGTTTTTTATTTCATCTGAGAGGATGCCATGATTTTCAAATGTTTATGTTCAACTACTTCTCTGCTTATCACATTCATCTGCACGCCCATTTCTCCAAGTCCCTCTTTCTTCTCAAAGAGATAAGTGAGCACAGCACATCATGCATTCTCTTTTCCTGACCTCTCAGGCCACCACAGAATCTGCCATTTTCCCAGTGCTGTCTTTACAAGACATTGCCTTACTTTTCAAGAAACATTCAAAAAATCATATTTCCCACACAGTTCTCACCCAGTTTAAGATTTTCATATTTCAATCTACCATCTTGCTTTTCTCCAAAACCTTTCATTTCTGCACCTGTGGATTTCCAACTTAGGAATTAATTATGAATTTTACCACTGCAGGGTTGTAAATCTTTATTTGTTTCCAGCTTTGAACAGTTTGCTTCTTGTCAGCTATTTACTACAGACAAATTAATGTCAAACACTTAGCTTTTTGTATATAGATATTAAAAAGGAGATCCTGTGTTTCTTGGGTGAAATGCAAACCACATTTGTTGAAAGCATGCAGTATGGAGACAAAAATCTCAGTACTGTAAGAAAACCATTTGGTAGATAACAGTTCACATAGCAGCCAGTAATTGCACTTGTATTTTTTCTGCTGTTTGGTTGGTGTGAGAGTGTAAGCTCTGTTTATAGTTTTTTTCAGTGTTCATGATGTGCTGGTCCTTATTTGATTGTGAAATCATTCCAGCTTGAAGCCATATCTTTAAAAAAATCTCTAATTTTAAATTCAAATATTTTGCAGCTTCAAGTATTATGCAAACTGTTTTACGAAAAAATGCACCAATTTAAAGCTGCTTAATAAATATTTTCTGTATTTTTGCACGTGGACTCAGCTTTTCACTCCATAGGTTCTTTTAATAGCCTGTAAACAAAATAAAAACCAAAATAGGAAACAAAAACAACAAAGAAAAGAAAAAGTCTGCTGAGCTTTAGATAAAAAACATTACCTTAGAAGTAAGTGTTGGTATCCAACCCTAAATTCACAGACAGCACAATGCCTTTCTGAATGTTTTATATTACCTTCAAAATAACTAGAATCAAAATTACTATCAGTAAATCACCTGGTTTGCCTTGAAACAGTTAACAGTTTTCAAAAGTCCAACTATAATTTTCTTAAAATTGGCTTTTCTGTGTTAGATTAATCAGAGACAGATTCACCTCTGGCAAGATGAATTAAAGGACATTGTCCTTCACAGGAGCACCACAATGTGATGTACACTCCTTGAAATGTCAAAAGCTGAGTAGTTCTGTGGCCACACAGTCATTGTCCCTGTGTTATGTCAAAATGTTTGTCACCAGGATTGAATTTAATTACTTAAGTACTTACTGTTAACAGGAAGAGTGGCACATTTTATCAGCACAATGCATTTTCTGGAGACTAATAATATTTGCATTTTTTAAATTTTTTTTCTCTTTTAATCCAAGGGGAACTCATAATACTATCAGCTAATATCAGCATTGGAACCTATAGATCCCTTGAATTCATAGCATGTCAAAATACTTTAAATAGAATTTTAAAAATGTTGGTGATTTCACTAGGTCTATTGAATGTTTATAAAGTATCTCTAGACTTGCCCAGCATATTTTTTAACATATTTAAAAACAAATATATTCATCCAGATGTTAGCACCTCTAACGGGCTGGTATAAAAAACCTGGATGAAATTCCAAAGAAAACAGTTTGGTGACTCCTTTAACATTACATTTTTCATCAAAAGAAAGCTTCTGCACCTGTAATGAAACAATAATACCCTAGAATTACATTCCACTCATCTGCATCTATTACCATTTTATTGAAAAATAAAAAGTATATGCAGCAATGCATGTAATAGAAGTCCAGAGCCAATTTCAAAGAGTATCAACACAAAGATGATAACTGAACATACTGGACCTGAACAAACCCTAGAAAGAGCCCATGATAATACAGATCTGATTTCTGAAAAGTACATGAGATCTGGGCAGAAGACTATTTCATGCTTAATGTAAGGTGAGTATAATAGGGGTTTAGGGTAACTATTGTCATCACTCTTTTTCAAGTCATACAGGACTTGATAGCAGTTTTAATGATGCTGATTAAACTCCTACTACCAGGAGATTCCTTGAATGTAATTCACAACAGATTACGAAGAAGACAAAGCTTGGAAAACTTGTAAAGGTAAAAGCATTGTGTAATATTGGGTTAAAAATGAAACAAACAAACAAAAAAAAACCCATCAACAACAGTAACAACACAAACACTGTGTAATATTCAATAGCTTTAAAGCATAGTTTAATCCTCTAACAGTTAGGTTGTTAACATCCTTCCTGAAAGGCAGTGTGGAACTTGCACTGCTCCAGGGAAGAGGACTGGGACTGATTCTCTAAATTGCATTTCCCTCTTGTTCTCTGTGAAAGGTGAATACTGCCACTATGGCTCCTGCTATAGCTGAAGAAATTCACTGCCTTTTGCATGGGACTGAAAGGATCAGGACACTGTGAAAGGACAGTGAGAATGATGGCAGTGTCTCAAGGGAGAGGAACAGAGGATTTTTATCCTCACCCTTTCCATGCTGCATCACTCACACTGAACCTGTAAATCGCTTGTAAAAGGGAAAATTGGTTCTTGTTTCCTGAGTTATTTCATGGCCTCAAGAATCTCGAGGAAGTAAATTGAAGTCCTTATTTTGCATGAGTGGCTATGCTCACAGGGCTTCTCAGGGAGCAAAACTTAAACCAAACATTATTTGCCACTTCTCCATCCAGCATGACAGAAGGCAGGATCCTACAGCAACAACTGAACCTTCAGACAAAATGTACCTGCTCTGCAAGAATGGAAAGCACTCACTGCAGTCATGGCAGTCACTATCTTTGAATGCAAAATCATTTCTCATTGAAAACCCAATGACTTTTTCCAGAAATCTTGGAAGGGAAGTGTCCAAGTTGGATTTTGTAGGTGACTTTTCCTCTCTGTGCAGGTGAAACCAGCATGCCCTTCCTCATGGTTTCAGGGTCTTAGAAAAAAATCCCCAATGGCAAAATCTAGGATTCAAAACTTGAGTACAAAGAAATATAAAGAATACCAACCACACGTCTCGGCTCAGTTGTGTCATCAAGGCCACAGAATGAATGCTAGTGAAAAAAACAAAAAAAGGAACAAAAACTATAACATAAGATCAAAAGAAAATGAGGAAAAAAGAAAAGAAAGAAGATGTAAGATATGTAATATGAAATCCAATGACATTACAGCAGTTAGTGTTAAATCATTAATTGAGTTGATCTGTAAGAAAGACAGTATACCCATCTTAATCTCAAAAGCAGTAAAAAATTCAGGATTTTTGAGGGCAGCTTTACAATGGAAACACCTGTGAATTTTTTTAACTTCAGAAATATTAGGCTTGGGTTTGTGACTCACTTAGAAGTATTTATAATTGCATATACTAAAGCTTTCCTGAGCCAAGACTTAATAAGCCAAGGACACAACCCAAGTGCAACTGAAATGGCAGGGATTCAGCTGTGAGAAGAGCATGATGTGTTGAAAAAGCACTTTTTCCTAATGTACTAACTCACAGATTAAAACTGAGATTTTATATCATTCTTCTGTATAGTCTCTAGAAACAGGACAGTTTGCTGAAGAATCCATAGGGCAGAAATACTGTAATCCTTATGCTCTGATTTGACAGAATTTTACATAAAACTTAAAAGTTGAATCCACTCCTCTAGGAAAATAAAATCATATTCATGACACAGTAACTGTAAGTGGTGCATTGTCTTAGCTACCACCTGCAATGAGGCTCAGCTATAAATGCTGCTGTTCCTTCAAAAGCATCAGACTTCCCTCCACAAGAAATTATTGTGCTCAGTATCAGCAGCATGTAGGTGTCAGTCTGTGCCCTTTGACACATTAAATCTTCAGAAGAACAATCAGGTAAAATTACATCACTCATTGATTCCCTGGCAACACAATCTTCCTTTGGGCCACCAAATTCAGAATGCGATTTAATCGCTGGGAAAAAAATAATTCAAATGTAATAAAAGAAAGCCCTCCACCCATCCAGAAGTTGAAGGTTAATAGAAAGAGATGAAGCTTTTTTGAGATCTCTTGCTAATGTAACATTAAAGCACAGAGGATGTTAATCATTTTAACTCATTATCAGCTTTCTGCTAAGCTTGTGATTAAGCTGTTTCTTTTCCAGTGCTTTTCCACATCCATCCGGCTGATGAACCAGCAGAGATAATGCTATCTTCCATTTCCAATATTATCAATCTGGCTAATCCAACACCTACAGTTTTACACTGTAAACTGTAATGGCAATGCCTTAAAGGCTTACATTTTGGCAACAGCAACCATCTAGAGACGTTGATTTTTTAGAACAGGTGGATAAACAGTAACATTTGAAATAATTAATATGTACAAGTATCGCCTGTCCCTCAACATTTCGCTGCTTTGAGGAGTTAAGTGCAGCACCTTAGACATCACCAGCTGCTAGGCAGGAACAGCTCCAGGTATAGAGGTGGTCTGGAGCAGAAGAGGGCAAAGGCAGCAAAACAGCCCTTTTAAGGGTGAATAATGCCTGTTTTTCTGCCAGTGAAAACACGGAGCACTGCATTCCCAATGGATGCAGGCAGACCAGCCCCAGCCAGGTCGATGTGAGGCTGATGCAAAGTAATAATTAGCAGCAGCACCAGACAGCCCAACTTCTCCAGGCTCTCCTGGCTCTTCCACAAACTCAGACACCACAGTCTGAAAAGTGCAGGACAAGGTCCAGCAGAGGGGAGACTACTGTGGGAGCAGAAAGAGTCAAGGAAAATGCTGAGGGAATTGGAATAGTTGCTAGAAGTGCAACGGGGAGGACTGCCACCTCCTGAGAGCACATGAAGGGACACTGAGACCAGAGAAGGGTGAGGAAGAAATTTTTCCACACCCAGTGAGCTCCTCCCCAAAGCCTCTCTCAGTTCTGCAAACCCCAGTGACCTCTTCTAACTCCCTTCAGAGTCCTGCAAAAGCCTTCCTTTTGCCCTTTTACCCCATTCTCATCCCAACAGGAAAAAAAAAACCAATGACTGAAACCTCCACTAACTCCTCCACTCAGCCCATACCCATAAATGTTGGAGAAAATGAACCTTATTTGATGATGTGACTCATGTTGGGATCTAGGCACTGGTTCAGCAAAAGTAACATAACTAAAACACTCTGCTGGGGCCTAGAGAAAGACCCATTGTCAGTTCATGCTCTGCAGAACAGCCTGAATTACACAGACCTGGGAAACACCTGAGACACAGTCCACAAACCTTGGGCCATCCCTTGCTTGGGAACCACAGTGACACAAAAGCATTTGCTGTCTCAAGCCTTGATCAGAGCTTCTTCAAAGGAAAATAAAATGTGGAACCATTACAATAACTTGTTTTATATTAAAGCAAGAAATACTCCTTAATTGTAGTGTTTGTCATAGGCACCTCATTTTGTTTCATTTTTCAGTGCTTGAAAGTTTTCCAAAGCAATGCTATCCAAAGAATAGGGCTGAGCTAACCAATTTTGTCAGAGATAAATCTTTGTTCTTTCTTGAACTAAACCACAGCAAATCCTCCCTCTGCTACCTTAGCATCTCTCCAGACTCCTTGATTTCTTCCTGTAATTGACAGAAAACCTGGACAGGAAATAATTTTGAGCAGATTAGGGACAGAGTTGCATTTCATGCAGCAATGACTCGAACTCAGATTTGATCTTGTCTTAAAATAAATTTTGTGATATTAGGTTAAGTACTATTAATGTCAATGCAACAGAGAAAAACAATTTTGTATGGGAAAAATCCATTGGTACTGCCCAGACGTATATTTACCTTTTCCTCAATTTCTTTGAGTTGCCTCTTTTGAAGTTCTATTTTATCTTCTAGATCTCGAATTCGCTGGAAAAGAAAAAGCAAATTAGACATTATTAGATCTAATTTGAAAAGCATATGATTCAAAAAGATAAGAAATACGTTAAAAATAAGAGAACAAATGCCCCTTATTAGTGTAACACTTCCTTTAGAATTATATTAGGCATGTCCAAGGCACAATTTTCCATGTTTCCATTAAAACAGGGCACTTTAAACAAGCTGCATGTTCAGAACATCATGTTTACCACCAGAAAATCTACACATCACTCATTAATCATAATTTTAACAAATACACACAGAAAATTCCATTTTGCACCAAAATTCTCTTTCTCTGCAACTGCCAGAAGTTTTTCTGCTTACCTAGACAGTCAGCAGATTACATGATCACATTGCCTTCCAACTCCCTATTTTCTTTTCCCATAAAACATAATTATGCTTCTAGCATAGTCAGGCTACACCAGAAAAAAGAAATCCCACAGATTTTCAGTTATCACCAAGACACCATCCTGAGATTCAGCTCTGTGCTATTACCAGTCACCTCCCACCAGAACCACACAAAATGTTTCCTTCACTGTAGATCCCCATATTTTAAGGATTTTTCTTCAGTTTCACAAAGATTCTTCAAAAACATGACTGCTGCTGGGTCCACATACCCTATTCTTTCCTGTATCACATATCTCCTTTTTTCCTTTCCGTAAATTAGACTTCTTGGTTTTTTGTAGGTTTTTTTTTTCTTCTAATATTGGGGGTCTTACGAAATTCAGATGCATTTTATTATTTATTTATATTGTACTTGTTACAGATAAAGTAGGTTATAAGTAATTTTTTTTCTACAGGCAGAAACCTGAAATCTCCAGCTAGCAATCGCTGGTGATCAAGGAGCAACTTTACACAACAAGCATTTTTTGGGGGGATTAAATAGCCAGTCTCAGCCTGGCCTACAACAGCTAGGATTGTCAACAGTTCCTGAACTTGGAAAGAAAAATTTTCATCTCCTCTAACGTGGATGGCACAGGTGAATAAAATTAATGTAGCTGCTGCTGCCTCACTGCCAAATCATTTTATGACTCTCAGATTGATTTGAACAACAGGATCTCTTTTAAAACAACATCCAGTCATTACTTACAAACCTGTGTGTATCAACTGCTGTTGTTTACCTGCATTCAGCTCAAAGACCTCAAATAGGGGAAAATGGTCCACACATGGTAGCCTAGGACAGCTGCAGCAAGGCAGCTGCTGATCCAAAGACTAGACTGGTTTGGAGAACCACAGAGTTTGGCTTGAAAATCACAAATCTAACATGGAACTATTCCAAAAATTAGGTACACACAACCCTGCAGTTCACTTTTCCTAGGACATACTCCTCCACACAAATAATGAAGACAGGCCATGAGCAAAAAAATTAGTGTTGCTACTGTTTCAAAATGAAAGATTTTGCTTAAATGACTGTTTTGAATATTATACATCCAGAGTAAGTCAATCAAAATCTACACTATATCATACTGCAGTGGTCAAAGATTTCCCCAGATAACACAGAAACCAGCACCAACCAGATTACCCTCATGTGACACAAGTGAATACACCTTTGCTGACAATCACAAATGCCCCAGCACAGCTGTATTAATTTCACATTTCCTCTATTGCATTTGAATTGATTTATACTTCATCTACTCCCTGTTTAAGGCAAGCCTATCTCTCAAGGGATCATCTTCATATACTGTACGTAGCAGGAATGTTACAAGCACTGTAAAACACCATGAGATGAGAAGCAGGCAGACGTAATCACCCCCGAGATCTCTAACCCATCAGGTTAATCAGATGTTTCTCTCCTACTCATTTCAGTTATGCTGATTCCTGCTTATAACCACATCCCAGACCTGAGTGACAGACTTCAGCTCTCTGGGGGTTGTGCTCTGCTCTGTGGTGAAATTTGGCCATAGTGAGATAAGTGGAGAGAAGCAATATTTTTTTCATCTTCAAGATTTATCATGTGAGGTGTTTTTCAATAACTCCTGAGAGTTTGCCTTCGGAAAAAAATGAAAATGCCACTGAACATCTGGTGGTTCTCTCACCCCAGGGCTTACAGCAAGTGTTCCTCTAAAAGAACAAGTTAATTAGGATAAGATGGCATTTTTAGGATTTGGGAATTCTGTTAATCAAGTAAAAATCGAGATGTTATTATTCCCTTATGAATTTTTAATCTTTTCAAGATTATAGCTATCCAGCTATTTTCCCCAACTATTCAGAATAGTTCTAAAAAAAGAGCTGAGGCTTCCATTTTCCAATTCCCTCCCAAAATAATTGTTTCATTTTGGGAGATGAAAAACAGAGAATAGTTTTAGAGTGAAGAAACATATACTTTCCTAAAAATCAATTAAATACAAAGACAACCTACCAGCTGAAGGGGAACACACAAAGGACTGAATTTCTTAGCAATGAAAATCTACAAAAAAACCCCTCAAAAATCAGTAGGGCAGATTGTGCTGGTTTTGGCTGGGGTAGAGTTAACTTTGTTTACACTGGCTGGTATGGGCTGTGTTTTGGATTTGTGCTGAGCACAGGGTTGATAATACAGAGATGTTTTTGTTATTGCTGAGCAGGATTTACACGGAGCCAAGGCCTTTTCTGCTTTTCCTATGCCACCCTGGAAGGAAATTGGAGGTGCATGGGAGGGTGGGAGGAGACAGAGCCAGGACAGGTGACCCAAATTGACCAAAGGGCTATCCCAGACCATGTGACATCCTGCTGAGTACATAAAGTGGGGGGAAGAGGGAGGATGGAGGGCTGCATTTGGAGTGGTGGTGTTTGTCTTCTTAAGTCTTTGTACATGTGATGGGCTCTACTCTCCTGGAGATGGCTGAACACCTGCCTGCCCATGGGAAGAGGTGAATTAATTTCTTGTTTTGCTACTCAGCATGGCTTTTGCTTTCCCTATCAAACTGTGTTTATCTTAATCCCTGAGTTTTTTCATTTACTCTTCCAATTCTCTCCCTGCTCCCTGTGGAGTGAGTGAGTGGCTGTGTGGGCTTGGCTGCCAGAGGGGTGGAACCACAGTAGCTGTGTTTGGTGCCCAGTGTGAGCCTGAAGGGTTTGGGAGAACAACAGATTCGACTGGGATGTACTGGGTTGAACTTTACAGCTCTTGGTGCTGCTTAGCCAGTAATCAGCAGGCTCCTGCTCTTGCCATGGAGCTTGATTACCTGACTGTGAATTGGAGTCTACTGCTCACAAGTGGCCACTTTGTGCTTTCCCTGCTTGCTGTAGTGCTTATCACCTCACTGAATTGTGCCTGGGAACGTTTTGATAAGAGCCATGGCACTGGGCCTGGGCTGGCAGAGGGCCAGGGCACTGCTGCTGTGCTGGACAGTGTGGATACAGCCAGCAGGGCAGACATTTGTGGGTATAAATGTGTACACAGCACTGCTCCAGACTTGCTGCTGAAGGGGAATATGATGAAGGCAGGTGAGTGGTGTTCAAATAGCTTGTATTCCTCTAGGTGAGTGGAAGTCACAATGACAGAATGCTTTTGCTGCAAATGAGTAAAATTTTCTGACTAACTTCTATTTTACAGCAATTAAACAGTTCCAATCTAGACAGGTCAAAATTTGTTTTAAAACACACCCTTGGGCTGGAATTGCTCATAAGGTATCAAAACCTGGGGTTGTTTCTTCCTAGTTATTTACCTGCTTTCCCCTGGAGGATTATCCAGGAGGATGAAGTGGGTGTAGCTATTCCCAACAATATCCTCTGATTGCTCAGGGACAGCACTGGAAGATAACCAGCCCAGTTCAGCTATTTATATATCCTGAAAAATCTGGTTTAATAATTTATTTGCATTTAACTGTAGAGACAGCCTTAAAAATATATACATGTATGTGCAATATATTGGCTGGAAAAAAACCAGATTTACACTTGCATAGAGTATTAAACACATAAAAACAATAATTTTCCCTATTGTACCTATCTGTATTTACTGCAGTATCTTGATCACAAAGATGACAATTTCCAAAATACAACTTTAAAAAATAATGTAAGATACATGTAGCTATAGCTTTAACAAAAAAGTATCTTCTAGAAATAGCAAGATGTGTTCATCAGTCAAAAGCTATATTTAATTACTGAGAAGGAAATTGCACAAAAGTTAGATACCAATTAGGACCAAGGCAGGACTGTTTGAGATTTGGTAAAAGCCTTTACATCTTTATCTACTGTTCCTTTCATTTGCAAGAACTGCCAGTCAAGAAGCTGTGGACTCACTCTCAGATTTCAACACTTGATTAGATGCTTTCAGTACATTCTGATTTGTTGGTTTGCATAAGTGTGACTGTGACAACAAATCACACAGAACTATTTCATTGTTATCAAGAAATTGTACCTGGTTTTATGCTTCAGGGTGTAAACTGATGATCAGTAAGTAGAACTTTTCCTGCTATGTGGTATATAGAGTTGAAATAAAAGATGCATCCAGCTCTACCCATGACATGGCTTGCAGAGAAAATCCAGTATATTTTCAGCAGCACAAAAAGATGTGAGGAAGCAACAAAATCGACTTTATTTTGCTCTCAGAACTTTGCTAAGTCTCAGCTGAAAAGAAAGCCACAGGCTGTTCTTCTCTTTATTTCCTTTTTTAAAAAGAGACAGACAGAGGATATGGTTAGGCAGCCTGAACCCAGCACAGAGTTTGTGTTTCCTTTAGAGTCCCTCTCTTGGTCACAGTCAGAGCGCAGATTAGGGACAATGTAGAGCAGTGCTCTGCTGGGTTCTAGCAATTCCTCTGTTCCTGCAGTTAATAGCTGCCCCTCAGTCACACCAGTGCACCTTTTTGGACACTGACAGGATTCATGAGAATAACCCTGTGTTGTCAAATCATGGGACCCTACAATGGAATCACTGTAGGCAAACAAAGAGCCATAGTCAGGCAAAAACAGGCTAATGGGAATGCAACCATGGAAGAGAGGAGTGTAAACATAAGGGACAGATTCTCTACACTGTCCATTTCCCCTGCATTCAAAACCAGCCTGGCAAAATCATGAATACTAATTTGTCACTTTTTTTTTAATTTTTTTTTTTTTTTTTTTACAATAGCAAATAAAATCTCATCACAAAAGTTCTGGATGATGGATGGCACCTTTGCAAATACTCCCCTTAACTGCCTGCACATGCATGGAGCTTCCCTGAGTTTTGAAAGAGGGTTGGACAAGCTCCCATGTCAGTATGGCAGGCAGCTACTCGATAAATAAATCATTCTTCCACTAGCAGTGAGGTTTGCTGTAAGTTCTAAGTGCTCCCAAGCAGCCATGGCTCAGCCTGGGCTGAGGGCATTCCCTGTGCAGAGCTATCAGCAGATGGCTCTGCTGGCCAGGCTATGCTGAACAGCAGCCACAGCTCTGCCACCAGTGGGGCTCAGCTCACAGATCCACTTGCATTGCCAGACAGCCACAGGGAAAAGATGCTAAAGATGCCTTACTTACTACTTAATTGCAATTTGAACAGACTTGTAAGTTCCGTTATAAAACTTTTCTTAATAGTAGTTACACATGCAGCATGTATACAAGGGTAGTAGGCTCAGATGTAACAGCCTGAAAATGCCAACAATTACGTAAGGGAGAGCACATCCAGAAGATTCAGGCAGCCAAAGTACTCTTTTCTTTTGGACGTCTGTAATGCAAGGACAGGCAAAGACTGCCCCTAACATGGCAGGCATACATATCACATTACTTTACTAACAGAGTTGCAAAAGGGAAGTTTACCAAGAGTCAACCACAGTTATATAAATTACATGTTTACTGACTGCAGGCCTCTCCAGTTTAATTCCTGGAGAGATCTGAGACACTAAGGGCTGTCAAACTGCCCCAAAAGCAAGAAATTTGACCTTTTTTTCAGCAGAAGATTCCTAATGTGCAGAAGTTTCATCACAAATGCTCATAACCCTCTATTTCCCTTCACCTCATGCCAGAAACTTCATTTTTCTGGGAAACAGGATCCAGTTCTTGAAGTGCAGTGACTCACTTAAGCAATTCTCTTTGGTAAACTTGGATGGCAAGTGCCTTCCAGTACTGTCAGGGAAATTAGGACAAGTCAGCTCTTCCTTTCTCAAGTTGCAGGGGACCGAGACACCAAGATGGGGCTACAGATTCCTACTGCCAGCATGTCTGAACTTCCTACAGAGTGGGAGTGTCTACATTTGCTTGAAGCACTGCTTTATAGGCAGTATGGTACCTGAACTGGCCTCGGTGGGACCAATTCAGGTGTCTCTGTGCCTACAGCTCAATTTTCCTGATAGCTGGATAACTTCCCTAGAGGTTTCTGTTTTCTAAGTACATCCAAACTCAGCTAGAGGCTAGATAACCCTGGATGCAGATTGATTATTGTCATTACTCCCTTGTACAAGGGTGCAGCAAAAAGGATAAAACAGTATTTAAAACCGAATTGAAGACAGAGTCCAATGAAATTGTATTCTGCCAGTGGAGAACCAGCCAGGTACTTATTTCAAAAGGGAAACTTCTGTCATTTTTAGTATGCTTTGGCTCCTGTGGCTATGTTGCAACCTCAAGGTTACAAGCCACATCTCTGGGAGGTCTGAGGAATCAAGTTTAGGCAAAACGGAAGCAGCATGATGGTGGATGTGTGCCTGGAAATATTACTCTATTTTCACTAATAGAGACATTTCAGTAACGCAGGCTTAGAAGACTCAGTTTGTGGTTTGGCCAAAATGAAAATACTGCATTTAAAAAAAAGAAAAATGCAAATGGCATTTCCACATGGAACACATGAAGTATGTGTGCCCAGCTTGTGTTATAACATCAATCCATCTACATTAAGTACCATTCCCATTAATATAGCACCCATTATAAAGGAGTGCTGAAATAAATGGAAATTCTTCTGCTGAGCTGAGTGAGCCCTGGACTGCAGTCTCAGAGCTATCATTTTAATACTGGAGGCAATATTTCAGCCCAGTAGTGATTTGTCATAAATTTGAGAGTTAGACATGGGAGGAACCTCAGCAATACAAACAAAGAAAACTGATCTGAGATGTACTGAAGTGCTCCACTACTTTAAAATGCCAGGTCCAGATTTCCTCCTGCAAGCAACCAAAATGTGAGCACTTGCTCATTTGATTAAACTTGTCTTTCATGCTACCTCAAGTTCTGATGAGAAATGGACTGTGTCACTCTGCAATTACATGGTGCCTTCCACAGAGTCTGGGTTTGTTTTTTTTTACTTGATCTCCCAGATGCCTTTTTAGCAGCAAACATAGACTCAGAGAATTCCTGCATTTTCTCTTTACTGGACAGTGATGCAGGCTAGATGAAGTGGACTTCTTCATCCACGCATTCTGTCCTCTCCAGTTCACCCATAGCACTAGTCAAACATTCACAGTCCTGAACCAACATCTCAGATGGCTTCCAGTCTTCAAGGAGCTTTGTGAAATGGGGAAAAACCTATCAGGAAAAGAACTTATGTGAAAACTTTCATCCTTCAGGCAATGATGACCACATCATACTTCATTTAGGTGTCAACCTGCTGAACTGATGTTTTTGTTCCCTAGGTAAGTGTGTAAGTAAAGAGCTCATCCATATGAATGACAGCAACACCGAGAAGATCAGTTGATCTAGCTACAAAATATGCTCCTTGCCATGCTATTGTACTTGTGAAAACACGGGAATGTACAAAACAGGGGAGTTAGAAATCACCTTAACAGTTCCTGTGACACACTCTTATTGGATTTACAGTCACCAGCAAATCCAAGAAAACAATTTGATAATTTTAGCACAAAGCAGACAAAGAAGGATTTGCTAAGCTGCTTAGAGCCTTGGCTCTGAAATGTTGGAGAGGTTCAGGTTAATGTCCATTCACAGGATAGGCACCATGGACGGACTGTATCTGACATGAATCGTGTTTTGAACCTCTGAAGCCATCTTATGATCTAGAAGGTATCTAATTCTGCAGCAAAATTTAGCATGGGAAATATTTTATCAATCTGACAGAGGGAAGAATCAATATTGTTTCATTATTTCACTATTTTAAGAAGATTCTCATCGCTGTTAAGACACAGGTATGTAAGATCTTCAGTAGTGTGAACAGCTAACTTTGTTACGTGTGTAAATTTAAGCAAAGGTGAATATAAACTGACTTGCCTTTAGCTATTATTCAAATCACTAAAGTGATGGATAAACATATTATTTTCTTGGGGTTTTTTGAAATCTCATGCATTTTAACAGCTGTTTAAAAGCCTGTAGTGTTTTAACAATACAATTTGCATAGGTAATTGTGACATGCATTACTCAGGCTGTTGGATCTGCTGCTGGAAGGGGTGTGTATTCAGAAATCCAAATGTTGCCTTTAGTCTCATATTCCTAGAATTTGATTTTGCATAATGGTCATAAGGAAACAAAAAAACCCACTGCAACAGCATTAGCTTAAGGTGGTTTTGTTGACATCTTATTTTACTTTATGAATGAAAACTTAATGTAAATTTCATCCAGTTGAATATGATAATAATAGATCATTTTGGATATACTCCACCTCTCTGAGTCTCACCATGATTTTGTTTGCACAGCCGGTAAAAATTTCATTCTTTTCTATGTTCTGCAGTCTCAAGCATTGCAATCCAATTAACAGTTACTGACGTAGGAGAATTGTTCTTTTTAATCTATATTATGCATCTGTACTTTCTTTATTTGCTTTTCTGAGGAGAATGAACCTTTTAGCAGCTGCACTGATGCATTTCTCAGCATATGTATTCAGTCACACTCGTAGTAGTAAACCAGTGAATTTTATAAATTCATTTAGCCCCAAATAACTGTTATAATCTGATACAAATTACTGTGTGTATGTAGTATTTATTAGTAAACTTTATTCATATTTTTTAACTCTGAGAATCTTTTAATTTATGCAACAACATACACTGATATCTAACAGAAGAGGATCAACAGTCTTTTTGCTTTTCATTAGGGAAAAACAATAATTTAAGCCATAATAGATTTATATTTACACAGAATGGCTATGCTAAGTGTATGTGAGCTCAGAAGACAAAACACATTCAGCATCTTAAAACTGACTCTGGGACAGCCTAGACACATTATCAGGCAGAAAAAAACCCAGAAGTATAATGTAATATTTATTTAGCATTAAATTTAGGTTATTTTACATTCAGATATTTAAATAGTGAATTTCCATGTAGGTAATATAATTATATATGTATGCATTGTGCATATGAAAATACACTTAACTTTTATAACAAACTTCACACTCTTTTTTTAGACTTGCCTTTCCTCAGCTCCCACTCCTTTTCCTAAGAAACAGGGTATTCATGACTTCAGATGGGAGGGTTTCAGCATTCGAATTTCAGATAAGAATTTTCTTGGTACTAATGTTATTGCAAGGCATACAGCTGCTCTTACTGTGAGTAGAACCTCAATCACACCTTGCATAGAGTGAACAGAGTAGACCTTTCAGATGTATTTTTAGGTATTACAGCAGTGCTATCACCACTTACTCAGACAATGAGCATCACTAAGGCAATAAGCAAAGCAGACACAGCAGAAGACTATAGAAAGAAAACATACACAAGGAAACACTGTAAGATGAACATATAGAAATTACTAAAGTTAACTCATCTGCCATGCATGTCATCTGTGGGAAATTACAGAAGTGTATTGTGATATTGTCATTATAGCAATGATGCCCTGAAAGACTCCATGTTCACTCCTGCATGACAAATCAATACCACAGGTCAACTGTGATTAACCTAGTCATGATGTGCTTGATGAATATTGATGACAGTTACACAGCTGTGCTATCAGATGCCTTTAAGAACGATTCATGAATATAAAAATTGCATTATCAACAGTAATCTATTACATTTTGAACAGCAAAGTACAGAACATTAATACTAAGGAGAAAAAAAAATAGAAAAATCAGTGGTTGCCCCATGTATCCCTCTTCATACTGAATGTAAACAGCTAGCACCTTAACACTTTACATTCAAAATAAAACCATTAAACCATTAAATCTACACAGATTTGGAGGAAAAATAATTTGACCCTCCCCAGCTGCTATTATGTGAGTAAGGTTCATAGTAATACTTGTACCTAATGTCTAAATTGTGTGACATAGCTGTGAGTCTTTGACCAAGGCAGCCTCTTTGGCACAAGGCAACATGGCAGAGGAGGGGCTGTCTTTAACTTGTCCTCTCTGTCACAAAGCATTGTGCCAAAGAGGGCAGATTTAAGACAGCATCTCCTTATGCCTGTCAATGAGGTACACTGAGCACAGCATCCTCCCTCCCTCTCTGCCTCCCCCAAGAGCCTTCCCAGTCAAACATTAAACCTTAATAATTCTCCTTGGGTGAGAAATAGATGGTCTACCAGCTGTAACAGATTGCACAGCACAGGGGAGCAGAAAAACTGCTGGATTTGTCCAGGCTTTACTTGAGTATCTGTTGGATATCAGGTGGCAAATCTGAGATTCCTGCTTTGCTCTGACAACTACTGTATTGGCAATTTTTTTTTTTAATTAGGATTTTTAAAAAAACAAAAGCAAACACCACCACCCCCCCAACAAATAAATATATATTATAAATGGCTGAGCCAGTAAGATCATATAGATATGGTGACATCCAACACTATGGATTTGTAAACAAACTACTCTCCCAGCATGAAAAAATTGTCCAGGTACAAGAGAGCTGGAATGGCATTTGCCATAGCTTTGTTTTGCCTTTAAGCTGGAAGAATTGTGCCCTCAGAAAAAAACTGCTGATCAGAAAAAAGAACTAAGAAACTTAGTGAAGAAAAGCAGTTTGTTGTTTCCCAATTTCAAGCTATATTTTGACATTTCAGGATGAAAAAAGACATCACTGCTTCTGACTTTCCCTCGGTGTCCACGGTGTCCAAGGCATTGCCCAGCAGTGACTCCTCAGTGACAGTGACACATGGAGGTCAGTACCTGCTCTGTCCTAAAGCTTTGCCTCCTTCTAGTAAAACATGCAAATAAAGTGATCATTTCTGCTCTTATTACTGATGAACAACCCAATCTGGTCACAGGAGTAAATGCCCTAGTTTAAAGAAAACATAGTTAAAATTTTTACAGCTGTAATTGGATTACTTCAGCAGTCCATAGATGCTTTATATTCAGGTCTAGAACTGAAGTAATGATTTCTTTTACTTTGTAAAACTGAGCTTCACCCAAGAATATTCTAACTCAAGTTAGAATAAAACACAGTCAGCTTAGTACAATACTACAGTGCAACTTAGGGAAAAGAATTCACACTTTTTGATGACACAATGAACTAATATATCTTTTCTCTTTTTTCTTATAATTTTATACAAAGATAAGACTGCTCTGGGAAATTATTGGCTTACATTAATAAAATGTGTCTCTCATATACTCTCTGACTGGCAGCAACTATTTTTGGAACTGAGTGTGTGTCAATCTGCTATCCTTCAAGGATTTTCTATCTTTTCTTTGAATTTAAAATAACTTCAGATGAAATCAGAAAAAAATTGTATTTCTATTATAAATTTTCTTCATGTTTGAATACTGCCAACAGTGCAATTGGAAGAAATCTATCCTAATTTAAAGCCTGGTTCTGATGACTTTCCCCAGTTTCATACTCCAGAAGCAGCTACAGTAAAACCAACAGGAATATATTTTGGTTTTTAATTTGTTTGATTTATGTAAAGCATAATTTGACATTTAAATATTTATTAGTTTTAGAAGACAAGATGATTACAATATATTTTGAGGGTGAACTAACCATGATGCTGTGTGGATTTTCTGTACTGGGATTTTTTGTGCTGCTGTTGTTTTTTTGTTTGGGATTTTTGGGGGTTTTTTTGAGTTTGCTTAATTAGGAAGCTGGTATCACTACTTAGGAAACATGGTGTATTGCTCTGTTTAAAATATCTTTTCTCAGAGATGGATTTTATAGCTACACAACACATTTTTCTCTCCCTCTAGAAATGATTTAAAATATATACATAAAAATTACCCTTCTTAACAGAATCTGCTAGTAATGACCTTCATATTTTCAAAAACAGTACTGAAGTCATGCCACTGCACTGACTAGAACACAGAGGTTACTTTTAAATGAAGTCCTGCTAAAAATAAACCAGGCATTGATTTACAAAAGGTTGTAATAGCAGAGTAGCACAATGAGACCTTTTTGATGGCAATATCCGCAGGAGAGGCAGTTGAACTGCACATGCCCTATTGCTAGAAGCAAATATCACAAGCTGCTTGTGACAAATTTTTAATTAACATGTTTTACCTCCTCCAGATAGAGAGGATGGTGTAAATCAGAGCACCCTCTCTGACAGAGGGAGTACTGCCAACATGCTTCAGCTGAGGATCTGTCCCCCAGACCTGCATGTTGCACTCTGGGTTTAATAAAACTGTTGTGTGCCTTAGCAAGCAGATCTAATCACACAGTCTGTCTAATTTGGCTCCACAGAGGCCTGGTTTCCTTAATGCACAATGGGTATACATGAATGGTTCCATTTATATACTAATGAATAATAATGTGGGGCTACACGTGCCCAAGAAAAACAGACCTACCAATGTAATACAGAGCTTAGCATCCTAAAATGTATTTATTTCACTGGAACAAAGTCAATACCCAGTGGCTAAGAACTCAAGCTTTACATCTGGACAAACAAGAACACAGAAAGCAGCACAGGCTCACACCTGGGCAACCATTTACACATTTCCTTATGCCCATCCCTGTCCCTTTCAGACACTCATTCCCCAGGAAGGACATTTACCAGCTCTGTAAAACCAGCACCTCACATGCTAAATCCTCAAAGTGCCTGCATGAAGCAATTATCTATGGTGAAACACTGCAGACCAACCTACAGCATTCACCACTTGCCTTACCACTTCTGCACCCTGCACGTCTGGTCAAGGCGCATTTACAGAAGAAAGGGAGAACTCCTTCCTCATCCGAGCTCCTTGAAACCCCACTCTGTCTGACACAGAAACTCTGACTCAGAGATTGTTGCCAGCCTGCCAGATAAGCAGAGTTGTTCTTTTGAAGCCCTTGTATGAGGCAGAGCAGAAGGTAATGGAAGCAAAGAAACAGCCCTCCGGGAAGTGAATGAACTTCCAAAGTTTCATAGAATTTGGAGTTCTTTAATACATGGTTTCTGCTTCAAGGAAGGTTTGAGGGTGTTTGCAACAAGGACACTCTGTATTAAGCCTTGCAGGTCCATCATGTTGTCCTGTCATTTAGGTAATCTCCACTTCAGCAGAGGAAGAAGTGTTGCATGTGCTGTAGAAGTACTGCAGACTGTAAAATATGACCAGGTCTGGACTAAAGGTTTGCCAGAACAAAGTGCACTGGGTGTTTGCTGATGTCACAAAGTCAGCAAAACGTCTCCTGGACATAAATATATGAGAGAAGGAGGGGACTCATCGGGGATGTACTTTACTCAGTGCAGCTTCTACCATTCATTAGGATTCTGCCAAAAGTATGGTTTCATTTGTGTAACATTCAGCTTCTGTCATTTGCTAGTGAGATGAAAGTGATCCAGTGAGAATTAGCCCTCCCATATCCCAAGCAAATTAACTAGCATCTTTGCCTTTGTTTTTCCTGTTTAATAGGGTATGTGTGTGGGGAAGGCATGTGTGTGTTAAAAATAGATGACTAAAATACTTAGCTGCTTATTAAGCAGCGGAATTCAGTTTAACATGTCTTGCAGGGTTGTAACATTAGCATGTCTAATGAGATGGGCACAACATGAAACTATAATGACATGCCATAAAATGGATCTGGAGACAGGCACATCATGGATCATGAAGCTATGTTTATGCTAGCATTTTTGTTTTCCTATGCACACATCCTATTAAACTTATGCTGTGAAGCAATCTGTGAATACATGAACTGGCCTAACAGAAGATGTGCTCCAGATGTGCAGATAAAGTACTCTAATTGATAGCAAGCAGGCCATGGAACAAGTAGGAACAGAAAAATGCTTTATCCGATAGCAGACCTTCAAACAGTGTCAAACCACATTCTTGGTGAAAGCAAAGCACCAAACTGTATCTAGTCTGATGTTAAAATCTGAAATGGTCAGTTATTTAGGTGTAGAGGCATTATTCAATATACAATGTCATTCATACCCAATAAATGTCATTGACAACATTTGCCCAGCTGAAAAGCACTGCATTATTAGTCTGAATAAAACACCAGCAGTCTGGCTAGGAAATTGGACTGCCTAAGAGACTGGCAAAATCTCCAGTCTCACTAATTTTCAGCTACACTAATAATACTAAACTAATAACTTCTGGCTCCATCCTTATTTACCAAATTGAATATATTTACTCTACTCTCTCTTTCTGACACGCTTAGTGCCAGCTGGTACCTACCTTCTCCTGCTTTCTGTGCACCATTGCTGATGACTAAAAAGAGGTGACACCCATTAAACAAGTTCATCTGCTCTCAATGCTACACATTCCAAACCAAGTGAACAGAGTCAAGGAATAGAGAAAGGAAACTTCTTGGAACTCAGAGCTCAGGTCTAGCACTGCCACCACAAGCACTTCCCCCCACTGCAGGATGACAGGAGATGATCACAACAGTCACATTCCATCAGTTTCATCTATAAAGCCAAGCTGAACAGAGAGCGGCTTGGACTAAACTAAAAGCAGTTCTTGCCCCAGCACTCGAATCAGCACCTGAAATAGCAACAATGGACACATCTGCATAGCACGTTTTGGCATTTACAATATGTCATTGCAGGCTTGCACAGAAAGTAGCCAAGCACTCCTCAAGATCCAAGACATCTGCCTGCCGCTTCCAGAGTCTACTACAAAGGAGAACCAGAATCCTTGGGAACAAGTATTTCTGCTGTCATAATTACCACCCTGAGACATGCAGCTCTCTTCTTTCACTGAATATTTGCACAGAAACACTAGCAATGCTACCAATACTAAATAATCACCATGCTTCTGTAGGCCAGGACCTTGCCAAATTCAGGTTGTCAATAATGTCCTTAAGGAAGCAGTTTGGACAGACAAGGCTTTTCTGAACAAATTTGAAGGTGTGAAATCTTGTAAATGGCCTCTTAAAAGAAGTCTTCTGTGACTTCATCTTTTTTATTTTATTTAAAAGATTCCAACAATAGCTAAAATAAATACAAAAGGGGGGGAATCCTGGATTCCTGTAGCTACTGTTTCTGCCTTTCTTCTTTTCACAGCGTTATATTTTAACAGCGTTCTGTTCTGACTTTTTTCTAACTTAGGCCTTGAACTCGCGCCAAGGTCCTGCTGGAGTCCTGTGGAAGCCCGTGTGTTCGCTGCCACACGAAGGTTGTGCGACAGGAGCTCGTGGTGGGACAGTGACCATTGTGTGTGCACCATGCCCAGCGCAACCCCGCGGCTCCTCGGCGGGAGCTGCACACAGACCAGACTGAACACGACTCCACGAGGTGAGCGTGAAGCGATGCTGTCGTACGGGCAGTGGCGGCAACCACGGGGGTAACACCAACACCGAGGGGCGGGAGAGAGACCCGGCATTACCTGCTGGGCCTGCTGCAGCAGCTCCATCCGCTCGTGCAGGATCTGGCTGTCGAACTCGCGGCTCTGCCTCAGGATCTGCCGCCGCACCTTCTCCACGGCCGCCCGCAAATCCTCCCGCTGCGCTTCCGTCAGCGACTCGCTCGCCCGCCGGCCTGGATCCTGCTGCAGGGCATTATACAGCGTGGCTTCCAGCTCCTGGATTTTCTAGTGCAACCCAAATCACACACAGACAGGCTGACGTTTGAATCCAGCAAGCAAACGATGCACCGACAGCTAGAGGAGAAGGCTAGCAAGCGGAGGCTGAGGCAGAGGGCAGGATGGACATGGACAGGTAGACAGAAAGCAGCGAGCAAGCGTGAGCGGTGAGGAGCATTCCACACAGAGTGCACGCAGCCTCCCGGCGCGGATTGGCACCCGGGAGATGGGGCCATTCTAGCAAATCATCCATTCTTCCATTTAAGAAAGGTTCAGAGGACAGGTCTGCATTCAGTACCTGATAAAACTCCAAATCCTGATGCTGAACATTACAAATTTAATTAAAACTAACAGATTGCCTTCAACTGCAACTGAATTGTTAGTCATCCTATAAAATAAAAAGACCAAAGGAGAAACTGTGAACAGAAATCTTGCTTTCCCTCTCTCTGGCCCTACTGTCCTGACATCCATGTTCACAGTCTATGCCACTGGCTTAGTTCCAAGTTGCCATAAGCAATGAAGGGATGAACACTTGTATACACTAATCTCTCATCTGTCTCTTGCTGTTTGCCAGACTCCTAAAATGATTTTCATGCACTGACCCAAACCACAGTACTTTGCAAAGCAGAGAACACAGGAGAACTTCACGTTCACATGGAGGATTGTATTCCCAAGAGGAAAGAAAGGAATCATGGCAGTGTTTCCCTGATTACTGGGGTTAGTATGATCCTATCCCAAACCAGCATCCACACTGACAGTATTTGGATCAAGAGCATCTGACCACATCCCTTTGGCCCTCATAACACCTTTATGAGGTAGGTAATTCCATCCATATTAGTGATGCAGAAACAGCTGCACAGAGAGGTTAAATGGCTTGCCCAAGGTCACAGTGCTATAAATAGTGCCTGCTTGCTTTTATCTCTGTTATCTGCTCAGAGCACTAGACCTTGCTTCTTCTCTGAAAACATTTTCCAAGTAAGAAACATTTACAATGTATACATAGTGCTTCAGGCCATTATATTTTGATTTCCCAAAGTCTCACTATTAGCAAAGTCATGTGTGCAGTTTTACAGATTCCTGGATAATTCCTAATTGTTGTTTAGCCTGAGAAAAGGCAAGGTTGCAGCTTCCCTCTTGAAAACCAGGAAGGGTAAGGTTGGATAGGATCGCGCAGGAAGGAATCGCATAGGAGGAACAGGCATTCCTGATTTAGGATAGGTTAGCAGCAGCAATACTTACAAATGCTTCAGGAAAAGAAATACTGGAAAAATTCTAAAGTAATTTCTGGTGTATTTTAGCAGTCATGGTTTTGGTCATACATAAACCAGCTTTTCCCATTCCAGGTGTACCAGCAAGATATTTGCATATCATAGAATAAAAAATGCAATGCAAAAGTGTTACACTTGTAAGTACTATAATCCATTTCCTAAATTTTTGTTTAAGAAATAGTTCATTTCCAGTCTTGCATGAAAAAAAACCAACTAAAAAAGAGCCCTATTTATAAATAAAAGAAAAAAGAAAAAAAGAAAACCCTGCATTTTATCAGATCTGTTCAAACAGAAAAATTTAATGACTGTTCTTTTCCTACCATGTATGCCTGGTCCAGAGCTTGCTTCCTGTAGTCGAGTTCTTCCTCTAAATAACCCTTCTGTTTACTGAACAGGTCCTGAGCAATAATAAAAACAAGGGAGTGTTTGTTCTTTATCCTAATTCATGAAGAATCATAAATGCCATCATTTTTATGCAAGCTTTCTACTTGAAAGCAAAAGAAAACCTATAGGAAACGACCACATCCATCCTAAGGATACTTGGAATATCAAACTTAAATATTAGCACTTCAACTATGTATATCACAGTAACCAGGTGTATGTAGAAAGCATTGACCTCCAGTGTACAAACCTGCCTGGACCTGACAGGAGTGCACAGAGCAGCAAAAGGTGAGTGGGGATGTACATGCATGTGGTCCAATTGCTGTAACTGGCACAGGGCAGGCCATGGGAGGGACAAGAGAAACACAAGAGAGGGTACTTCGTGGCTTTTCTGAAAATATCCCATGCATAGCCTTGAGGAAATCATGGGGCAAGCCCTAATTTCTATTGTCTAATCTGTTCTTCTAGGGAGGAAACCCAAACATGCAGGGCCACAGCTGGATTCTGCAGCACCATGTGTTACTGAAGCTGAAATAACAACTCGGTCCTCAGCTTGTACAGGCAGGAGGCTGATTTGAAACAGGTGATGTGATGGCCAGAGAGGTTGAGTGACTAGCTGAAGAGCTGAAGAAGTTTTCAAGGTACCTAAGATTTACAGGGCCTGTTTACTTTTGTTTTGAAAAATCAAACTCCTCAACTTTCATAGTTATTATATATATACGTACATATATGTGTGTGTGTATATATATATATATATGTATACATGTATATGTATATATAAAAACCTTACAGACTGGGGTTTCAGTGGAACTCAGTATCCAAAACACGATGTTTCAACCAAGTTGTGGACATTCCAAATGGTTGTCTGATTAGTCAAGCCTTTAGAGTGTTTTGGATCATAGAATCATAGAATGGTTTGGGTTGGAAGGGGAATTAAAAGTCATCTTGATCCAACTACCCTGCCATGGGCAGGGACACCTTCCCCTAGAACCAGGTTCAATGATAGTAAGCAGAACATAAAATAGTTACTTAATTTACTAGCTTTTCTTTCAAAACAGGCTTTCATACTCAAAAAAATTAGTAGTAGACCAGAAAGCAGAGAAGGCTATTGACCAAATATAATATTTTCCATCATTCTTTTTTCTATTCAACAAACTTGTGCATTTCTTCAACATATAGAATAAATGCCAACTTAAATACCGAGGGTTCTTAAGAATACTAATCCATTTTACAATATGCTGCTCCAGCATATTCTAAATATACTACTGGTCCTGAAGGGAAAGGGCCTCCAACAAGTCCTGTAGGACATATGTCTCAGCCCTTTGTCACATCTCCAGAACTCTGAGTTCAGACCTCTGAAGAATGTGATATGGACACCACGTTTGTGCAGCTGAATCCCCCCTTGGCTCCACAGGTGGCTCATCTTCTGACACGGATGGGTTGAAGCACTGCAAGGCTGTTGTACAGGATGAAACACCCCCATCACAGTTTGTGCACAGCCTGGTGGTGATGTTCTTACAGGTCTGACACCAGACAGGTGGGTTGACTTGTCTGAGGCTATAAAGTGGGTCAGAGCAATCAGCAGACCCCAGAACAGCAATGCAGCTGCCCTGATCATGTTATTCTCCAAAGGGGATAGTCAAAGCTGCCCACAGAAAGCAAGAGGGAAGGAAAGAAGAATAGGACCTCAAACCCTTAACTAGGGTTTCAAGGATGACTAAACCAGTGCCCAGTCCTTCTGAAAGTGTCATGCTAGAATATAATTTCTCAACTCATTAGTCAATCATTAGGGATGCAGATTCTCAGGTTGCTGTGCTAAACTAATAGATGCAGGGGCTGTGGCTATCCAGAGTAAGACCTGAAAACATCACAGATAATAAGGGGGAAGATAATATATCAAGTTATGAAACCCCTATGTTTTCCAGTTCTTTTTACAAAAGAATCTAGTATTTGTGGGCACTTTCCCTTCCCCAAGCCTTTGTATTTTTCCATAACAAGACTTATAAAGAAATACTAAATGTGGGAAGTATCTTATCTATGTTAAAGTACAATCAGTATGACAGGTTACACTCAACAGAGAACACAGTCTGAGCACTTATTTTTTTGTTTGTGGCTCAAACACAAACTTCTTCAGTGGTCCTGGGCAAATCACTTAACCTCCCTGTCTCATTGTCCCATTCTTTAGGATGAATGCAATGCTGCTTATTTATCTACCTGTAAAAGGTGTGGTGAGGATTAATCAGTGTTTGGAAAGACATTTGAAGATGTCTGGTAATGCATGGCATGCATGGTGAACCAATAAAACCAAACACTCCTTCTAAAATTGTTTGTTCAACATATGGAAAAATAAGGTCAGTTTGTTCTTCAAGACAGAATTGCTTTTTGAAAAAACATTCTGTCTTTAGGCATAAAGACTGTGGGGCAAGGAAGGTCATCTGGAGTAAGAGGTCTTGACAGCTTGTCCAGAAGCTGAGTACCAGAGAGCAAAGAAAAACCCAATTCTACTAACATGACCCCAAGATTAAAAAGATGATGCTGCTGCCAGACAAATTAATACACAAAGAAAGCACAAAGACAATTTCACACTTTTTGGTTAATATGCTCTGCAGTTATGCCTTTGTGCCTTAATTTGTATATATATATTGCTATTTTTGTTCTATATAGATTTGAACACCCAAGAATACAAGTAATTGTTCTAGAAACTATTTGTTTATTTTACCATGAACCCACCTCTGTTTAGCACAGAAAGGCAGCAAATCAACCTGGGATGAAACGTGCACATTCCCTTGAGGTGAGTTTTAGCTAAATGAATTATACTTTTAGCTATGTTCCTTACCTTTTCATTTTCCAGGTCTAACATCTTCTGTGTCAGTGCAGCTTCTGTCCCCTCTATCTGTTTCAACCACTACAGCAGTGTGAAGAGGAAAAAATAGAAAATGAACAGAGCTTTGAAATAGTTTCTACCAAACATTTTTCAAGTTTGTTGCAAACACTTCCAGGCATATGCTCCTGCCATGCTATCTGTTGACTCTGAAAACACACATGAATAAATAGGTTGTGAGAGCACAGGCAGAATGGAGGACAGCAGAGACACACTTAAGACTAACAAGTGGAGGTTGCTTTCATGCAGTAAATTAAATGTGTTTTTCCCCTGTAAAGTTCAAGAAACAAAATGGACTTGGCTCAAGAATGCAAAATCAACCTGATTGTTTCTTACTGAAATGCTTCTTGGCCCAATTTGTGAAACCATCAGGCCTCCAGTCCTGCATTTTTCCAGAGGGCAATTTAAACAACAGGCAAGGTGGAAAACTCAGCACTTAATTTTGCACGGTTTGCTGCACTCTTTGTGGAAGAGGCACACATGTAAAACATTGGTAATGTAAGGGAAAAATAAACAGAAAGACAGAGAGATGGAAGCTCTTGTAGTTGCTATCATGAATGCTTTACTGTTCTGGTGATTTTCAAAGCAATCAGAATGAAGAACAGCTATTGCATTCCAAAGGTAAAAATCACACATTGTAATAGTTAAATGCATGGATACAAAGTTCTTGCTTAATTACTAACCATCACCAGGATTATATTAATATTTCAATTTAAGTTTATTGGAATGAACGGGAATGGTCAGTTCTGAATTGTTACATTTCATTTCCCCTCTGGTCTACCATAAGGACTCATGAATAGCTTACAGACTAATGCTGCTTTTTGTAGCAACAGCTCCCATTCAGACCAACCACAGCTTTGCCACTGATAACTATCACTTTCCTCAAATGCTTTGTTTACTTACACTGGACTACTCATACCTGCTTTATGTCTTCTGGTAACCATTGCACATCAACTCCTTTAATTTAGTGTTTTGGTGAATTCATCAGGGCTCAGACTCAAAGGACTTAATGACACACTAGATTTTTTTTCCCAAAGATTTATATAAGAAATTTCAAACATAAGTTTACAGCTAAACAAAATGTGAATTCATTACTTCATCATTTTGAACCTTCCACTATTTAAGAGACTGATGAATAAAAATGGAAATACGTTTTATCTGCTTAGCAGGTTAACTTTCTACAAAAAAAAATTAACAGGAACACCATATTCCCCAGAGATTCTATTTTCACCATCTTTGTTTTCTTCATTTCAAAGGTGATGAGCTGAAGATATTCCTAAGGAAAGCCTCACCACTGATATTCAGCAAGACCCTGAGCATTCTGAGCCTTTGAAATCAATGGAAATGGGAAATCCTCAGCATCTCTCACAGCTACCCTCAATCAAGTGAAGGGCTGTTTGCAAAAATTAGAGGTCTGATTTTTTTGAAGGTATGCAAATGATATGCAAAACTAAATGCTGATTCTGGTCTTTCTATGCCTGTTAGCCTTTCTGGAACCAAGGGGCACAGAAGGGACAACCATGTATTTTTAGGAGTCTATATCTTAGCCTTTTATAGTGGGGCTCTTTCACTTTCATTTTTTGGATGTAAAATGCTAAAATCATTATGTGTTAATGCTAAAATCACTGTATTAATCCCACAGCACAGTGAAAACCGTAGGGATTTTAGCACTTTCCCCCATTTTTATCTTGCTAATAGCAATCACTGAAATTAAGTATTATTAAATTACATAATGTAGATTATTTACTTTAAGGTATTTAGCTAAGTAGATTATCTAAATTGTATCAATTAAAGCAATTATTCAAATTGCTCCAATTTTAATTTAAAATCTCTGATTATGAATTTAAACAATACATCAGGAAAGATTTAATAGAAACATATGGAAAGGATGGACAGAGCTTCAGAGAAATATACAAGTCTTTCTTAGTTCTAAATGTCACCCCAATTCATATACAGATTATATTCTCTGGAAGAACTAGCCATGCAGAAATTAGTGACCTGATGGATTACTTATCTTATGAAAACTACTTTTTCTCTATGTCCACTAATTTACAGAGGAAAGGACCACTGACTACTCTGAGCTTTTTCAGTCATCCACAGAAATATGCCCAGAATGGACCAAGGGACCTTACAGACTGGCTGCTGCTCCCAGAGCCCTGAGGACACCAGCACTGCTGGAATGAAGTCTCGTGTGTTAAGTGGATTTTTAGCACTTTATGCTAAGGGAGTATCTCCAAAATATGTTTTGGTTGTTCAACTGGGTTTCTTTCTTAAGTTTGGCTTTACCTCAAGACATCACAATCCCAACATTCATGTAAGGATGAATATGTGCTCCAATCCAGATGACCTAAACAGAGAAGCTGTGGTTCCCTGGCAAAGTTATGAGGTATCTTAGAAGACACAGTTTTTAGCAGAGAAAAATATTTACTGAATTCTACCTTTTCACAGAGGGAAAGCACAGTGCCAGCTTGGATTATTGCAACCTGCTCTTCATTTCTCAAATTCTAAAACACAAAAAGATGCATTTTAAATTGGGTTAAAAATTCATCCTTTAACACACGCAATCGGTTTTGACTGTACTTCAAAAAATACATCAATTATAACATTTAGGATTTTAAACATGACCAAAAAGGATCCCAAGGCTGAAAGTATTGAAAGTTAAACCAAGGGTGCCTAGTTCCACTCTATTTCAGCATACCAGCCCCACAATTGTTCAACAAATCATTCAGTGAAACAGATCATTCAGTGAAAATTAAGTGGTTTCAGTCAAGGATTTTGCAATTTTTTTCCTATTTTTGCCAGTTCACTGGACTAAGCCCTGCAGCAAGTCAATCTCCCCTTCATGTACTTCAGAGCTAGACTTCCAATTAAAGAAAACAGTGCAAAGAATAAGTACCATAGAAACCTCCACAGGACTTGCAACATAACATGCAAATCTAGAACTTAAAACTAGTATTATATTGCATTAAAACTAGTATTATAAAGACCTTGATCTGTTAATCCAGCTATAAATCTCAGCTCCCTGGACTTTTTTGCCCCAAATATGTGACCAAGATTTTATACTGTATTTAGCAATAAAGAGGAAAAAGGGGAGACTGTTATCCTTGCCTTTCTCCCAGAAAATCCACTCCTGGCAGTGACAGCCTTCACAGAAGAAGGTGCTACTATTGTTATTCAAGAGAGATAATTCACAAACAACTTGGTTTGGTTTTGACTTCTGTTCTATATTTTTTCACTTTGCCTATTACACAGTGCCTTTTTTCCATGTCATACAGTCAAGACAATATCCTAGCTTGAAAAATTACACTTTTCACTACCATCAGTTTAACTGAAAGATTTCATGTTTGTAAAAGCAGTTCCTAATATTTTTCATACGAATACAGGCATATAAAAATCACCCTGTGCATTGTGTTGGATGTTAGTATCTGCTGTGGGGAAAAAAGCACTTTAAATTAACTATGAAACTGGAGGTACATTTAGAAGTAAAAAATTGTTACCCCATTATCTCCAAGAATATCTAGCTTCTTCATAAGTTCAGATATATTCACGTCCTGAAAAAGATGTTCAACACTTATTTTTTATGAAGTAGATGAGAAACTTTTCATATGCTACATTTTATGTATTCTTTATTCACTTCTGCATCCAAAAAGACTTCAAATGTGAGTAAGTGAAAGATTGGTTTTGTATCACAATTACAAAAGTGTTACTGATACTTTCAGAGCAAAACCAAAAGTCACTCTCAACTATAACAAGCAACTTGGATATTTGTGCATGAGGATAGAATGTTCCTGTATCATTCACACTTACCATCCTGCTAATGTGTGTAGAGGAAAGATCAGAACTGATAAACAGGTCTAAAAGATGTAAAGATAAAGGGCTTACTTTTTGTTAGTTTCTTTGGAGTGGAGCATCAACCACACCAAGCTACAGAAGTTAAAAGGACAGAGAGCATGAACAAATAATCAAGGTTTTCTGGGTGCTTTGCTTTTTTACTTTCGTTTTTAAACAAAACCATGGAGTTTTAAATCAGCCTGTCAGTGGCAGAAGGGAATGTGCACAGTGGGCTGAACATGTTCCTCCAAAAATTATTAGCTCATAATCATCTTTCTAATTAGACAGCCACGTTTCTCTGACACTCAGCTCTCATATAACGACTGAACAACCCATTCTTATTAAGTCTCAGCCACTGAAATAAAGTAAACCACTCTGATTCAAAAAAGAGATGAATAAATTCATGGAATCACAGAATCATAGAATATGCTGAGTTGGAAGGGACACATCAGGGTCATTGAGTCCAACTCCTGGCCCTGCACAGGACATCCCCAGGAGTTACACCATGTGCCTGAGAGCATTGTCCAAACACTTCTTGAACTCTGCCAGGCTTGGTGCTGTGACCACTTCCCTGGGGAGCTGTTCCAGTGCCCAACCACCCTCTGGGTGAAGAACCTTTTCCTGATAAATTCACATGATGTCTGTGTTAAACACTGTGCCAGCATCCATTCCTAGGCCCCAGAACTCTATTTAAATTAAATAAGTTGTTGCAAAGGGTCATGGAACGGTTTAACCAGTGGTAATCACATTCTCCTGAACTATCCCAAGCTTGTTCTGCAAGTTAACATGGACCAGGGATCATTTCCACTGCCAGCTTATATTCAGACATGCTATTTGAAGGCAGGAAGCCTTGAGAGCATGGGAAAAGACCAGCTCATGTTAGTCCCAAATGCTTAGTGGACATACATGAAGCAAAAGAGCCTTGTTAAATGCTGCCACTCTCAACTTCTGCTCATATTCAGCACTTAGGGAAGGCCAGCATGTCACAAGGCCATGTGTTGTGTTCAAGTGGTTCTGTCCTTAGAAGTCCCCTTGCTCTCTTCCCAAAACCTTCAGGGGTGTTCTCAAATCTTACAAGAGCTATTTAACAGAGCACATCACTGGCTCTAGAATGGTGCAGATCATAACATACTTTATTGTTTGAATGGATGTTAAAAACACCACTATTGATCATGATCAGCATTGACAATGCTGAACAGAAACTTCTTTAGCCAACCAGTCATCCTAGTGAAGGATGGAATTTACTAAGACATGCGAAGTCTTGCATCTAGTGAGACAGAAATAATCATTCTAATTTATTTCCATATGACACATAAAAGGAAGAATCAGAAACCAAATCAGATTTTGCATCTCTCTGGAATCTGCATTGCTACTGATGGCTAATAATTTTGAAAAACACTGAAAACAGATAAAAGGTCAACTATTTCAGCCTGCCCATATTAGGTGACTGCCCCCTCTTCCAGTTAAGCAAACTGAAAGGCAGATTGAAAAGAACCCACCTGTAAAGGCATATCACAGATGACAATGGAAAAAAAATAGGAATTATGGATTATGATACACTGTACCTGCTACAGCCAACATGCAGATTAGAATAACAGATAAACTAAATGCAGGTCTGGCTCTATCAGAAGGTAACATGCTAACTGATAACTCTTGGTGTGGTTTGGGAGATGAGTATCCAACCAAATCTGTAGGGAAGAACCAGCTTTAACTTTTTTCTTTCAGACTACTCAGCTTCCTAAAAATATGCAGCCAACAATTTCAGTTTATTTCCTCTAGAGATCATACTGTGCTCATCAAAGCACTGAATAGCAATAAGCCTCCTTTAAGAGGACTTGTAAACACAACTGAAAATATGACAATAAATCACTAGTCAGTGGCACTGAGATTATGCTTTAATTACTTGTAGAAAAGTCACTCTGGCCTGTTGTGCAACATTACTGACAATACAAGTCTGAATTCAATCTTATGTGAACCAGTATGCAAAACAAGTTGCACAAATAGCCTGTTCATGGGGGAACAAGAGGGAAAAGAGTAATTCTTGCTTCCTTATATTAAATGCTAATCAAGGGAGATCCTGATGTTTATCTTGTTCTAAAAGAATTCCACCTAGCTGAGTGAGTTTTGGATCAGGCACCTCATGCTTCAGGGCCCTGGCCTTGGCAAATAACTTAAGCATATTCATTCAACAAACAAAAGGCTTCACTAAAATGAGTGTAATAAGAACTGAATGTCATATTTCTGAACTTAAATGGAGACATTTAATATCAAGAACCATGTGCTGTAGCTAGCCTGACAGTGAATCACATCAACATCTACATTCTTCCCTAGACCAAATGTAAATTATCTTGACTGACCAGCCTTCAGTTTCACTGAGGAATTCCTGAGAGACAACCAGAACATATTCTTATGAAACTGTTTCCCCAGTTAGAAATATCTTTTCTTACTAAATTTATGTTTTCACATTGTCTTCCCTGGCAAGTGTCAAACTATTTGTTTGGGTATTAGATTGGTCATTCAGAAAGGGTTCCCAGCCATACAATTGTTTGTAGTGCTCTGCATATACCTTTATTCCTTCCTGATGGCAGAACAGCTGAAGTGCACTTCCATTGTTTTCAGGGAAGGTGGTTATGTGAAGATTAAATGCTGGCGACCTTCGCTCTCTCTCCTGAGGAAAGATTTGTTCAAAAACATTTGTGATTATATGTTAACATTTATTCCCCACCTTTACAAAACATATTTGTACATTAAAAAGGCAGATTCCTGTTTCATTCCAGATCTGTGGTATTTACTCTTACTTTTACCATATTTGAAGAATTCTGGCTAAATACAAAAATAGTGTTGGCTGCCAAGTGATTCCATGCACTGAGTTTTGCAAAGTTACCTGACAGTTCCCAGCTGCTGAACCTTTGCAACACTGGCCTTAATTGACTGGAGCCCTAAAACACTCTGCAGGTTTTTATGGTGATTATAACCTTACTTAGTTATTACTTTGTTTCTTAGAAGAATAAATGAATTAAGAAAGAAGAATCTCCAGAAAAAAAATTTAAACTCCATCATGAAATAGTAGTATTGAAGATTTTCTCACTAAAATTAAACCTGTGTATTTGCTCCCTGTTTATTCTACAGTCAACCTTCCCATTAGAGCATTTAAAATCCCCATTCATATTCACTGCACAACCCAGGATGTCAGAATATGTTGAAAGGCAGCATTATTCTACAGTTAGGATGTTCTTTGTGCCAAAACTAAAAATTATAAATTCCTGTTTATCTAAAGCTAAGTTATATCTAAAACTTAACTAGTCCATATATGAGATCTCCATACATTTATTCAAAATACTAACCTATTATTCCTTCAGAAGGCAGAAACAACATAAAACATAAAATTTCAACAAGAAATTTTACTTAAATCAAATTTTAATGTGTTTGTGAAAAATGACTGGACTGAAGGCTCTGAGCAACCAAAGCACAGGGTCTTACTCTGAATTCTCTCTGGCCATGAGAACATGGGCAAGAAACACCAGATTTCATCTCCATATTATAAGGGGATGCTTTGGCAACATGAGCTTCATTTTCTGAGAGAGAGCACTACTACAAATATTTCAGTCCCTATGACCATCCATGTATTACTCCATTTTCTAAATCACCAATGAGGTGCTTTAATTGATATGGCAGGCAGGCTGCATCCATTCACTTAAGCAAGTTACAAAGCATGGCAAATTTGTTCATTAACTAAGTTAAACCTAATTTGAAACTACAACGTAGAGAGAAAAATCTTCATGGTCTCTGCATTTTTCCCCCCTCACAGATTTTATTTAAATGTAAATAGTATTTACATTAATCGTCTAATTATGAAATGGGCTTAATGACTTAGCTTTTGTAACCCAAAACAAGAAGCTTAATTCTTGTCAAAATTCAGTTATGATTTTATATATTGTTAAAAATTCATCAGCTGCTATTGCATTCAACTCACCTAAACTTGCGTGAATTGATAAACAAATGATTGTTGTTTTATATTTTACCTAATTTTCATCTGCAATAATGTAGCTGTTCTAAAAAATACTGTCCTGATTACCACAAGAGCTGATGGTTTTCCTAAAGCATTGCATTGTCAGTCACATTTGTGTCTACATGCTTGTCTGCTAAGGAAAAAATCTTTTCCTGCAATCACGCAAAAATACTTCCATTGTTGTTCTGTGAAAGAGGTTTTTAAAGCTTTGGCACATGACAAAACTCAACATGACACACTGAGCTGTCTTTTATGTGATTCTTCCATGTGAGAAATACATTTATGAAGGATGCATTGAAGAATATTTCTTCGTTTCCTAAGAAATCTTTTTTTGGATAATTTTACTTCTACCACCCACACTTTAGGAAACAGTTTCTAGTCCAACTGCCAATTCAAATAATTAATTGTTCTATATTTTACTTTACAGTCCTTTAATAAAAATATAAAGATATGTGTTAGAAAGCACATTTATTTTTCTGAACACCTACTGAAATTCTAATAACCTAAATTCATAATATTGAATATGAGGGGCTACGACATCAAAACATATGGTTGATAAAGGATGAAAAAAAGATTAAGAAATGTCAGACAAAAAGAAGGTCCACATAACAGGAAGACATGACATTTTCATCTGTATCGGAGAAGTTACACATGCCAAGATTTTTGGTGAAACGTGCTGGGTGATAAAAACGGAGGAGTGACAATGACAGGTTTCTTGGAGAGTTTATTCTAAGCAGTGTTAAGAATGCTGGGGATTTTTGAAACTGAACAATGTGTCATCAGGCAATACAACCGTGTGACAACTGCATCACACACAGCTACTTCAGTGTTACTAAATTCAACATGAGCCCAGTTTGGGAGGGGATGAGAACCACTGCTTTCTACTGTAATCACAGGCTACATGTTCCGAGTGTTAATAACAAATAATTTTCCTTATTTCATTTATGCAAAGGATAGAATTTGTTTGCTATAGGCAACATATTAGTTTCACATACAGAAGTTGTATTTGTGCTTCACCACTTTGCTTTGACATTGCCAGAGGTCTGGGTTGTTTTTCTTTTCATTTTTTCATTGACTGAAGCCAATTATTTCCAGTCCATGACCACTTTAACCATGAGGAAATGGATTTAAGGTAAGAGGAATTCTTTGGAAGATGTTGTCAAAATATGTTCTTTTTAAGATAAATTTACTTCATATGAATGTTGTCAATCTTAAATTAATGGCATTTAAAGCAATTTTACATTGATGTGATGGATGTGTCAGATCTTTAGTCAGATCATTGCATGCAAGATGTGAGAAGGTGTGTTAATTTAATCAATGCCAGCCAAGGCTGTAGTATACATACCAAGTGATTTTACATGCAGGAAAGGAGCAGTTATGGAAATGAAACAAATGAAAAAGGCAAATATTGCAAAACAAAATATTTTATTAGATGAAAACCAAACTATATGCGATTTATATTAGCTATATTACATCTTTATAAACATTAGTGAGCATTCTCTCCAAAACTTTTTAAGGCAGTGGCATCAATTTCATTATCCAAAGATACAACATTTAAAAAATAGATACCTAAGTGACTTCCCTTAAACATGCACCAGACATCAGTAATCTTTACAGGAATTTCAGCTTGGGTTCAAACATAATTTCTGCTCCATTTGAGAGTTTGCAACAGAGAGAATCTCTTACTTCAAGCTCTAGCACTCTGAATTCTAACAGCTCATTCTGGTCTTTTGCATCTTGCATCTCATTCTTCAGCTGATGCTCTTCTTGTTCCATTCTGTAAATCTGTGAGACAAACACAACACGGTAACACCCTGTAAGCACTAGGAAAGATACTGCACAGAGTTAAAAGCCAGAGGTTTAAACACAGCTGTTCATTATTAATTATTTCTGTTTTTCATTACACATTGGACTGTGTAGACTGTCTTAGAGATAAAAAAGGAATGTCACATCAGAAAGTATTTTCGAGAACTATCAGCAGAAAATGGTCAATGGTCTCTTAGAGTAATAATCTGGAAGTAGCATAAAAGTGATATGAATATTGTATATCAATAAGTTAAGTAATAGAAGTTTTCTTTTAAAATCCAGCAAATGAAACCAGATTACATTAACAGTTGGGTAGCCTGTTCTCATTGTCTTGGCCTAATTAGACATCTAATCTTTACAGTATATGAAAGACAATATTGCAGGAGGTTTAATGCCTACTTTTTAATTTGCCAGATTTTTGCCTTGGGGCACTAACAATGACAAAACAGAAATTCAATACTGCCTATTAATTATGCCAACTAACAGCTTTGGTCTACTGTCTAGTTTAACTGGGTGATCTTTGTATGAAACTAAATAGAAGTGTAACATCTGGCATAATGTACTTTAACATTTATAATGCAAATGTAAGTGTCCAAATAAATTAAACCTGGCTGTAGCTAAGATAATCACAATTTTTAATTTGGTTATCTTATTCCCATTGTATTCATATTAAGCTACTAATTAACAAAATCAATTTTTGACTCCCTGAGTCAAACTTTCCCACCACTATCAATGAAAACCAATGCAGATGCTCAGCTCTGAGTATCTCAGGTAATATAATAAGCCTTAAACCAGTCAGTATTACTTAATGGGTGGAAAAACTGTAAAAAGTTTGAAGGGAGCAGGCAATTTTGTTAGTGGTCAGGACAATAATTATCTTTGTGTAACTATGTATTTTGTTGAACACTAGAAACATCATCCAGCTTGGGATCTACTGTTGGCTATATATTTAATTCCACAATAAAAAGCAGCATTGATTCCTGAAGAATATAAAGGCATATTGGCACTGTGATCAGAGAGTTTTATTTGGGTTTCTGTTTCTGGCAAGAAATAGAGCAATTTCATGTTGATTTTATAGTACTTAATGCATTAAATTTCTTTTATGATAAAGTGCAATGATGGCGAAAATGTTCCCACATACCTTCTCTAGCAACTCCTGATTTGTTCTAATTAACAGCTGCTTTTCTTCTACCCATTTTGAATCCTACGAGGAAGAAGAGGATTAAAATACATATGTTTTCTTAAACAAGACCAATGAATGACCACAATAATTAGAAGATTTCAGACATCATTGTACATTCAAGTCTAAAATGGTCACACATTGAAAAATAAAGCTATTATAAACATTTCAAGGATGTATAGCATTTTATACTACAGTGAAAATAAAAGTTCTTTCATTTCCTGTAGCAGTCTTTTCTTTCCTAGTATGTCCCCGCTAGCATCTACTTAAAAATCTTTACATGTAGCAATTGTGGGTCACCACAGTTATATATTTTATGTCATTTTAAAAACATTCATTTACCCAGTTGAACTCAAAACTATTGATTTCCATTGCAAAGGTTTGGGAACTTTGTTGCAAAATCATCCCATTTTAAGTGGTGCAGTGCAAATCCAAAGGGAGAAAGGGAACAAAACCCTTTAATTACTCCCAATGACTGAAAATAAGCTTCAGCAATATAAAGTTAATTGCCCCCTGCTAAAAATCTGAGAACCTGACTAATACACTGTTTGTAACAAGAAATTCAAGGCTGTGGAGAAAGGGAAGTGATGCAAGACATTGCATACTCCATTTGGAAAATGCATTTCTAATTAATCACTTTTTCCAAAATGAATCTTTCATTTTAGGTTTTCCCATGGTTTCAAAAGGCCTCATTAAATAACCCTTTAGAGAACCAAGCTACAAAAACTCATGGCCAGCCATAGCTGGACATTCAGATTTAATGGATCATAACAGCCAAATTTGCCCTTGTTTTTCCTGTAAAGAACAAGATTTACATATCCTTGATAATGCTGCTCTAAAAAGTTTAATAAAACAACATCCAACACTTAACATGCCACACTAACTCTAGATCAAATTGTCTTCTAGGTTCAAGGGATAATTTATTTAAAATCTAAATGCCTTTACTAAAGTATTAAAGACAATACATTATTTTTCGTCAAGCTATTTGCACACTGATGTTGCACAAGAAATCAATGAAATGTAGATATCCCAGCCCACCAAATGTCCTTGAAATGTCAACCAAAAATCTAAAGTATTGTATTGTATTCACTCCAATTAGCATTTTTTTTAAATTTCTAAGTTTTCCACCTACTGCCCCCTACAATTTCATATTCTACTGTTCTTTCTCTTTTTTTCCACTCATACACAAAAATGCATTTCCTGTAATAAACAAGCTCTTCGTGGTTGTGATGTTATAAGAATAACATAGTAAAATGAGTACTGAAAAGGCATTACAGTTGTCAAGAATTTTTGAGGCAAGTTAAAGAAATGTTGAAAATAAAACCTGTTGTCTAGTTTAGTATTTAACTAGCATTTTACTGAGGTCAAGGAGTGAACAAAGAGTTGCATGCACAGACTTAGGGTGGATATCCCAATGCATGGACATGGTAAACATATCCATAGGCTAAGGTTCAGCAGCTATATCGACCTGCAGCCTCAACTACTCCAGTTCACACAAGCAGAAAAAACAGATCAGTCTGCTCTACTGACAATAAATTTCTGTGTCTTTGTTGATGGAGTCCAACTACACTTTCTGAGAAAATCTGAACTCCAGCAGAATTGTACTTACACACCAGATCACTGAGAGAGTTGAGCATTCATCCATCTGGCACATTACATACTCCAATACTTTTAGATTTATTATTTACCGTTATTAATATTTTTTAAGAATTTCTTCACTTAATATAAAGTTTCTAATGCATGCACCTCAATGTACCTTGCAGAAGAGGATTACTAGTTTTGTGTTACTTCTGGGGGAATACTGGCAGGTCCAGCCAGAAGAGAGATTAATAAAAACCATTGACAGTTACATTGAAATTACACATCCATTGTTATAAACCAAGCTTCACACAGTTTTTTAACAATAAGCCTCTCATCTCATGCTCTGAATTTGACTTCAGGAAAATGGTAAAGGTCTTTGCCGCTTCTCTTTCCTAAAGCTGTAAAGTAAGACTAAAATTTTCTGTAATAATAGACTTGGATCTTTTGATTCATTATTTCCTTTATAAACACACTTTAGGATCCCAGAGGGAACATTTCGCAATTATTTTTAAATCATCATCACTATCATGACTGTCTAAATGACAAAGTAATAATAAAGTAATAAAAACACCAAACACATAGTGCACAAATAATTCAGTTTATCATCACAACCATTTATTTTGTTGAATGTAAATACTAACAGGTCAGGAGAACCAAGCAGGTGCTGGAGCTCCCAGCAAGACATTGTGATCCCCTCTGTGGAAAGCTAATGCTCAGTGTACAAACCAGCCCACTAGAAACATCATAGTGCTCCTTGTCACATCCCTGCTCACCTCCTCAGGATTACTAAGAGATACAAAGTTGAAAATGTGATTCTGAATCTCAGAGTGAAAACTAATTAAATTCTAATTTCCAGATATACCTTTTTGACATAACACTCTTGAAGAAAAAGGACAGAAGTAATTCCTCACATGGGTATCCAAATTCATTTCTCTTATTCACATACACAGCACTTACATTATACACTCTAACAGTCAACTATTTTGTTAATGTTTTCAACTACATCACAGTTTGTCCACAACATCTTTTTCATCAACACACCAAAACAGCAGCAGTAGATGCTTGAGAGGTCTTTGGCTTCATTCTTTCTTCCAGGAATTCAGTGGGTCATCGTTTTTAGATTGATAACATATTCTCAATTTTTAGTAATACTGTATTTACATGGAATTCACTAAGAAAATTGCAATTTGTGTGGATGCCAACATAAATTATTTTTGTCCTTAATTTGAATATGGTCCCCAAACCTTTGCATTTATACAGAATCTTACAGAAAATTTTTCTTTTAAAGAATAAACCACAGTGTTACCATTCATTTGGCATTATATGTAGGTTATGTGTGTTCACTGCTACTGTGTGTGTTCACTGATACTTTTAAATGTGTATCTATAGCTAGCTCTATCTTATTTTTTTTTACTATAAGCTACCAGCAATCTTAAATTTCTTATTACCAACAATAAAGCATAAAATAACATCTCCCCAATTTCTACTGTGTGTTTTAACAGTTACACAACTGAAAAATCTGCAAATGCATGCTCATAACTCTTAATCAGACTTCCTGAGGACCCTAGACAATATTAAATATGCATCAGTAGACACATATTTGTTGAGTATTTACATATATTATATGTACTGAAGCATAAGGCCTGATTTTACTTCGTGTGATGGTTTGGGAATCTGAAAGCAATTGGGTCCTCTGAGACTTTAAACCCAGGGGAGCAACACCACAAGTGGCTTCCAGTAACCTGACAGGCTCAGTGGTTTGTATCCCTAGTGTGTCTAAAAGTTGGGGTTTTTTTTAAAGTTTTCTTTGGTACACATCAAAAATATTTCCCAGTACAAATATAGAATATTTATTTTATTAGAATTTATAACAAACACTAACAAAATGGAAAAGAGGAGAAAGGCCTTCACCAAATGACAATGGGAACAGAATTTACACTGCATGTACACATGGTTATTTTGATACTATGCTTTAGTGTATTTCAGTGCTAGAAAATGAGTCTGTAATGACATTTGCTTAGACTGCAAAATCCTTTCCCTTAGTTAAGCAATCTATTGCTGCAGGAGCAATCAAGCTGCATCATTCACACCAACACACCAGTAAGCAACGAAGATGGCAAGAGCACCACTGCATGCAACGGAGAAAATGATGTGGGAAAGGACATTAAGAGAGCCTTTTACCTGTCCTTTCTCGATTAGAGCTTTCTCCAGGTCCTCAATTTTTGCCTGACACCTGAGAAGATCAGCTTGCAGTTGTTCACGAGTCTGGAGAAGGGGGAAATAAAAAGTAAAGATATTTTCTACTGCTTTATGGGCTGTCCAGTCAGCTTTTAATGCTTTTTATTAAAATAGTTGCTTTTCTGTTTATGTTACAAAATACTTGAAGCAGTCAGTTTAACATGATTTTTCCTACCCAGCGTAAAATGATGTTAACATCACATATCCAGTGACAAAGTTCTTACCAGGGGAAGAAAAAAAAAATTAGAAACTGAAAAAGCTCTAAGAAGCTAGTCATAAGCTTTAGTAATTTAAGGCAATTGGGGAAAAAAGGGACAAGAGGGAAAGAGAATTGCATTAAGCACTGAAAAAGGCCTTTAGGTTAATAAAATATATTGACCCAAAATAATTTACATATCCCATAAACAGCATATGCTGGTCAGTTCTCCTCATTGACATGATTATTACACTAACCACAGTAGGTATTGCCCCCTAAGTCCAGTGATGTCCTGAAAGGGACTGGATCATACAAGGTACTAAACAAAAAGGATATAATATAAAGCACATTTCTGGAGACCCTCAGCCACTGAGGCTCCTTGAGCTACTGCAAGTATTTTTCCCACCCTACTTCAGGTACTTTTTCACCCAAACAGTTTAAATATTCCTACAGGGATTTCCTCCTACATCTTCGGGTCCTTGTTTACCTTAAGCCTCATCTAAAAGTAACAGGAAATGTTCATCCCACCAAAATAAACCATGCAAAAAGCTACCTTCTGACTCACTCAAACGATGGATTTGCAGGGATGTGACAAAAAACCCCAAAATGCCATTAAAAAGAAATAGCAACAATTTCCAAGTCTACAAAAAGGACAGTCTGCAAATGCCTGCAAAATAAAATTTTAAAAAGCCCATGAAGGCAAAGAAAATATATCATGGTCTCTCGTAACTGGCAAATAGATGACTGCCCCTGAAATCTTACTTTAATAGTAGATGGAATGCTTCCATCCTGATTCTATCTTAAGAAGTGATCTTCAAAGCCTTTATTGCTTTCCTTGGCTAAGTGTCCTACTTAAAAAGAGTGTCAAAACAGACCAGGCTTTTGTAAGATGCTGAGAACTCTAACAAATAAAGCCATAAAGCAGTAATTCTACTATCAAAAGAACTATATTTCACAGGAAAAAAAAAAAAAGTAGTTTAGGTTGGTGGAGTCCTTTCCCACTAGTAATTTTTAAACACATTAAAATCATTGTTCTTCTGCATCCTTAGCAACACACTGAAGTGGCACAGCACACTGAAAGCCACATGTGGCAAGGCAGTAACATGTACCAATTAACAGTATTTAATATGTTTGTGCATTACTGGGGTTTTGGGAAGTTGTAGAGGGAAGAAGGTGAGGGGATTTTTAACTGCTGGCTCACGTTCAACTTGGTGTCCATCAGGAGCCTCCACTGCCTTTTGTGCAAAACTGCTTTCCAGTAAGCCAGAACCAAGATTTGGGTCAGATTTATTTCAGTTTGGGTCAGATTTTTAATAAACAATGAAAGTACCTAAGTACTTGTAACAACCTACCCTAAATCCATCGTGTCACTATCCAAATTGCAGATTCAGATGGGTTATCACTCCCATAGCACTGGCTTACTACTGAAATCTTTAATATGTTATACATGCTAGAATAAAGTATAATGACATCTCTGTTCTGATTGCACCAGATCAATCTAAATTGTCACTTTACTGATGACACCTTCTAATCCTCAAAAACATTGGGCTTTGCATTTCACTGAGCTGCAAAGATACTTCCTGCTATTACAAATTGTTTCAGCTCTTTCCATTATATCAGAGTTAAAGGAATTTCAGTTAAAAAATTACCCTTGCTTCTCTCTCTGCATCCAGGGTTCCACCAACTTGTTCTTGGAGCAAGGCATATGCTCTTTGCAAAGCTTGATATTCTCTTGTTAGCTGGCAAAACCTGAGTTCAGCTTCTTCTTTAGGTGTGCTCTTAATGGAGAGGGAGAAAAAACACATTTGTATAAATATATATAATAATGATTTTGTCTGTATAGAAGACAGACTAACAAACATAATAAGCAACACAACTTACACTATGTCTCAAAAGTTTAATGAAGGTATAAAATCCTAAGAGAAATGGAAAGGAAAGAAAGGATGATGATAACTGTGTCTAGCATACAATTCAAGGACAGTGTAAGTTACCATATAAGGCAGCAATGTATAGAAGTGTGAAAACTGTCAGGGGAAGATGAAACAGTTTTGTGCAACACTGCCAGACTCCAGAGCCACAGGGGCTTCAGAAGGTGTTTGTCCTATTTCTCTTGCAGTCCATCCTTCCCTTACACTTCTCTACAATGCCAGGGCAAAGCACACTGACACAGAAGTTACATCTCAAAAGTCGTAAGACATTTGCTTGAATTTAGTCTTTGAATATGAAGTATTTTCAAAGTCTTTCTTTTCTTTGAATTTTGAGCCACTGACTTGAACACTTATAAGGTCTTTCCTATACTGCCAAGGACAAAAAATGCCCTTCCCTTTAATTAATTTTTGCTCCAGGAACTTGAGTTCTAAGGAAAAGAGATTACAGTATTATTAGTATATTGAACCTAGGAAAAAAGGAAGCTTCTTCTGACTGAGGAGTATTATGCAGAAGTTAGTGAACAAGAAAGAGAGATGAAAAAGAGCATCTAATTCGTGCTTTGTCCTCATTCATGCAATCTTCTAAAGTAGGGCAGCAGCACTGTGTGTCACAGAGCTGAGACAAAACATGTCACTGGGTATTTACTACCTATGATCATTTAAGCCTCCATGAATTGCAAAGGCCTCTCTGAGTACTGTGAGCAAAGAAAGAAAATCCTGATTGTATCAAAACAGTCAAATAAATTATAAGGGTGAAAGGCAAGCTATTGTCTAGTAAGTACTGACTTTTGGCAAAGCAATGTGACTATTCATTTTCTTTTGACTAATAAGAAAGAGTTTGAGGAAAAAAAAAATATTTCTCAGTCCAATATCTGCCAAATCTGTCAGGCAGAATATTATCTTAATAATTTTATTGCAAAGTGTATATGTTTCTAGACTTGAAAAAAACCAAAGGAATTCTCTGCCAAACCTTTTACAGTTCATGTGGTACAATAGCTGAATAAAACTTTGTATTTCTACTTCAACAAGTAGAAAGAAGAATGAATCAGCTACTACTTACATCTTCCAAATCTTCTTCTGGTGTTGCTGGTGTCCTGTCTGTTCTGTCTGTGTTGTATGAAGTTACAGATGATGTTTCTGAATCAACAGATTCTTCATCAAATCCAAAAAATGTCTCCACAACATGCCTCTGGAAAATCAGGTTTTTTTAGTTACTAGCAAAACAGATGAAAAGCCCCAATGACCCAGTAAGCAGCAACCAAGGTCTTCTCTGATGATTATTTTAGTATTGAGGAAGAAAGAAAAGTTCCATTGCAAACTCTTGCTCTCTGATTAAATGAGTTACTTTTTCAACATCATTTGTGTAAGAACCTCCAAGAACTGAATTGCACATAGCACAGACATGAGGTAAATGCCAATAGAATAATGCTTTATAAAACTATAAAACCTAATTACCAAAATCACACAAGTCTTACAAGATTCATAGTAGAGAAATCTAGTATCTATTCAGAATAAAGTGAGCCAGTATAAGGCAACATGTAAGATATGCAAGCAAAAAAAAAAAAAATTCTGGAGACCAGTGTGGAACAAATGTAATTGGTCATACTAATTGAGGAAAAAAAAAAGGAAAAAAGTCTATTTTGGAACACCCTACTTCAAAATATAGATTAATGCTTACCATTTATTTTTTCAATATCATCATTCTCATTTTTTTTTCAACAAATCTGCTCTAATACTATGTCTAACCAAAAAGACAAGCCTAGGGAAAAACACAATTTCATTGCAGGTTTTCAAAATTTTACACAACATTATCAATTAAATGCATGCTTATAGAAAACGAGAAAACATTAGTAGTTAGTGGAAGTGAGTACAGCATCAGTTGTGAAAAAATGTGATTTTTTTATATAAACATATGCATAGAAAGCAGCAAATTTCCATGGAAATTCAACTGTTTAAAAAATCTGCTTATAAATTTAACAAGAATGAACAGATTATTTATTATTAAACAGGTTTTCAATTGTTATTAATCAATAGAAAGCATAATGTTTTACACCACACAAGTATTCTAATAATCCAACACAATTTCAGAGAAGCAAGAAAATGAAGAATATTTTTTAAAAGGGTATTGCTGAGAAATGGAGTCAGGTTATGAAGTAGCCTGGATAGGCAGGGTAGTGGAGAGAGGTGGCTGTAAAAAGATACAGAAAGATCTGTCTATCCATCTCTATATTTTTTGCCCCTGCTTGATACTGAAGCACAGATTTTGATGTCACAGTTTGTTGTTTGAGTTATTTTCAAATATAAATCACAGGTTCTCTATGAGAAGATTATAGTTTGTTCATTAAAATATCCATAAGGATTAAAAAAAGTTATCAGTAGTTATTAATTCTGAGCATCAAGAATCCTACATTTCAGCAAAGCCAAACTGCCTGAGTGGAATTGTGATCTATCAGTTTAATTCAAGACACTGAAAGATTTATCTACAATACCCTATCTCATGATGATTTCCAAATATTTCCCTTTCCCTGCAATTTTCCAGACTAATCTAACTTTAGAGATTTTTCCAGTATATCTCCATTAGTACTGTCTTCTCTTTCTCACAAAGCCCCACAATGCTCACTACATTCTTCAGGCTCAGCACAGCTCTCTGCAGCAGCCAAAATGTCTTGATTTGGGAGGTACCAAAAAATCAAGCCTGTAGGTGTGACTTTTTGCCTGCATGCATGACACCATGTGCTCCATTTCCAGTGTGCAGCCCTGGTCACCACAGTCCACCAGGTCACAGCCTCCTCACTCATAAGCTGAGCAAGCCCATAATAGTTTCACAGTACAGCTAAATCCACTCAAACTGCCAAAGACAGCTCCAAGGTCATGTCCTCAATCACTCCATTGCTTCACTTAAGATGAGCCCTTCAAACAGTACCAAATTTCATTCAGATATTTAAATGCAATGGTATTTAAATGAACTGGTTCTAATTGAAAAGATTTGAAAAGATATCATGCACTCAAAAAACCCAAAAAGCCATCTATTTTCTAAACAGACTATGTTTATCCATATGCATGCAGATAAATATGATGCAGCACAGAAGGCAAAGAGGTTCCAAACAACCTGTAGAAACAACTCTCCTTTTGCAAGCTACTAGACCACTACTTTGTGTATTCCTGAGATCACAGTTACAGTGCTACAGTTCTGGAAAGACATTACTGTTTCCTCACTTGTTTAGGAAGCACAGTGATGTCTTCACCTCACAGAGCTATGTCCAAGATCCTCAAGACAAACAGTTCCCTGGGATAATTTAATCCTTTCCTCCAGCTTACCTTTCTGCCCTACTTAACAAAACAAAGGGCACAAGGAATAGGTTTAAGCTCTATTCTAAAAATATAAAGACTTATCCAGAAAGCTAATGCATTTTCTCTTTTAATTAGTATTAAAACCACTTCAGACTTCTCTTTCATAAGTACAAAGGTTTACCACAAAAAACAAGGTGTAACTAGTTCTTGGGAGATGGCCATCCAGCTTTTCTCCCTCACTGGATACTGGTTGCAGCTTACAGCCATCTAACAGTAATACTAGAAATAAACATTGGGGATTGAAAATAGGGCTAAAGAAATGGTGCTACTTCAAGTTGCAAGGAAGACAAAGCTGTAATCTGAGTAGCCAGCTCAACCCACTTTCCTGACTCCACACTGATCTGCAGATTCAGTTTCATAAACAGCAAGGTACATTTTATGGAGGTAAAGAAGATGATGGCAGGCAAACAAAACTCAAGAAATTATAATGCAAACTATATCATATAATCACTTTGCAGTGCAGATAAGTTTAACTCAAACATGCTGAGAGCAAAGCCAGGGCATAAAGCCAGCTTCAGACTCTTCTGTTGATATTTCTACATCCTGCTCTTCTGCCCTGATCTGGCTGCCTGTGAATGTGGCTCAGAACCACCAGGAGCTTTGGGGGATCCCAGACAAGGACCAGCAACTCAGATGGCCAAAGATGAGCTGCTCCTGCTCGTGCCTCCTGCTCCAGGGCTGTTTGGCCTCAAAATGACAAATGCACTTGAGCAAAGTTCAGCCAAAAACCACAATAAATTATTGTCTGAAGACCAACAAAGTAAGTGTCAAGTGTAGCCTTTGGAAAGGCTGCTAGAAGGCTTCTAAAAGATGGAGAACAAAACTCCAATTTATTATCATATGGCACAGAGAACACAGAACCATGAGGGTCAGCAGCAGCTTAGTTAGAAGTGACAATAAAACCTACCATACCCATGGATTTTTTTCTACACCTCTGCTGTACAGTCACTTTTAGGTGACTCAGGTTAAATATGTGTCTTCCTTTAACCCTGCATGCACACACCCACCCATGCCACTTCCAGAAGTGAAAACAAATTAGTTAAACAACAGTGATTTTCATTTTACATAAACATATATAGGCTGGAAAAGATACTTAAAGCAATGCCATTATTGTGAAAAAATAATACCTGCATTTAAACATTTGACTAGTAGCAGAAGTAGGGGAAAATAATGTGCATATCTCAATAAATAAACCACTTGATTATTAGATGTGAGTGAATTCTGGAAATCGTATTTCCCATCACTAAAAAACCCAGCACTTAAAGGACAGTTAAAAGTCAACCATTTTTAAGTGTTATAAAGACTGCCTGTAACATTTGGATTTACAAGTGAACTGCTCTTTTTTAAGTCTCCTTCCTTTTTAAAGAAGCTGTATTTTTATCATTTTGTGGAGCAGATACTTTCCATAGCAATAGAGATAAGGTATTTAATTATTGTATATTACTGGCACATTTATGAATTGCTTCATGACATAACTACAAAATAGCCACTTTTACTGTTGATCATCTAGGATCTGAAGCAACCAGCTACAAGAACTGATTCACAGCAAAACCAAAACAAATTAATTCAGAAGGGAACAGCTGTAGAGAGAAAAAAAAAATTAAAAAAAAATAATCAAAAGACGTGTGAGTCATGTAGTTGTTGATAAACACTGTAATAAATAATAAAGCATCAATAAATATATCAACTCCAAAGGAGATTCCACACATGGCTTGAAAGCTGAACCACAATGGTGTTTGAAAAGTGTATAGAAATGTACAATATTCACTGCATTTTTCTAACTATAGAAATTATGTTTATTCAAGTTTCATTCAAACTTGTTTTAAAAATGGGAACATTCTCAATGTACAATCTAAGAGATTCCTTTGTATTTGTTTGCACATTTCTTATTTCTAAATCACAACTTCTTAACTGAGAAAATAGTCATGTAAATTGCTGAAAAATTCTGATTTGAATTCTAATTTCCACCGACTACTGCCATGCATTTAATAGCAAGTATTTTTTCATGTGGATTTATAGCAAAGTTTTCACATAATCTTAAAGTAAAATTATGCATTAGGTCTTTATAACTCAAGTATTAATGCTTCTACTGAAGTATGGTGCTCAGTAAACATCAAAGTTTAGAATACTATAAATCATAGTGACATATAAACTACATTATATGCAAATTTCAATATAATCCGATTTCTCTGTTGCTAAAGTAGTTTCATTTTACATTTAAATATCTCATTTCCAGGGACTTAATCAAACATGATGAAAACGATCCAAGATATATTTCCTTGTAATGCAATCAGATGTGCTCGCCAGTAACTTCTTACCTTCATGCTTATATGTCATTTCTTGGCAGCCAGAAAAATAGAGGCACACCAAAGCACAGAGGCAGAGAAAAAAAGAAAAATATAAGACAAGAAATATGAACTCCATCACACCAGTGTGCAGGCTTTCCACTACCACAAATACAGCTCCTTTATCAAAGTTTTTAAAAAGGCACAAACCCATAGAGCCCTGCAGTTACCAAAGAAGCTGGGTAAATATATCTTTCTTTCAAATGCATGACTCTATGCATCATGGAATGAATGTAACTCCATTCCACATGTCAAACATGAACTAAACATTAAAAATATTGTTTCTGAAGTTTTTTGGTTATTCCACAACAAAAACTGGAAAAAAGATTTTTTTAAAAAGAACCTGGGAAAAAATCAGGTACCTGACTATACAGTCACTACATTCTCCTCTAAATACCTGGCAAGCACAGAGGATATAAAGCCTATCTTACTCAGCTGCTCCTTTCCTCAGGGAGCCCAAACCAGTTACCAGCATTGCTCCATGGACTCCTATGCCCCTTGGGAATTAAAAGAGTGCTCAGTGAGAGCAACACTAGCAACAGTAACCTAGTGTGCCTACAGAGCTCCAGAAATAACACTGAAATATAATCACAAAAACAAAAAATGAAATTCACATTTTCAAAAGATTCTCAGCTGAACTGATGTTTAAGGCTGTAAAGGCACCTGGACCAGCCTGCCAGATCATTCACACAAGGTGTCTCAAAGATGGAGAAAAGCATGGCATGGATTCTGTTCCAGGTAACAGAAACAACTGTCAGGAAAATTCTCATTAGAAAACAACCACAGACTCATTAGAAAACAACCACAGAGTCTCTGCAGTCAGACTGCCTCAGGAATGAAGAAGGTGGAATGTAAAAGCACCCATTTAGGAAAATCTGCAATAGAAGATGAGTGTAAATCTTCACCTTGTGCACCATGATCCTGGTTATTAGAACAAAAAAGGAATCCTTCCACACCTTCCAGAATGATCTTATCTGACCATTTTCATGAAACCTCATTCTCATGAATTATTTCCTCTTTCTCTTTGTCATGGGGAGTGGGACAGAGCTGGAAATAGATACAACTCCACCAGCCAAACTTGGTAATTCACTGTGGTAATGCTAATTTTACATTTAACAAACCTTAGAAAAGCAAAGCCAAAGATTTAGATCAGTAATTTCTTTTTCCAAGTGTTTGGTTAGGACAGATTAATGCATAATTTCACTACTATTCTATACAGTTATTTCATCTGTATGAGCCAATTTTGCACAGATCATAGAAATACACTTATTCTGTGCATGTCTATATATAAAACAACTCATCTTAGACTGCTTTTATAGTTTGTGGAAAGAAACAGGCAATTTTAGGACAAAATTCATATGTTCTATTTACATATCTCCTTCCAACTACTTAATATTACCACTTTGTCCAGAGTGAGATGTCTGTATCTCATGTCTATTACTGACATCTAACCAACATTTGCAATGCCCAGTTAAATGAATTCTACAATTTTCTTCTGGATTCCTGACACAGGCAGTAAAAACAGAGAGGATGAAGATGGTAAAATCTCAACTCATCTGAGTAAGCAGCCCATTCCACATAGATTGTTTAAAACAAAAACTGTTGGAAAACTGTGGGAAACAGCTTCCTTTGAGGAATTTGATCCTCACAGGACCATACAGGTGGCCTGGAAGGAAATCAGCCTGTATGCCAGGACTGGATTTTTAAAAGTTAACTCTGAGTCAGCATTACATATAAATGTGAATAGTCTACATGTTTATCCAATGGCAGGTGATGAGGCAGTAGTATTATTGATTACTTCTTTCATTCCTTAAGGAATTAGCTCATTTAGAAAGTTTAAATACAGATCTAACTGGTGTGTATATATGGTGTAACTGCTATAGTACATATAATCCCATTCACTTTTCTCTCACAACTTTCTCTTTTTTCACTTGCTTTTGTTTTACAGTCCTGCTTTTCCTGTAAGAAGACAGCATCACATGGAATCTCAAATGGTCTCTACAGCCACCTAAGAGCTAATGGACAGTGGATGGAACAAACTGTAGTAGAAACGTCTGTTACTGATTAATTTGCTCTTTCTGATGTACCTATCATGCCCTAAATAAGAAGCCCACCCCTACTAACTCTGCTGCCCCTATGCATACAGCTCTTGCAGGAAACATTGCAGAATTCCCCCCATTATAGCACTTTTAGCAGACAAAGAATAGCATTGCCACAAAAATGTTAATGGTATCAGCCCATTCTCTCCAATCTTCACGTTTTACACCTCTTGCTTTGGTCAGTAAGGAAATGAGGAGACCACAAAAGCATCAGGTTGCTCAAGACAGAACAGGAAAGGTATAGAGCCTATAGAGCTGAAGTTATACTAACACAGGATATTTTTAAGACATAAATGCATATGTATTGAAGTTTTCATCTTATAGAAATTATTGTCACCAGTTACCAACACCTAAAAATTGACTTAATTAGTTTTGTTTCATGAGGAACTTCACAATTTAGCAAATGATCTTACACATTTAACTCACAGTTAAAGGCTTACAGATAAAGGCTAATAATTAGAGAGAACTATAAAGAGTACAGTTTAAGTTACATACATGTATATATATATCTACACTTTTACTGTCGCATTCTGTTTTTAAAATTGCTCTCAAAACACAAACTTCCAGTCATACTACATCAAGAAAGAATGATTTACAGTTGCTGCAAATATATTTGGCAGGATCTACTGTTACTTCTGATTTTTTTCTTTTTCCTATGTAAAACACACATCGTTATGAGAAGCAGAATTTGAAGAAACTACCAGTGAAACAGAGAGTCCCAAAGGATAATTTTCTCAGAATACAGACATTAGAGAGTGCAGAGCAGTAAAAATGCACCACCTGGAGGTTGCTAGGAATAGACTATGCAGAACACTCTGACACAAAGCATCCATTTATGACAGAATATATCTTAAGCTACCATATAGACGATAAGGACATCTCCACTCTTCATTTCCATTTGTTCCCTCTTACTCCATTTCTCACCTCCCACACACACGCTCCAGGCTGCTAATGTTCAACTTCACAAAAAGCATTATTCAGCAAATTAGTTTAAGCACATGTTACAAAAAACTTTAAGGGCACTTTCTGAAGCAAAATTTTTCTGGTTTTATAATCTAAATTTTTCTCTTGAATCTTGTATTCGAGAGCAGAAAGGTTACTGGAGCATAACAGTTGGAACCATCTTACTACTTATGTATCACACAATATTATTTCAGTAATATTTCAGAGAAATATTATTTCAGTAACATCCCCAGCATGAGTTATTTTTTAATTGTGATTTAGCTCTATGTTGGTACGAGTAGTTTAAAGTGTGTATGTTCTTTAAAATGGACTGAGTATTTGTCCTTTGAAATCCTAGTTGTTTTAAACCATTAAATCATTAATGTCTCAAGCCACCCAAATATTTATGCTACAGTGGCTAAAAGTGTAATTTTATATTTATTTAAAACAAACCCCAAAACAACATCACTTGTGTGCAGTACAAAACTCTTCAATTACCCTAAAAAAAATAAGCACTCACCAGAGGAAACAGAAGAATTATATGGATTTTTCTCATTAAGTAGAGCTTTAAATTCAGGCAGTATTTGAAACAGGTGGTGTTCACAGCAACAGAAATGCATGAAAAACCCAAGGTTTGCTCACCTTTGGAGGCTTCAGACTTTTCCTCCTCTGTTTTTTAGACCGCAATAACCGTTCTCTTTCCTAGAAGGAAAGAGAACATTTTGGTATGGGTTTGCTTTAAAACTACACTTAGATATGTCTAACACACAAGAGAAATATCATGAACATTTTCTTAAAGCCTCTGGTAAAGCTAACACGATGTCTTTATCCTTTTGAATAACACCATGTTACACCACACTGTACTGCAGCTTTATGCCTTCAGCAAACAAACCTTCAGCCATGTACTTCACGCATTTGATGGGAAGTTGGCACGAAAAGGCTTTGTTAAATACTGAGCACAGATTTCTGACAGTTCTTTTGACTCTTTTACCAAGAAGCTCACTATGGAAACAGAATTCAGAGTCCCACTCCAGTGTTCAACCATCCTGAAGAAGCAGGTCAGTAGCCAAAAATGAGTCCAGTCTTAGTAATTGAAAGTCATTATATCAGGCATACTCTGATATACAAGGATGTATATGCAGATATAGTGTTACATCTGACTTATCCTTGCAGGGCAAAAGTCTCAAATCCAAAGGCACTCAGTCTGTGTCAACTTGGTGTCTTTTTTCTACTCCGGTTTTGGTGCAAGATCTCAATAAACTATACCACAACATGAGGAGGTTATGACTGGAAATGCAAGATTTATGTTCGTCTAGATCCAAGAATACTGCCTTAAGTTCCAAAGGAGAAGAGGAAGAAGAGAAGGTAAAAAGTGCGAAGGAGCAAGCAAAAAAACCCAACAACACAGGAGGCAGGTGCTCTGTCTTCTTGTTTTTTTCCTGATTCTTTCCTTAGCTCTGCATCTTTGTTTGCAGCATCTCTATTTTTAAAAGACAGATTGCAGTTCCAAGTGCTTCTTTAGCAGTTATTGCTCACTGCATGGTCTTATTCTAGTCAGTTATTTGCTTTACATTCAGTTCAGAAACTGGAAAAATAGGAAGCTCACAGTAGAAATCACAATAAAATTATTTATCAGCACATTGTTCCAGGAGTTAAGTTTTGGAAAATGCAAAGTAACTGAGAGAAGTACAACAATTTACATAGCACCTTCAATACATGTGGTTTGAAAAATAAGGAGAAGTAATGACTGTCAAGGTAGAATGGTGCAGCTATTTCAAGCTGCAGAATAATATAATATTTTAAGCTAAAGTAAAAACCAGACAGTTGAATTTTATCCTGTTGAAGAAAAGTGCTCTCTTCTCAATTACCTAAAGAAGGTACAGTCCCTGCTTTAACTGGGGTATCCTGCCTCCCAGGCAGGTGTGCAAACAAATGCAGTGCAGAATGAAAAAAATACTTCCAAAATCCCAGTCCTTCCTGTTTCTAATCTTCTTTGTAAGAGGACTTTTTAATTTACTCCCTCAATATAAATCGAGCTACCAGAACAGTAATAACGCAAACTAAAAGCCACTAGCATCTTTTGCAGTCATCTGTGTTTACCTTGACAGCTTTCCTTTTAAGAACTAACCAGAACACCACTGTTGTGAGAGAAGTCAAGCTGACAAGGTTTCAACAGCATCAAAGATACTCTACAGATGACACTGTTAATCAGTTCAGGCAATTCTATTGCCCAAGACTAATGTTCCTATCTCTGTGTATCATATTGGTCTCAGCTGGAGTTAAGCTGATGTATTTTATATTAATCAGACATGGGACGTTTGGGTCATTCTTGGTAACTATGATACATTTGTAGTCTGTAGAGGTGTGGTTTGGGCCAGAAAAGAGAGCTCAAAAGCACAACAATGTGCAGAATTCCACTGCATTCACATTGAAGGCAAAGAATCAATTAGTTTGTACTGGAACCAAAGAAGTTTCCTAGTTAAAAATTTAACTAATGTCTGCAAGTGGAATAGTATCTGTAAACAGGAAACAAAGCAAAAATGAAACAATATTTTAAAATATTTGTTTATTTTACTTTCACACTAAACACAAGTTAATATTATTTGACCAAAGTCAGGATACAATATATTTCCTCATATCACTAGCTGAGACAGTAAAAAGAGAGTCCTTTCATACCCACTTTACACTGAAATATAAGTGAGGTTACCTCTGCCATATACTGCACATCTAATATCATATCACCATCTCTGCCTGTACAGTTTCATTTGGAAGCTAAAGCAGCCTTGCTCTGTGAACCAGACCCTACACCATAGCATCTGAGTAACATCCTACTGCTTGTAACACTGTGACACTGGAGAATGCACACAGACATCAAAGTTTGGCACTGATTTCAGAGAAAAATCCTGGGTCAGAATCTCAGGGGAACTGCCAAGAATTGAGAAAATGTTCCAGATACAGCAATAACACTCCTTCTTGTTTTTTTCTTTTTGGATCTTCTATATTTATTTTCATTTATGTATCCAATTGTTTAATCTGTTTAGACAGAATGCTCTTAAATTCATCATTTTTTAGCAGTCAGTAGTGCCATGTGAGATGTCTGAGTTTGCCTGAGTTCCAGATGCTGCCCCAGAGTGGCCAGGGTCTCTCAGAGATCAGGTATAATTTCTGCCAGCACCAGAAGGGTATATAAAAAATTGCACTTAACAGCACTAAATACCTCTAACACAACTTGAAAGATTCCTCATCAAACACTGCAAACATCTATGAGCATCACCTTAAGGAGCCTTCAGAGTCAGAGGGTAGCAGCTGTGTAACTCTAAACCTTAACTATGCTGCTACCTTTGGTTTGACACACAGAGTTCTCCCCCTCTGTTACAAACACAGCTACTATGCCCAGCTCACCTAGAGATGCTTAGCCAGGCAAAATTAACACCACCAGGTTCCTTTCTTTTAGGAGAACTTCTAGATCAGGGGAGTGCTTGGGTTTGCATCAGAATTTGCATCCAATACAATTTAGTTACTAAGTTTTGGAAAGTGTCCTTTACTCAAGTTCCTCATTTGTTGACAGCCAATTTTGCAAGTAAGGCCAATGGGCTGATGATGCATTTTTCTTCATGAGCAGCTCATAATAAGTAAATATTTTTAATACAAAGATTCATACACATTCCAAAAAATTCATTCACTACCTGAGAAATAACAAGAACCCTTTGACACCAAAGAACTATTTCTGTATCACTACTACAACTGGAGTTCAAACATTCCTCTCAAATCTTTAGCTTGCCTATAGATGTGTGTGCATGCACATGTGTATACCAGTCATAAACATTACCACTGTGAGATCATCAATAACATGCTGTTGTTCTTTGACTTGCAGTCTAAGGAATTCAATTTCTTGTTCCTCTCGTGTGCTGCTGAGATCATTCAAAGATGTGTGCCTCTTCAGTGCTGGTTGTGCAGACACCTTCTCTTTCTACAAAAAAAAAAAAAAGATTTAAAGTGTCTTGCTGCAACAGGAGAAAAATTCTCATGTGTGTTGTAGCAACCAAGAATTCTTTGAACTCAACAGTGCATACTCACTAGAACACATACTACTCTTTCAACAACAAAAAAAATACACATTCTGTATGCCTCCGTGTTAATCTCTCACATAAGATATTTTAAAACAGAATCAAAGAACACAGTGGGGGAAAAAATTAGCAGACAAGTGAACTCAATGACCTGGCATAGAGCATGCACTCAAATTCAGTTCTGACTTCTAATCATAAAAGCAGTATTTATTAAAGCTGATTTTTAGTCACAGCTTTTTACAGCCTGCAAAAACATTTTATCTATCTGTGCTCCTTTCCCTTAATCAGTGTGAATTGATACAACACAAAGCACATGCCACTCTGAATTTAGAATATTAGTATTCAGGCGCATTGTCTGCATTTGACAGTTGCACCATCCCACTGTGGAGACTGATCTGTTTGTGTTGGAATAAAAGCCCCACAAGCACTTCTGCCTCAAAGGAATTGTGTGCAATGTGTTCTTATGACATCAAGTCAGAGGTGCTTACTTACCAGAGATGGTTACTTACCAGTTCTACATTTTCCCTTGATAAATTTTTTATTTTCTCTTCCATTCTCTGGATACATTGTAACATATCATCGTTTTTTTTGCTCATCCTCTTATTTTTTTCTACCAAAGGCTTCAGCTGACTTTCTGTCTCCCGGGAACGTTTCAGCTGCAAACAGCAAAGAAACAAAATTAGCTGTGCTTTAGTTTACCTTTGGAGGGAAGAAGAAATAGGTGTGTTTTCACTTGCCTTTCTTAATTCAGAAAGTTTAGCTCTTCTGCCAAATGTCATCTGATATACACCATTGCTGAGCTAAGAACTACAGGAGTCCAAACAAATAAGACATAACATTTTTGTATGGACTATCAAAATACTAAATCTGGTCACTGGATTTTGCTCTTGGCAAACACTTATGATGATCCATAAAGTGATTTCTTAACAAACTAATATCAATATACATAAGCTTCTTGTGATCAAATAGGTCTCTAAGCAAGTTGTTTTCACCAATTTAGCTATCCCTTAGTAGTAGACACACTTCATCCTCCACTTTAAAAAAAAAAACAACTTTACCTAATGCATAATTAGAGCAATGCAAAAGTCAGCCAGAGGGCACAGATTCAATCTCAGCATTCTGCTGACATTTTCAAGCTGCTCAGTTTTGTTCCTGTGGTTTTATGATGTTAGACAATTACATGAAGCAAATTACTGCTCTTTCTTGCATTTGTGTGTATTCAATATTTCACCGGTTTTACTTCATGGGCTGTTTTGTTTGAAAAAAAAAATAATTTTCCCAGTCAGAAGATTTTTAAATTTGCTGAGTTTTAACTGGGAAAGAGATAATATTTTTTTCCTGAGATAATTTCAATGAGTATTTGGTTTTCTGCTTCATTCTCGAGAAAATTATTTTTCACAGTGCTTAATCACATGGCCTTGCTGATACTACTGGTTTTATGTGTAATACCATCTCATAATACAAAACCTGTTCCACATCTTTTTCATATACATTTCTTATGCCACTGAATCTAGAATCAAGAAGAACACTTGACTGAGTGATACATGCCCTCAGTCTGGAGGGACACTGAAGGATAAGTTACAATACTTCAGCATTCTTCAGGGACGCTTTGAATAATTTAGGGCCACAGAAAGGATTAACAAGGAGGAAGATGTCAGTGTTTCACTCATCTATAGGACTGACACATGGCACCACTTCAGCCCTCAGCATAATTTTAGAATCAGATATATAGGTTCCATCTGTTTAGAATGACAAATCTTTTCTACTGCCACTAGAATTAGGGCACTACAGGACGTGTGTAAAATTTCCTGTTGTGAAACTCACCTCCCACTGCAGTCAATGGGAGTTTTACCATTAACCTCAGTACAAGCAATTAAGTAGTGATAAAGGCTAATAAAATTCATTCTTAAAATTCATGTCATATTCTTTCTTTCGTAAGTTACTGTCCCTCTCCTAGGATAATTTCACCTACTTAAGAGACTTCCCTTGAGAAATGGCAGATTTTTCATCACTAGCACTAGAAAGCTTTTTTAACTCCTAGCTAGCATAAGCATGTCACAAAAACAAATTTCAAAAGGATGAATACAGCAATTTAAGTGCATGGATTATGCATGTTTTACACAACATCATTACACAGTGCTACAGGCAATATAGCAGTTAATTTGATTACTATGACCCCAAAATAAATGTGTACATTTTTATTTTTGTGGAACAAGAAATACTCCATCCATGTCTTCTGTGGTCACAAGATTAATTTCTATAGAAATCTCTGTTATATTTAGATATAATTGACTGAGGCCAACCAGGACTAATTTGTAAATTATTTATAACACTGACTTTCCAACATTAAATCTTTTGCCATAAAGATGCCCTCCCAGTCACCATCTGTGTTATTACTAATTAATTTACCAGTTCATTTCTTTCATCTGCTAGGAGAGTATTTCTGTCTTCCAGCTTCCTTATTACAGCATTCAGTTCAGCGATTTTTAACTGAAATCTCCGCACATCTCGTTCATCCAAATGCTGCTCCTTTACATCAAAAACACACAGATTCATTAAATTAACTTTTAAAAAATATTTTACTATCCATAGCTTAACTTCATGGCTTAGCAAGTGTATTGTGTAAATTTAAAACAGACTCACACATCAGTGTCTGGAAAACTTACTTTAATTAACTGAAACACTAAATAATATCATCCTGTGGAAATGCTACATGAACAGCACCTGCTTGTGAAATGCATGTAAAGTTTAACAATTTAAAAAAATCAACTCGCTAGGTAAATAATATTTCATATATAGCAGGTTACTTCTCACCAGATTTCTTACTCTCAGCTAAAATAGTTCTAGTGTGAAGGACATAGATTAAAATCACATGGCTCAGTTTTTGAGAAGTGTAGTACCTATTTTCCAGTGGTTAAGATATTCCTCAAGTAATAAAACAGTAAGAAAATACTTGGGTTCACAAGTTAAGAGGTCCAAGGAGTTTTTATCCTCATTGAAACAGCACAGTGGAGCACTGGGCCATTTACCATTTATCAGTCCTAGTAGTAACCACAAAACCAATGTGAACACCCAGGCAATTATCCAGTGGTGAGCATTTGGAGAAAACACCATTTTCTTACCGGGCTTCCCATCAGTTCGCTGATATCCCCAACTCCTGCAGGAAGCTCTCTCTTAGGGCTACTGTGGTATCGTTCTGCCTCCTTCACTTGGACAAGCTGCTCATCCAAAGCTTCTTTCTGAAGGAGCAGCTTCTGTGTATGGCCTGCCTGGACACCAAGGTCCTTCTCCAGAGCCAAAATCACCCTGTCTTTGCCTTTTATCTCGTCCATCTGGAAAGAAATAATGAATGAAGGAAGTTTGTGTAACATCCCCAAGTGCTCACTGCATGCAAACACACAAATTTATAACAAAGTTCTGTTTCTCTCAGAATTACACTGGCTGTGCAAAACAGTGGCTGCCAAAATGAAAGTATATCTCTTCTGTAGTCTTTTTCTCTGTCCTGAAACAAGTTTCAGCCTTCACTTGACCATGAATTTCTTTGCTCCAGTCTCAGCTCAAGAGACAAACAAAACCAGATGCAAACATACAGTGAAACAGAATACATAGCCACTGAAAAGATCCACTTCATCTAAGGATACACACTTCTATAAAGAGAAGAAAAATCTCCCTTCACTGTTTCAGAGCAGAAACACAGCTAGTACAAGGTAGGACAAACACACCCTTTAAAACTCACCTGGGCTTTGTTTCAAAGCTTGAGCCACACACATTTGCCCCATGTTGAGTCCCTCTTTATTAGTGAAAATCACGTGTGGTGAATCTCTTCACAGACACTTAAAATTAGTAGCATATACATGCACAACATTTAAACTTAAAATCTGAAGCATACCTATGTATTTTATGTGCCCTTGTTAAAAGATTCAAATGAGGACTAGTCTTTGTGTAGAAGGAAAAAAGTAAGTGCACACAGACTATTAGAATAAAGGGTAGGAAGAAACAGTTCTTAAACAGCCTCTCTGGTTACTGAACTGTGTGTTCATACATCTCCATACCAAATAAAGCACATTGCTCGCAGTGATCTACTGCAGCTCTCATAGGATTTGTCCCTCGCAGCATCAGTGTTAAATTCACTTTGGTACTATTCCAAATGCTAGAGGAAATGACAATCTGCACCAGTTACTATAGAAACAGATTTCTTAACAAGATGTTAACCATTAACAATATATTTGTTGGAACTGTACTGTATGTCCCTCAGTTTGCAAAACTGTTTCCTTGGCCAACATAAACTCATGGAATTTTGGAAGTAAGAGTATTATAATCTTATTTGAAAAAATAAAATAAAATCATGATCTTTTTAAATCATACATTTGTTGTTTATTATTGCCCTACCTCCATAGAAGTCCTTTATGTCAAGTTACACAAAAAGAAAAAGGACAAGAAAAAAAAAGAAACACTAGAAGTAATTTATAGTTCAATCAAAGTGATTTACAGGATTAACACAATGAGATTACATGATTGGATGCAATTTGCTTCTTCAGGATTCTTACCTTAATCCTTTCACAGTCTACAAAGCAAATGAAATTAGTTTGTGTACAGAACTGAGTGGCAGGAGATGGCCTGGCTGAACCACTATCAAAGATAAAAAGGTCAGATTTGAAGTGAATGAGTTGGTCTAGACTACTCTGAAGTTCTAACTGGAACTGAAGATTGGGTCTAATGGAGACTTCTTCCCTGATTTAGAAAAGTTGTTGTGTTCCAATGCCTCATACAGTAAATAAAAACAATACTTCCCAGTATGTCAATTAGCATTTGTGAGACTTCTAAGTATGCCCAAAAGGACTTGCAGGAAAAGAACGCAGTTTTTATTAATGGAAAAATTTGCAACATGCAGGGTTTCAGAGGGACTGTGCAGTGAACAATGACAAAAATTAAGCAGCTGCCTCATTTACTGAATGCTATCTGTCATGCACACTGATCTATCAGGGAGCCCTCGGGAGGAAAAAATGTCATGTAACTAAATACTGTGGATAGTTTTGCTTTCAATTACACAGGTGTTCCCACAGAACATCCATATCACTGACACAGGAATCTGCCCTGGCAAGGCACACATTCAATAAGAAGACCCAAGGTTACAATAGGCACTCCTAATTTCAGATACCCTATTTAGTAGCATATTTCATACTCTGCATATTCTCACAACTTGATGATAAATGCAATGACATAGGTTTTAAGTTGGAAGGGAAAAAAAAGCAACAATCTTGGTACGCCTGCTACTTGCTGAACTGCTGCAGAACTGATCCTTTGAAACAGATGTGACCAGGGCAGTCATACCCATGTCACCCTCCCTCCACATGTCCATTGATCAAAGCACACAAGCTCACACAAATTGGAAAGAAATGCCACGAAACAGCATGGCTTTGAGGTGGGGGTTAAGGGAAGGCACAATTCTCCTCTGCTCTTCCTACTAATCTTTTTCCTACCATAAAAATCTACATGTGATGCATCTGTCAGAAAATAAAAAATGCCCCATGTTTCAGTCAAATATAAAAATCATTGAAACAATTATATAATAGCGACAACTGCAGATCCTTTTTTATTTGGGTTTCTATTTCAAGTTACAGGAATGCACTAGAGAACCTCTTACTCATATAAACATGTCCACACACACACAGAACACTGCAATAGCACTTTGTGTTTTATAAGCACAAACTACCAGAACAAAGAATTTCGAAGTAACTAACTTACCACTTGATAAAGACAACTAGAACTGCAGCAAGAATGGCTCCAAGTTCTGTTTCAGAACCATGGGGGTCAATATAATTGTGCTCTTTTCAAGGGGACAGTTACACCCTTTATTTATCCAATATAAATGAATCAACCTAGCTAATGTCTCAATTTTCTTTCATCTACTGCAATCTGACCAACAGACTCACTACCTTTTTCATCCCTGCATAGCAAATTTGTTCATCTTCCCTGCTTCCTTTCTTAACAGAGACTACAAATTGCTCCAGAGGGGGGAAAAAAGGAAAGGAAGTATTTTACAGCAATGCAACCTCCCTCAGTTCCCTGTGGGAGAGATGGGATGTCAAGGGCCCAGGAGGTAATGGAAGAGGAGGTACATGACTAGGAAAAAGGGAGAGATGGTTTAGGTTTAAACTGAACATAAACTTCCATAGAAGAAGACTTTATTTTAGCCTAGTATTATATATTCCAATAGTTGTAAAAGCTCAAACAAAGTCTCCATGTCAGTTCTGTCCCACTGGAGAACCACTGGAGCCAGTTTGTTACATGAAGGAAAAAAGTTGGCAGCATAAAGGAAAACAACCTAATGTAATTAGGTATGAATTAGGTATGTATATCAGACTATGTATTATGCTCTCTTTTTTAGCGGGAAGAAGCATATCTTCCATTAGGCAAATGAAAATCAAAATGGATTAATCCAGGTTCCCTGCTGCTTGCTATTTTAATCAAGCACATGTTGTGGAAGCAACACTGCCATAGCTAAGACTGTCTAAAAATCTTCGTGGTCTTAAAGAGAAACAGTGTTTTTTATTAGACTAAGTGATAAGAGAGCTTTCAGGCACAGAAACCCTTCAGCAGATCAGATTAGGAAGCATTTTCATGTTTTCTTCCATGGCATTGTACCCACTTGAAGGACCAAGATGTGGCAACTGGAACCTGTGTGCACTAACTCCCACCACTGCTTTCACATATTCCTGCCTGTTCTGCAACTCATTTGAGATTTCTCACTAAGATACAAAGGATTGATATCATCTCTTCTTCCAACAGATTTAGCACAATGAGATCAAATCATGCATTGGGCTCAAAGGTATCGTTTTAAATCAAATACATAATCCCAGAAATTCCTTTCAACTGACTGCTTTGGTTTCCAATTTGTTCTCAGTTTAAAACAAATTGACCCACTTTTTGCAGCTACAAAGTGAACTCTTTTACATTCTGTTTTGCATGTATTTTAAAGCACTTCAGAATAGGGATTATTTTCTATATGCATTTAAGGGTGGTACAATTCAGTACAGAAAGTCCATGGTAGGAAGGCAGTGGAACAACATGAGGTTGGAAGGTATTTTCAATTGTATGCCTTGAGAAGAAAAGTAGGAGAAATACCCTCTGAAAGAGGATTTTAAGAAAATAAGATCATTCACAAGCAGCTGCAGAGGCAAATTACTGACAACACTCTGAGGAGCACAAGTAACTCTCGAGCTCTTGGTTAAAATTAGACCTTTTAAATATCATTCATTAAGGGGTTTTGAGCTGTCAAATGTTAGATGCTGAACAGAGATACTATGTGCATTATGTCAGTGAAGAGCTAGCATTTATAGCCTGTGTCAAAATTACCAAGGTTCCTAAGAACAGGTATCTAACTGTCCCCTTACTGCTAAGAGAAATGAGCAGAAATGAGGCTTCTAATAGTATTTATCCAACATGAAAGAGAATAAAGCCAGTCATTGGAAAAAGCATCCCCTGCCAATTATGCCACACATCAATAACTAAAGTGAAAAAAAGTCAGAGACCTTTGGGGGAACTTTAGCCTCTCACGAAGTTGAAAGAGAAATTCCCAGGGAATTAAAAGCCACATCTATCAAGGCAATGACATATTCAGTTTCCAAAGTGGAAAAAGCCAGCTGCTGTATTGCCAAGTGTAAGACCTTCCTCCTTACCCATCCTTGTCAAAGTTATCTCTTAGCCAACTGCGGAACAAAATTCTACAGTGCTCATCTCCAGAAGAAATTTAATTAACCTTTTACCAAGTGCCTGACACTGAAAATAGGGCTATTATGACAGAAGGATTGCTGGTTACTATGAATAGCAAAAAGAAGATGCTACTCAAAAAGAAAAGGTAAAGATTGGACCAAATGTAATTAACATGTTTTACATTTATAAAGGGACACTAAGACCTAACAACAAAATCCAAAGCTGAAAGCCCATCTGGAGAGAAGAATTAATATATTCCAGAGCTGTGCATAGTATTCTCTACAACAGACATGGTCAGCTATTTAAATAAATATTTGCTGCTTACTTGGGAAACAGGTGAAAAAGGGGCAAGAAATGCCAACCATCCAGTGGAGTAATAAGGGTCACAGACAGAAGTAGATAGGACTTATTCTTAATTTCATGTGTAATTTTTCTAAACAAACAGTCAATAATTTCCTCCAGTAGCTTTTCCCACTTTTTTTTCTGAAGTGTGTATATCTCATTAGAAGTTTTGATAAATTTTACAAGAAACACCACATTGGCAGAAAATTCCAGAACTTACTGATAGGAGGTTTCTCACATCTTTCTTAAAAGCTAACTACAACAACCTCTACTACTGGATTTTTCCCATTACCTATCCCAAGTGTTCATTGACAAAGCTATAATGAACAAGCAGTCGAAAAGATAAAAATGTAGCAAAACTAAGTAATGCAAACCTTAAGAGATTTTAAGTCCAGGTGCTATACCATATGTATCTTTGTGGGGTTTTAATACTGCTCCAAATTTTGTAAGGAGACACAGAAGTCAAATTTGTGACCTAACTTTTTAAAAAATACTAAGAAAAACCACAAAATGCTGAGCCTGCACCATAAAAAAGGTTTCATTAGATCTGCTTGATTCAAGGGAAAATGTCTGGCTGGAATGCTGCGCTGTTAGCTCCTAAGAGAACAAGCATAAATCTTCAGAGGATGGAAAGCCAAGTATTATTTGCAGTCCTGCAAAGCTGGAGGTGGTGGGTCTTTGCTGCAGATTAGCTCAGCCTTGGAATGCAGCTGAAACATGCGTCTCAAACAGATGGCAAAATCCAGGGAACAGCCTACAATCTGATATCAGCAGCTGTGTGTGAAACACACGCGGGGTTAAGCGGCTGAAAAGCAGCATGCTACAGCTCTACCCAACCATGCACGACTGCCTTGCATGACTGAAAGCTCAGCTTTCCAGTCTCAAAATTCGACACTTTGGTTAGGAATCACAACTCATGCACACGTGCCACTGCACAAGTGAAGTGAGGAAAGCCAGGCTCCACCCTTCCCAGGCCAGCAGAGGATCAGGGAGTGCCCCTGCCAACTGCTCACTGTGCCTCTGCTCCAGAATATTCAGAGACAAATCTCTCTGCATTGCCCCCAGTGATGAATGTAACATAAAGATATGAATTCCACTGCCTCAAAATGCCAAAATCCTAGTAATGGGACTGCAGGAGAACATGAGTGTTATTAGAAAACTGTTCCCATCAGTAGGTAATTTGGGGCTTGGTGGAGCATTAAACTTTTGCTTCTACTATTTTTCATGCTGAAATCTCTTACATTGCTGAATCTCTTAGGTGGCTGAATCTCTTAGAACTTGCAAGTATTTTATTTGTTCACCTAAATTTTATCCCTTGAAAACCGAAGGGAGTAACACATTTTAACAGCTTTGTCAATTGCCTGTATGAAGAAATGGAATGCATTGCTCCGCAAATTTGTGGATTATACCAAATTTGGGGGAGCTGTTACCACACTAGAAGACAGGAACACCATAGAGAGGAACTTTTTGACATGTTGGATAAATGAGCCAAGAAACCTTCCTAAAGTTTTGGAAAGAAAGACACAATGTCCTGGCCCGGGAGTGTTCCACTGCCTGCAACAGTTGGATGCCAATTGAAGTTGGCAGTTTTGCAACGTCAAGAAAGCAAAGAGGAAAACTAAAAAGACAAAAGGAAAGACTCTCACCTCCTGTAGGGCAAGTTGGATGTGGGTCAGTGGTGAGAACTTGCAATGATTGAAGTTAACTTGATACTGTGCCAAACCAGGGGGTGTACCAAGAGATTTAGCCTTTCAGTAAGCATAAATGAAACTACACCAGGAGCACCACAGGCACTTTTGGGCTCCTCAGCACAAGAATGAAGGTATTGACAAACTGTCCTAATTGCCATGTAACTGGAGGAAGGCCAGTGAGAGCACTATGGGGCTGCAACATCCAGCAGTCAAGGAATGGTGGAGGTGCCAGGCTTGCTCAGCCAGCCAAGGAAGCAGGCAGGACATGTTACAATAGCAGATATCCATTCCACCATCCAAAGGGGAATACAGGGATGAACAAAGCACGTGTTTCTCCAAGATACACAGCAAAAGGTCAATACCAACAATCGGAAGCACAAGAAAAAACACATTTCACTGTGACTAGGCTCTGGGGCAGGCTGTCACTGTTGAACTCCACCTCGGGAGGTTTTCAAACTGTCTGGAGGAGGCCCAAAGCAATCTGATCCAACTTTGAAAGCAGTGCTGCTTCAAGCAGGACACTGGACCAGCTGACCTCAAGAGGACCCTCACCATCTATATTTTTCCATGACTGCATTGTGCTCTCAATGCTAAATAATACTAAAGACTATAGACACTTTATTAGTATTAGTATAATCCATACTAAGGACTTAAAGACAGACAAGCATATTAAATGCTGTTTGAGGTTAGAAAATATGAATTTGTGAAGGATATGAGTTGAAATGTTGGGTTGTCCTGAACTAGAACAACCTAATTCTTAATTGTGAAAAGACATTTGTCAGAAGCCTTCACTTAAATCACGAGATGCTATGTTACACACAGACGCAAAGCTGAAATAGTAGCATTTTAAAAATCAATATAAATGGTACATGAGCTTATTCCATAAGAGGGTTTTTCCCTTGAAGAGACATTTCAGGAAAACTGCCTGGATTTCTACCTTTTAAAACTGCTTAATTTATTAGTCTGAATTACATTCTTTCATGTCCTGCATTGTATTTATTTGGCAAAAAACAGGCAGAAGAAGTGTTCTACACTGGAATGAAATTTTTATTTATGCAGCAAGATAATTTGGACTAAGAAGACTAAGGATGCTTAAATAGTGCATCTGTCTCCATAAATCATGGCTGATCAGGAATTTCTGAAAATCACTCCTTGAAAACAATTCCTTTTACTTTGATTCTATTGGCAGCAAAAGGATTTTTTACCTTGCAAGTATGAATCTGCAGTACTGTCACATTGCTATTTGACAATTTTAATGAGGCTATTTGAAAATACAATTGAAATATGCAAATTTAATTCATCTGGTGTCCTGTGTGCCCTCTTAAACAGGAACCTTATTGTGCATCTAATAAGATCAGTGCAATCCTTTACAATGATTTGGTGGTTAAGAAAATTTGGGCTATTTTATATTAAAGTGAAGCCTTTTGATAAATTTCAATCCAAGCTGTTTAAGAATATTTAGGAAGACCATATGTGTAAAGATTTTAACAGGGCAGAATGGCATTTAGCTGCAAAATAAGTAAAAGGCTTGGTGTTAAAGACATTTCCAATAAAAGAAACAATGTTTTCTAAAACCGTACACTGCAATATGCAGGGTGCATGTGTCATTTGTTTGTTCCAAATTTTAAATATTAAGTGTTCAAATATTATATTAACTGTTCACAAAGTAAACATTCAGATTTTTTCTTATTCAACCAATAGTAAAAATCAGTAGATCAGTGATGTCATAATTCAATAACCTTTTAACCACTGGGCTTTAGCATATATTTTCCAAGGCAAGCAGTGTAAAGTGTTCATTATTCTTACCACTGCAAAAACAGTACCTAGAGAGATGTGCCTTGCCATGTAAGTACCTGCTTAAAAAGAGTGTCCAAGTGGCCTGAGAATGAATGTAACCTCTGACTAATAGTTATATTTAATAGCAATGCCTTCCTTCCCACCTGTGCTGATAACAGAGTAAGGCTGCTCTGTTTCCAAGGTTCACCAACAATGGGAACAGGCTATTTCACCATTGTCAGGGAAAGAGAAACACTTTACTCACCTCTGAAAACTAACTTTAAACCTGATTTTAAAACCAAGTGAGTTAAATGGCAAGCTTAGTCAAGGCCTAAGAAAAATTGGCTGAAAATGCTATTTTGTGCACTTCTGCAGAGTTTTTATTCCATAGAACAATACAACTGTTCAGACTCAACTACTCAAAAAATATGGGCTGAAAAAATAGCTGTTCTTGTTTCTTATCTTATTCGCAAGGTGCCTCTTTACTTTTAAGACATCTGTTTCATTTGTCCCTCCAGTTTGTTACTTGCTATTTTTACTTCTGGTTTCATAGCTGCCAGCACATTGTGCTGATGTACACATATGAGGATATATTTTCTTGGAGGGTGGGAGAACAAAATCCACAGCATTTAGCATTCATTAAATGAATGAAAGCATTTATATCATGGTTACATTTTGAATTACAGGAAATGAAAAATTCCAATATCCTTTCATACTGCACAGGGAAAAAATAGATATTTTACCTTCTCTTATTATGCACTAGGACCTTTCCCATTCAGTCTTGTTTCTGTTGAGCTTTATTGGATATTTTTTATGGCTCAATTCAAAACTATGAAGACAATCTCCAAATAGATTAATCATATTTCTAAAATACTGTGATTTGTATAATATAACCATGACTGTTTATAGGGTCAATATAATTGTATTCATATATACACAGATAATGGATTTTGCTATTTTCCATTCTCATTACTTATTTTTTGATAACAGCCAAGAATTGTAAGATTTTACTCAGATTAGCCATGGGTATTACAGTTAATGGCAAAAATATAGATCTTTTTTCCAGCCGCAATATCTATAAAAAATACATTTTCAGAAGTAATCTGTGATCTGAAATGCAAAATAAATCAGCCGAGTCTGACAAGACAATCAGACTGCATCCTGAATTACTCCATCTGAATTTGAATTACAGTATGGCCAGCCCATTTAGGCCGTGAATCCCAAAGATTCCAGTTTCTTAACAGCACCATAAAACACTGCACACATACAAAAGAGCACATTAATTGAAACTCAGTTACAGAGCTGTGCTAACATTCATAAAACTGCCTTTCACACAGTTATCATTTCATCCCACAAGGGTAGGACCCAACCAAGAACCCCAAATCCAGAGCTGATAGGGTTAATCTGAAATTGAAGGCAAGCATCTAGTTAATCAAGAACTAATTAACTGGAGGGGAGAGGAGAGAGGGACACATCCCAGTGATCAGATTCTATAATCCCACGTGTTCTCTCAAAGGAAAAGAACAGCATCTAGGAACCCTGCAGTAGTTTTTACCTTGTCCCAGATTTAAGTAATGCACTGTGCAATAACAACTGCCTAAATTCCTACAAATTGCTAGAAGAAACTCTTCTCTCAAAAAACTGCACAAACCATTGAATTTAAGGAAAAAAATGAAATTTATTATATGAAAGGAATGGAGGCACTAGAAGGCAGCACCAGGCTCTTGGAGGAAGATACAAATATTTCCTGAGAAAGCCCATGAGACCAGTGGCAGGTTTTCTCAGGCGCTGGGAAAAGGAAACAACTTATCTGCACACTCTCCCAACACATTCACCTTTTTATATATACTGACTAACAGAGGGCTAGCAAGGCTACAATTAAAATTTTGAATGACTTGATAGGATTTTTTTTGTGCCAGACAGAAAACAGAGTGTTCTTCATCACCTTTGCACCCCAGCAGGCTGAAAACCTCGGCTCTTGAAAGTGAAGAGTTAAGTGTTTCCTTTGAAACCCATCTTGGAGGAGGTTAAATTCAATTAGAAAATGTCCTCCAGAAAAACACATGCCAGAGTGTATCAACCTTCTCTCCCCTTTAACACTTGTTATAATTGCCTGTAGTTCATAGACATGATTTTAGAATTTTACATTTCTAATACAGAATAAAATATGAAAGAGTCTATGTTTGCAGAAACTCCACATTGTCAGTCTTTGCAGTGGTCTTTAATTAATGAACGAAATTATACCCCTGAGACTTGATCAACATCCAGCTAATTTAAAGCATAAATATTAACTGCATTAAAAGCTTCCATTGTCTCAGACAGAAAATCACCAGCATTAAACAGATATTACAGTTTGTAGCTTGCTCTCACCATAATTTTTCCTAAGGAATACAAGAAATAAGAGGTCATGTCTGTGCAAATGCAAACTGACAAGATATTTTCCTAAGGAAACTGATATTTCATCATATTCAAAGTCTGTACTTCTTGAAAGAACACAAATATCATGTTTATTGTAGTTTTAGATTTTATTTGCATAGCTATTGTATTGCTAGTATGCTAGTTTGTGCAGATAAACATATCTATACATATATACATATAAAAAATATCTATTTTCTATATATATGTATGTATACATATGTTTATGGAAATATCTTTATAGAAAATATTGTGTTACCAAACAGAAGTGTCACTTGATGAAGACTTCTCTAAATGTATTACTGGGTACAGCCTATGTTAGATTCTTTACATTTTATGAAACTGAATAATTTGGGGCACCCACTGTCAGGAAATATCGCCTGGTTTTTGATTTTAGACAAACAGCATAATCTGCCATCTGTGCTGAAGTCCTAGGGTTTATGAAGCGTGAAAAATGCCTGCTGTCCTAGGCCCTAACTTTTCTGCTGCTACAGAAAAAACACAGAAATTCTGAAAGGGCAACAATGCTTAAAATTGAATGACCTGGATAAAGACACAGAAGAAGGAAAGAGACTGTCTTGTTTCAGCACAACTCATTCCTCCAATTTAAATATAAAAACTCAATAAGAATTTAACGTTGCCATCTCACAAAGATGTTCTTGTATTGTCCAGTGAACAATCCCTGACTTCTTTTGGTCATCAGGAGTATAGTTGTGCAACTAGGAAAGGGAAAGTCTATTTCTTTGATCTTTTGAGAAAATTCATCCTGGAAAGTCTTGGTTGACTTGTATTCTATTTGGTGGGACATAAAGCTTCAGACCCTGTTGGATAAGCTGTGAAGCCAAGGAGGAGCCAAGGAGAGTAAGGAGGAGAAAGCAGTAGAAATAGTGGCCCATTGTAGCCATCAGCTCTGATGAAAGATGCCACTGCCAAAGGCTGCTGTGATATTTTTGGGCACACATAGCAATATACCAATACCCTCTATAAACTGAAATAAGCAGCATTACTGAATGAACTTACCAGCCTGCGGATCTCCCTCTCACATTCCCGCTTTATCCTATTGATCTCATCCTGGTGGGACTGATAAGCCGTGCGCAGGTCCGCAGCCTTCATCTTGTCTGCCTGCATAATGTTGTTCAGAGCTTCTTCGAGCTGCTTTTTGCCAGATTTCAGCTCCAAGATCTCTTGTTGCAGCTTCATTCGCTCCCCGTCGAACGCCTTGCGAGCCTCTTCCTTCGCCTCGCTCAGCAGCGCCGTCTTCACTTTGTCAGCCGCCCCGTCCCGCAGCACGTTCACTGTCGACTGCAAGCGCTGGATTTCACCATCTTTGATTTTCACCATTCTTGCCACCTCCTGCTCATGCTGCCGGATCAGGAGCTCTCTGACACTCTGAAGTTCCTTCATTTTCTCCTCGTGGAGCTTGGCTTTCAGTTCAGAAACATAAGCAGTGTGCTTATGCTGCTCCTGCTCCCTTTCTTGCTTAACCTCTTGGATCTTTTCTCTCAGTTTACCCACCTGGAACAAAATATAAAATACTGATTAACAAGCACCACTTCTCTTTTAAAAGTCACCAATGAAGCTGCTTCTAAACTGTTATTAAAAACCTATGCTGAATATTCAAAAGCAAAGACTGCACACCTCTCTCCAGTAAACAAGTAGAGAACCAGGGCTGGGAAAAGGCCATGTGCATGTCAAGGAATCTGCTACAGGGATGTGCAACTGGCAGTGAGTTCTCACAGTTTTTCGGAATAAAATAAAACTGAGCAACATACAACCTGGTTATCTCCTTATTTCCTGTACCAACCACATCAGGCTACTCTCACCCATAACCCCTCTACTGCGCTCTACAAGCAGATGGCAAATTAATCAAACAGGGAAAAGGCTTTGTGTTTATGCTGGAAATACTTTTATTTTGGATTTCTTAATTTCTTAGCTATTTTAATGGGAAAGTCCTTATTAGATAGGCCAAAAGAATTGGACTTTTGAAAAATCAAGTCTACTCAATGGACCTCAGACATCACCCCAAAACTGAGACTATGCATGTCCCCAGACATTTCAGAATATATAGGCCACTGACTCTAAGGGCTGGGGAGGGAGTAGGGGAAAAATATTATAGCCTATTATAGTAATATCCACTGTGATGAAACCTCATTATAAAATGATGCTCAGCAGGCTGCATGGAAAGCAATGCTTTTTCCATTGGGATTAGATGTTAATTTAGAATAAAGAGGGAGAAAAAAGAGAAAGGCTCGCTTGCAGTATACCAGAAAGGCTATAATGTATTTCATCATTCACACTTTCAGTAACATCTTTCTACTATCCCTATTACAGAGAATGCCAAAATGTAGGCTCTATAGATGTATTTCTCATCTAAAGCAAAATCAGAAGCAGAGGTTTCAAAATCTTGTGTTTTAACCTTGAGTGACAATACAAACATAAACACCAAACAGTGCTTCATGGTAAAAGGAAGCTACCAAGCAGCAGGATGTTAGTCCCTGCCACATCTGCTATTATCTAGGCTACAAAAAGCTGTGATCCATAGTCATATGAGGCATTTAATTTACATTAAATTAACCCAGAACGACAACTTGGTCAGATAGCGCAGAAAGGATGGAATCTGAATATATTAATATTCAGATTGTCATTTACCATGACGGTTTAATTAAAACAAACATTATTTTGCATGGTTATGGATTATACAGTTAAAACAGTATAGGGTTAAAAAAGTAAAGGGTTAATTAAACAGGAAAGGCCCAGAAATCTGTATTATTTTGTTTATTGAAAGCAGATTGGATCTAAACTGGTACTTTTAGATACTTCTGTGTGTTTGCTTTAGGAAAAATGGGACATCTTAACTAAAAAATCTCAGATTAAACAGATCCAATGAATCCAAGATTATTACTTGGTTTAAGAGTGAGCATAAAACGAGTCTAACACATTACTCTTCAAACACACCACTGACAGCAGGATTTTCAGAGCCTGAATTACAGTATTGGGTTTGCATGGCCAGGCTTTGGTAGCACAAGGGCTACAGGAATGGCTTCTGTGAGAGCTGCCAAATGCTTCCATCATGTCTGGCAGACCCAACACCATCTGGCTCCAGGACAGACCTGCCTCTGGCCAAGGTCAAGCCAATCAGCAATGGTGCAGCACCTCTGGAATTGCCCCTTAAGAGTAAAAACCCCTGTGAAACTAACTGCAGCTGGAGAGAACAGTGAGAATGTGTGAGAGGAACAGCCCTGCAGACACCAAGGTCAGTGCAGAAGGAGGGGCAGGAGGAGCCCCAGGTGCCAGAGCAGAGATTCCCCTGCAGCCCATGGTGAAGGCCATGGTGAGGCAGCTGTGCCCTGCAGCCTGTGGAGGTCCAGGATGGAGCAAACCTTTCATTCTATTTCCTCTCCCCTGCCCAGCTGAGGAGGGCAGTGATAGAGCAGCTTTGGTGGGCACCTGGTGTCAGTGCAGGAGCAACAAACCACAACTTCACCTGAAGTCTTCAGACAGCTGGGACAGCAGATTTTGCCTGTGCAGAATGTGTTACAATTCTCTCATTTTGAACTGTAACTGAGAATTAACCAACTCAACTTACCCTTGATTTAAAGAAAGAAAGAGACCAGGGTATCTGCATTTTTATGAAAGTAACCGAGATGCATTGTTGACTAAACACCACCTGGGAGAACACTATAATTACAGCTGTGTTCAAAGTAACAGCTGTGAATCAGACAGTGTCACAACCAGATTTTACAGATATTGTCACTCTATTCCAGGATAATTCCCAGAATGTATCTTTATTAAGAAAGATAGAGGTTTGGTTTTTATTTTTCCCAAGTGGTAAATCAGGCTATTGGAAATTATCTGCAGAATGTATCCATGTCTTAATTCTTTTGGTGTGATGACATTTAGTTCCAAGCCTACAGTGGACAGCAGTGATTTGCAGTGCTTGCATTAGGGTACTCAATTCCACAGGAGAGTCCACGGCAGGGAGGTTGGAACAGATGATCTTTAAAGGTCCCTTCCAAGCCAAACCATTCCACGATGCTGTAACAAAGCTAAGCCACTTACTCACCTATTTACTATCAGAAGTAAACAGACTAGCTTAGAGATAAATTTGCAAATGAAACAACACTCATCATTTACTTATTGCCTTACTGATGAGCCAAGAAAATTGAAATGAAACTGAGCAATGAAACCTACTAATGACAACATGGGGAAACAAACTGTATAATGGCACATACAAACACAGATAATATACCTCCGGAACTACAGTAATTTTAAATTAGTCATATTGTACATAAAGCATCCAACTGAAAGGCAGTTTTCAATACAACATATTCATGAGTGTAACTTCCTAAAAGCATTTTTGAAAAATGAGAAATGCATTTTGACATTTAGGAGGAGCGCTGAGTCACACAAACTGGCATACTTGCTCAAATTTTTTCATCTTTAACAGAATTAAGGGAAGGCAACACCTAATGGCTTGTGCTGTCTGTGAGAACATGTATTAAACCACTCAGAGTAACTGAGTACTATCATCTATGACTACTAATTTTACCTAAAAGCTTCAGCAAGAGCAATTTCAGCAAGAAGAATCTGAATCCTTCAAAAACCCCTGGATTTGTGCACAGCATCTTAAATGCTTATCACACCTCATGACCCAGAAAAAAATGATGCATCCTAATTCCAAAGGTCTTTAAAAAGTCTCTTCTTATTACTGCTTGTTGTCAGAGAAGATGGAAAGTTATATTAGTCTGTTAGAACTTCCCTGAAAGCCATAAGCTGTCCTTCCCACACCCCTGAGTCCCTCTCTCCTGCATACTGTGCAGTTCTGTACACGTCTGGCTTCCAGAGCAACTCACTGAATGAAAATAGTACTGTGGCATTTTCCCATATGCCCAAGTCTCACTTTCAAAATGAACCTAAATTTTAAAGCAGGTTCTCTTTTTTAATTTCCGGCACTCTTTCTGTATTTTTTTTTTTTTAATATGAAGAAAGCTATTCTATCTAAGAAATGAAGCCACTAGGGAAACAAAGTCAGGGAGGATATCAGGGCACCAATAAACCAGTTATTTTCTACCTTTCTAAATTAAAACTTTTATAAATGGTGCACATTGATACAATCCTGTTGTCATAGCCAAAGTTAGCTTCTTAAAAAAATATGCTAAGCATCATTGCTTCTTCCCTTATGTCTAAAAAGTGCCTGAAAGCAGGATTTTCTTCAAAACAATATAATTGTATTTCCTTGGATATTTTCATCTGATGTTGTTTTCCATGACAATGTGCTTTGCACACTTGAGATAGAAAAAGAATAGTTCAACTTCATGACTGGAGTCAATGGAATAATTTTAAAACTATTCATTTCTAACAGGAGAGAGCAGTGAATGTTGTCCACCTTGACTGAAGCAAGACTTTTGACTGTCTTCCATAACATCCCTGTAGGTAAGCTCGGGAAATGTGGGTTAGATGAATGGACAGTGGATCAAACTAGATCAAGAACTGGCTGAATGGCAGAGCTCAGAGCATCATGATCTGCAGAATAGGGAGAACCGGGGATCAGTACTGGGTCCAGTCTTACTCAACTTGTTTATCAGTGGCCTTGGCCCTGGTGAGGTGCATCTGGAGTTTTGTGTTCCGTTCTGAGCTCCACAGCTCAAGACAGACATGGAACTACTGGAGGGGGTTCAGTGGAGGGCCACAAACATCAGGAGGGGTCTGCAGCATCCCTCTTATGAGGAGAGACAGCGGGAGCTGGGCTTGTTTAGTTTAGAGAAGACTGAGAGGAGACCTCGTCAATTCATATAAATATCTCAGAGTGTCAAGAGGATGGTGCTAGGCTCCTTATGGTGGTGCCCAGTGACAGAATGAGGAGCAATGGCCATAAACTAAAATACACAAAGTTTCCCCAAGCCACTCTATCACTCCCCTTCCCAGCGGTGAGGTGATAGAGTGTCAACTGAGATGAAACATCTCATTTATCTTAACTCCTAGATGTTGTGATCTCAAGCCTATGAATGTACAGTCACAAGGAGAATATGGATATTTGAAAGCAATAACTGAACCTGGTGAAGATGGAGTGACACCCAACAGCATAACACCTTGCTATCGCTATCAAGAACGAAGTATTAGTTGAAATATCAGAAGACTACCTGCTAATTTTCCCTAACTACCTCAGTAGGAATAACTACTTTGGAATACGTGTTCCTAAATATTCACAGATCTCAGCACAAGCATTTATAAAACCACTGAGCTGACTGCCCAGACCAGGTTTATTCACTGCAGCTCCTTGTGCTCACAGCACTGGACTTTCAGGTTCAGTCAGAGTGAGTCCTGCCTCCACTCACATTAAAAAAGTGTGATTTTTGTGCTTTGGTCAACTCCTTTCATTACCCATTACCCAAAGTCTGTCTTCCAACAAAGCTTTTTCACTAGCAGAGGTTAGTATGTGAGTCCCTGTTCAGTTCATGCATTTCCTTCTCCAGCCTCTCCATAGATGGCAGCAAACCTACAGTCCATGAGGACATCCTATATCCAACAGGCTCCCCACAGCTATCAAACAGGTGTTCCCAAAATATGACAGTACATGGGAACTAAGGCAGAGCCACAAATTTGCTTCACCACTTAGGCAAAATAAATGAACCCAGCTACTCATGTTTCCTATGGCCAAAACACCACCAGCAAAATACACAATCATGCCCATCCAAAGACCTACAAACATACCAATTTTGGATCAGGTATTGCATAAACATTCAGTAGGACAACTTTACAGAAGAAATTTCTTTACGTGGCTCAACAACCAATGAAACAAGATGAACTAGGAAAATATGTACAAAGTTTTGAATGTCTCTTGGGTAAAATTTTATTTCAGAGAAACCAGTATTTTACAGGCAAAAGTATGTTAAGGCTGATTTCAGTTTGTGATGTCTCTCATCAGTTAGAAGGTTCCTTCTCAGATAAATCATTAATATAGGCATATATGTGAGGGAAAAAGTAGTTTAGGAAAATTAAATTGAATAAATTGGCCCCACAAGAGTTTGTTACCTTTCCTAATACAGTTTATGTCCCATGGGTCACAGAGCTGTCTATTTAGCAGCTTCAATATCTCTCTCTTACCTCTATGCCAGTAAAGATATTTAATTCATTTAGAATTCTCTAGGTACAGTGTTTTTACTTTTCTGATGCCAAGAAATAATTTCTGTTGATTTTGTTGCAATTTTTGAATTACAGTCTAAACAGGAAAATTCTCTATGGCTTTGATTTACTCATCTTGTCAGTCAAGGCATCTTGTAACTGCTGCACAGACCAAGAGTAGGCTGGGAAATGAACTACACGTTCAATTCTAGTTAAATGATGAAGCACCACAGCAAAGATGAGGGAAAGAGGTTGAAGTTTTCTTCATCTGCATCCTCACAGAAATGCACTCCAACAGACTGCAGAATTTACCACAGACTGCAATGTAAACTCAGTAGGATTTTAGAGCACCCTGGCTGTAATTTCCTCTTTCTTCTTTCACAGATTACATACGTGAGCTCACCCATTTCTCTGCACACTTATGTGCACATAACTGTCTCCAATAACAACCTCAATACACTAGAAAATATTACATTTTTAAGGTGATGAAAGGTGAACAACTAACCAAATTGAAGTAAATATTCCTAGACTGAAAATAGTATAAGAGGACTAGTTATTGAAAATGTTCTTGCAGCTGTCTTGGTGTTGTACTTCCACCTCATTCTTAGCTGAATCAAGAGCTAAACTTGATGCTATTACAGGTAAAGCATCAAACCTGAAAGTATATCAGGGCTAAACTCTTTCTAGTGTTCATGTAATATTTTTAATTTCTTTTTTTTCTAGAGAGAGTAATTTAAGGACTCAAAATTAATTCATTCTTCTATCCAAGGTATAAGATAACTTTATAATTATGTCTTCTTTTAATGCAATTTAAAAAATCATAATAAAATTCACATATTTCTACACATAAAGTTATACAGAACAAAACAGGAAATAACTAAAAAAAATTACATTTACTAGTGTGAATGTAATCTACCATCAACTCTTAAGTCTCCAAATAGAAACACTAAGACACTAAAAATGACAGTGAAGTAATACAATTTATCAGCCAGTAAATTATAAAGGGTATTAGCCACTACTCAGTTTCATAGTCTGTGGTTTTAAAAAGCACAAGTAATTTGTGCCACTTGTTTAAAATTTGTTGTCATTATATCAAACAAGAGCAAGAGAAGTTGATTGAGGTAACCAATAGCAAAACCCCTGACTTATCTGTTCATTCATCAACACCCCTGACCCGTAAGAGATTTGACTTTTTGCTTTAGTCTGTGAAGAAGAAAAATTTCCAAGGCAACACAAATTTAGTTGGCTGATACATTCTGAATGTATTGCATCAGTCAAACACAAATTAAGGCTTTATGGTTTCTTTTTCCTCTGTAAGAAATAAATTCTGAAGATTACATTTGTTGTTGTCTTTTTGGTTTACTTTGCAAATTAAATTGTAAAAAATAAGACCTTTTCAAAGTTGAGTATCACACAAGGCTGTTAAAGAAATTAGAATGCACAGAAATGTTGTTACTCAGATGTTCCACATTTTACACTGACAGAAAGCAAAAAGGCTAGAACAACAACAATATGGTGTATAAAAAGGACAGTGCATACTTGGTCTACTTGGTAAGTCTTTGAGACTCTTGTAACTCCAGTATCACCAGTCAAACACAGATAAATCCACCTGCACGTGGATTAATCTCCACAACTATCCTGTGCAAAGTCAAATGCACTAATTGATAACTAACAGAATAGAAATAACCTTAATGATTTGTCCATATTTCAAACCACCTACGGGAAATATATAAAAGTAAATGCAAATCTTTATAAATATGTATGGATGTGATGAATTAATGATTTCTCCTATGTGTCCTCTTGATTACCCAAATACCTGCTGAGCATATGCTATACAGACAAATATTGATGGATCTGTTTCATTAGCAATCAGATGCCTCATTGGACAGCTCAGGACAATGCCACACACAACCTCAGCAAATCAAATCAGGACTTCTACACAGAGAGTTTCCAGTTAATTAATACTCTTCATAGGCATTTAAAGTGACATGATTTAAATAAGGTGCTGATGTTTGATTTTGAATTCTTTTTACAACACACAGTTTTCAGTAAGACCAAATACAAAACTCCCTTGTCAGTAAGCTATTGCCATTTGTATTGCTGTGATTGCAAATTTCAGTGACTGGGTGTTTAGGGATATTTACTTCCTTTTCCACACTATTTAGAAGAGTTCCCACCAATTTTAATTTATTGGCTGTACTGATTTCAGTTCTCTGTCATGTTTTTCTTTTACAACTAACACATTTTAGTATGAAACTCTGCTGATTTTTAACAGTGCTGCTGTTAAAAGAACGATCACAAAGTAGAGACAGACAAATACCTTGGATTTTTCTTGCTGAAATTCTATCTGGATGTTGGTCAGTTTAGTTCGAAGCTCCTCATTAGCAGCTTGCAGGGCTTCAGTCTCCATCTCGGACTTCTCTCCCTTGGCACGACTTTTCTTTGACATAATTGGTTTTGAAGTTTAAAATAAAATGTTTGCTCCACACTGAGCTACAAGCTAGTGCCTTCTGCTTTTAGCATTTGAGAGTCGTGCAGTGGTCAACAAAACCCTTCACACAAATCTCTGCCATCATGGGAGCAGTCTCTCATGGCCTGGAAAAAGCAAAGTGATGGGAACAGAATTAGGCTACAGCACTGAGCAGAATCAAACATCAGACATAACATCCACTTTAAAGCACACTGAACTTCTATGTATTATACTATACTGCATAGTGTACCAGAGTTTGAAAGAAACAGATAAGAAGTTACATAATATTTCACCATCTCTAAACTCTATCCCCTGTATTTGGATGTTCACAAAAATTAAGTGTTTACAGTTATAGTAAATATACCATATAAAGAGAAGTTGTATCTTATTCAAGACCTGACTAGAACCATATTCAGGATCCCAATAGGCACAGAGAAAACCATAAATTAACTGACGCAGTGTTTCAATGGGAATAGTTCATTTCCTGTAGTAAGAGGAAAGCATTTATCTCCCTGATGTATCAGTTATAATACATAATTGTATTACTCATAATTATCATCAATTTCACATCATCAGCATCTATTAACGAGGTATCACAAAACTGGAAAACCATTTCAAAATGTTTCCTAAAATATCATATATGTGACCTGCTTATGGTTCATAGCTGATACTGTTTGAAAAGCCAAAATGGAAACAAGATAGTATTTAACTTCATTTTCATTTCCCAGCATGCTCAAAGCTTAAAAATATTCAATTATTTAAAGCAGCTTTATGTAATATTCAAGGAGAATACCAATAGCAGACAAAGAACCCTAATTCCGATAATTAGGAAATCCCATGATTAGTTTGCTTCATGAGTAGTTATAGAATCTCAATCTGTGACTTTTTTTCCTCTCTGCACTCCTCTAAGAATAACCTGATGCTCCACAGGAACAAACTGAGGAACAAGTGCTATCAATGTTGAACTAGTTTCCAAACCCACATCCTCTGCTCATTTTAAATATCCCCATAATTTCATCATTAAATTGTTGACAAAGCAGAAAGGTCCCTACTTTAAAACTGAATGACTTTACTGGACTATTACATTTCCAACAAAATTGCTATCAAATTCCCTTCAAACAAAAAGTTGCTCTTTCCAACCTACTTCTGCCTGGGAGTTATTTTAGAAATTGCTTTAGAATGAAAATCCCATGCATTCCTTAGCACATCCTTTCCAAGGGGTTAGTGACTAATACCTCAGGTGATGCCTGGCACTGGCCAGGTGCAATGTCTCAATGTCTCAATGACTGAAGAGCTCATATTCTGTCACAGAGTCACCATCACCACAGACTTTAAAAAATAAGGTGCTACAATCAGGTACCAGAACCATGCTGTCATCTCCATTTGAAAAGGTGCAGGTCTAAATATAATATGCACTATTTAAAGCTGTTCAAATTACACTTAACACTTAAATTAGCCTGAAAGATAGTTCAGCATTATTCTTTGAAGTACTCTTTAGAATTAAGAAATTTCTCAAGGCATTTCTCTCAATCTTTTTCCCTGTAACTCGCACCATTTGAAAACTGCACCTTTCAAGTAAAATAAAAGCTTAGACTCAGAACCTGAAGAAAATCACCCTCTTCCCTTACAGACATTGAGGGAAGGAGAGTAGGGAGGGGAGAAAAACCACCACCTAACAACCAAACTAAACATTATAAACTCTCCAAAACCACAAAACAAAACAAAAGAAAAAGAAAAAGAAACAACAAAAAAAAAAACCCTAAACCAACAACAAACAACAAACAAACAAAAACCAAACCAAATTTTAAAAAAAGCCCACAAAAAACAAACAAACAAACAAAAAAACCCACCACCACAAAAGAAAAAAACCCAAACCAAGAAACAGCCACCCATCAAGCTGTATTGGTGGGCATAAAAAATGTTTCCATTTTTACTCTTCCCTAGATACATCTCCTCTCCTACCTATTTCAAAAGCAGGAACTATGGCAACACAAAGCCTATCTATACACTCAGAGAGGCATCTAGCCCAGACACATAAGGGCTGAAGCAGAGATTGCATTTGGATTCCCAAATGAAATGGGCAGAACCAGTGAGTGCCTAGATTCCCTTCTAGTTGACTCCCCACATTTAGTGTTTGGATAAAGGTCAGGACAAAAAAAAACCCCACAAAACAACTTGTACACACGGTGAGAAAATATTAAGGAAGAAAATACTCCACTGTAACAAAATTTTACTGACGCAGATGCTTCAACCAACAACCTATTTATTAACTCACCATATGTCTGTTGAGAGGCAAATTCATGATGCCACCAGGATACAGTCCCACAATCTCTCCATGAATAAAAATAGCCACTTCCTACCCTCTGAGTTCTACACACTTCTTGCAAACCTTAGAATCAACTGAATGTATTTTATGTTTCACATTAAAAAAACCTATAGGAAAGAATAATGGATTCTAAATCACAAGTCACGTTTTCAGCAGTCTCTGGAACATACCAAGTTTCTCACTTTATTTGATAGGTATTGGGGCAGTTGTCATTGAAGAAAAACAACAAAATAAATAAGTTTGGTTGTATTTGAACCAACTTTTCAATAGTTTGTGGGATTGGTGTATAGAAGATCAAAATATTTAACATGATTTGTCTTATAGATGTTTTGGGCAATCCATTGAATTCTTAACATACTAGAAAAGCAATCAGCTGAACAATGTCCTAACTTCCAATTTCTCTTCTATTTGCTTAACAGATTTAAAGGATGCTTTTATCACTACCTCAATCTCTTCCCTGGTTTTATTAAACAGGACCTCAAACTACATAATTAATTGCTATATGATGGTTCTAGATGTTAAATATCAATAAAACTCAATACAAAAAAAATCAATTCCTGCAAAAACATGAAAGTGTAGCATCCAAAAATTTTGATTATATAAGAGTAAGAAAAAAAGGAACCAAATACTTTCTATTGAAAACTAAGTCCATTTAAAGACATGCAAGCCTTTAAACATGATTCTGTACGAAATACACAAAAATATGGAGAGGGTTATATCTTAAGAGACTGAGTCTTTCAGTAACAAACAGTCAACAGAAGAAGTAAGTACACCTATAAAATCAAGTAATAAATATGGATAACATGGTAACACGAAAAATTTACTAAATTACATCAACCAAAATTCTGCATTCCCGCCTTATTTCAGACTTCAACAACATTATTCAGCTGCAACAGAATTTTTGGAAGGTGAAATTGTCAATGAGTCATCTCAGCTCAGACACCAAGCTGTAACTCAGGTACTGGAGGGAAATAATAAAGCCTCCTCATCTAGACACTGCACCTCCACATAAATAGCACACCATTCTACTTCAACTTTTTTTTATTTCAGCCTTTCTCTTATATTACTGTAGAGCCTACTACAAGCTACCCACAACCCTTTCTGTGCTTGTGAACATGAGATGTAAGTACATTCTCAGCATAGCACAATTCTGTCCATTGAAGAAGTTTAAAATAAATTTTATTACCACAGCTGAGGACAACAGTAAATGAAGTGGACACAGGTACAATGTTAACTTCAGAAGTAACTTGCAGTTCACCTACGTTATAGTTTGAAAAAACAATGACTGCATGGCAAAGACAAAGTTCATAGCTGCTGATGCCCAAGGCACATTTCTCACACGGCTCAGATGACCTACATTTACTGCTTCAATTCTCAGTTCTAAGTGATAAAACATGACTGAATGGATAGAGGCAGAAGAACCTCTACAGGATTGTAAAATAATACTTTTCCTAGCCAAAAAATCTAAATACAAATTATCAGTATAATTTGCTAAGTATATTGTAGACAAGTCACCTTTCTGATACCACTTTGTTAGCTACCTACACAGACAGATCTATTTCTGTAACAGTAGAACCTTTGAGGATTATTTTAAATCATAGCCCACTTAGGGAAATAGTTTCCTTACAGTGGAACTCTTTGTAAATATCACTTGTGATTTTTTGATGGATAAAACCAGAAACATCTTTATTGTTAACTAACAGCTCCACATCCATTTTTTCAGATTTGCAGCCTGAAGTCCCAAGTCATTCTTGCCTTAATGAAAATACACCTTTATAGGGCCAAACTATATGGAAAGCAATCACCAAGAAACTATAAGCATCTTTTCACTGTTTTTTTTTGCCAAAAGACCTCACAGTAACATAATCCTGCTGAGCCATGTGGAATAGAGCTTTCTTTGGTAGAGATTACAGTGCAGCACGAGTTAGGCTTTTATGATACTTGCTCAGATTCCCACAGCAGGTGACATCCTGAGGATGAGCACAATGCCTGTAAGGCAGTGAACTCTTCTGTCAACCCTAGTAATTGCTTCCATATGTATTTCCATGGCATCTCAGCAAAAGTGATCTGTGATTCTGTCACTCCACCATCTTTCAGAAAATTCCCAATGCCCTCAGGAATCAGTACCCAGGTTTTAACTTCCCACCACGAAATCACTGCCTTCCAGGTCATTCTAGGTTCCAGCAGTTAGCAGAACTAGTTTGGCAAGTTCCTAAATTAATTTCACCAATGCATTCATTTTCTCTTCAGTGAATTGGTTGCCTGTGACATGTGTGCATCTGTTAAAACACATGTAATTAAAATATGTATCTAAGTCACTGCATACTACCAAAAAAAAAAAAAAAAAGTATATTAAGCTCATTTAGACCCTATGCACACACACAAATTTATGTACACCTACTAGTAATAACCATGTGACACTGAATTTTTGTTTTTGATTGGTAATACTTCATAGCATATAGCCATATGAATGGCTTCATTCTAGTGAAAGGGCATAAGTAGCCCACCAAAAACACCCCAACAAACTAGCTCTTAATTTAAAAAGAATTATCACAAGTAAAAAGGAATGTCTGAGCTGAAGAGGACATGGCAGGAGGAAGGGAAGGAATCCTGCACCTCTCTTCTGCACTACACAACACTTTCATACACTAGGAACTGAAAACTTAACCTGAATCCCTTCCCAAAAAGTTATGAGCTTGATGCCAGAACCTTCAAGTACATAACAAATACTCACTGGCCTCAGTGAATGTACATTCTTTATTAACATTTACCCAATTTCACTTATAGCACAGTTTCAAGGATTTATCAAATCATTTATCATTAAAATCACTCTATTAGCCCTATTAAAAGAAAAGTACAAACAGCAGTCCTGTGATACATATAAAATAAGAGACACTAGCACAGAAAGGTGAAGTACAAATGCAACTAAAAATGGTAAAACAACTCGCCTTCCACAACCTTCCCAACTCAGCTCTGTTACACAGCCACAGTGCTTTACAGTGCTGGATTCAGCAACTCCAGTGAGGCAGCTCTGGGCAGAGCTGCTCCTCTGATCTCTGGGCCAATTCCTTTCTTTCCAGCACAGACAGAGGATCTGACCCTATGCCTGCTGTCTGGCACAGTGCATGAGCCTCTGGACCTTCTCATTGTGCCCTGGGGTGTGATGCAGGGAGATCCCTTAGCTCTCACTGAGGAGCAGCATTCCCATTAAAGCAGAACATTTTAGAGCAAAAACAGAAGGAGGAAGAAAAGGCAAGTTACAGCCTTTCTCAGCTTGGGCTAGATAAATGGCAAACACAGAGACAGATTTTAATATCTTTACTGACTATCACTGACACTCCACAGACGTAAGGAACCTGTAAAATTTAGGCTTTTGGATTACACTGGACCACCTTAGTTTAGCTACTTACCTGATTTTTGCAGGAAGCTTCATTCGGGTGGTTTTTTTAACCCATCATTATTATTATTATTTTATTGTAAAGAGATAGACTAACTAAAACCTGAAACTAGAAAAATTAAAAATTCAGGGATGACAGCCATGTAGAAAATGTACAAGGTATTTCTTCAAAATGACAGGTTCAGATTCCCAATTTGATGGCTCAAAAGAGAGAAGGAACCTCAACGAGAGAAACTTGGGGTAGTCTAACACTTCATTGCATCCTGAATATTATTTATTTTGTAAATCAATAGGATATACTTGAGAGGTCAGGTAAGGAGGAGAAAAGGTGCTTCTGGATGTGGTGTTAGTTACCAGCTGAACAGTGAAGCAAACAGAGGGGGCATGATTTCATTCCACCATTTCATTCCACTATTAGTATTTCAGTAATTATTTTGTGCTACTGACTGCCTTTACTAAGTCTGCAAGCTACCTCATCCTGTGCCAGACATCTCACATTCCCACCTCACTGCTCCAGCACAGAAGAATCACAGAGCTCTGTGCAGAGCAGCAAGAGAACATCAGTCAGCACAAAAAAGAATGGCAAAACTTCTTCACCTACCAAAGGGCAGCTCAACTTTCACACAACATCTCATTAAAGTCAGGACTGTTAGCCAAAATGAAGATATCAGCCTATTCCAGTAACTCAGTAAGACTGACAAAAGAACATGCTTTATTTTTTCCAAAGTTCCCATCGTGCTCCACTTTTAAAGCCAAGTTCTTTATTTCCTTAGATCACAGTAAATATACACACTACAGAACTGGCAGTGCTGTTGCTTAAATTTTGAAGAGTCATAGAATCCCCCCAAAAGTACCTGTCTATGCTCCAGAATTTAGGACCTCAACCTTATGCTTGATTACTCCATCAATGACTCCTGTTCAACTTCAGTGTTCTTGAAGTAAGACACCCCACATTCAAATCTAATTTCAAATCTAACTGGATAATAATTATTATTATCTTATTGGCAACACAGAGGCTAAGGCTTGACAAATTTTGGTTTCTTTTACAGGTCTGGCACAGATGCCCCCTATTTTCTTGAACAAATCACTTAATCTTTCAGTACTGCACTTGCAGAAAGACTATCAGAACTATATCCTGAAGACAGTATTATGAAATAAGAGACTGCATAGAGGTTATGAGAAATGAAACTTATACAACTGAGAAAGAGTTTGCAAATTTTTTTTGGTAGGAATCATCAAATTTAGTGACCTTTAAAACTGCAATTCCCTCAGAAGATCTGTTAACTTTCTCACAGCAGTACTCTATAATCAGCCAGCTAAAACTGGTATTTCAAACACTGGTATTTGAGTGAATGTTCATTATAGTGAACAGGGTTCAAGTCATTCTGGCAACTGGATGATGCAACTCCATCACCTGGGATAAAATATTTAAACTGGCTATTTCAGTCAGACAGTAGCTTCTTTCCTCTCTCAGCTCTCTGAAAGAAGAGAGAGGAAAGCAATGGCTTAAAACTACAGGCAGTAAAAAGCACAGCTAGATACTAACACAGCAAGAGCCTGGAGACAAACTTCTGTTTCTCTCTCTGGTTAAACAGGACAAACACGACAAAGCACAAGAAAAGCACAGAGGAGAAACTCTGAACTAAAGGCTTTCTTTCTGTAACCATCTTTTAATATCCACAAACAGAAAATCCTTCACCACTGTGACAAGACTACAAATGAAATACCCTTCTGGTAACTGCCAGCAAATTTGATTCAAACCATTCCAGACTTGTTGGAAATGTTGGCAAGTTGGCCACCAGAAATACGAATGTGCTCTCTGAAGGTACTTAAAGATGAATGTGGCAGCCATGAAGACTTGCAGAAAATATATTTATCCAGATACATGAATCAACATCATAATTTGAAGGACAGTGTCCCTCAGAATGTTAAAAAACAAAGACACATTCAGTCATAGTTCACTTTAAAAAGAGAGAGAGGCAAGTAGATATAAATACAAAACTCCAGAGTTACTCTGACATGCCACTATAGACTGTAACAAAGTATTCTGAAGCTCAGAAATTAATCAATGCATACAATTTTATATATATATATATATGGAATTAAAGATTCCTAAAAGTTTCCTAAATTTGGGATAATGCTAGACAGAACAAGAATACTTGCACATGCAACTCTGAGCTCTCTAGTATGCAAGTTGTGCATGCAATTTATGGGGATATCCAATTTATGGGGCACAGCATTGCTAGCAGTGTATCCTGAACTGCTGAGTGCTGTCATAGTCAAGCTGATTTGGACACTTAGGGGAATTAAAAATTGATTTGTTGTTCACTCTGAAGAAAACATTCTTATCTCTCCTTACCTATATAAAATCTCTCCTATATAAAATCTCTCCTTTATTGAGAAATCAAGATTTCATTTCACTGTTCTGTTTCAGAGCAGGTTGTGAGGATGGTCCAGTGTTTTGCAGAAAGTTGAGACTAAGATGTGTCACCAAAAGCTTACAGAAGTCCCAATGGTTAAATGAAAAATGTTTATGCTTCATTGCTTCAGAACACAAGCTCTTTCTTGCCATGGTGCCTGCAAAGAAAGCTATCCTCTGGAAGGTCTAAATGGTTCTGTAAGTCATCTTGGACCATGGACAAAAATCTTTATTCAAGTTGTGCTATCATATAAATTTGAGAGAGTTGCAATCCTATCTATGAATCCAGTTGTGTAAAAAGTATATTCATATAATTTCTCCTATGAATTGATCTTAGTGTTCAGTTCTTTTCCTCTCCCCACCTCATCCCCTAAAAGAGGTGGCAGAGGGAAGTCTCAAATTTAGGGTGCTGGCTGTGACTTTACAGACAAACAGTCTTAATGAAGACTCAGTGGAAAAATATGGAAATACGTATTGCCAAGAACTATTCTTTCTACATCATCTCCCTAATCTTTAGGTGAAAATGTGAATAAGATTTTGATTTAAGGTTAAGGTTAGCACTGCTAGGGCAAGAACACTGCAATTTTTCTCCTCCTACATAGCACAACTATACTAGCAAAAGTGAAAATTACATGTAAATCAAGATTTAGCTGTTACTTGCATACATTGCCCTTGTACATGAAAGGGAAAATGCTTAAATGCTGCCTGTTTCAGTGAACAATGTAAAAACCTGGAGTTCTTAAGTGAAACCATGTTCATTCCCACCCCAGGGCATATCAATTCAAATGGCTATGCTACAAACACATACTCTTTTTTTTTTTGTTTTTTTGCAGTAGAACACTAGAAACATCAAAAAGATCTTTACTAACAAATGTTGTAAGGGATTAAGAATAGAAAATTACTAGATATCTTCTTTGAAATATGCAAGCTTCCACCAGTAATTAACAATGTTACATGTTTCCTTTCACTGTCCCAGAGTGTACATTTTAAATTCTTGCATTGATTGTTGGAAGTTAATTAAATCTCCAAATACCCTCCCCCTCCCTTCTACTAGAAAATATCTTAATTTTTGTCCTGGGTTGTAATAACATCCAGCACATCTGTATAAATATAGTATGTGCATATGTGCACAGGATGGGTTTATTTCAGAAAGGATAAGCTGCAGGTGTTCAGATTAAAATTAGTGTCCTTCAAGATTTTTCTTCTAGAAATCGACATTTACACAATGCTATGCATAAAGCAGGCTTTTACCCACATGCATACATATATTGCCATAATCAAATCCCATTATCAAAGCTATTTAATATTCAAAACCTCATTTGAAGCTATTGACATTACAAATTAATTGAATTGAAGAGCTGAGAAAAACAAACAAAAAGCTAGAAAGACAGCCATAACCAAGAGAGAGCCTATTTATCAAGAAAAAGCACCAGGTATTGCAAAACCAATATACCATAAGGAATTCTCAGAGCTGCCAACCTTATGGCCTCTCACTGCTGTTTATTGAATGCACACCACATAGGCTACAGGTTTCTTACACTTCATACCTTTTTTTTCCATTCATACTCATTTATGAACATACAAGGAGCTTCATAAAAGACTTAGAAGACACAGAAGATCTGCTGTGCTTAATACTGAACATCAAGCCTCATATATTTGAGAGCCCTTTCCAAGGTGAAAAGTTTGTTTGGTTTTCTTTTTAAGACCTCTTGCAAACACTCAACTCATAGAGGATTACTTTTGGATGACGAAGTGAAACGTCACTTATCTCAACATGACCATTCCCAGCCACACACTTATCTAATGGCAAAACACATGTGGGAACTCTGCCAGCAGAGGCACAGCTATCAGTTACCCAAATGTATTACCTCGTGGCATTTGCAAGAGAAACTCTTTAGACACAAGCATGTTCTAGTACTTGTTTTCTGTGTTTGTAGAGTAACAGATCTGTAATCACATGGTATGGAACATAAGAAATATTTGTGCAGAGGATTAGTCAGCACAGATTGTTTGCTCAAAGGATGTTAAGGAAAAATGGAAACATGAGAGCAATACTAAAGTTTAATCTCAGTTTAATGTTCAGCAATTCAAAGAAAGGGGAAAAATACCAATTTTTGGTAGATTTCATGATCAGGCAGCAAAAGAAAGGAAGAACCATTTAAATAAATGTGCCTGGCCCTATTGCAGAGCCAGGCCTGTTGCAGCAATCCTGAATTTTCCAAGAAGCAGCCAGTCATTCTCTAAAGCAAAGTACCAGCTCACAGCTGCAGGATATAGCAGCACCATTCCTGCATGAATGCTTGTGTTGACACTGCCATTTTCAGGAGACAGTTGGAAGATATCAGGAATAGTCTAGAAAAATAACAGGATAATGATATGCAAGAAATATGACTAATCAAAAAGACAAACAGGGACCAGATAGGCAGGATTTTTTCCTGTAGCACTGAGCAAATGTGCATAAGCAATGCAGAAGATGAAAACTCACTGTTCAAATTTTCATAAGCTGGTTTTGACTGTTAGGATAGATCTAGATCATTAGCACATGACAAAATCACTTTTCAAAATACATTGGCTGTTGAAAACTTCATGTTTGGAACACTTAATCTTTATAATGCAGAGTCAGCTAAACAGACTATTAAGTCTAATTCAATTTTTTAATCTCTGTTCAACTGTTTGGAGATACAAGAACAGAACAGTCTAAAAGACAACAGGGGAAAAATAATCTTTAAATAGCATTCCCTTGAAATTTAAAAATGAAAACACATCCACCTTTGCAGAAAGCCAAGTTATAATACTCCTCAGCTGGGTTTACATTTCAGCACTTTAATTCTTTTAAAAATCAGCATCATTTACTTTTTATTATTAATAAGTAGATATGGAGAAAAATTTTTAGATACATCTGTGACTGAAGTTCCTCATGCATTTACCATAAAGTGTTAAACCCAGTCAGAAGGAATGATGAACTATCCTCCCAGGTACAGAAGAGAGCATTTAATAACCACATCAGTTTATCTGTTGCCCGCAAAACAAATTTAATTACAAATTAGAAATTACAAATTAGAATAATTGTTCTCTATAGTAAAAGTTAATTAAAGTTAATTACATTAACTAACATTTAGACATACTTTTTCACTCCTTTATATGCTGCTTTATAAGACTATATTACAATGAAATTCTTTGAAGTGTTGAAATCAAAGATACTACAATGAAGCAGTAGCTGTATTTGAGTGTCATAGAAAACAGATGGGCCCTAAGTCATTCTGTAGCCTACATTTTTTACTTTATTTTTTCCTTCTTCATGACTTTTTCATTAATGATCATGCATTCTACAGCTGTCAGTTCCCATTGCACTTCCCTATTTTGAGTCATACTTTTCCATTCAGAACTGAGAAGGAAGTGTTCACTGTGCACTATACTAAATATAACAAGGTACATTTGAAATGAAGTTTGTGAGTAGCAAAGAGGCAACAATTTCAATATGCAAACTACAAAACATCTGTTGGGAAAGGATGTTTCCTGGGTTATTGCTGCTTTGCTTTTCTTTCTGTACTACAGTTTTATGGCAAACCTTGATTATATTCTCAACATCTTTCTAGATAAAAATATCTTTTCTAGGGACCAACAGCATTTTGCTGAAAGAACAGTTACACAGAGTACAGGTCTACTATTTCCTAATATTTTTAATCCTAATAACCCCATCTGCAGAACTACCACAAGATCAAAAACCCAAAAATTAGGCACTGCATTAAACTGTCATCCTTACCATACTTCTCTAATAGGAGGAAACAGGTAATTTCAAGATGATCCTTGAAACAAACAAAAGATTGTTGGGGTCTATGTGTGGCATATATAACTGCCTGCTGAACACCCAGACATGTGCTTATGATAAACATACAAAAGTCAACAGAAGGTTGGGAAAGTCTGTCAAAGGAGCTTAGCTCTCTTGACTGAGACCAAAGCAACTAAAGCCCTGCTTCTTTATTAATGGTGACAGATACAGCTGGGGTAACACAGTGGTCAAGTTAGCAAGCATATGATAAATATAAGACACTAAGCACCCTTCTGTACTGCACATCTTAGATGCTGGGGGGGAGGGGGAACAACTCAAAAAATCAATAAAGAAAAGAAATCACCAGTAAGAAAATGTTCATATCAAGAAATCTGTTCAGTGCATCTGGAAAGCATCTCTGTAAAGAGAACCAAAGCACCTCACATAAAGACAAAAGCTTCATATAGATTTGGTTTATTTTACTGCCTGCAAAATCTGGTTGCGTTTAGAAGGCTCTCTCAGGACAAAAAGAATTTCAAACTTGAAGCTTCAAATGATATTGTCTTTAATAAAATGATAGCATCATATCTGTACGGCAGATTTATTCTCTTCCTACCTAACAAACATGCTGGAAATGCACAGTACCTTTCTCTTGTCCACAGGTTTCTGAGGCAGTTGTGTTTGATTTTATTTTAAAGAGGTGAAGACTGAGCAGCACCAGCAGCTGTCACAAGCTGTGTTTGTCCTGGGACTTCACAACTCCTAGTCCTATTGGCACGTTCTCTTTTTCATCAGCAAGGAGGGCTTCCTGAGCAATATTAGTGACATCATCTGTTCAACAAAAGAAAAGAGATTTAATACAAATGGGATGTGATTAACACTTTTGATGGTATCAGTGCAATGGAAATATATTGACACAGGGTAATGACATGGAGCAGAATAAGGTATCACACAAAATTGCAACTGTGGCATCTTCTGTCCATTAAGAACACATATGCAATGGTGGCCTTTGCTAGATGGTCCTCAGGGAAAGCAGGGTGGAAGCTGCTAAGCTCCTTGCCAATTAGACAAGGTCAATCCAGACTGTAAACTCTGCCTAGCTAACACTAAATTTCTATTGCATTTCAAAACAATTTACTGGGTTTTGGGATACAGGCCCAAATTGTCCTGGTGGCCACCTGTAACTTGTCACATAAACACGGGCCACTGCTGTGAATCTTTATAAATAACAAAAATATACCTGCATAAGGAAGTCATCATGTGCCATACTGATAGAAGGACAGGACTGAATTTTAGAAAACCTGATTTCTGTTCTTAATGGCAACAATCACAATTTCCTCTCTGAAAACAAAAAATCAAAAGACCATAGACAGGACCCTGATATTGTCTTACTTCATATTTTTTTATAAGATTTGAATGTATTTTGATCACAAGGGGAAACAACAGAAGCATTCAAATTTTTGTTGATGCTCACTGCATGTTAATTTGGATTGACATTTCCTATGCACAGAAAAAATTACAGAAATAAAATTATTATTATGGAGATATCTTTATGGAAAATACCACTCTGAAAGCTCAATGAGTGGAAGAAATTCAAGTTTCTTGATGAGTATCATTTACCTCAGTTTTCCTAGAGTCTCTAAACACCTTTAACTGCACCTTATTTACACTGTGAAGTGCAAAAAAGAGAGTAAAGTCTCCTCAGCACTAAATCTTCTCATGGTATACCCTTTGTGTTAGAGATTGAGGACAAGTGAATTGAGCAAGGCGAACAGATTTCAGCAAAGTCTTAAGCAGACATGGCCATATGTGGGTCTCCAAAGCAGAGGGCTGGCAGACACGACACAGAACAGGTCAAACTCTCTGCTTTTTGGGCAAGAGAGCTGGAAGACAGACTGAGTACCCCACAGGAACTGCACTGAAACATGATGGATATAACTCCTATCATGTACAATGTTGTAATCTTCACCAAAAACTGTATTTCACATAAAATACATCAGGATTGCATCCGACAGTACCCATCCCAAAAACATAACTTCTAAACCATTTCACTTGCTGGGAAATACTGCATTTCTCTCTAGGGGTTTGTTTAAGGTGACAGAGTGGATTCTGTTGTTAGTGGCTTAAAACCTAAATCCTCAGGGAATTCACTAGCTTATTTGTTCAATAAAGACAGGCATCTAGGTAGTATTTAATGGAGAAAGGAAATCTGCATACTCATTTCCTTAGGGCCAAATTCACTGCTGTGAGAGAATACTTTTGAAAAGGATGAAAGTACAGCTAGGGCCAGATCATGGCAGAAGATCAAAGTGCTGAAAGAGCTTAGTTGGCATGTTTAAGTAGCACCAAATACTGGAAAAAGGAATTCAATTTATTTATATAGTAACAAACCTCCTCAGGCCAAGAGCCTCTTTTTTAATGACGTCAGATAGGTCTCACTTCATCCTATCTTCATCTCTTTTTTAGTTGCCCTATTATTAAATATTCCAATACTGTTATTCCACATAAAACATTTTGCTGCTTTCTTCTGGCCTTCAGTTAGCAATCTGAATGCAACTGAATAAAAGGGAAAGAGAAGGCTTCCCCATATTAATATGCAATATAGAAACACCTAAGACAAAGCAAGAATTTACTTGTAAAAGGCAAGTAAAGACAGCAATCAGGCCAGCAAGATGATAACAAAACAGACCAAAACCCACAAGACCCAAAAGGCAAAAAAAGACAGAAAATCACAACTCCAAATTCAAAAGTTATCTGGGTAACTTGTCGACGTCAAAAAATGTACTTGTCTTTTCGTATATCTACTAATTCTGCAACATCAGTTCTTCTAAAGGGTAAATTATTACATCCTAAAAATCTTATCATTAAGATTAATAGTTTTATTTAAATTCTCTAGTAAATCTGGAAATAAAAAATATCTTATTAATATTTTTGGCCAGCCGGCCCCACTATATAAGTGTTTACAAAAGTTTTGAGAAAAGGATGAAACAGAGATCTAGAACCTGCATAAGTTACAATAATGAGAGCATATAAAAAAAAGTAGTATAGTGATGTGACTGTTTTTGAAAGTGGATGTTTCAGTAGCATAGCATACCAGTGAGATTAAAAGGAAGATTAATTGGCAATGCCTTGCAAAAACTGGGGCAAATTTGAAACATTTAATTACGCCTGTCACTACAAGTTGTTAGAGTGCTATTCACAATGAACTACAAGCAACCACTGGAAAACTACAACCTAATAATCCTTCAGTAATCTTCCTACAGCTTCTTAAAAGATATGGTAATACAAAAATAACTTAAAATAATTGGATACTTAATTTCTCATTTCCAGTAACTGCTAAGCTAAATCTATTTCTAATGGTGGAGAGGAAGGATAAAGCGTGGAAGTTATTACTGTGGAAATGTATCTGTTCATCTACAAACAAGCTGTTTAAATTCATTCACAATTCAGAACATACCACACACACCAAGAGCACCTCAAAGAAGCAAAACTATTACAGAAATAATTTGACAGATGAGCTGATGTTTGATACATTTCTAATTTCACTCAGCGCAAAGAAATCACAAACATGTTCATATCCTGTTGTTACAGCAGCACATGCTAAATAAAGAACGTTGATTCAGTTATGTTCTTTATTACACAATGGCTCTCTAGACAAAATACAGTGTTATAAAAAGGAAGGGTTTTTTCTGTTTACATGGCCATGACTTGCAACACTTGTCAACATTTCCCAAATAGTCAGGGAAAGTACCCAAGATTGTTTGTCCAGGTTTTTAATCACAAACTGTAATACATAGAATCTTTGGTGGAAGTTCTGCTTCTCACACTTTCACTTCAGCATGTCAGGTAGCATCACATCTTGAGAGCAAGATAAGTGCAAAGGTAAGAGACTAAACACTGATGCCAACCTCCATCCTTTCCTTGAGATTCCCAAAATAGACAAAGCACTCAGGTTCAAGATATTTTAGCCAGCTCTGTTCACATGGGACATCTCAGTGCATTTTAACTCTTAAACAGAGTACATTACTTACTGAAGGTTTAAAAAGTAACTATGAAGGTAGACAGATATTTTAGATTTCTTCTTGGAAAGTAGAACAGGTGAGGACAATTCCTCTGACAATTGGGGTAATGTTGTGTACAGACCACACATTCAGGGTCTGTGGACTAAAGGGGGTGGGGTGGGGATCTCAAAAGAACACCTTTTTCTGTCAAAGAGTGGTTCTAAACCTTCCTTCTGTCCTACACACCTCAAATAGGAAAAGGCAGGGTCCTTATTCTCAGAGCAGAAAAAATGAGATAAAGAGCAATCCCATCTTTGGAATATGGTAACAGAAGAGCAGATTCCCTGATTGTTTTGGAAGCCTTCCCAAAGTCCTTCTACAGCTGATTCACATTTTGAAGACTTTTTGAGAACAAGGCTTTTTGATTTTAAAATGACTAAGCACAAAACAAGACTGACCCAAATAAAAGGCAATTTCTTTGGGAAAACAGCACTGAACACATCTGTGAGTTCTCTGCAATAGTTGCTAGAAATTTCAGTTGGCAAAATTTCCTGTGATGGGAATATGTACATTACCACTGGCTTTTTGCCAGAAGTTATTCCAAATGACAGCTAGAGGAGGGAGGGAAGGGGCTCTTTCATACAACCAAATGCTGAAGGATTAAAAAGGCATATTTCCTTTAAAAAACCTATGACATTTTACTATGGTGCCTTGTGTTCTACTCTAAAGCTGCCTGTCCATAAAATCAATTTGATGTATAATTTTTCAGTATGAGTTCTATTTGTCAGGTATGTTAAACATGCAAGGAAACTGCATCTTCCCATTCTTGTCCCTGCTCTTTGATTTCTAAGACTGTGATTCTTATTTTGGTACCAGCTTCCCTGGGATTTCCAACAGAGCAAAGACTTTATTTACACATAAATAACTGTCACAGATGCAGCCCTTCATGAATGAGATTTAACATTTCGATAGCCAGAACATGTCAGCAACAAACATTTTGCCCAATATACATCACTTGCTCTCTCCTTTATTCATTCAGTTTCTGCCTAATACACAGTCTTACAGCCAGAGATGTGCTGCCTTCTGCTGTGGCTGCACCAAAAACAGATTGAGAAGAAATGAAAAAAAAAAAAAAAAAAAGAAGTGGAAAAAAAAGTAAAAGAAGAAGAAGAGAAAGCCATATATAAAACAACCCCCAAAGACAATCTAAACAGATGTTTCAATGTGAATGCATCATGGCCCAATGAAGAAACAGCACAGATCATGCCCCAGAGTCATTCCTTTCAACACAAAGAATCATCAGCAGGAAAAAACTGTGGCATGACCTTTGTAGACCACTCTATATATCCTGAGCAACACACACTTTGTAGAATGTGCAACAACCATCTCCATTCTTTACATAGTGAACAAACTTAAAGAGCATGAAAGCACTTCAGAAACTGTCTCTTACTTTTTATTTTTAATATCAACTTTGAAATTGATATTGCAGAAATCAAAGACATGACAAGCAGCAAGTTCATGCCTAAAAATATTTCCTTCATGAGTAACAGGAATTCTGACGAAAACTTTCCTGATATGTTTTAATCTCTTGTTTTTATTGCAAAATACATCTTTGGTGGACAAAACACAGAACTTTAATTTGGATACTAGAAGCAATGACAGATATAAATGTAGTTATTCAATTTCATGCCTCCTTTATGTTACAGCTTTCTGTTTTGGCATCCCCATAATAAAGAACCCTATGGGATCATTTGAACTTCTGTCAGCTATGGAGGACTATCAAAATTAGGTCAACAATTCAAATTTGTGTCCGTGTTGTTCTTTTTGCCTTGGTGCAGATTACTATGCCACAATTCCCAGATGGAGGGTCGACCAATGACTGACACAGTGCTTTCAGAGGAATTGATATCATTCCTGCCACCTTGCTGTTTTAATTGGATTGTCAATCCAAAAAAAAAAAAAATCTTCCTATTCTTTCTCTTTTTCTCTGAAGTAGGAGGCAATAGGCATTCTTGAGCATGCATTTCAGAAGACTGTGAGTGGGACTTGCTTGTACAGTTGATTTAAAACCATAAAATACATTTGGAAAGTAGGTTAATTACAGTGTTTACTGAATTTTATGTGACAAATATGGTGTGCAAACCTCAGGACAGGGTTATTTTTGCATGCAAAATTAGGCAAATCTATATTCTCTATGTTACACAGTGCTTATGTGTAATAGTTATACAAAAAGTTTTTCAATAATTAAGATGACCAGGATGAAGTAGTAATTGGGTGGGGGAAAGCTATCAATGTGGAATTATGTCCTTTAAGCCTACCAATAATTAACTAATAAAGTTATGAATGACATCCTGTATTCATTAAGTATCAATCACTAAAGCTTTTAAAAAACATATGCAATGCATTTTCAGTGAGCATGGCCAGAGACTACACAGCCTTAGTAAGAACCAGTCTTTTTATACATTTTTAAAAAAGCAAAGACAATCAGGCAATATAAAGTATTTTCCCATTCTACACAGATTTCCTTGCTGAAGGCTTGGACTGCTGACACTTCTCAGCCTGTTTACAGATGTTTGTGGGCTCCTTTTGTTCCCAAGTCTGTCAAAGGAGCCAACCTACTCCCTGGAGGCTCTCCCCTCCAAGACCCTTTCTCTCACACAAATAAGCTTCTAGATAGGTTTCATAGAGAAAAGAGGTCTTAGGCTACTCAGACCATACAAAATAGAATATTCTTTTACATTAACACTGCTTTTTATGTTACCATAGGATTTATATAAATGCAAGAGATGGGAACAACCAAAATTTCATATGATCATCCATACTGTATCATCTCACAAAGGATAAAATTGGGAGGGTCTAACACTTCAGTAAGAGCTGAGTCAAGTGCATTAAGAAACTTGTAGGAATATCCTTTTCTTTATATAATCTTAAACACCAGTGAGTTTTAAGAACCTCTAAGAACAAAATAATGCTCTTCAACACACTCTCTTTAGTCTTTTCTGCCTTGTGAATAGATCCAGAGAGAGTTTCCAGCCATGCACAGGCTTGTAAAACAGTTCTATGTAACTCTCATCCCTTGGCTTGATGCCTCTTGCTCTGTCTGCCTGTGCTACACCAGCAGGGAGTTCAGATCTGTAAGCTCCCCACTGGAAAGGGACAAGAATTTAGAGAGATGGCCATTGCTCAGCATTGGCAATGCTTTGCTTCCAGATCAGTTTCAAGCTGCTGAGTACCAATTTTTGTCCCCAGGACTTACCCAGCATGCAAAGTTACTTTGTCTTGCTCTTATACAGCTTACTCACAGACACAGGCTGGCACAAGGAAGGATTAAAGAACCATTTTTCTTCCCTCCTCCTACACACAGGGTCCAGTGCTGCCTTATCAAACTGATTTAAGATCACCAACTCACTCTCTTCTTGAGTATTTCAGATACTAGAGATTTTTCAGTTTGAAAGCCTGAACAAGGATTCCTCATACATCTGTCACTGGTAAAACAATTACATGTATTTGTATGCCCAAAGTCCTTCAATGGAAAAGCAAAGGTTTCACCTTCCAAAAAGAACTCCTGTTTTTTCAGTGGTGCTCCACAGGGCCTAGTACTTATAAAGTGTAAGTCTAATGCAAGATTTATTGGGCTATTCAGGCCTTTTAGCTTCTCTCACATATGGCTTGTTTATTTGCTGTATTGCCTCAGCAGTTCATGCAGTATATAAATATGTATGACATTCACTTTACATTTATATGAGTACCAGCAAATACTTAAAATGGCACTGTAAGGAAAAAACTGGATTCCTAAATCTGAAAAATCTGAAGTCAGTTTCCTGTATCTTAACTGAAAACCCTTTTTGCAAATGCTATTCACTTATTGAACTTAGCTTTTACATGATTAATTAAAAAGTAACAAATTTTCACATCACCATTTGCCATCAGTTTGAAAATTGCCAAATGTGACCATTGCTACAAGTAGTAGTATTCGCTTTTACTTTTCTTGTGTACTTTAAGAAATCTGCACTGCCTCCTAACAGTGATAGTTCATGGTATGTGTTTTATTTTTCAGAGGTTTTGACAAACTAGTCACAAAACTCTTGCAGTTCTTTGGCAGTCCTTGTCTTTATAAGCCACATCCTTAAAGCTACCAGAAATCTTAAAATATATTTTTCAATAAGGGAAGATTTGAAAATAGTACATTTACAATTTCAACCCAAATGAAAGCCAAGTGCTATGCCAAGGAGATGGAATTTGGTATCATATGAAGAACTGCAAAAGTATAAGCTTTTGCTTTACAGTGTTACAAAGATTTTATAGGATCACACAGTCTTTCCTTTAATTTTTTTCCATTCACTTCAAATTCCTGGCTTTAGGGGCTGTTCTGTTTACAAACACTTGTAATTGAATGATTTTTGGGAAGTTAGTTCAAAAAAAGGCAGAACAGTATATAAACAGATCAAATATCTGGAAATCTAAAATAAATTCTGTCTGAAGAGCATAAAATTATCTGTCAGGAGGGGGAGATGTCAAAAACCCATTACAGAGACAGTCCACCATAATGCTACTATCTCTATTTCTAAATGTATATTCCTAAGAACAGACATGTATGCATACAAAAAGCCACATTAAAAGTTAAAAATAATATTAACCTTGGAGAAATTTGATTTTTAAATTTCAGCACTGTTTTTCCTATTACTCTTTTTCTTTATAAAACAAAGCCCTGTTAATTTTGAACCAGAGTTGCAGGGTCAACTAGTGTATACTCTGAAATCCAGGAAGCCAAAGCTAAGGTCATTTGATACCCTGACTTCAGACAAGTTATCAACCCTCCATCCCAGCTCTCTCCTCTCTCTCTCTTAACACATATACCCTCATCTTTCTTTTCATTATCGACACACAGTGCCTACATTGAGATTAATAAAGCAAGAAACAAAACAAATCCTTTACATGGAATCTGCAGTTTCTCTGAACTCCTCACCCAAGAATAGCTGCGCAGGTCACTGCCAGAGCTCCTCCTTTGCAGGCAGTGCACACCAAGGGAAGAGGTTCACACAAGGTCACCCAGTGACTCAGCAACAAACTGGGGAAGGACTCGAGGCAGCCCAGGCTTGTGCTCCATGTCAGCATCAGCTCAGCCCCGGCAGGAAACCTGCGCTCCCAGACCCGATGGCATTTATGAGCAACCTCAGTGACCTCAGCTTTGTAGCCTATTGGTAGTAAATGCTTCAGTTCTAACAGCAAAGTTACCTACATTTTCTCTATGAAGCACACACTTGGTGTACTCACAATAAAGATTCCAGAATGATAATAAAAATGACACCAGCTTGTACACCAGCAAATTCCGTGCTCCACAGTGCTCTTTTGCAGATTTTGACAAAGACATAACATTTAATAAGTATCAGAATCCAGATAGCCTATTATTCCACCTACTCATAAATGGGATATTTTTCTGCTCAGAGACAGCATGTTAAAATGATTTGCAGGAGGCGATGGTAAAAGTTTCCTTCTCCCAGAAACCTCAGCAAGTTCAATTAAACAATGACAAGAGTAACAGCTTGAAACAGGCACTGTTTGATACAAAGACATCACTGTCTTTCAGTAAAGGACCTCATGCTAGTGTTACACGAACAAAGAGCTGCTTCCAATTAAAATCATAGTTATGGGGGATGGGAGGAAAAAAAATCAACCCAAATGCTCTCCATGTACTTCCCTTTATGGAACAATTACCCAGCGATGAAGTGACATCCCTCTCCAGCCATTCTGCCAAGAGCACTGTAAGGGAGTGCTGTAGTGATGCTGTAATGTGTAAGCATGATGGCTGCTCAATTCTAGTTCTCTGTTAATTCCAGTCCAGTTGTTTACCCAACTGCATTCCTCAGAGGTGTCTACTGTGAGGACTTCATGTCTGATAATGGCACACTTCACAACATACATAATTTTACAGCTGTTACTGAAAATGCATTTTCCAGTCAAGAAGTATTTAGATATTCACAGATGCAAAGACATAGTGTTATTTCTTAAAATAGGCAACCAATATATGTTTATAAGTGCAATTTATCTACCACAGATTTTTCAGTCCCTAATACTAAACACTACCTGTCCCAGTTACTCCTACGAATGGAAAGAGCAAAGGTTTTTGACATCCTTGGTCCTTCAATATATTTTTCACTAGCACCACCAAAGCTACACCTCACATGTATGAAAAAAGTCTAAGACTATTCATACCAAAACTGCAAACTCAATATATTTTTCTTTTAATACTAGATTATATTCTTCCTCTGCTCCATCTCCTCTCCCATTTTTCCATTCTACAGAGAATGAACTCTCTTTTTCCTATTGGAGACTACACCTCACCACTTCTTTCTATCCACCTCATCTCTTTAGTATGTTTTATGTGCCATGAGTACTAAATATGTTTTCTCCTAGAGATGTGCTGGCTGACATGTATCTAATTACAGTCAGAACAGGTCTTCTTAGCTCAGTATCAATGGGCCTTTGAAGGTGGCCTCTTGTGTTTCAGATCTGATTAAAAGGCTGCATGCCCAAGACCTTGTCTAACCCCTTCCACTGACATCAGCTGGATTTAACAAAGGCTAGGTGAGTGCCCCTGCCTGCAGTCACTGACCTCTCTTGAGAAGTAAACATCTACAGTCAGAATTGGGAAAAATACATTGGAGAGATTTGGGCGATTAATGAACAGAGAGACAGGAATCCACTGAGCTGTATTTTGACAGAGCTTTGCCTTCACTATTACATCATCAAATTCTGCTTCTAGCCTCCCCAGCAAGAGCTGAAAATACCAGCTGTGAAAATCGGAGTGTCCTAAAAATATGGCTGCCAAGGCCTTCTCAAGATACATTAGAGAAACTAATCCTGTTCCGCTAAGTAAATTAAAAGTAGAAACGCACCTCCCAAAGCCTGGTGTCTGAAATCCTTTTTCTTTCCTCTTCTCACACATTTTTCTCCTATATATACACATATAAATTCACATACACACAGCAGCATGTATGCTGTACACCAAAGCAGGATGCTCTCACTAAATGACGTAGCCAGAAACGGCTACAGATTTAGCAGGGAAAGTTCCTTTCTGGGACAAATAACACCCTGGTCTGAGCCTCAGACCCAGCAACCCCACCAAAGCATTATGCTGGTGTTCACTAAGATCAGGAAGAACTTGTGCTGGAATGTGCAATATCCCAGTAAAACATCCATGTTGCCCAGTGGTGACATGGGGAGCAAGCAGCCTGGGGGGCTCTGTGCACACAAGACATGCCCTGCTAGGGTGGGGATTTCTGCATTTGTTACACTTGTTCAGCACTTCAGAGATCTGTTCCTACAAACGTGCAAAACATCCACCTTTCAAGAACATGAGCAAGGAGACCAAAACAGACACAAACCTGCTTCTAACTCTCCCACAAGGGAGTTCTCATTATTGTGACATATGCTGAGCTTAAAATCCTTGCTGTGCTGGCTGCACTAATGTAGCTCAGCTTATTTTACTTTGCCAGCTCATGACATTCAAACTCAGCATCCCTAACTGCAGCCCAGAGTTGTTCTGTCATTTCCACACCTGTGCAGAGTGAACTTCCCCCTTTTTTTGCTGGTTCATTCTCTCAATTACACATTGACCTTTTTTCTCCTTTTATTTTTTGAGCGTCCTGTTGCCGTACTATATTTCGGGGGGAAAAGTAAGCCCAGCTCCAAGAGAAATTTGCTTCAAACCTGTTTGCTCTATAACAAGCTAATTTGGATAATATTCTAACATTATGTTAAGAAATATCAAGTGAAATTCTTTGCAATACCAAATATATTGTACTAAGTATTTTTTATTCACAATTCAGTTAAGACTGTTAATGTCAAATAAAATTATCTGCAATACTATCACCTGACCTGTTTTCCTGACAGTTAAAAGAATTCATTCATTTTTCATTTTCTTTATAACACCACCTTTAATGAAAAGCATAAAGTACTCAAGAATCATACAGCACTTTGGGTTGGAAAGGACTTGAAAGATCATCTAGGTTCAACACCCCTGCCATGGGCAGGGACACCTTTCACTGGATCAGGCTGTTCAAAAAATTGTGCACTGACTTACTACCTATAACTTTAATACTGAACAGAAATAGTTTAAAAACTCTTTTGTGGTTTGAGGTTTATCTGTTGGGTTTTTTCCCTTTGGTTTTCTCACACTGCATAAATCGTTTGGCTTTATATCACCTTTTTTTTACTGTGTATTTATATAAACACCCCCCAGTAAATAAAGTTTCAGATGAAATAAACTGCTGCTTGAGTCAGCAAAGATATGCTAGAAAAAGAGAACTAACATATGCATGCTACTACATCAAAGTATCCATATTTATTAGGCACAATGGTACAGTAAAGTCAAGGAAAGTGCAACCATCAGCAGAAGTGCACATTACTGATAAAATATATTTCAGAAGCCATGTAAAAGTTGGCTTATACTTGGTCCTTATCTACACACCAATAATTTATAGATATTTACATATATAAAGATATAGATATATATTTAAATATATACATACACACATATACATACACAGATTACATACACAGATTTTTCTTTTACCAACATGGCAGTTCTTACACATTTTCTCTCTAAAACATTATTAATAATGTGTCATTTAGAAGCCCTTTAAGGGGTTAAAATAGGAAGACAAATGCTTTGAACTTTCATTTCTAGCACAGATTTCCTTTGTTGGAAAGCAGGCCTATAGAGGACTAATGCTGTGGACATTACCATTTATGTGGTGGTGCTCTAATTATCACTCTCTGCCTTCTGCCTAAAGGTCACAGCACTGGGTTTGGTCTTTTTGGTTCAGCACAGCCCAAAGGCTCCTAAGGAAGCTGTTCACTAGGTTGTATATATCCATTAGGAGTTAAAATCTAGCAGACATTACAGTTCTGCATTTCCACATACATCACTTTAGGTAAACCTGCACTAAATTTATTCTATCATACAGTCAACGTTAACCCAGAAGCTTTTTTAAATCCTCACAATACTCTTTAACTAAAGCAATTTGTTTGCTGAAAGCACAGCAGCTGCTGTAAAACAAACAGAATTCAATTAAACTTTATCCTGAAATATTGCTAAGTACAAAATGTCACTGTATTTCAGATTTGATGAGTTCAAAACTAATTAATTTCAGACACTGAATACTTAACACAAGTGGGGAAATAGTTTTTAAAATTTAAAAAAGTAACTTGAATAAGCTTTATTGGATATGATATATGTGACACAGCCACCTAATTATCATTGATTTTTAAATACCAAGCCAAGAAGTAGCATTTGGGGAAAAAACAAAATTAGCCTATAAGATAATTGATACTTATTGGTACTATTTCACCCAGAGGGTTACAGAAACTAAATCATCACTTTATCCCGTAAGATCCTTTGCCTGCTGTACTTCAATAGGATAAATTATCCCTCCCTATTTGGTTTTGATGTTTATAAAATATTACTTAGTACAGATACAAGCAGGTCATCAGCATGTTTGCAGAGGCAGGAAAAAGTATTTACACAGACACATCTAGATTCTCCTGTGTATACACTACTTGTTACTCCCAGCTCCATGAAACTTAGTTTGTATTGTATTCCAAAATTTCTGTACAATCTGCTGTAATTCCACAGGCTGGAGGCATGAAATAAAATGGAAGCGCCCCTAAACTGCTCTTTGGGATTACATTAAACCTCAAGAATATCACCAATTATTCTTGTTAAGAAACAGATATATTGAGAATTTTCTAAGTACTATTTACATAATCCAAATAACAAATTGTTGAAATTGAGAAAATTGATGGTTGAACATTTAGAACAGAGGTCTTCATTTACAAGTAGCACCATAGATTTCTAAGATACAAAAAGACACTTGATGAATCAGTAATGTGAACGTGTAAATCAACAAAACTCTAGGTTAAAAGTTGATATATAATATTCTAATACAGCACAAAACATATTTTTACAAAAAACTATATTTATCGCCTTTTTTAAAAAAATTAATGATGTCCAAAATGAGGCAAGGATTAAAACAACATGAGGAAGGAAGTTATTTTTTTTTTACAACAAACATGAGCAGATAGAACAACTTTTATTCAAGTCAGATCTTGTCTAAACTACAAAAGCAGGATAACAAGTTATAAAACAGCTGGCTCCTGCTAATTACTATTTCTAGATTTATTGGATTTTGGCCTAATTAAGAAATTTAATTAAAGTCCAATCTACAGCACAGCTGATAACTGTATTAAGGCACAGCAGCTTGCTGGCTTTGTTGGATCATGAGCGCCTCTCGGTGAATGTCAACTGCAGGGCAGCTCTCTCTGGGCACACCCTGAGCCTCAGCCCTGTGCCCAAGGCAGCTGCCCAGTGCCTCAGTGCCCCTCAGTGCCCCTCAGTGCCCCTCAGTGCCCCTCAGTGCCCCTCAGTGCCCTTCCCAACCCAGAAACCACCCCCACTGCTCACAGCATCACACACAGCACAGCACTTCTTGGAGAGTTCAGGGAACTGTAAACCAACAAACACATCGAGCAAAGGCATTAAACAGGCTTTTCAATAGTCCTAACACCAGCTTTCCCATTTCTCACCTGACTGCCAGTAGGAACTAAGACACCAAATTGGAATTTCGTTTAGAAAAAGCCGAAATGAAGCCATGCCTCAGTTTACCTAGACTTCAGTCAAGTGTTTGACGCTGTTTCCCACAGCGTTCTGCTGGAGGAGCTGGCTGCTCATGGCTTGGATGGAATAGATGTCTGAACCCAGAGCATGGTGATGATGAATGGAGCTCCATCCAGCTGGGGCTGGCAGCAGTGCTGCTCCCAAGGCTCAGTTTAATCCTTACCAACGACCTGCACCAGGAGATCGAGGGCACCCTCGGTCAGTTCACAAAGGAAACCAAGTTGGGTGGGAATGCTGAGCTGCTGCAGGGCAGGAAGGCTCTGCAGAGGGATGTGGACAGGCTGGATCGATGACCTGAGGAGGTTCAACAAGTCCAAGTGCCACAGTGGGCTGACCCTGGCTGGATGCCAGATGCCCATTCTATCACTCCCCTCCACAAGTGGACAGGGGAGAGAACATATGATGAAAGACATATGAGGTGAAGTAAGAGGAGGAAGAGATCACTCACTGAGTATCATCACAGGCAAAACAGACTCAACTTGGAATATTAATTGAATTTATTACTAACAAAAACATATCAAAACAATGAGAAGTAATAAATCTTAAAAACATCTTCCCTACACCTCCTCCGTCCTTTCCAGTTCCACCTCTTCCCCGCAGTGGTGCAGGGAGACCTAAATGCCTTTAAGAACTTAACAACATACTGTGCATCTGTCTCAGAAAGCAGACAAACTGCAAACAGGCAAATCACAGCTGCTATGTTCAAGAATAAACCTCGTATGTGAGGTGATTCCCTTCATTACCTTCAGTCTAAAGTACTGCATCCAATTTTGTGCAGAAATAGGCCATTTAAAGCATCTAGATAGAGGCCACAAGAAACAGCCTAAAAGGCATGGCTGAAAATAATTGGAATTGTTAACCTTGAATAAAAGGAGAGAAGTGTTAAGAGCCTTCATATCTGTGAAAGGTTGTAACCAAGAGAAAAACGAATAAAATCCTCACTGGGCTCACTGGGAAGCAGATGATAAAAGAGTAAAACAAGATTGATACTGTGAGGGAGAGGGGGAAACCAATACGACTGACTAAGCAGAGAGAGATGACCTAGAAAGAAGCAGCCTAAAAAGTCCTATTAAATCTTTCTGAGAAGCCATCTCCATCAGGCAGTCAATTAAGAACAAGTTGAACAAATATATAGAGCTGCTTTATCTATCCATCCTACTGTTAAGAACAATGAACCAAGTAATGTCCAAATCCATTTTTTGATCCTTTACAGATTTTTTTTTTTGTGGGGGAAGCAGTATGGCTATATAAATTTATTTCTGCACTGCAAGACAGTGCTGTAAGAGTACTTCTAAATGCCTCTCCACTAATTTAAGGGTCAGTTAAATGCCAGGCTAAGATAATTTGATTGTTTAGAGGACTCTCAAGGCATTCTGAAAGGGCTGTGATCTAATGTTCATTGCACTGGCCATATCACCATACTTGCAATATTTTTTGTGCATGCTTTACACACAGCACTCCAGAGTAGGACTTCCCTCTTCTTAAGGGGAGAAATCAGCCAAGGTACCAAATTCCAATCTAAGCCACACATTGTCTCCTCAATGTTTTTAACAGTTTTGTTTATGACCAGATGTCTTTAATCACGTGGGCTTGCACATCTTACACAAGAAATAAAATCTTGCTTCTCTAAAACAAGCAATCTAGAAATATTTATTCAAAAGGTTAAGAATGTATCAAAAATCAAACACCCCAACCAACTAAAAATCCTGATTTTTCCATTAAACTGTTTTTAATAATTTCTGATTGAGATTCATCAAGAACTAAAAAGAAAATCTCATTATATATCTCAGACCTACAGAACTAAATTTTAAGTCAGATTTAAATTTACCCCCTGAAGTGACTGTCAAATGAGGCAGAAAATCCACTATGTTTTCCTATCCTTGTATATCCTTTTTTGAATTCTATTAACATATAAATGACAGAACTCCAGAACAAAGGAGAACTACTTATTTATATTTTGATGAGCTGCCAGTCAAGATGCAAACAGCATGGGCCAAGCAAGAATGCCAAAGACTTTTTAACTCAATACCTTCTGAAAAAAGCTGTAGGTGACATAAAAGACACATTGAAAATAGATGGGCTCACATATCATGGCACATTTTTAAGGATTCACTGGTTAGATGAGTGGGATATTTGTCTTCTTCTTTCCCTTCACATTTTTAATTCTAGGTTTTCTGGCAGTACACCTTGCTCTGATACAAGACACCAAGAGGTGGTAGGACTATTGCAATTTTGTTTTGCAGGAAGTCTCTGGCAAGACTGAGCCCTCCTACTCTGAAAGGTAATCACCTCAAAGTTCCTAGCTGGTGCCAAGCAGGTTGGTGTTGAATATCTGTAGTTGGAAGCTACTAAATGAAACCAATATGTTGACATTGTAAAAAACATACTTTTTATTCTTAAGCCATGGCTCTTCACAGAAATGTGCACAAAAAATACAGTTTTTCCACAGAATTTAAGAGTGCAGGGAACAGTATGTCAGAGTTGTTAATCTCATTTTATTATTTTGTTTTGGATACCACCAGTTCTGCTAGGCCAAGCTGCAGTGGGCAGATCAAGAAGAATGCTCCTGGGCTAAATGCTGGACTCCTGTATTTCTGTATAGGCTCCATCTGACTGAACCAGGTCTTGGTTAACTGATTATTTCACTGTGAGGGTCTGGGTAGGAAGGAAGAGTCAAGTTTGGTATTATAGAAACAGCTTTATGGCTAAAAATCAAACTATTATTTTTATTCTTTTGGTATTACCGACGTTTGCATGCTTGCATAGCAGTGAGGGTTAACAGTGTGCAATGCTGTTGGACAGAATCCCTGCTTTTCCAGGTGACAGGGTAGGATGATAGCACAGGGTAGGATGATAGCATGGCTTGTCAGGACCTCAAGAGTTCTCTATTTCAACCCCCTGCTCAGGGGACAGCTCTGAAGTCTGACTGTATGGCTCAGGGCTTTATTCAGTCTGCATTGAAGACCTCCAGGGATGCATGCTGCAGCCCTCACCTCCCCCAGCAGACTATTGCTATTCATTTCTCACTAGTATAGAACATTCTGCACACCACATTCTAGGTTGCTAATGGTGCACCGAAAATTCACCCATGATGACAACCAGGGCTGTTCTGAGAAGAGCTCCTTCCAGTAAGAATTACAGCTTCTCTTGAAACTAGCAGAACTCACTCTTTCCTTTAAGAACCTGTTATCTTTGATCTTCTACAATGTATCTTCCAAAACAACCAACACAGACTATAGTTTCCCTTCCTGTATTCCTAATTAATCTACTAGACACTGGACCTGCAGTTACTACAACCTAGCCCAAGGTAACACCCACAGACCAAACACAAATCACTTTGTTTCACTAACCTTTGTTCATCATAACACTTGATCACATTATCCTTCCATTTTAATTCACTGATTTAGTCAAAGGATAGGGGAGATGAAAAAATAAATCACACTGTTAGTATAAACACATAGGTGGTAAACAACCATCACTTTTCACCCACTTCTGAAACACACCATAAGCATTTTAACAAAACCAAATGTTTTAACTCTTCTACAGCTTTATTGCTGAAAAAAACACCACTTTGTCATAGGTCTTAGGGCAGATGGGTCAGAGCTAGATGTCACATCCTCCATCTGAGCACAAAAAAAATCAAATACAAATGAAAAAGGAAAAAGGAATCCTGCTCCAGTGTAGCCACTTGAGAGATGTTATTCTAAACCCTTGCAGATTAGCAGAGACAATAGAGCTCATGAACATTTAATAGTTGGGCATAGATGGACGCAGTGCAATGAGGAGTGAAGCACCCCACTGAAACGACTGCTACAAATTTATTCCATCTCAACATGCAGTTCAACTCAAAAAGCATCTGCCTTATCACCTAAAATCTTAATCGATGCTGGGCCTATTGGCACAAACATCAGTAGTGATTTTTCTTTATGTGCTCAAGGACAATACAGACAATCTGCGCTGTAAGTATCAGTTCATTATACAATAAATAATTGATCAGTATTCTACTGACTCCTCTATAATTATTCAAGCTTGTCAGCAGCATAACTTCTGAGAAGAAAAAACAAACAAAAAAAGATACACACACACACACTGAGAGCCTTAATTTAACTGGCATTGCTCTGAAAATGGCAAACTTCCATTGGTTGAACAGAATACTTAAATGCTATGTTTATTCAACTAACTGCAAATTTCTACAGTCAGACTACAGCAGCTTTGATACAGCAAAACACAGAACACAAACTCCTGTTCACCACAAAAGACTTGGTAATACTCAAGACTTTCCAAAACCAAATCTTTCAGCACCCAGGACTGACTTGACTTGTTAAGATACAGCACATTTGCTTGACAGGTCTGCCTTTATGAAGTGCATTTTAAAAGTGGATTAGGGACCTGAAAACTGTTGGTACTTTCATAGGTCTTGCATTTTGTCATGATAACAAAGGAAAAGAACATAAAGATACCATTGAAAGATCTAGTTTTGTACTAGATTTGTCAGTCTGTTCACGACTGACACAGAAAATTAGCAACAGCTTTGCACTTTCTATGCTTCCTATGTATCAGTATTATTTACTGGTATTAGAAGGAAACACTGAATTCCAGTTTTTTGCACATTTTATGACACATCTTGACTATGGTGTATCAGTCAAGTCACCACACTGATTTCTTTTTCAACTTTTATTATACATTCCTCTGTTTTACAAGAATATATTATGACCACAGTGCACCTCTGTCTGGATGCATTGATGTTTGTTAAGGAAACCCATATTGTAAAAGTGTTACTCAAAGAACATGTTTCTCTATTAATATACATGAGGGAGGACAGGGGATTTTGAGACACGCTTGGGAATCAGACACCCAACTGAAAAGAACCAGGTAATTAATTCAGTCTTTAAAGCTATCTCCCCATTTACAAGAAACATTACACAAGTTAAGCTCCCGATCTTGTGTTCAACAAGGATCTACCACATGCAAAAGAAATTTGAGATCCTTACTATTGACATTAATGCTTCCTCACTGTTCAAAGCTAAGATTTTGGTCAATAAAATGTCTGTACTTGGGTATTAAAATAACTTGGATATGGAGAAGCCAGACAAATACTGCAAATAATGTTGGCAGCCCTTTGGTCTTCCTTAGTGTCTAAACTTCAGAGACAAAAATAAATAAATAAGCAATCATTCTCCACTTCTTTCTTTGTGGAAAGAATGGTAAAACCTGTACCACCCCTACAAAGACTGCAGCAGTCAAAACCATTTTGACACAACCAAAAATGTTACCAGGATACATACATAAAAAATGAAATGCCCACAGCCAGCATCTGCAAGATCATCACACATTGGTGCCAACTGTGGTAGAGGCATCCAAGAGCCTAACAATTCTTTTATTTTCTCTCTCTTGCCACTGTGTTTCTAACACAAGCAAGAATAGTCTTTTAAACCATTAATCTCAAAAAATCCAAAATCAGACTCTGAAATAATCTGGAATACTGAATGAAATTCCAGACATTACTATTTGAAGCATTAGTGCATGACTAGAAAGACATGGGATCTATCACACAAATGCCAATATTCAGTTGTCAACAAATCCCAGGCATATAAAGAATAGTGCTATCAAAACAGCAAGTATGACAGTCAAATCACACAACTGAAGTTTTATACAAAGTGTTTAGACTATATAGTATCTTTTTAAATATGCAATGGATTTCAACAAATGGTGCACAGCATTGCTTTTTCATAAGTATAATATCACTCAAGGCATCTTTCTCACCAGAAGCTCTAAGTCAAATTAGTTTTCAAATTATGAGAAGAAAATGAATTTGAAGAGAGAAAAGTTCATTAAGAAATCCTAAAAATCACAAGTCAAACATTAAAACCTAAGAGGCTAACTTAAGGAAATTATCTCACTTCCACAGTAATGCTAATAAATTAAAAAGAGAAACTACAAGACCTTCAATACCTATCAAAGAATAAAAACCCACAAAAAACCAACATACCAAACAACTAAAAAAAGGCTTTGAAGTGCTTCAGAATGCAAAGTACAGAGTCTAAGGGATTCCCTTCCTTCCACCAGCCCTGGCCAAACAAACGTGGTATCTTCATTACAAAGACATAAGCTGGAAAGATATGCAACAGGAATAAAAAAAACCACACAAAGATAATCTTACATCATTTTTCTTCAGATATGAACATCCTGTAGATCTTTGCTGTCTGTGTATAACCTGCCAGAAGTCTTACTACATTGCTGTCAGTTACATGTAGACAAAAAAGGTGGAAAGAAATTACCAACACTCATTGAGAGTCATCACAAAAGGAAGACCCCCTGTAATTTTTCTGTCATAGCAAGTAAGTCAGAAGAATTCAATTCAGGATACTGTGTTTTTAAAAATTGACCAAAATCGGTGTAACATCCAACTAGCAGTCTGCTCTATCAACCTGTTGGCCGAAACAGGAGCATTTAGTGAACACAGGAAGAATTCTTGTCAAATATAAACCTTGATAAAATTTACTGCCGGCGGGAGAACCAGATTTTTTTTCTTCTGCATGTATTTCTCTAAATTACTCACAGATTCACTCCCTGTATTGTTTATGCAATATGCAATGGTAGACAAAAGAACAGGCTGTTGAAGAATTTCAGCATAACCATAGTGGCTCAGACCGAGATCATCTAGTGTAGCACACTTTTTCTGACACTAACTGGCTACTAATCCAGTAGCAGATGCCTTGGATAAATGTAAGAAAAAAGCAAATGAGGAAAAACAAGACAAAATTACAGAAGAGCTCCCATGCAAGAAAAATCTGTGTTGAGCTCTTCAGCTCAGAAGAGGAGCAGTTTGGAGGAGGATATTCATATAGATGGTTAAGAATCAACAGGCCATTCTGTTCTAGAAAAAAGGTATAGTAGGGTGCAGACTTAGGGAAAAACCAAGGGAGGTGGCTTTCCAAGGAACATGCAGCATTGCAATGAAAATAATGGAAAGGACCTATTGCTCTAGAAATGTATATGGTTTCAGAGGGAGAAGGGACAAATTTCTGCAGAAAAACAATCCAGTGATGGTTTCTAAATACAAATAAACCACATTCAGTACACAAAACCACTAAGCTGCAACAGCTGGAGAGCAGAAGAGTAAGTGGGAAGTGTCTCATATTCTTGTCCTGCCTTTAACTCAGCTTACTAATGCTCAGGATACACTACATGTTGTGTTAGATAAAATTCATTTTTACACAGTATAACTTCTCTTCAACCATTACAAAAACATATAAAAATGAGTCAGCACAAGATTACAGTAAGACCTTACTTAAGGTTTCTGATTCTTTCTCTGACATTATGGTTCTGGTCATTATCTGAGAGCAAGATTAGCCTAAGGATCTGTGCATTATAGCCAGAAATACAAGAGCAGGCTTCCAGTATTCCAGTGCTTCAGCTGCAAACATTCAGAGTTTTACTACAGGGGAAAAAAAGCAAAACAAAAAACCAACAACCTCATCTTATTTTATGTCTTATTTTCCATAAATCTAATTATTTTTATAAAATGCAAGTTATTGGATGACAGAGAGATTAGAAGAACATTTATGAGTTTTGTTTTAGAACATCTTTACGAGTTTTACCAATTGAAGTTTTAATAATTTTCTCGTAAAAGTACTACTTGAAAAAGACTGTGCTGTCAGTTTCTTTCTGTTTCCATGCAAACTCTTTAAACAGTTTTTTCATTTGATAAGAATAGAGAACAAGCCTATTTCTAGTTAAAAAAAATAATAATGGCCACTAAAGCACACTTGGGGAAGAGGAGGGATGAAATAACTACCTCAAGACTGGTTACAATCTTTATATTATCATGTCAAGTTGTCATGTTGAAATGCATAGGAAAAAAAACCACAAAAGGGAAAAGCAAAAGCAATCTGACAGTAATTTATACAGCAGATTTCTTAAAGCTGTAGGAATACACCTTGTTTGAAACACCTTGTATTTTCCACTCATACCTTGAGGCCTTTTTTGAAGATCACTGGAACCACTTCTTAGTGAAGGCTTTAGAAAATTCTTAGCTAAGGCATGGCATGGTTTTTCTTACTCCATGACATTTATCGGGGCTGTTCAATTTTCTGAAAAATTCAGAAATGTTTAAAACTCATATTGCTAGAGCTGATGGGGAAAAACACATGAAAACAGGGGAGTAACAATTCACATACCTCGGAATTAGAACCAGCAAAATTACATAAATCACATCACCTTTCACCCAAAAATACAAGGTTTGATATAAATCATAGTGTCTCATAGCTTCTCTTGCTCTATTTCTATTGAAATCCTAAGCCCTCACACCTTGAAACTTCCCTAGAAGAGAAACAAAGAGAGAAAAGCTGTGAAAAGTTGTTTGGTGTTTTGTTTTTTAAATGTATGTATATATACACATACATGCATACATACATACATATATAAATATAAATATATATATATATGTTTTCCCGAAAAGGTTAGCAAAACAAGACAAACAAACAAAAGAAAATAAAGAAGACATTGGTTGTATTTTCTTTGAGGAATCCACTGAATAGCAAACTGAGGCAAAAAAATAATTTTAAACCTGCCCAAGATTAAAGTAGTCTGCAGAAGAACAAACTAGGACAATCCCTTTAAATCTCATCATCAACAGCTGTCACTAATCTTGTTATGAAAGCCTGACTTTTGCTTGAGGTAAGGCATGAATTTCTTACTTGCCTCAACTTTCCTCTCTTAATATCCCATTAGAGTTTACAGTAAACACTATGTAAGAGTGTAAAGGTACTTAAAATCTTTCTCAGAAGCTGCCAGGTTGAGTTTTTTTTGTCTGAAGATATCAACATATTTTATTTCTAACTACTTTATCACATTATGAATAAACTCACCCTGTGAGTACAAATTCTGTCTTTGGGACCAAAGGAAAATCCTAAGGCATACACTGGGATGAAGTAGTATAACTAACCCCTCAAAAATACACAGGAACACTTTTAGATCTCAAACCATTTTCATAGCAAAAATCCAAAACTCAGAGAATGTCTGAGGCTTAGTCCATTCAATTCTCTCTAATTTTTAAGAATTAATTACAAAGATTGCATTTTCCTTACAGAGCAGGATTATGGGCTACTGATGAAAAAACAAATTACTTTTATTTTCAACTCCACACCTGCTGATACATCATTAGATCGTATCACTTTTTCATAAAAGTCTAGCTGCTTCTTCAATATCATCTCTGCTAGTACTTTTGCTTGCAGTATTACACTTTTTTTTTTAATAAAAGTCCCAATCTTCATGCAAAACTTGCATCAACATTAAATAGACCAGAAAGCAACACAGCATCTCTGCTAAGTTGCCATTTAACTTTCAGATACATTGATTTACAGGACTTGTATCTCCCACTGTGTAAAAGACTCCTGAATCTGCAGTGGTGCTTGGAAGAAGATGTGGGGCTGGTAGAACAGCTAAAATCAAGGAGGATGGCATGAGAGAGAGAGAGAAGGCAAGGGTGTGAAGGTATCTACCTTCTGGAAAGGAGAGGAAGGAGAAAGTCATCCTGGGCAATCCTGTGAGAGCAAACTCACTGCTAGTATTTGCAGCTACTAGTGGTACCCAGGAAACTTGACTGCACCAGCATATATTCCCTACAGTATATTGAAGTTACTGGTTTCATACAGATCCGCAACAGTATATTAAGGTTTCATCCTCATGTCCTGCAAAATTTAAAAAAAAAACCCTCAAAACACTAAAGCTGATCTCTTTGCTTAAGTTGCAGACCAATTCACCTGGCTGCAGAGAGTTAGGAGACTGCAGCAGTCCCTACAAGGCTCTAGATAGGATATAAAATAGCCATAACATTGCTAAGTAGCAAGGCAAGGCATCAAAACCTTCCATCTTCAAAGGAGTTTCAGGCAAATAAATCATCCCCTAAACAAGAGGAATGTACACCTCATTTTCAAGGGTTCAGCTTCCTATCTGCAGATATTATGCAGGTGTTTCCTTGTGTAGGATGTTCAATTTAAAGCACCAGAATTGCAGGACTGAAGGATAATCAGGTCACAAGTACTCTAGAGAAAAACGTAACTGATACTTTGATCACTTACCCTTCATGCAGTGCAAATATAAATTGCAATCCTAGCCTTTCATATAAAAAGCCTGTAAGTCTTTGAATTACACTGGAACACATATTGCACTTATTCTGACCCCAAATATTAAGTTCCTGTAGGAATTTCAAAGTGGTAGCATTTAAGAATGCATAACAACATCTTTTCAGTAGAGGCCAGTAACAAAACCTGAAATCTTTTTCCCCAAATAATTTATTTCATCTGTTTCCCCATATATACATAACACACATTTGTACCTCCTGCTCTCCCCAACTAGCTGCCAGCCCTGAAAAGAGAGAAAAGAAGCAAAAAAAAAAAAAAATTTCAAAAAAACTATTCTCTCTTTAATTAAAAAGAGCACATTTCTGTATGCACTCACATAAAAAAAATTCCCTTGGTGTAGAAAACATTCTGTAGAATGGACTTCTACAGAAATAACAAAAAAGCAAAGGGTTTCAAGCTAACAAAATGCTTAAGGAGATTCAGCCCACAGCTTGAGAGATTATTTATTGCCAAGGATCTTACCAACGGAACAACCAGCACTTCTGCAATTCAAGATGCACTTGGTTCCTTGCATTTCCACAGTATTTCTAATTGGAATCCCTTTGATGAAAAATAGAGTTTAGGGGAGACATTTTTTTTTTTATTTGCTTAGTGGGGAAGACTGACAGCTGTCATGAACATAAGGATTTTCCTAACTGGGAAGATGGGTAGCCTGAAGGCAAAGAAACCACAATAATCAACCAGTCAGGTTAATTCTTTGCTTTAAAAATTGCTCCAAAAGTGCCAGAACAGGTGCTGATGAATTTGGTTAATGAGATAATTTTCAGTCTGCTTTTTCACTGGCAGGCTGCCCTCTGACATGGTGAGTTCTTTTTATTTTGTAATAGCACCGTAAGAATCAAATCACACATTTAAGACCACCTCCTGCAGTGTCTGGCATGCATTCATCTCACAACTCTTCAGAAGCTCCACTTTATACCAGAAGCTAATTTTCAATTAAGTTTTTGCATTACTAATCCTGATAGTGTACAATACACTTATATTTTGCAGCATTACCTATTTTTCACTTATTGCAAGATATGAAAGGGAGTTCTATTCAATATATTAGAAGATTTTGTCTAATTATTATCACCTTTTCACTAGCTGTGCAGATTTATTCCTATTTTTCCTGTGACATAGAGTTGTTGGGTTAAGGCTGCTGTTAATAAAAACTTATTTTATTGTTGTTTTCTGCATGTAAATCCCTTCTTTTGGATAGAGATGTGTAAATAACAAAATCCTAAATAACAAAATCCCTAAATAAGTTACTGGGTTTCTAGCATCTTCTGACAACTTTACTTTGCTTGACTGAGTGTAGTATTTTCTTAGTTGTTATTTTCCAATGTCTCAAACATATTATTTCTCATTATATTAGGTCTTGCTGAAAAACCTCCAGAAAATATATCTAAATGTTGGTGAGTACAAAAGGTTCTCTAAATCAGTCTTAAAACTTGTGAAGATGTGGAGAGTTCTCAGCTCTGAAAAAAACCCTTTTCTGGTACTGGACATTATAAAAGCTCAAGAGGAAAATCAAGGTTTCCAATTGTTTGAAGATCAGTGGGCTTTCCTAACAACAGCAACAAAATCATAGAATTGAGAAGATGAAATTTTACATTACTGATGATTTATGGTGGAAATAATTATTGTCAGTAGTACTGTCCCAGCTTTGCCCTTGCCAAGTTTTCTTTCAATTTGCCTGCATAATCAAACAGTTCACATATGACAGCCCAACCAGGAAGGCTCTCTAAGCTTCCTGTAAGTGTGAATTAATCTGATGAAATCCCAAGGAGCATCCTGGGTTATCATCAGACACCCTCTGTCCAAAGAAATAAAGAGTATTATGTATAGTGGAAACAAACAACAAATCTCTGAGGCAAGGTGAGGCATCAGCAGTTCTCCAGTCTGGTATTTCTAGGTGCACTTTACTGGCCTTGGCTTTACCGACATCACATCCCTCCAGCCTTTCCCAACCCTCTCAAAAATCCACTGAGATACTGGTGTAAAACTCTGTCAATACCTCAGTACTACAGAAACACCACACCCTTTGGTGGCAAGTCGTTCTTGAACAGCAGCATGCAGCCGAGATGCAGAATGCACTACTGCCACACCCAACAGCCCTCCTCCCCAAAAAAGCCTTCAGTATTTTAATAGGACATAATCCATGCTAATGCTTTTGAAGTGCAGGAGGAACAGAAAAAAGGTAAGTACTCCTGAGAAATATCTTAACTGTAAAAAATGAAACACTTAAATGGTAATAGGTTATAAAAGCAGAATTACAATGGAGCATTTCTGTAAAGTGATTTTCTTCTCATTAAATGAATCCCTTAAAAAGAAAAATAAATGCTTCCTAAACTAGGAAGTACCAGAGGGAAGTAAAAATAGTCCTTTGCCATGTAAAATCATACTGGTAATTAGAGTAAGTAACTGAATTCCTACAGTAAAGGATATTTAAAAAGTCACTTAATTCACAATGTTTATTTTAATTTAAAATTCTCTTACAGACACACATAATCCAGACATTAGGAAGAGACTACCAAAGACCCTGTTTTCTGTCCTGGTTACACTGCTGCCTTTGGACAATGAACAAATCGTGTTTTGAATAAGTTTATTACCTTCCTAGCTCCATCAAGAACATTTAAAACTTTGCTACTGACTTCTATAATAATTGGCTGCACAAAGTGTCATTGTCAAACCCTAATAATTTGCACAGGAAATTCAGAGCAGTTGGGTTTTTCTGGTTTTAAATATAGATTTCATTTAATCTGAAGCACTATTTGAGAGAGAGCAACTCTTCTGCATTTCTAGAAGATATCAACTTTATATCTGTCCATCTGCAAGGTGACTATCTTAGAAATCTGTCAGCAAAACACTGTGATTATAGTCCATAGATCAGGTTGAGAAGTTATCTGAAATATTAGGATATGTACATATTTGGAGGAAAAAAAATTTGGAACTGATGCTTTGCTTTGAACTATCTTCAAAACCAGAAAGGAGTATTTTTCTGGTAGAGGAGTGAATTGCATTTCATTCATTTATGGAATACTGTGTTTCCCTCTTGGTGAGAACCACAAACAGGAACTGAAACCCTGCTGCATCTCAGAGCACTCAGTGCCTGACATGAACACTGAACCACTTTGGATTACTACTTTTTGACTATGAGACACACCAGAACCACACTGTAAAGCTGCTCTATGCTTTTCAAGAATAGCAAAGTTATTTTTGAAAAAATAGAGTTTTGAAGAACACCAATCCAACCCTAGTAGAAGTAAATATGCCTGGAATCATTCACTATCTGGGACAAACTTTCCTGTTACACAACTCAAAAGAAACAGAGCAGCTACTACAGGACCCAAGGGCATTATGCAAAAGCATCTGCAGCAGAGTTCAAGAATTAAACAGAATATCTGACTCAAGTTTTATCTCAGGAGGCAGTTTATTTCTTCACAAACTGAAGAGGTGTGAAGAGATCTAAGAGATGTAAAGGTATTGGGCAGCTAACTGGGAAACTTAAAAATACTAGGAGATAATGCAGTCAGATGCACAAAATACTGTTTTCTTCTTTCATTTTGGTTATTGATAGCTGCTGTTGGGTACAGAATGGAATATATGTGAGGGACTAGCACTGTGCATCACAGAGAACAGTTTGGGCTAAAAGGGATTTTTAAAGGTCATCTAGTTCAACCCCCCTGCAATGAGCAGGGTCATCTTCAACTAGAACAGGTTGCTCACAGCCTCCTCCAACTTGGTCTTGAATGTTTCCAGGGATGGGGCATCTACCACCCCTGTTCCAGTGTTTCACCACCCTAATTGTAAAAAAAAAAAAAAATTCCTTATATCTAGTCTCAATCTACCCTCTTTTAGTTTAAAACAATTACTGCTTGCATGAAATGTTTAACAAATATAAATATATATTTCATTATTATGAGAAAATGAAGAAAATATTTCATTTGCCTTATAAAACCAAATTCTAAAATCACTATGAAATTTTAGTGTTATAAAATAGGAGGGCTACACTACTTGCCTAAAATGCTTCACTGTCACAAAATTGATATATTTGCTCAAATTGTCCTTCAAACTTCAGTAAACTACAGAAAAGCATCCTCATTTTTTTTTCTTCCTTATAAATTATAGTACACATCAATGTTCCAACTGGTCACAAGAATAATCAGAGTTCTTCAGCAATTTTTAAAAATGCTGATCTGTGTATCTGTCTGTAAGACCTGAGAGCTTACTACTCTGCCAGAATGTCATCACAGCAGAAGGTACTCTCTCCTGCATTGATTCAGGTGTAGGAGAGTAAAATTTACTATGGGACATATATCCATAAACTCATGTCCCACAGCCAAGAACCTACACTTTGGCAAATACTTCAAATCAAAATAACAACATCCTATATTGATGAATAAGTAAAATAAGAAGTAACATGATATAATCTTTCCTGTCTAAATCAAATCCTGCAACATGATAATGTGATTTCATCTAACAAAATTAAAAAGAATTATTTTCATTCCTTCAGCAACAGCATTAATGCATCTGTGTCAAAAAGTATTAAAAATCTGTCGTTTAGCATCCTGCAGAAAGACTGCTTTGCTATGGTACATTGACAGAAACAGAACAGTTTTTGCTTCCTGACAACACAAAGGAGAGTTTTGCATAACTGGATGTGCTAGTTTGCTAGGGATGTCCTGACTATGGCATTCCCAGCCATATGCATTAACTTTCAAGTCCTGCCTTGTTTTCCAGTGGACTGTGGGGACAGTTGCCTGTTCCAGGCTAGAAGAGAACAGTATCACAGCATCACTTCCACCTACCACTACTCCACTCTCTATCTGCCTACGGGAAGATATATTCAGGAGGAGGAAGGAGAAGAATTATTCTAACAGTCATTAAGTAATACAATTTAATTTTGTATTACATCATAGGTAGGGAACACTGTGTAATACAACATTGTAATGACACTGTATAAATCAAAGAAATTTTAAAATTCAAATTAAGAAGGAAAAATTCTTATTGTACAAGAACAGTTATTTAGGAGTCTGTTTGTTGTCTTCCTCCTTATGGCAAAAGATGAAGTTTAATGTTAGCGTCATCTTTAGCATACTTGCTGAGTGTAAACCCTTACCATCTACTGTTCCATCCACAACTGATATTTCTTCTTTTATCTGCCTACTTTAGAAGAAGTTTAAAATCATAAAATCATGGAATCACAGAATGGCTTGGCTTGGAAGGGACTTAAGGATCATCTAGTTTCAACCACCCTCTCAGGGATCAGGCTGTACAGGACCTCCTTCAGCCTGACCTGGAACAGTTCCAGGGATGGGGCATCCAAAATTTCTCAGGGCAACCTATGCCAGTATCTCACCACCCTCACAATGAAGAATTTCTTCATAACACCTAATTTAAATATTTTCATTTAAAACGATTCCTCCTTGTCCTATCACTATTTCCCATGTAAAAAGTCCCTCCTCCTCTCCTTTATAAGCCCCCTTTAAGTACTGGAAGGTGCTGTAAGGTCTCCCTGGAGCCCTCTCTTTTCCAGACTTAACAATCCCACTTCTCCCAGCCTGTCTGCACAGCAGAGATGCTCCAACGCTCTGAGTATCTTCATGGTCTCCTCTGGACCCACTCCAGGAGGGCAACATCTTTCCTGTGTAGGAGGTCCCAGAGCTGCACACAGCACTGCAGCTGGGCTCTCAGGAGGGCAGAGCAGAGAGCCACAATCCCCTCCCTTGCCTCCTCCTCTTCTGCTGCAGCCCAGGATACAGTTGGCTTTCCAGGCTGCAAACGCACACTGTTGGCTCATATCCAGCTTTTCCTGCATCCTATTCCCCAATCTTTCTCTGCAGGGTTGCTCTCAATGAGCTCTTCTGGCAGTCTGTACTAATCACTGGGATTGCCCCAACCCAGGTGAAGCACTTTGCACTTGGACTTGAGGCTCTTGTGCTTGTCCAGGTCCCCCTGGCTGGCATCACCTCCTTCTCTTGTATCAACAGCACCACAGTTTAGAGTATAATCAGAATTTCTGACCAGTGATAATGAAATTGTTCCACTTGAAATAACAGAAATTAAAAAATAAAAACCTAATGTTCTTTCAGTATACAAGCCCTCCTGGAAGAGGTGACCTGGTACACACAATTGAAAATGAAAATTTGGTCATCTTGTCTGCCCTCCCCATCAACCCAGTGAGTTTATAATATCTGCAGAAAAGAAAGACCTTGAGAGAATTATTACTGCAGGATAAAACTGAAATGAGTACAGCACTTCAAAGGAGAGGACTGTTAGAATACCAGACTTTAGTGTCATTTGTCTGGAGAGCTGCAAAGAATTATATTTACTGGTTTTTCTGCATTTCAGAAAGCTTATTCTTTACTCAATTATTTACTCAACTAGGGCAATTAGCTTTGCAGGTAAAAATGTGAGATGTTCCCAGCTAGAGGAAAAAACCCCAAACTCCAAAATTATCCTAAAATAAATTCTTTCGTGCAAACAAAGTATTTGATACTGATGTACATAGGTATCTGCATTAATTTAAAGTTAGGTGCCTGAAAAAAAATTAATTGCTTCACAGTTCAGGGTAGGAAGAAAACTTTATTATCCAATCAAGTCCTCTCTTAATGACAGTAAGTGTTATATTGCTTTGTTTTACCTTCTGTTCTGCTACAATTGAGAACCATCACCAACTGCTGTCACATGTGAAACACTTCTAATTAATAAATGAATGAATGAGCAGCACTTGATAAAGAAGCTGCCATTAAACTTTTCACCATTTTTTGATACAACTCATGATGTTTTGTTTTAATTATGGCTCTGATATTCCAGTGTCAGAAAATGTGGAATAGGTAAAAAATTTCCTAAGAAAGGATGTTCTTTGATGTTTGATTTCTGTATACTTTCCAGCCTAGTCAACAAGAAGGAAGATTTAATCTGTGAAACAGAGAGCAGCTACCAAGGAAGCTCTAAGTGATGTCCAGGTGTTAGAAAGATGAATTACATGTGGGTAGAATTGCCTTGTTAAGATCTAGGTCTTGACACGTGTCAATGACCTCAGACCTAGTAGGAGGTTAACAAAGCCTGGGAAGATGTACCACTGATAGTGGACAAAAAGAATGCAGAATTTACAGCCTGCAAGGACATTTGGCAGAACTCCCAAAATAAGGAAAAAACTAATAATGACAACTCAGAAACTCAGCTCCAACCAGGTAAAGAGTAATTCTGGCAGGGGAAGATCCTGACCACTGACTCATGGACCACCAACCCAAGAAACCCCCCAACCCAAAAGAAGGGAAAGTCTGAGCATGTGGACTAATTAGCATGAAAAGGGAGAGAATCATTAATCACCAGAGGATTAAAACAGAACTATGCAACTTTTAGTCACTAATTAACATTATTTGCTGAAATGTATGAATAGTAAAAGGTTTTGATAGTTGGTGTGCTTGATTTGAGGAATACTACCAAGCACCCAGGCTTGTGAAACTCTGAAATAAATAGTCACTGCCTCTCTCAAGTGTGTGATTATTGGCTTGTTTCACACTGAGTAACAAATCCAATTTTTCTGGACAACACCAATTGCCCAGTGAATTCAGATCAGTCAGAAGTTAACAAACATCTTAGGTCATCAGTACTCCCAGTATACAAGTTACTGTCATTTAAGCAGATTTCAGAGATAAACAGTAATGGTTTCCAACACCGTCCAGAAGCTGCTACTGAGAAGGAAGAAAAATAGGCATGGCTTCTAATTGCAAGGTTATTGTGAATATTGGAGGTGGCAGCACACTGAACTGCTGGAAGGTACACCATGTGGTAATGGTGATTGTGTTACATTTCAAGTACTGATTTCAGAGTAGATCTGCAGAGGGTTTGGCAATTGCAGCATCACAGAACATCCAGAATATGCAGCCTCTGGCTCTTTGTCTCCCCACAAGTGGGGAAGTCCACTTTCTCCTCTCCATACAATCCTCAGCAGAAAACAGGCAATAAACTGTATTTCGGTGACTAATGTTTCCTACAGAAAGCACCTCCACTTAATGCAGCTCTAATCCCCTTTTGTGGTTCAGTTCACCATGGCTTTTTCTTAAGAAATAAAGCAGGTGGCAATTTTTTTATTTTTAAGTGCAATTGAAGGACCATGTTGTAACAGCCCTTCACACAATTATAATGATTGCAGTGCTTTCCCAACAAATGACTGATTCATTTTTCTCCACTGAGAGCCCCAAACATCCGTCTAGAGATCTAGGTCCTTCCCTAAGGACCAATAAATCTTTAATTATTTTATACAAAGTGACCTAGTTTTAATAGAAAACTGGCGTCCTGCAGTATTTTTAATGGTAGTTCTATGGTTAGCTCAGATTTGAACAAAAGACTTCTACAGACACAGAAAAGACCTCTGCTACCTCTTTCTCTGATGGCATTTGTGAGCAAAAATCCAGTAATTGCATTTCTTAAGGCAACCAATTTGCCAGCATATATTAGGAACAAACACCTACTGATTTGGTCCCCTTTGGGGATACAGATTAAGTTAAAGGGAGGTGAACAGTGACCTGTTTAGCAATAAAGCCTCTATTAACTTGGAAAAATTCAACACCTGAGCTAAGGACACACAAACTCAGACCCTTCCAGAGTGGAAGTTACTACGCAGACATTTTAAGAATATCACCTTTAGATCTGGGTAATTCAGTGTGTCTGTGAATACAGCCTTTTCCTACCACCTCAGGAGAGCAGAACCTACTGATGGCCATGTTGGCATGATGTGATGCTGTGGCTGCAGCCTCAGTCAGTCCCACACCCTAGCACTGACCTGTGCAGGAGCACACACTGTCACTGCTGTGCAGAATGCAGCACAGAAACAGTGGGAATTATTAAACTTACCAAGGGATGCTGTGGAACATCAGTCATTAGGCCCCTTATCTCCCTGTTGCTCTTGGGGAAAGTGGTCATGATGAACACCAGAAAAGGGCAAAGGAACAGGATACAAGAGATGAGTGCTAAGGCATGTACCTGAAGAAAATATCCTCTTGGGATGATAGTATACAAATATAAATATCAATACACATATATATTTATATTTATATATTTATATAATATGTATATTTATATATTTTTAAAATATATTTATATATTATATGGATATATGGATAACGTTTATGATCAGCAATATCTGAGGCTATCTCTATGAAGATGCACAGTGACAGGTGCTCATTCCCTTCCTTGCAGTTTGCTGGTTTCATGGGACATTTTAAGCCAACATAAACCTTAAAAAGAAACAATTGTGCCTTTACCTTGAGCCAGCACAGCTGTGGTAAACCAATAGAGAGAAAAAATTCAAACTAAAAGTGAGGCATTTCCCCTTCTCCATATCTTTAACATTCATTGCACTCTCTCTGAGCCAGTTCTTCTCATAATCTGAAAAATGCTGGAGCCAACACAAGGAAGAGTTTGGCAGAGAAAAAGAGGCTGGGTATGGCAGGGGAGTAGGAAAACCTCCTTCAGTCACAGTGTTGGTTTCCAAAACTTTTATAAAATTAAGGCCTAAACTGTATCAGTAGCCCACTTACAGCTTTTTCATCCGCTTCTGCCTACAAAACATCTAATGACATTTTAATGTCCTACAGCCCATACAGTTTTTTTTTTAATTTAAAAACACATAGTCAAATAGATGTGATCACTTTTTCCAGCTATTTATAAATACCCATAGTGATCTAGCTGAAAGTATAAAATTAAACAAAAATTATAAGAAATACAATGAACTGTACTTTACAATTTGTTGCAAACAGACCCAAGAACCAATTTTAACATTATTCTGATTTTACATAAAGTTCCTACCTAACATATGGCATTTTCTATTCATCATTTTTGTTTGAAGGAAGAAATTAAGACCATTTAACTTCCTCCCTGTTCCAAAACACTAACAACTGTATCCTCAACCCTTTACATTTGCAGTAAATGGATGCATTTCGCAAATGGATTTTTAAATCATCTAAAGAGGACAGACCATTCCAAGAATTCCTACAGTTAAGAGTTATTAGAAACACTACAGTGGTTTCTAGAAAGAGATTAGAGAATGAGGAACAATGTAATTTGGGCATTAGACAATATTATCATAACATCATAGAATATGCTGAGTTGAGAGGGACCCATCAGGATCAAACTGTTCAACTCCAGGCCCTACACAGGACACCCCAAGAATCACACCATGTGCCTGACAGTGTTGTCCAGAAGCTTCTTGAACTCTGTCAGGCTTGGTGCTGTGACCACATCCCTGGGGACCCTGTTCCAGTGCCCAACCACTCTCTGGGTGAAAAACACTCTCCTGATATCCAGTCCTAAACCTCCCAGCTCAGCTCCATGTTGGTTTTTTGAGTCCTGTCACTATCACCACAGAGATCAGTGGCTGCCCCTCCTCTTCCCCTCTTGAGGAAGATGTAACTGCAATGAGATCTCCCCTCAGTCTCCTCCAGGCTGAACAGACCAAGTGAGCTCAGTCACTCCTCATACTATTTCCCCTCTCAAGGCCCTTCACCATCTTTGCTGCCCTCCTTTGTCAGTGTCCTTGCACATATTGCTGGATTTTCCAATACCTGCAAGACGTTTATAGAATAATGTAATAGAAAACTAACAGGATATTTGAAGAAGCAGTAGTCTGACTTGGTAAAATATGACAGAAATGGACAGATGCTAGGGCCAAGTAGGATAGCCCAGAAAAAGACAAGTTGTGTCTCAAAAATTAATTTGGTTATTTATCCTTCTGAACCATGGCAGAGGAAAGAAGGAATTCAGAACAATGATGGAGAAACATCCTGCATTGGGGTAAACCTTTCAGTCAGTAGTTCAGCAAAAATGTGTTAGAAGCTACAGAATGATAACAGCACGCTACAAAGGTAACACCTAAAATGCTAAGCCCATTAAACATTTTGGTTGCTGCTCTTTTTGTCACTCATACTTTTAGATAAATCAAAAGTCTGTGTCCATGCTGTAACATTGCTGTTCTTTCCTTCTCTCTGGCCTGATAAAGTCACTGTGATCTGGGAATTTAAACCATCTCAGTTTCAAGTGAAGGGAAGAAAAATTGGTATTCAGGCCACAGTCTGAGCATGCCCACTGACCCAGTATATTTACAAATATTACATAAGCTGAAGACAGAAAATAAGATGGAGTAACACCCTGAGATCTTTTGAACAGACCTCTTAGCAATAAACTCAGAGATACAGATATACCCATGTTATTTAAATTCATATGATCTTGAGATAAATAAACAGATAAATAAAATATATTTCACACTAAAAAAATGTTGCTAATAAATGTTCCAATTCAGTGCAATTCAAATTATACCACCAAGAGCAAGACACACATTTGAAACAGCGAGAACAAAGCATTAGAGGTCTGACTCACAGCAAGGACCATTTAAAACTAGAGACAAAACACAATGCAAGGCAGCAATGATCTGGATTAACCTGATTATTTTCACTTTTCCTGCCTAGAAAGAATTTGCCTATTAGCCAATAATATAAAAAAAGTCAGGACTGAACCTCTAGATGTATGTAATGCATAGTGAGCAAGCCAAGACTTCTGAGAAATAGAAATTACTGCCCATGAACAGTAAATCTGATGCATTTAGTAACCACCTAGGGCATGCAATAGCAATTCAATGCAGTTCATCTGCACATTCTTCTGCCTGAGAAATTCCAGACAGAAATACAGCTGCTTTGTGGCTGCTGGCCTTACAAACCACTCTCTTACAGCTTCTGTCCACATTTTCTAACTTAAATACAAGACTTTTGACTTTGCAACTCTATTACTAATCAATGCGTCACATTTCAGGCAAATACTGTACTCCAAATAATTTCAAATGTAAATTAGATAAACTGACTTCTGACAGAAGGTATTTTTATAGCAACACCTGCAAAATACCTTGATAGCAAGACATTCCTCCCAGACTATAGAGGGCAATTTGAGTTCATTTGCATACTCTAAAATAAAAATTGTTTGGCAATAATTTTGTTATTACAGTACTTATTTCTAGGGCATCTATCAAAGTGTTAAACACACACCCAAATATACTACGAGCAGCAATTATTGTGTGAGTTGAAAAGCAATCAATTTCAAAGGTGATCTGGACAAAGTAGTTTACCTATAGCATTAACAATTATTAATATTTGAAATTCCAGAAATGCAAGGAGAACCTAGCTGAAAATATGACTGCTTGTCACATAAACATGCTGTCTTTATCTAGGGATCAAAAACACAGCTGTGAAAATACTTTAAGTCTTGTCCAGATGAAAAAAACCCAACCTAAGCTGGTACAGATAAAAAGCTCAAGGGGGGACAGATTCAAACTAGCAAAGCCACATCTTGCTAAAGCATATGTCTCATGTCTACAATACTTTTAACACATGCTAGAACATACTGGATGCATTATCACATTTATTGCCTTGACAACAAAGCCAGAATTAATAGTACAGGGCAGTCCTTGTTCAAAAGAACTAAAATTCAAGAGGAAGCAAAAGGAAGTATTAGCTGTATTTTCAGATGCAATCTGAGAAGTTCTTCTAGGAAGCTAACAAAAAGCCAAGATTGTTTAAAATTTACTGGTTAAATAGAAGTTCTTCCCAAATGCTCCTCTGTACCTGGCAAAATAATTTAAATAAAGGAAAAATAAGGGCATCTATTTTAAATAAAAAGTGTTTGTAAAAAAGTTATTTGAAAATAAAATCTTTGTTTTTCAAGGGGGTTTTTTGCCTTATAGCTGAGGATTTTAAAAAAATGTTTAAGGCCAATGGAAACAGAATATGTTGCAATAACCAAATATATTTGTCCCCTACAAGTTTTAAGAAAACACCACATTTTCTCCAGCACTGATCTGGGATACTGGGTTTAGGAAAGTTCTCCTGAAAATACCTTAGATCAAGGTGTGCTTGGTCTCAAGTACTAAATTCTCACTGTTACTGTCTTAGGTTACGTGGAAGGTGTAACTAAAAGTATGTATTCTATTACCATCTTCACAAGCTGCTAAGGACAGGTGGGGCAGTGCTCTTTATCTTCAGCATGGCCCAGCTCTTATATCACCATCTGGGGGCTGTCTCTGCTGATGGGCCATCAAGGTCTCCAGGAGCGACTCATAAGATTACATCATCCCATTGTGAGATGCCCCACCCAGAGGGGAGGGGCTGAACATTCCCACCTGCATATAAGCTGAGTCTTTGGAACACAGACTACTTCTTTGACTGGATTCCCAAAGGAGCAGAGCTCTAGAGTCACTGTTGGCCCTCCAGAGACTGACCAGATTGTTCTTCAGGATCACCACTTCACCCAGACCACATCCGTCACTCCAACGAGACTGCAGCCACCATTTAACTGGAGTGCTGTCACCACCCTGACCAACGGGGTGGCAGGTTGTATTCTGACTCTGTCAGTTTAAACTGATGTTTCTGTCTTATTGCCTTTAGTTTTTCCTATAAAATTGTAATTCTGACTGGGAATCTCTCACAGTATATTTGTGTGGGGTCAATTCTTCCACTGGTTTACCTCCAAACTAGCACAGTTATTTAGCAGAAAGGCATCTTTTCTTTACTATTGTTACAAGGTATCTCAGCTTCTTTTTACCAGAAAACCCCTGAGAACCACCAAAAACACTGCCCTTGCTTTTTATGTTTCTAATGCATGACATAACAATTTTATCTCTCTCTTTTAGAAGACTGTCATAAAAACAGTGAGCTGTTTCTAAAGGAAATACTCCTGTGAGAATTTGGTTTATTCTGCATATATCGAGTATGATTTCCACAGCTCCTAGTCGTTAAAATAAAGACTTCAGGCAAATAAATAATTTCCCTTTCATTAGTAAATGAAGAGTGTGAAATTAATTATTTTATGTTCTTACTAACTTATTATTGTAAAAACTCTGTTTAGGATGCAATAAAATATAAAACCCAGGGAATTTACTTCTGCAGTGAATTGAAAGGACTGAGATTCACAGATTTGTTTTTTGAGAGATAAATTTAGTACTATGACTTGAACTTATAACTGGACTGTATTTGGACACAGCACGGCCCTGTAAGACTTGTACAAGTTTATCAGGAAAAAAATTTCAACATGTTCTTCATGTCTTCAGCTAAAGCTCTCATTATTTCAAACCATGCTCTGTCCTAGATGTGCATATGCACCTCCAGCAGGTGTGGCACTGACTACATATTTGGATCAGAATATAACTTTACCTCTGGTGTGCCCCCACACATCCACAGATAAAATGCAAGGCTACACTAAGAAACACAGCTCCTGGTGTAACAGACAGAAGTTGACGAGTTCTGCACTGTGAAATGCAGTCCTGCTTAGAATCATAGACTGGTTTGGGTTGGAAGGGACTATAAAGATCACTCCCACCCCCTGCCATGGGCAGGGAAAACTTCCACTAAACTGGGTTGCTCAGAGCCCCCACAGCAGAATGAACCTCACAGTGCCAACAACAGGCTTTTTGAGATCAAAATGTTAAATCAAGGCACTGGCAAGTATCTTTTCAATCTATGTGACTGCTGTGTATTACCAGTAACATATACAAGTCCATCTAAACAAATATACATCCTGCCAAGTGTATGAAAAATGTCATTTTTGCCTGCATGTCAAGGTAAGCCCCTACAAAGAAATTGATAAAGATGTTTAAAACCTACCTGAACTCTAATTTTAGAAAAAGGGCATTTGTGCCCTTTTTAGAAAACAAAAAAGAAAAAAAATTTTTGTTTGGGCTTTTTTTCAATCTTTTGAATGGAAACCAGAATTGTACCTATAAATAATGACAGAAGTATAAAGCAGTAATATAAAATAAAAATAATATTCCACATCTCACTACAGAACACTGCTTTGAAAAACTATGCCATGAACTTCTAATTTTAAAGTAAATCTAGCAGTTTGATAAAAGAGGCCAAGGGAATCTAGTTATTCATAGAGAATGAATTCATTTCCTTTACTCTCTTTGTGATTGTGATATAATGCAAAATTATGTATTTTATTTTATAGATTTTTATAACTAACATCACCTATACTTTTGCTGAAACACCCTTCAAAATTACATCCTAAATCAGGAAAAGTAAGGAATTCTTTCTATAACTTGATTAAGATAAAATAGATTAGTGAAAATTGTGACATACATATTTCAAGTTTATTCCAGTCTGACTTGTGAATTAATATTTTCACTTTTAAAAAACCCACCCCATCTTAAGTAATAGCAGTAAACTCTCAATGAATTCCATTAAAGATGGAATCTTACTTTTCATTGTCTTGTTTTAAGCATAGCACTGAAAAGGTGGACAAATCAAAGTACTACTGCCAGTCAACACAGACTTTATGGAAGCCACATATTAGATTAAACTACAGAACTATATTTAACCTGAGCAGATAGGGTCCCATTTATGTAATCCTACTTTAGGAGCTTCTAATGAGTTACTGCAGCCTAACCCAGATATGCCTGCCAGCAAGTTCCCTGCTCTTTCATGTCAACTCAATGATGAGTACAATTTCATTGTAAAAATTGCTGCACAGCACAAGGAGTACTCTCGTTAAACATAGCAATCATCAATATAATCAGTAACCTAAAAATAAACTTCTGCCTAATTGATCCCATATTTATAACACAGAACCTTTACCTCTATTATATTTGCTATGTAACTATAGTCAGTGTTACTAAGAAGAGATTCCTAAGGCAGGGGAATATGCAGTCAATGGAGCTAGGTAAGTAAATTAATTGGTAAATTCTTTGAAACTAGAGCATTCACTAGAGAGAGCAGATGCCTACATTTACAAGTCAATGAACACATGCAGAAATTACCTGAAAGATGCTTTAGGACTCAAATTATATGTTAAGTGAGTTATTATCACAGTGGCCTCTTTCTGCCTTGAAAAGCTACCGACAAGGATGCTCATCCATCTTAGAAACATCTTCATCTTTCAGAGAGCATCCGCTGAGAGTTGGGCTTTCCCAGCTGAGGGTCCTGCATCCAGCCACCTGCCTGGCAGGCACATATGGCACGTGGGGATCAGCAGCGCCGGGGCGAGCGCCGGTCACGCGGCAACATCTGCCGGCTGATCAAAAGTGGCATTAATGAAATGCTAAAAGCAGTTTAGTTCACTCCTGCATGCTGAAAGACAGCTGTAGCGACAAAAGGTGTATGGGAAAAGCACCACATTGAGATTATAGATGGTAGAAGGAGCAGGGAGAAGGATGACGCTGCTCAGAATGTGCTTTTTGACCTAAGTCATCTACTGTAAACATCTTGCCAAATACAATCAAACTACTGCTTGAAATCAAGCACAGCATGAAATGCAAAACAGTGACGTAAGAAACGACAGGAATAACACTACTAAAACCAAAAGAAATAGTTAAGAATTCGTCATTGCAATTTGTCATTGCATCATGCAACTTCTTTTCCTAGTGTTTACAGATTTGGCTATGTTTAAAGGGTTCTTAACTTGACATGCAACTCAACAAATGATCCCAACAGAAAAATTATAGATGTATAAAAATACTTTGAATTCCAGTGTCCCTAGTTGCTTTCTCTACACTGTGTCTGCTGATACTGCATATACAGGAAAAGCACTAAAAATGCAGTTCAGAGATTTCATTTTTGAACATCACATTTTCTCTGGGGCACTAGGAAGCCTTTCTCTGTTACTATGTCAGGTCCACAGATTTCAAGATTCAGAGCAGAGCAACAATACTAGGCTTGGAGACATGGCATTCCCGAAACCAAACAAGGCCAATAGACCATTAACATAGTATCTTGGCTTCAAATGCTAATTATTTCCCTGCAAAGCTAAAGCTAAAATCCAATGGGAAGTTCTTTTACTAATTTAGCTCTTCACAAAGGAAACAATGAGATGCCTCAAAGAGTTTACATTTATTTTACTTAAATATTTTATTAAAAAACTTGATGGCAGGAAAACAACAAATAATGGCCTCCAATCTACCAGAAATTTTGGCATTGGCTTAGTTGTTCACATGAAACACATTAATTTTAATGCAGCTCTGTCTGGGAGAGAGGGAGACGTGAATCCTCTTCCAATGACCCAGTGATTCAGATGAACTGCAGAAAAGGGACCAGGCACTGAACCATCTCACAAGCTCTGTGTACATCATATATTGCACAAAGAGGTGAAAGACTGAGATGGAAAAGTCTATAAATTTTCTATAAATGTGGCTTTGATAAACTGAAACACTGATTTTTAGCACTCTTCTCAAGCTCAAGAAAGCTAATCTATATATCCAAGAAGAAAACAATACAATCAGTGGAAAACTTGGCATTAAACAATGACTCATCATGCTCACTGAGCCTCAAGCTCTGAATAAAGTATTTATAACATATTTAAAATTTAGAAGGGTGGTTGCACTCAAAGAAAAAAGGAAAAAATATTAGTAAGACAGTAGTAGGCTAACTAAAAGCAAAAATCAGAAATTAGAAAATAAGTAGCTTGCTATTTAAAGAAAGAAGAAAGGGTCACTTTTCTGAATGTAAGGGCAATTCAGAAAAAAAATCATTTAACAAAAGCACTGTAAATACTCTGGAAATTTAAAGTGCTTAGAACCAGTAAAAATTATTACAAAATACATTTCTTTGGCATTATAAGGGTAAATTTGAATCTGATTACCAACAGTTATTATTGCAAATGCATAAGGTAACATATTATGAATATTCATGAAAGTGCATTACAGAAATGCAAGATGATCTATGCAGACTGAAATATATATTTATCCTACAAAGAAAGACAACCTCAATGGAAGAAAAGAAGCAATTATGTAAAAAGGAAATGCAGAATGAAAGAGATCCCAGAAAAAGCTGAAATTCAAGTTACACAGGAGGTTTAGGTGGTTCATGAACAAAGAAGGAAGAAAACCCCAATAAGTGAGAAATCCTGCTATGAAGAAAAAAGAGGAAGCATATCAACTAGGTATACAATAACATGCAGATTATTGTATGTAGATATAAACCATCAGCATATAAATTCTACTTATCAAAAACAGAATGAGTTTTAGCGAGGTTAGAAAATGCAAAGCTGAGCTCCAACTTAGAGATCAACACTATGAACATGGCATCTTCCTACTGCCTCAGTATCTTCTCCAGCAGGATGACAAAGAATTTATTCCTTTCCTGCCACATGGATATGCAGAAGAATAACTAAACAACCATCAGTTTTGAGTACACTGCTTTTCTGCCTTATCAGAACAGGATGATAGTTTTGTCTCCTTGACATACTTCCATAGCCAGTGCTCCAAACACAGACACAGGAAATCAAATTCCCTTGGCATTAAAAGATGAAATAAATCTCTGCACAGAGACTATTATTCCCCACACATACGCTCAGGAACAGAAGCAGAGTCAAATTCTGATCCAACTGGCAGATTGTCTCTTTGCTAGTTGCAGTGATGTAGACATCAATTCTGAACTGTATTGCTCAGCATTACTACAGGCAAACCCAAGGCAAAAATCACTCAAATATACAAGTCTGGCCACATATTGCAGGCATGGTAAGTGCAGGTAAGGCCCCAGTGAAACCCAATGTTATTAGAAATGCTTTCCTTTTTTTTCCTTGTAGTAAAAAAATTGATTGTTTACATGATTTTCAACACAAACACCACAGCAGTCTACTCCAACATTACAAAACCAGAGAAATAAATATAAAATTTTATGGAAATGCTTAAGTAATGAAGCTTTGATATTTAATTGATTTGCTTGAAACTATGAATTGCCAAAACCAAAACATTATTTAACACGACAGTCCCGTTGAGACCAATACTGCATCTGACACTGTAAGCTTATTCTAAGCTGTTTATTAGCAAAAATACTACTAACAGCATGCAGAAAAGATATCACCAATACAGATCTGCCTTTGAACCCCTGCTTGCTATGGTTATAAGATAAAGCTTCATTTTCACATCTGCATAGGTAGTACCCAGTCTGGTTTGAAGCCCAGATGACTGAACCAACGGTTCACAGTCTTCAGTGGCACTCTACAAGCAGTACAGCTCTACAAGTCAGGATTTCCTGCTACTCATTTCCCACATTCCTCTTGAACTCAGCTATTTATTTGTTTATGTGTACTTCAACAGCATTTAAGTCTTCAGCCACATGGCTGGCACCCTTTCTCCAACATCCTGCTGACCTAAGTCAAACAACCCAAGATACCACAATGTAGAATATTAGCTAACCAGAGAACTGCAGAACATACTGCTCCAATGGGATCCATAAGCTTCATACAGCACAGAAGATGGTGCTGGGACATGCTTTAAAAATACCTGAAAAAATAAAAATTCCTTCATCAACTAGATGAAGTGTCTGTAAACAGATGGCAAGCTAGAGTGCATTTGGTTTTGTTTAACTGGCTCTAAGTTAAAAGGACAGAAGTGGTCAAGGAGTGAAGACCAGGAACAAACCAGGGGATCTGCAGTCATAGAACAGTGAGTGTATGTGCAGGACCAGATTCCAACGGGAATTCTTTTTGCTGTCAGTGAGCCACAACATCTCAGTGGAGCATACTGAAAATACATATCTGAAAAAAACCAGGAAACAAATCCAGAAGTATTTGACAGTTTTCCATAGAGGAGAAATTATTAATAGTCACCGAAGCCTTGCTCAAGAATGTTAACACGTGTTTCAAGCCATCTCTCTGCTCTTGATGTTTTGTTTGACCAGTCTAGAACAATTTTATTTGTTACCTCAGAAGTGTCACAAGACAGAACTCCAGTGTACCACAGGTCTCTAAGTTGATATCCAGCTGAAGCTCATGTGGAGGACAGGCCTGCAGTTTGCTTCAACAGATTCAGAATGCAATCTGGTTGACTCCACCTCCTCAAAATTTACGTTAAGATGAAATGTTTATCGTTTCTGTAACAGTGGCTTTTACAAAGACAAAGAGTGAGGTCTTTTTGCCTCTGGAATTGCATGTGTGCTCTTTGCACAGCAACTTACAATGAGGACAGCAATGGCCATGATCCCATACCAGCAGTGTTTGCATGCAGCACCTTTAGCCAGCTGCATGCATGTGACATGCAGCATTTCCACCAGACACCTTGGAGCCAAGCACAGTTCCAAAAGCCACAGCAAAAACTAACAACAAAGTTCTCAAAACATTAAGAAAGACAATCTGATAGGTTACGTAGAGAAAGTTAAATCCTCTTTGCCAAAACCAGGTAAGATCTCAGCACCCAATTTGTTGTCATCCAAAACCTACCAGGGATTGTGATGCAGTAAGAATACACCACCTGTCCTACACCCAAAGTGTCCATCTATCAAGAGTCTACAGCAATTATCAACACTGGCAAAACCCCAAATCAGGAACTGTGGTCTGCCAGGTTAGCACACAGAAGATGCCCTTCATGACCAGTCAACAACTCCAAGTTCAGAAACAAACACGGAATTGCTTGTGCATTTCCATTGTTGTCTCCATCTTCTGGAAAACTTCATTCAGGTCTGAGGTCTGCCACCAAACAGAACAGACTCAAACAGAGAGCACACATAGCTGGAGGTCAAATGCATCAGTGGATGAAGAATACAGCCCCCCAAACCCACCAAAGGCTACTGAGAAATGCTAAGAAATAAATTCTAATGCAGTTCAAATTAAAAGGGCTTAGCACCTGAACTGACAACAAAACTAAAGACAACCAATGAAGTCCTAACAACAAAGGCATGGATGATACAAAGCTTTGTGACATGGATGTTCACAGGTACGTTTAATTGGTTCAGAACTACAATACAACCTGGTTACATTTATTCACATTGTAATTCTTAAGTGTACTGTGTTAGTTTTATACAAATATATAGAGATAGTACTACAGAAGAAGGTCTGTGCACTTCTTCAACCATTGAAGTTTTAGTCTGTGGCTCCAAAGTCACATTTGTCTATGTCCTAGGTTGCAACATGGATTTATTTATTCTATTACCACCTCCACAAGCTGTGGGCCATTAGCTGTTATCTCCTGCTGTGACTCACCCCTGATAACTGTCAATGAGCTATCAAGAACCAACTGCATGACTCATGGAATTATCTCATCCTATTGTGAGATGCTCCACCCAGGAGGGAGGAGCCAAGCATTCCCACCTGGATATAACCTGGCTTTGGAATTGCCCAAGTCAGCTCTGTCTACTGGGTTCCCAGAGGACAAGAGCTACCACTGGAGCTTCAGCTGGAGACCAGCCCTTCCACAGGATCACTGCTTCAACATAACTACTTCACTTGGACTGCTGCCACCACCCTGACTAACAGGGTGTCAGGTTGGATCTGACTCTGTCAGTGTTTCTTTTCTTGTATTATTGCATTTATTTTAGATTTTCTTTTTACATTATAATCCTGATTTGAAATCTCTCACTGGTTTGTTTTCAAACTAATACAGTCTACTAAAATCCTTAGAGTACACACAAACACCAATTTACAGTCCTACTTTTCAGGGCAGGTTTCAACACCTGTAGCATGGGCCATGCTAAAAGCTGGGAAGCAAATTTCAGTATTTAGACTTTACCACAGATTATTTACTGCTGATTAAAGAATGATATACATGTAATCAAAGCCCCAAAACTGTAGCAGCTCTTCCCATGCACAGAGGTCAAGGTCACAGTGAGTGTAACTACTACTGTCAACCTCACTGCCTAGACTGGTTATTTACATCCAGTGTAAATTCAAAACACATGCTATAAAGTTGATGAATGTATGGATGATGGATCCATGTTATACAGACTGTAGCTGAGATCAGAATCAAATGAGTCAAGATCAAGAGGGTTTTTATTTTTCCACTTAAAAACCTACAGCCTTTGCACAGGAGAAGCCATGACAACGTTTCTCTCACCCATAGGGTGGGGCACATCTCAGGCTATAAGAAACAAAAAAAGAAAAAATGGTTTGTGTAATCCAAAGCCTCCAAAAATAAGAGTTTCATATTGCACAGTTTCATTGCTAAAGAATGTATCTCAGACTTAATGGTTCCTTCCACATTAAAAAAAAAAAAAAAATCAGAAACCAGAATGACATGGCTTAATCTGTGCAGAACATGCACTCCTCCATCACGACAAAGCACAACAAAATAAGAACATGTAGCATTTTGACATCAACAAAACTGCCTACATAGACGCCCACTCTTTCTTATTTTCTCTGCTGCATATTCTTTTAACTCGCTCATTTCCTTCTGCATCTTTCTCACCATTCCTGACTTACCTACTTCTCATACAGCTTCTTCTGACTTGTTTTCACATGAAGACTGACCATGGAAATAGTCCCTTACAGACAGTTCAGAATGCAGCATCCATTTTAATTTGTCCTTCTCCTGATATATTTATATGCCAATAAAAATAATTTCCTTGAGAAACAGGGACGTTTTTCCAGAATATCTGAAATAACTCCAGCAGGAGAGTCATTCTGCAGATCTAAGCTTCATGCTGTGATAGATTCACACATTTGATCCCACCTACCAGTAAGGAGCTGGCAATTACTGCATTCCAATGCAGGACCATGGATTTTTTCCAGCTCCCTTACTCCACATGCAAGTTACAGCTGATTGTGGCAGCTGAAGCAGCAATGCATTTTTGCATCACATGTGTAAAAGGTAGACATACTGAGTTTGAAAGAGCAAATGTGCAGTATATTTTGGGGGGGGTTTTCTGCGGATAAGAACTATTGGTCTTGACAATCGTGGTATTTACTGCTCTGCTTTACTGATTTTATATTTGCAGATGTAAATCTGTAGGAAATGCTCTGTGTTTATTACCTCAAGTGATAAGAGAACATATACTTCTAAAGGTTTTAGATATTTCTCTGCTTTGTGTGAGGAAACAGTAAATAATTAGAATGCTGTGTTGCTTTTGTGCTGTTTTAAGGATTAGCCTCTCTCAGCTCCTGGACCATATATATTTTAAGTACACTAAGTGCTGTGATGAGGGCTTAAACGCTGTTTAAATCAGACACATCTCCAACACATCCCCTCGTAAAGCATAATCTGTCATTATTATGCAATTATGTTAAAGTGCTAGTATGCAGGAATTTTCTATTTCCCCTTGTTCATCAGATATGCTGTCTCCACAAACAGATTTATCTGTATATTAATTCTTGGAGTATTTTCTGAGTGCACATTTGTGAACGCACACAAAATTCTCTGCATTTAAATTTGCACTCTTAAAAACCACAGATTTTTACCCAATACCTAGATTCCTAATAGCTCACTAAACAGAGACACTAAATCTAGCTCAGATGTATCTAACCATGGCTGTGGTCATGGTTCCCTTCTTTGATGCAGAAGTGGGCTTCTGCTTTCTAGACTACACACCATCTAGGAAAGGCTAAGGTGAAAAGATAGCCTGAAATATTTTTAGTTTTTTTCTACTTTTTTCCTCTTTCTTACACAGTGAATAGTAGCAAAAAAATTAACTCTGCCAACAATAATATATACACATAATATTTGTTATTGACATAAAGGCAGGATTGGTACAATTAGCTGAATGCAGGAAAGCTTTGGGTTTTTACTGCGAGAGGTAGTAATAGCACCAACCTCCTCACTGATCAAATATAGAATCTAAAAAATTCTGAGAAATTCCAGCATATGATGGCAATCTATGAAAAAAATCCAAGCAAAGCTAGACAAAATCCAAAATAAACAAACAACCCACCACCAAACCAAACTAGAAAACATTATGAAAGAGATATAATGAGTTGTTGGGAACAAAACAGTCCAAAGATTCATTTTTCAAGGTGACTCACTGCAAAGAATAAAGGTTCATGCCATTCATCAGTGAAACTTGATCAAAAATACAAAAAAAGGCTCATCTAACCCTCACAGTCAAGCATATACATCTTGAGTTCTGGAGCAGGAGATTTGTCTTCAAGACTTCAACCCTTTTTACACATGCAAAAATTAGTCATAGGGGACTGAGAGGCAGCAGAAGCATTAAACGCTCATTTCCGTAGGAAGCTAGGCTACAGCAAATGTAATTAAATTTTTTAGTAAGAGTTTGCCATTTTACTAAAAACCTCAGACAGTGAGTGTTGGGGCACAGCATCCCATCTTCCCTCCTATCCTACATGGCAGAGGCCAAAGCCTCACGCAAAAGCTAATAGGATGATTATCTTGAGAAGGATTATGCTGCACAGAGAAGCTGAAGTCTGCCTTTGTGAGAATTAGGTCCATCATCCTTACTGGTCAGATGAATTATTTTCTTTTGCCATAGTGCAGATAGATTATCACTTGATCTTCCTTAAAATAAGTGAATCTCAATATAAGAAGGTGGGATAAAATGTATTTTCAGATCTTACTTTTCGGTTTAAGGAACAGGGAGTCAAGAAAAAAGTTCCAGAAGAAAAAGTAATTAATTCTTTTATAAGAAATACAAGTCTGCCACACTAAATTAGCAGATTATAATTATAATATAGGCTATACCTAACAAGCTTAGCAATGAATGATTTGAGGCAAGATCTGTTCTACACGAAATGCCAAGATGTGACTCAAGTAGATCAACGTAAGGTGAAAACATTGTGAAAGTGGTACTTTACACCTTGATATGGAACAAAAGGTCTGTTCTTGGGGATTCATTTCTCATTTCTAGGCAGCTTAGAGAAGGAGCACCTCCCAACACACTGTCTCCATCCTGATAGGGACAAGTGAGTGTTTACATCCAGATGGCGCAAAAAGAACTACAAAAAGCAGTTACTCCAAAATCAGAGAAGTATGTGCACCTTAGGGTCTCAAACAGAATGAGAGCCACTGTCTCACAAAGTAAAACCTTCACCCTAGAAACATGTCCTGATTAGACTCAGGGTAGACATGCATCACATCACGACAAGTATTTATAAACATGGATAATAAGCTTGTTCAGAGAATTAGCGGTTCACAAGAAAACAAGGCATGTACCCTTGGGTGGTAGTTCAAATGCAAGCTAGTGAGAAGAAATGTGAAATATTGGGCACTTTGTTTGCATAAACAGAAGCATGATGGAGCAGTAAATAAACAGCTATCAGATGCTGGATATTGCTTTAGATAGAAAACAGAAAAAGAAAATGAAATCTCTGCTTCATAATCACTGACAGTTTGGAAAGTCTTACCAAAATAGTCAACTTTAGTTAGGTAAGATGTTCCTTGTTCTGACTGTTGAAGAGGAATAAGATCATTTTTGAAGAATCCATGGAAGGTTGTTCTGCAGTGGCTCACTCTTACCATAAAAACAGTGATAATAACAACAGTAATAGCACCTCAGTTTCAATTACACCAACTTACCACTTGGCTCACCTCATGTTAAAATAAATAGATAATATTAGGATTAAATTTGAGTGTGTTAAACTCACAGGGGAAAATAAAAAAAAAATCACCTCCTCACCTGCACAGCAAAGTCAAAGCCATCAGATATGCAAACAGTGCCCAAAATGAAGGCTGACAACTATGTTGACCATAGCCAAAGAACACCATTTATTGAGGTTACACCCAGGAAGTCAAGCGTTTCATCTGCTGCACATGCTGAGCATCAGCGCTAAATCAAAAGTGAAACTGTGAAATGCAGCCCTGTGACTCTACTGGCACTTCCTTCCTGGATGCAAAGGTAACAGCTACCACGAGAGCAACTAAAAGCTTTCAACACTAATGTCTTGTCAAAGACAACTGAAATGGAGAGCAACTGTCAGTTATCCAAGAGGATGAAAGCTAAATTTAAATGACACTAAGAAATATGAAAAAACATACTTTCTTCAACAGCTCCCATTTCCCTTACTGTCAAGGTAGGGTGCTAGAAAATGGACAACATGGTATTAAGATGGACTATAAGTGAGAAGAAAACTGGAGAGAAAGTTCAAAGAGTTAGGAGAGACATCTCAATCCTCCTACAGTTGTGGCTACATTCAGCATTTAGTAGGGAACAAGTAAGCAACACATGAACAAATACAGATAAGATAAATAGCTCCTCTCTTAATTTTACACTGATTGCAGAATGCCAGCTTGCAGACTAAATATATAGGTTTTAAAAAACATCTGCAAGAAACAAATTAACTAATATTTGCATCAAAGTTCACTTATTATCAGAACAAAACAAAGATGCCCTTCAGTTATCTTTCACTGAAACCAAAGTAAAGCCAAAGCAAAGCAAATCAATGTTGACTGTGCTTTTTGAGGATGACATAACCATTATAAAAGAGTCTATTCACTACCTCTAAACATTTCACCATTTAAATGATTTTTGCTTCACTTTCAGACTTTCACCCCAGAAGCTGGTTATTCAGCATAAAAACAGGACAGCACCAAAACAACTGCCTGTGTTATGTACGTTCATGTTTTTATAAAATGTGCATTAGGCAACCCTCTCTTAAAACCAAGGATATAAAGATTAATTAGAAATTGCCACTCTATATCTTTGTCTTCATTGACAAGTAATTTCCCATTGTGAACAACATACAGAGTGACTAAAAATTTCTGTGCTTAACAAAAAACCAAAAATAAAATATAAAAATTCCCACTGTATTCCTCATCAAATCAAGCACCTTATCCATTCCTGTCTAACTTAACAGCTGCAGGTGGGAGCTTCCCAAATACATCTGGCTCTTCATTTGCACTTATGCATGTGTTTGAGACCCTGCATGATAAAGAATAAATGCATCAAATCCAAAGGTAGTTGTGGAATTAAATGCCAGATCTATGAGCTTGGACTGTGTTGAGAGGAAAAGAGGAAGACCCCACCTACCACAGCACATGGCAGAAGCTTCTCTTCAGCTGCCATTCTTATTGGAAGAACAAAGATGAAACAGTGCAAGTAAGGAAGCAACCAACCAAGTTTTAGTGATCTCTAAGAAAGGCCTACAAATGCATTCCATCTGCCAAAAAAAGAAGTTTTATGATTTACAATAATGTGCAAAGGATGGAAGCATAATGGAAAAAGAATGAATAAAAAGTTTTAACTACTACTGTGGTTCCATTTTGCCCAACTGACAATGACTCTATACCACTTTTATTGAATTATTATAGATTTTTCCCTATTACTGAAGTAAGGGCTGATGAAGTTTGATATTTTAAAAAGCCTTAGCAAAAATTAAACAAAAGTAAGTAACAAAATATGCATACAGGAGTAAAACTTCTCAAGATGGAAAACCCCCACTTGTTTTATCATTATCTCATATTTTATTGTAACATGTGAATATACTATGAAACAATGACCAGGAAACTGATTTTCCTTACTAATGCTGACTAACATCGTAATAAGTACCCTAAATCAGCATTTGTTCTAAATATGGAACTTTATTTTAATGAGAAACAAAAGAGATGGAATGCGTTTGTGCATGTCAATGCACAGAGCTGCAATTAAGGCTGAATATTGTGCCTTCAAAATGAAGTAGAACAGAGTTAATAAAAGTTGAGAGAAAAAAAATCAAGTTTACAGACAAGGACATGAGGAAGGGTTTGATATTTTTTTAATTTATTTTTCCTTTATGGCAGAGCAACTTTGGTTCAAAATTAATAAATTAATAGAGACACAATAATCACTGGTACCTGTCCATACATCCTCTCAGACAGAGGCAGCATACAACCAACCTTGTTTCTATACAAAGGGGCAATCCAACCTCACATTCTTCAGTATTTTCTGTTCCCTGCCTTGCACTATCCAGAAGTACTGCCCAGGGCCTTTTCTTTCTTCATATCCTTGCTACTCCTACATCTCCCATATTCTATCATAATGTGACCAAAATGTTCTACAAGAAAAAACTATATATGAAAGTAATGATAAACACTTGCATACAGACAAATAATACTTAAAGGCAGAAACTGACAGCAGAGCTGGGATGGACTGTAACAAAGATGGTAGATAAACATACAAACTATGGAAAACAAAACATAAGCTTGAATGAGATGGACCTCTAAGAGAAAAATCTTAAGGAGCCTTTGCTCCATCACTGTGTACTGGGATTAACATTTTAGTAGAGCACATCTCTTTCAATTCAAGGCTCACTCATGCCTCAGGTTCAACACATGGCCTCTTTTGAGGATATTTCCAACTCTTGGGTTCCCGTAACAACAATCTGAGACACTGAAGGAGCATGCATTTAAGTGGAGAGTGAGCGTTGCTCAGAGCGTTTCCAAAAAGCAAATGGATACAAAAAGCCTTCATCTACATACAGGAGAACTTAAATAGGTCAGGCAAACGTCTACACCAATGGCCTCTTGAGGTGCTTGTGTCTCAGCCTGGTGCAGACAAGCCCCAGTGCCTCAGTGAAGGGGTCCTTGGGTTGGCCTCCTTGCACTTGTAGAGCATCCCTTGAAACAGCATTCTCTACACCCTTAAGAAGAATCACCTCTTCAACAAGATCCAAGATTCTTGACCCTTCTGTTTAAATCTCCAGTTAATCTATTCACTTTGTATTAACAACCTATGTGCACCCATTGAGAAACAAAAACCTCAAATCTCAAAACACCCCACACTACCTCAGGTGCAAGAAACAGGCATCCCAGGGGGCCAAGAAGTACAAGGAGAGCAAAGACTGAAAACAAATGTTCTAAGCCATACAGAGTATCCCAGCTTCTGCATCACAGTAAGTAGTTTTAGCATTATTAACAGTAAGGCACATAAGTTTTTTCAATGCAGAACAAAAACACCATCTTCAAAAGATAATTAAGGCAGAATTTAAAAGTCTTCAGAAAAACCTTCCTGCCTAAATGCACCACAAATTAGTGCGTCTTACAATCACAAAACATTTCAGCAGGCTTTGGAAAACCAACGCAAAGATATTCACTCCTTGCCATACAAAACCTGAAACCAAAGCTGGCATCTCACAGACATGAAACACAGTAGACCCTAACAGGCATTACAGAACCCAACTCCTGCATAAATACATAGGCACATCAAGCTCATTGTCAGTGAGACCAACCGTGTAAGAAGAGACATTACTGTGTATACATGATGGGTTCTAAGCATAGGGCAAGCATCTCATGGAGCAAAAGGAATCTTTGAACGAAGTGAGTGTCAATTTCTTCCCCCTTACAACATTTGCTAGGATTTCTTCCTAATAATTCTATTAATTTTAAAAATAAATGAATACTGTCAGTTAAAATTAACATAATTTCTTAGGGTTGTTTGATTAGGCAGTGTGGTGCATGGAAGTCATCAGTCAGGCTAGTAAATATATAAATACTTAGCAAAAATAATTCTTGCTTGTTAGTTAAGCCTGTGTCCACTACATCTTCCCTCTGATTTAGACATCCTGCAAATCTGCAGTGACTTGCAGGCCTAGCCACTGCTTTAAGGGCTGATGGAAAGAACTTTTTTTAAAATCTCACCCATCCACTGGAACAAACCAGTCTTGATGGGGAACCAAGAGAGAAAAATTAGTGTGTGCAGATCCTCCTCTCATCCAGCCCCCGGAGAGATCTGTTCTGTAGTGTTGCCATAGAAAAGGGAAAGGAAGCCTCCAATTAGGGACGAGGTCACATTTAAGCAGAGATATTATGTAAATATCAGCCAGCCGGCATCCTGCAAAAAGCAAAAAGGCCTCATCCTGCCAGCCCTCCAAGGGCAGGCCTCGGGTTTGCTCCGGGAAAAGCCCAGCCAGCAGGACGCGGCTCGCAGGGCAGGTGTCACCCTGCAGGCTGCCCGGGTCCCCCGGCCCCGCAGGTACAGCCGGGAGTGGGCAGAGCCCTGCGGGGCCGGGATGCTCCGGAGCGTCCTGCCGCCCGGCCGCGGGTACCGCCGGGGCTGGGGAGCGCCGGGAGCCCCGGAGCAGTGCCGGCCCTGGGCTGCCGCGCCCCGGCCCGCCGATGGCTGCGGGGAGCAGCGGCAGGGCGGCGGCGAGCGGGGAGCGGCCGAGCGGCTCGCCCCGCCTGCGGACAGGCAGCCCCTGCCCCGCCAAGGACCGGCCGCCCTTCCCGAGCCTTCCTCGCCCGTCGGGTCACCGGCACGGGCGAGCGGAGAGCGGCACAGCCTCGCCCCGCCCCGGGATGCACTTTTTTCCCTTAGGTATCTCGTACGACCAAAGTCTCCGAGCGCGGCAGCATCCTCCCTCCATCCCTCCATCCGTCCGTCCGTCCGTCCTCCCTCCCCTGCCACCCCCGCGCCACCCCCGCATCACCCACCCGTCCTTCCGCCGCCGCCACTCACCCACGCCGCGGCCGGCGACGGCGGCAGGGCCCGGCCAAGCCCTCGCCCGCTCCTTCCCCGGGGGGCTCCGCTGGCGCGATGCGGACAGAGCGGCGGCGAAGCACCGCCCGGCAGCCGCACCTCGCTGCCGGCGCCGGGTCCCTCCCCAGCTGTCACCGGCGGCCCGCCCTCGGGGGCGGTGGCGGCAGGGCCCTCCCGCGGCCCCGCCCCGCGCCCGCCGCCGCCCCGGGTGCTCGGCTGCGCGCCGTGACGGGCTCCGCGGGGCTGGCTGCGGTTCCCGGAGAGCTGCGGCCCCGGAGAGCTGCCCCGCACGGAGAGCTGCCCCGCACAGAGCCGGCGCTGTGGGGCCATGCGCACGCTGTCCCCTCGCTCGGCTCCCGCCTCAGCAGGTGCGGGCACGTCCGGCACGGAGTGCCGGGGAGGATGCGCTCGTGTCATCTTTTGTGTCACACGCGGCCGTCGCACACGAGAATTAGACACGGAGTTGTCAGATTAACTCAGCTGCCGGACGCCTGTAAACCCTGATGCCATTTAAACACTCGTTCTTTTGTCAGAATGAAAGAGAGTATCAGCTTGAAGCTCCCGGGCCCAGGCTTTGCTGTGGGTTTCAAACCAGACTGACTCCCGTGCCGATGTACATGGGCTGTGAACGCACCTTTATTAATGTCGTTCATGGTTATATTCCTGTTAATTCAGATCCAGTGGCTGACCCAGTGAATGCAGCAGAAATGTGCTTCTGTGAGCCAAGTACCAAGAGCTCAGGTAGAGGGAATGGTCATGATAACTGGCTCAGGTTTCGTTGATGGCTCATGCAGTGTTGGTGTAAATTGGCCCAGGATGAAACAGAAAATCAGCAAGTTTACCTCTCCATTTGTTTCGCTGTTATTCTTGTTGCTGCTGTAGTGCTAGATTTGTACTTCGTTTAATAAGACAAGATGGGTATTGGAAAGTAGATTGGAAATGGGAACCACAATATACGAGAAACATGCATCAGCTCAAAGCGTGCTCCAAAAAGTACTTTGGTGAGGTTCAGCAGAGAGACAGATCAGGGCAGTATCACAGGCACAGAAATTTGAGAAGGGGGCACTTCAGTGTTCCAGATAAAACTAACACTATTGATGGCCACACTGAACTATTAAAATCCAAATTGGAATGCACACTTTAACAGGGAAAGCAATTAAACAGTCAGAAACACCTTTTGGGACTAAAGGGAATATGCATTGCTGGGCAGTGTGAAGCAACACTTAAATCTTTTTCTAAAGGGAGGCATTTCAAACAGGAGCTAAAGGAATTCTTGTAGCCAGAATAACCCCAAAAGTTCCTTCTCTGTGGAGAAAATGCTGGTTTTGATTTTAAAATCAGTATGAATTGAATGTCTCAATTGGTGTTAATTACGTCATATAGTTAATTTGTTCCATTTTCTAAGAAAATTTCAGGTATAAATGTTTGATACTTACACTTTTAAAAAGATGCCAACACATTTATTAGTGGCTATGTTCCAAATCTAGATTAATGAAACCATAATGAGCAGCTTGTTATGCTTCAGCTGCTATCTAACTGTTCTTCATAGGAGTTGGAATCTGGGGCCTTAGTTCTGGCCTGGTCAGGAAGAGAGGAAATTGGAGCTCATAAATAATATATGCATGGCTTTATATCAGTGTTATGTCTTGTGCAAAGATGCAGTGTTGTGTTCTGAAGAAAGGCAGGATGTTCTGTATAGGATTGGCTTGTAATGGGTTGGTGCATAGGTTGGTACATATCAAATACTTTCTTATTTAGTAATTTTTGCTTCAAAGTACTTGAAAATAAAGGAGAATTTAGCTAACACTTTTCCCCCCACAGTATTTGTTTGAGCTCTTTTTTTTAATTAACGTAAATTTTATTTCATTTGAAAGTTCGGTGAGGTGATCATCTTGTCTGCACAGAGTCAAAGATATTAGCTTCCTGTCAGACATGGCTCTGTAACCTGCTGTTCCCTTCAGCTGGAGAGCAACCATCACTTCATGAATCCTAAAGCATTCTTTTGAGAGCATGGAGTTTGATAATTCACTAATGCCTAGAAGCTGAGGGACCCACTGCACTGTCTGCACTGCTCAGATGTAAAGATTGTCCCTTCTCCAAAGAACTAGTGCTATTAGTGGTCATGGAATAGCCAAGAGACTGGCATATTAAGTGAAAGTAAGGATTTTCAGGGTTTTGTTTGCCTGTTTATTTACAGCAGTGTTGTATTTTACTGGAAGAAAACTACTGGGTCAAGCCCAAGTTCACACAGAAATTGTGTGGATCAGCCAAAAATTAATCCTGATATATCCTGGTAACTGTGGTGTCCCTGCTGATGTGGGAAGCTTCTGAACAACACAAACAGAGTGCAAAGTTGTGAAATACAGAAGAAGTCTGCAAAGGAAGAGAAGTATTTTGCCCAGCTATCAGCTGATTTATTACTACTGATTTGCTAGTGTGTTACCAGCTTCCTAACTCTGCTATTAGTGATTGGTAAAGCAGACTGAAATATTGAATCTGAAAAGTGCTATGTGAAACATCAGCAACAAAATATTCGGCTATTCTGTGTTCTGTTTAAAAATCAATGCAAATTCTCCATTTAGTTCAGGAGGAATAAAACTGACTCTTCAAAGTAACACTTGAAAAATGCATTAAAAACCTTTTGGTAATTTTACAACTATGCAATTTAGAATTAGAGGTACTTTGACTTTATAGTACTCATGCTGCAGTAACTATATTAAGTAGAAAGCAAAATAAAATTTCAAGGACAGGCCATAATTGAAAAGTTAATTCATTTTTAATATTGATATACTCATTTTAAAGAGCTTTATGCCTGCAGACTAGCAGAAGAGTATCAGACTCTTTGCTCTAAATTTGCCTTTTAATCATAATAATATTCTCTTGTAAACAGAAGTGGTCCTCCTGTTCAGTTAGAACTCAAAGTGTGAGAAGTTTTTAAAGGTCGAGCTCTTAATAATTTAATACCTTAAGCTTTTACATTCTTTTATGAAAAAAAATTCTAGAGCACATTTAAAACCGATTTACATGCAGGAGACCAGAGTATCTGCTGCTGTAAATGTAAAAGCAGTGCACTGATTATTTTTTTATTACTGTTGTTAATATTATGAATATTATTATTTGGAAATCAGAAATACACATCTAAAGAACAGGGTTTTTTTTAAACAGTAGGTTTTTTCCCATTGAAATGCAGCCATCTGCAGGCAGTTATAAAATAGTGCATAGCAACAGTACAATAATTATGTACAATATATGGTTATATTTAAAACTTCTTACAGCACTGATTATTATGAATGTTAATACTGCTCAGAACAGGCAAGAGAAAATTCGTTTTAGGGGGAACCTTAAGTAGGCTGAGTATAATTATGCACTTTAAAGGATTTGGGTGTGATGTTTTATGGGAATGATTTTTCTAGCAAAGTTGGATTCAAGACATCTCTTTCAGAAAGCCTGGGAGATTCAGAGTCATTGAAATGGAATGAGGTTTATTCTTCTAAGTTATTGTGGCATTGTGAAACTTGCAGCAGATTTTATTTAAAACAGCCATGTTTCAATATTAATTTAAATTTTTTAAGAACGCTTTATTCAGATTCAAGTTTGCGGGCAAGAGCTGGCCTGATTTTCTGCAGTTGAGATGTGTTTTGCTGAGAGAGCTGGCTGCTCAGTGTCTGTGCATGGGATGCTTGGGCTGTCTCCCTGTGTTGTGGGTGAGTCTCTGGCAAGGCTACCTTGGCCCTGGAGCAGAGGTGCCTCTTACATACCCTGAGAGAATCTGTCTTGCTGTGCAGCTGTGTACAAAATTGATGGTGGCACCAACACAGGCCAAAAAAACGATCACCTACCATGCTGCTGAATTTCAAAACACAGGATATGTGTGTCTGCTGCACCAAAAGGGGAAGTGGTGCTGGTGTGTGCAGCTCGCAGGGTGGGACTGTCACTGGTTTGGCCGAGGGCAGAACCTGCCCACGCCTGCCAAGAGCTGTGTGTGCATTGTATAAATTCTTTCTACAACACACACTTTGTCAGAATCTAATCTTCTTTTACAAATGGCTGAAACACTGATATGACAAGTTGCAGTGTGTGTTCTTGGAGATGTTCTCCTCTCTTTCTCACCCTATTGATGGGTTCTGCCTTCAGTGGGTGATGGTAGAATATCCAGAAATACCATGTGTTACAAACTTGTGCTTCTAACAGGGAATAATTACCATGCATGGGTATCAATAGCAACCTAAGGAATTAAACTGCAATTAAGAGTTGAAATGTGTAGTTTTAGCAATAATAAGTTGTGTTTCTATATTGTACTGGGTAGACTGTACAATATTCCTTTCTTTTGTGTGTCAGCATGTGTCTCAGCAGATACATATGCACTTTTAATGTTTCCTTGCACCTGTTTTAGAGAAGTCACTTATTTCTTAATAGAGGGGGAACAGTCTTCTGGGAATACACACCCTGAAATTAGGATTTATTATAGGCTTTATGTACAGCTGACTTGGTTAAAAGCTGCCTCACTGTGCAGTCACATATCAAATTAAAAATGACAATATAAATAGATGAAGTTAATGACTGCGCGGTGGAATATGGGAATAAAGTATTTGACTCACACTAAAACAAAGGGGAAAACTGAAGATTCACAATATATTAACCCATGTGTGGTCAAAGATGCTGCTGTAGAAGCAAGCACTAGTTCTTTGGATGGCAGTTGATTGCTCGTGCTGCACTACCTGCATAGCCCTCTTTAATGCATATGCTGAGATGATTAACTGTAATAAGGAGAGGCTAGGGATTAAAAGTGTAAAAATAACAGCCATTCTACTTCTTAGAAGGAATTCTCTGAGGATGTGTGCCTGTGGCTCACTCACGCTTGCTTTACTACATGGTATATTATTGAGCTACTCAGAGCTTTGTTGGAAAAAGGCTGCTAAACATGGCTGTTAAAGTCATGGCATTTTGGCTGACCTTTGTTTCACTTCATGATTCTTTTCCTTTCTTTTTAAGGATGACTTGTTGGATGAGAATGACCACCTTGGCTTTCTGAAGACAAGACCTTATAATATTGTATATATTGATAATATTATATAAGTTTGTCAACTCTTGAGTTGTAGCATTCCTGTTACAGAAACTTAATGTTCAAAGAAAGCAAGAAATGAAAATATGCTTTATTGATCTTCCAATTAATTAATATCATAATTTAATCACATTGAATATTTTTGTGCTGCTTCACCACTGTATATGTTTATGTTATATGTGTATGTTATGTCTATATGTTATATGTTTATGTTAATGTAGGTCTACTTTTCTTGCATCTAGGGATTCATGTTCAGGACATAATACAAGGTTATGCATCATTTCAAAGGACAGCCGCTAGCTGGAAATGCCCTTTAAGAGCTACCACTGCTTCTGGTATGGACACTGGTGTAAATCTTCAATCAGTATGCAAAAACAAGAAATACTTTACTGCTGCCATGCAAGGTATTTGTTTGAGGGAAATATTGAAGGATGTATCTTTCTTAGAGAATTAAAGAGGTTGCTCTCATAAAGTTCATCTTTGTGAAGAAATAGAGTGATAGGAAAGTGAACAGATAGTCTGATAAATTCCTTCCCTTTTCCCTATTAAAAGAGAATATTCCAAAGATTTGTTTATCTTTGGAAACTAGGGTGTAACTGAGCAAAAGAGATGTGTAAGATCTGCTGTTTCTCACTTGGAAGCAGCTCTCTGCAAAGACAGAGTAGGATTGAATACTGAATGAGGTCTTTAGAGGTAGAAACTGGAGAGGACCAGTTGCTAACCAGAGATACTGGAACCAGTGAGTATACCTTGTAGAAGATGAAATGGGTCCTTTCATTGCTCATCCCCAAGATTCACTACCATAGTCAGTGAAAATGCCAAAATTCCTCCTGTATAATCATATTCTTGCATAACTGAAGTTATTCCTTGCTGCCTGTAGATTTCTGGTGATGCAGAACTTAGATGCTTTTGTATGTAATAAAACTATATTTACTTTCGGTTAAGTGACAGCTCAATGTGCAACAGAGGAAAATAAAAACATTTCTCACATTTAAAAATCAATTGCATCAGGTATCATTAATCTTATGATAAGAAAAAAACGTTCTATTAATTGCCCATATAGCATTGATCTCATACCACTTTCAAGGTGATTTCACCTAAATTAAATGAAACAGGCGAAAATAAGCAGAAAGTCTAGACAGGATTAATGATATTAGCTCTGTCTTTACAATGTTTATCCTTAGGAAAGGTGCAAAATTGATTATTTCAGTAAAGTACACTGCTCAGAGTTCAGTAACAACATGAGCAATTAAGGTTGTGTTCTTAATTAGATAGATAGACTTCTGTCCAAGTAACATGGAGTGCATTTATATTTTCTTATGGCCCCCTCTTTTCTTTAGATGGCTTCAGAAAAATAACTTTGAGAATATAATAGGACAGTTCAGTTTGAAGGGACTTAGACCAACCCTCCAGTCCAACTGCAATATATGCTGGTGGAGATTGCCAGTACCATTTTGTGATGGAGGGTGGAGTCATGTTGTAAATAAAGACTAAAGAAAAAATGGGGATGCATGTCAAACAAAATTTAATTAAACTGTGTAATTGCAGGCTCAGATAAAGAGCAACAGTACGCAAATGTTGTGAATATTCCCATAAAATGGTAGTATTATAAAAATAAATATTAAGTATTATAAAATGGTAGTTATACATATAACAGTTTGAAAAAGGCTCAGCCAGTTGTTGTCTAGCCACAGTAATGTAGTAGTGGGTTCAAACAGATCAAGTGGGAAGATGATAGTAGAAGGTATCAGTAAATTAGGCTATAGGAATATAAAAAGGATGTATAATGGAGGAAAGGGCAGTCAGCAACAGAGGTGACCAAACTGCAGAGGTCCCTCAGCTCACACTGTGTAAGAGCTGGCTGTTCACAGCCCAGTGGGCTCATGGCAGTTTGGTCAGTCTCCATGCAGGCTGCCCAGGGCTGCCTCTAGCCACAGTACTTTGTAACATGGACTTTTTCCTCTGGGGCTCTTCCTTTGGTGATGATTCATGAGTTACTTCAAAAAGAGAGGGCTGCCGAGATGACACATTTAGGCTGCAGATCCTGTGTGCAAATTAATTCTCTCTCTGTGCAGTCTTTCCAATTTCCCAAAGCTCATCTAAGGAGGTTGCAGGGCATAAAGAAGCAAAGAGAACACTGTTTGTTGAAACCCCAGAGCTCAGTGTATGAAATGTGTTTAATCTGGTAAACCAGGTAAAGCTTGTAAAGCACCCTGAAGATGCTCAGAATTTCTGATTTATTTCCCTAGCTTATTTTTAAATTTATTTTAGATGTCAGTACAGCTGCATTTGGAATTTAGCCTGCCTATCTCCTACAGAAGCCTTTCTTGCTCAAATGGAATGAGTCAGGCACAGTGTGTATAAAACACTTTGTGGTGCCAGACGTGAGGCAGTGTAAGGCAAGGTATTTCTCTGCTTCAAAAAAGAAATGTTCTCTTGCCTAAAGTGAAAATGAAAGGAAACCTCCAAAGGCATTTTCTGTTCCTCATGTACCTATCAAAGGGTATAACAGTGTTGAATTATTTAGGTAACTTTCCCTATTAGACTGTGTTCTTTTATGAATCATTTCAAGTGGCTTGGGCCCTCACCATAAAAAATTATATTCTAAAGACTTTGCGAATGGCCCAAAGGAAAGATTTTAGATGAGTTAAAAATTTATAGCCTAAAAATTTTTGCGAACCTCAAATTGCATTTTAATGAAATAATCTTTTTAATCTTGACAGATGTGCTGGGTTTGGCTAGGGTGGAGTTAACTTTCTTCACAATGGCTGGTATGGGCTGTGTTTTGGATTTGTGCTGAACACAGGGTTGATAATACAGAGGTGTTTTTGTTATTGCTGAGCAGGACTTACACAGAGCCAAGGTCTTTTCTGCTTTTCATGCTCCAGTCTGGCAAGGAAGTTGGAAGTGCATGGGAGGCTGGGAGGAGACAGAGCCAGGGCAAGTGACCCAAACTGACCAATGTGACATCACACTCAGTACATAAAGTGGGGAGGGGAGGGGAAGGAGTAGGAAAGGGGGAACATTTGGAATGATGGTGTTTGTCTCTGTTTATCTTCCCAAATCACCATTACATGTGATGAGTCCTGCTGTCCTGGAGACGGCTGAGCACCTGCCTGCCCATGAACAGCAGTGAAGTAATTCCTCATTTTGCTTTGCTTCTGTGTGTGGCTTTTGTTTTCCTTGTTACACTGTCTTATCTCATCCCATGAGTTTTCCAGCCTTTACCCTTTCTAATTCTCTCCCTGATCTTGCTGGTGGGGGAGTGAGCGAGCAGCTGCCTGGGGATTGGTTGCTGGCTGGGGTGAAACTACAACACATAACTTAAAAAAGAAAAGAAAAAAAAAAGGCTATAACCTTCCCTGCCCCCTCTCACTCAGATAAAGTGAAAGGAAATAACTCAAGAAATAAATTGGTCCTTTTTTTTTATCCTGTGCCACACGAACTTTTTGAAGATTTGTTTCTTCTTCCCACTCTGCTGCTGACAGTTTTATCTTAAAACCAGATGACACCTTGATCATGTGTAAAGAGCAGATCTCTATTGCTTGAAGCTTAATTAATGCAATTATTCACATAAGTATGTCAACAAAACCACAAAAAATAAAAGGCAGCTGTATTACCAGCTTTCAAATTGCTAAGTGTGAATATTGTCAAACATTAAGGTAGCGAAGCATGCTGATTGGATATCTAAATTTGGCTCTTCCTAAAGTAAGTCTGTCTGATCAGTGGTCTCAGCTGTGTCCAGCAGAAAAATCTTTCTAGGTTAATTTAGTGAGATTAACAGAGGTAGGAAGGAATAAGGGAATATTCTAAATATCATACCTATAAGAAGTGATATACTGCAACATGCAATTGGAATTGAGCACATATCAACGTTCTGAAGCTCCTCAAACCTTCTTTAAAAGAAGAGTGATTCACAAAGTGTGGTAAGATGAAGAATAAAGAAATATTAATAAAAATATCAAAGCTGGATGAAGAGTTGATACATTATCTGAAACTATCTTGTTTTCCAAAGCATTATTCCTAATACCTGGATATCACTTATGGCAGGATATCCCTTTGTATTGCCTCCTCTTAAAAAAAACCCCTGTGATGATGGTTGCACAGATGGTCTGCTACAGTGTTCTTGTAAAATTTTAAATATCTAATCTAAATCTCATATGCTGCAAATTATTACTTCCTCTTCTAATCCCTCTGAGTACTAAAAACATTCTCTTTGCAGAAGATTTTGCATATTTTGAAGTATCTTCTTTGCCAAGGCTGAAAGACTAATTTTCCCACCTTCTTTCCTAAATTCCATCTAGGTTTTTGACTCACTGCTCTCCATTAGACTTTATCCATGTGCTTTGCCTCTTTCCAAAGTATGGACCTGGATTTTGAAGTGTGGCAGCTGTGGCCTTACAATCCTGAGTAGTGAAGGGATTACCTCCTCTAGGCATTGCATGCCACAGTGGTACTTGCTTTTATCTGAAATAGAATGACATTCCTGATTTATCATTTTTTAATCTACTCTAATCCCCTGTATACTACTACACAGCCAGTTATTCTTCATCCTTCTTTGGCTTCTTGATCCATCCTGTCATTGACCTATCCTAGATCACAGATTAGCTCTGTAAAATGTAACATACAGTATCAAATTCTTTGGTGTGTTGGGCGCTTTTTTCCAATCTATTTGAATCATTGTAATGGTACAATAAGTGAAGAACTGTAGCATATTGTCTTTGCATGTCAGGAGTAATTTTATTTAATCTTTCCTGGATCATTTGCAGTAAAGTGGCTCCTGAATTAGTGTAGGGAGAGAAGCAGTAGAGAAATGGGTTTGAATCTCTTCCACTACTGTGTTTTTGTAATCACAGAGTGATTTTTTTTTCAGTAGTTTCCTTTGCAGATAATGAAGTCAGCAGGAAACTGGTTGAAGACAATCCTCAGTAGAGAGAAGTGTGAAATGTCGTATTTTGTCTGTTTTAAGATGTGTTGATAAATTCTAATTCCATTCAGAAAACTAGGTTATCTCCTTCAATGAAATGTACATATGAATTCTGAATTCAATATAGAATATAATGGTATCTTCTGATTAGTATATTGGGGAAAACAGGGAAATGCAAACGGAGAACTGCAGATTTTGTCATATGTTGAAAATATGCTGGTATTCCATTTTATGAATGCCAGAATTACATGATTTATTTGTTCAGCAGGAGCAGTATTTCTAGGAATGGTATCTCAGAAGTGTATCTCTTACTGTACCTGTGACTGATGCAAGTGCATTATAAATGCATTTATCAGTGGAGAGGAACAAATGGTCCATACTAGCAGCCAGATACTATTCTGTGTAGATGTTTGGGTTGGGGGGTTCTGGAGGCTTTTTTTTTTGGAAGGGAGGAAGAGATTTAAAAAAAAAATATTACTGTAGCCTTTAATGTTAAATTGTGTCCTTACTATGAACAATCTAAATGGGGACAGATATAAGTACAAGTAACTAAGAACATGATGTTAATTTTTAGGTGGGTTTTTGCTAGTGTTTAATATCTTACAAATTTTGTGATGTCTCATAATACCTGAAGTGTTTGTGTGTATAGCTCCATCTCTCTCAGCCTCTCCCTGTGTGAGAGATGCTCTGGTCCCACCTTCATGGCCATTCACAGTCTTGTTGCCCACCAGAGTCTCCAGACCTTATGCTGCAAAGCTGCTTTTCAGGTGGGTAACCCCAGACTATACTGGTTAGTGTGGTTATTCCTCCCCAAGTGCAAGATTTGACTCTTCTTTTGTAACACTTCCGTTTTTAGGATTTGCTTATTATTACTAGAATTTGTTTTAAAGCTGGCATTTTTATAAATATCTCTAGGCATACTGACATGATTCCTTTAGAACATTCAGATGTGTCTCTGTTCATTGTTAAAAGAATCCATGGCATTATAATACTGATTCTTTTCCAGCACTGCTGGGTATATATCAAATCTTCAGTTTTGGTCTTTATCTCTTCAAAGCCAGAAAATTGTAACTGCATGAGCAGAAATTTAACAAAGAAATTATTAAAGGAAGGATTTTAAAAATTGATATGCTTAAAGAAAAGAGAATTAAGATGGCAATGCATGTCAATTCTAGATTCCAGACTTCCTAAGTGGAGATAAGTGATTTTGCAGGTGTTTTTTACAACTTTGGAATGTGGGTTATCAAACCTGCTGTGTGACTTTCTATTCCAATGCTGAATCTATTGGAAAGTATGATTAGAAAGCTTTTGTATATGCATATTAAAAACTATGTGAAAGGCAAATTAATGCTTACAAAACAGCATGTGCAATTATGAATCTTTTTCCCTATAGCAAGGAATTTGTAAGTGTAAAGATGCATTTGGTGCTTTAATTTGATATATTGGAAAGAGATTGACTGAACATGGCACTTCTATTTGAGAGTTAAAAAAAAACCAAAGTACTTAGAAGATGGATAACATTGAGGGGTATGGATTAAAGAGCATCTGTAGTACAGCTCTCATGAAGCACATTAATTCAAAAGGCAATAGCTCTTTCTGTATCTTCAGAGGGATGAAACTTTGAAATCCTCTGCCAGAACAGGAACATTCATATATAGATCTCTGCCCCTGAACATTTAAAACCATAAAAAATTACTTTTTGTTTAGCCTTTGAGGCAGTTTTAGAAAGAGCTTTCTGAGGATTGAGAGACATTCTCTGTAAACTATTCAGGGGAAGACATTTTTCAAGAACAACTAAATACATTCATTTCTGAGGAACAGCAGTAAAGTAATTCCCCTGTCCCACGGCAGCAGGTCTTAGAGAACACCCTGTGGCTGCAGAATTATTCTGCTGATGCTGTGCTTCACATGAAAATGCAGGGAATGTTTCTTCCTCAGTCCTCAGACAAATGCCACACAAAACAGGACTGTATGGATGCTTTACCAATGGCTTGCTGTCATACCATGGTTGTGCAGTGCTGTTTTCATTTCTTGCTGTAGAACATCCTTGATTTATGACAACCTCAGCTGTGGCATAGGCAGTTATAGCTAAATTCAATGGCAAAAGTAGGGCTATAATGATTTGTTTAACTCACAGATCAGACTCTGCTGTGCTGAACCTCCCATTTTTGCTACTGCTAGGCTTACTGCTTCTGATTTCATGTTGATGTTAATGATTCTGTGTTTATACATTTAAGTCATTAATTAATGAAAAATTGAAGTCCCTTTTCCTCTAACTTCTGCTACCATTATCTAGAATTCACTGTTGCTTTGAAGAGGTTACCCAGTGACTGACATAACACTTAAGAGAAACAAAGAACTAATACTGGGGTTTTTTGCATTTACTGGACTATTTTTTTTACTTTTGTGCTACTGTGAAGGAATTGAATTAGCCAACAATCAAAGTATTAATAATTTTTTTGTACCAATGTCCAGCTCCTCAAGCTAAGAACTTTTATTCAATTTTAGAAATCAGCATATTGAGCTGAAATAAAATTTTGTGGCTCTCAAGTTACTTAAAAATTCTTTTAAAGAGTCTGAAAATTCAGGTATGATCCTTGTGCCCATTTAATTTCATCTGCAAACACTGAATTATTTTAAGTAATTTTTATTTGATAAATCTTCCCTTTTATTATTAATAAATTGTGTTTAAGATTACAAAAGCTTTTAAAAACTTTTAAGCCTTCTGAAAGCCTTCCTGCCAGAGAATTCATGGCAGGCTGTTCAAAACAAGGAGGGAAGAATCTTGGGGTCATTTAAAAGACTTCATGTGTCTAACATCACCTTATGTCTGTTTAAAGTATCAGACATGTTTTCCCAGGCTGATTGGTTTTTTAAAGTACAGTTGTTCAGAATTATGAACTCAAATAGCATATGTTCATCAGGTGATTCCTTCTTCCTGCTTTTATAACTGGACCCAAATACACTCTGTACTAAATCAGCTAAGATCTCACCAAATCAACAGCCTGCTTTCTCCTGGGGCAATTAATTTGGCAAGCAGTTATGAAATATTCTCCTAATCATAAAGCATTTTTTAACTAAAAAAAAAAAAGTCTAGAAGCTGTGCTCTGAAATGATAAAAAACAGATCTATTTCTTACCAGCCATTTTCCATCTTCCATTCTAGAAGTCTGCCCAGCTCCCCACCAATTCTTCCTGCAGGCTTCTCTCTCTGATTTCTCATCCACCACTAATTTTCATCAAGAAGTTCCATTTCAGGGGAAATTAGGTAATTTAAAAAATAATCACAACTCTTTGGGTAGTTGTCACCTTTTCACCAGCTAAAAAATGGCTCTGATTCTAAAATTCCTCCAATCTCTCCAGCTCCCAAATGTTAAGGTGATGTTTGAGCCTGCAGGCTGAAATCCACCTGATGTTTACCTGCTCACAATGTTTGTTTACAATGCTCTTGGGCTGAAACTATTGCTGAATCCTGGTTACCTTTCCACAGCCCTAGCATAAGCCAGATCAACAAATTAATAGTGAGAAAACCTGAACAGCTTGAGAAGGCCAGAACATGTAGCATTCTCCCAGATCCATAACCAGCCACACGTCAGGCTGACTGCCTGTGTGCACACTGCAATGGACACAGCAGGGGTGCACTGCCATCCTGAACATGTCACCTCCCAGCTTCCAGAATGTTTTGATGTTTTGTGCATGTATGACAGTATTTCTCTCTTTCCCAAAGTCTTGCAATATTTTCCCCTCTTCCGAGAATTTTCTTGCACAACGTTTTGTTGTTCATTTCTAATCAAAACACGTAGAAAAGTAACATATGGGGGTGGGGAGGAATCTGAAGTGTCTATGGCTGTCTTATCCAAGCCTTCATGAAAAAAATTTTCTATCACCTTATAAGAAATCATAATTTTTGCCTTGTAATTAGTACATAACATATATTTCTACCATCTAAGATAATCGCAAATGCTTTAAAGGAGGAAGAGTGCTATTGCCACCTGGTGGGAGTCTTGTGTGTAACAGGTACTAATTACAGACAAGATTGAGATGTTGAAATAGCTCAAACTGACCAACACCATCCTGCAAGAATACAGTCTAACTTCATCTGGCATCATGAGAATAATTAAATTATTGCATTTTCTAAGAAAAAACAGCATTATTAGAGAACTGTGCCTACACTCCGTTTAATGTCAGGTAAAGGCACTGTTAAAGTTCGTAAATTCCAGTTCTTTTGATGTTAATCACCACATTTGGAGTACTGACATGTATAAATAAAATTTGAACAAGCTTTTAAATATTAAATATATTATAAAAATATAATTTTCATATTATATATTAAATATAGCAGAAAAAAATTGTATTTAAAAGTTTTTGAGAAGATAGCCTAGTGGACAAAGAACAGAGGTTTAAATATGCTTAAATATGTTTAAATATGTTTAAATTGGGTGAACCCTTTCTCTTTGTTTTTTTATGGAACTGACAATGAATAATATGAACTTTTTGGATAATAATTCTGAAATTTTCCATTTAATAATTCCTTGACACAGCAGAAGGAGGGGATGCCGTTCAGAGGGATCTGAGCAAGCTCAAGAAGTGGGTCCAGGAGACTATCATAAGTTCAACAATCCACGTGAAAGATGCTGTGCCAGGGTCAGGGCAATCCCAGACATGAGTCAAGACTGAGAGAAGAATTCATTGAAGGAAGCCCATCAGAGAAGGACTTGGGGATTCTGGTGGAGGAAAAGCTGGACATGCCACAGCAGTGTGCACTGTCAGCCCAGAAGGCCAAGCCTGTCCTGGGCTGCACCAAAAGAGGCACAGCCTGCAGGCTGGGGGAGATGATTCTCCCCTCTTTACTCTGCCCTCCAGAGACTCCACCTGGAGGGCTGTGTCCAGCTCTGGGGTCCTCAGAACAAGATGTGGACCTGTTAGAGAGGTCCAGAGCAGACCACAGAGAAGGCTGGAGCAGTGCAGATAGGCTGAGAGTTGAGGTTGTTCTGCCTGGAAAAAGCTCTGGGTAGACCTTGCAGCACCTTCCAATACCCAAAGAGAGCTTGTGAAAAACATAGAGAAAACCCTTTTTTACATGCCAATGGTGATAGGACAAGGGGGAACAGTTTTAAACTGAAAGAGGGCAGGTTCAGATTAGATATTAAGAAGAAATTATTTATTCAGAAGATGTTGAGGTACTGGTAGAGGTTGCCCAGAGAAGTTCTGGATGCCCCAACCCTCGAAGTGTTCAAGGCCAGGCTGGATGGGGCTCTGGGCAACTTGATGTCATGGGCATTGGAACAAGATGATCTTTTATGTCCCTTCGGAGACATTAAAGGCATTCTAGGGTTTTATGAGTGTGCAAAGAGAATTCACCTTGCCTGGACATTTTCCTGTTAGGAAATGGTTGCCACAGTAAGTCTCGCTTTCTGACTAAATGCCCAAAAGCCACAATATGACAGCATTTGATCTGACATGACTAATAGCATATATTTCATGTCAGAAATTAAATTTTCAATGTGACAGTTTTTCACAGTTTGAAACCTTAATTAAATTCTGCATAATCTCTAGTACAGAATTCTTTTATGTTAAAAATCCCTAAAACCGAGATGAAGAAAGGCAGTTTTTAAGACAGCAATTTGTATGCAATGTTTTGTGGTTGGAGAACAACATGTTTGCTGCTGTGTAGCAGGTGGAATCCTAGGAAGGACAGAAATTAGTTTACAGGAAAAAAAATTGCAGGGTCTTTTGCAAAGTATTGACAGTTTCTATTTCAAGCCATGTGAACTTGTTTGAAAAAGGAATGGTCATCTCCATTTGTCCAAAGTAAGCCCAAGATTACTTCCTTCTGAAATGTGTGAATATGCTTATAGCTTTATTTCTTAATAGTCAAGGACTGAATTAGTTAATTCTAGAGCTAAATTCTCTTTAACTACCAAATTGCAATTTAACACTGCCAACCATCAGTAATATTTCCTGCTAAAACTTACTTTCTATAATGATATCCTCCACTTTTTTCTCCTGCAAGTTTGGAGAAACCAAGGAGAGAAATCTTTGCTCTACAGTGGTCTTTTCCCCCTAATTCATGCACATTATTCTGCAGAAGAGAGGAGGGAAATGGTCACTTCAATGTACTTGGGTGAAGAAAATATATGTAATATATTGATGTCAATTCACAACTATTGAAGTTGATTCGTAGGTGTATTGGGGTCAGGGCTTAAAGAATCTGCACATTTTCCAGCAGTTCTAACAGAAATTGTTGCATCACTGACTCCTGATTTGTATCTCTCATACAAAGTCCAGTGCAAGGCTTCAAAGTAAAAGAAATCTCTTGCACTTGGGAATGCTGAAAACTCCCTGAACCTATTTCCAAATGTATCAAACCATTAATGGAGTTTTTTTGATAAAACAAAAATCTGATCAAAACGGCTCAGAAATGAAAAATCTTCAAATTCTTTATTCGGCATGGCTGAGGGAATGTTTTCGGTTTCATGGTTTCCTGTTCATGTTTTGCAAGCTTAACGCAGTGTGTCACGCAGTCAAACATATGGCACACACACGTGTCCCCTCGCCCTGGTGACTGCAGGGACACACACATGGGATGTTCTACGTGCACTGCCTTGGATCCATCCATGTCTCACCCATTCACACTAGAGGTCACTGTGAGCAAAAGATTAAGCTCGACTTGCAAAGGCAAAACCATCTGTGTTAAAAATGTTGTTTGAGGGGGACCATGGTACTTCTTAGTGCAACCTCATTTATTGACAAACTATTTACAAACTGTTGAGTGAGAAGTTGGACCAAATTTAATCTCTGGCAACACCAAACTGATTAGAGTTCCAGACTTGATACTTACTGCCCTTTTTCCATTGAGGTGCTGATCCTTCTCTTGAGGAAAACTGCCCTGCTTCCTCTAGACTGTAGCAGAATGGTACAACTTTGATTCAGGTACTGCTTCCGGAATTAAGAGAGTTAAATGCCATTTGTACTGTGGATTAGGAGTGAACTCAGTAGCTGCCACAGAGTGAATAGAACAAATCTAGAACATTCAAGGAACCAGAAGAGGAGTGCACTCCCCTTTAACTGTACCAGGGAATGCATCCAACCCAGGGCTTACCTCCCAACAGCTGCTGTGTCAAACCTTCACAGCCCTGCTTATCATCTGCATATGGTTGTATCTGTGCCCAGTCTTAAAAACTTTTCCTCTTTCACAAGGCACGTCCACAATTAGAAAAGATGGCTGAGCAGTAAGTGCAAAACTGAACATCTGATGCCACATAAGTCACCTATAGATTCCTTTAGTGCAGGTATTCATTTGAAAAGGAAAATGTTAACCCTTTCCTCATGGCTGAGAGAGCTAATGGGGGAATGATAGTGATGCTTTTCTATATAAAGCAGTGACAATGAACAATACTTCTGTGTTGCCACCCAAAGAGTATTTGGCACAAGGACAGTGGAATAAAGAGAACAGTGGACAGGGAATGATATTCACATTACCCTACATACTTTAGTGCATGAAAACAGTACTTATGCAGAAGCTACTCCAACCCTGAGGTGACAGAGACAAATTTAATATGCAGATCGGGGAAGAAGAATCTTCATCACCATCTTCACAAAACTCGTCAATTCCTATTTTTACCTGCTTTTTGTGCCCACTTTCTTGTATTTTTCCTTCCCCTTCCATCCACCCTCAACCTTTTATTAATTCTTTCTACTGTATGTCCATCCAAGTAGCACTAACATCTTAGTTGTTCACACCATATTATTAATTCTCTGGATTCTGTGTCCCTTGTCTCAGTATGCTTAATGCATTATGCTCTTTCTGACAGAAAATACCTCCCACTTCAGATTACACACTGCCTCATAAAAATAAAATTAAAAAGAAATCTGTTTTCATGGTCCTTAGTCTAATGAAACAATAGTACCCAGATGCTCATGAGGGATGCTGCAGCTTTTATTGCACTAATATTACGGTGATGTAATGCTTCCATCAATTAAATTATACTGTTAAAATGGGTGGAACAGAGTAAACAACAAAACCTATTATTTTGAAATAACAGCTCTTGTCTTAATTGGTAAGGTGTGGCAAGAAAAAAAGAGATGATTTTTGAGACAGGTTTTAGGACAGGTTACTTAGCATCACGCAGACATTTTAATTTCCATAATGTACTTCCTTTCATAACTTCTCAAGATGCACATGGCATTTTTCTATGGGTTTTTCAGCTCTTCTTAGTCTTACAAGAGCACTGCTGACAAGATTTTTGCTGGGATTAACATATTTCAAAACCATCTAGAGTAACTATGCCAAATCTGTTTCTGAGTGTACCATGGACTAAACAAATGGGCTCTTATTCAGAGGTAGTGTGAAAAACAGAGAGCTGAAGGCTATTCATTGGAATGAATCACACTTCATGCAGGTCTGTTTTCTTGGATGATCATTGCTTTCTCTCTTCCTTTTAGGAAGTGTGATTAAATAGTTTTTCCTTTGGACTGATGAGAAACTACTTGTATGCCAACAATGCTATGTGTGACTTCATTTCAGTAATATGGGTAAATCAGTTCAAGTTGATGGATTTAATAATAAAATGTTGTATTTAAATGTTACTTAGCATAATCTTTTGCTGTTACAAATTAATTTCCTAGAAGACAGACTCTTAAAAATTTCAATACTAAACACATGCCTAGGTACAGAAATACAAACTTTACAACAGAATGTGAAAATGTCAGTTTATATTACATGCAGTTTAACAGAGGCAACATATGAGTTGCTCAGATAGATATCCCAAGTATATTTCTAGAACTCACCGATGATAATATGGAAAAGCAGTTAATTTCAGCCTCTATCTCAGTACTGCACCTCAGATGTTCAGACAGTCATTCCTACTGCATTTCATCTTGAGTAAACAATGTTTACAGAAATCAGTCAAAAAACACACTCTGCAAACCTTCAAAATACTTCTAAAAGGATTACTGATTCTCTAATACAGAAAGGATGGCTTTTTTATTTTGTTCTTGTTGCAACAAGGTTTTCTTTTAATCCGGGCTGACAGCAACCTCATGCAGTTAAACAAGTGTCTAGTTCTGGACAATCTAGTACAAGGAATGTGGAGGCACTGGAGTCAGTCCAACAAAGGCCACTGAGATGATGAATGGGCTGGAACATCTCTCCTATGAGGAAAAGCCAAAAGAGCTGGGCCTGTTGTCAAAGACTGAAATGTTATGGTTAATGACTTAAACATTGTTATGAAGGAGTTTTGCCCGTTATGGGGAAGCTGTATGAAGAAGCTGTGATCACCAAAGCCTACTTCACCACGGATATGCCTCCTGAGTGCAGCCTTGGACTATGAGTTAAGCCACCTAACGCATCTTGAGATAAGATAAAGTGACACTATTGCTCAACCTGCTCAGGTCCAGGAAAAAGCAAACAAGGCTGAGGAAGAAGAATGCATCCACAAGATAGCCAAACCCAGCAGCTGTTCTGAAAATCATCCCTGGCTGGGTTTGGGAGGCCATAGCCCACAGGCTCATCTGCTGAGGCCAGGTTTGCACAGACTCCCCCCCAGCCAAGGGGGAGTTTGAGAGTTTTGGGTGTGTGGTGCAGCCTCTGGTCAGAGGCAGTGAATACCCATCCTCCCTTACACAAACTGGCTCAACTGTAAAACCCCCCACCCCAGGAAAGGCACATCCATGGGGCATTCACATGAGAGACAGCTGAGGGGCTGTCAAAATCCATCAAAGACTCCCCGAAGTACTCCCCAGACTGATTCCTCTTTTTTCTCTCTCTTGCTTACTGTTAAATAAAATCCATACTGACTTTGGCATATGGTCACATTTGCACCGTAATTTGGGGAGAGGCATCTCATTCTAAAAATTTCCAGAACCTCATCATCACACCTGGAGAAGAGAAGGCTCAGGGGGATCTATCAATGTACATAAACTCCTGAAGGGAGAATGCAAAGAGGATGGAGCCAGGATGTTTCCAGAGGTGCCCATTAACAAGACCAGAGGCAGCAGGCACAAACTGGAACACAGGAGCTTCCCTCTGAACATCAGGAAGCATTTCCTTTAATGAAAGGGTGGTGACCAAGCACTGGCACAGGTTGCCCAAGAAGATCCTTAGAGATACTCTTAAAGCCACGTGGACACTGTCCTGGGCAACCAGCCCTAGGTGACCCTGCACGAGCAGGAAGGAAGAACAGCCAACCTCAGGATGCCCTTTCCAACCTCAACCACTCTACTGATGCCATGAGTCATAATTGAAATTTAAATAGGTGCTGTGCCATTTTATTACAGTACTTCCATGTTTCTTCTCTGTGGCTGTAGCAATTCACAACTGTGATAATGCCAGATGGGAACTCATCATCTGTGATAAAGTAAAGCCAAAGTGAAATCAGTAGAGTTGATAATGGAAGTTGTCATCATGTCTGAGTTTGGTTAACCCTCAGTAATGTTATCTGTATTTCTATAACACATGAGTATATAAGGTGTGTGTGACAATTCATTTACTGCCCAGGTTTAGTTGGCCCTAACTAAGGACCTGATCAAATTCAGCAATGGCACTAGTGTGCATCTTCAATGTAGGATCAGCCATAAGCAACCACAGAATATTTTACATCAAGCCTTGCTGTTGTGAGTTAGCAGCCAGTGTGGCAATTTTACCCTTGAACTGAGCTCCTCTGGAACGGCTTCTGCCATGACTGTGCCTGTGCTGGAAAGCAGCAGGGGAGGCTTTATTTTACACTTCCTTTTTAGTTACTTTTCCAGCTACCACCCTCATTTCCACCTGTTCCCTAAGCATGTTACCCTTAAGCACACCCACTAAATATCAAGTCAATTGTATAAAATAATATCTTGAAGGAAATGTGAATAGCAGGGGGAGCAGATTGCAGCAGAACTTTGTCATCTCCGAGTTAAGTCACACTGTCAGTCTAAAGAAACAACTAAACAGGTAACATTTGGCTAGCATTGCATGTTCCTGATGAAACCACATTACACTCATGCTGCAAGTGATCTTCTTAGAAGTAATTTCTTTTTTCAAATTTAAGTTTATCTTGAAGTAAACAGAAGCTTAACCATGACTGTTAAAACTTGTTTTATGGAAAAAAAATTTTTTGTTTTGCGTTCCACAGCAAGGGAATAATGACACTGGGGACCACATTTTTGTGTGGGGATTAAAAAAACTCAACAGGCAGCGACCAAGTAGATCTAACATTTTAAAAAATGAAAGCTCCCCAGGATCTCCCGCTAACTTGAAACTTGTAAAAAACAAAGTAACATATGAATGACTGAAGTTTAAATTCACTCTCCGACTTCCAATCTGCAGGTTGGTTGCTTGGCGGAGTTTTTAATTAGCACCTATTCAAAGTACCATGTAGGCCCCTTGACTTTTTATTTACAGTAGCTCGAAAATAAAAATTGTTTCCAAAAAGTAGTAAGTTCACCATCAAAACAACAGCAACATCTCCACATAAATTTACAGCTCGCTTCCAGGCCAGAAGCCTTCCACATGTGGCAGAAAGGCTGGCAGATGCAGTAGCACTAACTTAGAGGGCATTTAGAAAATACCAGTTACGCGGTTACCGCCCTTTTACCCGCTGCCCTCGCTCCGTATGCTCTGTACCGATCGCACTGCTGGGGGAAGGTCTGAGGGAGCCGCGCTTCAGCCCGGGGTTCGCTCGCACCGACCCTTCAGCCCCACACGGCCGGGCAGCGCTGCACCGCTCCGAGCCTCCGCCCGCCTCAGCCGCCACCGCCATGTTGGAGCTGCTCCGTCCCCGTCCCCACACCGCCTCGCCCCGCGGCTGTGCGGCGATTCCCCTGCCCGCTGCCATCCCCTGCCCGCTGTCATCCCCTGCCCGCTGCCATCCCCTGCCCGCTGCCACTGCGCGGGGCGCGGGCTCACACGACAGTAACCCCCCGGTGCGGCTGCCCGCCCCTCCGCCCGACCGGCCCTGCGCCACCGCGATCGCCTCCGCCTCCTCCCGCCGGCCCCGCCCGGCCCCGGCGGAGCCTCGCCGGAGCCCTCCCCGAGAGCGGAGGGCGGTGAGTGGCAGCGGAGAGGGGCCGGGGCCGCGGCCGATGGGCGGGCCGGGGCCGCCCCCCAGGGCTGCGGGCTCCCGGCGGAGCTCACTCGGCGCCCGGCCGCCTCCGGAGCCGCGGGGAGACTCGTCATCGGGGGTGCGCTGCTGACTTCGCCCGGCCGGGCTCGGTGAGCGATGGGGCGGGACCCCGCGCAGGACGGCCCGAGCTGCCGGGCCCCTCCCGCCCCCGCCGGGGCTCACCGGCCTTCCGGAGCGGCAGGGCCGCCCGGGCGCTCCCGGACCGCGCGGGGTGCGAGGCCGAGCCACCTCCGGCGCTCCCGACGGGGAGCGGCTGGGGCGGTGGGTGCGGAATCACCGCCGGCAGCGCGGAGTCACCCTGCTGGCTCGTGAACAACCCGCGGGAAAAGTTGGTGGTGCCCTTTGTAGGACAATCGCAGAGTGACTTTTGGGACGGGAGTGTTGTTGCGAGCTGGCTGGCAGCGAGGTTAGCCTGCTGGGCTGGGCGGCGCTGGCTCTGCCCGTTCTGGAAGGAGCCGCACCGGACCGTCCGTGCGCGCATCCCCGGCGCGGCCTGCCTGCGCTTGCCCCTCTGCACAGCGCTGAGGTCAAGTGTAAAACTGGAGGCACAGTAACTTTTGTGATTGTATAATGGTTAAAAATACTCATGCTGGTTTACCGGGAAGGTATTTTAATCTCTGTGTTGTCCGAGGACTGTTTGAAGGTTGAACTGAACTGTGTTGGTTTATTTATAACTGGGTGTAGAAACATAATACAGAAACTCATTTACTTATATCAGTAAAATATTTGCTGGTTTAGGAAAGCTTAGTTTTGCCAGCCAAGTTGTCAATTTACAAGTAATGTGTTTGGCAGTGGCAGCACTGCTAGTACTCTTAGCACCCTGTTGTGATTTTAGTATCCTTTAAGGGGGAAAAAGTTTTTGGTTAAGTGGTATCTGTGGTTTTCGCTATACTACTTTCATCTTTACAGGGACATCTTCAGGTCGATATTCTGAATTCTGTATTTATGCAGAATCTAAAAAGATTGTTTATGGCCAGACACCTTCTACAGTGCTCCTTGGAAATTGCTTAACTTCAGGGAAGTTGCTCTTCAGCAGCAAGAGTTACTATGTGTTATGATGTGGTAGTGTATGCATATCTTGCTACTTCTGTCTTGTAAAAGTTAAACTTTTGCTAAGCGTTTTTATGCAAGTTTACTTATTTTGGGAGCTTTTTACTACAGAGCAGAGATCCCCTCATCATTTTGGAGAGGGCTTAGAGTTAAAAGCCTTCTCATGTAAGGCCTTTCCCTCCCTGCCACAGTGTGGCAGGGATATAATTTTTTTTTTATGGGAGGTAAAGGTATTTAAGCTTATTTTGAATCGTGGCTATTTCAGTTGATAATGTCTAAAACCAGCATCCTTGGTGGTGTCCATCCTCCTATTTCTTATGCAGAGTTCTACATGGGAAGAGTAGAAGTCCTCTTCCTTTGCCTTCTTATCATTATTGTCTTTCTCTGTCTCCTGGTTAGGTGATGACGGTTAACCAGGCCTTTGATATGAAATTAATTTTTCTATTATTATAAACTTCTCTGTAAAAAGTTAGGGGCTAGTCTTTATTTCTAGCATGTCTAAGCAGAGCATTAAATTCAAAGAAGTAATGTATATGCAGCATTCACGGGACTGATTAATTAGTTTTTGCATTTATTTACACTTGGAAACCAGTTATTATTAGTTAGGAAAAAAGCAGCCACTCTTCCGGCACAATGCTGTATATATGGTCAGACTTAGTCAGCAATAGCTGCTCATGCTTGGAATTACTGAAGAATGTATAAATAAATCTGGGAGTTGCTGTTAGCCTTCTTGCCCTTTTCTAGGCTTTTTGTTCACCTATTTATACAAATACACTGAGATTTCAAGTTTTTATTAAGTTTTGCACTGGAACCCTGCTCTCTGATAATTAATCACAATTTTCTTCTTTAGCAGCTAAAATGAATTCAGATCCTGATCCCTCCTCAAGTCCCTCTCACCCCCAGCAGAATCTTGGAAGGTCCCAGCTAAATGCTGCTCCTGTGGACCATAGTGAGAACAATCAGAGATCTGGACCATCTTCAGCAGATGCTACAACTTCTTCAGTTCCTGGGTACTCCCGTAGCAGAGAGAAAACGGAAAAAAAGGGTAAGTATGAAAGCAATTTTTATGCAAAATTTGCTTACGTTAAACATTGGGAGATTATTGTGTGTGTATGTATCTTAAACACTGTTTAAAGACGCTGTAAAGTAGGCAAATAAATTTCTACAATTTCTTTGAACCTATTGTTGTGGAAGAGTCTTTTCTACTGTAGCTTCCTTTGTGCATATTTTCAAGTTTTTCTATCTAATATTTCAGGTTTGTACAAAGCAATAGGAATGAAGTTTGTGTGAAAAATTGGCAGGGAGAATTAATTAAATTTAGCATAATATGTTTCTGTTTCATTATTTGGCTAGAATGCATACTAACTATAGCTTTAATATGAATTCTAATGTGGATGCACAGATACTACTGTAGTGTAGACTGAGGGAATAATAAGCTGCTACATGAAGCCAGAATTGAAGTTACTATTAGCAGTAAGATAAGAATTTGGATTTACAGTCGTGATACACCGTGAAAGGTAGGATGATGGGGTTTTTCTCCCCCACTTGCTGTGAAACCATTGAGTTTCAGAGATTGTGGAAACTGATGGGATGAGAGAAGTGTCTTGTTTTAAATGTGGAACAAAAAACACCTGGCTCCTGTATTCACCTGCTGAGTTCCAATTTTAATTCAGTTTGTAATCTAACACTTGTGCATGATGGTCTGGTGCTCAGAGTTTAGGAAAACTGCTGCTCTTTAACTTTCTTTAGCATTGGACTTCCAGTTGCGAAACTGCTTGTGTGCATGCTATCCAGGAGTTTAAAATTATTAAACATGTGAATATCCGTGTGGCACATAAAACTGAACTCTGCACATAGTTCAGGCCAATATTATGGCTGTTGTTTGCATCTAATCAAATCTGTTGTTTGCATCTAATCAAATCTAATTCAAAATTGACTGTTGGAACCCTTCTTAATATATGCAAGTGTTTAATGCGGCAGAATGAGCTACCATTGCCATTGTGTCCTGCTGGAGTCTGTAACAACCAAGATTTTAGTGGATTTAGATAAAAAATGTCTTCAATAACACAAAATACAGTATTTTCTTTTATGGTTATTTCAAAGTTATGCCATTTGTCATAGTGCTAACAGTTTCTAGAACTGATTTTTTTTTTAAAAGAAAGGAAGTAGAGAGTTTTTCTTACACCCACAGTGACACTGGTCATGAGAACTTAATAACTGAGATTTTAGTGATACTTCAGAAAGAAGTGTGATTCAAAAATTCAAAGATGTACATGTGAAAACAAATACAAAAGAAAGTGGTATCTCACACAGAAAATTGGCACTTCAGAAATTTTCAGAATATGTGAACTGACAGAAAGGGTGTTCCTTGGAATCACTTGAGTCTTTTCCAATAAATAACATTCAAGCTGCTGATAAATTTAGGAAAAGTGAAGGATTTGGACTCTCAGCCATGGCATGTTGTGGTTTGGTTGTATGGAAAGACAGATGTTTTGGGAAGGGCTGCTCTGACTTCCTTCTTGGAAGATTAAGAGGTTGGGTAGTGTTGAATGGTCACTAACTCAAGTGACTAACTCAAGTGATGTAAAGAGGACAGAAAAGACCAGCACACTGATGTACAGAAAACTGTCTCAAATGTTACTAAATGCGTAGAGCACTCTTACAGGATGACTTAAATATCTTGCTCAAAATTAAATTTTGTACTGCTATTACAAATTCAAGTTTGTATAATTTTTAATAAACCAGTGTTGATTTCTGTTTGAGAAGGGGAAATGTACAGTGTACATCTCAATTATCTGGAAAGGCAGTTTCACCTCAAAGCTATCTACTACACACCCGTGTGCCCTTCCCCCACAGAAGGTCACTGGTATTCTGGGCTGCATTAGTTGAAACATTGCCCAACAGGTGGAGGGAGATCCCTCCAGTCAGCACTGGAGTGCTGCATCCAGTTCTGGGCTTCCCAGCACAAGGGAGACATGGAGAGAGTTCAGCAAAGGGCCACAGAGATGGTGCATGGGCTGCAGCATCTCTCCTGTGGGAGACAGCTGGGAGAGCTGGAGCTGTTCAGCCTGGGGGAGAAGGCTCAGGGGGGATCTATCAGTGTGCATGAATAGCTGAAGGGAGAGTGCAGAAAGGATGGAGCCAGGATCTTTCCAGTTTTCCCCAGCAAAAGGACCAGAGGCAGCTGGCACAAACAGGAGGTTCACTCTGAACATCAGTAAATACTTTTTTTGTTTGTTCCTGTGAGGATGACCGAGCAGTGGCACAGGTTGTCCAGAGAGGTGGTGGAGTCTCCATCATTTGAGATAGTCAAAAACTATGTGGACATGGTCCTGTGCAGCCAGCTTAGGCATGAGCCTCTCTGCATGAGCAGAGAGGTTGGAACAGCTGACCTCCAGAAGTCCCTTCCAACCTCAACCATTTTACTAATTCTTGTAATATTCTTGCCAATGTATCTGTATTTCTGATCTGTGCTTTTTCTTCCAGTTTTTATTTGTATACACTGTGTTTAAGGCTGTAGCATCAAAGTGAATGTTAAGTAATTTGTTTCCTGGAAGCACATATCACATCATCTATTCCTGCAGCATTATCCATATCTCATAGTATAATCCAGCAATTTAATGAATGCTTTGGCTCTGACTCAGTAAAGCACTTAAGGATACTCATATCTTCAGCTTCACAGGGGCTTCTTTTGGATCAGACTCTTATACTGCCTTTTTTTCTTGGCAATTTTTCAGTCTATATTCTGCTAATGTATCATTAGGTAGTGTTTATGTTATTCCTTGTATAATTTCTTTCACAATGGGAGCTAACAGTGCTTTGAGAATTTATTGATCAAATCAAATCTGGATTTAATGAAAAAAATATTCAATCATTAGGATATTTTATACATACTGGGTTTTTTGTATTAAAAAACAAAAGGAGGGTGTTTCTACCCAAAACTCTTGCATTCTGCTTATGTGTGGTTTTGGGTTTTGTATATATAGTGATGGAATGAATATCAATACATCGGCTTTCATGTTTAAAAATAAATGAAAAAAAAATTGTTACTCTTTCAAGGACGTTTATGGACAGGCAGCTTATTAGGGAACAAAGCATATACACTACTAATTAGAGCTCCTGAAATTTTTAAGCCACTGAGTCATCAGTATCCATGTAAGCAAATTACAGGAGAGTTCACCTAAAGCAGGGAAGACCAGTGTCTGCTTGCTAGTGAACTCTGTTGAAACAGACTAAGACTCTAATCTCCCAAGACACTTTTATGCCTCTCAGGTGCACAGGCCTCTCAGTTTCTGTCTAGGTGCCACATACCCCTTTCTGGTTTTTGTGTTTCATCCACTCTGTAGAATCTCCTTCCTTCAGATACAGCTCTAAAGCAGTGTGGGAAGACGGAGTTCAGGTGAGAGCTCTGGAGCTCCTAAAACCAAATTCTCCAAGTAGGCTTAAAACCATCATTCTTGCTAGTGAAACCATTCCTTCTATTTGTACACAGAGCAGCAATAGCACTGCTGCTTTTCGTGTTTTTTGAAAGAGATGCCTGAATCCACAGTCCAGGTAAGTGTATTGCTGAGCTAGAAAGTAGAGTTCTGTGTCCCAGGGGATGCTTTACTTTTGATTCAGGTGAAAGGAAAGCAGAGTTGAAACTTTTCACAATATGATAGTAATTGATACTTGCCTGTGATGTCTGGATTCAAGTAACTGCTTCAATTCAGCCACAATGGTAACTTGAACCAGATGACTCCCACCCCAGGTGAATATTGTGCTGCAGGTTATCTGGAAAAGTTACCATTTCTTGTAAAGCTTAAGTACATTCAAGTATGTAAAGTATCTTTCTTAAAAATTGACTGCCAGACAGCAGGTAAAAGAGATCGTGCTAGGTTACTAGAGAAACTGGGGGCAGTGTGAAGATGGTAGTTTTTCATATGTGCATGAAACAGATTATTACTGGTTTATTACATCATTCATGCACATTTGCTAGCCAGTAAGGTAGGAAAGGAGAAATTGCAAAACTAAATTGCAGTGCTTGAAGAAAGGTCTGTTTGGTTAAGGAATTGGTTAGGTATTTTTGTGCATGGTTTTGCTGTTGTCTCTTGCTCTAGAATTGAGAACATATGAGAAGGTGTACACAGAGCTTTGCAGACAGAAATCAATTTCTTGTATTTTGTTTGTAGATATACAGAGTTCTGTCTATACGTAGATTGAGAGTTTTTTTATTTCTAGGAAGAGAATTAGTTTATTAATTGGCTGACTTCAAATTTGTAAATAGTAAAAAAAATCTTTTAAACAATTTACAACAGTGCATCTCCAAGGCATTGCTACATGATAGCTAACAAATAGGGAACCTCTCTAGTTTACAAATATTTTCCAATATTTCCAATATTTTTCCAATATTTCCAATATTTTCCAATATTTCCATTTACAAATATCTTCCACTTAAGGTTACAAAGAATCTTTGCTTCAGAGCTCCATTCTAGCACTTCTGTGTCTTTGCTTTCTGGCAGTTAGCTATTACACACTAACTCTTGAGGCAAAGTGAAATGTTTGTGCAAAGGTTGAAGAAATCACAGAAAAACCTTGAATATTGGAAGGGGAGGATTACGCCTTGAAGTATTAATTTCTGTCAGTTTATTAATGCCCCTTCAAACTTTACCTTTAAATACTCAGTCTCCTGGGAAGCTCATTTACTGGGCATTCCTTTGGGAGAGAAAGGATGCTATCCAAACAAAAGTTAATGTGACTGTATTTTCTGATAAAATGTTGGGACATCGTCATTGTTGGTGCAGAACAATGGAAATGAGTTTCTTCATATCTGCTGCTGTTGTCAATGTTATGCTGGAGTTTTTACCATATATGAGAAGAGGATTGAACACCTATTTATTGGATGAAACGTTCTCCCTCTTTCCCTATTCCACCATTTGAAATACATAAATGGGGTTTTTTGACTGATAACAAAGATACTGTAACTGCTAACATTTTTTTTTGCTTTCACATGATCAACCAGATTACAAAAAGCTCCCTAGGTCAGTCTTTCATCCATTATTTTCCAGGTGGATCAATTTCCTAATCTGTTTATGATAACAAAATTTCTACCATGGTCCCAAGGTTCTGGAAAAAAGGAGAGTAGAAAGGGAAGAGCTGCAGTCACATTAGTAAATTATGTCATGAAATGGGAGTGGCCCTATGAATTCTTTGGTGCAAAGGACTCAATGTTTCTTTTGCACAATTTAAAAAATTTAATCTAGTGGTTGGAATCCTTCAGTTTCCTTCAGAAGGGATTGTTCCACTGTGTAAACAAATCTCTGTTATAGGACAGTAATCCAGGAGAGACTTGGAGCTGTTGAGTTGCTGGAGGGTTCCTTGCAGCAGCAGGAGCCCTGCTTCATTGTGAAAGGTAGCAGATGAGACTGGGAACAGTAAACTGGAAAGTAAAGCTAATCCTTTGAAAAGTTAGTTAACTAGAAGTGGTTTTGACAGTGAATGAACTGCTGGAGTGTCAATGTGGTGAAGTGCTCAAACTGCAGAATTGCTGAAATTCCATGTGCATTGTGCAGGTTGTTACGATAACTATCCATCTCCACCTACAAAAAATATGTGGGCTTGGTGAGCTCTATGGTCTCAACTTCTCACATTGCTTTTCATTGCTTTCTCTTTTTTTTTTTTTTGTCTTTTTTTGGTGGAAAGGGTTAATATTGATGATTATCAACTAAAAATGACAAAATGCTAATTTATTTTTGACTCCACAGTTTTGGAACTGCAGATTTGTTAGATTTATCCCAGCTCATCCATGAAGGATTCAATCAGAGGTGCCTGCATAGAAAAAGCAGCAGGACTGGTTCATTAGTTACGTGTGAAATTATTTTAATGACTTTAAAAGATCATTGTACAATAATAGCTATGCTAGAAAAATATAGCTTTTAAGAATATTTTTCCCTCCACTTTTAAAATTTATAGTCTATAATATCACTCTTAGTCTTCCACCTACATACTTTTTTCTTTATTGCTCTCCTGACAATTTACCTTCATTTTGTGTGGGTGCAGAAGTTGTTCTCATTTCAATTGAATGCTATTTGATGACTTGCAGTTGTGGTGTGACTAAAACTATTACCATATCTACAAATGCATTGCTCCTCCCAAAGAAAGTAGAGTTGAGTCCTGGACTTGAACAGCTCTATAAACAGATGTTATTCCCTTCTTTCCCATCCCTGTTCTCACCTTTTAAAATAGAATGTGTGCCAAACTGTGCTACTATAAGAACTCCAAATTGTTCTTGGGACAAGTCGGACCCTCTTAAGATCTGACCAAAGAGGTTTAAGGGCATAAAAGAAAAACATGTAATGCACTCTTAATTGTAGCAAGCTTCTACTATGCAGTTAAGAATCTAGGAGGCTTCTGAATGGTTGAAAGGATTCAGCACTCATGGATGAGCAGCTAAGCATCTAAAGTTAATAAAACCTTTTTTGAAATCGTTGCTGCTTGTTGTGCAAAGTATTTTTTCTCCAGTCAGTTCCTCTGTGTCATTATATTTGATATGTACAAATCATGTTTATGACATGATGGTTGATGCCAGCTTTTAAGTGGAATGTCAGTCTTTCCAGAAACTTTACTCCTACATGGTTACTGCACACAATACCACTGAACTTTTGGAATTTGTGGAAAGTGAGTAGGAGGATTTCTCTAGAGACTCAGGCTGGCTCTGCTGAATGCTGAAAGCACAACAGTACAATCAGTGACACAAAAAAAGCTGTTAGAGTCTGCATTTATTGTTATAAAACATACAGGTCAACTTTTTCCAGAAGTACATTCATAATGCACTGCTACCATATTTTACCTGTGGATGAATGAAAGAGGTCTGACCTCTTTTATTTTGGAGATAAGCTTACACAGCATCCTCTAACAAAAGAAATTACTTTTATTTTGTCATTAATTGTGTGTGCCTTTACTCCTAAGAGTGTCTGAGATTATAGAAAGCTTGTTTCAATAGTGAAAACAAAATCTGTAATAAAAAACTGTATGATTTCCCTGAAACTGTTGAATTTGCTTGATTTTTAATTAACTTACAGAAAGAACTTTTCCTGCATAAAATCCTGTCACACTGTATCAGAATTACTACATACACTTCCAAAAGGGACAGGAGGTGTTATATAGGACATTACTCCAAAAGAAATACCTTCTAGGCAGATTCGACACAAAATGTGTTGTTCTACCTGTTTTCGTTGATATCCATGGGCAGGCACCCCTGTAAGCTTTCATCTTCCTACTTCTTCTTGACTATTTATTGCTTGACAAATATGCTTCCATTATTTACTTTGTATGTGCATGCATTCTTGTTGCCGGCTTCTTACCCAATATTATAAAATTTCCTTCATACTAGCAAATGAGCTATTACTGAAAATCCCCCCGAAAGGGTTTTTTATAGCTAGTATATTTAATTTGTGAAAATTGTTAAAGCAAATTCATTCACTTTTCTAACATAAATTACGTGTGTCATGTTTGTGACAGGGTGTTATTTGTGATGACTCAGGCATGCTTTGGGGTTTGAGTTTTGTTTTTTGTTTTCTGTTTCCTTAAGCAGCACAGTAAGACCATATGATTACAATACAATCCCTATCATAGTTTTGAACAGTACAGTAAGACCTCTCCCAGCTTTATGAGAAGCTGTAACGCTTTCTGACTGTCCTATAGCAAAGGAAAATACTGGATGAATAGAGAACAAGACTGATGAAAGCTGAGATACAAGTGAAGAATTCCCTTTCAACAGTTGTCTGAGAATCCCATTCAGTCATGCAGAGCTGAAAGATGACAGTGCCTCAAAGTAGTCTGCAGATAATGGAGTTTTTGCAGGTGGGTTGTCTTTGGCAGCTGGATGCTTGGTTTGTAAGATACCAAATGATGTTTTCTCTTTTAGTTCATTTTAGATTATTTCTACTGAAGGCATTGAAATCCAGGGAACAGAAAACATTTCAGTGCCCTGAAATGCAAACTGAGGAAATAAATGAAATATTAGTATTAAAAACTGACTGGTTTCTAGCAAGCTGATTGTCTTTGTAGATATTTGTGGTAATAGTTAAGGTGATGTGGGTCCTTTGGTGTGCCACCCTAAATTCTTTTGGCACAGGGATTCATAGCATGTTTTTTACCTGTTACTGGCTGTTTCTTTTTTAATCTAATTCAATGCTGGGTTGTATAGCTGCATTTTAATTTTTTTCTCTGATGGAGCTTGTGGCAGAGTGCATTTGTGATTCTAAACTCAATTGTAGAACAGTTAAACCCTATCTGCAAGTAATACTTAGGCACTTTTATTAATACTAAGAATGGGATAAGCTTTGCATGGTGCACTTCAGAGACATATTTTTATGGAAATCTCTAGACATAAAAAAAGATTAAGTGGAAGTCATAGAAGAGGCTTTTTCAAATACAAATAATTCTATATCTGTCTTTTCTGTGCCATGTCAGTCTCCACCTACACATTCATTTGTTCATCTTACCTTGTGGAGCATGGTGGGAGGAGTGGAGTTCAGCAGTGAACATAGTTTATTCATACTAGTATCCTCTCACACTAGAAGCAAGTAATTGTCTTTGTAATTCACACATTACTCCCTTTCAGATTCAATTACAGTAAAGCCTTCTTGGTAGAGCAGTAAGGTGATGTATGCCTGAAGCTCCATTGCTGTGCAGTGTGACAAAGTTCAGTTCAGACATCAGTGCTCTTCATGGTGTATAGAGAATTTGTTCATATGTGGGAGAAGATCTAATGTCAAAGAAGACATTCTTTGCTCCCTGCTCCCACCCCAGTAATTTAGCTGGTAGAAATGCCTGGGGATGAAATCTTGTTCCATACTACTCTATCAAACATCTCAATTACTCTTGTCAGTTAATAACATGCCACTGAGGGAGATGCCTGACATCCTGTGACTTCTTATAAGTAGAAAATCCACTTAAGTAGTGAACTTTTGGAATAAAGCTCATGAAAACATACAGTGCAAGTATTCTTCCTCTGGATGCCATCCAGCATTTTCTTACACCTGAACTACCGCAGGTGTGTTCAGTTTGTGAAAGGTCACAGAAGTTGCTGTCAATACTCTGTTAATACTAGAGATTGGTGACAGGCTTTTTCAGGGTGAAAGATTGCTGTTACCTTTCTCATGAGAATCCTTTACACTGTTATTTACAGCACACCTGTTAGACCCAGGGGGCTTTTTCTAAGTGCAGTACTAGTGCTTTCCTTACTATTTTATTCAGAATGGTCTTTAACTACTTGCAGCCTAGAAATTTTTAAAAAGCCTTTTTAAAGTTGTATACATATTTGGCATTGGCCAAATAGTTTTAATCTGTTAATGCCCTTTAGTTTTTGTATTTGGAAAGACATCAAATAGTCTCTCTATTTCTTACCTTCTCCATTTCATTCTCCTCAGTTCCTTCCCCAGCTTATAAAGCTCTGATAATAGTGTCTTATTAGCACTGAGCTGTGTTTTTCATAAAACACTGTTACAACCCCAAGGTGTTATGCTGAGTGATAATCGTTCAGAGCTTATCACTGTGTGTGCAATGATAAAGTGCCTTTGTGGTTTGCTGCATTTCATCTGGCCTTTTATCACTTAATTAGTCATTAAATCCTTCTGCAGGTTTTGGTTGAGTTTTTTGTTGTTGTTTCTTTCCCTGAATAACACAGAATCATTGACAGATTTTGGCACCTTGGTATTAGCCCCTCTTTATTCATTCACATATAAATCTATTTAATGATTTAGGCCTTATTTTATATCCCTGTGTGTCTAAAGTGATAATCTTTCCCTTGGGAGAATAAAAGCTGTGTTTTTCTAATCTTCATTTTCTATTTCTTAATCTCTCACTTGTCCATGTAACAGCCTGCATTCTAATTTGTTTAGAGGACTTTTGTGAGAAGCCTTGCTCCCTATCTTTGGAGATGGAAATACAAGCTGGATTCCCCCATATATATTCCCTAATATGTCTTTTTTTCTTAATAAGGAAAAAAATGGGTTTGTATCTTTTGGTTTCTCCAAATAATTAACATATAAAGTTATTTATTAAATATATTTAAAATCATATCCTGGTTTTGAATATATAATTTTCTGGGATGTAGTTGAGGTCATTATTGTTGCTTTCTGGCCTTTTTGCTGCTCTGATTTTTGTCTATGTGTCTTAGTCATGTTTATTCAAACAAAAGATTAAGGAAACTACATTTAAAACTCTATACCTAAACCTAAAATTTGCAAGATCATTTGGAAAACTGCCTACTTACCTTTGCCTGCCTCACTTTGCTGGGCCACCTTGGTAGTATTTTTCACCTGTGTCATTGGACCTTCTCATGGAAAAGTGAAAATGGTTACATATTTTCCAGGTGTGTGCTCAGTGAGCTCAGAGGTGTTCCCAATGGACTGAGCATATCATCTGTGTTGTGCACAGCTGTTCATCACAGTTTTCAGTCACTTCAGGAATACTTGCTGTACTACAAAATGGAAAGGCCAGTCTGGAATTCTTGTTTCATATCTTGTCATCTTGGATACTTTATTCTCCCCAAGACATGAGGGGTTTTTTCACTGTTCCTGCAGATCACTGTCACTTCTTTTTCTGAGCCCAAATTAATGCTTGAAGTCATGATCATATAAAGTGTGTGTGCCATACAGGTTTCCTTCTTACTCTTAGTGTGGGTGTTGCTTAATGCATTAATCTTTTGTTCAATAGAGTTTCCATGAGCTTTAATATTCACTTGTAAAACCTGTAATTTCTTTTAAACTTCCATATTTTGTATGAATGTTTCATTGTTGCTTCCTGTCTGAGAAAGTGCTTTCAATTTTCCTTTTATCCTGTTTTCACTAGGTTTTTACCTTTTCATTCTAAGCACTTAGAAGTCACCAGCTGGTGTTTAAAAAATTATTTGTTGTGCATGATAGCATGACTGTCATGGGGCTGGCCTCCAATAACTGTGTGAACAAATAAGATCTTAAACTCAAAAGGCATAAGAAATTGTGGTCCTTTAAAATACATTTTTTTGCTTTGTTATTCCCTGTTCATGGTCTTTGGCCTCTTGCTTAATCTGCAATTCAGGTGCTGTAGCTGTGACCTAAGAAGAAAACTGTGTGCACCTGGCCAGGGGGTGATACTAGCAGGCAAGGGGCTGAAACTCCCTTGAGCTGAGTAAATCCACTCTGCTGGGAGCTTTAATGTGTTTGTGTTGGTAGGAAAGTAAATCTACAAACACTTTTATTATTCAGCATGCACTCTATTGATTCTTTCTGCATGAAATTAGTAGATTTTTTTGAGGGAAGGCAGTGATTCCTGGTGGTTAGAAGAGCACTGAGAAAATTGAGGGTGTGTGTGTATGATTCACTTACATATATATTCAAGTAAAAATCTTTCTTTACATGAAAGGACTATTAGGTGCCTTTAAAGATTTCAGAATTGAAGAATGGAAGTGTCATATACAATGTCACTTAAAATGCTGAGGTTTTGGAAGCAATGTTTGTCTGAAATGTGTGTAAACAATTTTTCCTAAATATGTGATCACACACTTTGCAGCAAGTCAGCCAACTGCACTGATGCTCACCCAATGTGATTCAGATGTATTTGTTAAGGGTATTAGAAGGATTGGGAATCTGTTGCATCTATTGTTGATTTGTGCTAGAATATTGGGAAGGAAATCTTACAACAACCCCAGTTTATTTGTTTATAGAGTCTTTTGCATTGAAAATATTTCTTACCTAGACTGTGTTAATCCATTCTTCAAAACCTTGTATGAATGTTGAAGAGTTTGTTTGGGTTTTAATCTTCAATATAGTTTGAAGATGAGGCTCAGATATGTTATTTAATCTATATAATGGCATCTTCCTTTTGTGATTTAAAATTTTAAGCATTGGTATCTAGCAATCTCAGTTGGACTAATCCCCTACTGTGGATTGACTGCCTTTTTGTTTATTGGCTAAATTTCAGAGGTAAGGGACAATAATTGCATCCTAGCATGGTATTTAGGAAACTGAAATGTTTGCTTTTTAAATGTTTCTTGTTTCTTATCAAAACCTGACAGAAACAGTGAAAATGCCTGCCTATGGCAGAATGAGTGCTAAATTCACATTTGAGTTTATAGCAAAAAAACTGGAGTCTTACTTTACGTGGCCAATGTGCCAAGTAATGTGTAAAGTTTCAAAAAGTAAGTAGTTGTCTTTAGTTTTCATCAGCCTGTTTGCAGTCTCTCTACAGAAATACCTGTGTTTAGACTTCTATATTCTGAGTATTTTTCCTGGAGTTGTAAAACATACTTCTTACTAGCCAAACAGAAATTACTCTATAGTTATGTTTTGCTAGTACCATTGAAGTCTATCACTTAATAACAGGCAGTTTTAGCTTAGTCTTCCTCTGAATGCTGTATGACTGAAATGCATATAGGTCTTTATCAGTTTTATTGTAATGAGTCTTTTTTAATAAAGGCTTTCATAAAATGGGTTTTTAGAGACAGCTTTAACTTGTTCAAAGAAAAGCTTGAATATCAAAAGTCAGTATTTTTGTAGGCCTTCAAAGGTTTAAATGCTTTCTGTAGTATGATGGCATAAAAGCAGCAAACTCAGGAATACATCTGCATCGTACTTTTCAGATCACAAATAATATTTTTCCCTTTTTTCTGAGTGAAACAGAGGAAAATTAAGGTGTACAGTGACATTTCATATCTTAAACATAAGACTATCACACAGAATAATAAAAAACCCAAACTGTTAAAACTTAATTAATGTTATTGTTACAGTATCCATGAGCTAATTTGTGTTGAATGATCTGTCTCTGGGAAGGTGGAATTAACTGTATTGGGAACTGAGTTATAGAGCAGCCTGATGATGAACTAAGCTTTACACAGTCTTGAGGTTCTTGGTGGCAGAGTTGGAACAGCAGCAAATATTAAGTTCTAACCACCCTTCTACACCCATGGTCTTAATTTCTTTCTCTTAGGAATGCTATGTGCTGCCTAAAACTTTTGTGCTTTCACTTGCCTGCTTTCATTTGAATGACTGCAGTGCTTGTGAGCCTTGAATAACTGATAGACTTCATTGGCTTATGTTAATGCACCTGACACAAAACAGCTACTGAAGTCTATTTTAATTGTCATAAAAGATGTATGAAGTATTGCAAGATGAGTGTTCCTGTCTTCTGGAAATTTTTGTATTCAAGACAGAGTAAAATTTGACATTAAAAAGGCATGAGTTTTTAGCAAAGCTGGAAAATGAAAGCTTCTACTGACAGCATTTCCATTGCAGTACTCATATGTGGGAGGAATACACATCAAGACATTCTCTGACTAAAAACATGCTTAAGAACGAGAGTGATAAGTTATAGATCATCACTTCTTGAGGTATTGTTATGGGGGTGCATATACTCTTGTGTGGTGTGGTTCTGGTGCTGAGCTGAATTGAAAGAAAATTTGTTGTCCATCCTTGTCCTAAAACACACCTTGACTGTGTTTTGGACCTTTCACCTTCAGAGACAGACCTATATACCTAATGAGAAAGTAGATTGGTAATGGCAGCCATGCAGCTTGAGTCATTCATGCTTTACTTACCCTCTTGATTATATTTAAAGCAAAGGAAAAATATTGCTGGTTACAAGAACTGTATATGTTAAGATGTTCTAAATTTGATCTCCACAACCTCTTCCACCTTTGCCCTACAACTACAGAATCAACCCACAGGCATACTTTTAATTAACTATCTGTTATTTATATTCGTAGATCACATGTGCAAGTACATAGAATTGATAACTGGGTGGGAGGGGTTAGGCAGTAGGTTGAAAATAACAGCAGAAAGTGTTTTTTTCCCCTGGCAGTCAGCTCTGTTAGAACAAACATTTCAACAGGTTTACTGCAATAACACCACTTTTTCTTTCTTTTTTTTTTTCTAAAGTTCACCATAAGGCTCCACATTTTAAATTTTTCTTTTTTCCCCCCCTATCTTTGCAAATACCATTATGTACACGTTAATCTGCAATGTAATTGCAGTAAAATAACTATAACCTGGTGTTTTAAAACATTCCCATTTTGTTTCTTCAGCTTTCTGTTGTAGTAGTTTTCTCATCTAACACTTTCTTCTGAGCAAGAAGAGCTAAAAGGGGTCAGAGCTGTGCCATGCTCTTATGTGTGCCAAGTGGAGCAAGAGAGAAAGGAGGAGACTTTGCCATATCAGCTGACAGAGAACTGCCTTTCTTACAAGGGTTTTTATCAGTTTAGCAAACTGCTTTCTGTAGTTTGGTTTTTTTTCTTGTGTGTGTAAATTCCATTTAATTAGCTAACACTGACTTCTGAATGGTGCCTCCTATATTATCCAGAGTATCACTGAAGTGTTTGTGGTGTTCTTAACATGTAGGAAACCTGGAACAGGAAAAAAAAAAAAAAAAGGCATTCCTAACACAGCTAGTACTGAAATTTTGATGCAAAAGGCCCTAATGAATTTGAAAGCACAGGAAGGAAAAGAAAAGTACTGCCTTGCCCAGCTTGCTTCATCTGAGTGGAGTAGGTGGATGAATACTACATTTCTTTCAAACAATATGCTCTTTCCTGTAACTTCTTGTTTGTTTTTAGCAGAGAGCCCCTGAATCCCTGAATGATGTTTGCTGGTGTTAATGGTGCCATCTGGAAAACAGGCTTCTGGCTTGTTTAGAGTTCAGGTTATGTTGGTTATATATCAGGGCAAGGAGATTAAGTAGTTAATTTTGCTGAGATGCTGTTTGCCTATTTTACAATAATATTATTACAGCTTTCTGAAAAGACCAAGTACTAAATGAAAATTATTTTTCATTATGTGCCTTGATTAGCCAGACAGCATGTTATAATCTGGCAGTAGAATTTTTCCAAGTGGAGCTTGGCAGACAAAACTGTGACACAGTGAAGAAGACATCTTACTTCATGGTTTGCTCTTGTTAAATACATCCATTTTAATGAAAGTGTTAGCTTGTAGCCTGTTCTTGTTTGAAAATACTCCCAGTACCAGGGACATTAAAGAATGCAAGTAGCCCTGTTCTTCAGGAGATCATGTGCAATGGGGTTTATTTCTTCCTTCCTGCCATCTTTGTAGGAGAGCTGGTACCATCACCTTTCAGGGCTGCTCAGCAGCTTTTTGCATTGCTGCTGCCCCAGTCAGGCAGGGATGTAACTTGGAGTGGGTGCCTAAAAGTCAGTTTCCTCCATGTGGAAATTGCTTCCCAAGCACACTTCTCACGCTGCCACTGCCCTCAGGACATAGTACAAAGTGTCACAGTGTGTTTGTGTGGGGTAGTGTGGTAAATAGGGGTCAGACTTTGGCGCTTACTGTAGAATTTGGAACTGCCTTTCTAACTATAATTGTAGTTTTTCGGTATAATAAATAATAATAAAGCTGCAGCTGAATCAGTGGGTCAGTTGTCCATTCTTACCCAACTTAAAACATACAAGTTGTACTGATTTTTCTTTTTAAAGTTTTCCCAAACTAATTTATGAGAAGTCATCTCATAAAAAAGTAGAAGTCCTGGCTTTTGTCAGCTTTTCCATTTACTAATTCTTCATTCATCAAGTAGCATGCAGCATGATGTTGTTTATAAACACTGGGTATCAGATAAAGCTCTCAGGAGATTTTCTTTATGGCTGACTAGTGGAGCAGTATGATGCTTTTGAAGAAAAGCAATTGTTTAAGTCTGTATGTGTTCAGTAGATGGAAAAGAAGAAAAATATTAGGGGGAATGTGGAGCAAAACAAACAAAAAAGATTTAGCGAGTGTAATCATTGTTCGTTTCTGTATGCTCTGGAGACTGAGGAACAGACCTTTCAAATACATTGTTTTAAAGGCTGATTAATTTTTCAAAATTCTAGACCAGGCTCCAGTGCTAAATATGGAGATTGACAGGTGAAAGCCAAGTGCTCTCAAGAAAAGTGATAGTACACAAGCTGATCCAAATTATGTGTTCCTCATGTGCTCATATTTATTGTAATGAATATTCTGTTGAGAGAGGAATTTTGTGGAAGTAAATGAGAAACTGTAAACTGTCATCCTGTGACATGTACCAAATAACAAGTAAGGGTAAATATGCTAAAGTACAATACTGAGATGGAGGGTAAATATTGTAATAAGTTAATTTCTGCTGTTCCTGGCAAAACACTTGTGTTGGATTTTTTCAGTTACAATCATTTAATTCTTCAACCACAAAAAGCAATGATTTTTAAAATACTTCAAACTACTGGCAGTAAAAAACATTCTTTATCAAATTAATTTGTAGGGGGCATGAAGGAAGAACCTGAAGTGCTCTTTGAAGAACTGCTTGAGAGGGCCAAAGCTGGAGAACCGAAAGCACAAACAGAGGTAATTTTATGTGGTTTTTGTTTGGTCTTGTTTGCTCTTAATTCCAAAAATAGCACTGCCTGCTGTAGAACTATTAGCTCTTCCTCAGCTGAAATCCTGCTTCCTTGAGAGTGTGAATGGCTTCAGGTCCAGCTCTTTAGCATGGAGAAGGTACAGAACTGATTTTCTTTTCTTTTGTTTTAAAGAAGCATGTTTGGATGTGTGCAGATAGGGACTGTTAAATGCTGTTGGTTGAGCACTGCACTATATACAAAGATATCAGGGCTCTTATGCTGGGCTCTGTGGAGGAAACTGCCAGTGAGGTGCTTTAGCAGAGCAGAGGTTGGTTGGCTGATGTTTTGCTCATGTACCATTTCTTTGTTGAATTAACACATTTTAGAAAAGAAACCCTTTCTTGTTTATTGAAGTTAGCTGTGTTTACTTATTTAATGGCAAATAAAATTGAATTAATAATAAAAATTCTGTCCCTGTATTTGTTAGCACTTCAGTTTTTCCCTGAGGTTTTAGAAAAATTTTACAAGTTTTCCACTGCATTGCATTGTCTGGTGTATTGGTGTAGTATAAATAGCTTCAAATTTTCTAAAAGGGTTTTAATTTGTGTTTAACTTGGGTAGTGTTTTACTTGAGCATTCTTTTCCAACTTCAGCTTTGATGCCCAATGGGAATGGTTGCAATCTCCTACATGCTCATTGGTGGTTTGGATTTTTCCCCAAGGATCACCACTCTTACTGTAAATAAAAATCAGAGGTGGGGATGGGAAAGTAATTCTTTTAAAGCTGGTAAAAAAAAAAAATACGGCAATGCTAGGCTTGTACCCTGTTCCATCTCAACTTGTTTGAGGAGCAGGCTGACCTTGGAGTTGTAACCTGAGACAGTAACAAATTCCTCACTTTGAAACAGCTGGGGTAGCTTTGTGGAGGATGAAACATTATCCTTGAGGGAATCATTGCTGTAAAATCCATCTTTTGGCTCTACTCCTCCGTAGGAAAGAAAGCAAACTCCATAGTATTCTTTCAGGATATAACTTCCAGTTGAGTAAGAATGCTCAGAAATACTTACATAATCTAAGCCTATGATGCATATGTATGTATATAAATGATGGGGGTTTTCTCCTTCGCAATTAATTCTACTTTCACTCCCTTCCTTTATCTCTTTAACTGTGTACATTTTCTATTCCCACACAATAATAGGGTTCTTATCATAAAGAGATACAGCATACAATTTTGCTTCAGTATGCACTCAGGATGAATTGACTGCCTGAAATGAAACCCAAAATACAGTAATTTCTTTTCTGTGCAGTCACATTTCTTGTAACTTGTGGAGAGAGAATTAGCTTTTAGTTTTTAAAACCGTAAAAGAAATTTATTTCTTATCTGTTGTTGAATGCATTCCTTTAAAATCAATTAGAAAAATGTATTTTTATTTCTTACCTTTGCAGTAGTGTGAATGCAAAGCTGAGATGCCACTTTTGTGCTGTTTGTTAACAATTGCAAAGTCAAACACAAGAAACCATCTGGTTCAATGGCTTGTAGTTATTACTTTGTGTTTAGTCAAAAATAATTCTGCAATGACTGTGGAAATCAATGCACTCTGAGTGGCTGTCAACGTGTATTACTGTAACTTTATGTGTATTTTTTTTAATCGAGAAATAACTGTATGGCAGTTATGTAAAGGAAACACCCACAGCTGGAATTCTGTCATGGAGAAAAGGCAGTTCTGTGTCTTTAACCAGAGGATGTCTGCAAGGGGACTGCTTGAGATGACCACCTCACTTAGCAAAGCCAGCCTTTGGAGAAGTACAGTGTGAGGGTCTGTGTTAGGCTGTTACCAACTATGACTTTATTTCACCGTTTCAGCTCATGGGAAAGAGAGAATCACAGATTGCTTAAATGACACATCTGAGGTTAACACCTTTTCCCATCCATTCTTCCTCCTTTGACTGCTGCAGGCCAGAGCTTGTAGCCATTTTCAGGTGGTTTGATGTAGGAACTTGGCTGTGAAAACCACAGACAAGCCAAAAAGCAATTCAGTCATAAAACATGTGTTATGCAATCATTTTGCTTGTGCAGTAGTTAATTGATGTTGCAATATGTGTTTCTATGTCCATGAGGTCCTTAGAAACTTACAAGCCGCTTTAAGTGTTGCTACTCATGAAGCTTTGCTCAAAATCTGAATTGCTATAAATGCAAACATGCTTAAGAAACAGCTGTTTTTGTCAGATGGATGTTGTTTGCCATGTAACTTGTTCAAGCAATTCCTTTCTGAAATAAATAGCTGAAGGTACGTCTGCAGTTGGGTGATAGATTACCATGCCATTACTGAATTTTTTTTTCTTTTTTTGTTTCATACACTCTCTTCTTGGTGTGCACCTCCCATTGAACTCTGGCATGACTTTGTAATCAATGTTTGGATTTTCTAGTCCAATTTTCTCCTTATTTCTGTATAGTTTTGGATAGCTTCACTGCATGCTATGGATTTAATGTTTACCCAATAACTGTCTGTGTGGAAGTTGTTGGGGCACTCAAGTGTATGAAACCAGTTAAATGGCTGGAGAAATAACCTTTACTGGAAGAAGAAAGGCACTCATTTTATCAGTGCATTTAATCTACATAGGGATAATGTGGTATATTAATCTTTCAACAGTATTTCTTTAGTCACCCTTAGTAGCAGTAACAAATGAAAGTTTCAGAGAAACTTTCAAACAGTTGGGTTCTTTTCCCAGCAGATAATACTGTGGAGTTATGAAGCAATACTCTTAAGGTATTGCACTAATTGCTCCTAGAATGTAGCTGAAGTGACATTAGGGGGAGAGAGAGAGAGAGAGAGAGTGCAGTGAGCCAAGCAAAAACATTTCCCAGGTTCTCCAGGTATGCAGATTTGGTATTCTCCAGGTATTTAGCTTTGGTCATTTTCTGCCATTTAAATTTTTATTGCCTTGTGTTGTGATAAGCAGAAGTGTTTCATACTATTGCATAAATATATTTACTAGTATATTTTCATATATTTTAATTTTTAGAAGGAAAAAAATGGTGTTTTATTCTTAGCTGTAAAACAGTAATAAAGACAACTGCTTGGTTATTTCTGTGATCCTGAAAAGGAAAATTATTATAAGTTTTTTCACTGAATTTGCTTGATGCTTAAGCAGTATTAGTTTTATTCTGTTCACCAGTTAATCATAAGTTTGCTTTGACCTTCAATGGCTGAACTGCTGTGAGTCAGAGATTGCCCTGCTTGAAGCCTGCTTCCATGTCAAGTCCTTGTCAATAACTTCATCTGAATTTCTGATTGTCACTGGCTCCAGATTATATTACACTTACTTTTTCTGGCTCTAAAGTAAGGCTAGCAGTATTGTCTGGTCATTGATGTAGGAGGAAAAGAATTCAAGAAAACTTTTAACACTGGGAGCTTCACCTGGTCCTCCCAGATGCCTGAACACCAATGGCAACTAAATTCACTGACCTGGCCAAATGTGTTGCAGTTCCTTCTTGCTTCCAGTCCTTCCAGATCTTTCCAATCAGAAGATCAGTTTACAGCTATGTTCTTTAGTGCTAGTAGCAAATGCTTTGACCTTTTGTTCAGAGAGAGTTTATCTTAGCTGAGTTCCAGAGGGCGGGAGAGAAGAAAAGAGAGATGTAGACACAGAGTAGAGTATATTTCAGTAATTGAAGGAATTTTGTTTCCTATTTATTATAGGTGGGGAAGCACTTCTTGAGATTAGCAGAAGAGGAGGATGAAGAACTTAACAACTGCAGTGCAGTTGACTGGTTCATCCTTGCTGCTAAGCAAGGTCGAAGAGAAGCTGTCAAACTGTTGCGTAGATGCCTGGCAGACAGAAGAGGTATGAGTTCTCTGAGGCTTTCTGCTTGCACTTCCCACATTATCTGAAATGACACTGTACTCACTTTAACCCTAACAAAAGGGGTTAAAGTATGATGGAAATGATCATGGCAACATCGCATGAGTAGTTGCTAACAGACTGTTCCAATAGGTAATTTAAAAAGCATTAATTACCAATGCTGCTTATTAAACCATTTTATTAATTATGTGCATGAATTCCTTCATGAAATCCATGCTTGTTCTTCTCTTCCTCACCTTTCATTGAAGCTTCTTTTCATTGACTCTGAAGATCATATATAACCACACACCACCTACGTATCTGCTGTTGTTTCATTCTTTTGCCCCTTTCCAACCTCTCTTCTAATTGTTCCCATTTTAGGATTCTCATCTTCCTTCATGCTACTTCCCATGCTTGGAATAGTCTCATCTGCCAACTATCTGAACTCTTACAGTGGGGGGAAACCCAACAAAACAAAAAAGAAAAACAACTTTTAATTCAGTTCTTGGTGCCTTTGCTTGTCACTCATACATACCTGCACTACCTTTAGCCTGATATGCTGTACTTCAAAAGCTGAAGCAAGACATAGTATAATGCATGTCTTGCACATCCTTGAAGCAGTTTAAACTTCAGCAATGTGCTTAGATTTTGATAAGCAGTGGACACAGAAAGGCATTTGAGTTATTTACTTAGGGGGTCAAAATGTGACCGAAACTTCAGAAGTTTCAGACTAAACTGAGAAAAATTAATTGTGAGCAAATCTATAATTTCTGCATGGATGTGGGGTAAGTGTGTAATGTATTTTTTGTTTTCCTGAGGCATCACTTCTGAGAATGAGGAAGAAGTGAAAAAGTTATCGTCTGAGACTGACTTGGAGAGAGCTGTGCGAAAAGCTGCCTTGGTCATGTATTGGAAATTAAACCCAAAAAAGAAGAAGCAATTACCGGTTTCTGAACTACTGGAAAACGTTGGGCAAGTTGATGATGGAGGTTTGTTTATGAACTGATTTATGGTATTGATAAAATACAGACTTACAGGCACAATATAACTAGAAACCTAAAGGGTTTATAAATGATCAGGCATGAGATAATAGTAAATATATGATCTACTTAAGATAATGTAACTCTCTCAATGACTAACCCTCTTTTAATAACTTTCTGGACCAACACTTGCTGTAAGTTGGTGGGTCAGTTAAGCACTTGAATTCAAGTGACCAGATATTTAAAATACCTTCATTTAGCACGTATTGTCTTTGGAAAATAGGTATTCTATGGCTTTGCTGTATTTGATCAGTCATTCTGATGATACCTTACTAGATGTTTCAGTTTACAAATTCAGTCTTCAAGACACCTGGTTCACTCTGCCACTACAGCACTACATGTTAGCTATGGCAGTCCTGTTTCCTTTTCTAATACTGTAACAGGAATATAGAAAACTACATAGCCACTTCTATCTGTTTAAATGTAAGTTTGTCTTTTCCTTACTTTGAGGAAATACTATTGCCCAGATGTGGCTGCAACTGTTTGATCACTTTAATTGACTGCTTTGACTTTCCATAACCTTCTGTTCTTGAAGCAGATGGTGAGAAGCAGCCTGGCCCAGTCCCAAAGTCCGTGCAGAAGCAGAGGAGGATGCTGGAGCGATTGGTGAACAGTGAATGTGAGTGCATGCTGCTGCTTTCAGTCTTTGCCAGTGGTTTTATTTTCTGGTTTCTTTTGGTAAACAATTTTGTGCTGCCAGAGTAAGGATGTAGAGAAGGCTTGGATTGTAATAAACTGATAGTGTCAGTTTATTTTATGTGCTAGGCCAATAACTGACCTATGTGAGAACTCACAGAGGACAGCACCATTACAGTCAACTACTAAGGAGAGTTTGCATGTCATTTGTTATTTTTATATTCTTGCCCTTTCAGCACTCAAATTTCTATTCAGCAAAAAAGATTTTACACTTTCAATATTTTTTTAGTTCTAAATGCAGTAAGCTTTCTGATTACAATAAGGGAATTAATTATGCACCAATTTAATGCACACAGATCCTCCATTCTATTTGCCTTGCTTCTGTTTGCCCTTCCCTTATAATTAATATTTGTCTTTTCATATTTATTCAATGACTGATTTAGTGAAGATGCACCAAGATACTTCTTCCATTATTTACAGCAGTTTATTTCATGTATTGCAAAGAATTAAACCCCTTAACACACAGGGGGTCAGATTGTAAACCCAAACCTGTGAGTTTTGTAAGGTATGGTGGGGTGGGGATTGGAACTGAAAGTTCTTCTTAGTGTGGCTTAACTAAGAAATGCTGATGTGTTGTTGGGCTTTTAGGAGGAAAGTCAAAGTGTTAAGAAAATGAATTATCAACAATGCAGCATGTGTAGTTCTTCAGGAACAGTATCTAACATAAGGTTTAATTATTCATTGTGAGGAAACTTCAGTTTCTTGAAATGCACTAAGTCACATGGAATAGTTCATATGCAATCTAGATCAGTACTTGAAGAGCACTTCTAAATGTCACAAAGCATATTATTTACTAATACATCTGTAGTTGAGATTATGTGTAACTAAAGTGTCATGCATGAAATAGGGAGCCAAATCTGGGGGTTTGCAGGTTTCAGCTTCTTGTAGGATTAGATTTACATTTCATTAGATAAATTTGGCCTTTACTTTCAAGGATTGTGTTTGTTATGCTGGTGACTTGAAAAACAACATTCCTAAGAAGAGTGGAGTATTTCAGTTTTACATTAATTTTGACAGAGGTAAAAGAGGAGCAGAGGCATGTGCCTGTGTGTGAATAAAGGGAGTAAGTGATGTGAGAAATAATATTTTGGAAAGCAAGCTTGTGGTCCTGTCAAACCTTCTGTGAGAGTATGTCAGCTGTTTTTGTGAGTTGGCTGCCATTTCTGGCAAGCTAGAAACAGTCCTTCAAGGACAAGACTGTTGTGTTTCGTTGTCTGGTCAGTGTATCATCATGCAGATGTATTTGGGTTCATTAAAGCTGTGTTGCATTGAGTTTCTTCCCATTCCTTTAGATGAACTGACATGTGCTTCTACTGTTTGAGTGCACAGCAAGTCATTTTGTTCTGGATTCTTCAGTAATTCAGAGAGTTATCAGAAAATGAACTGGCAAATATGATTTTTTTTAAGGCTTAAATTGCAGTTAAAATAACAGGACATCAAATGAACCTGTATGTAAGTGTAGGCAGAAATTGATGTGAACATTTTTCTTTTCCTAGGATGGATGGGAGGAGGCAGGAGAATTTGTCATAACCAAATTGAAAAAAAAAATCTTTGAATAATAAAGTAGAATCTACAAAATACACTTTTTATATCAATTTAAGAGACACTTGGGTGACAAAATACCAATGACATTTAAAAATGAAAAGTTTTCATCAAATACTTAAAGTAGGAGTTAAGCTGTTACCTCTTCTCTAGAGAGCTTTTACATTTTCATGGAGGAACAAGAAAGCTGTTACTCTCCAGCATTTACTTCTCTGACTCACTGGGTTTCTTCATTTACCTTGCCAGAAGGAGATTCTTCTTTCAGTTTCAGTACACTGCCAATACTTGGAAGGTAACTTTTAAGCCAGATATGTGTTTGCAGATATCTGATCTGGGTTGTCTTAATGGAGGTATAAACAGAAAATTAGAGGTGACATTGTCAGTGGGCAGTTGTTGCATGCCTGAGATGATGCATGTCATTGCAGTGGATAGGCTGTCTATATATAGTGAGTTAATAACTCCTTCCTTCTCAGGATGTCCCATGATCCTGCAAAAGCGCTGTTAAGGTATTTTTGTGAGGTTCTGACCATGTCTGCTTGCTGATTCTATGTGAATAAGAGTATTTCAGCCCTGTATATTTCTTCCCAATAAGACAGTAAATTTAAATGACACATATCATAGTAGGCTTAATCTGAACCCCACCAAGGCAGCTAAAGAATCTCACAGATTTCTTGGTGTAAGTAACGTTGCCCTACAGTCTGTGAAAGATAAGAATAGTTAGCAGAAATAAATTCTTTCTTGTTTCTTGGGAGGCATGCCAGATGGTATTTTGTGGGACATAAGGGTTCATGTATGGAGGAGGAGGAGTGGTAAAAGTCCAAGCAAAAGGCAGTATCCATATTGTGAGATTAAACCAAAAGATAGATTGTAAGATGCTGATTTTCTGTTGAACCCTTTGAACATTCTTCTTCCTGTAGTATATGTCTTGAGACAAATACTTTATTTTGTTCTATATCTCCAGTGTTTTCAGTATTAAATACCGAGCTATTTATATGTTGCTTCTATAAATGTAGCATATTTAAATTAAAAATTTTCTGGGCTCAAACCCACTAATCCTCTGATTTTAAATTTGATGAAGCAGTTCAGTCTTCTGTCTCTTTAAAATCTCAAACTAGTATTAAGCAGGCCAGCTTTCATATCTTTGTATCAGCTGACTAGTTAAATTTACTGTGTAGGAGGTGTATTACAGATTTTTGTCATTCAGTTCTTTCATGGATACAGCAATGTCATTTGCTTTAGTGTATGGAAAAATAGCACTGTTAATTATCCTCCTTTACAAACTGCATCAAGTTTGTCTGCCATAGAAACTATTTAATCCATGCTAATGTAGAGAACTGGCTGTGCAAAGAGTTTGAACCAGTGCATAAATCATCTTCTGTCCTGCCGTTTCCCTAGAGTTTTCAGAAGTAACCTCATGCTTCCCTTATATTCACAGGAGTGGATAAAGATCTTCCAGGGCAGAGGGATGAATTTTGTGTCTGTGTAAACTGAGAAAGGTCTCTTTTGTTGCTGGCTATCTGTTTTAGATCACAGTTGATACAGTTTGGGGGAAGCCCTTTGTGTAGCCACATAGCATATTAAATTACTACACTGTAAGTAATCCATATTTAGTCTCATAGATATAATTGTGTATTTCCCATAATTATATGTCTGTAACTTTTGAACTCAGAAAAATTACTGTTAAATGACAAGTCAGAAGTCAGTTTTTCAGTTGATGACATACAGATAATTCATTACTGCTCCTGTAGAAGTTTTTCTTTTCAATGCAGCTGTTAAAAGATTTCTCTGAAGCAGATAAAATAGTTTATTATTTAAAACTGGGACCTAATCCAGTAGTCTTTTTGCTGTGGAATACTTGCAGATAAGCTACATTCACTGACTCTGTTCTCCCACTTACCAGTATAATAGATTTAACTTCCTGGTCTGACCCAATGTAGAGTAGTCATATATGGCTGGCACAAGGAGCTTGCTGTTTTCAGCAGAGATCTCAGGGCAAGTTGCAAGATAAACCTGTGTTGTCAGTAGCTCAGTCTTTGTACACTAGATTCTGGCAGGAAAGAAAATTAATGTTCCAACTCATAATCAATACAGTGTTGTGATAAAATTTACTCCAATTTTTCATTTTATCTTTTTAGCTAAAAAATTTATTGCTCTGGATGACTTTGTTGAAATTACCAAGAAGTATGCAAAGGGAATCATCCCATCTAACCTGATTATGCACGAAGAGGAAGATGATGAGCTGGCAGGGAAGAGTCCTGAAGAATTACCCCTACGACTGAAGGTAAAAAGGCAATATGGAACAGGTTATATTGAATGGGCTCTTGACTCAAGCATCCCAGACAAAACAGGAGTGACTTGCACTTCTCTCTCAATACTGATGCTTAGTCTGTATAGATCAGTACAAGAATTGTTGCTGCAACTTCTTTTTGGACTTGACTTCATATATATATATGTTTCAAGTTTTGTATCTATGAGTCATATTTAAAAGAAAGGGATAATGGTTTTCCCTGTAAGAGGACAATGTACCTTCATTACATCTTCAGTGAGGATTTAAAAGTACCTGTCATCACTGCCCTATTTTTATTATAGATGATGTTATATGTTTCATATCTTTTTAATTTAAACAGGAGCAAGCAGGTGGGGAAAATTGTCCATAGCGTGAAAAGGTTCAGTTATGATGGAATTCAGGAATGGTGAAACTTGCTGTTAGCTCTGATACTTCTCTAGACAGTGAAAGGAGAAGGAAAAATTAAGGTGTATGCCTTCAGTAGGGCATAAATTTTAAGCAAGGTAGGGGGTGTGGCTGCTGACCTGAGAGTTTCTGCTGTAGTTTTGTTGTCCATTATCATATTGTAGGGGTGGGGAAAAAAGGAGTGGAAGGTGTCTCTTTCTGAGCTTTCACATGGCTAATTGTCCGAAAGAGATGCATTTATGAATAGAGATACCTTCATAAATAGACAAGCTTTTGCCCAAATCACTGGGGTGTGTGTTGTCCCAGTTCATCACAGTGCCACAGGTATTTCCTGGAACATTCTTGACCTTTCCCTTAAACTAATTAATATAAAAATGTAGCATCTGGGAAAACATAAAAACCGTCTCTTTACAGGGCAAGGAGGATTGATAGCAGCATCTAATGTCCCTAAGCAATATTTGAATGTGTGTTTGAAAAATCCTGTACCTTTTAATTGATCTTTTGTAAAGTGTGTGGTTGGTCTTAGGGAGATTATTCAATCCAGCAGTTTCTCTGTTGTCCAGTGACTGTGTTGGAAAATACCATGTAAAATAGGTAGAACTTTAGGATCCTCTACAGGTACTGTTGTGAGGTTAAAAGCATCCATAAATGTGTAGTAATTTAATTTAACATGCTACTACTGCTGCTTCCAAAAGAGGTTTTGACGGCTGCATCCCTAGATGCTTGGGAAGAATTGTTTAAAGATAAAACCACAACTTTGAAGACTTCCTGTATGTGTATATGAATCACAGGCACTACTTCCTGCAGTGTATATGTGTCAAATGTATAGCATAATCTTTGCAGAATGTGGCAGTTATATGCTTTAAAGTACAGCACTTGCAGCTCAAGTAATGACTTAAGATAGTGCAGGACTGTAGCCATGTAGTTTATCTTCAGTATGAAGTTAGCAGAGCAGAATATTTGACTAGGAAGCCATTTAATTATATGTGTCAAAGGTAATGAAATACATCTTGCCTGAAATCAAAATCGCCTCTAAGCTTCGTCTGACTGAATTAATCAAAATGGAGCTAATAATCTCAGACACAGTAATCTTATTTTATTGGCAACATTGATCTGAAATATAAATCTTTTCATGCCAGCTGAGGTTAGGCAACTGGCTGCTACTGCTGCAGCTAAGAATATCTGTAATGTAAAGATACAAAACTGCTCATTAATAAAATGCTTCTTTCTCTTTTTCCAGGTTGTAAAATACCCACTTCACGCCATTATGGAAATTAAAGAATACCTTATAGACATTGCATCAAAGGCAGGAATGCATTGGCTGTCTACCATTGTTCCAACACACCATATCAATGCTCTCATCTTTTTCTTCATCATCAGTAATCTGACAATCGATTTTTTTGCCTTCATTATTCCATTAATCATATTCTATTTGTCCTTCATTTCTATGGTGATTTGCACACTGAAAGTTTTTCAGGACAGTAAGGCTTGGGAAAACTTCCGTGCTTTGACTGATTTACTGCTTCGTTTTGAACCAAACCTAGATGTTGAGCAAGCCGAGGTGAACTTTGGATGGAATCACTTAGAGCCATACATTTATTTTTTACTCTCGGTATTCTTTGTCATTTTTTCCTTCCCTATAGCAAGCAAAGACTGTATACCATGCTCAGAGTTAGCTACTGTCTCGGTTTTCTTCACAGTGACAAGTTACATGAGTTTAAGCACGTGTGCAGAGCCTTATACACGAAGGGCATTAATAACTGAGATGGCTGCAGGTTGCTTATCCCTGTTGCAGGTATTACCTGGGAATTTCGGCTACTTGAAATTCTTAGGTAAAACCTTCTATGCGGTTCCGGTAGGCCATTTCTTTGTGATCAATATAAGCATCCCGTGCCTTCTCTTTTTGTACTTGTTCTATCTTTTCTTTAGAATGGCCCAACTACGGAATTTTAAAGGCACCTACTGCTACCTGGTGCCATACCTGGTGTGCTTTATGTGGTGTGAACTCTCTGTGGTCATTCTGCGGGAGTCCTCTGGCATTGGGCTCGTTCGTGCGTCCATCGGTTACTTTCTGTTCCTCTTTGCACTCCCCGTGCTGGGTGTAGGCATTGCACTGATGTGTCTCGTCCACTTCATTAAGTGGTTTTTGTCTCTGGAGCTCATGAAAATTGTAGTGACCCTGGTTTTGTGTGCCGTTCCTTTGCTCTTTCGGTGGTGGACAAAGGTTAACTTCTCTGTAGTGGAAGTGGTGAAATCGCTCACTCGGAGCTCGATTGTGAAACTCATTCTGGTGTGGATTACAGCTGTAGTGCTGTTCTGCTGGTTCTATGTGTATCGCTCTGAGGGAATGAAGGTTTACAACTCCACCCTGACGTGGAATCAGTATGGTTTTCTCTGTGGACCTCGGGCCTGGAAGGAGACCAACATGGCACGTACTCAGATTCTGTGCAGTCACCTGGAAGGACACCGAGTGACGTGGACTGGGCGGTTCAAATACGTGCGCGTGACAGAGATCGACAACAGTGCAGAATCTGCCATAAACATGCTTCCCTTTTTTATTGGCGATTGGATGAGGTGCTTGTATGGTGAAACCTACCCTCTTTGTGATCCCAAAAATGTTACACTGGAGGAGGAGGAATTGTGTCGTCTGAAATATTTGACAAAGCATAAATGCCACATGAAAATGTTTGATCGGTACAAATTTGAAATAACTGTGGGCATGCCTTTCAGTAGCAAAAATGGAAGCAAGCCTATAGAGGAGGATGATATAACCAAAGATATTGTGCTGAAGGCAAGCAATGAGTTTAAAAAAGTGTTGTTGAACTTGAGGCAAGGGAGTATAATTGAATTCAGCACAATTCTGGAGGGTCGTCTTGGCAGTAAATGGCCTGTCTTTGAACTGAAAGCAATCACTTGCTTGAATTGCATGTCTAAACTCTTACCTGCAGGGAGGCACGTGAAAATAGAGCAGGACTGGAGGAGCACAGTGCATCAAGCCATTAAATTTGCTTTTGATTTTTTCTTCTTCCCATTCCTGTCAGCTGCATAATGTGCTCACATATTGGTTCAGTGGTATTTTCAGTGTCCTCTGCATTTACACTACCAAAGGTTTGGCATCTTAAGAGGTAAAAAATCCCAACAAAAATCTACCTTGCTGTAGCAATTCTCAAAAAGTATGCTAATATAGAGGATTGGTTGAGTTTTGCAAGTGTACACACCGTATCCTGACGTTAAACCCTGTATGACTGAAGTAATATATACTTGTTTAATACTATAAATGAACGCAGGGGATTGCTGCTGACTAATTGCATGGAAACTGTTTTGTCCAAAATGGATATATTGCCTGTGGTACAACACTAGATGGATGCATTCACTTGCTTGATGTTAAAAGCACTTTACTCTTTAAGTATTCACAATGTGCCCATTTGTATTTTCACAGGTATGATTTAGAATAGGTAGCTGACAGCAGCTTATGTTGAATTTATTGCTTGTATTTATTTGGTGTTTTCTAGGAAAAAAGTGATCTTAGAATCAGTACCTGGTGGTGATATTTGCGTACACAAATCACTGTTTCACTACTTGTCCAGAAGATAGTGACCATTGTATTTTGAGAGGGCACAACATTTCACACCCCAGCAAGGTTTTAAAAAGTCCCCAGACTCCTATTTTGCATTAAGTATTGTGTACAAAATTTGCTATTTGTTCTGATGGGTTACACTAAGGTGTAGTCCATGCTGGTGTGTGAAAGGCAAATACCAAGGCTGGTGTTGAGATGGTACCAGTAAAAGCCACAGCAACTGAAATTGTACCTAAAAGTCTATCGTGGAAACTGAAATAGAATGTTTGTTTAATTTGTATTTTGCAAATAAACCTAAAGTACAAACTTGAATTAAATGGGTACATTTGTTCATTGTGCTTTGACATTGTGAGCAGTTGTGTTGTGCTGATAGCAGCTTTCACTGAAAACCACAATTAGAATGTTTAAAATATTCTGGTGTGAGATACTTGTACTTGACGGTTTTGAAGCCATCAGTAAAATGTGGTGTGCCAGGTGAAGTTTTTGTAGCTGTGAAGTCTTGCACATACTGCTTCCCCGTTTCGTTGTAGCTTTGGACCTCCTCTGGCCACTGGCTGCATGCCAGATACATCCTGCCATTGCCCTGACTCCTCCACTGAGCCTGCTTTAGACTCCTTTTTGCCTTTCTGTGTCAGTCCTCACCAGGACCAGGGAGAAGGGTTAGCACTGAAAACCTGACATAGGAAACATCTGGGGCCAGTTTTGGGAGGCAATGGCTGCACCCCAGCTGTGAGCACCCTCTGAGCATGACCCAGAGCTGCAGCTGGGAGGAAGCCAAAGGCACCTACAGATGTGCTGCCCAGTGCCCACAGCAGAAACTCCAGCTTGCTTCAGCCCATCAGAAAGTCTGTGAAGTAAAATCATGTCTTCAGGGTGCTTCTGGCTTTAAAAACTTGTCAACTATCTCTGTTTCTACCTGGGGAAAAGAAAAGGAGTAAGACAGCAAGTAAATGCAAGTTTTGACAGCTTCCCTTACCCACTCCCATTTTGGCTGGAAGTAAACCAAACTTAGCCCTTTCTCCTCCTTTTGTTAGAATATCCATAGGCTCCTTTTAAATACCCAAACATTCTTCCTGGCTCTGAAATTTAAGCACAAAAGATTTTAATTTTTTAACTTTTTTCCCTTACATATACACGATTGTGAAACTTCTATTCATATGTTTGTCAGGAGAAGAAAAAAGGTAACAGTCTTGGGATTCAGAACTAATGTTAAAATTTCTCCTTTTAGCTTTTAGCCTTTGTATGAATGTCAACTTAGTGACTTACTGTGGTGCATTTTAAAGGAGTTGTTACATATCCTGTAAAGGAAAAAGTGACTGAAGTCAGGTGTGGGAAGTCTTGCAAGAGGAGGAAGAGTACTTGAATTCTTTGGAAAGAGTTGCTTTTTAAGAGATGAGAAAAGGCTTATTCCTGGTACTTCAGTTTCCATCTGTATCATAATAACAACTCTGAGACTTGTATTTTAGCCTTTATTGAGGAAGTTGTTAGAGGATACTAGCATGTAAGTGTCATTAAATTTGCAAACTTAGATTTATTAGCTAAAAATCTCTGGTTACTTGGGGGAGAGTTCCCTTAAAGATATTCATATCAATATTGGTCAGATTCTAAGTTAAACAATTACTCTTTATGCACTTATGTGAAGAAAAAAAAAAACAAACCAGCCCAAAACCAAACCAAAAAAACTCCAAAACCAAACTCTGAATTAGCGAGATCCTAGGAAAAAATAATTTATGTGCCCTGTAGTGATGGGTTGATGGGGATGCTTGAATTTGTCAGGTGCCTCCTTTCAACACAGGTGGGAAATTCTCCACAATAGCACATTGGAAGTAATTTTCCATACATTTTCAGTTCTTCAGCACAACCAAAAGGGACAGAGGAAGCAAATTTTACTTCAAGACCTTTAAATAATGCCTTTTAATGCTACTTCTCAAGTGTTTCTCCTTGATGCTTTTAAATTTTTATGGAAAAACAGGCTACATTAATAGTAACATGATGGATAGGTGTTCCATTCTCTTGTCGGTCTAATGTTCAGTGTTCTGAAACCTTTACCAAATTAGATCTTTCCTTTCTAAAGTGTGTCTTAGCTGACAAGCACAAAATTGCAGAAACTTAATAAGCAAGGTGTTTTTGAAAACTTGCCTCTATTTACTTTGCACCTTGCAAGCAAATAGAGCACAAAATGACTTTGTTCCTTTCCTGCCACAGCTCTGTATTCCAAACCAGTCCATCTTCTAGACTGGGGAGACACGGAATGTGGCAGCTGCTGTTAATTATTCAATTAATCCTGCATTTATTATTTTCTTACTCAGGTTTGAATACATGATGAATTATAAACAGTTCCAAAGACAGGTGCCCTTTCTCTAGGCTGGTAATTCAGTCTTTTGAATTAGTAGTATTTAACTGAAGAGGGGGATGAAGATATTACATGGCTATTGACACTTCTAAATTAGGTTCAGCTGTTCTTCTGTAAGTTCAGCTTTAGCATTTAGAATATACAGAATTTAGAATAAATACTCATTTGAATTTCATCTTCAATGTAACATGAAAAAGTACTGCTTGTTCTCCAAACTGGTACATTCTTCCATAAGCACAGAAAAACAACACAACACATATAGAAATTCTGAATAACTTAAGGGCCCACTCTGTAATGACTAACAGCATCTTGCAGGAGGCAAGAATGCAGAGTTTTGCCCTGTTCTCCCAGAGAAAAGGAAATTGGTAGATCTTTAGGAATTAAATGTGGTTTTATTTCTTGGGACTTATGAAACTTCTATTAAGTGCCATAAAATAGCTGTTACTAGTTGGAAATTTGTTTGGAATTTTTTGGCAACACAGGGTAATAAGAACATTGCCCAGAGATGCTGTGGGTGCCCCATCCCTGGAGCTGTCCAAGGCCAGGCTGGATGGGGCTCTGAGCAGCCTGCTCTAGTGGAAGGTGTCCCTGCCCATGGCAGGGGGGTTGCAGCTGGATGATCTTGGCAGTCCCTTCCAACCCAAACCATTCCATGTTTCTGTGTTACCATTGGGGTACTTCAGTGCTTTCGTACATTCCAACACCAAGCTGTCTGCCTGCCTTCTGGCTTTTCTATTGCCACTGGAAAAGACAAAAGAAGTTTCCAGACTCTGAATACCTTTTCAATATATTGAGAACCATTGCAGCCTCTCAGGGTAAGGCTCATGGCCAGTAACAGCTGAAGGAGGTAGAAAGAGGCTGCACTCCAACCTCAGCTTCACAGCTGCAATTGTTTGAACAGCAGATGGATGCAAAGGAAAACCAGCAGCTATGTCATTGAGTTAGAAAAATATTAATCCATGCAGTGAAAATTAGGTGCAATTTGCCAGCTTGTAAAGAGGTAACATACCTGCTCTGGCACCTACATACAAGCCAATGTTGCGTGCAAATAGGAGGCCTGGAAACCAAACACCAAATCATATCACTGTTTAAATGCATTAAGATGGTTCATTTATTTTCCTATTATTACTCAGAAACTTTGATTAACTTTTATTCCAGGAAAAAATCATTAGCATTCTGCAATTCCTCTTATGATAGCCTGATGTGGAAAAGATGAGAGTCACCTTCCCCTTAAGGACAAAATGTTTAGCACTGAGAAAACTTGTGTTTTGCTCACCTCTAATAAGCTTGAACTTCCAAGTTTTGAAGCAGAACAGAAACCTAGAAACACTGCTTATAGCCTTCCTTTAAAATAATATTTTACATAAGTATGGAAGAAAACTGGGTATGTATCTGCCCACTGACAGCTACATGAAGCAGCTTCTGTAAGATTGCAGCTTCACAACACTAATTTCAGTATTTTCATCCAACAAAAATTTTCATTTAAATCTGTTCAAAAAGTGATGATTTTTACTGCACGATGTAATTTGAGTGCTAAGTTAGTTGGGTTGCTTTCTCTGGGGCAAACTGCTGCTGGTGGAGCTGAGGATCTTTGCAGTCCTACTGAAAAAATATGTATGTGTATATATGTATACATAATCACACTTCTGATAATACAACAAAATCAAAAGAGCAGGAGGTTTTGATGGTCAATTTTGTACCCAAATAGCAGTTGCATGCCCAGCACATGGCCCTGTGGGCAGTATTTCTGTATGATACACACAGCCAGTCCACACCTTGTTTTTGCACCAGAGCCACCTGACCCTGCAGTTTGTCCATCCCCAGGTAAGTGTGTCCCTGGAGCTGTCCTGTCTTTGAGGCCCTCAAGAGCAGATGTAGCTGTCCCTCCCTGACCTCTGCCATCTGGTAGACTCTTTTAGCCCTAACTCCCTGTTTCCCAGATGAGCTGTGGGTTGGAATGTGAATTCCTCCTTCCCTGTCTGTCTCACTTTGCAACAAGGAAAACAAAGCAGTGAAACTCCAGTGCATTCTGACTCATTCACACTTGCTTGTCCTTCAGGATGAGCATGTTTTCCTACAGTTGTGTCCAGACAGTGGACCACTATCTTCAAACTCACAAAAAAAGGAAGATCTTTCCCAGTGCAGTGACAATACCAATAATTCATTACTTGGCAGCCCAGATATCTACAGCCTGCTGTAGGCTGATGGGTGTATACCTGAAGATGTGGCTCTACCTGCCCAAAGAGGGCTTGCTTTGTTTCACAAGCTGCAGCAAAGACATCCCCTCTGCTGGGTCTGGCTGGATCCTCTGCCCCAACACATCTGCCTCCTGCATCCTCCCCTCTGCAGGTCCCCACTACAGAGGGAAAAGAGAGGGCTCTACCCAAAGGTTTGTGGATGCTCCAGCATCATGGTATTTACCAAGGGAGGCTGCATTCCATTAGTTTTGAACTTTCCCATGTGCCAGTAACAAAAATTGGCCCAGCTTACATGCAGAGGTGCCCATTCCAGTGCCATGGTGTGCTGGTGTCTCTCTTATCCTGCATCCATTGCCAACAGGAGCTCTCCAGTGGGAGATAGTTTGTCTTTTGGTGGCACAGCACAGGTGGAATTGCTGCTGTGAAGGTTGAGTCTCTGTGCTGAAAAGGCACTGTATACAGCCACAGTGAGGTGACAGCAGCTTCTGCTCCAGAGAGCAGAGTACTTTGGTAGTGCTGGGTTTTCAGGGAGATCCTGAACTACCAGGGAATGTGCTGAGCTGTTTTGCCAATGTGCCCACCTTGTCTTCTTCATCCCTCCATTGCATCATCACTAAGTAACAGGAATATATTTCTGCTCTGAACCATGTGAATTTCAGCCACATATGTGATGTGCACTGGACACCATCTGGGCTCTTAGGGAATCTCTTGCCCTCTGAAAAGATGATTTCCAGCACTGCTAATTTCCTTAGGCATCGGATACTTTGCTCCATCGTGTTCCACTACCTTTGCTGCACAAGGAGGTCCTCCTTACAAAGGTGTCTTTCCCTCACACTTGCCAGCTGTCACTACCAGAGGCTGAGAGCTTCCTGGGTTCTCCTGATCCCCTGGTCAATGACCACATCCCAGAGCAGAGATCCCAGTTTCCTGGCCTCACTTTGGTCCAGAATGGTGTCATTGGCTGTGGTGTCCCAGATGCAGAGCAGCCAGGTCAGGATGGACTCGTTTGCCTGATGAGTGAACTCCCTCCACAGCTCACCCAGGGACAGAGACCAGGTGATGATCTCTGGTTCTGTCTCTTCCACTGGGTGTGAAGATCCTGCTGTCTCCTCATCAGTCACTGTGGACTGACTTGGCCTTGGGTTAACATAATATATTAACAAAGCAATTTTGATTTCTCCCCTGGTCTTAAAAAAAGTGTTAAGATGGGTAAATAGTTCCCCATATGCAGAAATGTATATGGGGTAAAGTACAGCATCCACATGAGTACATCAAGCACCATGATGGTGAGGGAATTTTATACCCAAATACACAAAAGCCTTAAAACAAAATTGTAATTCTGATTTCTCTCTCAGGTCACATGTCGGGTGCCAAAAGATGTGCTGATTTAAAAGTAAACCAGTGGGAGAAGCAACCCCCACTCAATTACATTAAGAGAGATTTCAGGTCAGAAATACAATTTAATATAAAGATTATAATAAATGTGATGCGATACAGAAAACTGGCTTAAGCCCACAAAATCAGAGTACAACCAGGTACCCTACAGGTCAGGGTGGTGGTCGCTGTCCTGTCAAGCAATGGTTGTGGTCCTGTGGGTGTTCTGGTACTACTCTGGATCCATCCAGTGGCGGTGATGTCCCCAGTCCCCAGTTATATCTGCTTCAGGTTCGGGGAGAATGCTCAGTACCACCCCCTGGGGCGGGGAGTTTCACAATGGAATGATGTAATCCTGTGAGTCACCGGATATTTTGGGAGTCCTTGATGGTTTTTGTCGTTGCAGCTGCCTATTCTGCTGATGCCATTGAGTCCACGATGGCCCAGAGAGAGCTCCTCGGGATGGGTGGGACTGCTCTGGGGCTTCCCGGAGGGAGTTATCACAGCTGAGCCATTGGTGTGAAGAAACACTGCCCTGCCTGGCGGGCTTTGCCTTTCCTTCCTTATCTCATTTAACACCAGCCTGTAGCCTGAGGTGTCGGGTGTGCCCTGGGCAGCGACTGCAAACATTACAGTTTGTCAGGAACAGCAGCCTGGGAGAAAGGCTTTTGTGGGAGTTCTGGCATTTCGGTGCAAGAGGAAATGTAGATCACTCTGTGAGCTCTGGCTGTGCCAGCGCTGGAGTCCTGGGGGTGCAACTCTGTCTTCTGCAGCAAAACACTCCCTTGTTTTCTCTGCAGCTCCACCAAGGCACAGCTCTTGCCACAGCTGCTTTATTTCCAGCTGAGTTCCTGTGGTGTTGCCAGTGCATCTGATTTTATTCACATTCTCATGTCAGCTGATATTTCTCTTAACCCTGTTCGTGAATCTTATAATACCCTGTTGGTGTACATCTTAGAAAAACAAATTAAGTTTTATGAAAAAGTGCTCTGTATGGGCTAAAACCTGAACTTCACTTAAAATGCCCTAATGTCATCGCCAAGTTTGTAGCTTTTGCCAAGATTGGTTGGCATTTTGTTTGTTTTGAGGCTGGATTAGTCAGTGTTACTGACATCTGCCTTGGCTTTACAGAGACGTCAGTGAATGATGTACAAAGGTAATTAACAATTCACGTTTCCAGTCTTAATTACTGGCAGAGTTTAGCTCTCATCTGCAGTTTGATGTCAGGTGCCAGAAGCATCACAGGGCATCACCCACCTGTGGATGAGTTAGACTTCAGCATGTTCTTTAAAAAGCCAGAAATCTCAGTCCTAGGGCAGCCAGGAGGTCATGTAGAGGCATTAACCTCCAGAGAGAGCACACCTCTGTCTGGAGCCTGGCAGCGCTTGTTTGCTGTATCTATTGAGGATTTTTGCAAGATGGTGGGTTTTCCAGTTTCTCAGGGGGCAGATGTCCCCCGGCTGGCAGAGATCAGGTGTCCCCCGGCTGGCGGAGATCACTGTCCCCCCTGGCAGAGGTCAGTGTCCCCGCTGGCAGAGCTGTCACCTGGCGCTTTTTCCTCTCCTGTGCCATCAGGTGGCACTCCAGGCTCACGCTGCGCTTTCCTCCTTCTGCCGCTGTCTCCAGAGGGCACCGCCAAGGAACAAAAGAATCGGGGTCTGGTTTTACTCCATTTCGAAGAGGAAATGCAGTTGGAAAAAAAAAACCTCTTATGAAAAATAGATAACCATTTGTGAAGCCGATTCCCTGCCAGAAACAAGCGAAGTTAAGCAAATGCCAAGCAACGGCATCACTGTGGAGTGTGCCTGCAATCCAAGACTATGGAAAGGGAGGGAAAAGATCTGGTTTTTGTGTGATAAAAAACTGTACAATGATAAATGAACAGCATATGAAACCATGCATGGCAAACTTGTGAAAAGTGCAGCCTGGCTGCTTTGCAGCTCAGCAGGTTTTTAGCAGGTTCCTGTCTCTAAGATCTTATAAAATAAACCTGTCAGCATCAATCTGCATTGTCTGATTCTGTAGTAAAGTGAGTAGTGACAAAACACAGTCCTGATGGTGCTGCTGGTGGAAACCCTGTTTTTTATTTCCTGCGTCTTCATGGCAAAAAAAAAAAAAAAAAAAAAGAAAAAAAAAGAAAAAAAAAAAGTCGTGGTGAATCAAATCTTAAACCTTTTTATTAACTGTCTGTTATCTGCACAAGAAGAAACAGAGAAAATCTGTGCCAAGAGTTTAATAAAAACTTAGGTAGAAGCCATGCTGATTTAAGGGAAATTCTAACTGCAACTCTTGCTTGATATAACCATGCACTGTAGTTAACACAGGGCTTTGGGGAATGCAGAAGACTTGTGACAAGATCACACAACAAGTAAGGGCCAATAATAAAAACCCTGCAATACTGATTTTTCATCTTTTACAAATCAAATAGATAGATGACAGCAAGTTGTTGAAGATGTTTTGTTCTGTTTTTGAAGATGGCAGGGTTTTTGTGCAATAATAGCAAGTCTGGCATCAGAAAGCACCCTGCAAATGCTGCTGTTAACCACGGGAGACAGCAGTGCCTGACAGCTGGAGCTGTGTCACACAAAATTAGAAAGGGCTTGAACCAAGCCCACAGAGCCCGTAATATCCTGGGAATCAGTGTGTGTTGATCCCAGCATGGCCTGTCTTCATCTGAAATAATTTTGTCACTTTAAAGAGCAAGGCATTTCAACAAAGCATCTCCTCTGTAGTTCCTCTCCTGTTCCTCCCTCCCTATTCATCGCTGGTGACAGCAGAGATGTTTCCACGACAACAAGCCATGCTGTTGCCTCAGGTGACAAACTATAACTTCAATAAACAATCATTGAAAATGGCTTCAAACAATTAATTAGGTAATGGAAATGTTATTTTAATAGGGCTTAGATGCTTTGGAAGCAGTCTACAGACCAAGTTCTGATCAAGAATTTGTCTACAATCAAAGCCAAAGCTGCCATCTGAAGGTCAGGATGGATATCACTGCCTGAATATTCTAAGAACCCTCTTTAAAAAAAAAATCCTTCAAGATCAAAATATATTCAACCTAGAAGATGCAATGCAAAACAAGCTGGTTTGTGTTGGGTTTTTTTGATGCTAAATTTTGTTCAAAGCATGTACTGGCAGGAATTTACCAGCTTGCTCACTGAAGGCAGTCCATGGCTGACATGCTCCCCGTCTGTGTGCCCCTGCACCCAAGTGACTGATAGATGATGAGCCCAGCAATTGGTTTTGCAATAAATGGATTTTTCAGTTTTCTCTTACAGAAGATGCTTTCCTAGAGTTGTAAATGGATGATTCATAAATCTCTCCCAATACTGCTTCTAGTAACAGTTCAATTGATCTTTAATCGTTGTTTAAAAAGTGAATCTCCACGGAGTGCTTCAATCCTGAACAGCCTGAAGTTTCTCTAGCCCAGGGCAGCTCTTCTGTCTTGCAGCTTAGACATACACAGTCTAAGCCAGATGGATACACTGACTATGTGCCTGTGCCTTATATCACAGTCCTCATTAGCATGGGCTCTCTTTGGGGCTGGTAGTCATCCTGGCAGAATTTCTTTTTTGCTTTATTCATGATATTAAGTTTCTCCAGAATAGCACAACTATGAAGCAAGAGAGAGAAAGACAAGGGCTGCCCCATTTCCTGTCCCATCGAGTCTGTGAGCTGTACAAACACCTGGCTTTGCAGTGCCAGATGTGCTCCTACTCTCCTCAGAGGCTGGTTATGTGTTGTGGTTATGGGTTAAGTCCTACCTTTCTGTGCAAAATATTTTCAGTCCATGAATGAGGGACTCTGCACCAACCACTCCTACTGCATGTTCCTCTCAGGCAGCTCCCTTTGGAGGGATTAACAGCAGCCCTTGGAGCTCCCTTGGCAGGACAATGGGGTTCATCCCTTCACACACCTGGGACCATTGAGAACAATGTACAGTGGAATAGAATGTGCACTAAATACTGGCAAGACAGAAAAATTTTGAGGCAGAAAATGGTGATTTATGTAAACTAACTTTTGCAGAGATGGCCTGTTGTTTTTGTTATGACTTTGTCAGGTTTGCTTCAGCCATGGTAACAAAACCTTGCCACAGCTGTTGTATGGGGTGTCCACATATAGCAGAGAGAGGCCTGAGTCTGGTCACACAAATCCTTGGAAGAAAAGAACTGAGGGAAAGGTGTATCTGAGGATTGATAATTAAGGTACTACCCTGGAAGGGAAAAGATTGGAATTCTGAGCAGTACAAATCAGGGAATACATCCTGCATCACAGCAGCTCTTGTGAAGTGATCACAGCCCTGTGCCTATCTGCCAGAGACTGAAACAATTCATGCCTCAAACATTGATATAAAGTTTTGCTCATAAGAAAAATTATAAAGAAGCTACAGCCAAAGAAGCCTCCCTGAAGACACCTGACTGGGACTTTGGACTGAAAGTCCAACTGCTGAGATTAGAGAAAGGGAAACCTGTAGTTCAGTAATCTCAGACTGAGGGAAAGGAATGCATCCACAAAGGCCAAACCTCAGCTGCACTGAGAATCATCCCTGGCTGAGTTTGGGGTGGGGGAGAGCACAGCTTACAGAAGCCAGGTTTGCACAAACTGGCCCAGCTGTGGAACCCTCAACCCCACTGGCCACATCCACGGGACTTTCATGTGAGAGGCAGCTGAGGGGGAGTCACAATCCATCACAGACCCCCCAAAGTGCTCCCCAAAGGCCTTGTACCACAGGAGTGCATGTGATGCAAGCAGAGTCTGCTGCAAGAGACTGTCCCCTCCCCCGGGGGACATGCCTGGACATTGCCACCTGGTCTGAGTATATATTAACCCATTCTATTCTATTCTTTTCTATTCTATTTCCTGGGGGACCATCACCACCGAGAGGACCAGCTGGAGAAGATCAATGCAACATCATTGGGATCCATGGATGGTGACATTTTCTTTATTCTGTCTCTGTCACCCTCTTTGTGTGTCCCCCCCACACCTCTTTTCCTACTTCTCCTTTTCTCTCTTTTCCTTTCTCTCTCTCATATTTACTATCAAATAAAACCCATACTATTGACTGGCATTTGGTCTCATTTGCACCTTAATTGGGACAGAGGTATTTCTAAGAACCTTAATAACCAGATCATAACACTATTTCACTCTGAGTTTTCACTGTAGGACTCCTTTATTTTCCTTTGGAAATTCTTGAAGGTCTTGCTTTGGTCCTACTGTTGGAGAATATACCAGTTTAAAAAGTTTTGTACAGCTTTAGTCAGAGGTTTTGTTTGCACTTGCCGTGGGAAAAAGAATTTTAGGTTTCTTTCCAGGGCATTGTTCCAGCAGGTGGGGTCTGATGAATTTAATATCTCCACAGACTGAGAGTAGCCCAAAAGATAAAGGCCACTAACGAACATCAGCTCCAAACCTCACCCCTGGCGTGGTGTGGTGAGAGACAATTTGCCTAAGAGAGATAAGAAGGAAGACCTAATTAGCATCGGAGGTGCTATCTGGATCCAACAGGGTCTGGATCCAACAGAAACCAAATACCAGAAACTACATAACTTGGAGCCAATGAACCAATCAATTTCTGTGAGTTTTGACTGTATAAAATATCTGACAAATCTTGTAAAAGCCATGTGTCATGGAATGATTCTCTCTGCACACCCAGACTATGTGCGAATGAGATGATTTCTGTGGCACATCATGGCCAGAACAACACCCTGGCCAGAAAATAAAGTAATGCCTTGACTCTCTAACATTAAAAACGTTGTTGGAGGGTTTTTGTTTTTTCCACGGTTTCGGTGACACTATACTGAAGACCAAAATACAAAACCTCAGGTTTCTCTGCAAAAAGATGCCTTTGCTCCACTTCTCTTCTGGCAGGACAGCAAAGGATGTGGGTGTTGTCCCTGACAGCATCCTCTTGTTTGTGCAGGGAAGGGAGAAGCTTCAGCCAGGTGCCTTTGGCAGATGGATGTGCTTAGGGCAGTTTTACCCCTCTCAGGGAATCGCTGGAAGGGCTTTGTGTCTCATGCACAGCAGCTACCTCTTTGTGGTGGATTTTATAATTGAAGGTTTAAACGGTTAAACTGCTTTCTTAATGCATTGGTGGTTGCTAAGATACAACCTCTCCAATTCTGTAGATCTTCCAGTTGAAATATAGCTCACTGGCACACGGGGCTTTCCCCTCTGACAGCCCAGGAGAGGGGGAGCTGGCAGGGCACTTACCCTGGTGCCAGGGAGAAGCTGCTCCTGAGGGGCTGGGTTTGGTCCAGCGGTGGGAATCACCAGTGGGTTTCACTGACTTGTGGCCACTGGATGTGGCTGAAGGAGGAGGCTGAAGGGGAAATGTGGAGAGTCACAGGATGTGGTGGAAGGAAAGGCACAGGGAGAACAGGCACACAACGGGCTAGGAGAGTGTGTGGGGTAAGACTGGGGACTGACTGTATAAAGGAAGCATGGGAAATCTTTCTGTCTCCTGCTTTGGATAGCCTCAGGCTTCAACTGTCCTTCCCAAGCAAGAATCATCTTCTTTGATAATGAAGAGTGACTCTCAGGAGGGTCTGGTTTTGGGACAGGTTTGACAAGACCTTGGGGACAGGCTGTGCAGGGAGAGATTTCTTGCAGCTCTACAAAGTGATTAGGAGATACAGATTTAAAAGCAGCACTGGATTCCTCAACGTTCATTAGCAGTATTACAATAGCAGCTCAAAATAGCCAAGTTTTTTACAAGGAAGTCTTACAGAATATGTGGAGGAAGGGGTATAAAACAGTGCAGCTTATCTCTCATTTCATGCTAAAGTAAGTCTTTACCTGCGAGGGTTGCAGAGAATATTTTGAACATGTTGACAGAGTGCAATTGATGCAGCAATATCTCTCTGGGTTTGCAGATCAATAGCTGTGAGAAACAGAGAGTGCAGCTGTTCATCCTGGAAAGGTGTTAGCAGAGATGTCAGAGGATGATAATTGAACCAGCAACGTTCTCCTCCCCACCTCTTCCACAAGGCAGTCCAAGATGCACGTAAATTTACTGTGAGCATCACCTCCTGTATTGCAAACTGATCACAATGCCAGGATCTCTCTTATCAATGGGAAACCTCTGCTGTTTTCTGCACTTCCCACTAAAGTGAGAAGGAACTTGGTCCAGAGCACCTTGCAGAGCTGCTGGGGGTGTTCAAGCCTCACCAAAGGGAAATGAAACCAAGGACCTGCCTGGACTGGGGTGTTGGCACAAGTTATCAGAGTGGGGTATCACTCTGGTGTTTTGCTTGGGCATTTGTATTACAGGTATAGAATGGAGAAATATAACCTCTTTTCTCTCAATCTGACACCCAACCCCCAGTTTCAGGTACTTATTTTCATATATATTTATATATATATATATAAAATTTACAGTGATCTCCCCCCCCCACCAAATTGTTTCTCCTGTTTGAGAAATGATGATGAAGCCAAAGAAGGTGGTGATGAGGTTTCTGGAGTTCTCTAAGCTAAGTACTATGACTGGAGCACAGTCATATTGCCATATTCACACACCTATTGCCAAATGAGGAATTTGGTCCTGTATTTAAAGTTGGTCTGCTTGGACCAGGCTATTGCATTGTATATGCATGTTAGTAGTATGATTATGACTAGTTTTAAAACAAGGAGTGGCTGTCCAGAAAACCACCCTGCATACTTTCATTGAATCACTGCCATTGGGTCTATTTGTTTGACTAGCCATGTTATAAAAAGAATGTATAGTGTTGTCATGATACTTGAAATAATTGCTTAGTGGTTGGTTTAAGGATCTTATCTTACTCATTGAGTGTCTTGATTGGCAAATGGCAAGACAAGTAGTTAGCTGTACCCTGCCTGGCTGATCCATACTCATGGCAGCTTTCAGAGCTGAGGAACTGAGGAGTTTACTCAGTCGAGTGCTCCACATAAAATGCTTTGTATCAGGGGCCAGATTTAGGATCTACAACTGCCTGAAGAGTTGTGTTTGCTTTCACATCACTAAAAGTGTGATCCTCGTCCAACCTGTGTGAGAAGGAAAATAAAATTTCACTGCTAAGAAATGCTTTTTCATGGTGCACTCTGAGAGCAAACCTTTCCAGAGCTGGACTCTGCAGAATATCGAGACCATTTAATGGCTTCACAAAGCTTAAGAAACACACCCTGTCCCTGTAAAATTAGGCCCATTCCAGTAATCCTGGCTCTGCCACATGAGCAAGGTATGTGAATTCATGCTCTTATTTTAGACTTAATACAATTTGCTGACAAGACTGCAAACGGAAAATAATTCCTATTGGGAGCGTGAACAAATTGATAATAATGTTACTGAAAATTGAATATAAAGGCAAACAATCCTTCTACGTGGGGCAACCAAAGGCTCCAACCAAAGGTTCCAAAGGACTTAACTGTGCCTGAAAGCAGGACAACTTGCTGGCTGCAAACAGCAGAAGCAGGTGGCTCATGCAGTATCTCCCCCAAACCAGAAGGGGTTAAATTGCCGTATGTAGCTACTAAGTATGCGTGTGAAAATTTCAAAAGCATGAGAGGGAGCCATCTGGCTCCTGCTCCTACTGGGTATTTGGGGATGAAAAGGGAAACTGGAAAGGTAAATAGTGTATTGCTTGATGTGTTGATTTTCATCTGAGATTTCTCTCTGCAGTGCCTAGTCATATTTGTCCATCTAAATGAGTGGGATTGACTGTGTCTTCCCAAAAAGGGGTGAAAAAAATTAGCATGTAAGCTCTGGGAGAGCTGTGCAAAGCCACATGCTGCCTCATGTAACAGCTGAGGCAAATGTATTCTGGTCTGCATCCAGAAAAAGCCTCAGCCTCAGTGTCTGACTCGTGTGCAGGGATGGTAGGAGGCTGCTCACCCCAGGCACAAGCAGGATCAGCTGCCTTGGACTGAGATTCCAGAGAGCTGCCCCAGTCTGGGGCAAGCATCATGATCACCAGGGAGAGTCAGGCAGCAGCTTGGACTGGAAAGAGAATGGTTTCTTACCGTGTGTGTGCCAAGCCAGCATTTTTTTTGTTTTTTATTTCTTTATAGTTATTTTATTTTATTTGTGGTAGAGAGAGAGAGAGTGTGGTGGCAGAAAGCAGGATGCTGCTCTGCTGGTCACACTCTGGTTTGTCACCTGGCCCAGCAGCTGTCTCATTTGGGAGGCCAGGCCTGGCCACATCCCTGACATGCCCCCATGGCTGGAAGGTCTCAAACCTGGCCAGCAATGACACAAATGCCATTTTGTAACCTGCAACTTTGTGGGTCAATTCCCATTGCACATCTCTGATTCCATCTGTAGGAGACTGAGACTCGAGCCTCCTAAAATCCAACTTGGGCTATGAGCAGAAGAGAAAGCTGGTCCTGGGACTGAACAGAAAGCACATCTCCAGCTCTGCTCCAGCTGCCCACACTCTTCTCATGCAACACCCTAATCCCAGTGATGCCATCTGCTCCCTCCTCTACCTGCCACACCACCTGAGGCTCCCACAGTGGCTTGCCCTCCAAGTCCTGATCCCTGTGACTCTTGCTCCACTGTAAAAGGAGCTAAACAGCTCTTTCTTGCCTATCTTAAAAATAAGCTGTGCCTTGAAGTCATCTATTGATGCCTTTTTTTTGGTTGTAGTTTTATTGAAAAAGCTGGTATTAACATATTTATATTTTTATTCAACAACAGTTAGCTAATTTGTGCAACACAAAAAAATGCAGCCATGAACAACAGCTTTCAAAACAATCAGATTTACCAACTTTACCATCACTTACTCTACACCACTGAAAGCTCAAACTAAAAAGAGAAAGTTGGAAATGTTCACAATGACGATGTTAACTTTCCATACATTCAAGAAACCAGGAAACCGATCTGTAACAGTGATGTCAAAGACAGGAACGGAATACTGGTCTTTGAAAGGTTTCTATTTATTTCCTCAATAATCACTTCATGGTATTTTGGTTGGGTATTTAATTAGTTTTATAAAGCTCCAAAGATATATTTCTTTATTTTATTTTAACATGTTCTTTTTGGTACCCAAAGCTGTAACAGAGTAAGGTACTTCAAATTCAAAACAAAAAATTGTTGCATTAAGATCTGCTTTATAATAAGTTATCTATAGAATCTTACTTGAGAATGTTAAAAGCTAAATATATGTTTTACAGTATCTCTAGCTGTAAATGCCAATATGAGCTGATAGCAATTGTTTTTTTCTTTTTGAGCTGCAAAGATTAATGGAGGGGGCCAAAAGTCAAAGAAATTGTATGACACCCTTGAAGCAGTAGTTTGGCATTAACAAGTTTTCTATACAATTTACCACACTCTTAAACCTTTTTACAAGGGGAAAAAAAAGGAAAAGGCAATTTTGTTAAATTTCATTAGAATAAATATGTACATATACTGTCCATGCCTGCTACAGCATACAGTATTTTATAAACAAACATTCTTTGTTCCCTTTAAAATCACCCTACACATTTCACACCGTATGTGTTTAGTGTGGCTGGAAACTGGTGCACATGTGTTTGTGCTTCTACACACAAAATATACAGCATTGATCTAGAAAACTTCAAACAGACAGATTTTTCAGGTGTGGTGTTGAGATGTCATATAAAAGCTGTAGACTTTGTTTTTTCATTTCTTGTAAGCAGATTTTCACCCACCCTTCCCCCAAACCAAAATACAAAAGCATGCAGATCCCTTCATCAGTACATTCTCCACTTACCAAGAAATCAGTGCATAATGGCTTAAAGACTTTTTTTTTTTTCTGAGGAGTATTAATATGGGCAGATTAACAGGTCATGTGAGTTGTGCTCTTTTATTCATGGTTAGAGTAGAAATCCTTTGGGATATTGAATTTCTTGCCAGAGCTCTTAAGGGTGCAGCAGAACTTTCTTTTCCTGGATTAAGAGGACTTCCTGCCCACTGCACCATTCCCATACCATTCCTGCCTGCCCTACATGTGTGTACTTTCCTTTTCCATTTATGTCACTAGTCGTTACAGAACAGAGATAGATCTAACAGCATTTCTGTGGAGGAAGGTTTTGTTTGGTTTGCATTTTTCCATTTTTTGTGTTACTCTAGGACTAACTTTGTCTCCCAGCAGTGGCCTCTCCTAGAAGTGTTAAAATTCACCGAGCAGTGCTGCCTCTTGCAGAACCATTCTTTTCACAGTTACAGATACCAGGCATTGCCTGTATTCCCCGAAGGCCAGGATTAACAGAACCATTCTGCAAAACAACAAACAAGGGATTTATCAAGTGTCTAGCGGTGATGTAACTTTGTTCCCACTCAAGTTGGTCGTTGCCTTCAAGGACAGCACTTCTAGCCAAGGTTTCCAGAACTCCAACCCCCAAATGGTAGCACAGGTTTGTGTGTGAATTGCCAGGCTGTGTCTGACCAGCCAGTCCCTCCAGAGCGGCAATGCCAAGTTTTTTAATAGTCCTCACACAAGGAAGATACTACTTATTGTTTTAAGCAGAGAGAAGAGAACCATGGAGAATTAACTTCTTAAAATAAATTGGCTGAGTAACTATACCAGTCTGTCACTTATTCACTTGGGAAGGTGAAGCACAAAGTAATGTGATAAATTAATAAATAAATAAGAGGGTACTGTAAAGAAGGGAATGGGATGGGTGAGATGGGGGAGCTTTTCAGCAGCAGGGATTCTGCTTCCAGCTCTAACTGTCATGAGGTTCCTCCAATGTGCCACGTGCTCTAAAGGGATGTGGCTATTCATTCTCCCAAACAGGCTTGGCTTAACTGAAAGACAGGAAAACAGCACTAGAAAAAAACCAATCAAGAGATTGAGGCAAAAAGCTCTAACAATGTGGTAAATGCTGCGGACTGCAAAAGCAGGCAGGGCACCAGAACACCACAGTCCTGCAAACCACTGAGACCCTCAAAAGAATGGGCAGGAGTTGAGGAGCCTCAGCCCTCCTCAGCAACACTCCCAAACCAAATAAATACCCCTGTTTGTTTAAAGGAACCGATACAGACCACAGTACTGGATTTGCAGTCGTGCCTTTTTACTCATACAGTTGCAGATGGAAAATAGTTGGCTTGCCACCAATAATGATACAGGCTGAGGGATGAAAGGATGCAACCTACAAATCCCACCACAGAAGCCACAATTTTTGTGAAGATCACATCCTTCTACAACTCTCAAGAGGCTGGTTTGTAAATATAGAGGGATATTGATAAATCTAGTGCATCTCTGAGTTCACTTTATCCTGAAATATGTACAGATTGTTTGTCGCTGCTATAGCAATGATGTTCTCGGTTGGGTGCCATGCTGTGTGCAAGATCTTCTTAGTAAAGTCCAAACTGTCAACACTGATGTCGTCTTTCCTCCGTTTGCCTCCAACGCAGACCCTCCTGGGCTTCAGAATGGCTCGTGGTTTACTGCTCTCCCGGGAAGCCTCCAAGGTAACATCCCGCTTGGTGTTGCGGTCAAACATGCGGAAGAAGTTGTTATATGCACCTGTCATTATCACGCTGCAGAGAGACAGACAGAGAGCGACAACAAAGGCAGTTAAACAGCAGCCTGTGCAAAGCCCACCAACACAGCTGGATCAGGACTGTCGAGTTTAACCTTAGGGTTAGCTGTCTGCTGCTTTCAGATGGGAAAGAATAAGAAAAAGAAGTTTTCCCAGTACTCCCCAGAATGAATAGTTTTCTTCTGCCAATGTCTTCTACCACATTATTCAATGAAAATTACAGTTACCCGAAATAATGTCTGTTCCCTGACATCATGAGAATCACATCACAAGATAAAAAAAGCAACATGTTTTAATAAGTTATTTTTAGTTACCCTCCAGCTTTTTATGAGTGCTTAAGGATCACACATTTCAGGCTTTTGCCCTTTCTCTGGAGCTTTACCTTTAATGACAGCCGAGTTTTACCACGATTCCAGAAAAAGTCTAAAAAAAATTCCCACTTTGATTTGAACAGTAAGGTTTAGTACATAATTATATATTTTAAAGAGTTTTATGAAGAAAGATGTTTTGAAAGGTTCTGAAATATAACATTGAGTTTGCACACGTAGATTCTTTCCAGATTAAACTCTTTTCCTTGCTGAAGCCACAGACCTTGCAAGTCCAGACATCATTAACATTCTTATCTACAATGCTTCTTAGAAATAAACACACTGGTGTCCAGGATTCTGGCATCTCTCATAAGAAGTTTGAATGAAACATCAAGTCAGGATGTATTTCTGGGTCTGGGGGAAAGGGACAGAAAACGTACCTTGATCTGTATAAAAATTACCTCATTAATCAGCTTGCAGTTTCAAATAATGGATTGCCAGTTGCTTCATTCCCTTAGTCCCTAGGGGAGGATATTTTGTCACTAACTTTAATGAATTCAGGATTTCATCCATGGCCCTCAGGTTATTGGATTAGCATAATCATGGGTTTCAGAGCCTTGTTTGAAAGCTCATCCCCTGTGAACTTTTTCCATATGCGAAGCCAGGGCTGTTCTCTACTCTCCTGTCTCAGCCCCAAACAGGGTGGTTTTGTTCTCAATTTCCATTCTGTAAGAGGGAATCCACCCCAAATGGCCAGGTCTCCACAGGAAAAGCTGTACAGTTTTAAGACTCAGGCAATCAGGAACTATTTGCCTTTCTAACAGAGCCCAAAAGAGCATATTTGACGTGCTTGGCATTAATAAACAAACCTCCATCTCAAATGACAGCTGCTTTCACACTTTGCTGTTGGGGGGGGATCTGTGTTGAGCAGCAGACTGGCCAGGGAAACATGGAGCATATGGAAGAATATGGGAGAACTCACAGGCATAAGCAATTCTCTCCACCGTACAGACACTCACTAGCTGATTAGATTAGATGTTCCTGGATTCAGGAGTCTTACAGGGTGTGCACAGCCTCCAGCCAGCCCTGCCTTGATCTCATTTGGGGCCATTAGGAGCGACTGTAATACAAATGAATGATACCCTGGAAAAGCACAAATGTGAGCTGTGCCTACAGCTGGGGATGGGAGCAGCTCAGGCTCCGGAGCTGCTGCAGGGTGACTGGAGCAGGTGAGCTGGGTTTGTACACTGGGAATCACCCAGCTCCACCCTGCTCCCAAGGCTGCTGACAGTATCCTGGAGTGTGAGGGCAGCTGAGCCCACACTGAGCTCCGTGCAGCTCCTGCAGTGCCACAGGGAACTGCTGCACACCAGACAGACACCCAGCACTGCCCCCAGCAAGAGCTCACCCACAGCCTTCTTCTCACGGAGAGGGGCTGCTTCTGGAGCTCTGCAGGGAGCTCGCTGCCAGGGGGATGCACAGGGCACTAGTCAACCCACAGCCCCATCCACACCGGCAGGGAGCACAGGGAGTCTCCAGCAGCACCCCCTGCCCCTGGCTGCCCGCAGAGAGGTTTCCCTTTCCTCCCACACCCACAAATGCCTGGCGCAATCCTGCCTAGCAAGGCACAAGTTAACAACCTCACAAGCTAAAAAACAGGAGTCAGTGTGACAGCTTGATAAAATGTATCCCAGAAGCTGCAGAAAGCCTATTGATCAAGATTAGTGCCCATTTCAGAAATTGAATCAACAGCAGTAAATCAAGTGTTTCATTCCTTCCAAATCGCCATGTCTTGTCATTACAGCTCCTGCTGAAATGGTTACTCGCAACATGAAAAAGTCGAGGTTATTTCATATCTCAGCACTAACATACACAATTTGTGATGCAAACAGTCCAGCTGTATATTTTCCCCCAGGCAAAATTGTGAAGCAGGTTCATAACACTGGGGCACCCCTGTGCCATGGGCTGCAGAGCTGTGGCTCCCAGGGGAAACAGGAGCATCCCTCCTAATGGAAGCAGGAACTGTCAGGGAAGCAGTTTTCCTGCTGGCAGAATACCAGTGCACCAAATGCAGAGAGAGGTGTTTGTTAAGGGTCTTATTTTAGAAGGTTTTGCTTGCAGTAAAACTGCCTTTACAGTCCATTTGCTTTTTAATTTCTTGAACTCTCGCATATTTTTAAAAGTCTGCTTTCTTCAGTTGGATTTACTGCAGTTATTTTTTTAACATATGTAGATAACTACTTTTCATGCTGGCCCTATTTTTCTGCAGTTTAATGGCTCAGTAAAAAACAGCATTATGTAAATGAGAAAGTGCCCATTCTTGTTCAAGGTCACGAACACAGATGGATTATAACCTTACCTGCTGTTAAAAGTAATAAAAGAGAGTGAAAACTAGATGTAAGCCTGCAATTTCTTCCTGTTCAGGAAAATACAATGTACAATAATGGAGTCTATGCGATAAGGAGATTTTTTTTTTATAAATAGCAGAATATAAATTGTAGCTCAATATAGGAAAAGTCTGTTCTGAATTCCCAGACACTGCTCTGCACAGCAGTGTTATGACAAGGGCTTGCACAAAGCCCTTGCAAGAGAGGCTGGTTGAAGAAACCAAACTCTCACTCAAACCACTCCACACTACCTCATAGGCGTGTGAGGCAGCAGCCCAGAAAAGCTCTGTCTAACCACCTTTAATTTTACTTAGAAGGCAGGTTTACAAGTTGTGCTCCACAAGGTCAGAGGTACCATCATCTGCACCAGGCAGAGGTATTTCGGACGCAGAACACGCTCCAGTGCACCCTGAGGAGCAGTGTGCTGATAGCTCAGGCTGGAGCAAAGCTGCAGCCTGACTGCCTCAGCTCAAACCACCACAGCTACACTCAGCATGGTTACAAAAACCCCAAAGAAAACACACCCCCCCCTCCAAAATAAACCCCCCAAATCAAACAAGCAAAAAAGCAGGGAGAAAGCCCAATGGCTGCAGCATGACTACCACATGTCACCCTCTGCAGCCCAGCCAGTGCTCTGGAAGGAGAGACAATATCTCAAACCTGCAGGGCCCTGAATGCATTCTCACAGCCCCACATCAATCCTTCTGTGCTGCCCCAAGCAGGGAACATTTTGCTCTCCACACAGGGCTGCTCTGCAGAGCACCCAGAGTATTCTCTATTTGAGCTGCTCCAAACAAGGTCCTGGCAGTTCTTCAGGTATGTGTGTTTGGAGTGACAACACAAAATGTTACTGATTCCTCCTGCCTGCACTGACACTGGGCAGACTGGCTTATCAATGATGTGATCTGAGGCATCTCTGCCAAACTTCAGTCCTCATGCAGGGTCACTGTGACCCAGTCTTATCCCTCCCTTTTTTTTTGTTTTGTTTTGTTTTTTGTTTTAACATGAATGGCAAATGTATTTTTACAGAAAAATACAGGAAAGGGAAAGCTCCAGTGCAGCCCAATCCCTACTTTTATTGACTTGTCTTTTCACTCCCTCCCTAGTCATCACTCTGTTCTCTTTTTCTTCCCCTCCAATTCTGACTCTGGCCTTTACCACACTTTCCAGAAAGGTTTTCCTTTCCTCCTCTCTTCCTTCTCCCATCTTCTTTTTCATTTCCATCTATTCTGATCTACAACTTAAAAAAACCCCCTGCCTTATCTGCTTCTCTCTTCCTTTTTCCACACCTCTCATGTCTTTGTTTTACTTCTGTAAGTCTCACCCTTTCTTGGTGATCTGCTGCTACCCTCCAGTCTCACAGACAACTTGCTTAGCTCTCCAGGTCCTCTGGCTTGCATCCCTACCTTCTTTGGGCTGAAGGCTGGGGAAACAGCTAATCCCCAAGAACCAAAGCTCATTGGAGCAGGAGAGGCAGTTTCCTAATTAGCAGAACATTAACTGTACACCTCCCATTCAGTTCAGGCTTCTTCACCCTGTGCAATGCTGATCTGGTAGCCAGCAATTTTAGGTAGGGTTGCTTTTTCTAAAAGTAAATTTTCAATCTGTAAAATTGTCTGAAATAAAGGATTTGAGAGAAAAAAGTTCTTCCTGCTTGCACTGTAAGAGTAATTATTGAAAGGAGCAGATGTTTACCTATGGATAACCATTTTATTAAATATGACATCAGTATTGTACCACTGAAGTTTTATTTATGGCCAGAGTTTTAGGGTCTACAGAAGCAAACTCTCAAATACTGATGGCTTTGGCATCTTTATTTATCTTAATACTTTTAAACATCTGAGTCTCAATATTTTGTTTTTCGTGATGATTCTGTTAAATAAAATGTTTTACTGTGGGTTTTTCCCCTGTAAAAAGTTATGCTTCTCTTGGGTGGTCAACAAATTCTCTACTTCACCAGCCTCAAAGGCATCTGAATAGGATTTTCATCATATTACCAAACTGAATGAGATATTTCACAATATTTTTTTAGGCAATGAGATTTCATCAAACATGTCAGTCACTAAGAATTGGCGTATCTCCATATTTCTCAGATTTGTTATTCCCATACTTCAGGCCAGCCTCTTAAATGTTATCCATTTTGCAGCCATCCTTGCACACAACAGCCTTCATCAAAATCACTGCATTCAGCTGTGTTCCTGGACGTTAGGGATTGCCCTGAAGATCTGGGGATTTCAACTGGAATTAAGGCTTGATTAAAAACCAAACCATTGCTTGCTCCATGTTCTTTTGTGTTGTTTTTTTTTTGTTTAGGGTTTTTTTTTTTTAACCCTTTGATATCTTTTGGGCTAACTCTGGCCCAGACTGGTTTTCCTAGATGCACAGAAGTTTTTATTCACTCCAGATTTCTACTGTCTGGAGAAATTCAGCTCATGCCATAGTTCCCCTCCTTCACTATCACTCATGAGACCATGGAAGCCATGGGATGATGACAGGACTAAGAGCAGGGCTGGGCAGAGTTTCATGGATCTGCACACACCAGGCTTAAGGGTGATAGGAAGAAGAAAACCAGCCCAGCTGCCCTGCCCCTCAGTGCAGACTGGGCAGCAGAACATCATTCCCTGGGGCAAGAGAGGCAGGGCTTGGACTTCACAGGTGTGAGGGGAGGAGACTCAGAGCAGCTTCCACCAGAGCCTGTCCCCACACTTGCAAATCTCAGCAAAGACATCCCTCAAGGCACCCAGCATGAAGAGGGACCTTTTCTTTGACCTGAAACTGTCTCCCAGTTATATTTTGAGCCCCTAAATTTTCAGTATTTCACTACCATGTGTACCAGTGCAGAAGAGCACATCTGCAGCCTCCTAGGATTAACATACAAGGTCCACCAGATCCAGTTTCATGACAAGCTGACCAAATGAAAAAATGGATTGATTCCAGAAAAACTCATAAACAACATTTTTCAGAGGAATAAAAGAACAGATTTATTATAATAAAGGGAAAGGAGGAAGCACTGTTGCAAGCAATGAGGACCTCCTGAAATACTAGGAAATTTTACTGTATGCTGTGTTGTGCAAAGTCACTCACTCCCCATCACAAAGAAGGAATTTATTTAAACATTCTGGGGAGGAGGCTGCTGGAAAAACTCGAGACATGAGATTCAGGGTTGTGGCACCCTGGTACAGCTGGCTGGCATAAGACTGGGAATAAGAACAAGGGATCCCCACATACTTCCAAGCTAGTATTTGACATGCCAAGCTTTGAGAACAAAATGATGTCTTCCAGCTCTCCAGCATGGAGTGTGCTGCCAGACAGGAATAGACCCTTTCCATCTCATCCAATGGGATCTGCCAATTCCGCCCGATTGGAGTGAAGGCTGACGGATATTCAGGGGGATGAGTGACAGTTCAGTAGGAAAGGACTGACTGAACAGTTGTATGTGACTTCACTCATCTGCTTGCAGCATATCACTTATCACGATGGTATTTAGAAGTCTCCCTGGCAGGGGTCCCATACACCCATTCATTTGAAATCTTAAAAGAAAAAAAAATAGGAACAAGGTATTCACTCGCTATCATGTAGAATTAGCTGGGGTTTTTTGCTGGCTTCTTTACCTCACAAAAAGCTACAAAGGTGCTTTTATTTTAACGTAAAACTGAAAGCTGTTGACAGTTTGAAAGACTGTCTCTTCTTCTGTTGGGAAGAAAACGGTATCCTCCAGGTCATTATTAAAAAACTTGACTTTGGATGCGAATGGAAGAGCTAAATTAAATTGCTTTACAAGCAGAGCTCACCTATTCTACACAGTCATGTAATGAGGTATATACAATAAAGATAGCATGATTTTTGTGTAATATACTCAACTACAGATCATACGTGCTCATCTGGATGAATTAGTGTAAGACCCCTGCTTGGCTCCCTCCCCTGACCACTGCTGTTGCCAAAGTACACAGTGATTAATGTGCCCTTCAGCAAATGAGATGGGCTCTGTCTGATTGTATTAGTTCCTGTTCATTGGAGTAACTGAGCATCAATCACGTTCTAATCAGAGCTCACGTATGTTGATTATTTTTGTGAACAGCCTCGCCATCAGGTTCCATCATAGCCTAGATTAACTTCTTAGCAATGAAAAAACTTAATGAAAAGTGTTTTCACCCAAATAATAAACACACTTTCATTTTTAGCTGGACAATCCTGCCACTTTATATTGTCATTATAGCTTTGAAGTCTGCAAAAGATAAAAATAATATGTTTAGAACTGCAGTTATTCCTGTTATGCTGATAGATTAATAACCTAAATACTGCAGCATCTCTTTGGAGTACAATTGTCAATATTCATATTTTACTTTTAGTAATAGTCCTTTTTTAAAAACTGCATACCAAAAGGATAGAATTAAGTGATCTTACTGTTCAAATGAACAGTTCTTTAAGAGGTACTAGTACTTAAATATTATTTAAATTTTGATCCACCAATAAAAAAAATCTGTTAGTGAGTAGCAATACTTGCCATAAGCAAGGAGCTCAGAGGGAATTGAAAGATGGGCATCAGTTCTGATCCATTTGACTCTTAAAAAGAAAGAACTAAATGAAAGAGAGCCCTTTTCTTTTGTCAAATGTTTCCAGCTCCTCTACTCAAGAGTTTCTTACAATCAAGAGCAGCACGTTGTGTTTAGTGACGGCTTTGGTAATTGCGCATGACTAATAACACCTCAGTGTCTGGGCAGTACAATAAATGAAGCCCTCACAATCTAATGTTCCCACTTAATAATTACTCTCTGCATTGATCTTTCTGATCTGTCAAGTAGGAATGAAAATATTACACTCACTTTAAACCCTGATATTGAACAAGAATTCTATTATTACGAGGCAGCAATCCAGAGAGTGGTCTTACCACACTAATGAGAACAGCAGCACTTCATCTGACCAGAGGAGAGAAACTCTAGGCCTGGGAGTGAGTGCCTGCCCATCCTGCACAGTGCAATTGGAATTCCCATCAAGGACAAGCAAAGTGTTTTGAAAATACCAGAAAAGTCTGGGATCTTTTTCAAAGTTTCACAATATCTACATGATTTGAATGCTCTGTTGTTCTGTGCCAGATTTAGTCAGGAATCAGCACTGTCAGTTTTCCAATAAATGCTCTAAATTTTGTATTTCTAGTAGGGTCAAACTCAAGCAGTAACCACACTAAGAAAACCCTCTGCTAAAACACCCATTCATGTATGGGTTTGGGAGTTTTAGAGAAAAGCCCCAAACCCAGGATCTTCCCCTAAACCTTCTGTGACTCATTCCCAATCTGTGATCACACCAAAACCACAACAGCTGGTGCCCAAGTTGCAATGAGAACAACCTGGGAAGTATTTTGCTCAGTGTAGTCCATCTACGTAATTTTAAATAGCCAGCAGTTTGTATCACAGGGGATACTCCATGCTGAGTTAATCCTTGTCAGAAAACACATCGCTGTGGCATGCAGGTAACAGAGATAATAGAACATATATATTTTGATTCACACAATGAATGATACAAGGTAAAATTTTCATTTCTTAGAAAGACAGAATCTTTCCATTGGGTAGCTAGAGGAACTGGGCAAAGGAAAGTAGTCCAAAGAGAAGGTGCTCCCTACCCAGTGTACAGAATAATACTTAATCTGCATTTGTGGAACACAGGACTAGAAGAGAGCTTGTTCTGCACTTCCAGGTTCAGACACTTGTAATTTTAACCAATGTCACATATAACTGCTTTCACAAATTTCCTGAGCACCATTATCAGAACAGTTTGGTTTCTTGTATCTCTACCTCTCATGATGGGAAAACAGCTTGTCACTGTTTGGGCAGGTATGAGCTACCTCTGATTTCCAGGTTATAATTGACACTGCTGACACTCAACAGTGCTTGCTATTGTGTCATTATCATTCACATTTAGTTTAGCTAGATCCTCTTCCTCCCTATGTATATGCCCTTGGTATACCTACTACAAGCAAGTAAAATCTTGGCTTCTCTTTTGCTAAGTTGATGAAAACCAAAATCCTGGCCTCACTTCTTTAGAGCAGCTGTCCATCTGCTCAATTAGTTCATCCACCTTGGAGATGAGGGACATGAAATGTGTAAATGCAGTTCAAAGGTCTTTGAACGAGAGCCCAACATAATGTCACCACTACTCCATTCTCTGCTGGATATCCCAGACTTACCCATTCAAGGATCATATTTGCCTTTTTCACAGATGTCTCAGACTGCCTGTTTCACAGTCCTTGCCCACTCCAGGGTGGGCAGGCCTGCTTCAATACAATGAGGCAGGCTGTTTTTCCCAAATGAGAAGCTGAGCTGAAGGAGCAGTTCCAGGCTCAGTGCCAAACTTCTGCCTCTTGGCTCCTAGCTCTGCTGAACCAGGAGTCACTGTGTGTCACTCAGTATTGGCTCCTGTGCTCTCTTTCACATGCATTTTGTAGACTGCTAATCCCTTCCACAGTCACCTAGCATATGAATGTCCCTGGGAGTTGTTTCCAACTGGTAAGATGAAGGTTTGTGTTCTTTTTTAACTAAAATCCCCACCTTGCATTATTCCCTTGGATTTTATCCATTTTTATTAACCCAGTCCTCTTGGCTGCTCGGCTATTCCTGTACAATATTCCTACTCCACAAAGTGCTGCCACCATTTACTAACATGATGGCATTAGCCCACTCCATCCTTGCACTCTCTGACTTGTGCCACTATTTCTCACTAAAATATTCAACAAGATATGTCCAAGACAAAAACAAGGACGTCTCCACCAGTGCATAGGGAAAGGGACTGCTCTGATGGAGGAGGTAATCAGAAGTTAATTTGCCAGCAGTTTGCAGAGAATCAGTGGGTGCCTGTGATGGTCCTTCCTCTCCCATTTCCAGTAAATGAACTGAATTTCTGAGGCAGCTCATGTGCAAATACAGCACCACATAAGTTTCCTTGTTGTGTTGGTGGGATTGTGTGAGTTGGCATCATTCTTTTTAACTTCTGCAGGCTTTTTATGATTGGTGAAAATGGACATAACTTGAGGGTTTTTTCCCCTACAGCGTGAGGCAAGGTTATCAATCCAAATCTCGTATCTAAGGCAGTCAGAGCCATCCAAACATCTCCCATCAACCCAAACACTGGTGTGTGATTCTGTACATTGATGTGGAAAATGACCACTTTTGTTTTGTTCCCCATCATATGGGAGGTCTTTTGCTAAATGAGGACAGTGATGGACAGAAGGATGGATTGATTACCTGTCTGATCCATTCCATGCACATTCAAACTTGTCAAAGATGCAGTCGTTTTCATACAGGGAACATAACTTGCTTCTAAGGTAATCATGGACCTGTTTTAAAGAAAATAATTGTTATTCTTGAAATCAAAGGAAATATAAAACTCCAAAACCAGCCTTTCACTCTCTGCTTTATCTCCCACGTTCACATTCAAATATGCCTCACAGATTAGTAGCTCTGCAGAAGCTACTGTGTTTAAACTCTGAAGAAGCTAACTGCACTTTTGCACAGCCCAATTACCCAGGTGCTGCAGAATTACTGTTGCAGGAAGGCACAAAACATGCTTCCCTCAGCAGGCTGCAGACCACCCCTCTTCAACATATTTGTTTCCTGCTTCGGTGACTTTCTCAGTGCTAGTCTAATTCCCAGAGACATTTCACCAGCTGATACCCTAGATGTGCTAATTAACGTGCAAGAAATCTAATTTAAATAGCAACAAAAATGCCATATTCCAAGATAAGTGGACTCTCGCTTATGGCAGAAAGAACTTGGCTCTATTAAAAGAACCTCTGTGGTGTTACATTTATTTTTGCAAGGTATTTCAGGAGCCAAATACAGTACAAGGCTGCACAGGCTGCAAATAAGAACACTAAATGAACCCAAGGATTCCTGCTATTTGGCTGAGACTTAAAAACAACATTGTAAACTCTCACTTACTAGAAAAGTGGGACTACCCAGCAGAAGATCTCTCTCCTCCAGGCCACATATCTCTGCTGAACAAGGATTATCATAGAGATCTCATGCAAACTGTTTCAGTCTTTTGCTGAATTTGATTAGTTTTCCTTCTGAATGATTAGGCTTATTCCATAAGGAAATAATAAGGCAGAAAATCCCTGCCTAGATGAATTTACTAATGCACTTCCACTCCTGATATTTTCTTCTAGCTGCTGTAGAAACTGTGAAACAAAGATGTGTAGGTGACCTCTTGCAGAAACACACCAATCCAATGGCCCAGGGGCATCATTTAGCTCTGCCATGCTGGGGTTACAGGTTCTTGCAAGTCCAGTGAAATTGTTCCTGCTCATGGATGCTCAACATCCTCCTCTGGCATTAGGACACAAACATTTCTTCTAGTAAAATAACTTCTATCAAGATCAGAGGAGGTGCAATGACCTCTCACTTATATTTTCTTTAAACTGACCCATTTTTGATAATCAAATTGTACAGTATCCAAAGAATATTTGTAATGTAAGGTTATTAAGGATTATAAATTTTAGTTATGGATCCATTTCCATTAATAAATGAAAGAACGCTGAACTGTACATTAACAGATAATGTCTTATACAGCAATTACTTGGCAAATGGCAGATTGCAGATAGAACATTTCACTATTAAATGTATTTACCCTCATGGTGAGCAATAGGTCAGAACACTTTTATTATTGATGCAGTTTCTTTCACTCTCTGTAATTTAATCCTTTCCTTTTCTCCATACTTAAAACCTTTTCATGTCAGCAGTGTAATTTGCTACAGAATTGGAATTCTTTCCTCTGTCATGTTTGTGAGCTCCCAGTACTTGGAAGAAATAGGTTGGGCAAGGCAGAAGGAAGTGGATCACATTTGCCTCCCTGACTGTCATTTCTAGGTCTTTCTCTTGTTACCATTTCCAGCAGCCATCTGTCATGGCCACTGTCACATACACACCCTTTGCAAAGTGTGTCCAACTCCACAGCTTGGAGCTGTGCCTTTCTATCAGCTCTGTCAAAAAGCATTTTGCAATTCCTCTCTCAGATGTCTTACCTTGTCAAGACTGTCAGACTCACCCTGGTGCCTTGGAAAACCACCTTGTTCTTTATGTGGACTTTTTGATTACCACATTTGAACACATTCAGACCCTCAGACAGACTAAGAAAAACTAACTGGAAGAAATACCTAATTTTCACTGTTTGCATATGCATCTATCACTACCAACTGAGGGTAAAATCAGATTTGCCTTGTCTGTTACACATTGTTCTTACTACATATCAACAGTACTTGAAAGCAAACCAAATTAACTCCTAATTAATTCCTAAGGACTTCCTTTACTTCACTGCAATGTTTTAGGTCTGACCCTCATGGAATTATCTAGCAATTCTGTGCTCCAGACTAACACAGCAACACAGGGAGCTATTTTACTGAGACTGAACAGACACAACCAGGAATTGCACTGGTAAGCGACACATTTGTCCAAATCCCTATGCTACAGACCCTGCCAAAAGTGGATCAAGCTATTTTCAGCTATGAATGGGCTCACCTTGCTGCTCCTAAGGCTCCTGCTGGGGTAATTCACCTGGCAGCATCAGCAGAGTAACCTGTTAGGCAGGGCTGCCTTGCAGCATTCAAGCACAGGCCATTCCTCTGCTCTCTTAGTGCTGTCCAGTGACCACACTCTGCCCTTTTTGCTTTTGTGTGAAACAAACAGGAGAAAATCATGTTGAAACATTGTCTGCAGATAATGTGTTCAGCAGGGCTGCAGCAGCTGCTGTAGCATTCTTTGAGCCACAGCACGGATATGAAAAAGCACCTGCATGAGGAATTAATTTTGGTTTGTCATTTTTTAATACTAAAATTGTAACCTGATAATGAAGCAGTACAGTTATGGACTCTGCTCTTTATTACAACTCGGTGGGAAATCTCCTGTTGTGACCCTCACTGTTGCAGCTAGGCAATATCAAAGTGGCTACCATGCAGTGGATGAAATGAGAAATTCAATCTTTTAATGAACACCTTTTAATCTTTTAATGATATACTTATCATAATTATGTGGATACATAACAGAAAATGTTAGGTTTATTTGTTGCCTTCCAGTGATCTACCACAAAAAAGTGTTTTGAGAAATTGTCAAGTTTATATATGAAATTTAGGTATGTGAGAGAGAGAGATACCTCTGAGACAAATTATTTAAGAGAGTAATTTAAACCACTTTTTCTTAGAACAGAATTCTCTACTCTGCATGAGGATAAAAACATGAAAAGTTCTCAGAGCAGCTTGATCACATGAATCCTATGGAGTCCTGTGCTATTGGCTTCCCAAGGCCCCCAGAGCTCCAGATTCTCTTTTAGTCCACTGCAATGCTCAGCTACAGATCTGTATATTCTTTACAAGGCACTGGATAAATATTTGAAAATGGAAGGTCATAGGTAGGTTTTAAGTAAGGCAGTAAAAACACAGTTACAGTTTGCTATATTTTGTTATATAAGGGGTTTTGTTGTTGTGGGTCTTGTCTTTTTTCTCTTTTTTCTATAAAGTTCTGACTGCAATTAACAGTACTCATTTTTTCCATCTCAGCATGAAGAAATATAACTTTTTAATTGGCCCTACTGCTGGGTGTCAGACTGATTTAAAAGTGGCCAGCTTGTTTCACAGCTGCTGACATGAGGAAATAAAAGCAGGTGTCAAAATCAAGACAAACAGGTTGGCTTGACCAGCTATTCCTCCCCAGGGACAAGGCTGCCTACTAAATTAGCATAGGTATAAAATAATGTATTACCTAAGTTCCCAAAAACCAGTATTTTATTCTGTTATATAAAACACAGTCTCGCCCTTACCCTCCCACTCCATTTTCACAGCATATCAACATTTCTAACACATTTAGCATTACAAGCACTGCCATTTTAAGAGCAAACCCAATTCTGTAGTCTTAATGGTAAAGAGGCTCAGACTTTCCAATATTAACACATTGAACAGGGAATACTATCCATCAAAATGTAATGGGTGCATTGAAAAACATTGGTGCATTGAAAAACTCTGTCTACTAAATGCCAGCTAACAAATACTGGAAAACTTTGTTTGTTTTGACAAGAAATGCTACCAAATTCTCATCATGTTATTTTAAAACCAATCTTAATTATATTTACTGTGAGTTAATGCATCCCACCTGCCATTATTTAGACAGAGAAAGCAAGGGATGGATCCAGCACTGTCACAGGATTGTCTCTCAGTTAGCAGCACAAGCCAGATGAATGGCATTTTTCCTACTTTGCATACACTTTTTTAGGTAACATAACAGGTTTTTTCATACTGCATTTTCATAGCGAGGAGTTTCTGTGTCACAGACACATTTTCCTTCTTCAAGCCAGAGTCAAAAAATGTAAGCTCAGCCCTCTATTGCCAAACATAACAGATGTCAGAGTACAAACTTAGCTCTGGCTGGAGCCACTGGCATTTTGTCTGGATAATATCTCAATGAATTCAGGCAACCAGATGTGTCTGTCTGGCATTTGTGAGCTGCTGTGTCAGTGGTGATGCCAGGGTTTAACACAGATCACTTCTAGAACTAGGCACAAGGGAGAAATGCACAGATCAAGTTGTAAAAAGAAGTTCTGAAATGACACAGGTGTAAACTCTCAGCAGTCTCAGCAGGAGCAGAGTGCTAAGCAACATACAAAATCTTTTGCTCAGTTACTTTTAAATGTTAGCAGTGAGATACATCCCTTGAAAGCAAATGCCAAAGTGAAGAGATGATTTATCTTATTAGAAGAATCGTTTCTTTGGAAGATTAGAAGAATCTTTCTCTTTGGAAGAGCCCAATCCACAGGGAGGGCTACCTTGACTCCCCAGCCTTTATACTTTCTTACTAATGCTGCAATTGCCCTTTTCTGCTGCATGGAAGGCACTGTGAGGATTTTAACCACCTTGACTAATTCTCTTAGCTTGCTGCTCCTCAGATACAGTAATGAGAAGTTTACAGAAATATCCAGTTTTTGAACAGTGAGATCCTTTTATAATGTTGCATTTTAAGACACAGGAGATTCCTACCTGGTATGTTTCTACAGGCTTTGTTTCCATGTTCAGATCCCAAACCTTGACAGTGAGGTAATCTCTTGTAAGCATGTATCTACCACTGTGACTGAATTTGACATCTGACACTGAAGAGATAATTTCTGAAAAAAATGATCTGTTACTGGGGTCTTCTGGTTCTTCATAAACTGTTAAAAAAAAATAAAGAAATGAGACAAAAGTCAGAATTATATAAAAAATGCTCTGTTATACAATCTGAAGTGTGCATTTCTTGTGAAACCTGTAATTCAATCTACCAAGCAACAAAATACAGAATTAACTCTATGTCCAGCACTCCATTTATTCTTTTAACTTTATATAAAAATACAACTGCAAGCTTTAAACATTACAATAATTAATGCTTGGACTGAAAGCATGACTTTGGGAATTATGCCAATGCACTGGTTCGGTGACTGCAGATACCTACAGCAAGGCAGGTCATGCCTTGGCCATGCTTTCTGGGGTCTGCACACCCTGTTTCCCGACATAACCAAAATCCAGGTGTCCTGTCACATGAGAGGTGTGTACATGTGGTCTCACAACAGTCCTGGCATCCCTGGGAGAGGTGGCTACTCAAAGCCTGCCCTGCTTGCCAGAACCAGCTGGCTACCCACGTCTGAAGGCATCTGAGACAAAGCACGGGAATTTTAAAAAGCAATTGTAAATTGCAATTACCTCTTCCTGAGAGGTGAGCATAAAATAGACAGTGGTTTACCATGTGGATGCATGAGCTATGTAGTTGATGTGCAACTGCTGACAGTTGTGGAAAGCACTGAACTCCCTGAATGTGATGGTCAGCAGTGCTGTGAGATCTGACAAGGCAGCAGATCATGAAATATTGCTTACACGATGTTCATACATGAAAATCCAGCTCTTTTAGCTGTCAGATTGGTCATCCCTGTTCAACTGTACATAAGAATGATACTGGATGACTGTAGCTCTACCTTACAGGTGCCTAGAGCAACTCTGCTGTCTTTCTGCAGATATCTGTGGCTCTGTCATCCAACTGACCTCTATGGTGAACTTGAGTAGAAAGTCAGGCTTTCAGGATCTTTTAACTGTCAGCAAAATCAGTAGGGTTTTTGGACCTATGCCTAGAATATTCTTTGAAAATAGGCAATTTAATGAATGTCACTTTCAAGTTTCAAAAGCAGGTGAAGAAAAGCCATGTGATGAAACAAGAAAACACGCTGAAACTAGAAAAACTTTTTACTGTCAGTCAAAGTTTTTTGTATAGTCCACTGGAACATTTCTCTCTCAATTATTTTATCCATTACTATGATTCAGACTGTTGGAAGTAAAAAGGTTAGTTTCCATTAGGTGAAATAAAGTTCTGCTGAAAGTTAAGGGTGAGTACGTGGGTGAAGTATGTGGGGTAATGCAAAAAATTATGGGCAATTTTCCTTGGGGGTGGGCAGCAGAATGCAGCCAGGCATGCACATGAGAATAAGGTCTATATTTAAACAGGCACCACACATCTAAATGGTAATGAACTACCTCAAAAAGGGGAAAAAACTTTTCTTTTCAGATAGACTGTAAATTAACAACTTTAAATAGCTCTTCAAAATTTTGCCTAGACATTCTGCAAAGCACGGATTTTGTAATTATCCTGTCAGATTTTCAAGAGAAGTCTGATGAGCACAAAGCAATTATCATTTCTCATACCTCTTCCTTTTAATCTGTCCAAACTATAGACTTGGCTGGCAGGAATTTCATCCTCCTAATTATGATGTGAAGCTGCTATTAAAACCAGGAAAGAAAAAAACAAAACCCACACTATCTGAGCTACACCTTCATTTATAGCTTAGATATATTTTCTTGGCCCTATGTGGCTCATCCAACTCCCAGTGATTAGAAGAGGAGTGATATTTGTACCTGAATATTCTGTATTTTGTTAATTAATGAGATTAAGCCATTTCATTCTTTATCTGCCCCATTTATCGCTTTTCTGTGTTTACTGTATTAAGTATTAGAAAGACTTAGATTAATTAACTGTGGAACTAACAGAGGCATGAAAGTCTCGTGTCACTACAGAAAGATAGAAGTAGAAATTTTAGTAGCAGCAATTCTTTGGAGATAGTTTCTCCAGTCAGCATAACCAACACAGGAAAATTGCTACAGGAAATTAAAGAGCAGCTCCCAGTGAAAAGAAGAGAAAGCTTAGCAATTCCCAGCATCTGCCTGAGCAACCAGAACAAGTTCCTGGGACTTGGCTATTTCTGGTTTAGCATCAACATAAGGTTGTGCACATACTGCAAAAAACCACATTTTTCCTTCAGTTTGGCTAATGCAAGTTGAGTAATTTGAGACAGAACAGCAGTGAAATGACAGCCTTGTGACTTTGACTGCAGGCAAGCAATTCAAACTCAGCCCTGACCTCTCCAAGCTGATAGGAAAAAACCATGGGTCCAGCCCACTGTTTCCAAAACACATTTTCTGTTTATTACTGTTCAGACTTATCTTTTGGAGGCTGCTCTTATGCCAAGGAGCAATCAGTACCTGAAACACGAGACTTCAAATCTAGCTTACTTTTCTATATCTAAATAAATCCTGTTAGAGCTGAAATTGACTGACATTTGATTACAGATTTGATTATATTCGTTGATTAATTTAATCATTAATCTCTTAATAACTAACAGTTGCCATGAAAAAAGGCATTTAACGTTCATTACTATTGTTCTTGATAATGGTCACAGAGCTAATTATGTGAAAGACACAAAGTTACCTGTCGAGCTACCTAATGAACACAGGAATCACAAATGAGGTGATGTGTTGAGTTCTCACATGACACTTGCTCAGACTTAATGACCTTGATGACAGGACTCTGGCATGGAGAAATATAATGGGATTACAGAGGGAAGGGGAGCATATCTCTGAGTACAGCCAGTGTTTAAAGAGGAACCTGCCAGGAAGACATTGCTCCTGCCCCTTATGCCACCAACAGACACATGGGTAAACTGGGAAGTCTGCTTAGGGACATAAAAATGCTCAATTCCTTTCTGCATAGCTTCCTGCTCACAAGTTAAAAACCACAGTAGCTTCTCATGGAAGTCCAGACTTTGTGGAGAAGGATGGGTTCGTTGAGGGATACTTGCCAGAGCACTGTTTTCCTGAATCCTGGAGAAAATCTGTAGCATAAAAATATGCTGCTTCTTTCTTAAAAGGAAGTGCCATCTGCTGAAAAGCAAACTCCCATCCCTTGTGAAAAATATTCTTGTCTCCTTGTGAATTTCTGTGAGCTAATGCAGTATGGAGACTCTCCTTTTCCAGCAGATAGGAAAGGCATCTCTAAGGTGTGCATTTATCATGCAGATGTCTAGAGTTTAAGAAAAAAAAGGCCAGGAACAGCAAGAGTAGGTGGAAAAGTAGTGTGTAGGTGTACAGCAGGCGTCCAACTCACAGCTTTCCCCCAGACACTGCCCAGAAGAGAGAACTCGGGCAGTAGCTAAAAGAAGTGTGCTGCACTAACACCCTGTGGCTGTCATCTGCATTCTGGGGGTCACAGGTGCTGCCACCTCACCTTCCCATTAACATGGGCCTGATTCCACACACTTGAAACTGGTATCTATTGGACAAGATAAATCCAGTAAAGAAAAACAAAATCCAACCCAAAGTCATTTGCAAGTTCAATTCTAAACAAGCAGCTGGGCAGAGCTTTAATCATTGCAGGGTGTAAATCTTGGCATATGTGAACTTTAAAAAATATTAAAAATAATGCTAAAATTGTCTTATATGGTGGGTGCAGTGTCACATTCTGATGTAGCATACAAAATCCTGTATTCCTCCCGAAATTATCACGAGAAGGAAAACTTGAAGATGAACACAAATCTGCTCCACAGATCTGGTAAGAAATTCCAGCAGTCATAGGATAAAATTATAAACAGCTTTAAACACTCGTTCTCTCTAGCAGAAAAAAAGCATTGTTTTCTTTCTGCTTATGAACAAGTAAATAAGTAATAACTTATTAAAGGGGTTTTTTTGGGTTTTTTTAGAGGATACTGTTTATTTGTATCCTGTCCTGAAAACTTCTGATTTTATAGCATGGTCGTTACTTAGATTTAAATTATTGGAAATCCTGTACCATGAAATAACTCTCTCCCTCCCTCCAAAGACAGCCAATGGACATAGAAAATCATCCAGTTCCTGTTCAAGGGTCACAGATACAAAGGGATGAAGACAGCTTTGGCAAGCATGGAAACAGAGGCAGGGTGGTTACTGAGAGGGAGAACACCTTAGGGACCAGGGCCAACAAAGCTGGGGGAACACGACAGGAAAAACAATTCTTCACTTTTATTATACGAGCTAGCAAACAGTCTGCATCTAGACTGAATTAAGAATTTATTACAGATAAACCTCTGGGTGACACAGGTGCACAAACAACAGGTGTATTTCAACTGGATCTGGAAACACCAGCGGTTGATCCAGTAATCCCTCACTGGGCTTTAATTTCATAAACGCAGAAAACAGGTTCAGTCCCAGGACAAATAATTCATCACTTCAAGTAACACCCTATTGAATTCCAGATCCCAAATGAAAATGGCTGCAAAACCTGATTAAAATATATTGGAAAACAGTACTTTGAAATGTGCAGAATTTCACTGGTCTTGACAGACTAGCCAAAGTAAGAAAAGGAACAAGAACCAGTATGTTTCCCTAACAGCTGATACATAAAAAAATTTAACCAAAAGAACAAATTATTTAACTATACTCTCAATATTTTTAGATGGCAAATTAGTACTATTCCAGGGTCAGCTGTGATTTGCTCTACCACATATATTTCACCAAGTTAAGCATAAAAACCATAAACTAAATTTCATTTAAACTTCTAGGAAAATTCAAATTTTTAAATTTTTTTAAGTACATGACACCTGTTACTAACATTCAACACAAAAAGCATTTTTTCTGTGCCATTTAATTCAAGAAATGCTACACCTTGAGCTAAGCATAGTTCTGGGCTTATCTCTAACATGGTAGAGATCTCAAGATGACACAAAAATGGGCAATAAAAATGACCACAAGTACCAAATTACTTCCATGAAATAAATAGCTAAATAGACTGGGATCTCTCAGCCTAGGAAAGACTGAGGGGGTTGTAATTAAGCATGGCATGGGAAGGATGAATGAGGAATGACAGTACACTTTGTACACTGTCTCTTCCAATCAACAAGTAGGGGTCACCGTGTGAAACTAGGAAAGGGTAAGTAGAGAGAAGATGGCTCTTCATACTATGCCTAATTAAACTACTAAAGACTTTACTGAAAGATATTGTCTATAGTAAAAATATACACAGGTTCAAAAGTAATTACAAAAATTCAAGGAAAATAACCCCCAAGCATCCATTTCAGTATTGTTAAATGCAGTAAGTTCACTTCCACTAAGGTCCCTGAGCCTCAAGTTTCCAGCTGCAAATTGCAGAGGGTAAAGATTATACACTTAGTCTGTTCTTACATTTTCTGCTGCTGTTGCTATTGCCAGTATCAGTCAGAACACTGGGCTACAAGGAGCTCTGGTCTGCCCATGTATAGTCATTTTTATGCACTGTTTAAAATCTGTTTTAGGATTTCATACGAAAGAGTTCTTGAGTTCATTCTAAGTGAATCAACTGCAAGCTTCCATTGAAATTCATGGTCTCTTTATGCCTTTTAGCTTCATTAGTCATGATAATAATTTGATTTACCATTATTATTTACTCTATCTTTCACTATCTCTGAATGTTTTATTGTTTTGCATTAAGCCAATCCACTGACACATCCATTTCCCTTGGAAATTCTCTTTCAATAATAGAATATTCTGCTAATGTGACAATCTTGCCTTCTTGGTCTATGCTGATTAATATGGTTATACATGAGAGGGAGTTTTTGAAACAGCTTTCATAAGCAATCTAAAATACAATTATTTTGTGAGACACATTTGTTTAACATTTTATACTACCATAGCCTGTAGCTGCTTATTCTGTTTTAAACTAAAAAGAAGTACCTTTTTACATTTCAATTTTCTACTTGCTTTTATATAATTCCAAGGGGCACCTCTTTGTGCCCTGGTCACTTACACATCATTTTCCTTCTTTTACTCAAAGCAAATTTCTGACCCTACCTCCACACCACAAGGCTGAAATTTCACCTACAGTACAGCATTCCTTTATTCAATGCCCCAGTATTAAAACTAGGCTTCTCATCAATACCCCTAGAGAGCACGGCTTTTAAAAGTGGAGCCTCAAATCAATATTTAAGAATCTGTTTTACCATCTGCACTGAGTTGCTGCAGCTTGTCACAAACCACAAGGGACAGTGCATTAGTGCTGAAAGGCAAAGCCAGATCAATAGCTAAAGATCAGTGGGTGGGAGCTTCACTACAGAGTTGCTTGGATTAATATAACTTTGCCAGTGAGTTTGTTAATAAAGAGAAATGGTGCTAAAGAGAGAAAAGGAACTGAAAAAACACAAAGCCAATCTAGAAGATCAAGCCTCTTTAAACCTTGGTCTCATAAAGACTTATGTGCATGTTTAATGCCACGTGTTGTGAGCAATCCCATGGAGTTAATGGGACATAAAACTACTCCTGCTGTACAGCCAAAGTGATGTGTAAGTCTTTCTGATCTTGATATATAAGATTAGTGATAAGTGGGTTTTTTCTCCCCCAGTGAAATAAGATCTTGAAAGCTGCTTTCATGAGACATTAAAAAGCAGTATTTGCTGCTATTTAAAAAAATTAGGCAAACAAGACAGGAATTTTAATAGACTGAATAATTAAATCAATCTTACAGCAATTATTTGCTTTATCTATGTGTGGTTGGGGGAGAGGGGTTAATGAAACACCTCTTCAATCATAAATCATTTACCATTGCTTCAGGCTTCTCTCTTTCCTCCAACTATTTGATAGCTGGAAGTATATAAATCAGGTTTTCTTCTTCCTCAGATTTAATTTTAACATATCTTGCACAACTGGAGGAAATACTATATAGACATAATTGCATTTCTGTAGAAACATATTCGAATTTTCATTAGCCATGTTTTAAATGTCTTTATTATACATTCATCCAAACTGTGCAGAATGGAAGCTTTGGAGCCAGTGCTGAAGGCAATCTGTTACCAAATTTCAGTGGGATTCCTGCACAAGGAAAGATCCATTCCAGGATCTTGTTTAGCATGCATGAAATTGTAGTAACAGACCTTTAGTGACAGTCATAATTACAAAATTATCAGGATATGGGCACATTTTTTCATTGGGGATACAAAATCAGCAATGCATATACGCCTTTGTAGTGCATGTTTAAAAATAAATCCAGAGTTAGGATAAGGACAACAAGCCTTCATCAAGCATGGGGTCAAATCATTTTAGAAGCTCAGATAAGTTTCACTCCTGTCACATGAAACCTTGCAGATTTTGCCTGAAGTGGACATCACTTTGACAGTGGCCTCCCAGTGCACAAAGGGAGAGTGATGACTGTCTCTCTCTCAGATGATAACCTGACATGAGACCAGATGCAGAAATAAAAACCGTATTTTAGATGTAAGGCTCACACAGAAGAAAAACAAGTTGTCTCTTTTTCAGTCAGACAATAAGCATCATTCATTTGGAAAGGTCAATATTAATTAGCAAATCCAGCAGGGATAGTCTGTCACAGGCTTTTTTGTGCATCTGGTTGTTCTCTGTTGCAAATGAAAGATAATCCATATTCAGTCAGAGGTCTGAAAGCTGTCTTGTTTCTGAAATTCCAACCTGCTTTAAACAACTGGTAAATATAATTGATTTAATTTTAAAAATTCAACATGTTTAAGTAGATTACCCTTGATTTCTGTCTGGGCTGCTTCCATGGTTCTGAATTCTTTAAAACCAAATGTAATCTCAAAAAAGCCCAGCAGATAACCCGATTGAGTTACATGCCTGACTGACAGGACAGTGGTATTTATCCTTGGGGAAAGACTGGCATTTCTTTCAGGCCTGGATTTCAAATAAAAATATGGAAAAGGATTCTCAATGGAAAAAACACCCCCTTCATCTTTGGGTGGCACCTCTGAGTCACAAACCAAACCTGGAATTCACTCTGCATTGCTCTGAAGACTATTTTATACTTTAGGATACTGATTGTCCAACCCATGGGATTGGGATGCACCAGCTGAGATGCTTTGCTCTGTTCAGGGACAGTCCAGGGAAGATGGGCTGGGATTGTCTGTCACCTAGAAAGGCTTCCTTGGTCAAAGGGAGGAGGGCTCTAAGTGGCTCCTGCCACAGACCCAGAGGTCAGGAGCTTGAGAAGTCTGTCTGGAGGACAGAAAGCACCAACAAATGGTGACAGAGGCTAACTATGTATAACCCCAAAATCTGAGTTTTCAAGATCACCATGGCAGACAGAGCAATAATCTTGAAACTGCAGCTCCTCTTTCCTTGAAGTATTTTGCTGTAAACTTTGCACATGGGTAATGGACAATTAGAAATAGGGTTTTACTCTACAAATACATATGAAGAAATGAATACTAAAAAAACCCTTAAAGCAACATACAGAATTTAAATAAATTACTACTTCTGAAGTATGCAATGACTTTAAGATGTTAAGGCTATTGCATGAAATATCAATAGGAGTTATGCTCGAGTGACTTAAATTTCCATATTGCATAACTATACAGTTTATATTTACCATTTAATAATGGTTTTAATAATTCTGATGAACTACTGAAAAAGCTCTTCATTTCTTTCTGACTTCACATGCTGAGTTTTCTTTAGCTGACTGCTTTATTATATGATTTGTTGAAGCAGCCATATGCACCCATCTAGCCTACAAGCTGTTTGGAATAATGATATTAACTTAGTGGACATTTATGAGGAATTCTGAACACAGTATTAGCAATAAAAAATAAAAACCAAATTAGCAACTATTTGTTAATTGAAGAGTTGCATATTATACTGCTGTAACTATATTTTTAGTCAGGATGTTCTTACTGCAACAATATCCCTGTGCTTGTCTTCCTTGTCACCTGAACCCCTTGCATGAGAATTTATGGAATTTGAGGTGGGGGTTAATTCTTTTATTCCTTCAATGTTCCCAGCCGACTGCTCTAACAATGATACTTTTGCTGCTGTCACAGATTTCCATATACTGCCTTTTTTCTACACTGCAGTGCCATGCATATTGCCTGATGACACCTCAAAGGCAATCTCTGGGTGTGTTGGCAAGTGCACTATTTATGTGAAAGGTTCCATATTATTTAAATGAATTCCCTATCTGTTGCTGCTCAAGTCTGACTTTCATATCTGTTTTAAATCTTTACCTATAAAACTGTGGACTGCAAGAACACCTTCCTTATTCCCACCCCTCTGATATTCTGAACAAGCAGGGACATTCATCTCAGTGGCACCTCCTCTCCAGAAGATTTTTGATGGCATCCTCTCCCACCACTTGCAAAGTCTGATAATAACATGGAACAGCATTATGTATGTATTGCTCCATGGTTACAGATTGGTCTTTCCCTGATATATATTTGTAATGGCTACATAAGATTTTCCTGTGATCCTCACTCAGCACTGCACGATCTATTACAAAGCTGTTACAAGAAGCAGTTTCAGGTAGTCCATTAGAGACACAACACATTTTATCACACCTTATCAGTATCTCAATGACCATTTAAAATTCAGCTACTGACCTGATGTTCTTTCAATGCCTTATAAATATACTTAGTGGTCTGAGATAATTTTTCTAAGGGACAGAGTTCCCCATTACAACTCATCACACAAATTGGCAGCTTGCTAATAAATCTCAGCATAGGCATCAAGGATGAGTGCATACAGAAGTCATCTCATCTTGTCCATGTCAAAGCCATGAGGATTTATAAGGGAAACCTTGTAGTGCTGCTGTCACTAATGCCAGAAACAGAGATTTCACCACTGAGCTTAGAAAAGTAGAAATCTTCAAGACATTATAATTTATTAACATCATGTGCTGGTTGACTTACACTACAGCTATTAATATGTAATTTATTTTTACAGCATGGGACAGCAATTATTCATGGCACTCTCTAAACTTGTACAAATGGAGGGCTCTTCCCCCAGGAGCTGCAATGGACTTTATCAGAGATACAGACATTTCAATAAATAAGGGAAAAAGGAGTACATGCAAAAGTTCACAATATATGCTCATTATCCAGGTATTTTTTTACGTTTTAAATTGGATTTTTCATCCCTAAAAATATGTACATCCATTACAATCTTGAAACAGCATCTGAAATACAGCATGCAGTGATACTAGACTGTTCTGAGAAAGCAGGGATCCATGGCAGAACGTGAGGGTTTACAGTGACTCCAGTGGTAGTGTTTTGCTTGAGAAGTGGAGTCAGTTATGGGGGAAGACTGAAAGACAAGCCAAGCTAGGAGAGCAGGGTACTGATCATGCATATGCACCAGATGTAAATTTAGCAACTGTAAAGAGGAATCAGATGCACAGTCAAGGTACTAGAGAGACAATCATGCAAATAACTTGATTTTTCAGACTGGTTTTTGATATATCCTTTTGGGCTGCTATGGGCTGTATGCAATTAACTTTGCTTGCCTCTGAGAGCTATACTGAAACCACTCCAATCAGCAGTACATGGGCCTCCTCCTTTTAACACTTTGGAAGTTCTACCATTGCTGTGTCAGGCTTGTACTGTACACACTCAGCTTCTCAATGAGCTTGACTAGAGTTCAGTGCAGCAATGCTACATTAAATGGCTATTTTCTAACTCACAGATCTGGAAAATGGGGTTTAATCAATGACCATTAGACCTTGCGCTCCCTTCTGGCATAAAATGCCTTCTTTCATCCAGCATTGCTGTATTGTGGCTTTAATAAGTTCTGATTGGCATTTGGCATTGAGTTACAGGGGCATGGAGGCCTTATTAGCAGGAAGAAATGGAAGTATTACAGAACAAAGCAATTAAGTGGGACAGGATAACTCACAGCATTGTGTTAGACTGTGTCATGCTTACATTTCACTTCATGGTATTGAATTGCCCCTACAAGTACAAGGAGATACAGCTAACAAAGGTAAAACACTTCTCTGCTTAGGAAATTGTCCTTGAAGGTTATTTTCTATAATTGGAGACCACATCTTGAGAGGTTCTGAGCATGTGCATTTCTCCTTGCAGTCAACAGGCCTGGTCATAGGCTTTTTACTATATTTACTTCAATTTTTAAAATAGCGTATGTATGAAATCTGTGCACCACTTATGTCTCATTTAAATCTTCACACACTTTTTCCTGCCCATTTGCCCCTACTAATAAGATCTGCCTGCCTCAAACAGGCTCAAGTAGGCAGAGAAGGATATAAAACCTCTTATGTACTCTGGTACTAGAATTTCTCTTGAATTTCCTTCCAATGTTTCAGCATTGCAAAAAAAAACAAACTGATGACCCAATTCTGTGAGACAGAGCTGTCCTGGAACAGCCCTAGTCCTGAAGGTGACTAAAGCAGAGCCACCAGAGTCCATTCAGGAGGTTCTCAGCCTCTCAGCAACCAACCACATGCTGCCTTAGTCTGGGCACTGTCAGTCTCAGAAGATTAGGAACAAACAGGTTGTATGCACAAGGCAAAGTGCCCAGGCTTCCCAGATTACTGGTGGGAAGAACCACAGTGTCTTCTCTAGGCCACGAAGAACTGACAGTCAGACAATATAAACATGCCTTTTTCTTCAGCTTTTACGTTGAGAACAAAGGACACTGAGATTTCCTAATCAAGAAAACAGATTCAAAATTCTGAAGGCAGTCTGCCAATCAAAATTTTTTTGTTGCAGCATTCAGTACAGTACTTGTGTATTCACACCAGTATGCTCATCTACTAAATACTCCCTCATCCTCTTTTAGGAATCCTCTCTCTTTTGCTAAAGAGTTCTGGTTCTGCACTGATCTCTGCAATAAGAACCATAAGGGCAACCAGTCACAGACATGACTATTATCAATTCATAGCTAATACCTGCACAGGTGAAAAAAATTTCTTTTTGCTGTTTTCTTTTCAAATGGGCCTGCACGTGAGAAACTAATCCACTGGGGTGTCACACATCTACGTGCTGTCTGTGAATAGTGAGACTTTAATGACCTCTGGGGCTCAGTGGAGCAAGGACTTACGCTTGGAATGTTTGTCACAGAGAGCCGATGCCCTCATGTCGCAGAGTCTCAGGGATCCTTTGCTGCTGCTGTAGACAAAGAGATTGCAGTGGTGGGGATGGAACTCAGAGGCTGTGATCACTTCTGTCAGGTCCTCCATATTGGCTGGCTTTATATCTACAATGTCTGAATGGAAGTTTCATCAAGGAAAATGCAGTTGTCTGCAGGTAAACCACGACTCCTGCTTGAAGGAAGCATGTGAATGTACACACATGTAATACTTTTAGATAAAGAAATACTCATTTGTTTGGCAGTAGAGCAGTTTTCAATTTCCATACCTGGCCCACTTCCATAAACTCAAAGAGCAATGTCAAACTCAAAAGTCTGCACGGTTTTACTGCAGATGCCATCAGCAGGTCACCATTGGTCCATGCTGTGCAAAGACATCAAAGAAAGTGTTCCAGGGATATAGAATTCTCACCTTCACTGAAACTAATAGAGGGCAGGTAGCTATATATCCTGCACTTGCTATTGAAAGCCCTGCTCTGTCCCAAATAATACTGACTGATAGGGAACAATGCACAGCTCAGACCTGCTCACTCCAGGAAGGCTCACTGGCTTTCATGATCATGCAACTTAAGCTAAAAAATACATGTCGCTTAAGTTAAAAGACTCAAAAAAAAAAAAAAAGTACTTTTTTTGCAAAGGCACGTGTGGCAAGCACAGATAATTTGGGGTGCATATATATTAATGCAATTTCCTTCAAAAGAGATTAAGCACAGTATTGGGTTTGATATTTGAATACTTATGAAAGAAGTATCTGAAATAGCAGTCTTGGGTTTTCATGTAAATGACACTCACTACAGAAATCAGTGTGAATTTCTGTGACTGAGAATTGCACCCCTGATTCATTTAAGTGAACATTATCTGGAACAAATATACATCAAAGAACTACTTTCCCAAGCACAAGCTTGTCAGCTGGATCACCAAAGATCACCCACATGAGGTGTACCTCACATGGTGCCTCTCTAACATTTCTATCTCCACTTGTACACAGTACCTGCCTTAAAACCCAGGACCCACACCCAGCCTGTGTTTGGAGGAGAACACCAGGCTGGGGAAGATTGCTCATAAAGAATGAAAGAAAGAGTCTCATAAGGGGGCTGTAAGAAAGCAGTGAATACACAAGCATAAAATGAAGGAAGGAGATATATATATGTAAAGCAGTACATTTAAATAAGATAGTGCATTTTCACATGGCCCTCAGCAATCTGCTACAGATAAGCCATCCAAATGTTAGCAAATCCTTCGAAAAAGACGAGTAACATTACCCTGTTTTACTGATGAGTTTGGGCGAGAAGCAATAAAGGATTTGCATAAGATCACATGGGAAATGCATGACAGAACAAACCCAGATCTACTGAGTCCCAGTGCAGTGCCCTAAACACAAATCATCTCAGTGCCTGGATTCCCTGAACATAAAATTTGAATCAGCTGACATTCAAAATTTAAACATCTCAGAGGATAAGATAAATGAGAAAATCTGTTTTATTGATGGCAAGAGAAATCATATATCATGGTACTAAGCCTGTTTCGGTTCCCACTGTGACCACTTCCCCAGTGGAAGACCTTTGATTGATTTCTGTGGGAATGGGATACAATCTATCACCACATTTACACTCTATACTTTGATCTTTCCCAAAAATATAGGTCTGGAACACTACAGTGAAGTAGTGCAAAAGATTCAGAGATAATTATCTTGATGACTTTGCATTCATCACACTACTGTGGGGGTTTTTTTCTTTTTTTTTTTCTCCCCATGTGGTTTAGAAAGGAAAATATCAGCAAAACTATTAATATCTTGTGACATTTAATAACAACTGGGAATGAATTAATGTTGCATTTTAACTGCATTCCTACTTACTTACATTTGCATCCATCTCCAAGAATCCATCATGATTAATATAAGTGCAATGAATGTTAAAATGTAGAAACACTGATTTACCTGTTTTATAAAGCATCGCTGAATATTCCTGAAAATCAACAGGGAAAAAATAAAACCCCAACCTTTATTCAGTTATGTGTATTTGGTGAATTTGTCTCAAGAAACACCTTTAAGTAAAAGCAATTGCTTTCAGTGATTGAATTGCTTTGTGGAGTTCAGAGAAATTATAGTTACTCAATAAGAGAATTTCACCTCTCAGCAGAGAGATGAATAATTGCTGAGTGATGAGAAAGATATAAAATATAAATAGAGTATGTGAAACAGTCATGGTAAGTATCATTTTTCTGGATGCTGAAGACACTATTGATGAATTTCCTTTCATTGCGTAAAATGAATAAACCTATGATGAATAATGAAATTAAATATTCCATCCTCCTGCCAGAAAAACAGAAAATACTTGAAACAGACTGAATTTCCAGATGTGATCTAAATCTCCACTGAGAAAGAACCTCATTTGCCTACTGAGGATCATAGCAAAAATGAAAATTCATCATTTCACTAGATTTAGAAAAATTAAAACAATAACACTGTATTGAAGTAAACACCAAGGGACTAGAGAGTTGCAGAAGAGATTTACCCCAAATGCATTTGTAATAATAGATGGAAAAACAGCCTTTGTTTTGACAGCTACAGAACCCAATATATCAAAAGAAGAATATGTCACACAAAAGAACATTTTCCTCCTCTCATGATTTTTGCCATCTATTTGAAAACAATCAAATACAGCTTGACATGTGATGTGTGGGAACTGTATTTAAACTAGCATGACATGGTAAGGGCAAGCATCTCCCATGAGACATTTCTCATTTCTATTTTTCTATCTTCCCTTTGTGTCTTTTCTTCCTTTTAAGCACAGCATTGCATGGCAGAAAAAAAAAATAAAATAAAAAAAAATTGGACCAGAGAGTGTTCTTCAGAAACAGGGCCTTTGGTGAACTTGAAAAGCATGAAACAGAGGGAATCTGGCAGAAACTGATTAAATGAAAATTTCACTGCTAAAGAGAAAACTATGCTAATGGCACAAATCTGTGGAGTTGTGTCCTACACTACTGCCTTCCCCTGTGACTGGATCTCATGCAGGGCTGTCTCGAGTGGGGCATGGTCCCTCTCCCTCAGTGCACTCACCTCTGAAATAATCCCATCTGACTCTTGCATCACATGGAGCTGCTTCATTTTCAGTGTGGATAAAACACCTAGGACCAAAGCCATCTCAGACAGAAAGAACAGAGGGTTCAGGTCACCACTGGCAGTGTATTAGGATATAATTCTGTTGCCCTAAAGAAGTCATTGTTTCCGTGCCTTAACAAGGTAGAAATTTCCCCTAAGAAAATGAAAAAGATCTTTATATTGCTTTGACTCCCACACATGCTTGTCAAGAACAAGGCATTTCGATCCCTGCTAGACACTTGCACTAAGGGAAGGTTGAACTGGCACCTTGCCAACGATGGGCTAGAATACATTGGCAGTCTTTTAATTCATTAACATTAAAACAAGGAATAAAAAATATGTTCTTGCTTACAAAAAGTAGAACACATCCTTCCCCTTAACTATTTGCTGTCTTACATACCAGATCTGTCCTCCACTACTTGGTTCCATGAAACAGGATAAAGCCATGATGAGGCCAGCAGACTTTCTAGAGGCTCTCCACAGCAAAATGGAATTGAAAGGTCGAGTACACTTGGCGACTACAACGGTGAGAGATGATGCTCTTACAGTTGGGTTAGTAGAGCTACAACACCAGCAAGTTAATTTTGGGAAAGGCAACAAATCTACTTGAAGGCAATGCTTAACTTTGGCTGAGTGTCTGCGTTGCCTTCCCCAAAATATTCAAGAACAGAAGTTCAACAAAGGAGAGTGAACAGGGCAGGACCTGGCTGCAAGGCAGATTTAGGGAAAGATCTGAGGGAGGAGGGAGGGTGAGAGAAGAAAAACACTAAGAGAGGAAGGAGGAAAGAGCATAAGGAAAGGCATGATTAACAACCTGCAATGATATGCAGTGTGAGGAATGTGATCTGAGTACACGATTCAGTTATATGGCATGTTTAGCTCTAATCCAGTATTTGTGCTGCTGTTGTGCAGCTGATAGCAAAATGAGGATAACAGGAGGAAGAAAATTTGTTCCATTGCCTCTGGGCCACTGATCTAACAGAAATATTCCCCTCTGGGAGAAGTCACTCCAGAAAGTTCCTTTTATTGCAGGTTGCAAAGTTGACCCTCACCTTGATCCAAAATTCATATTAATCAGACTTCTCCTCTTGATCAGCTAGAATATAAATGAGCATGCCTGCTTTATGCTCATGCCAAAACATGTATAATGAGCATGTGGAAAATACATAAGGTTCCTGCTGAGCAAAAAAGGTCCCAGAATAAGTTTCCTTGTATGATAATGGAAACATAGCAGCCTCCTTAAAACAGATTAAATTCCCTTTGAAGTGAACAGTATGCATAAAGAAATAGCTGCTTCGTCTTCCTGAAACCATCGAGGAATTCTACAAGAAACTGAATTTTGTAGAGAATAGATTTGCAACTCACAAGCTATGGTATTCAAAGGACTGAATCTTCTATCATTATTTTGGAACAATTTTTAAATGACTTGTGGGTTCACTGCAAGAAGGAAGTAATTTTTATGGTCAGAAGAGGGCTTAAGAAAAATAATTACTTGCCCCCTCCCCCTCTTTATTTAACTGCAGTGGAGGAGGAGAGGTTTTCTTTAGAAAGCCAGACAACATTTTCCATAGTAACTTCACAAGCAAAACAAAACTCTCATCTTTCTTATTTCAATATATGCTGATATGACACCTTATTTTTATCCCTGCGTGGGACTTGGGTTTTTGCAAATTTAGGCACTTTCAAAAAATAACCTTCAGCATAACATATCTTACCAAACCTGGCTGTTCCCTGTGTTTTCCACAGAGGTTTGTTCAGGCTACTAATTCTGTCTGCATCTCACACCTACATTTCAGCCTAGCCCTAGAAAGATTCAGCGACTAGTAGTTGAAATCAATAGCAATTCATGGAAGCTGCCAGGGCTTCAGTTTAGAGTAATTGATTACTGTGGTCCTGCTGAGGCTCTACACTTTTAATATGAGCATTTCTCTGAGTGGTTTCCTCTGTTAGTCATTTAGTGCACACTATTTTCACTACAAGGAGGGAACTGTGATGCTTACAAATCAAGCTCTACCAGTTTTACACTTCCTACATGACAGTTCTATCATTCCTACACCATGTGCCAGCTGAGAAAATGAATTCCAAATGGCTCCAGTTTTCTCCCAGGCTGGGTACATCAGGGGACCAAGGACAGAATTAGGCTTCAGTATGCTTGACAACATCATGATGCAATGACATAATCTTATTATCAACGAATGAAGCAAACCATAACTTTTAAACAACCATCAACTTACTCCTTATTTCTTATAGATACACTGTATGTTTTCACTGTTGAATGACAATCTACAAGAAGCATAACTCGACAGTAAGGACAGCATTGGACAGGGCCCAGCTTCTGAATCTCTGTATTTCAGGCCTCTTGTCCAAGAGTCAAATGTCCTGGAATGAACTGTCAATAGGTTAATGGATGTGGCCTTTTCTTCAAATTCCAGTGTTTTACCTTAGGCAAAGAGATGACCCAGTATTTGTATTCCAAGTATTCCTAATAGCCACAGTGTCAATGTTTTCCATTGCACAGCGTTTGCCCAGTGTTCCACTAAAAGCAGTGGGTTTTTATTATAAGCCCAGAGAGCTGCAATTACATTTTCTGTATCATTTGACTCTTCTGAACCACAAAAGCAAGAACTGCTGCATTGAACCTAACTCCTGTTAGTATGGATCGATACTTGCATTAAGTAGTACAATGTCAGCCCAATTCCTTTTTTAATTCCACGGTCTGTGTAACAGTGATGCTTCAGACATCATACTGGAGTTGGGAACTCTGGAAACAGTCTCACACTCATGGTGATTTGCTGAAAATACCAATTTAAATGACTTGATTTTGATTGGCAATGAAATGTCTTTATCAAAGGCATTCAGACAGCACTGTTACAATAGTACAAAGGCTTCTGTATTCTTCCTCATATCAGGATTATGAGATACAGAAGGAGCCTGTTAGCTCTATGTGGAAGGCCAAACCATAGCCAATTATGTTAGGTGCTGTGCAAACACAAAGTAAAGGGATTGCTCATGATATAAAGAACATGTACAAAGAGCATACAAAGAAGAGATTAAGTAATGTTAACACAGTTCTGTGGACTTCTGAGGTTTCTTAAGACAAGGATTACAGCCTAAGATAGATGAGAAAGGGCTGTTAGAGGAAGAAGGAAAGTCATGATGGTCATAGCTTAAAGGCTGCAGTAGCAATGAACTTTCCAGCTAGAACTAGCCACAAAAGAAAATTTGGCCGTGTTAGCTAAACAAGAGGTTGAGATCTAGCTCATCCAGAGATAGGATGATATATTCAGTACATCCTCCTGGATTATTGGCAGTGCACTTTTATACAGTGTGCAGTTTACAAGAGGGTTCTGCCCTCTGGAATGATGCTCCTTGAACAATTTATCCTGGCCTCACATTTATCCTCAGCATAGCACTGTCAGTACAACATGGTCCACATCTCAAACTTCCGAACCAAGGCTGAAACTCCTGGATTTTCTGCCTCAAGTTTCATTTGAAATTGGAGATATTTGGCAAGAAATTAAAAGTAGTATTAGAAACATTTTCCATTCCTTAAGTTTAAAGCAAAGTAGAGTCAGTATCAGTGTTAATGTTTTACCCAGAATGAAACTGAGGCATGAAGTGGCAAAGGCTTGCCAAAGACAACTCAAGAGGCCAGCAAGAGCAAGAGCTCTGGATCCTGATCTAGGGGTCTCTCTCCTCCCTACCTGCAGCTGTCCAGTCATGGGCTTATTTACTCAGTTCTCTTCTTGGTTAGTTGGTTTTGAGAGGTTATTATTATTCTCATTATTACGTTTGTCTTTTGCAACTTTCTCCCAGAATGCATACTGGTCTAAAGACTCATGCTAAATTTGAGAGATCTCATTCTGATTTTTGCAATGTCAGAATTACTTTGCATTCATATTAGCTTGGTAGAATAAAAAGAGACAGCAACAGGAAAGCCCTGAATCTCCATTACACAAATATTACTTGAAAAAAGCATCAACATGTTTTAAATGTACTTAGCAAAATTTTAGGAAATTGCTTTTACTGCCATAAATTCAGTAAGTGTCAGATTTTGCTGCATGCAAGTTGCAGAAAAATAAATTTAATGTATAACAAATTTCCTATGGGGTAGCTGCAACATTTGACTAAGCATTGAAAGCAGAGAATAGTAGAGTAGCACTGCTAGAAAAGAGGTCATTTTAAATGTGCAAGTCACATTCACACTTTATCATAGATAGGCCTGTTCACACACATTGCAACCAATGATTTGCTTAGAGAATAATGAATTTAGAAGTGGATACTGGAAAACTTTAATTTATTTAGGAATGGAATTTTTGGCTAGTTTTTTTGAACAGCACGCCCGCATTTTCATCGCTAGACACAGTCACATGCCTGCTTCAGTGACAACCATATGCAGATTCAAATTTTCAAGAGCAAAGACATTATCTGCACAGCTGAAAGAAAAATTAAGTGGATGAATCAACAGTGGAAGACCTGCCTTCATAAATGCACACCTGCAGTCACTCAGTCACTGAAAGATTAAAAAGTCATTTTTAGTTCATATATTTGCATATGAATTGATTATGATTTGTCTGAAACTACTGCAGCACGCCTAATGTTACACTTGGAACACAAATACCAGAAGAGCCTCAGGTATGTATAAATTATTAATGGAAGAGTCCTATTAAGTCCCCCAGCTTAGCTTCTCTTAGGCAGGAGTGAACTATGTAGTATGGTTAAGTGGCACCATGTACTACATACTAGCAAAGCTTCCAAGAGTGCTACTTCAATATTAATAAGGCAAGGATAATTTATAAACAAAAGCAATATAATCTCATCATTCACAAACCTGCTTTCCTGAAATCCAGCAGATGCTTAACAGAAAACTGAGAGGGATCTACTTGGTTTTCTGAATAGAGTCACCAGCAGTACAGAGAAATATGACATACAAAATTCCCCTAACTCCATTTTAAAAAGAACCAGGGATTTTTTTTTCCCCGCATAACTTGGAAATAAGAGATAAAATATCTTTTTTTCTTCTTCTTCTTCTTCTATTTTTTTTTTAATGAATAGCCTATATGCTAACAGGTAATCCTACCAAGAAATTTCTTCTTGGTAATTACAAAAATCCCATGCAGCGGAGGAAGATCTGTCTCTTAAAAAACAGACACAAATTCCAGCTGGAGGGTTTAAAGTCTTTAGAGCATTTTGGTGGGGATTTTTCTTTCCCAATATGCAACTTATTCTTTCATATACATTTCAGAAAATACCAATACAGTAGTATATGTACCCCAGTAGACTAGAGTAATTCCATATTTTAACTGAATTTTCAATTCAAGTCACAAATGATACATTTTTGCAAACTTTAGCTAGCTAGAAGTGTCTTTCAGAGCATAAAGCTTTCCCCTTCCCTGCATGCTTCTTATGGGAGTGGTGAAATAAAACTATCTTCAAAAATAGCCAGATATTTCTGAAAAATAGTGACTTTAAAAACGAGCTTAATAAAAGCTCACATTCAAATCACCAATATTACATTACATAAGACACCTGATTAAAATCTTGTGGCAGGACTAATTATCTAGTTGCTTAATTTATTAGACAGAAAATGGGGATTTACAAAAATGCCCATCAGCATGCAGCGAGTATGACAACAGTAAAAGTAAGACTTATTCTTAAATTTAGTGCCATACCTTTGTGAAAGTTCATATGGCCTTTATTTACAGAGCACTTCTATTCCAGAGGCTCAAACTACTGCAATTCCACATGCAGTGGAAGAATTAAAGTGCAGTCCTTACCAATGAGTATTATGACTCATTGGTAAAATATGGCTTATTTTACCAATATAAAAATAAAATAAAGCAATAGAAAATAAATAAATAAAGCAATAGAAATAAAATACAGCAATAGAAAATAAAGCAATCTCTGCACTAATGAGAGTGTCCTGGCTATTTTAATAGTGAAAAAAGCTTACAAGGTCTCAGGTTCTGACAGCTCACACAGAACACAGAGGTACAAACTTCAAGCTTGACAATACCTGAGATGAGCACATGAGCATCTTTGTGACATCTGTCCTTGTATGGAATACTCTTCAAGCTAAAGATTTTTTAGCTAATGAGCAAAGCAAGTTACATTTTCTTCTTTTTTTATGTTAATGCTCTGAGAAAGATTGTGCTTTGCAAGGTTAATTTCAAGTCCAAACTCGCATGGGAATGAGAATAATTAGACTCATTTAAGAGAATTCTCCCCTCTGGCAGAGCTGATTAAATTATTTATACATTATCTTTTCGTATAATTGTACCTAGAACTGTGTAAATGGGTTTTTTTGTCTAACTTTCAATAAATTCATAATACACGTTTTTCAAGTTGGATACACCAACTGCACCTGTGACAACAGAGAATGGCTCATTTTCAAAATGCTTCAATGAGAAATTAATCCAGAGGGAAACAGAAGCATGCAATTTAAAAGCTTCCACAATGACAACACACTGATTAAAACTCATCAACTGAAGAAATAAAATTAGTAAGACAATAAATCTGGGACTGAATCCTGTTACCCATTTCCACAGGAATAACTCCATTGACTGCAGTCACATTACACTAAAATATGAGTGCTACTTAGATGAGTATCAGTTCCATGATGTGACCCTTTATCTGTAATTTAATATTCCTTGCCATAGCTCCCAAATTCCTCTATGCTAAGGATCTCAGATTCTGGATAAAACCTGAAAGTTCTAATGGAATAAACCACTAGGGTGAAAAAGGAGATCTAGTGGTTGATGCTAACATTCATTTCAGCTCTATTAAGTGCTCTTTCTCTCTTTGACAACAATGAACAGGAGAAAGGTTGAGATAATGATATTTTAAAGGACATTCCTGATGCAAAATGGTAACTTGTTTGCTACAGTCCTGATTAAATTGGAAAGCAATTGGCTCTATGAAGATCTGTGAAAAGACATCTTTGTGCCTGCTGTAAAATTTTAAGTATCTCCTAGAGTTGCATTGCCTATATCATTCTACAAACACATGAATGCAGTGAAATCCCAGCTGTGTTCTTTAATGCGCTATTAAGGAATTCTGAAATGGTTTTTACAGGCTCAGGATTTCACACTATTCTTTACCATTGGCTACAACTCCAGTCAATTTTCTTTTTCCTTTTTGCAATTCACTGTACATTCCTAAAAAGCAAGAGTATTCTAATGCCTCTGGCTATATTTTTCCTTACCTCTGCAGAAACTAAATAATAGGTATGGGTCTCTATTTGGGGACAACTGCATTAGAGAAGACAGAGGGCCAGATAAAGAAATCCATTAAAAGAATAACGTAATCACATACTTATTCATTCAAGTTGTGTATGGACAGGAGTGATAAGTAAAAAAATTATGTATTCTGATTAACAAATTAATATTTTTATTAAACAATAAATCTGCAGTGCAGTAATTATCCCAAGGCTACAGCTATGCTCAAATCACCTTAAATTAACTTCTTTAAAAGCAACTGCAGAAAAAGGAAGAGACTAGTCATTGCCAAGAATGCAAAGGCCTCAGCTGTAATTAGTTTTTCACAGCCAGATTCAACTCTTCCAATTTATTTATTTTGGAGGATGGGTAGATAGGGAATATTTCCATAATGCTATCCCATGCCCTGATGACACTGGTATCATACACTGCTTGCTTTAGCTGCAATACACATTTCAGCTGTATGGCCAGGAGGATCTCACTCAGGGATTCAATGCTGAGATACTGCTTAACTAGCTCTGATATTGCTCCTTTGGCTATCAGTCATGCTCTGTCATCCAATTCTCTCTGACTGGCTGACAGTCAAATTCCTAAGATAGGAGTCAATTTAAGGTGATCAGAATAGTTAAAAGCAATTGTTTCTGACAGAGATCACGAAGTGTCCTCTGGCAAGAAGCAAAACCAAACAAAGACCACTTCTGCAAATTTATTCCCAGTTTTCAGAGCTCCCTAAATCTGAACTTACATGCTTAAGAGTTCCCCTAGAAGATGGTGAGACTTCTCTGCTTTTCTTGAAAACAAATAATCTATAAGGTCTTTATAGTGCCCACTCACACAGCCTTACTGCTGTAATTATTGTCTTTTATTTGAATTACACAGCTAGATATAAAGACTGCAATGTGCACAAGCTCACATATAAACACAGAACTGTTCTTACTCTGAAAAGCTTAAAAGCTGTACTCAAGATATTATACAATAATGATGACCACATCAGAAATAGTATTGTATCTAAACTGGATGTAGTTTTACCTCAACAGAAGCAGAAGAACCAATTCAGTGCCTGTTTTAGAAGCTGCATCTATGTTAGTGTCTATAAGACGAAGTCATTTAAGTGATTCTAGAAATGCAGTTCTCTCTTGGCACTTTGCACTGGGGACACACAGAATTTTTCTTACAAATGAGTCTATTGAGAGTTCATGAAAGGCTCCGTTTACTATCGGGATTCTATGCAGTTCAGAAAAGATGACAACTTACAGTTACACATACTTACCTATTTACTAGTTTCATCCCTTGACTGACACTAAAAACATTTCTTATGTGATTTTCATAAGAGTCCCTACTGCATTTTTCCTAACAGGCAGCCAAAAACACACACCAAGGACTTAGTCAGAGGGACCTGGACAAGGTCAAGAAGTGAGCCCAAGAGAATGTCATGATGTTTAATAATACCAAGGTGCTGCACCTGGGTCAGGGCAAGCCATGCTATCAACACAGACTGGGGGATGAACAGATTGAGAGCAGCCCTGCCCAGAAGAGCTCAGAGGTGCTGGTGGAGGAGAAGGCTGGATGCACTCAGTCCACAAACCAACTTGTCCTGGGCTGCATCCAAAGTAGTGTGGGCAGCAGCTCAAGGCAGGGGATTCTGCCCCTCCACTCCAGTCTGGTGAGACTCCACCTGGAGTGCTGTGTCCAATTCTAGAGACAATCTGATTCGCTTACACTTTCTGCTAACTTAATTCAAAAATCTTGCTAGAAATAAGAGGTTATTTTTCATTATTTCAATAATTCCCTTAAGTACCCTTAAGCACCATCACATTTGTTTAGGACAGCACTTTGCTGTGGTTCCATCAGCAGCACTTTATGGAGCTATGGAGCTTATGGAGCTTTATGTTGGACTTTGTTCCTATCCTAAGCCTTGGTGTATGACCTCTGATCTGTTGCCACTCATACATATCTTTGCTGACACAGAAATAATAAGCATTAGGAATAAAACCTATATAAGAACTACAGTACCTGCTGCTAATCTATTAATTAGATCTTAGCAAAACTTATTACTGAACTGCACCAGTGTAAATGATCCTCAAGTTACCAGGTGATTTGGTATCTGCAGTTTCATAAGCAAATTCAAAATAATTTATTTTTAAGGCACAAATAGTCTAAGCTGAAAAATCTCAAATCCAAAAGTTAAAAGGCAAAGTCAATGGAACCTGCCAATTTGCAGAGCTTTGAGAATCAGATCACTTTAAAACTGCCTGAAATAGTGAATTGTTGCTAAATGGGTAACAATGAATTTCCCTTTACTATAGTGATTTTTCTCATGAAAAGCTTTTCCATTGCTTCAGAGAAGAGTAACATAAATGGAAAATTCTTGGAAAAGACAAGGGTCTACAAGGCTTAGGGACTGCAACTCTTCTCCTAAATTAATCATCCAATGGCTAAATGCTAACATTGGCAAGATAAACTGTCATTTCTGACAACGAAGTTTTTGCTTCTTACAGCCTTCTGCAAGGTCAGAATTGTCATGTATTGTTCAAAAGACACTAAATTATTTTTCTCTGTCCATTAAAGCAAGCAATACCCGGCAGAAAAACTCTATTGGTACTCAGTGAAATTCCCTCTTATTGCATTCTGGCAGTTAAGAAATCCCTATGGAGCAAAGATACTGATTTGTATTTCTCCAAAACAAAACCATTTTCATAGCATTTCTACATCTCTGTTACTATCTCTCTCTCCTGAAAAGTCTGCCACTTCACCTAATACAGAATTAGAATATGGATGGAAGTAATGGAAAACAGGATGTGTCTGGGCAACTATCAGACTGTGAGTTAAAATTGCAGCAAACTTATTGAGCTCTCACAGTCTTTTTTTAACTGAGTATAAAGTGGTGCTGACACTAACCTCAAAATTTTATTGCAATTATTTTAAAACACTCTTAACTACAAAATATTCGTGTTAAGTATGTCAAGTACTTCAATAATACAGAGGATCTTTATCATGATCAGTTTACAATGCAATGACCAGCAGATGAGAAATGGCAATGCAGCAAAGGATCTAACAGTTAAATATTGATACTTGGTATGAACTTCATGTACTCACAAATTTTACACAATAGAACTTCTTCTTTTTTTAGTTTTTATCTATTTCCTGTACATAATATTCTTCCTCATGGCTTTGCAAGGTGGGCCAATGGAGCTCTCAGTCAGCATTTCCAGTAGCTAACCTCAGAGTACAATTCAACATTTTTCAAAATGCACAGAAAACCTTCAACTTACAGTAGTTAGGTGCGAGTTAGAGATTAAAATCTTTGGGTTTGCCCCTGTCAACTCTTACCAGAAGACTCTTTTACTACAAGGCCAGTATTATATTCTGAAAAAAGTTCAGCCTAAAGATGGAATCACATCAACCCAGAATCTAATCAGCTCATTGAAACAGCTTTTCCCCCCTCAGTTGTTCACATAGGAGTGATTTAATTAGAAAGGCAAAGCAGCCATTTCTCAAGAGTTAGAATAAGAGAGCTCTTCAAACCATGGGATCAGAGTACATAGCACCTGTGCAATCCTCTCCTTCTCCATTCTCCTTTAAAGGAGAGAGAGACACACACAAAGCATGTGGGAGAGGGAGAGACTCTAGGAAGAGCAAAAGAAGAACACAAATTTGAGGGAAAGCTCCTCAAGTGTTGCTAGTGGCAACTCAGCTGGAATATGACTCTGTGGTAAAATATTCACCTTTTAATACATGACAGAGATTGACAGACTCTTCCTGACAGAATAGGAAGTGCTAACATGTATTACACAGAGCTCTCAAAAGAGAAAAAAGGTCTGCCATCTCCCAGAAAGAAGGTGTGTTCTGTAGGAAATCAGTGCCGTGGGTGGGGGTGGCAGCAGGTTCTCACACAGCACAGACATGGTTTTGGGAACACAGAAAATGCATCCTTGTGCACACAGCTTGTGCACAGTCATCCTGGCTCAGGCATTTTTATAGAAACAGCTTTATCCCACTCAAGGGTATAAACTTGCTCCATAAATAGCAAGACAATACTGCAGATCTGCTGTCAGTTTAGCATTCACATACTTAGCCCTGAGCCAGGTAACAGGGATTTTGCAAGGCTGGCTATCTTCCCCAGCCTAAGAGCTGTTCCCAGAGCTCTGTATATGCCCTATATATGCACTACATTCAGATGCACAGTGGGCTGCCACAGACTGGGTCTCCATCAATGCACCATGTTATTTTGGGTATTTCTATATTTTTCCTGTTGTTTATTTCTTAAGTAAATTCATTTTCCCAAGATATGGTCCCTAACAAACTGACTATCTATGATATGCCTCAAATACCAGAATACATTAGACTATAAGAAGGCCCTATGGTGATTTCCTAATTAGCTTAACCCTTTTGGGACACAGAAGAAGGAATTTTTTATTAAAACAGGATAACCCTGGACTATATTGATCTGACTGAGAAATGAGTATTTTAGTCAAGATGAGTCTCAAGATGAGCACATGCTGGAAACAGCGATGTTGTTTCCATAGCAATGCCATGACAGCCTCTAGAGTGAAATAGTGTGCTACCAGGAAATGAAGGGAGTTCAAGTGCTATGAGCTACATAGTTCTGTGAGCAATCCAAATACATCCTCATAAAGAATATTTAGTGCAGCTAGATAGTCCAAAGATTGCTGTTAATGGCGAGGAAGCCTTATCAGTATGCTCCTGGCAGCCCTTTTTTCTCATTCACTTCACCCAAGATGACTATCTAAAGGCTTAAGCTATGGGCAACACTGCTAAACCATTTCAGACCAAACATTAACAAATACAGCAACCCTTACCTTACTTCTTTCCCAGTGCAGAATATCATCCATAATTAAGGTCACTGACTCTTGCTCTCCATAACACAACCACTTTAAAGCTTTTACTGAAGAAAATCCTCTAATGTGCAATTATTTACCAGGCTAACCTTCCCCCTTCCTTTTCTCTCACCTCCTCCTCCTCTCTGCCTCCTCCTGCCCAAACAATACTGAGCAGATCTGCTTGCAAGTGGGAAGCAATGTACAGAAGTCTTGCATACTCCTCATTAAATTTACACAGGCATAGCACAAACTCACTTGTCTGCTTTTCACCCCAGTTAGTGCTTACACTAATACAAGAGCAAACCAGAAAAGCACTAGTTTATTTTATCTGCCTAAGGCTTTACCTAAGGTAAATATTCTGGTCAAATTCTTCAAAGCCGATTTAAAACATTTCCCAAAGACTATAGAAAGAGAATTAACTTAAGATCTCCATTGCTTTGTATTTTCAAAGAAATGAAAAATTATCAGTGATTTGTAAAACTGCTAAAATGATGGTTCTAATCAAACTGTTCTCAAATAAAATTCTACAAGGCAAAGTACTTTACTTGTAAAAAAGCTTAGCACACTGCTGCTGATTCAATCTTTCTCCAGCATTTCCCATGCAATTTGTTAAGATGTTCAGACACGAGCGGAATGTCCAGAAACTCTACCACTGTACTGTTGTTTGTGTCATTGTCACAACCAGCCTCTTGGGTAAACAGATTGTAGGTCATTATATGTAGCAGTGCTGCCTCTGAGGGAAAGCAGAAAGACAAATACTCATCCCTGCCAGATTCCTTATTAACAAAAGCCACTTCAAACCAAAACGTTTTCTATTTATTGTTTTAAACATGCATTTCAAGGAATCAAGCCTTGAATGTAAAACAGCAAAATGCTTCATTTCCCTTTTGCATCTAGTAAAAAGATGTGAAGCAAGTGTTTTTAAAACAGCCTCATCCTCCTCCTGCCTGCCCCCTGAATGTGTTGCAGAAGGCACCAAGCCCAGCAACACTCATTTATAATTTAAACTGTTTGCTTGGCAGAATTTTTTCACCTTAATATGTCTAGGCTTAATTGCAACTGGCACACCCAGTGTTTTTACCAGCAATCCATCTACTTCCAGGAGATTTTTATGTTAGCTAGTTTTCTGTAGGACAGAAATGCAGTTTCAGGGACAGTTTCAGATGTTGTTATTCAGGGAAAAACATGTCCCTGCAATTTTACCAGATGTACAGGGCTCCATATGGACAGAAAGATAACTGTGAGAAGACTGATGCAAGTTTAACTTACTCATCCCCTTCTTCCAGTTATCATGGCCTCCCAGTTAATTTCCCAATATGAGCAATACTCTGTAACTATCTCACCTGCTCTTGGAACACCTATGTCAAAATTCATGTTTATCAAAGAAATAGGTAAAAATAATCTGCCTGATGATCTGGTTTTGACAACTGAATACAGACAGGTACAGTGTTCTCTCCCATCACTGCTTAAACTCTCCCTCACAGTCCTCACAGATGTCCATTCAAGTGTAAAAGAAGCAGCAATATCTGTATCCCAATCCAAGACAGAAACCCAAGTATCCCAAAGCCACTGTCTCAGATACAGGGAAAGTTTTCTATTCTAAAACTCAGAAACACACTCTTGATTTCCCTCTCATCATCACTCTTACAACATACTCACAAAACCAGTGTGTTATTATAAATTTTGTCATGTTTTTAGAGTTAAATCGGCAAATCAATCAGAAACCTTAAAACACCTTTTATCAATAAATACTCAAGAACAGGAGTGGGCCAATGCCTAAAACAGAGTCCACACAGCTGTCACCAAATGTAGCAGTTGAACTCACAGGGGCAGAAGCCATAACATCCTAAACAGTTATTCAATCTCAAATAATTTTGCTATCCATGCTCTTCCAGACTTAGTCTGTTTACTTGCTCTTTTTTAGGGTATTACTAGAATTTTTAACATCATGGGAGGCCAAGTACTTCTGAAGCCTGCATACAAGTGTTTTCATACAAAGGGTAAATGAAATGTTGTTAATCAGGGTGATGAAATAGTTTTCCTAAGCAATTTCTTTAAATATTATGCCTCAGTTTCTTCATCCACCAAATAGTAGACAGATTCATCTATCTACTAGCCTCTTCACCTTTTGTAAGCATAAATTGATCAAGGTATATAAAGGATGTGAAGACAAAAAGCTTTGCATAAATGCTAAGAATTATTTTACACTACCATATTCACAAGACTTTTGTTCTTGTTGTATCAGTAGTCTCTCAGCAACCCTTTGATTTTCAAAGATTTGCACACATTTGGCATTTCAAAGTTCATTTAGGGCTGACATTTCTGTCAGTAAGCTCTTAGTGTAGCAAATGACATGAAAAACTCATGTTGTCCTCATGAACTATAATAACTACTTACTTGGTTTTTGCAACTTTTCAGGAGCATTCATCTTGGCAATCCATAGTTTATAAAACAGCTTTTAATACAATAAAAGGAATTGCCAAAGGCAAAACCTTATCTTGCATAAGCATGCTGGAATGTGATCTGGTGACCATCCACAGGTGTACAGAGATTGCTGTGCTTGGTCTGACCCACTGCTCTGCCTTAGAAGGAAAAGGAGGATACACAGGAGAGGAGAACACATAACATTCACATGTGAATGTGTTCAGGACAGAGAGAAGTCTGGAGGGTGAAGCTATGGGGAGGCAGACTGTCAGAGCCACACTTGCTACTCCAAATAGGTGCACTGGCAAATAATTTTGTTCTCTTTTACTAAAGAATGGAAGTACAGTTGTTTGGATATCAAGGCAGACATTGTTGGTTTTTGAAGTACCACCTATAAATTGTTCCTAAATAAACAGTCATATTAAAAAGGGGACCTATTTAGCTTCCTTAATCTACACATGTGAAAGACAGAAAGACAATACGAGTTTGGAAACAAATTGAGGAGATGCTCACTACAATCCCCAGGGCAAGGGCAGCTGTCACTTGATCCTGCAAAGGTCATTTTTTAAGGACATTGAGAGTTGTTTGATTTAAAGAACATTTCCTGTGACATTAGCAAAATATGGGTTAAGTTTCAAAGATGACCTGGCCCACAAAGGAAGAAATACAATCACCAGAGACAGGGAGAGCACCCCACCACATTTCTGCCTTCTCTGAGGAAATCTACCCCAACAGGACAACTTCACTTTGACATCTAATAGTCCCTCGTATAAACCCACAGAGACATATTCTTCTAACTCCTTTTGATAGCTCAAAAAGAAATTGCCAAAGGACCACAACATTCTGACCTGGCCCCATAACCCATTTCTCTTCTTACCAGTCTATTTATGTCCTGCAAAACACAGAGAATCACTTTTCTTGGCTCCATTCTTTTGCTCCCCCTCCAAGACACCCTGATTCAGTGCAAGGGGCAGCCTCACAGAGGGCTGGAATGACTCCTCAACTGAGCTTTTTTCAGGATAATGCCAGCACTTGAAACAGCAATGCCTGCATTAATCACAGACACAACTCACACAGAGCAGCTGAGCCTCACCCCCAAACTGTGCACATCTCAGGCACTAGGGTTCTGGGAAGCAGGATGATGGAGAATGGGAGGCAGGGTCAGGGTAAAGACTGACCTTGCAGCAAAACAAGGTGCAGTAGCTCAGTGTGAAATGTCTCCAGGAAATAACAGTACAGAGTATTCTAGTCAGGTGGATAGTTTCCATTCAGCTGGCATCTGTTTCCTATTTAATTATCTTTAACCAACACCATTATTTTTCAGATAAAATTCCCTGGTTCTTGCAATATCTTAGCTGTCTCTTAGAATATCTTTGCATTTTCTGTTACAAATACTGCAGGGATTCTGGTGAATAAAAGTATATTTTAAAACCTGCAGAAAAATATTTTAAAATAGCTCTCTTAAGCCCTACTAATAACATGAACACCGAGCAAGGAATCACACTAAAGGATACTGAAGCTCCTATCTGTGATAGCTAAATGCCAGAGGTTAATCCTGAGATCATCTGCTGACATGTATGTCTCACAGTCACTGTTGACAGATATTGAGTTGACATGATAGGTGTGACCATTAGCAAAGATTCTCCGGGGAGTGACTTCTACCATCAAATCCATGGGTTTCAATACAGGCACCTGCAAAAAACCAAAACAAAACACAAACCAGAGGAGGAGTAAGACTTTAAACACTCTTTTGCTAGGATGATGACAATTCCAATGCAGAGAAAGCATTCAAAGGCTGTGATACTATAAAACTTCTTGACAGTGTACACAAATTCAATTTCCCCATGAATTAATTGCTGGGCAAAGCCTTCCTTGCCAGGAGGAAAGGGAGAGACAGGCAAGCCCTGGAGAGCCAGGCAGAGCAATGGAAAGCCTGGACTGTGGGAAGGGAGGGACTGGCAGTGTCACAGAACTGGTCAGTCCCACAGCAGGAGCGACTGTCTCACCAATGCAAGAGGCTCTGGCAAGCCCTGAAGCACCAGTATTTTGCTTTTACTAGTTGTAAATCACTTAACTGTTTTTGTTTTGCTACTTGATGTCTCTTTTTCAAAACACTCAAGCGGTGAAAATGCTATAATCACAGCGAAACATAAACAAAGTCTTGCAAAACAAAGCAAACGTGACATACTGTACACACATACACACAAAAGCCAATATCACAGATTATCACTGTCAATGTACCCTCATTATTTCCCTTTGTGTCACTTCAAAGTCATGCTTCAATAAATAGACACTCAATTTATTCCCTATCAATAAAGCATTAAACACTGTAAAGCTGTGGTCTGTGACTGGGACTATTTGATGTTGTTGAACATGCATTAGAAATAATATATCATACATCAATCCACAAGGTAGTTTAAAGAGCAATGCAAAGTAAAGATTTGATTTTCTACTAAAGGAACAAAACAAAACCCAACCTTTGAATTACAGAATCACAGAATATGTCAAGTGGGAAGGGACCCACAATGATCACTGAGTTCCACTCCCACCCTGAACAGCACCATCCCCAAGAATAACACCATGTGCCTGACAGCAGTGCCTAAATGCTTCTTGAACTCTGTCAGGCTTGGTGCTGTGATAAAAAGGTGAAGAACCTTTGTCTAATGGCCAACCTAAACCTCCAGTGACACAACTTCAGGCCATTCCTTCAGGTCCTGTCACTGTCACCCTAGAGAAGAGATCAGTGCTTGCCCCTCCTCTTCCCCTCAAGAAGATGCTGAATTCGCTGAGAATTCTCAGATTATAAACAATCTGGAATAGTGTTTTTTTTGCCTAATCATACAGAATAGATAAATATTCCATTAATCTAGTCATCTTTACACTTTGGAAGTGTAAAGAAATTTTTATTTTTTTCCCGAAAGACAATATTGGCTTGTTTTGGAGATGGAGTTTATTTGTTCGTTTTCAATAATAAAGAAATACTAGTGTTTATACAACATAGCCTTCCAGTTCTAACAGTTAGCCACTTTCTTTGTAAAAAAAACTGGATTAAATTCAGCCAAAAAAGTCTGAGAGCAAAAATCTACATTAACACAGGATGATGGTCTCCTCTTCCAAGAAGCAAGTGACAGGAGAAAAGAAAATGGCTTCAAGCTGCACTGGGAAGGTTTATATTGCTTATCAGCAAAAACTTGTTCACTGAAATTTTTGTCAAGGACTGGAAGGGGCTGCCCATGGAAGTGGTTGAGTCACCATACCTGGAGGTTTTTAAAAGATGTGTAGAAGTGGCACCTGGGGACATGGTTTGGTGAATATGGCAGTGCTGGGTTAGTGGCTGGACTTGATGATCTTTAAGGTAATTTTCAAACTAAATAATGCTATGGTCACACATGCTTATATGAGTTCTATGACTGCATCTTTTCAGTAATGCAGAATCTCAGGTTCACCAGAACACAGACTACTGTGAATCCCAGTCTTAAGGTAATTTTTTAATAAAACCGAAAAAGAGATTAAACTGAAATTTGGTGTACTGCCTTTAACTCAGTTGCTCTGGATGTGGCAAGAGCCCTGTTCAAAATTAAACACAAGTGAAATGCTTCCAGCACATCAGGTTAAAGAACCTTTTACGAAAGCACATTAAGTCACACTAAGAGAATTTTATCAGGAACAATAAAACCAACACGAACTCCCAAAATATTTATTTTGGTTACTATATCATAAAGCATTTGTGACTTGAAAATATGTGGCAGATTAATACAGTTATCAGACAGCTAAAGCTTAAGTAAGAATAATCATATAAGTGCTTAGCATTAGGTACATATTCAAATATTTTACTGAGTTAACACTACCTTTTTCATGCAGAAACAACTAAATTTTGATCATGGGCAGAAGCTCACCTGCAGTGATGTTACTGTAGAAAGATCTTTAAGTTTTCCTTCTTCATCTTTTAAGTTGTACCCCTCTGGTCTCTTATCTCTTTCAGTAATTTTCCACAATTTGATTGTTTTATCTTGAAAAGAAAAGACAAGCAACTGTCAGCATAGGAATGCTGAATCGGTTATCCACTTTTCACAATATATTCCTTAAAGAAGTTTTTACACCTTGGTTTAGACAAGTCCTGTGCTGAAATAGTCTGGGTCACTTCATTCTGCACATCCAGAAAATGCTGCCAACAGACAAAATACTCATAGAGCACATCCCATACCTTCACACTGAGTCAGAGGTTGCTGGCAGCTGACAGACTGTTTAGAGCACATAGAGCACATGCTGCTTGTGTATCCAACCTAGCAGTGTGCAGGTGGAACAAACCCAAACTACTCAATGCTCACCGCTGAAGTGCAGTTTAACAATTGGATTTGGCAAGGAAATAACCTCAATATTAAGACCAGTTTGGCATTAATGCCAGTTTGCTAGATTACTTATAAACAGCACAAGAACAGCATGCAGTGCACAGCCAGAGCAGTGACCCCGTTCTGGCCCACCATGGGAAGGGGCAGTGGTGTATTGGTGTAACATCAGGAGCTACAGCAAATGAGGAGAAATAACTGAGGAAAAAGAAAAAAACCAACCAAACTAAGAGAAATGTGTTGTAATGGCAAGAGAGGGAAGGAGAAAAACATATTAATCTTGCATGGAATGGAACAAAATCTAGACTCTTCCTTTTTCATGATGGCTGAAGCACATGAGAAAGTAATGGTGTGTCTCTCTTAGCAAAGAGCCTCTGAAACCAACAAACATGTTTTAAACATTTCACACTGCATTTGTCTTTGGTTTTTGTTGGTTTCTTTTTGTAGAAGCCAAAGTTGCACATTTCCCAATGCTAATTGTCCACTCCCACTGTGGCTGTGTGCCTAACCTGCCAACCCTAACGCTTCTGAGACTGAAAAATCAATGCCAGCTCTCCTGAAAAAAATCTGTCCCTGAGATTCTAAAGGCTGTTTTGCTCATCTGCTTGTGGAGCAGCCAAAGTCTTCCCAAAACTTCTGCCCTTCAGCTGCCACCACAGATTTATTAACCTCAGCTCCTGCATAATTTCTGATTCCACTCCACTTTCTTCCTTTACCTTTCTTTCCCCAAGTACATAGCAGAGCATAATCACTTCCCCAGTGCGACTACTTTCAAATGCTAGTGCAAATCACTTTAAAGGCAAGATGCATGAAAACATGAATTGATTTACATTTCTATAGCAACTTTAACTTTGAACTTTTTTTGTTTCAAAATCAATCCCTCCGTTACTAGGTTTTTTTTACTATTATGCACCCTTTTAATGACATTGATATGCTAATATACAAGCAAAAAAATCACAATACACTTACAATCAATCTACAGAACAAGAGGTTAGTTCAATCTGCAACTAAAAAGCTCCATTTAAATATTCAATCAATTTCATTTGTATTGCATATCATGTTAATTAATTACTAAATATACATATAGGTCATGTCACGCACATAGATTCTTTATTACATGTAAATAGTGCATTCTTGCCCATCTATTAAAAAAATTATAAATACAGCAATTGTAAAATTAATTATAAGAAAAAACACAAACAATTTTCCATTGTTAGACTTGACTTCTATTAATAAATCTACCCCTGATAGTGAAAACTATTTTATTAGCAGTTATCAAGTGTTGATTTTCTTCTCCTTCATCCACCTCTGGACTTTAAATACTCATTAGAAATTTTAAGTATGCTTATATTTTGCAAAATATAGAAAAAATATAGACATCTCCGTGAGGTTAAACATTCAGTCTCAAGGGTGTTGTGAGTTAAAATTAACTGATGTCTGGTAAGCAGGCTGAAATCCTCAGACAAAAGGAATGGTCCAAATTCTGATTTACCCTGTGTTGCTCACATTGAAAGTGCCCCAAATATACTCTGGTAGAGAAGATACCAATAAATCATAATAAGTTGTTATTATTATACTACAAAATCTGTCAGTTTACAGTGCAAACTACAAATTTGCTAACTGCAAACACTGTAAATCCACAGTGGATCTGAAAGCCTTGGTGGTTTCCTTCTGTCCCCATTAACTAAGATGCCACAATCAAGGCTTAGCTGGTAACTTGTTGATAACGTGAACTGGAAAGGAACCAAAATCACCTCTGACAGAGGTGACCTGTGCAGAAACAGCTTCAGACAAAAGTCCTCCTTACAATGACAGAAACAGATTTGGGCAGGTGCAGACCTGCCAAGTCTCATATATTGAGGGTTAGATTTAGACCAACTCTCCCCTCACATTCCTGAAGAGCAAGATGCTCCTTCCAGCACACCCAATGGGCACTGCCCACCTGGGCATGTGGAAAGAAAAGGTGCTGTTTCACAGTTCTTATTTTTCTGCAAAAACCCATGCATTAGATCCTAAATTACCAGAGAGCAAAATATCAAAAATTGCATTAAAACAGCAGGATCAGAATTGAGTAAACAAAAACCAGTGCTCAAGGTATTTCTACAACCTGTCCAATTTAAGCATGTGTGACAGGCAATGCCTTCAAGTTAGGAAAACACATTATTATCCCTTTTTATAGGCATGGAATTGATATACACTGTCAAAGGCTTCTCCCAGGTAATCTGTGAGACAGTGAATAATTCAACATGGACTGTCTGTACCCTAAAGTTAAAACCATCTTTAAGAATATGCCAGGAGGTGAATCTTCAGACTTGAACCCTGCTGGGCCAGGAATCCTCCTTGGCACACACAAATGTTTTGCAATTCAAACACAAAATCCAAAGCCTGTGCCAGTGGAACCATTTCTGTTCTCCTCACCATAAGGAGGTCTGCTGGGATGCTCCAGGAATAACAGGGAAAAACAGAGGCCAAAGTATTTTGCCAGATCTTAGGCTTGCTCACTGTTGGTTGAAACTGGATTAACCACAGCAGCACTGAGACTGATTATTTCTTCCTTTCTCCTCTGTGATGACAGTATGAACCAGAAAACTCGTGTAAAGGTGTATTATCTGTAACTCTAAAAGCTGAAAATCTGAGGACTTGGCTTTATTCCTCCGTGTTTCTAAAAACAAACTTTAAAATGAAAAGGGAGTGGTTTACTTTTATTAATCTGCTTTTATATCACACTCTTGGAAGAAGCCATTCTTAGTTATCTGAAGAAGGAGGAATATTTTGACCAAGGGAGAAAAGGAGAAATAAACTCACAAACTTCATAATAAGCTAACTAATCATTAAATAAGCATAAATGACCTGTCTGTAATAAATATGTTTCATTCCAAGTAACTAACAATGCCCTTAAAAAGTCAAAGACAATTTCAAGTAAAACAAACTACAAAATATTAAAAAATTATTATCTGCTTTTAATTCATGTAAACATTATTTAATGCTATATAATTTAACACGAAACAATTACTTTGCCCTAAAGTGTCAATTCCCAAAGATGAGATTACACTATTTTTTATCAGCATTTCCCAATTATGCTCTGACTTCTACAACATAAAAAATTATTTTCTGATCTAAAATTTAAAACCAGGTATTTTGCCTGGTTTTAAATTTTAGATCTGCAGTGATAACATCTGTGGGTATCTAAATGCTTCCTAAATGACACCAGTGCATGCTAGGTTACATTCCATTTTTCCCCCTCATTTCCCATTTGAATATCCCCTCTTAGTAATAGTACTGCCTTCTTTAATCAACAGGCCTTAGACATGTTAAAAATATGAGTCAGTATCAATATCCTCTTATTATTCCAACTGTCTTCCAAAGATTTGTGTACCTCTTTAAAACTTAAATAAACTATTCTGATGATAATGAATGAAAAGAAAAAGATATTAATCTCTTTCACCTACATGCATTTACACATATACAAATAATAAAAGTTATGACAAATACAGCAGAAAAATGTCTAAATTTCCTGTGAAACACAAGCTGCTGAGTACAATGATGCCTTTGTCACAAGATCTATTTCAGGAGAGCACTGCATATTAATAGAAAAATGGATAGCTCTCTAAATGTCTATGAATAATCAATTGGAAAAACCTCATGATTCTATGAATAAAATATACAAACAACAGATATCAGAGACAGTATGACAGTCTTGCTAAACTCTGAAAGAGGAAATTACTAAAGCGGTAGATTAAAATGAGCAAATATATACTGTCAGCACTAAAACACACTAGAGCAAATACTGATATGTCCTGCACACTCTAATCAATCTCACCATTTGTTGATAGAAGTGAGTGAGCTGCATTTTGCTGTGGTAACCACTTGATCTTGTTTATTTTTTCTTCTATCTCCAAGCTCTTCAAATAATCAAATTCAGGTTCATGGCTCTGGAAAGTGCTGTAAACATTGTACTCCCCCTGATTGTAAGGCTCATTTTTACTCTATGGAGAATAAGAACAACAAAAACTTGTGGTTTATGAGAGCAATATATCTTCATCTCTTACGAAAGGTGTATAAGCAGCCTTACAAATACAAAAATATTGAAAATGTAATTTAATTTCTCATTTAGAACATGATATTGACAGATGTGTTTCAACAAGAATGAAATATCCTGTGAGTATTGAAACATTTAATAATGGAATTTTGGAAGAAATGTCAATTATTCAGGAAAGATTTCTACACAAGACACTGCAGATGGATGGAATTTACAAGTGGAACATAAAGGTAAGTGAATATATTGTTCTAAATGGAACTGTTCCACCATCAGGCAAAAGCTATTAGAGCAAAGCAGAAGTAAAACCAAAGTAACCTTCTTTTTTCTTATTTTGGAATTTTGGAGCTTTGAAGCATTTTTGTTTGAGAAAAGTTTATGAGTTAAAAATCCTTACCCTTTTTCATTTCCTCTCTAAACAGGTGACACTCTATTTTATTGCATCTTGAGATTACAAACAAGTTTGTTGTTTCAATTCCATTAAAGTATTAAAAACAAAGCCAGGTTTTATCAGGCTATTAAGGACTACATTGGTAACTCACATACCTCAGGTTCCCTTTGGAATATAACAACTCGACCCCCCTTGTCACCAGTAGCCAGCAGTTCTCCAGTGTGGTTGAACTCAACTGTAGAAATAATATCAGCTGGAGGAAGAAGGAGAAAAAAGGCAGATTTTAGGCTGCTGCTACAACACAAAGTCACTAGAAATATCAGACACTCCACAAAAAATGCCACAAATGAGGGATTTGAAGTAATACAGATGAATTCACCAATGCAAACAGGCTGCATGCCATTACAATCTGAGGTTGCTACACAATGAAACAAGTGCAAACATTAACGAGGCAAATTTGTGTTTCCAGCACATCTGCAGTTTGGGAGAAGAGGAGCTCTCTGGAGATTTTATGCTTCAAGAAGAGCCATCTTGGGTGGCTATAAAGCTATTTTTTCACTACTGGCAAAGAACAAAACTGGCCTCCTGCTATTTGCTCCAGCAAGGACAAATATAACATCAGTCCTCTTGCATGTATTATTTATTCTACAACCTTTCTGATGATTTTAACATAACCCCCTAGCACTAGTTTTCTCAAATACGTATTTGAGCCAAGCATGCAAAAGCAAAGTACATGTAGCCTGTCCTAAATGAAGGCAAAACCTGAACTGTTCACTGTGCAGTGCTGGCAAGAGCCCATTCTAATTACTGTGTTCACAAAATCATTTCAGCACCATAAAAATGTGCCATCAGAAGACAAAAACAATCTTAGACTATCTTTTTCTAATTTTCAGCAACTGCCTTTCCCTAAGCAATTCCATCAGTTTGAACAGGAAACCTCATCAAAACCTGAGGCCAGTCTTGAGCACAAATTATGACACATCAGGAGGAGAGGGAGAAAGAGGCTGTAGGAGCTAAAGAACTGGTTCTTCTGTTTGAATGACAGTACATGCTAGAATCATAATCCGCAGTTAATCCTACACTATTAGCATAATTTAAATTAAAATGCCTAGTGCAATGGTAAATTAAGAAACCATCATATATACAATCACAGGCAAATGCAGGGTATTACTCAGAGATTGCATGTATGAATCCTCTATAATGATCAGTATTCACTCATCAGAAACATGGGCCAGATTTTAGAAGCATCAGTAGTCAGGAGCTCCCCTTTAGGCATAAAAAGCTGCAGTTTCCAAACACGTTCATCATCCATCAGTTTATAGTGAGAAAAATGAAGTGACAGTGGGCTAAGCTCTTTTGAAAATCTAGCCCCAAATGAGTTCACAAACATTCAAAGGAATTGAAATAACAAGTGGATGTACCATTTACTTCATACATTTTATGAATTGAAAACATCTGTTCCTATTATTCTTTTAATAAACTAGCACTTTGGTGTTAGAAAGCTTCTGTTGCCAGTAGCTCTCATCAGCAACACAGCCATCCAAAAGGCAGATTCTTACTCAAACATTATAAACAATGTACCATCTAAAAAAGGAAAACTTTGCTCCAATCACAGTAAAGAAAAATATCTTTTCATTTTTTTAAACAAATCTTCACCATCAAATTCCTCTAAATCAAGCCAACATTCCTTCCTTTTTTCCTCCACTACTCCATACGTAAAGGAGGAAATGGGAATCATAAATGCATGTGTAGACTTTGAGGAAAATGGCACATGAAGTCTTAAGAGTATTTTGGGTCTGAACCCAAAGCTTCTCAAAGGTAGTGGCATTTGACTTTTATGTGGACTTCCACAGACTTTGTATTTAATAGGTAATAAATGCAAAAGCCTTAGTCTTACTAAAGTACAGGAAAAGGAGAGAGACTCTGGTTATGTTTCGTGATGCTCTGGGGCTTGGGATGGGTTAAGTTTGATCTCAAAAAAAAAAAAGGTTTTTTTTGAAATCTAAAAATCTAGTCAACTTTTCTGGCATGTAAAGTTCATTCAGACTGCTTCCAATGGAGGAACATTTCTTGGCTATTATTTCCTTTCCCTGCAGAATTCATACTGACAGCAGGTGTGGTCACCTGCATATAAAATGATACCTACATGATTTTACTCCTTCAAAGCTGTATCTCACCCCAACCACAAAGCTGCAAATGCAGAAGCCTCATACTGAGACTCCTTTTAAACTGAGACTTATCTTAAGCATGCAATGGGCAAGAAGGGCAAATGCAGAGGGAGGAATGTAGTATCTATCAAAATATATATGTATGTATGTGTATGAGCCATGTACATAGGACTTTCTCAACAGGTCACAAAAGAATAAGATAACTGCAAAAGGAATCAATGGCATTTGGACATTTATGTGTGAATACACTTGCTACTGGCCTGGAATACTTCCACAACATCACAAAATATTCTTCTCTACAGGGACAATGGTCATAAAATATTATATTGCACTTTACAGAGGGCATCAGTCAATGCTCAGTTAAGTCTACAGCAGTATTTGCACAGCCTTCAGGGACAATTGAACCAGGACTGTAATAGAACAGCTCTGCATCCTCTTATTATATTGCATTTGTCATTAAACATCATGCACATTCAAGTGATTATTGTTTAAAGGACTGTGGGCAGTGTGCAACAATGTTGTTCCAAGGCAAAATTCTCACCCCCTCCCAAGGTGATTCTTCCAGATATACCTCTCCTTTCTACTAGAAAAACTAATCCTGAGCTGGAAACTACCTATCATTTTTAAATTAACTTGTTCTGAAAAAGAGCAGATCCAATATTATGGCCTTAGAGGCTGTGTAGCTTGTTGGTAAAAAAATTATCCTTGAATTGGAAAATCAGTTTTATTGATCCTGTAAATAACAGCTGAAAACAACACCTATCTGTCTCCCCCCCTACCCTCTCCCAGTTCATCCAGCATATCTGTTCAGCAGGTGAACATAAGTCATGCTGTTTTCTTACAAAGGATTAGCCAGGCTGGCTCTTCCTAAGACAGAGTAGGGAAGGACAGAATTAATCAACAAAACTCTTCATACTCCTCTGCAGGACACTCCCCTACGTATTTATAAAAGCTGTAGCAACATCAGCCACTGCTGTCCCAATCCTACAGATTCTCCCACTGCAGAATGGCCCCCTGAGCACACAGAGCAATTAACTCCCAGATTTCACCCTCCCCAGGATATATAAATGCACCACAATGGAAAAGCTGATGGATTTGCATGTACAGTAAGCCTTTGGCAAGGGATGGCAGAGATGAAAGACTCCTTCCAGGCTTCTCCTACACTACACCTTCCATATCTCTGCTGGCAGTGCCAAGCTTTGCACTGATTATTAGGATTATCAGAGACAGTGATAATTCACCTATTAAGAATAATTATGGGTAACCTCAATGCCAACAGCCAAGCATTTCCAATCAAATTGTAAATCCCAACTTTTATCCAACATTAATCTTCTTACTCCCATTTTAAATTTTCCATTTTGTCTGTGCAGAAATGCACATAAACTTTGATTTTAACTTGTATATTGATTTTCCCTCAATATACAGATGATGACTGAGAAAAGCAAACCCAAAACTTTCAAAACACACATCCAGACACAGCAAATTGTTCCAGTATACACAATGCAGTACAGACTGGAATCCCCAGATTTATTTTACGTCTTCAGAGAAAAATATCACATTACTCTACACAGAAAGATATCACACTACTTTACAGCTTAAATTGATGAGAAGTTTTTCCTGATCCAGCCTGAAGTATTTAATTCACTGACTCCTAGTCATCCCTGCCCTTTCATACCTCATTAATTCCTCTGCAGCTTCACAATTTAAACTCCTTAAATGTTCTTAATGGCTATGCTGTTAATGGCTGCTGCCTGGCTAGATATATTCAGTTTCTGGAACAGATCTAAGTCCATCATTGTACATCAGGGCAATTCAAGATAAATCAAGCTTACTGTACTGTTCTTTCCACAACATCAGGAGTATTGTACCAGCACAGATGCAGGCAAATGAACCCTCCAGCAGCCCTTCCCTCAGGCTCAGTGCAGGGATGAAACAAAGGTTGGTACACGTAGCACAGGTTAATTTTGGCCTCCATTTCACACCATTACATACTTTTCTATGTTCACCTCTTACAGCCTCTTACAGCTTTATTTAAAGCAATAAGCTATTAACAACCTGAAAGAACACAAACAGATCCAAATACCTCTACAATAATTATTAAAGCTTTATCTATATAATCAACTTCCCATCATTTTGGGGCAGTCAAGCATAATGGCATGTCATTTTCCACCTAGTATGCACCCAGTGAAGCTAAGTCTGAACGTCTTCATACAGTCTTTTGGTCAGAAACTTCAAGCAACTCTAAGGGAAGCTCAACTATAATTTTCATGTGTTATCCTTAATAAAATTTCTACCTTACTGGGACCTTTCATCTGAAGACCCTGGTATATTTTGTTTTGCTTGAGAAGATCAGGAAAGCAAAGAAAATTTTGTAATTATTTCATCCAGCACAGAAATGCAGCTTTTTGAACAGCACAGCAAGTTTCGAGGGCAAACATCACGCAATAGTACAGGGAAAGAAGATCAGAGAATAATATCTTCAACTGAATTCCAGTGTAATCCTGATAGAGAATTAAAGGATTTGGAATGGGCCAGAACACTGGAACTAACAATAGTACTCTTCTCTAAAAAAAAGCTGTGAAATCCTACCAGCCAGAACAGGTCAGAAGTTCTCACTAGTATCACATCCACCACAGTCAGCACAGCAACACTGCCAGCCTGAGCTGACTGAATCAGCATCTGGGTCAGGTTTTTGTTGTGTGTGCTCCCAGTGGCTAGCAGGCAATCTTGTAGTCTACGTTATTTCAACCAAGTTCTGACCTGGCCTAACCTTGGTTTGTGAAATCCAATAAGATCACAGCACAATCTGGCATGGCTGCAAGCAATGTTCAGTCATACTGATACAGAAGTCCCTGAGGAGCATCATCTGGAAGAAACAACAAAGAAGCTTGCAACAAAGAGAACCACAAAACAAAAGGACAAATGGCAAATGAAAGAGGAGCAGCATTACAGTATCTTGAATGAAGGGAAGGCCAATACAAAGAGCTGTGCTGTCAGAATTTAGTCTAGACTAAGAAAGAAAAAGTAGTCGGGAAAGAAAAAATGAATGGGAAGAAAAAGCCTGCTACCTTTTTTAAAGATAAGGTTTCAAAGGTTTCCTCAAACAACTAGAAAATAAAGTAGGTAAAACCTCAAAGGTAAGAAAGTCAGATGAGTCCTTCTTTTCTGAAATAGCTGACAGAGAGATCCTTGACAACTGAAAAATTTTCTGCTTGAACTAGCAGTCTCTGTAAAGTGTATTCACTTTGGTCCACAGCCATGTTATTCATCCTCTTGGATCCAGGGATTGTAGGGCATCAAAAAGCATCCTCAAAATTCAAGTAAGCACAGTGCAAACTCTCCCACATCGCACCATCCACCTTGGCTGGGTCAGACACTCAACACTGACAACCAACACACCAGAAAACCACCTCCACTCTTGGGCAGACACAACAAAGAATCATAGGTTGGAAGAGACCTTTAAGATCATCAAGTCTAACCATCAACCCAGGACTGCCACTGTAACCCCTAAACCACACCACCCAGATATCGGTTCATTGACCTAAACACAAACTGCCTGATCAGCTCTCCAAGGCACCAAAACAGCACAGGTTATGAGTACCAGCTGGGTGGCCAGATGAGAAGGACAAATGAGAAAAAAAAGAGAGCACAAGGATGCATGAGATAGCAAGAGAAGGAGAGAGCATGCAATTGTTAAAAAGAGCAAGAGGAAGAGTGCAAAAGACTGTACCTGAGGATGCACATGCACACATGAAAGCTTAAGAAAGCATGAAAGAGTACAAGGAAATGCTACAACAGAAAATAAGTAGTTTGAAAAGAAGGATCTATCTGCCCTTTCGCCTCTAGGATATCTGTCAAACTGGCAAATCTTTAATTTTGCTTTTTTTCCTCATTTATTATGGCTTTAAAGTCTGATGAGTTTGTGCTGAAAAATGGCAAATGTTAGATGTAGGAACAATGGAAAACACAACAGAAAGCTGGTTTCAGCCAAGGCAAACTTTGAACACAGATGCTGCTAACAGTGGAAAAGCTTCAGGGATCACTGAAACAAGGTGATCAATCAGAATGAAACCCAGAGATGGGTGTCCACGACACTTCTTGTAATTACTTTGTTAACTGGCACCTTGCCTAGCTTCTTTGCTAAGACGGGCAAATATATCAAGGGTAAAAACCAAACAGCCCCATTTAATCTTGTCATGCAAGAACAAGGTTTATCTGGCTAAATATCACCTTTCTTCCTGAGTACAACCTCTTCCTGTCACGAAATCCAAACCCACACAGTCAAATGCTGAACAGGTCTTGAAAGGCTCCTTGAAGCATGACCACTTCAGCTAGGGATGGTAGTAAATAAAAAACCACAAAGAATGGAAGCAACAATTTTTTGTACTTCAAATCCTGGCAAGCACTGAGCTAATCTTTCCCTCTTCTTCACCTTTTAATCTTCAACTTTTGGATTTTAGAAATGCTACACATACACAGCTTGGTGGCCTGCATCAGACCTAGGTGACCATGAGACCAGAAGGATAATGCTGAGTTTTACAAGTCCATGCATCCCTATCCTCAGGGACCAAGCAAAACACCTTCCCTTACAGAACAACAGTGCTCATTCAAGGTGAAAATTTACTTGAAACAGAATCTAAAAAAAGAAAAACAAACCCAAAGTTTTTACCCCCTCTATGAGTACTTGTTACTGCTGTGATTTATCCTTTCTAACCAGGCGATTTAATAGAGTTGGGTTTTTCTTTCACTGTTTTGTATGTGTTTATTTTAAGAGCTTAGAAATTTTTGTCAACAGCTTTTTAATCACATGCTAATTTCTAACTGTATTTCTCAAATTAGAAAAATCAACTATTAGAGCACAGTCAGCGTGGAAAAGAGTTGCTTACAGGACAAATATGTAAAATAGATTATCTGGGTTTAGTGTCCTGTGCTAAAAACAGCACTTTATACTGAATGCAAGTCACTGAGATTCAGTGCTTCGTAAAGTGACCATTCCACACATGTATTCCTCATTTAAAAGCTCAAAGCCCTTATTTCAGAGGTTCTGGCATCTATCATCTCCCACCTGCAGAGCACAATGCCTCCAGGAGGAAAGGCACAAGAGACTTGACCTTCTGCCCATGGAGTTAAATGCAAAGTTTCCCACCACTTAAGTAGTAAACAAGGTCAAGGAACAGTTGTCAGATGTAGCGTAGCTGAAAATTAGGACACATTTGTCAAAAATTTGGCCACAGTTTACATGCACTTCAGTGTCTTCATGTTCAAGGTGACCTGCTTAGACCAGCAAGGTTGCAAAGGCAGAATGGCTAATTGACATTAATATCATCCTTGCTGAAGTCACCAAGTGCACTGCTTTGTGCCCCCTTAATATGAAACACTCAGTAGACTGATAAAAAGCTTCCTACAATTCCTTTTAATACCTATTTAGGGCTCCCCCAACAGGGGCACTGCACCCCCACAGTACCTGAGCAACCTCTCTCTGCTGAGACTCCAGCCCTGCTTCCAGCAGCTACCTCAGCCACTGGGGATGGCCAAAACAGGGAAGCCTGCAAAACAATGATCCCTCCATTCTGTTCAGCCTGAACAAACTGAAAAAAGAAAAAAGGCTAGAAAGCTTTTTGGCAAATCTAAGCCATTTGGTAACACTGCTTGTATCTATTCTTGCAAGCAATGCTTAAAACTAAGAAAACACTGCAGATCAGTATCTATTTTAGCATGAAGATATGCACAGAAAGCTTCTAAATTTCACATTCCCTCAAATCTTCTTCACAGCTTATACTGTGTAACACATGCTAGTCATTTACCCTTCTGAGATTTCTAAGGTGGTTAAAAATAAAAGGAAAAACACAAAATGCAGCCAGATCTTCCTTTCTTTGCTGACAGATGAGACCCCCATCTAAGCTAAAAACTCAGTAACAGGCTTGAAACACTCCACTTGATAAACATGAGCACATTTAGAAAATGTGCCAGTCCAACTCCTCTTACCAACCCACACTGAAGGACAAAGGAGAAAAAATTGCCACGAGCATCGCATCATGCATTTACAATTTCCAGAGAGGGGTTTAAACTGGTGCCCACAGAAGGAAGCCTGCTTGAGCTGGGAGCTGCTGCTCAGCTCCATGTTACTTCCCACCGAGGAGCTGCACAGCCTGGCTGCCAGCTACAGACAGATTAGAAATGGTGCTGCCAAGTGTTAAAAATGCTAGGCAACCGGGTTTTATTGAGAGCACAGAAAGACCTTGAACCTCGCCCTTCTTTTTGGAGCAAATGTAAGCCAAATATGGAAAGCACACGAATTATTAATCTACACTAATTTTACTTTTATTGTCAGAAGTGATTATGCTTGGGCATAATAATTGAAATAACCTACAGTAAGAAAACATCAAGTTTTGTTAAAAGCCTATTATAAAACAAGGACCAAAAAAAAATCCCACCCATATTTAGAATTTTAAAGGAAAATCATTAATTTAAAATATATCAAGACTAATGAAAAATCATCTAAAATTAAAATACAATCCCAAATAACCAGATTCAATATGAATGTTATTTCCATACATTACATACAAACTTCAATAGAATTTCACTCCCAGCTGGTTCTGAACTTATTTTTCCCCCCTCCTCCTTAACTGAGCAATTAAATTCCAGAAGCAAAGCTCTCAGTAATTCTGTCACAGCAGTTCTCATGTTCAAAGCAGTTTCCGGGCATTAAACTCCACAGCAACCCAAGGAAGTCAGTGAAGAAATGTCAGCATTCCCATTTTACACAAAGGGAAAAAAATTAAACAGATCCTCCAGAGTTTTTATCCAAGATCAGAGAAGCAGTTTTGATTTTACACATACTAAGGGACAGATAATCCATGCTGTGACTTAGCAAAACATTTCTATTTAATAAAGCTCTTAATCACTTGTCTAGAGACTTAAATGTTCCTATATTCAGCTCAAATGAGTATGCATGTTGCTAAATGAATATATTGATGGAGTCCCAACAAACAAAGCCTCTCAACAGCATGCACCCAGGGAGAAAAAGCCCAATGAGCAGGCTTTTGGGTGAAGCGAGAGGGATATAATCTTAAAAATCATCATGAAGGGCTGGAGCTAGAAGCTGGACTAGAGCCAGAGTGTTTAAGCACAGAGTGATGACAAGGCAGGCAGAGACACAACAGCCCTATCTGCACTTGCAAATGAAGAGCTCCAGGATGTTCTTGGGCTTTGCAGTGCTATGATTCACACTGTTAAATTGCTAAAGAGAGGATCTTGAGAGGCCCTTGGCTGTGATAAATTGCTCTCCCCCAAACACCACTCTGGCATGGCTCAGAGGCTACAAGGCAGGGCCACTCCTCAGCAGATAGCACACACATAGACACCATGGTTTGGAAGCTGCAGAATGTCACCCTCATGGGCAAGAGCTTCTCTGAGCCAGCTGGTCCCCGTGCTCCCAAATGTGCAGTTTGCCCAGGCAGATGTACTTAGTGACTGCAGCTCACAGGAATCAGTGCAGCACACAGGCAGTAACACTCACACTCTGCTATGCCAGATTGTATTAGGGTTTCCTGCTGCACCTGGCAGAGGCTGGGGTTTCCCAGCATACAAGGGGTTCTGGAGCCTGTAGAAGTAGCACAAGGAAAACAAACTGTGTTTGCTTTTCTCAGTCATAATCCAAGAGGGTGGATGGTAGTGTTTAAATCTTCTCATGGGAGACTTTGACCACAGGATCCAAATAAACGATGTGCGAATACCACGAGCAACGTACATCTCTAACTTATACATCACCAGACATCCCCTCTGTGATTCCCAGCAGTAGACCAGCAAGCTAAGGTCACACACAGGGCTTGCTGCCTGTCATGGGAGCTCCATGCCAAGCCATGTAGATACTCATCTAACATTAGCATCTGTTTGCTTGGCAGGCTCCAAAGGCAATTCAGCTGACAACTCTGAATTTGCCTCTGGGTCTGTCACAAGATCATATAACTCTGGGACTTCTGGGAATGCCTAATAATTCTTTGATGAAGATCATGCACATCATAATATATTAGCTCCATTCTAAACATCCCTTGAAATCAGTGTTTGTGACCTCTCAGAATTATTCAGGTAGTGTGGTCAGCTTATAAATGTAAACTAAAGCCAAGCTCAAAGATCATGCAAGTAGCTCTTGTTTGCATCAAGATCTCTTCAGCAAGTTTACATAATGATCCCAACAGGATAAAAATCAGATTTTTTGGTGTTAATATGGGTTGCTGTTACTGATGGGACACCAAAGACTGCTCCCAAACTTGTCTACAGGATAACTGGATCATACAGGATAACTGGATCATACAGGATAACTGGATCAGCTTTGCTATCACACTACTGCTTTAGGGTTTGATATGTGTGTGAAAAATGGTATCTTAAAAAAAGGCTTACATAACTTTACATTGGTCTAAATGCTCATCTCATAAGATTCAGTTCACAAAAGGCCAAAGTCTTTTGGTTTTACCTATGTATATATAAATGCACACAGATGTATGTATCCAACTGAATAAATGTGAGGAAAGATGGGATTGCTCACATGCTTAAAATTAAGAGCGTGCTAAATTACCCTATTATGTCAGAAAACAGACGAACTCTTTGCCCTGAAATATTGAATTCTAGATAGCTGGAGTGTGAAAAACCCTATGTTAAATTTGCCCTCAAGTTTAAATGCATCGTATTTCTATAATTACTCATTAAAAAAAATTACTTAAAGAGGAGAAGACATTAAAAATCAATTCACCTTTCCCCAGTCTGTGTCTGATAAAGAAACTTCAAACACTATTAACAGCCTTGGGAAATAAACATCCCTGTTTTGGGATATTCCCAATGGACATCAATTACATAACAGGAATAGAGCAGCATATATTACAAACGATATGGACAACGTCTAAAACAGGAACCACTTGCTGGTCAGGCAATTTCTGATATTTTTTCCTACTTCTGAAGGTAGCAGCAGGCAGGGAACCCAGTCATTATGTAAAACAGCCCTAAAAGCTCTTTCCAGTCCAATAATGCAATACTGCAAGCGGGAAATCAGACCATTCCCACTGTGTTTTCAACTATGGAACACCAATTTCAAAGCTTCAAACCTATATTTTAACACCAAGTAAAATCAGTCCTTCTTTATCAAAAGGTTAAAAAGCAAAATGCAATTTTTTCACCTTATTACTAAAACTTAAAAGTCAAAATGAAAATCGTCTAGAAAAATAAATATCACTAATCAGATTTCTGTCTCATGTACAGAGATAGACCTAGAGGAATTTCCTGAGGAGGCTCCCCAAATAAGGGGGGCTTCAAAGCATATGGTGGTGGCTCACAAATATGCAGGCACCTTCCCCAAGGCCTTCCTCCTGAAGCCATATTGCTTGAGAGTTGCTAATTTGCAGCCCACATAGATAACACTTAGACACCTAAGCCCTTGATAGAAATGCAAGGCTTCCAACCTCCCCCAATATCCTTGAAGCTGTGCCTCACAATCATCGTTGGTTGTTAAAACACAGTCCACAGTAATTATTGCTGTGCTCTCAAGGCAGAGCAGCCTTTGCTGCAGTACAGCAGCTCTGAGACATGAGGCCAACTGAAGCCTCGAGTCTATTTTAAACCCACTATAATTATAAATTATGGATATGTGGCTGAGATGCTTCTGAATTTTTGTTTGCATGAGGGTGTGTTTATGCATTGCAGAAGAACACTGCAGGGGAATATCTGAGCCTGAACTGACTGAACTGGCATTGGAGCCAATGTAACACCAGCCCAACGCTGTGCCCGAAATATCGCTGCTGTGTTCAGAGCTAACAAAACATACCTTTTCACCATCCTCCATTAAGCAATGTTGACAGATCCATTAAATACAGAATGAAGAGAAAAGGTGTTGACAGGTTTCTCCAAGGCAAAACAGTGGAGAAACACACTGGTTAGCTGTTCAAAGGACCGTGATAAAGGAAAAGTATTATTACCCAAGTCAGAACCAGAGAGTAGATGCTGGAAAATTTGCCAAAGACTGGTTGAGTGGAGAGAGACGGTGTCTTTGCCATGCCCCCACCAGCATGCAGCTGCCATCAGGCCTCACTCTGCAGTGAAGGGACAGATGCAGACCCTGGCACCACTTCCCAACCCTGGAAGAAGCTGGCTCTCCTCAACAATGTTTTTATTTTATGCTGCTGTCACTTAGTGATGCAATATTATCAGCAAAGTAACAAAAAAACCTCTTTTTATTTCAGAAAGCAAGAGATCGCTGTTCTTTTCTAGGAATATCTCCTCAGGTCAAATACTTGGTGTTTTTAGTTTAATAGCCTCCAATGCAACTGCACAATTAGCAACTAATTCTTTGGAGAAAGAGGTTTGCTTTTACAAATGCTCTGCACTAACTGGAGGGTCCACTGTAAAGCAGTACCATATTAAGTAGATTGTAGGTACTGAGTACACTTTCCACTGCAACCAGTAAGGAGGATTTCTGTAATCGGCCTTGCAGAGGGATCTAGACAAATTGGAGCATTGTGCTATGATGAACAGGATGGAATTGTCAAAGTCAAAATGTCAGACTCTGCACGAAGGACTGTGTAATGCCAGGCACAAGCACAAATGGGGAGAGGAGCAGCTGGAGAGCAGCCCTGCAGGAAGGGTCTGGGGGTGCTGGCTGACAGCAGCACAGTGTGAACCTGCAGTGGCCATGGCAGCCCTGAGGGCAAAACCCATCCTGGGGTGCATCAAACAGCACAACCAGGAAAACAGGGGAGTGTCCTGCTGTGCTCAGGGCTGCTGTGGCCTCACCTGGAGTGCTGTGTGCTCTGCTGGGGCCCATGATTCATACAGGGTGTTCAGGGCTCTGAATGCATCCAGGGGAACCCAACAGAGCTGGTGAAAGGGCTGGGAGGAATGTCCTGTGAGGAGTGGCTGAGGACTCTGGACTTGTCTAGTTTGGAGAAGAGGAGGCTGAGGGGTGACCTCATTGCTCTCTGCAGCTTCCTGAGGAGAGGAAGTGGAGAGAGAAGTGCTGATCTCTTCTCCCTGCTATCCTGTGACAGGACAGGGAATGGATCAAAGCTGCATCAGGGCAGGTTCAGACTGGACAACAGCAATAATTGCTTTACCAAGAGGGTGGTCAAATACCAGAACAGGCTTCCCAGAGAGATGGTAGATGCCCCAGTCCTGTCAGTGTTTAAGAGGCAATGCCCTTAAAAACATTCTCTAACTTTTGGTTAGACCTGAATCGGTTAAGCAGTTGGACTGCATGGTCATGGCTGATCCCTTCCAACTTAATCAGCATATTCTATTTTGATTATTTCACTGTGGTCTTCTCCAGATCACAGCTGTCATGTACTTCTTTTTCCCAAACACTAAAAAGAACCTAGGCATGAAGAAAGAGATGTATCACATCATCATTTTGCTTCACATAAAAAAAACGAAGATGGAAGAAAGAAAATTATTTCCTCAGGATGCTGTCATTCAAAGAGGATCAAGTCAACCTCCCGAATCTTAGTCTGATGCTTTAGAATATTAGACAAATTATTGTCTGTTAGCTGCTCGTGAGAGTGTTCTCGAACCTTTTCAATCTTCAGTCAAAATGTGGACATATTATTAGAGTGACCTTCAACTGGAATCAACAGGAAATTGTTCAAATAATGCATCATGCCCAATTTTGAATGTGCTTCCTGAATATTCAGAAAAGGTGTTCACTGCACACAAGGGAAAAATATAAATTTTGCCAAAAAAAAAATAAAAAAAAAAAAAAAAAAAAAATCATGGCTCCTGCATCAGAGCCTTATGAAGAGAACTAGCTCTTATTCCTTCTTCCATGCTTAGAATGGAGGCCGGAAGAAAGTGGCCAAGGACTGAAAATTCTATAAATTTGTCTGTCTTCTTAAGTCCTATAAACTCACAGATTACTTAGGGAAAAAAATCCTTGCAGAAGGAGATGAGGAAATACAAGGATACTACTTTAGGCTAAATTAACCTAGCAGAGGAAAGTACCTACCAGAGTTTCAAAGGCACAATCCAACACTCTCTAAAAGGACTGCAGAACCTGACCTGTACCCAAGTACACTCACACATGGAAGCTGAAACAAGCAGAAAAGCTTATTTTCCCAGTAATTTTACACATAATTTTGAGCTCCTTTCAATAAAAGAGACCCTTTTATCTGCCCACTTCCATCCCACTGCTGATTGTATACCCTGGGAAACTGTCTGCAATAAACATCCAACCATCCAGTAGTCACTAAAATAATCCTTTCTCAGAAACCAGAAGAATGAGAATCATTATCATAAAGGCCCTATTATGAGAAAAGAAATTTATTGTTGTACTAATGTTTCTCCTGATGATGTGAAATAAAGAGTCTTTCAAAAGATGTCAGAGTAGTACCTGGCCAGCTGGAGCTAAAAGCATACTGACAGCTTCAGAATGTCAGAATCAAACCATACAAAAATCTGTATTTTTCTGGTAAAGGAAAGCAGGACACAATGAACCACACAGAAAAAATTCCAACTCTGGATTTTTTTTTTTTAATTTTTTTTAGTAACTGACAAGATTTAGTAGCCAGCTGGTAAAATAATGAAGGGAAGAGGCCAGCAAAACTCTACAAAGCTAAGAGAAACTGCCTTGTACTAATTAGAAACAATGTGCAGCCTGATGACACTTTATAGACTTCAATTATCATACTCGGCAGGAAGGAGCTTTCAAACATCTGTATGATGATTATTCTCCACTGGGATGTCATTTACAGTGCAAAGTATTAAAAACAGGGCCAAAAAATCAATTATAATCTTTGTAAATGAGCATATTCTTTATCTAAGGGATTTGAACTTTTATGTGGAAATTGGCTTTAAAAGGAGAGACAGAACCTGATTTGACAATGAAAAACAGACAGCAGCACCCCCCCATCTGATTTGCACAGAATTAAACCTTAAGGATCATTAAGATAATAATTTGTATATAAAGTGCTAGAACAAAATATTATTTTAAGTCAAGCCTAACAAAGAAATGACTAACCACATGTCAGATTCAAGGAGAGGCTTTCATTATTAAAGTTTTTAGGTAAACATCCAGAAAAACAGTCCATCGACCAAGATTACCTGAATGATTAAAGATATGTACACACTAGACAGGAATACAAAATCAGATTTTTTACTGTTCTAAACTGTTCTAAACAATTATTTTCATATTTACACAGAAAAACACAAATATGCAAAAGTAATAGGGACAGTAGAAAGCAATAAATACCCAGTGAAAATGCAATTTCAACTGGTCCCTATTTAATACATTAGAGTTGAGGATTAAGGATATTAGGCTATAATCAAAGAAAACCAAAATAATGTCAAAAGCAGAAATTACCAGAAAAAATATAAAAATACAAAATTTACCATAGCAAAATAAAAACCCACAAACAAATAGAAAAGGTTGTTTGAATGGACTGAAGGTTTTCTTCTCTCATCTACTGATTTTCAGATACGTCATTTATTCCAGAGAATATGCTTACAAGGCATGTGAAAGTAATGCTGAGTTTTATTCAAGAGCAGTGGCCAACTGCAGAATATGGTCAGAAAATTTACCAGCCATTTCATCGGGATCCTTTAATCATGGTAGAAAATCTGGCAGTGTTAACTTGACTTTGCAGATCGCTGATGACCAAGCACTGTAACGATTTTGTACAGAAAGTAAGATGAATGTCACTCTTCTCTGGGAGGCAAAACTTACTTGTCTTTGTAAGGGCAGATTAATGACCTACAAATATACAGCTGTACTTCAAGAATATCTTAAAGCATGAACTAACACAGAGTGCAGACACCTGCTGAGTAATGCCAAAAGCATGCCATTCCTGTGCTCTAAAGGCTGTCTCCTGGTAATTAAGGGGGTACTAACCTAAGGTGTTGCATTTGACCTTTAAAGCCCTAAGCAATTGGAAAATCTAGCCAAGAGACCAGGCTTTCTGTGCTCTTTACCCCTCTTTCCTTTTTCCTTTGGCTTGTACAGCAATGATTAGAGAGAAGCTGTCAGTCCCCCTCAGCCACTGTGTCATTTGGTCAGACAGGACCTGGACCTATTAAACTCTCATTCCAACTTCACAGCTCATTTCTCCTGGTGGGTACCTGGGGAGAAACTAAGAGGATACCCTGGAAGAGTTGTTTTATGAAGCTACCTCTGCATTCTGTAGTAGATTACTTGGCAGATGAGCAATTTTGAAGTGCTAGTGGGATTGTTATAGTTAAGGCAGCTCAGAACAAGATGAGATGCCAATCAGCTGTGTATAATCAAAGATATGAGGATGGAGAATGCTTTCACAATGCCTGGGCCTCTTCATTGACATGGAACATCATGGCTGTCACTGGTGCTTTGGAAAAAGGCACTGCACAACCTATTTAATACCATGTGCTCCGCAGAATTAAAATAAAGTCTGAATTTCACATGAAAATTCAAGATAACTAGGTTAATATAGGATGTCTTCAGCAGAATTTCAGCTGCACAGCAGTCTCAAGCTATTTTGAGCAGCAGCAACTACTTACTTAAGTAGAATCAGTGAGAGGGCACATTCCCTATTGTTTGGGAATAACAAAGCTGGAACACCTCTAACAGGCTACCTAGGGATTACTTCAGCTAAATGCAGCTTTGTTATCAATAAAGAAAAGGATTTTTTTCAGCCTGACAGCACCATAAAAACTCTTGTTCATAGTGAATGACACATGAACAGAGACTGGTGTTTATAATTTTCTGCTGGTTAAAGACTCATTCTTGCTCCCATTGAACTAAATGAGGCAAAACTGCCATTGATTTCAATCAGATTGTCAGTAGACCTTAAAGATACTAACCATCAGCACTTATTAATATGGAATTATCAGCAGAAAACATATTGACTAGTTGATCTAAATACTTTATCTTCATTCATCAAAACACTTAATCCAAATGAACAAAGACAGAAAACTGAACCCGGACCAAAGGTCAGGCTGAACCTACAAATTGCAATGACTGCTGATACACATTACCAGCAGCAGCAGCATGATGTGTATTGTAGCCAATCAAACCAATGGACAGTATTAAATGGAAAGCACACAGCACACACACACCCCCACACACCCTCCTTGCTTTCCCAGCAGTTCAAATTCTGCCTCAACCACAAACATCCTCCACCTTTTCACACAAAACATGAAAAAACATTAAAAAATCATAAAACTGTCTCCTTAATTGGTGAAATTTTTAATCATAAAAGTGAAAAATCAACTTCAGTCACTATAAATGCTACAATTCTCACAAAAAGCTCTTAAAATCCACTGGTATTATTTCAACTTCAGAGAAATAATTGATGTACTATAAAGGAGAAAAAGAGCGGTAAAAAAATCTGAATTTAATTATATGAATGGTATTCTGTATACACTTAATTGCATAGCAGTAACACAACCACTTTCATTACTCTTTATAGCTTCAGATGCCCATTAGCACAATTCCCAAGGTTCCTTATGAATAATTAGATTAGAAAAGGGGACTCTGATGAAACGCAATAGGATGCGATGCTTATGAAACAGCACATCTTGAATCCAGATGCTGACATGACAACATCATGAAGAGCTAATTTGCACATCCAAATTAATACCATCATGATGATAATATAAAAGAAAGATATGCATATGAAACGAGCTACAGAAAATAATGTCAAAAAGAATTGAGGTACTTATATTACAAAAATACATCTTTTTGACATTTTAACTCAGTTGGAAAGGTGTAAATAGACTAAATGTCATATTCATGAGCACAGAGATACTTAAACAGACTTACTAGAATTTAATCCACTCTTGGCAACACATGGGCAAACTGTTTATTAAATAGTTATACCCATCAAACATGTGCAGCACTCACATAAACAGGTGAATAAATTTCATTATATTCTATAACACATCTGTTTCTATTTGATTCATTGAATGTTTTTGTATTGTTTGGTGCTTCTTAGGTATATAACATCAACAAAATCAGCAGTGATATGTTTTTGAAGGAGCTCTGCATGGCCCCAAAAAGACAGAAACTAATAGGGTTTAAAAATATTTTAAAGAGAGTCAGATATTTCTGCAGCTGTCCTGAGCTGTATGTCTGAGTATTTACATGTCTGAATAGCTAAGAAAAATCTCCCTCAAATACACCTAACAGAAGATAATGGCATTTCTACAGAAAGGCAAATAGGTCCCCTTCCACTTCAGTGTCTCTGCTCCATGTACAGAATAAAACACAAGTCCATGTTACCAGGCAGACTCTGACACTGATGTCAAAGACAGCTCCTCTCTCCACATTTTACAGCTTGTAACGTACACGGGTCCTGTTTGCCCTGTGCATTTGAGAATGTGCTCTGGCAAGGCTAGCACATTAGTCCAAAGGAATTTCAGCTTTTAAGAAAAGTTCACATCAAACCGATGCGGTCTCTTTAGAGTGAAGAAACATTATCATAAACTCAGAAGGAATTATAGCATTACTGAAAAAGAAATGGCAGAAACAGAAGAAGGATAGAAGGAGGTGGATGGGACACAAGCAAGAGGCATAAAACTGGAGACATAGGTATGATAAAGCAACAGTTTGAAACATAATGACTGGAAACTTTCTTATGATGCAAGGGTAAGGAAGACCTCACTACATTGAAAAACATAGGTAATACCAATAATAGCACTTCACTAAGCATTTAGGAATCTACTATATAGTATCACTGAAAGAAGGAGATCAATAGGATTTCAAGTGATCTATATATGCTCACACACTTATCCACAAAAAATTTATTACAACAATGACAATAACTGATAATAACACATGCTGGAATTTTTCTAACTGGTGGGCATATAAAAGAGGAAGGTACATCAAGAAAAATTTTAAAAAAACCAACACAAAATCAAAACAATTCCGTATCTTCACAACAATCACCTCAACACTGTGGAAAAGTAAACATTTTTCTGGACAAATGATACACACTTAGAATGGGATAGTAACAGAGGAAGAACAGCAAATATTTCCACTTTGTGCTTGGATAATTATGAGGAAGAATGCATTATTGTTGTACATAGTATTACACCTACTACATGCACAACAAAAATTAGATACTTCATTTTTCATTCTCACAAAACACTTCCTTTTAAAAGAAGTCTGAAGTGTCAGCTTCTTCATTACCACATCCCTACAGTCTTTGCTTACTGAGGTTGATCTAATACTGTTTAAATCACTAGGAGTTCCTTCCAGGGACTTCAAGGGAAATAGTTATCAGGACCAAAATCTATGAGTAGAATATATTAACAAAACCAAAAATCAAATAACCAGCAAGACACACAGGCAACATGCAGTGAGGAAACGTATGTGAGGCATAAGTGAAAGCTTTTATTGGTATATGAAAGCATTTTCATGAGCTCTTGCCACTGTAACCTTGATGCTTCCTGTATTTATCTGCCTTTTTTTTTTTTTTAATACCCCTTGCTGTGCAGCGTATAAGATATAAAATTCTGGTGGCATGTTCATTTTAATCACCTACAAGGCATCATCCACTCCTGTGGCACTGAAGTGAATAAATAACATGAGGCCTTCTATTTCAAGAACACACGACTAGCTGCTCTTACTCATGATGTATGTTCTTCTCACCCAAATAAAAGACAGCCTCAAATCAATGCAGTCCTTCTTTTCAAAGGAGAAATATTAAAGAATACATGTATTTTGAAAGCTCCTATGCATCCTCCTAAAGCTGAAGTTGTTGACAGCCTCTGAAAGCATAAATTCACAAAACACCATGCCTACAGCCAGAGCTGGCACACGAGTTTGTTCCCTCACCGTCTGCCTGCCACAGTCTGTGCTTTGCAGCAGCACTGACTCCCATTTCTGGACTTACCATGGAGCAAGTGGATGACATTTTTGTTCCCTTTTTTCCCCTCGTCTGCTTTCCTATAATTCTTCATTTTCTGCACAAAGATTGGAAGTTCTGCCCCAAAATATGCTACTTCTGAAACACTGTCAGATGATTTAGGGTGGTTTTGGCAGACAATGGTTTCTAAGCACATCAGCCTAGGTCTGAGCAGTAATTTATATGCTGCTAAGATCTAATTAAGTCCATGTACAATTTCATACATGTTTTATTGCTAACTTTTCCTGTGGAATGGTCTTACATGAAATGTATGATACAATATTAGAACTCATTAAGTCAGGAGATACACACAACCTATCAAAAACCTAAAGAACACAGCAGATACTAACTCGGGATGTGATCTCAAAAAACACTAATTCCTGGCATAACAAAATTTAGGCAGGCAGTTTCTGTGAAACATTTTAATATTTACTTCACTAGACACCAAAAAAATTGTAATAGGTAACAAAGGGTAAAACAGTTCTGGAACAGGCCCTAAGCTTTTCAGTGTTTCCAGACTACACTCAGGGAACTGATGACAGATCACAACCACCCTGGCAGCTGCCATGGCTTGGCAGAGCTGGGACACCACATGGCATGGATGTAACATGTATTGTCTTAATATAGTACTTCTAAACATAGATGGTTTAAAGATATTTAAACACATTTGTAGGACAACAAGAGGACAACAGAAAGTTGATTTTACTGTTATCTCTGCTATATCCCTGCTGTATTCTCTTCTTACATTAGTCTAGCAAATTTGCAGGAGAACACTTATGCAGGTTTTTTTTTAATATGAAGAAATTATGTACAGATAAGATTTGCAATAAAGCTCATCATTCATTCCTCCTTGCTAGTCTCTTTATTACCCTCATTAATAATGCTTTTCAGTCTACAGACCTGTGCCTCCAAGCACTTCCTCAATTTCTCTCACCTGAATAGGACTGTGGGACTTATCTCAAGGGTAATATTAAGTTATATTCACGTATTTCCAAGATTTTTATGTATGCAACCAGTCTCTGAATTTCAGAGATCATAACTGGAGCTTTAACTGTCTTTCTCTGGGAATCAACTAAATGCATAATTTGCCTGGACTTGTGATAACACTTCAGTCTATTTCAGTGCATTCACAGTGCTTGGTAGCAGAAGCTGTTAATAAAAGAAACTGTTGGGAGTCTATAAACTTTCACTGAAGCCCCCACATCTTCACAGCCACCTAGATTTTATACTTGCCTAAACACCATGCACGTTAAAGAGAGGTGTGTATCAAAGACTGCATCTTTAGGTTGCCACAATATCCTGCTCCGAAACAGAAATGAACGAACTCTAATTAAAAAACTACCCAGACAAAAAACGAACTACTAGCAGTGGGGAATGATAATTATTGTTTCCCCCTGATTAAAGCAAAAAACCACAACAACAACAATGGAAAAAAAAGCATACAGAAGAGCCATCTCACTAGTCTTTAGCTAGACCTGGAATCTGAGGGAAAAAAAAAGTGCCAGTTGATGAATTACAAGCTTAATTACATCTGGGATAAGACATTTTAGAACCCAAAGGAGAAATGATTTGCTGGATGTCAGCATGCTCAGATGCCCACCAGCGAGCAGTCCCTCCTCTATTCCAGGGCTTCAGTGAAGACAACATACATGTCAACCACAGTAGAAGAAACACAAACTAATGAAACTGTGTGTAAGCTGTAATTACACTGTCTCAGTGAATGGCACTTGGGGTATTGGGAACAGATTGTACATGTTACTTCACACAGGGCTTAATGAAGCGTTCTCTGTTCTACAAACTTCACCTCTTGATTTAATTAACCTTCATACCTATACATGCACTATTTACCAATCATAAATGTTGGAAATCCCTTAAATCAACTACAGTGTTTTCAAGCTACATTAGAAAAGTAACAGAGGTTTGGTTTTGTTCAGTTTGGCAGCTCAAAAGTGAACAGCAAGGAAATGTTAAGGTTCTTAGAAAATAAAAATTTATACAGTGAATTTGGCCCTAAATCACCTCTCCTAAACATAACATCTAATCCTTTAAATGAAATTGCAACAACGCAGAATTTATTAATTCACAACAATAAAAAGTAATTAGTATTTTACTAGAAGATAAATAAACATGACAATAATCTAGGAGAACCAACCTTATAGAAGACCTTTAGATATTAAAACATGCTCTGTTTTGCAGAACAAATTGGATGGCTAACTCACATCTTAGGTTTGTAGGCATGGCTTTGCCCTATACAAATACATAAATATATAAAACTACATCATTTTCACCAACCCATAACAATGGAAAGAACATTCATCATTGTCGTCCCAAATATAAAAATCATCTCACAAACCATAGCAGTTTATCTTTTACAAGTTAAGGACAGAGCAGGCTGCTTGCAGCCATCCTCCAGGCCTTCATCTTCATGTTTGCCAGAACCATGTCACTGTTTTTCTCCTCCATAAATTCCTGCTCAGACTTGAGCACTCAAGGACAGATCTCTACAAATGCAGAGGGAAGCTCTATTTTTCTAGTAGGATCCAACCCAAGAGGAAGGGAAACAGCAACTCCTTATTTCACAGATTTCTGCTAACTAAGGGCAGCTTTTTCTGCTGCCCCTGTATTTTGAAGGAACAAAATTAACAGACTTGCACCTCAGAGAGGCACCTCAGTGACACAGGAGCTACTGGGGCTGCTCCTGGCAGGCAGGGCTCAGCTGAGTTTCTTTCCTGAAGACTTGGTAGCTGCGTAAATAACAAAGCAAAATTGACACACTTTCTCTGCTTCCCTTCCCCCAGGATTAAAGTTTGCATAAGATACTCAATATTTTACTTCATTAAAAAATCAAGTTGAAATTACTTAATGCACAAATTAGAAAAACACTCAGGATTGATATAGAGAATACAGGCTGCATTGGAGAAATATTAGTAAATTCTACACAACAACAAAGAGCAAGTGAAAGCTGCAGAGATAATTTATGTGAATCTCCAAAGTCATTTTAATAGTACCTCTCATAAAAAATTAATCTGCAAAAGTTAGCAAGCATGACACAGAGGAGGAGAACCAGTGGACTGGATAGAAGTTGGCTGAGGGATGAAAGGGAAAGTTTACCAGGCACAGAAAATGAGGACTCTCCTTGCATTTTAAAATTGAATCTTCTGTTTTTATATCCAGCTCTAAAGACCTACATTACAAGCAAAAAGAAGTACAAAGACCTCCCTAAAAGCCTATGAAGCAACACGATTGTTACTTCAAACAGAACAAAACCAAACCCACATAAAATAAAGCAGAAAAAACCTCAACAAAACGCAACAACATTTATGGTTACATTTGTCACTCCAGAAGAGAGATTTCAAGGAGGGAGCAGAAACGTGTGTAATAGAGGCCATAAAGCAGGATTTTAAATTAACTGAGAATTCAGCCAACCTTGACAACTTAAACAGAAGGTACCAGGTCTGTCCTTTTCCTTCACTGGAGCTATGCTATTCAGTTTGCATTAGAATCGCAACCAATGTCAATGTCATTTTGGCAAAAAGGATAATAATAATTGTATTTATGATATATCCCTCCAGGGCAGCATGTGAGATCACTCAAGAAAGTTCAAATATACCATAATACATGAAAATATTTAATATATTTTAGACCTGTACTTACTATTTTTCAAGTCAGTGGAAAATTTGCAGCTACTGTAAAGCAATATAGCATTTTACCTTATGCCATTTCATTAAATAACTAAATAAACAAATATGTGGCTCAATAATATAACGAGGAGTAGCTAAGCACATTTGCTTACCTCCTTACACTGCAGCTACTTACTCTAAGGCCATCCTTCACCTTTATTATTCTCTCCCTGACTCAATTCTTGGGGCCTGGCTGCATGGTAGTAATTTGAACTTCAAGGTACCACGATGGAAAGAAATATTATAATGCCACAACGTGCCACTCTGCAGTGAGACCAGGGACACAGAGCGTGACAAATGACAGTGCAATTGGTGTGGAATGGTTGGGGAGCATTTGATACAGGATAGACTTAGAGCTGCTGTGGTGGCATCAGAGATCCTGTTGGCAGATTGTCCATCACTGCCCAGGCTGGGGGCTCAGCTGACAGCAGGAGTGCTGAACAATTGAGCTTTGCCTCTCACCTGGCAGAAAGCAGAGCTCGAACCAATGCCTTCCAACTGCCCTGGTCTAAGCCTGAAGCGAAAGGCTCTCAGTTTCCAAGGTGCCTTGTCACATGCAGAGTGTCCCCTCAACTCCTGCCGACTCCTTCCCCTCTCCTACAGCATTACCAAACAAGGGGGACACTCACAGGTCATCTCCACACACCTCAGCACAGGCTCAGGAATTTGCTAAGAACCTGAACACATCTACAGCTCAGAATGCTCCACAGACTCAGTCAGAGTTTGAATCCACATCAAGCAGACTTAAGTCAGAACTGGGTGACTTTAAGCCAAGGCACTTATGACTTGCACACTGAAGCACTCTGGGACCCTTTGTTTCAAGTCAGAATCTGCATCCCATTTTTTTAGAAACCTCTATGTGCCATGTGGTACAGGCATTCAGATTTGTTTGAGGTTTAGACAGCTAGCACTGGCCCATTAACTGTACACACCGAAGAGGTTTAAAAAATGATACATTATTGAGGACTTAGCAATAGTGGAAGCCACAGGGTAGCAGGTGAATCTTCTGGGGATGTCTCTCTTATCCTCCTTGCACAATGGACTCACAAACTCCTCTCACAGTACTTCATGTAAAACTCAGTGCCACCCAACCAAGAAGGCAAGGCTGCTGCTGCCCCCTTACACACTGAGACTCTTCAGCAGATGTTCACAACTCAAAGGGCAATAAGAGCTGCCAGGCTGCCATGGCAGGGACCTGCCTGTGTGGCAGAGGTTGGCACAGAATCCTTCACTGGTGTAGTCTGTACACTAACTGAACTGTGAATAGCTCTGGAAGACCCAAAAAAATCAAGGAAATGGTCAAAACATGGTGAAAAGCATTCTTGTTCAAACTGTTGATTCCAGCACTGAAAAAGCAGCTGTAGCTTTTATAAACATCAACATGAAGCTAGAATTTCCTTATAGTGATTACTTTCCCATCTGGAATGGTGAAAGAGTAATATATAAGGTATAATCCTGGATTTCGAAGAATTTTGAATGAAAAGGTAGAGAACTAAGCTCATGGCAATTTTAACACCCTCAGATTCTGCTAACTGTGAGGAGCTGTCCTGGGCAGACCACTGTGTTTGTTAATGTAAAAGTAGGCTAAGTTCTAAGCAAGGACAGAGGCCTCTCTTCTTTCTTACAAAACAAAACTCTAGATGAAAAACATGCCAGAATTCATGTACCACAGAAAAGAGAACAGACTTCTGGGTTTATAATCCTACTGCTTTTCTATGTCCAAAGCTGTGAACTAATTTATAGCCTCAGTTCACTTGTACTTGCTACTATGGCAAAACTTAAAGCCAATACAGCTGATACTTGGCTTTGCAGGAAGGGCTTTTCACTGACCTAAGTAAAAAGCCTTTTTCCTCTGTAACCGATACTATTATAGCTCTTATTTAATAATTAAACCTAGATTCCCCCTTCTTGCTGTTGTTGGGAACAATCAGATGCAATAGAAACAACAGGTGTTTTGTTCTTCCTGGGACTCTGACAAATTAGGGGTCAAATGAAGGAGTCCTCTATTTTCTTGTGTACCATAAAAATAAATAAACCTTGATCTGCAAAATCCAAAGCTGTATTATGTGCACTGCTTCAGATTGCAGCTGAATGGAGGCATTCTACTCTGGTCCTCTGGTCTTCAATTTCAGAATACAGTGCAGAGCAGAATAAAGCCACAGACTTGGAAAAGCTATTTATAGTGCACATGCCCCAAGGAGATATAGCTAATAACTAATTCATTTCACATCACACATTTGAATGCAATATGAAAACTTCCCAGTTTCTTATCAGCACAGGAGAAAAGACCCACTGTGGCTTTCTTTAAAATAATTAAGGATTCTTTACCAAAACATTTTAATCAAACTACATCGCCACAGCAGTTTTTTCTTCCCCTGCCTTATAGCTATTTTATTAAGAAGTCCACACCTGTTAAGATTTGATAAAAGCACTGATAAAAGTTTTGATAAAATGATGTTCATTTTCCTAGATAATACATTTGTTTATCAAATAGTTTTCTACAAACTAGATTAAAATCCAATATATTATTGGTCATATCAGTTGAAAACAAATGGAAAAATCTGCTGAACAATTCAGTGAGCTATGCAACTGTAATATCTGTATATGATAAGGTTTTGGGTTAGACTAGATTTTTGTTGAAAACAGTTCAGCTAAGTATTATTCCACAGACTAGACTGCTGAATATTTTATTACAAATGATAAAGAATTAAACAACACACAAGAAAAATAAGGATTTGTAGTACTTGAGAGACATCAATAAGCACACTGAGCTTCTGTTCCAGTGCAACTGCAGCAGAAACAAAGCAGCAAGCTGACAAAATGCTCAAGGCAATGATGGCTTTTCCCTTCTCCACACCCACAATTTGTGTTTTCTTTGGCTTTTCTTCCACATGCTGACACCAGGTGCTATAACAGCTTGACTCAAGGAGAGTGTCCTAAGAACAGTGTGGTTTCAGCCAGTTCTGGTGCCAAGATGGTATCAGAAATAAGCCAGCAGGGGAGGCTGCGAGGAGCCCCAGCTGGTGCTCCACAGGAGCCACTATTGCCATGGGACTCTGGTAACTCTAAGAGAAGAGTAAGGGCTCTTGGGAATAAAAAAAGTCCAAAAAAACCCCATCAACACCATAGACTATCCTATGGCTCAGACTTAGCAATGACCTACTACTTAACCTGGGCCTTCTGTTACATCTTAATTAAAAGGGAAATTTTTGTTAACAGGTTTTATGCTTAAATTAGAATGAATTGATATACAGAACAATGTGAATTAACTCCACCAATTTGTAATTCAGTGCCCCCAGGGCACCTAGTTTGTACTGAGTATCACGATAACATCCCAATTTTACTTTTACCACAGCATAAGCAGCATGAAAGTTATTTGCAACATAGGTTAAACAGAGGCTGTAACTAGATATTGTGAGCTTACATAGCCTTTTATTGATGTTGTAGGATCAGTCAAAATGCTGGCAAACAACAGTGAAGAATATATCCATAGACATCCTAATGATTTAAACATAACTGCCTTTCTGTTCAGCAATCTTTAACAGAAACAAAAGCAGTTACCTTGTACACAGAATGCTTGTTTGCAAATTTATTGGTCATGAAGGTCAATGGGTGAAACTTGAATAAACATATTCGAAATCTCTAATTAAATTTAACAGAAAGAATGCAGATCTCCTTCAATAATCCTTTTAGGGTTTGGGGTTTTTTCCCTTCAGCAGAATATTGTGATAGCATTAGAAAGTGCAGCTCAGTGACCCCTGACCACCCATTTCCAGAATGACACCTTTTATAGAAAGAATACACTACTTCATGTGTGTCCATCGATTTTATTTAGGAACTGGACAGAAGCTGACCTGAGGTTTTTTCAATTTTAGATTGAGAGAGGGCTTCTGGTTGGTTTTTGTTTTGGGGTTTTTTTTTGTTGTTGTTGCTCTGTCTTCACTTCTGTTGTTGGTTCATTTCACTATTTTTACTTTGTTACATGTTTATTGATCATATGCTTTAGTCTGAATCTCTGTAATATTCAGAAAAGAAATTTTTCCCCTTTGCAGAACAATCGAGCCACAATATATTAACTAGGATTACTGAAACAAACAAGATAAATTATACTGGCAAATATCAGACAAAAAAAAAGTTGAAAATGTATTTATAAGAGGACTTTAAAATAACTACTATGCAAAAGAGCATCAGCTGCTCAGTTACTTAGGTTTTAGTCTGTTTTATGAGCTATAGCATGTCCAGACTATCTGTGACACAAAAGATGCAAAGACTCTACTCAACTTCTGAAGGTAGTAATCAACCATGTTGCTTAGATTTCTAAATATATAAAGCTACTGAAACCAATTGCTACTTTCTAAATTTTGCTCACACAGTATTTAAAACTTTGAAGAGCACAAGTGCTACCTAGTCATCATATTAATTCTTTAATCATGACTTCTCCCATCGAGTAAGGGGCAGATAACTTTTTTATATGCCAATATTTATATGAATCTTTATTAATTGCGGCCCCAATGTAAACTCCCTAGTGGCTTGATTACATCAACAGGTGAAGAAATAAAATCCAACAGAAAAAAATCCACTAAAATAATATACTATAATACAATATAATATAATACTGTATTGTATATAAGCTTTTCTGTGTTTTCTTCAAAGGTCAGAATTATCTACCTTCCCCAGGAAATTCCAAGTGTTTCACTTTTAACTTTTAAAACAAAGGAGCAGTTGCAAAGTGTGTAAATTGCCAGAAATGTGAAATCATTAATTATCAAACGTAAATTTTAATGGCAAAAACCATAGCACTACGTATCAAGGATATGATATGACAGCATATCAGGTTTTTGGAATCCTTAAATGTATAGTATAACACTGTTCAAACCAGCACCTTCTCTGGAACAGAGGCAAGTGAAAACATCTCTTTGAAAGAGCACAAAGAGAAGCCTAAGCAGTGATCTCTTCCTGAAGTGTATTTATAACCACTGCCCTGCAGGAGAATGTGGTTACTGATCATCCTGTCTCCTGATGATGTACCAATACAGGGTGCTGATGTGCCAGTACATCACCTTGTCAGAAGGAACTCGAGCAGCATTAAATAGCAGCACAGTGAGCACAGGCTCAGGGATGTTACAGTGCTGAGTGAACATAAAAGTTCCCATCAGTGTGCTGCTGCTGCTAAAAAAAACAGAACTGAGCTGCTATCCATGATTGTTCTGCTTCCAGATGGGCATGCAGGGAGAGAAAATGAACCACTACAGAAGCTAACACCATGAAACACTGTATTATGTCCACTGCTAGAATAGAGCAAGGCAGAATGACGACAACAAAAATTTCTCTGTTTAACATTCTAAGGTCTCTCTAAGCGTGTGTTTAGTACATTAGCACAACCAATCCTCCCACAAATCAACTCAGAACTTTCTTCCAATGGACACCTGAAATCTGCATCCTCTCCTACTTGCTTCCTATGATATTTATACACACTGAAGAACTGGAGCTAATAACGTGATCTGTACATCATCACATTTTAACTCCTGCTAGTATCCAGCTGGAGCATCTTGAGTTTCATCTTAAAAACTTTAATTATATATAAAGACCTTTCAAACAAAGGGAAATCTTACGGATCAAGCTCTGAAAACAATCACAGAAGAAGCTCACTTGCCATTGATACTTTTCAAGATACTTTTCTATAATTAATTCATTGTGTGACTACTAAGCTAATGTAAAATCAGTCTGTGATGATACAGCCAACTGCAAAAGCAGATGACAAAAAACATGAGCAAATTTCCAACTTTTCACTGCTTAACTTCATTAAACATCTTTCTCATTTAACAGTAGCAGTGTCCCTGGGTGATATTTCCAATGTAGTACCCACTTTTTCTCTTGAGAAGGAACCTTTCTTAAGGCCTTTTCTGTTCTGAAATTATTTTATTGGCAGTAAGAAATTTCCTAAGGATTGCAAAAAAAAACCCAGAAACACTATATTTTATAACTTAAACCCACTGTAAAATAACATCAGAAGTTTCTAGAACTAAGAAAATTAATTTACCTCACATTCTAATGGAAAGTGTCCCTGCCCATGGAAACAGGGTTGGAACTAGATGATATTTAGGGTCCCTTCCAACCCAAACCATTCTGTGACTCTATGATGCGAATGCTTGGACCTGCCCAGATGTTGAATACATAAATATAAAATAGGTATAAAGACTTATCACAAAAACCTGGCAGTGAACAAGAAAAGGAAGCATTTGACACAGACCACTACAGCCAGCTGCATAGCATAGACTGCACCAAAACACAGCAAAAAAAGATCTACTTATCTTCCTGTTCCACTAATGACACACATAGAAAATTTACCAATTATCTGTGTGCCACAGGTGAGACCTGTTGCTGCCAGTTGAAAAGACAGACATATTCTTCAACTATTTCCTGCGTTGTATAAATTAAGCAGGAGAACAACTGATATCTTTCATTAACCTCTCAGCAAGTAAATATACTTCAAAAACATTAGAGTAAAAAAAAAATTGTCTATAGACCAATTCTGCAAGGCTGAACACCAGTGACACCCATTCTTTAAATCTAATATTCTTTTGCCAGACAACAGGAAACAGATGTTATGCAGCAAATTCCAAGACATACATAACTCACAAATTGAGTGTGACCTTTCATTGTGGTCAGCTGATGGTTTAGTCTGGGTTGGCACAGGATCTCCCTCAGCAAGACATGGACATTCACAGGGGGCCAAATGCACCAGCCAACCTGAGCAACTATGCACTGAGAAACCAGATTCTCTCTCAAGTAGTTAGTGCACTAGGAAGGAGCCACTGGAAGTATGTCTCCTCTGGGCACAGCACCAAAATAAGGATAAATCTCAGCATTTGAAGTTGGAGGCAGTGAACAGCTGCAGCCCAGCAAGTGCCACAAAGGAACCAAGCAGATACACACAGAAAGCATCCCCCTGTCTTTGGGCAAAAGAAAAGACAGCTTTGAAGTCTCCCAACTCAATATCTAAGCTTTGTAAAAATCAAAATTGTAATAGTCTGTGTAATTGGATTGATATTCAACCAATGTCGTGTTCAGATAAGACATTTAAAAAGCCCCACATAATCAGTCTTAATTTTTGCATGTTATGCATGATCCAAGCAGAGCAATATACTCTACTGGATACCAAAGTCTTAAAATGTGAACTAACAGTAGCACTCCAAAAACATCTTTAAATTGGTAACATTCTGTATTATGAAAGTTATGTCCTGTAGCTCAGGAAAGACACAGGTAGGAGTGAGAATACTTTCCCATCTAAAACAAAAAAGCAAAGAGAAGTTCTGACCTCAGAAAGCAGCCAGTTGGCACTGAGATTGCTTGCATATTCCAAAAGCTAGCTGAGATACCAGAGCAGATATAGAAACCTAATTATTAACTATCTTTTAGAATTTTTTTATCTATTTTTTCCTTTGGATAATACAGCTGCTATTTTACACAGTCTCTTCATTTTATGACTGCTGAGCATTCAAAGTAAAATAATAGTATGTGTCAGAACAGAAGTGGAGTTTTGATTTTTCACTTTTTTTTTCTTTTCCATGGGTAGTAAAACCAAATAAAGCTGTGTTGCCAACAATCCCATTGTCTGCCACTGAAGGCAAGTTTGTGACTCTCAGGAGAGGCTAAGTTTCTCACCAAGCTGCAGACTTGTAAGGAGCTGTCAACATCAAATGCCAGAGTCAGGCCAGAAGTCTCTTTTAATGATTTTTTTTTGAGAGCACTAGTAAAAAGATAGTCCACAGGAATGGGGACAAATTGTACTGTCACAACTACCCAAAAAGCAACAGAATCAAGAGTCAAATGACATCAAAAACGGTTAGTATACATGACTGTACCTTGGTCTATCATTTGGAAGATATAATTTATCAGTGCAAGCAGTGCAGCTTGTCTACTATATTTAGGGCTAAACCCAGATGGATTCAGTCAAGGAAATCTGAGGATTCTAGATGCCACCAGAGTCGCCTTGCGCACAAGCTTCCTTATAGCTTTCCCTAAAAAACAAAGAAATTCAAGACAAAAATGGTGAAAATTTTCCTCATCTAAGGATAATTTTTCAAGCAGGAACAAAACTGCTGACCCTGTAAGCAAGCAAGCACCTTGTTCTCCCAATCACTTTCAATAATAGAAAAATACTTCCTCAGTGGACATTTCCAGACTTACAAACGTGACTTACAAGCTGCAGCCCAGATCTTTCCAGCTCCTGTATTCACTTACATCAGTGAAATTAGCTGAGACTCAAGAGGGTTTCCTCTCTCATACTCAGAACCCCAGAGAAGTAGAAACTAACTTTAGAATTACCAGCCTAATCTAAGTCACTGAAATAATTAAGTACCTTGAAAATTCCTTAATGTGAAATCCACTGTATAGCTGCTGAAGGGATTCAACTCAGATTAATCAATTTACCCTCCATCAACAACAGTTCAACAGAATGCCTGCTGAAGCAGTTTGAAGAAGCATTAGCTGCTTCAGCCACTAAAATTTAAAATGGAGCCCACAAAATCACTCTATAGGATCTAGAGAACAGGTGCTCTTTCCCTTTTAAAGGTAGTATCTTCCTAATTGAGAAAGAAAAAAGTGATAAGGAAAAGAAAATCACACAAGCATAAAAATAAAATGCTCTATTTCATAGAAATAAACTGTATTTCCATCAACTGAATATAAGGAGAGGAAATAAGGAACTGGATTTTATATTAATATTGGTATTCGAACCAAAGCAGTCCGAAGTATCAGCCTCATTCCAGGTCTGTATAACATCAAAGAGAAAAACCTTATGGACCCATGAAGAAACATCTTCTCCATTTTAATTTGCTTCTTTCATTTTTCAAAAGCCTTTCTTTTCTAGGAGTTCTATCAGAAAGGAAATACATGCAAGCACTGAGTAGGAAAAAAAGAATATCTATTATACATTCCAGCATGATTTCAATGCTTATTTACACATGCTTATATTTAAATTTGCAGAGCTTTGAAATTCAGAAAGATGAAGTGCTGTATCAAAGCAGTTCTTTTTATTAAGGCATTTGTCATTATGTGAATCTAGTCCAGACAGCAGCAATCCATTCAAGTTAGTTACTCAGGTGTGTATTTGCATGCCCCATACTCTCTCATGAGATTTTTCTTTTCTACTTATATTTGCACTATTAAAAGCAGTACTTTTAATAAGTAGTGAATCTGAATCAAGGCCAGAGCATTTTTTTGGGTGGAAATTCTTTTGGTGGAAATGAGGCAGGCTAAAATGCCATCATGACTTCTGGCCATTTGAATGTATCTTGCAACTTAGCATACAGTCTTTTAAAGTAAGTTAAAAAACACTTTAAAATAAGTTAATAAATTTAACTTTAAAGTAAGTAAATAAACAATAAAAAGCTCATACAACAATAAAAATCTCAAGTGAAAACATCAGAAGATAAAATATCAGTGAACTCTGTCATTAAAATCACATTTGTAAAAAGAGGGCGTGCTTAAAAACCATCTTCTGGATGTATGGCTTTCCTGTACTTCTGCATCCAGGGGCAACAAACACATGTGAACCACATGGGTTAAATTTCACCATCCAAACCCATAAACTCAAAATATTTCCTGATCCACCCAGACCTTTCTAGGATTTTTGCTTCACTGAAAAGTGTAGGAGATTGTCCCATGAACATTTTTTTAAAGCATATACTTGACATAAGGAAAAATTAATAATTGACTAAAAAGACTCTAGCCTGTTTAGCTAAACAGTGAATGGAGAACATTCCATGTTCTATTTATTAGGACAGAGGAATCCCAGTGCAATAAATTAATACTTACTCCTTATTATAGGCAAAGAAGAGTTTTACTGTTCCTTTTAGTTTGCTGTGCAATCATTGGTTTAAGCTTTGCTGTTTTTCAGTCTGCTTTGGTTTTGCTTTGGGGTTTTTTTGGTACTATCTCAGAAGCTGGATTTCTCATTGTTTGTTGAGCTGATGCAAATCTTCATCTTGATCTCTTGAAAAGTCATGTACCACATGCTTAGGAACCTGTGTTTCCTGTACATCACAGCTTCACTATTCTGCTTTACCATTCTGGTGGCCACACAATTAGGTTTACCTGGGTGTCCAGTGAGACTGAGGAGTTCAAACACTGAAACTGAGCTATTACAGGTGTCTAAAAGCTCATGGTCTCTACCAGCATCATTTAAAGCCACTCCAAGATTCAACTTCCTCACCTAGTTACTATTCTTAGTCAAACCCCTGATAACTAGGAGGTGGTTTTGTTCACTGAGAGCAGAGACATCGTTATTCACTGCATTTTAGACCACAGTGGGACATTATTACCTGGACACAGAAAAAGAAGGGGTAGCACATAAGGCTTGGGGACAGCAAACAAAAGGTCTCATGACACTTCTGGAAGGAAAAGGTAAAGGTTCTTCAGAATATCCTGCTATCCACAGGGAAAGGACTGTCCCCTCTATTGTACAGAGCATGAAAACCATTCCTAGAGGAAATCCTTTCTCTGTCTAGTTATTTCCAAATTCAAATATGTTTCCACATGCTTATCAGGTGTACTGTCTACATCTTGATGGACTTCTAGTATGCAGCACCATCTTCTACAAATGTCATTTCTAAACTGAAATCTGTAAGATTCATTTTTTATATAGGCATGAGGTCAGCAGCAAGTTGCTTCGTATAAAACAAGCTCTGTATTTTATTTGTCTTGCTGATACAGTAGCAGACTGGGTGGGTAGAGCTACCTTGCCTTCAAGCCAAGAAGCTTAAAACCTTCAGAAGACCAGCAAAAGGCTGCCCTCCTTATTTTTGAATAGTTCCTCTATCAGAATATACCTCTATCTTGTCTTTCTTTTATCCTTGTGGCACTGCCAGCTACATGTCAGCATCATTAGAACTTTAAAATTCTTATAGATAATCTAGCAGTTGTCCCGGGTTTTCTGATTAGCCAAACAGCAACACTAACATTGAATAGACAGCAGTCTGGTAATTGTCTACGAGCAAATAACACTCTGTCAGAAAAATACTACCATTTAGTAACACAATGAAAAACAATCAAACATGGATACAGCATTTAAAAACCTAATAATTTTTTAGCTAGGAATTACTGATACCTTTGGGTGACAAAACAATATAGAGAAATTAATTCAGTAATTTAATTTTTACCATCATCCTGGAAAAGAACTAGTGCCATTTACCACCATTACCAGCATTTAGTTACAAAGCACAATATATACCATAAACATAGACTGTGATATTTTCTTGAAACTCAGATTCTGCCATTTTCCCAACCTCTTCAGATTCTTCAAGCCAAAAATACCTGCTCTTTTGATACAGCTCTAGCCTTTGTGACCAATTTCTTATTCTGGGCTGAATCATTACAAAAGCCAGACGATTGGTTAAAAATAAAAAAAGAATGCTGAATACCATAGCAACTGGCTTGCAGCCTTGCTAACATGCAGGAAGGATTTTTTACTTGAACAAGAGCTACAAGGAAAAACACCAGGCCAAAATCAGATCTGGCATAATATCAACAACGCAACAGAAATACAGAAGTTACTTAACTCCTCCCCAGTCTCTTCCCTGTAATACCTTTTGTGCAGCAGTGAATCTTCAGGTTCTCATTAAAATACAGTTCAGAGAACAAATTCAAATGTGTGCCATGGTATTGATTCTACATATACATAAAAGCATAGCAGAATCTCTGCCAAAACAAATAGGATTAAATGTTGAAAAATCAAGTAATGGAAGCAGAACAGTAATAGAGCTTGATATTAATAGTCATACACTCCATAACTAAAAGGATTAAAAGTTTCTAAAGAAACATTTCTAAATACAGAGCCATAACTCTACGTTACCCAATTTAGGGATCACTTTTGGGAACATATCAAAGTCGTCAATGTCATTACCCTCTAAGAATTGCATCCAATCTATAAGGAATACATTTGAAGCAGCATATTGCTCTGGAATTACTGCAAGAGTCTGTGTTCAGAGCAAGGTTTTGGCAGGGTGTGGACTCTGTGAGAAGAGACCAGAAGCTGTCCCACTGCTGGCCCAAGCTGAGCCCACAAGTGATGCTGATGGCACCTCTGTGATGACATATTTAGGAAAGGGTAAAAAACGTGCTCAGCAGCTATGAGAGAGAAATGAAAAAACGTGAGAGAACCAGTCCTGCAGATGCCAAGGTGAGTGAAGAACGAAGGGGCAAATGTTCTGCAGGCACCAGAGCAGAACTTCCACTGCAGCCAATAGAGAAGTCCATGGCAATACAGGTTGTGCTCCTGCAGCCAATGGAGGACCACAGTGAGCAATTACCCACCCTGCAGGACATGGAGAACACCAAACCAGAGCATGAGGAGATGCTCTGAAGGAAACTGCAGCCCATGGAGAGCCCAGGCTGGAGCAGGCTCCTGACAGCACCCATGGCCCATGCAGGAAGCCCACACAGAAGCAGGTTTTCAGGCAAGAACTGCAGCCTGTAGGAGCAGCACATTCCTGATGGACTGTACCCCATGGAAAGGATTCATACTGAAGCTGTGGAGAAGGACCCATGTTGGAAAAGTCCATGTATGATTGTATTCCTTGAGTGGGACACCATGCTGGAGAAGGAGCAGCAGGGATAAATTATTATAGACTGAGAGCAACTCATTCCCCCTGCTCTGTTCAGGAGTGGCAGGAGGTGCCAGAAAAGTTAGGAAGGAAAGAGTGAAGTTGAGTCTAGGAAAAGAGGGGAGTGAGGGGAAGGTGGTTTTAGGTTTGATTGATTTTTTTTGTTTTTGGTCACTGACTTTCTATATTTTTAATTAGCAATAAATGAATCTTTCTTGAGTCTAATCTATTTTGCCTGTGACAGTAATTGCTGAATGATGTCCTCTCCTTATCCCTTCATCTTACTTTCTTCCCTGCACTGCTGAAGAGGGGGAAATGAGAGAGCAGCTTGCTGGGCACCTGGCAGCCAGCCAAGGTCACCCCACTACAGAATTCTTGTATTTGGGGAAAAGCATAAATTTCTCCTCAGCAACTTAAGCTATGAAGGCTTTGCTTTGAAGTAGAGGTACCCATCTGTTCTAGGTCAGCTGTGATAGGGATTTACTGCATTGCACAGTGAAGAATCACAGCCCTGTCTCTTTTTCAACCATATTTAGGGTGGCTTTACTCGGGAGACTCTATTTGCCTGCATCAAACTCACTGAGTTTGGCATTACAGACCAGGGGAAATGTCAGCTCTGTTCCTCTTTGTGCATCATTCAAGAGATATTCAAAACCTCCTATGAAGTATTATCAAGTGAAGAAGACAAGATACAATCCCCACAGCACAGCTAGCCAAACTGCTTTTAATATTTGGGCTAATTTTTAAACCAAGTCATAGTTAAGTCTATAACTCCACAGTATCAAATTGATTTACTTGGTCTAGAAGCATAATTTCTGACCTTTTACTGGTATTAAGGAATGTTACAAGCCACACACACCTGTGAAAATCCATGTACTTTTTTGCAATTAAAGTGAGGGCAAGAGCCTTACTTTGGGTTCCTGAAAATAGTGGCCTTGTTTTCTATTAAGGAAATAATGAACCATGGGGCATTACATTTGTTAATATGTTTTCTGTATCTGACAATGGCAAAAAAATTATTAAGGTCTTTTGGCCCCCAAACTCACACAGTCTTACAGGAACCTTATGTTCCCAAGAAACTCCTAAATCAGAGATGACAGACCTCAAATTAACAGAATATACTTTGGTTTTGGGAGGTGATTCCATCATACTGGTAAATTGTTTGACATGTTCTGTGCATGTTGAAAATAGGCACATTTCTGTTTTTTCTCAGATCTCTGATGTATCATAATTCAGACATGAAATCAGCCTAATTTTAACCATACATCTGTGCTTGATCTGTACATATCTCAAGATATGTCTGCATTTATACTATATATATACACAGGATGAATACAGGCTTTGTTAAACACTATCTCAGAAAGTATGCATACCCTTTATGTTCCAAAAGATACTTGCTTTATTTCAAAGTCACACTTTTATTTACTTCACATTCCATAAAACAGTGCAAAAATGGGTAATTTGGCTCCACAAACAGCAGATGTCAAAATTAGAAATAAAGAAAAGCAGGACAAAGAGAGTCCAACAAATTTAGCAAAGCTACAGTGAAAGTTTTAGTTGCCCTTGATTTTAAAACATGCAAGTTTCCAATACTTCCCTTGCTCATCAGACAAGAATGCTTGATGGGTTGATCAGAGTGTGACCACTCTTACCCGTTTCTCATACTTTCAGAACAGCATTTTATGATTAGCTTCTTTTGATTTACCTTTGTTTTGTTTACAAGGGATGAAACAAGGAATTTTTTTTTCACTTGAGCTGCTATCTAGGAATTCACAGCACCTGCTTTCTGAAAACATATGATGTGGTACTCTGTGGTCACTATTACTCATGCAAGCACAGTTTGTCCAAAAATAACTATACAGAAATGTATGCTGGAAATACTGACATGCTCCTGGAATTATGACCCTAGCACATGCAAGATCAGATTTTGTCCTCATGCCAGTAATTCTATTCAACTTATGTCAATAACAATCTATTCAGTCCCCCAAAACCATAAATCTTCTCTGAAGAGTTTACCATCTTAAGTCAGAATCCAAAGAATACAGAGGACAAGCCAGAAAAATGGCTACTCATTCTACGTACTTAAATGTACATACTCACTCTTGCCTATATAAATTAGAAAAATGTGGATGAAAGGCAGTAACTTATTATAAACAAAAAAGGTTAAACTCAGGGAAAGACTGGGATACAAAACTGTCAGTGACCTCAGCTCTGAAACAATTCCTCCATGCTCAAACTGGCATGAAATCCATGACAAAGGTGCAGCAGAGATCCAGTGACTGAAGCACACATGGTGAGGTGTAAACTAGTGCTCGAGAGTAACCATTGTAACAATGGTTCCAGCTGTTTCCCAGCCTTTGGGAGAGGGCAACACAAATGCTCAGAATGTCGAAGAAAATGCTGACATTGTTACCCTTCATTTGCCTAGCAGAAAGGCATCATTTGAGCCTAAATACTTACATTGTTCTTATTACAATTTATTATGACAAAATTATTATTATGACAAAATAGTTATTTAATAGTAACATCAGAAATTTTAAAACTAATTTGAACCACCAGTATCTTTATTAAAAAAAAAAACCAAAAACTGTTTAGGAATATATATGCATGTTAGCCCAACTCATGAGCATCTGGAAGCAACTCATTCATGTGAGGAAAACTCAGTGGTAACACTGTGGAAACTGCTCCTCCTGCTAAACAGTACTGCTGGTACATCTAGGACCCAGGAAACATTACAAAAGTATTAAAACACAAAAGAAGGCATCTTAGCACCAGCACAGTACACTCAGAAAAAAAATAACCTTCACTATTACAATTCAGTTACAGGAAAACATCTAAACCATTAAACAGATGTGCAGCACACAGAGTTTTATGTTATTACAACCTTTTAATGTAGAGCCTCATTCTTTCCCATAACTTAGATTCCCGTAATATTTAGATTTCTGACTTCAACAGTGAGTTGACCTAGGCAGTTCAAGGTGTTCTGCAAACTAAAGATCTTTGCTTGGTTAGTCTCAGAAGAAACTGTGTTAAACCAGGAATTTAAAACAGACAGGCCTATCCAAACACCTTGTCAAAGATCCCCTGCATTGTGCACAAAATCAGCAGCCTGTAGAAATCTGTAATATTACTCTCTCTGAGAAGTTCTTCAGCCCACTATGAAAATTATAAACCACAGCAATTATGTGAGCTTATTTGAGAAATTTGTAGAGTTTGTACCTAAATAAGAACAAAGACTCTTTATTTATATCAGTGAAAAGTGTCCATCTACACATGGGTCACTCGTATAGAAGACAGAGTTAGTATCATTTCATTCAGTTTTCTGAAGTCCAGTTAAAAAATACAAATGTAACAGTGTGTGCAATACAGTTAGTGTGCAAGACACAAAAAAAGGAGAAACCAAGAAAGAGAAAAAAGACTTCACTTTTATTGTAGGTATTTAGGGTTTGTATTATCTCTGGGACATCTCAGACTCTAAATAACAACATTAAGAATATGGACTGTCTACATGTACCACTTCCTCTAAGACACAGCTGTTTTGAAAAATTTTTATTCACTGCTTGTAAAATGACAAAATACAATCAATGAACTGTACACATCTTTATCACATCTGCTTTTTGTAAATTCCAAGGTCCATTGTCATAAGGGATTGTAACTAGTCATTTTGGGACAAAACCAAAAATAAGTGATAGGCATCCCTACCTCCCAGTCCATCTCCAGAATCAACCTCATAGATGCTCTCCCCTTCCATATTGTCTTTAGGTTGCAGCAGAAGGCAGGATCTTCTTCAAGTGATTGAAGAATCACGCTCCAGAAGGAAGCTCAATCCACCCACTCTGCAGCCAGCAGGTGATATCTTTCAAATAAAAACATAAAAACAAAGCTATTGAGCCAGCTCTGGTATACAACAGATTAATTTAATTTCTTTTAATTTCTCCCTTAAACCCTCAGCTTTTCCAGACTGTGTTACTTAGTTGTACATCCAACATTGCAGCTCCTTATATCAACACAGTCTCTTCAGTGGGTATCTGAGCTCCTTTTCCCTCGTAAATGCAATGGTGATTCACAGCTCAAACCCTCCACCCAATACAATGAGGTTACATCAGTCCAGATTCCAGGACCCTGTTAAGGTGGGAAACATCAGCACAGATCCATGCTCATCCATATGGCCTGACAGGACAAGGAGCAGTATGCTATATATCCACATGATTAGCTCTTCTCTGGCACACTGTGAGTGCTGTGAAACCAAATTACTTGCAGTTTGCAAACAACTATACACACTGAAAAAACACACATCATGTGGGTTCACCTTCTCACAATTCTTAGGGTTATTTTAAGTTTAGGTAGAGAGAGAGCATCTTAGTTTAGCAATGGATTTGATTTGCAGATGAGTATAAAGAAGTGTAAAGATGGGTGTGGACTAAAGAACAAACCCACCTCAGAGTTTATTTAAGAGAAGGATAATAAGGGAGCAAAATTTCTTTTCCTTAAATTGAGCCTAAATAGCTGATTGTTTTGCTGTTACTGTCCTGTGTGGCTGGTTTTTACCAGCACCTTCTCTTTCTGAAGAGAAATAACTGTCAATTAATTAAAAGAAGTACTAATGAGTCAGGAAATATCCTCACATTAGTGCATTTGAGAGACAAAAAGAGACAAAAGGCAATCAGAGAAGCATGGAGTTATTTGATTAGTTTAGCAGCAAGTGGAGAACTGTCATGTGTCAGATGCTCATGATCTAGAGGGCAAAGTAAGAATGAGCTCCAGCACTCAGATGAGTGTAAGATTTGCAGTATGATTATTTATTTTAAAATAAAGGAAAACAGAAAACAAAAGGCGTCCATAAAGAACTCTCTGCCACAAATGAACTAGGACAGGCCAAGAACAGAAAACACAATGAGAGAACAATGAAGTACATGAATGATGTGATACATAAAACTGTTCAGGTATCATTAGTAACTTTGAGCTAGTAATGAAGCAATGTATTAGCTGTTTCCTTGCCAGTTTCAAATGAGCAAATAACAACTAATTTCTATTTGCAAGTCTCTGGCCTTCTCTGCTGTTTTTCCATGTCACCAGGGAAGCATTCAAATTGTCCCATGTGACTGTGCCTTATTGAAGGTGTGGAAAAGGGAAAAAAATTTTGTATTAACATTAAGTGCCCTGCATTCAGTATGAATTCCCTTCTTCAACTTCCTATCAACAAGAAAGCAATAAATGCTATAAACAAATCTGTATTCAGACATCAAGTAAACGAAAATCACTAGTTCAAGTATTATGTCATTTTATTGATAAAAAGAAGAGCATACCTAGAAGTCTCACACCAGACGATCTCTATTTCTTCAGCTTCTTCAAGCATCTCTCTCAGCCTCTGCATGTTTTAGTTGATTTTCCGCTGGTTGAGCCAGTGTAGGTGTATGCCATGGAACAGAACATGCATGGCACTGTAAAATGCTGAGCAGAATTCCAGTGCAGTGAAAATGGTAGTACAGCCATCTAATGCTGCTGATGCCTCTTCTTAAACTTGAATCAGCAATTCAAGATGTTCTTCTAAATCCGCATGCATGTTTTTCAGAGGATGTGCTACTGCAGTTTGCCAAAGAGTGAAGACTCAGAAAGGATCCATGATAATGCTGATTTTTAGTGATGAAGTATCCATTGCAAAAATTTTAGTTTGGTTAAAAAAAAAAAAATCCATGCACTTAATTTTAAAAAATGAAAATACTTATCACATAAATAAATGGAAAAAAACACAGTAATAGTATCAAGCTCTGGCTGTGTATTTACGCCTGAAATATGTATGCCTCAAATGCTGATTTAGGATACTCAGAAGAACATTAACAATCATAGTTCCTGTTCATAAAAGCAAATGCCCTCAAGCAATGACTATTGGATTCCCATGATCAAAGTTCTGCTGTCAATGTCACAGGATTTAGCACTACTTTTACTAGACAAGCAGGTCAGATGAACAATTAACCATAATTTTAAAAAGTCAATCACAGCCCTTCAAATGTAAGAACTCTTCCTGCAAGCTTGCTTTTGGAAAGGTCATCTTATTCTGCTCAGATCTGGGGGTTTATGATGAATTCTACAGTCCTCCTGCATAGTAATACAGAAACATGTTTGTATAAAGTAAATGACCAAAGGATATTGTGCACTGACTAGAAACTAAATATTACATTTTTACCTGGGCCTTATGCCTGCATACGTGGAGAAAAAATATTTTGTGTTCAGAATAAATGCCTATTTCTACATCTACTTAGACACCACCGTTGCACAGCATGATGTGTTCACTTATCTGTAAACAAAAATGGGTGTCTTTATGAAAAATCCATCAAGTGTCTCATTTTGTCTTATATTCATTAACTAAATGAAGTCTGCATGCCTTTATCAAAACCTGTAGGTGTAGAAAGTACTAAATTTCAAGACAGTTAATGCATAAAGGCTGATTACTAAAATTAAGTAACAGCATTGAAAAATACAAGCATTTCAGTGCAAGATTACCAAGACAGTAAGTGGAACCAAAGTCTTTACTGTACAGTTAGAAAATTACTATTATTGTTCTTATGGAAAACTGAGATTAAAAGAAGATAAACAGAAGAAAGCTTGCTTTTAAATTATTTATTATTTTATATACATTACATTGTGAAACAAATTAATTGTTCTTTATTACATGCTTGCTGTCTCTTCCCACTTGGCATCTGTACCAATATTGCTTTTAATAGCATTTCACTCACAGCTGAACCTTTGGGGAGTGGGGGGGAGGCACTGTTAGTAGATACAAACCCCCCTATTGTTCTGTTCTCTGGCTATGAAAACTTTTAATTAAAAACTTGAAGCAAAATGATGCAACAGTTCTGAAATCTAGAGCTGCTCAAATGTAATCACAGCAATGGAGTAACCACAGAGGTGGAATTCATAGTAAAGAACTGCTTCACGCTTGGCTGTGTGTTTACCCCTTATACACCACAGAGAAAATCCTGAAATGTTTCAAAGTCAGCCCTTTCACAAAGGAAAAATTCCACAGCAGAGAAGCAGAGAAGGATGTGGTATGAGTAAAGTTGTTTTAAAACAGAATACAGCAACAAGCTTGATACTTTTTAAATTACGGAGCATTTGAAACCTACATTACAAGACTCCTTTGGTGAGATGGTTTCATTGTTTGGAAGCTTCTTGATTATCTTGCTCATTCAAATCTTTTCTCCCTACAAACATCATACAGTACATCCCATTTTCCACCATTGAAAGAAAGAATAAAGCCACATGTGACCAAACCATCCCTTGGTGCTGTCATCTGGTCCTTGATGAAACTGCTGTCATGAGAGGAAAAAACCCAATGAACATATTTACTTAAGTCTTAGGGAAGATGTTTCTAGTGTTGAGGGAACAGGACACAGAAGGAGGCTCAGGAAGAGTCTCAGCAAGACCAGTTGTTCACAACTTCTGCCTGAGTGTAGTTCACAGAACCATCCATGTCAGAGCAAGGCAGCAAGTGGTGGAAAGTCAGGAATGCATAACTAGTTGCATGAGTTATATTTTTCCTCTCAGAGTGGTTAAAAGAGCCTCACCGATGTTTTAACCCATGCCAAGGAGTTATGTTCCCAAGCAGATGTGCGGATGAAAGAGCAATAGATAATTGCTGTCATTAGTCGCCTTCTTCAGACCAGAGCCTGGCTCCAAGTGCTGTACAGTGGGTGCACAGAAATTACATATGCATCCAAGAAAGCCCAATCAAATGTAAATGACTGCAGTCCCTTGATCTTTCTGAAATGATGTGGTTCGCCCTCCGGCTGCAGATATTGGATTTTGCAGCATTAATCCCCATTAATATAACGTAATACAACCACTGGAGTATATGTACATTTTGATAACAACATATGAAGGACAAATTGTGTTATAAAAATCCAAGTATGATAAGAATATGTATATTCTCACACTTTAAACCTTCAGGGAACTTGACAGGTTTAACTCATCAATTAAAGTCATAAAGACCACAGTTTTCTAGATTTCACATCAAGTGCTGAGGTAACAAACATGCCAGAATTAAAATGCAAAGGGGAGACTTGTGGTTAGCACAGTTTTTCCCATGGGAAGTTTTTTTGTGTTTTTGTAAATAAAGATAAAGTTTGGATGTTTTGGAACAGTGTCCCAGAACTTAGACAATGCAAGCCTGGCCAATCAGGCCTGGGGGAAGGCTTCTGACTGACCAATCTGGGTGACTTTTGAGAACTCTATAAATGTGATGAAATCAAAACAATAAAGGTCATTCCTTCTTGCCACTGAGAACCGATGCATTCATTACTCTGCTAGCTGCTCAACAGCGACAGAGACTCAAGTCACAGAATCTTTGAATGGTATGGATTGGAAGAGACCTTGAAGATCATCTAGTTCCAACCACTTGCCATGGCCAGGGACACCTTCCACTAGACCAGGCTGCTCAGGGGTCTTTGAATGCTTCCAGGGATGAGGCAACCACAACTTCTAGGTACAACCTGCTTAAGTGTCTCACAACCCCTGCATAGAATAATTCCTTCCTAATATTCAATCTAAACCTTCCCTCTTTCGTTTTAAGGCCATTACCCCTTGTCCTGTCAATATGTACCCTTGCTAGAAGTCCCTCCCCAGCTCCCTTTCAGGCCCCTTCAGGTACTGGAAGGACACAACGAGGTCACACCAGAGCCTTCTTTTTTCCAGCCTGAACAACCTCAATCTTCTCAGACATTTTTCCACAGGAGAGGTGCTCCAGCCCTCTGATCATCTTTGGGTGCCTAAGATACCTAGCACACTTCTCTGCTAACACAAAGACCCCAGCAGTCTCAAACACATGTTGTAGGTGCACTTTTGCAAACAAAATCATCCACAACAGATTCCTACATAAGCCCAAACCTCTAGGCTGCAGATAGACAGATGTTCCTCACATTCACACTGTCAACTCCTGCCCATAAACCTCGGATGGTGGTGCCATATCTGCTTCTGAAAAGATTCTGCTTCTCAAAGTTTACCATCAAATGGATCTGCAATGAATTATCAGTGATCTCTCTTTAGTAGTCTTGTGTCTCTGCAGGCAGCCAACCTCACACAAGTCCTGCTAAGCTAGTTATTTTTGCTTTCTCTTCATTTCACTCATTTGTCCTAGGAATTTATTCAAAGTTAATGAATGAGTCCAAAATTCTTCATACATATTTCAGTGTTTTTCAAAAAAGAAATCTACGTTTTAGAAATGGGCATAAATCTTGTATTCAGTCAGGCATGACCATGCTTGAGTTGTCCTGCAGTGATACACTAACAACAAGCCCTCCTGACTACCAGACCTGATAATCGTAATTCCTTCCTAACAAGGCTTTTGGTGAGACAGTTTTATTATCCAGAGGAAGTCTGAGTTGAATAGATTCACCATATTCCACCACAAAGGTGCTTTTTTTTTTTTTTGAGGTATCTCCATATGGAAATCTCAATTCAGTCAAAAAGGAAGTTTGTTATAGACATGGTAATTTTAACAACTGACAAAAACCTCACTTTTCAATACATTAAAATCAGCTGCCACTCAAAATTTTGCAAAATGAGGTCAAGTGCTAACAAAATGATTTGCTGGGAAGAGCCATGAAAGGACATCTGTGCATTCTAATCCTGCAAAATATAGTTCAGGAAGGGGATAAAAATCATTACCAACAGATGAATTTCACAACTTCATTTCTCCAAAATATCCATCTGAACTGGAAAGTGGAGTGATTTCTGAGGTACTTCATTTCCATACACATTTTCCTTAATAAAGTTTATATTTCAAATCCCTACCTGTTTTACTCACCAAACTGTTTTACTGCTCCCATCACACAGTACTTTGCTTTCCAAGTGCTTTTATTTACATACATATTGTGACCACTGTGAGAAAGTTATTTAATGCACTAATATGCAAAAGGGCTGGCAATTCAGCCATTGTTTTAGCAGAACAGAGTACCACAAAACCTTTGGCACACTTCTCCCTTGTGGGCCAGTGCTACAGGTGCACTGTGCACTGCAAAACAACAATTCCCATCAAGCTAACACAATATTCTCTTTTATCTTGGAAAAATAATCTTGCAATTTGGTTCCTATGCTAATAGCAGAAACAGTAACTATGAAATGTGCAGAAACAGTAGAGGCCAACCTAGAATTTTTTAAAGCTACCTGATGATGTTGATAGTGATCTAAAAACATGCACTACATATTATGGTTTCTGTTCTATGCATACTAATTCAATAACAGAGGAAAGGGTATAATACAGAAATATTTTCTTTACAGATGTATCTAAGAAGCCAATTTCTCCAACCTGAGATTTGTTATGTGGTCAGTAAGAATCCGTGTATTGCTGCAAAGATTCATCAAAAAGTGAATTTGACATTTACACAAATTGATTTTTGCATAGTTAAGCTCTACTACTGTTATCAACACAAAGCACACCTTGAAAGCAAAACCCATGGCAACCCACAAAGAACACCATAAAAACCCCCAGAACAGACCTCCTTGATGAAGTGAATTTTCAGTTCAGTCTAAATGTAGTCTTCAGTTTAAAAAGATCATGTGTCTCACATTAGAGACAGTGCTATTAAAACGGTAGGAATTTTCTCTTTCTAGAAGGACTGACTGTTTCCAAAGAAGAGAAGCTACATTTAATTTTGAAACCCACATTCCTATTGCAATTGGCTATGGCTCTAGAAGCATATAGTGAAAAACATGAATTAAAAAAATTAATTCATAGCAAGAAAGAACAAGTGAAATAAAAAACCCACTGTCTTTATTACTAACCTAGTTTTACTTTGTAGTTTGCAGCCCAAAACCAATTTGCTTTTCTTAAGCTTAAGCTGAAAGTATAAATGAAGCATGCAATACATACAGAGTGTTTTCTCATTTGCTTTAACATTAATTTTCAAGACAACGCTGAAAAGCCGAATTTATGCCCAGCTGTAGTTTTTATAACCAACCAAGAGAAATTTAGTTTGTATGCTAGAGCAACTGTGGAAATCAATTCTTAATCTATGACCTTGCTTACCACAGCTTGAAGCCTTGCAATAAATAAATGCCTTGAGCCACACATGAGAAACATTTGGTGAATCAGAGACAAATAACACAAATCTATATGAGTATATATAGTATTAGAAAGGTCACATAAAATACAATATAGGCTTTTTTCTTGCTCTAACATAATAATGCTTGAAAGACAGGACCTGGTAATTGCCTGCATTAATATCCAGGTGGTGAACAGTCACGAGTACCTATTTTCTTTTCAAATTACAGTGTTCATCCTTTTAGAGGACTTCTTGTCTTTTTTTTAGTGTGGAAAATTCTAGAATGCTTAGAAATCTCTGAAAAATATCTATTTTCTTTGTCCAGGCATATGCAAAGTCTTTCTCTAAAGCACATTTAAGCTTCCTTGTGAAAATTGTGCAGTATTTCATCACTAACAACAAGAAAACAAATGCCAGAGCTCATGTGTTAACCTGCACTTAGTCACAATTGCCCTCTTTTATAAGCTGAATCTCTCAAATCCTCACCCCATATGTCATTATTTATTTCCCACTGGAGTACAAGCTAAAAGAAAAAAGATCCTATAGTAATGTCTCCTTAACAATATTTCACAATTAAAATTCACCAAAAAATCCTGTAAACAAACCTGTACCTCCTTAAAAACACGCCTTCCATTCTTGATACATTTGATTGACTGTAGATTTAAAAATCAAGTAGTACAACATAGCACTAGTTCAGCTCATTTCCCTCTCCTGATTGTCTCCTTCCTGAAACACTGAAATTCAAATGTGACTGTGACTGACACTCCTTTTGAGATTAGCATGGCATTATTAGTTTGCACAGCAGGTGACCAAAGTAACTGCTGGAAAGGTTTTCCTTATTTTAACCCTAAAGGATGTAATCTAATATGAAAAGAAAGAATTTGGAGACTCGCAATTACCCTTGAATTGGAATTGCACAAAGAAACCAAAGCAGAAAGAAGACTTCTTTAAGTAAGAGTTGCAGTCAAGGTAGATCATTAGGTCCTTTCTAATGTTACATTTTCACAGATCCTGTAACACTTGATATTCAGAAGAAATGCAAGACTTACACTGAAATTATCAGGCTCATCCTACTTAGCTCTATCTGTGAGCATAGGCACACCCAACCAACATCCACAAAACAACTCAGGAGACTTCTGAACTTCTGTCCTCAATGTATGGATTGATTCCAGTCTAAGGGCAACTTTTACAAAAATGATGCCGAGTAATTGTTGGTCAGAACTGATGCCTGGAAATAGAGAAGCTTTCTGGAGGAACACAATTGTTTTCATACTGAAAAATAAGCTGTGTTTGACCCTATCCCAGAAGAGACTACTATCACCAATAGCTAAAGAAGAGCAGGAGGAAGCACAATCTCGTGGGTGTTTTTCTCAAAAGCAGGAATTTTAGTTTGGAAATGACATTTTAATGCCTAGCTGGAGTGAGACACTAGCATTCCAAACTGAAGCCCCTCAGGTAACAGCAGTGTTCTGCAGATATAAAAATCCATGCAGTTCTCAAATTCCCCAGTATTTTGCAAATGACATTAACCAGAGCTCTCCACCATGGTTTGTGGGAATGGGCAGCTCTCAGCATGGCCACTGCAGAAGTGGGGAAGCCCACACACCCTCCTGGGTGGCCACCAGCTGCACAGCCTGGGGACCCTCACTAACCTGAGACCCTCAGCACTGGGCATCCCTTACTGCCAACTCCCTACCCAGCTCCACCTGCTATGTCCTATTGGGCATTTTAAATTAGTTTGCACATCACAGTCTTAAAGGCAGTTTGTTCTAACTGCAGGAGAGTTGCCTGGTGTATTAATTTGTGTTTGCAGAAATTATCTCCCCACTAACAAAACAACAAATTTACATTACAATGTGCAGCTGTTTATAACCAATGACCCTTACAAAACAAGTTAAGATTTAATATTTGTGAAACAAAGCAAAGTATTCACTAATGGCTTTGTATCAGCATACATGACTAATTGCTTTAATCAGGAAGCTCAAAAGATAATGAACTTGATTTATTATAAACACAGGGGCTTGCCCTCTTATAAAAATGACTTGCTCTGCAACTCAGGACACATATTGATTCATGGCACTACTTGTAATTCTCTTATTTTTAAATTTAATAATGGGTGAAACATGAATTAAAAGTAAACTGGAGAAATACGCATTCCCAATATAATTTTACTCAATTCCACAGCAATACACATTGATTATGTATATCCCAGTACTTTACTAATGGTAAAAATACAAAACTACTTTGAAAAACATGTAGTGAATAAAAGATTAATTTGGTCAAGATTACACAAAGAGTGTATATTTTTGGCTTTCTCCTGCATGACCCCTCATTATTTAGTGATACCTGACATCTGTTGCTGAGACCAGCTGAACTCAATTCAAATCCGGTTTAGCCAGGAATAACTGAGAGAGGAATAAAAAATCTCTGAGGATAGATTATGAATCAATTATGGCTTAGAATTCCATGACAGAGAGACAGAGAGAGAGAGAGATAGAGAGAGACCGAGTCTGCCTGGAGTCTGGTAGTAGACAAGAAAATAACGTCTTTGCAGAAAAGCCACATTGGAGAGCACTTAGCTGTGTCCTGAGCCTTGCACCACCAGTCCTTTAGCTCCCTGAAAGGCCATTTGTGGACACAGAGAGCACTTAAGGCATTTCAGGTCCCCATGACAAAGCTTATAGATTTATTGCATTACATTCAAGCCACACAATACAGCGACAAATTTTACTGTACATATCTTTTAAACAAATGTAAAAACATTCATGTGAAATCTACTTACTCTAGGATTAAAATGCTTAGGACCCTGTTACTCATGTGAAGTCCTCTAAGATTCTCCAAAGAAGGGGACTGCCATGGATTTTCTCTTTCTGCATATTTATGATGCAGTTTTTTGAGGAACCCTCAGGTGCATTTCTATATTTTGCTGAAATGTTTGCATAACTCACTGGTAACCAGAAAAGTTCTCTGGCTAATCTTAAGTTTTTTGGAGTAATCACTGGAGTGACAGGGTATTCAAGGACACTGTCATACAACTGAGTATGAGTACAGTTGCTCAGCTATTTTAGAAGCAATTAATATTACTGCAGCATTATTTCCAGAAAATAATGATGAAGGGCAACGTGAGAATGTTTTCAACGTGAAGAATGTTTTCAGAGACTGGATAATCAGCTTGATCTACATTCAACTCTGGAGCTCAGCTAAAAGAAACCATATTCCTCAGGGCACTGCAACAAATGCATTATCATAAAATAAAGACACTTGGCAGCCAGGCTCCTATTACAGCTGCTTCTTGTGCTGACCAGTCACCATGACCTCATGTTCCCTCTGTTTTAATATATCCTCACACTGTCCCTTTCTTGTCTCACAGTTAACACTACATTCCTCTGGGCAGAAACCACCTCCTTACGGAGGAACCAGCTGTGCCTAGTGACTCAATGCTATCACAGTTTAAATAACAAGGAAAATATGCATCTGATGCTGATTTAGGGCAGAGTTGAACACATTCGATTAAATCTCTGCATTGTCAAAGTCCATGGAAATTCTTTTTCTTGAGGTTAGGGTTTTTCATATTGTATCATCATGGTTAATATCTTCTTTCAACAAACCTTTTTCAATGAAAAGAAACTTTATTCCCCCATCAAGTCTGATACCTTGCAATTATTACCACAACCACATAAAATGCAAGCAAGAGTAGTATTTTCACCAGCACTTCTGCCAAATAATCTCTTTTTTACCTCCAGCATTTCTTCCAAGCCTGGCAGCACAGAGAGGAAGTCCCAGAATTCAGACTGGAACTCTACAGTATGAAAGATTTCCATCACAAGATTACTAAAAGCTATCTGCTTTGGTCCATGAGGGGCACACAGGGGACTGACCTCTGCTGTATTCTGCAAGCACTCACTGATGACCAGATACCAAACCCCACTTCTGCAAAGCTGCTGAAAACCACCTGCTACTGCAGTAATTACAGGAGAGATCAGAAGGAATGGGATACATACCAACCTAAGATAGAGTTTCATCAGGCTTGGTTAGCTCAGTTAGCCACAATATCCTGTGAGAAGTCTGGGAGATACTTATCCAGTGTCACACTACAATCATGGCTGTCTGAGACTGCATACATAATTTTTAAGGACTACTGATTAAGATGGTTTATTTTCTTTGTTGGATTTTTAACTCGTGTAAATGCCTTTCAAATAAAGGTGCCCTCATTCTACGAAGTGAACCATCTGGAGTTCTTTTTATTTTAATCCACAGTATTAGAGGTCAGACAGAGAACAAGTGTTCAGGGGAGGATTTGGAACAACTAAAAAGGAATGAGAAATATGAATTAAAAAAGAATTAATACAAAAAGATAAAGTTCCACTATTTTACAGAAAAAGAAACCATTAATTATTAAATACATATTTGCTGGTTTAATCTGGTTAATGAGCTGGTTTTGACAGGGGTAATTTTCTTCACAGTGGCTGGTATAGGGCGATATTCCAGATTTGTGCTGAACACAGGGTTGATAATATAGAGATGTTTTTGTTATTGCTGAGCAGAGCTTACACAGAGCCAAGGCCTTTTCTGCTTTTCCACACTGGTGAGGAAGTGGGGGTGCATGGGAAGTTGAGAGGAGACAGAGCCAGGACAGGTGCTGACCTGTCCAAACTGACCAAAGGGATATCCCAGACCATGTGACATCATGCTGAGTACATCAAGTGGGGGAAGAAGGAGGAAGGGGGGGACATTTGGAGTGATGATGTTTGCCTTTCCAAGTCACTGTTACATGTGATGGGTCCTGTTCTCCTGGAGATGGCTGAGCACCTGCCTGCCCATGGGAAGCAGTGAATGAATTCCTCATTTTGCTTTGCTTGTATGCATGGTTTTTGCTTTTCCAACTAAACTGTCTTTATCTCAACCCATGAGTTTTCCAGCTTTTACCATTCCAATTCTTTCCCTGATCCTGCTGGTGGGGGAGTGAGCAAGCAGCTGCCTGGGGCTTGGCAGCTGGAGGTGGTAAAACCACAACTGTTCTATACAGAACTATTATGGCAGTAAGAGTGGTGCTACAGAACAACATTCACTGGCATCCTGAAGATCATCCCAACCTTAATTGTGTCTTAATTGTGCTTTTTTCAGAAGGAAATGTTTTTAACCCAAAAATTATGTTAAAGCTTATACTTTAAAAGGTACTTCTGTTATTGCCATATTAAGACTTGAAATTCATTCTCCCAGGCATTTATTTTGTAACAGTCATTTAATTTAATATTTGGTTGTGTTTGACAACTCTCATGGGGAGCTAAACACTCTGCTCTGCCGCTGCTGTGATTTCTGAGACAAAAAATATGAAATAACTTTGAAAATGATAGATCTGGTTCACTGGCAGGCTTGTTCTGCTGAGCTCAGCAAGAAGGAAAGGCTGCCTGGTATCAGTCACTCCTAGAGGCTATTCTGACTTACACTTGCTGGCAAAAGTCCTTCAAGGACCATCTGCCAGCAAGAACAGCGGGGGCGAAAATCATTCATGTGCACACTCAGGTACTGCCAAGTCCTTCCCAATCCTCAAAAACTTCAAAGAGTAGAAGGTACCAAAAGGAACATTTAGGATGTCAGTATGCCAGTTTTTTCTTCTGTGGAGTACTCAGTACAGAAGCACTTCACCAGAAGAGACAAAGAGAGGCTAAATAGAAAGAGGAGAAGAAAACTGAACAGATAGAAGAATTTATCTTTTATGTTCAGAATATTATAGTTATGGTCACAGAACCATGGTCAACATTACCAAGCACTGCAGGGTAACTATACTGAAAAGACATCTCAAAAGGCTTATTGGAAAGGCAGGGGGGACACATCAAATATACACAACAGATGTGTGCACACTAAGCTCATATCCTCAGAATTGCTGATACAGGTCTATTTATTTAACTTATTACTATAAAAACACATAACAATCCCAAAGCACTCAAAATAGGAAATGCATAGCAGAGCCGCTTATGTCCCAATAACAGAACATTCTGTTTCCCTCAATCAGATTTAAAGAGGCAGATCAAAGGGAAAACATTTAAAATTAAATGCAAAACCTTATCCTGCTTTGAGAAAAGGAAAAAAAATCATATACTGCCAATACACAGATATATACCTTTTTACATATATGTACATAGTTACATACTGCAAATTTAATTGGCTTAGCCTGTCCTGTTATGTGTACCCATTCCATCCTCCCAGTTTTATTTTTCTGTAAATGGACCCTTGAAGGCATCAGTTTGTATAGAAGGGCAACAGCTGTTCAGCTCTTGGCATGATTAGGATTTTCATCCTCTATGGTACTGGACAAAGAGTATGGTGATCCTAAATGAGCACACCCTATAGTTTTACTATGAAAGCCTTCTCTTCCTTCCCTTCCCACCATGCATCTCTGTCTCTGTCCCATTATTCATCACATACTTTTAAGTGACATCTAACATTTTAATTATACTTGGTCTTAGACACAGCCCATGGAAATTGAAATTAGTAATACTGACTTCAGCGAAATATTTGGCTTCATAACACAGTGCTCTGCCCTCTAGCACAGTACTGGATCTTTTAAAAGAGTGAGCAACAATAGAGGTTTTTCTCTATCATCAAATGTTCCGTTTAGATTTTATGTTTACTTGGCTCAAGGAAAGAAAGAAAGAACATGCATACTTGGCTGTTCAGATGAAGCACAGTGTAGCTAGTGACACACTGTCTGTAGACAATGTAAAACAAGTTCCTGTTCTGCAAGGAAAATTCTAAGCTAACCTGTAAGCCCCAGTCAGGTGAGAAGTAAATCTGCTTGCTGGCACCATTTAAGTCTCTCCAGGATGGGAGAGACTTTAGTTTTATTTTACAGTGGCTTTTGTTGATTTGTGGATATCAGTCACTCCTCCACTCCCATTTCCATGCAGTTCTACAGCCAACTGCCTGAAACATCAGTTCAGCTGTTTCTTTTGCCCATTGATACTACAAAACTGATCCTATGAGCAGAGAAGATTTTTCTGTATCTAACATGAGCACAGTAGCATTTCCTTCATTTTCCTGTTCCCGTGAAGGGAAGTCAATGGCAGGATCAATGTATGGAATAGATCACCACGACACAGCCTCATCTCTAAGCAGAGTTTCAACACACAGACTCTATGCAAGCAAGCTAACAGCATAAGCAAAAGAGAATAAATATTTGGAAGAAAAATACCATCATTAGGAAGGTACTAGAACACAATGATCTCTATCAGTGTGAAACCACAAGTGCCACAGATTAAAAAATTTTATTACTTGCAGGCAAGGTTCAACTCAATTTGCTTCCCAGCTTCCTTCACCTTGTGAAGTGTTCAGCTCAAAACCAGCAGGAGTTCTGCTCAGAATTTGTGTCAGATTCCAGTCCAAGTTACAAGAAAACATAGACTTGCACCATCTCCAGCAACAGAGACATTACTCCACACCAGAAATCCCTATACACTTACCAAGAGATTCAAGGGTAGAGGCAGCAAGTTCACAGTGCACTTGTCACAGACACTGCACTGTCAGCTGTAAAACCAGGACAGGCAAAGTACACAGGCCAGAACATCAGTTTTCTTCTGCACAAGCATTTAGCCAAGAAGGTATTTTATGGAGAGGGAGATGCAGAGGAAAGCAGGGGGAGGGAAGGAAGAAGCAGCATCAGCATTAATCTAGCAGCACCACCCTACAGGGCCCCCAAAGGTCTTCCAGGGTCCTCTGCTCCATCAGGGACAGCACAACCCATCAGCTGCCAGGCAGGAGATGATACTGAATGAATTACTTCCAAACAGACCTTCAAACTATTCCCGACCATTTAGAGCTTGGCAGCCAAGCCTCAATTTAAAACAAGCAATAAAAGCAAAACCAACGCAAAATCCTAAGAGAAACACAACCCCAAAACTTATTTACTATTAAAATTTCCTCTCCAATTACACATCAATTGTTTTGACCATTTTTTCGTAGTTCTGGAGGCTAAAGAATACTGTCCCATTGTGCTCTACCTGACACAAATAGGCAGCCTTCAGTCCAGCACTCTCAGAAAATTAAGTAAACTAGCACAGAGACTCTTCTCTCACAAACCAACAATGTTGGTGTAAATACTGCTACAAAAAAAAAAAGAAAAAAAAAAAAGCATTTGCTATCCAGAATAAATGTAATATTTAAGTTATCTCCACTGATTCCATCCTAGAGAACAAACAGGACATTCCTCTCCCAACCTGGTCACAAACTGCCAGAATATATTTTTTCATTCTCTCCTACTTAATTATCAAATTAAGTTTTTCTTTTGACACACCACAGAGCAGTGTAAATGGCACAAGGTCATTCAGCACTTAACACACAGATAGGATCTGATAGACTGTTATAGCAAAACCTCTAAATTCCAGCTAACAACTCAGCTTGTAAGTTCAAATCAATTTCCTGGGATTTTAATCACTGGGGCTTTAATAATTACAGATTAATAAAAATTAAGGGATTGATTAAAATTTAAGTGCTTTTTAAGATGCATCTGTCCTTTAAAACAAATTAAGTTTTCTATTTCCTGAAGCACATTCTTAAGTATTTAAAAAAACCCAAAACCCACATTTCCTAATTTGCTTCATCTCCCTGTAAGAGCCTAGAGTATTTGATCAAGCAAAAGAAAATCTACAAAAATCCACAGCCTCCTGGCACAACAACCATTAAAGTGCAGGAGAAATTCACTATCAACTCCAAATGCAGAGTGGATGAGCCTAAGAAAGAAATTGCAAACAGTATTTAAGTGCAAACAAACATTCCTTCTGCCCCAGAAAATCTCATTATGTTAGGGTCTCAGTATTTACTCTGCTAATTTTTCCATCCACTGCATACTAAAGTAGAAAAAACTTACGGGAAATTTAGATTTCATCAATCTCAATACTCTTGAGCTGTTAGATCTCATCAGTCTTCTTAGGAATCAAAGAATGACAAAATCAGCAACCAGTTCACATGGGGTTTTGTAGTTGATCTGATACTTCGTGAAAACTCAGCTCATTTGTGAGTCAGGATTTTATGGAACACAGAGGATGATGGTTAACTGTGTTGTCATTATGGTAATCAAGATGGCATTTTCATAAGAATCCTGAAAGAGGATTTACATTCTATATCACCTTTTCATTTTTGTTTGCCTATCTCATCCTGTGTATGCAGCATTTTTTTGGTTGAGCTGTTTTCTACATCTGAGTTCAAATACTCTGCTACAAGATTAAAGTTGCACTCTCAAAAGCTATTTAAATAAGCCTTAATTTTCTAGGCATTTAAAAGAAAATAATTAAATGGTGAAAATTTTATAGTGGGACTTGGGCGACTATTTGCTTGTTTTTGTCTTGCACAGAGTCTGCTATAAATACATATTACCTGCATCACCAGAATATCCAAAGACTTAGACAGTGTTGGCTTTATGTGTGCACAGAAAAATGTATTCCCTGCCCTGTAAGAATTCACAGCATTGGCAATGGTTCTACAATGAGCTCCATGTGTGGCAACACTTAAACCTTTACAGATGCCACAGTATTGCTGTAGAACACGAAACAAACTTAAACCAAGAATTTTTCATATACTCTGTTATACAGCTGCTGATTGATAATGGTCTCTTGTCACAAACTGCTGGACTAAAACTGTGAACCTAAAGACTAATGGAGGGTAAAAACTTAGTCCTTCACAAAACCCAGACAGACAAGTGATAAATTCCTTCCAACAATCCCAGTAATTCTAAACAGTAACATCACAGAAGCATATTTTAACTGTGGATAAGTCTATGAAATCTGTTGCACAGCCTTATAGTTGAGCAATGAGATTTCATTTCCGATAGCTTTGGTACTTTAGTCTCCCTTTTACTTACACATGCCAGTGGCATAAAGTTTTGATTAGAAGGCATTTCCTTCTGCTGTATCTCAGTAATTTATTTTTAGAAGTCCAATGCTGACACATGAAACATTTCTAAGTGCCTCAAATAAACACTTCCTTTTGAATAATCTAACATTACACAGTTCCTTCCAGATCATCACACACAGACCAGTGTATTCCAACCTAGCTCCAAACCTGCTTTTCAAGACACATCTCCAGAAGACTAGGAATAAGCAAAGTCCCTTCTGGATCAAATATAAATACAGATCTATATTATCTTCACAGACAGAAAGTCATAAAAGGAACAACATTTAGCATAAGGATTTCCCAACTGTGCAAAGACCACACATTATTCAATGTGAACCCAAAGTGTTTCTTATTTCATGTTTGCAACCTCTGTCTCTGACACTTGATCCAAAATTCTATGTCCCTTAAACTCTGTTATCTAGTGCTTGGTGGAAAAAAAAAAATAAAAAAAAGAGTTTGTAAATTAAGCCTCAAGCCTCAAACCAATTTAGTGCATCTTCAGCAAAGATATCTATGTACCCTCTTGAAAGACTGGTTTAACTCTCCTCTACTCCCAGTCCCTGGGCACAAGCTCTGAGAGGCTGTACAATCACTAGGATATAACTGGAGGTAAAGACAAGTTGATAAAGTGGAAGCTCTTAAGATAGGGATCTGCAACGATGAACATAATGCCAAAGCCTCTTCTCATGGAAGCAATCACAGTGGAAACAACAGATTTGTGTAAGTTAGGACTCTAGGATCAAGGATGTGAGGATTATCATGCCCTGGAATGCTCTGGGTCATATGATGGTTTACAAGTGTGCTCCTTTTAGATCACCACTATTCAGTGTAAATATGCAGAAAAAAAATCAGACTGTATTAATTAGTATTCACAGAAAGCAGATGCAGAGACAGAAAGATGAATGTGGTATGAATAAATACTGTGTGAAGAAAACAGTCTGTATGACCATTCTTTTGTGTTTGTACTGACAATGATTTAACTGTATTTTTGTACTTGAATTTAAAATAAAGTCTGTTATAAAAAAAGGTTTAATTGTGACAAGGGATATAATTATCTCCAAAGGTTTACATGGCAGAGAGGGAGGTTTGAGCTGAAATTCTGGGCTTCAGGTGTGTGGGAGGCCAACTCTGGACCTTTCTACAGCTTTTTCAGCATCAGTAAGAGATTAGCAATCTGCACTGCAATCAAAAGAGCTGGAAAAAAAAATCCACATGATTTATTGGCACCATACAAACATAAGTAGGGTGACTTATTAGCAAATATCCTAATGCCATGAATTGTCATGACAAGGATACTCAAAGTGTTCTCCACTTTATGGATCAGTCTCAAATGACTTTTCAACAGGACTTTGGCATTAATTTTAATTATGAAACAAAGCCCATATCCCCTGCTAGCTGAAAAAAATTTAAAAAATTAAAAGTCAGGAACTGTTTTAGAATGAATACTATTCTGATTCATATCCTTTAAAGTAAAGAAAAACTAAGAAACTGTTTTGGGAACTCTATTTTGATTAGGAAAATTAACTCTTCTTACTCTATGATGTCGTGGAAACAGACAGGAACAATGCTAAATTTATACAATTATTGAATTGTACTATGATCTCTTGTTATCATACCTGTTTACAAACAGCCATAGAAACAGAGACAGACTTAACAGCCTCAACTACCAATGACAATCAAGGCATTGCAAATCCTTCACCCAGCATCTGAAACTAGGAAAATAATTCACCACGACCTAACAGCCTTGCTAAGCCTTTGTTTCCCATTTTCTCAGATTTATTTCTGTATTTAAGAGATGTAAACTTGGCCGACAACAGAATACTTCTCACTGTATTTGAAGTATGTAGTACTTAAATAACTCCAGGATTGTATAGGAGAATTCATTTCCCAAACTGGTAAGCACTCATTATTTTTTCTCTGAAAACTTGCATCAGTCATTAATGCCTCTCACATAATTTATCACATATTTCTGGTTTGGATGACAAATAGCTATTGTAACTACCATACATACTCTTTATTTTCCTATAGTACAGAATGTTGCGTGTCTAGCTTCAGATAGGCAGATTTCATTAATTTTAAAATAATCTAAAAAGGAACATTAGTTTACCAGCTTAATTGATGTTAATATCTAAATTACATAGTAATTATGAAAAGAGAAATGGTTAAGATATGGTTTGGCAACAGAAACCTAATCGTTCATTTAGATACTGGAAACCAACATACACTTTCTTATCAATTCCTGGTGCATTTCAAAGCATGCCTCCTGGTCTAGTGCCCTACAGCTCCTCTTGCACACATGGCTGCCACCAGTAACTGCTTCTCTGTACCACATTTGCAACCAGGCTGCATTCAGTTATTCACATGCCACTCCGTAGATGTGTACATAAAGCATTGACAAAACAGTGCAAAAAGAAAAAAAAATGTACAGGTGCCATCCAACCACAAAGAAATATCAAAATGTGACAGCTGTCAAGCAGAATAATGCAACCTCAATGAATCCAGCCCATGCTGCTTTATGATACATAACCTGGTTCTCTGTCAAAGACTGCTGGTTCACTCAAGACAAGGGGTCAGCCTCCATCCAACAGCCTGTCCTGCAGGAACCACTGCCCTGCAGCAGCCTCTGCACAGACAGAGACTCTTCCACCCACTCACCTCCAGAAGTGACTTCTTCAGAACTGGGCTGAGGAACATTGGCAGGACAGTGTGGGGAAGCTTGCATTGCTGCCGCCCTTGCTATACCTGTCCTGTGGAGAAATAGAGGACTTAATTTCCAGGGCTGTCAGACAGCACCTTCCACATCACAAGTGAAGGAAAAAGAAATTAATTTGAAAATGCCTGATTTGAGGGAGTACATTTTGGAGTGTGGTGAAGAACCCCCAGTTCCTACTGAAGTATTTGGATTACTTTCACATCTTCCATGGAGCTCCATTTGTTTGCCAGGCCAGCAAGCTGGATTCTTTGGTTCATGAGCTGATGATGCTCTTGCCAGTTACCTATGTAGCAAGCTGAGATATGGTCATTGAGAGCCAATGTAATGCAACAACCTAAATAAAATAATTAAGGAAATCATATTTAAAATAATTTCTCATCTCTGACATGAACAAATAACCATTGAGTAGCTCTCCCTTCTGCCTCCCTTTCAAAACGGCAATTTTCTCCTCTTTACACATTCCTTTTACAGAAATAATTACTATATGAATTACCTAACGGAAGAACAGTTATTTTGCTTCTCCCATCCAACCCATTCCATAAAGGCATTTTATTTTACTTCCACATTAATCAACATAGGGCTACCACAAGAATCGATCCTAATAAAGACCTTTTTCCTTTTTAAAGGAGAAAAGGAAACTTTCCACAGTTCTCATGGTTTCCAGCTGGGAAAATAGTTTGTAGCCACCAGTTTTTAGTATGACACAGTCCAACGATTTGTATTTACCAAAGTACAGTCCATCAGAGACACAAAAATAACTCTATCTGAGATACATGAATAAATCATTCTTTTGAGCATGGTGATGAATGCAATGTTTTACAATTTCCAAACCAACTCTCTAAAGCCCTACTAAAACAAGTGTATTTGTTCCAAAAGTGATCTCTGTATCTTTCAGGAGTACCATGATGTTTTTTGTTGGAGGAAATGTCAAGTTTAGACACTGAGAACTGGAAGCTAATGACCAACCATTTTATTCTGGTATGAGTGTGCACTGAATACTGATGGTCACAGGCAGGAACAATTTCCAATAATTAATTGGAAAAATATCAGCCTTCATTGCATTTGCTTAACTTTGGTCAACAGCAGTGTTAATCTTGCAAGTGAACTGAGAGACAAGACAAAGCCTGTACATGTGAGGTTTATATATAATTCAGAACTGCTGAACAGCATGGAAAGCAAGACATGAAAAATGGGATTATAAGGCAGAGCAACTCCACTAAGGGAAAAAAAAACCTAACCCAACCTCCCTCCCCCTCCACTTGTATTGCATCAATTACTTCAACTGAAGAGTAAACGTAGGGGTAAATAGAATTGTTCACTTCTTATTTGGGCAAAACAGACTCATGCATCACCCACTTCCTTAACAAAGATGCCAGACACCCTGTTTTCTTCTTTTGTTTTTAATTTGCAACTGCATACTGTTTTTCTCTAAAGTTCTCAGTTTCCAAGATACTAACCCCTTCAAACAAATGAAACAGTTTGTGTCTCTGAATATCTGCTAATTGGAGTATAATTATAGCTGTCTATGAGCTATGACTATAAACAGACTTTGGCCAAAATATTTGAAAGAAATCTCCAAGTGAAATAACAATTGGTCACATAAATAAGACCATATTTAATAAATCCAGTATTTAAATATAAAATAAGTTAGAGCAGGTTGGCTCAAATAAATAGGACTGATTAATTCTGTTCTGGGCACTACAGATTGGTGTGCTGTTCACCATCTAAGACAATGATAATTCTCAGCATTGACAAAAAGTTTAGTAGGTCTGCTCCTTTTCTTTGTGTGACAAAAACAATGAGCATCAGAAAAAAGAAAAATGAAAAGAACTTGACAGCCTTAGGTTTTATGTGCTGTCTAAAGCCCTCTCAGACTCACCAAAAAGCTGTCCCCAAAAGGCCATGACACATGGATAATCTAGATATTACAGTTACAATGCATTGATAGTACTAATCAGATCTCCAGAGAATAGAATTCAAATACTTGGAAATATTTGGCAATATCTTCTAATAATCATTGAAAGGACTAGGACTTCTAATACATTTCCCCCCACTGAAATGCAAACTGGTAAATGCTAAAACTCGGGGAAGGGGAAACCCTACAACTAAAAGCAGGAGCTGAAATGGTCTCAGTGCAGATTTTTGTTTCTTTACTTTTGTAATCTACACAGATATCCAGGCCATGGTTTTCACACTTGGAGGTTTTCACACATACATTTATTTCAAAAACAAGTATTACAGGTTCAAAAGCAACCTTATGCATCAAATGCTTCAAAGAGCCTTTCCTTTGCTCACATCTTCCTGATTTTCTCCCCACAAATTACTGTTCTCAAGCCTCCCCTACAGTCTACATTGACCTATGTACACCAAGCACTTCGAGAGGCACTTCAGCCATATGGGGTATTTCTAATAGGTAGGATCACTTTCACTGTCTGGGAGAGTAATTCAGGGAATAAAAAAAGAAAACAACTTTATCTCAGGAGGAAGATACACTCCAGAGATTAGTCCAGTTCAAACACAAAGCTCTTACATGACAGAAAGCACATGCTATTTTTAGGATGAATATGCATCCTGACACCACATCTAACCTAGAATACTTTGTTTAAATATTGTGCAGGATCTGTTGTATATATAAGGATTCTAATATAACCTCAGACTCAGTTATCACCCAGGCCAGAAATTTTCCTGTGAGTCCTATAGAAATCATTGTTTTTCTACTGTTCATCTTCCCTTTGAAAAATGAAGAAACTCCGCATTTCAGTCTCCATGACTAGAAAAAGAAATGGTGAGAAGCACATTGTATGGGCCTTTAGATAAATGTATACATGGAACTATGGCTGCAGCAGTGGATTCCCACCTGACAACATAACCTTTCCCATTCCCTGCAGGTGTGATAGGACTGTAAACCCACCTGGGTCTCTCCAACCAACCTACAGCCGGTGAAATAAAATAAAACCTTTCATACCTATGGCTGAATCATATCAGTCATCACTGTTACAGAGCCCATACTTATATTCCCTCATCCAGAAATGATACTGCTGGTACCTGAACTTTAATCGATAGTCTCCACAGAAAAAGAAATAATGGCAGTTTCAATATACTACATGCTATGGTTTTGCTAAGAACCTATGATTTTTTTTATGCAAGCTAAAAAGAATATTGATTTCTTTCAAGTCCACTGCGCACTAAATATAATATCCACCATTGCTATTTGAGCTATCAGATAAAAATGCCATCTTTCTCACTAAGAAAAGAATCAACAAGTCTTTCTTGAAGCAGAAATGCCTAAGGCTATTTGGTATATTTCAAACAATCTTGTCAGCTGTAGGTAGCCAAAAACATACACTGATTCATGAAAAAACTCACAGAAATTTCACTTTGGTGCTAGCCAAGCTTAGTGTGTGTTCACTGTGCACTGTGGACTGCAAAACATTGCCAATCTAAAACACCCACAGTGATAACTAATGATACAAACTCAGTGCTTCACCTCCAAGTTACAAACTAAGAGAAGGCAAGAAATTACTGTAAAGCCAAAAAAAAAAAAAAAAAATAGACCCTGAGTAACTTCAGGAGGCTCATCCAGAAGTGCAAAATTCTGCAGCTGGAGTGGAAGAGCTCCAGACATCTGGCTGAAAAGTACCTGTCTGGAAAGGACCTGTGGTCATCCTGGATGCTAGGCCAAATATGAGCCAGCTGTGGGTTCACATCAGCAAACCACATGCTGACCCAACACTAAGAAGAAAACAGCCAGAAGAAAGAGGGAAATCAGGCTCCACTCACCCTGATGAGGCTACATGTTGAGCAGTGAGCAAGAGTTCAATGCTCTTCCACAAGTGACTGAACCAGATTATGACAAAGTTAACCATTTTTTTAAGACTTATTAGTTGAAGTGAGTAATTCTGCACACGGCAAACAATTTTTCTTCCAAAAAAATGCAACTGTGCTAATTGTTCTGCCATAGTCTATTCCTTGATAGAAGGTTAATCTTCCAGGTTTGTCCTCAACTAAAGAACTCTGGGATGCTCTTAATAGAAATCACCTGCTACAGGAAGACTCCTCATCATCTTAAGTATTTACCTAAATGTTCTGCATATAGCTCAAAAACCCATCTGCATCTTTATGACACTGAACTTTCTGGAATCTGTAAAAGCATGATTTGGGAGGACAATATGAACCTAAAAATAAGCCCAATGGGCATATGAAGGGGAAGAATTACTGTTTTCTTAAGACATACATTTTCAAAGGTTCTGGTAGAGACAACTCTGAAAAGTATCTGTAACAAAGAAAAATTATTTAAGGGCTAAAACTATGTAACTGACATTAATGAAATATCCTGTAATTTTTTTCAGAGAGATTTAATTATACCTTTCATACTACTCATGCATTAAAAGATCTTCTGGTTAGCATTAATTTGAATTCTATTGCCACATAAATTAATACAACTTAGACACATTTATCAGCCCTTTAAATAACAAAGTGATGTGTCCAGGCAGCATATTCTTGAAAATGAGAAAAAAACCATAAAATTAAAACCTGAACTGCAATTACTTTGCATTTCAGAAAGTTAAAAAGTAGCCTGAAGGAAATTACCTCCAAGAGAAAACCTGGAGAGCAGTTTTGCTTCAAGCAAAGACTTTACAGTATTTAAAAGAAAACAATATCCAGCATGGGTAAATCATAGTGCAGACAAAAGGGTCAGAAAAATAAATGGGTTGTACTCAAGTTAGTATAAATCTGAATGCATTAAGCTCCTAAGGAGACTTGCAAACACAGTATTAAGGTCACAGTATTCAACAGGATAATTTTAACCCTGATTTTAACCTTAAATTTAATAAATCATATTATGCATGAGAATTTCCTAACTCATTATGCAAATGAAAAAAATTATAATTCCAAATAGCTATAGTAGCTACAGAAAATCTGTTCTTTTGGTTAAAGGATAGCATATGGTTTGCTGACGAACAGAATTGCAGTAAATCCAAAGAAAACTAATAAACTAATAATTTTAGCTCCCAGAAATTTTTGTGCAAAACTGCAGAATGCACTTACATTTCCTGACAGTAGTAGGAAAATCTAAGCTTTGTAGATTCTAAGACTTCTGAATATGGCAGATGGAGTTCAGCCACATTTTTAAGTTTACTTACTGCTGTCCTAAAGAACAAAGCCAGCAATGGTATTGAATCTCTGAAGATTTAGCACACTTGAAACTTCCAGAAAGGCTTTTGCTGAGCACTGAGATAAACTCTTTAAAAAAAGCTCTTCTAGTATCAGTTATAAACTATAGTTATAAACTACATCCCCACACCATATGCAGTGTAGTACTGAGGAGAAAGGTAACTAAGGTTACTGTACAAAGGAGTTACAACAAAAAGATGTAGAGATTAAGAGAGATGAATAGATGTATAGATGGAGAACAGACATAGAGGTGAGGCACTGGAACAGGTTGCCCAGGGAAGCTGTGCATCCTCCTTAGAAGTTTTCAAGGCCAGGTTGGATGGGGCTTTGAGCAACCTGGTCTAGTGGAAGGTGTCTTTAAGGTCCCTTCCAACCCAAACCATTCTGTGATTCTATGAGATTAAAATCATGACTCAAAGCACAAACAAAATATGTGGTTTGTATATACATACATTTTTCTGGACTTACAATATATACATAGAGTACAGCCATGCAAAGCCATGCACCCTGATCCCATCCTGCTCCAGCCAGTGGCAGGTTCTCAACAGACTTCCTCAGACACTAAATCACAGTGACACGCAGCCTGTTAACAACCTGACAGGATTTTAAAGATGACATTGTTGCTGTTTGATAGAAATATGGACTTAATGTCCTAACAAACCTAAGCAGTGCATTTCAGTTCTTTAAAACCTACTAGCCTAGAAGAAAAAAAAAAAATAAAAAAAAATTCTATTCTTTAGTCACTGCCATTTCTACAGTAGGATTGCATGAGACTGAAATGTTAAGGGTTAGTGGCTCAAACAATCAGCCATTTGCAATAGCAGTGGGTGCTTTGCTGAGGTCAGGTTTGCAAGGTCACAGCCCAGGGGCAGAGCAGGTGAGCACCCACCAGCACAGGCTACAAGCTGGGGTTTGAGCCAGAGGAGGGAGCAGGCAGATAAGAAGCAGACCTGAACAGGTGGGATAATGCTTTTCATCATGACAATGTCCTCCCTTAGATAACAGGCTCAGTTGTCCAACTTCTCCCTGGGAAAGAGCAGGACATTCACACACAGGCCTGAAGGTTTTCATCCCTTCTGATGGGGTTCAACTGGCTCAACCACACCAGCATGAGAGGCAGCTGTCACGCCTTGGAAGGTGTCACAAACCATCAAAGACCCCCAGAGTTACCCCTGACTGATTTTTGGGGCCTTCCACCAGAGGACTGCTACATCAGACAGTGTAAAACTGACCCCCAGTAAGGGAGGGGTTGTCTGACATAAACCCGAACATTTATTAACCCACTGAACTTCGTGGTTTTGGGGCTCCCAGCTGATCAAGATGGAGACCATCACTTCAACCAGAGGACATCAAATAACAACAATCAAGTCTGCTTGCTAGATGGGTGGTGATATCTTTCCACTATCTACTCTTATCCTTTCTTTCTCTTCCTTGTATGTTTTCTGAAGTGGTGTCTTTATATTTTCACACTGTTATATTAATACAGACAGATAATAACCAAAATACCTCCATTCCATTGCAAGCCCATTATTCTAAAATAATCCCTCAATAAACAGACAGACAGACAGATATGAACACCAGTCATTCAGTGCTCTTTCACTCTAATCTGCTGCAAGAGATGTTTTAACAAGAACCTCAGTCACTGTCACCTTCAGGGGTGAGCTGTAACAAATAGTAAACTTAAAAAGGAAACACCATTAGCTTTTCCCTTCCAATAATGTGGTAAAATCCTGACCCTGTTCTTCAACCAAATCTGCTGATATTAACATATTTAACTGGTACCTTACCCAGGAAGGTAGCCAGGCCTCCGCCCATACTCAGAAACTCCTTTTCAGTAAAATGGTGCAGAAGTAGGGACTCTTCAAATTTAAAAAAATAGCTTCCCCCTGCACCTGAGGGTCATCTACAGATCAATTAATCAAGTGCAAGATGATTTTGAGTCACATCTTTGTCCTTTAATGACAGTAAAAGAATGATACTGAATGACACTTCCAGGTCTTGCACTCACAAGATTCAATGGATACACACAGAGAGAGCAGAAAGAACTTGGCAAAGAGTAGCAAATGAGTTGTGGTTTTGGCTGGACTTTTTTTTTTTTTTAAATAAAGATTCCTGGAGCTTAAAGAGTAGCAAGTACTGCAGAACAAAGCCAGCTATCACTACAACCAAGTCAAGCAGCAAATGGAAAGGGAACAACTGTAGTCAAGGAAGGAAAGCTGCGTCCTTATTTCTCTCCCCAGCAGTGCTTGGATCTACATATTCCTGATATCTCTGAAGTCTGAGCAGGGAATGTTACTTCCAGATAGAGAAATGCTGAGAAGTTAAAGCTTTAGGGTCCTGCTTAAACAGAGATGGAACAGTTGCCATCTGGCAGGAATTAAAGCTGGTATAGAAATTTCACAAAAGGAATTAAAAGATGGTCTGGAACGTGGCCAAAAGCAGATCAAAGGAACTTTAGCAGTATGAAGACACATACTGGAAGCACATGAAAAGGAACTCCAAGACAGACCGTGAGGTTTATGAGTTAAGGTTATCCATCTGTTGCCTGGGTAGAAGGCTGTGTGAACCAGGGGAAAATGTGAATTATTCCTATGAGATATTTAGTCTAAAAATACTCATGCTCTCTTACATGATTTCCAGTCTTGACCACATGTCAAATGTCTAGAACAGATGTATTTTCAATTCAGCCCGAATTTTGAACTATAAGAACTGATCAACATATCCTTCTACCTCTTCTTCAAGTGTGGTATGTTACTTGATCTGAGAGTCAGACTAGGAAAAAAGACTGTCTGACAGCCAGTCTAATGACTATCTGCGATCTTAAAAGATATTAAACCAGAGCTCATATCTTATTTCATATTTATTGTTGTAAATATCTAATATAGGCATGACTAATCAGTTATTTTACAGAAACACAACATCAAAAGTGGACAGTTTTTAAAGCAGCTAGCTTTGAAAGCAGAAATGGACCATCCATGGATATGATCTGGGTAGCCCCAGAGTTGAAAAGAGGAGCTCTGGGGGTTCTGAGTTTGGGACTGCTGCTTTTAAGAATTATTGCAGTGAACAGGTGTTTTGCCCCACCTCTACTTTAGCTTGATGTGCTACTATTGAACTCTGTCAATAAACTTTATTCATGCTTCCATCAATAGAAGTGGTTTTCTAAAAAAAAAAAAAAAAAGAAAAATCAAGAGAAAGGAAAATCTTTCTGTGCTCCATCAGAAGGTTTCTCAGCAGGCCACAAAACAAGAAACAGAAAAGAACAGTGATTCTTAACTCACAACCACCACTTCAAGCTAAAACACAAGACTTCAACAAATTCCTTGTCCAGGATGTGTAAACTGATGAAGTTGCTATTTTAATGTGAAAAAACTATGCTGAAGTTTGATTGAACTGTGCAGCAGCTCTCCTAGTGTCGAGTTCCACCCATAATGGCATGTCCTAGTTAAAATGTTTAGGTATCTCTTGCTGTTACATGCAGTCAAATCTCATCTAGCTACTTCTGTTTATTTCATACTTGCAGGCATTAGCACTATTTCCCTAATATATCTTGCCTTGCAAAGTCCTACGGGGTTTCACTTATACAATAAAATCAGATTTCGGAGTCACAATTTCTGGACTGCAGTGTAAAACCACCAAAGACAAAGTACAGGAGACTCTGGTAAGCTCCTTTATTGCTTTTCTCAAGGAAACATCTCTTTTCCAATTATTGTGATAGAGTATATCTGCACTCATAAGCACAAGCAAATTTCTCAATGAAGATTTTTGGATCAAAGGTGACTCAGCAAGAGTGGCACTAAGGCTTTGAAATATTTGCAACATTTCAGGAAAGGAGACTGCCAAAATTAGTATTTTTTAAAGAAAACTGTGTAAATTCAACTGCTAACAATAATATGACTGAATTCAGTCATTAAAATGTAAAATATGGGAATAGCTTCCTGTGCTAACCTCAATATAGCTACATCCATCCAGTCTCATCTGTAATAACCAGGCTGGTGTTTGCTCTGTGGAGTCCAAATTGCTAATTCTTCCCATTTACAACAACTTCCTGGCTTTCAGGAACAAAAATAATTTTCTGTCTAAATATACTTACACTTAACAATCAGAAAAGAATCCCTCTGCAAACAACTCTCCACATTGGCAATCCCCTTTGTTAGTAATTATTTATAGTGCAGAAGAATCAAAGCTTTCTGCTTTCAGATTTAACATTACAACTATTACTACCCTTTCCCTAGTACATCCAGGATAGCTGTCAAACATTTTTCCAGTATACTTACAGTGTGTATTTCCTCCTTTCCTTCTACTGTGCATAGATATTGCAGAAGCCTTATAACAAGGTGGTTTTGAATGTAAGTCTCTAGCAGACTGACCAAGCTGGGGCACACTGAGCAGGTCACAGGGAGCAGTGATGGGACCCTGATGACAGAGAGCACCTTTGCACTGCCCACAGCCCCCCATGCTCTCAGGAGCAGGTAGGTGTGGTGGTTCCCTCCCTGCCAGCAAGGGACAAATATAAACCAGGCCAAGTTTGCTGACGTTTTCTGAAGAAGCCTAGGTTGGTGGGCTAACCAGCACCTCTTTCCCTCTGCTCTGATACTTCCCCTGTGATGGGAGAGGCTCCAACAGCAGCAGGGAAGGAAAGGTGGGTATCTCAGGCTACAGAGTCCTTTGGAGAATGGGAAATTTGCTGACAATAATGGCATCCATGTCAGTTGCAAAGCAAACCCCCGATGTTAAATACCTTGACATTAATTTGAAGGTATGAAAAACTAAAAGATATTGGCAATGTAACAATCTAAACAAAAAACTGGGAATGATCAACCCAACAAAGACCCGTTTCTTTGTGCTCTGTACAAATCACATTCAGCAGTAATTGGTGCAGCACAGCTCGAAGTTAAGGCAACTAAAACCCCTTCATTTGGATGCAGTGTGACTTCTTGCAGCCAGTAAATCTTGAAGGTTTAATATAATTGGCTGATTTGCAATATCATTACTGCTAACAGATGCAACTTATTTGTTTTAAAACTAGCACCTTTGTAACATTTACATAGTAACACAAAAGGCCCCTGCTCTATTTTCCTCATTTTCTGAAATGCATGTGGAAGCACAGAAATGTCTAATCTATCAAGTAAGGACACACTTAACCCTGAAAAATAAAATCCAAGTTCAAGGAAACCATTTTTCAGAAAGCTGCAGCTCATCACTACCACAGAGGAAAATCAGAAATTCAAGGACACTGCTGCTCACATCATGGTGTAAAGAAACTTTTGCTCCAGTCACAGCCAAGTCTCAGTCCCCTGAGCAACAAACACTGACACACATAGACCAAAACAGTCTGTGAATCATGGGACTTGAAGGACACTGCCCTTTCATAGCAGCTCTTACTGTCTCCCAATGCTGAAACTTCTCCACAGCCATTCCAGTAGCTCTAGATTCACATTTCAAGCATAGGAACTGGGAGGAATACACACACACCAGAAACATGCAGTAGCAGTCATCCAGAAAACTTCTGTGAGTGTAACATACACCATAACACAAGTGCACACAGCATGCACAAAATCATATTCATATTGCACCTGAGGAATGAGAATAACCATCATCCACATGACCATTACTTGACTCTTTAGTAAGGCATTCCAGGAAATTCTGTAATAATTCACATCTACCTATTTCAAAGAGACTGCACATGTGAATTCTGCTTTGAGCTTCACTGCTGATTAAAGAGAATATACTTGACCTAAATCTTCCATTCAAAAGAAGACTACAGAATACACATCTGACTTCTTCTTGTACTGGTTATTCCCATATCACAGCAGCAATAAAAGATACCAAATCAAGCAGGGTGTCAAATTAACATGTAGCATGACAAGAGTCTCGTGTGCTGCCTTGGCAGCCAACTCAGGCCTACCACTCACCAGTCCACTGTGCCTATTTGCTGAATTTTTCTAATTAATTATTATTACTGAATTTATTAGCTGAAATTTTCTTTTTATCATAGCACAATGTAGAAATAAAGACATTCTATCAGAAATTATTTATGAAATCATGACAGACAGCTCCTGATTTACACCTATACACTTACTAAAGACCTCATGCCAGGTTCTGTCATAAATTGGAACCTCTCAACAGTACAACACGATATTTTGTTGACTGGATGAAAGTTTAGAAATAAATTATTGAAAACTGGCTACCAGCTCACTGCTTGAAAACTGTTTCTAGTTTCTATTTGAAATGCTCATTTAGCATCTTAGATTTAGGAGAAATAATATGGAGTCATTAAAAATTGAGAGAAGGAAATAAGCAATCATTTACTTTTAGTTCAACTCTGATCATCTTTATTTCTACTAGAAACTGGCCCAGAAACTGGTAGAGCATGCTATGGCTGTCTTTAATGCAAGCAGTACTATCACAGGCAGCATTAACCTCAGAATTTACGCAAATGATGTTATTTTGTACAGTCACTGCCTACTTGCAACGCCTGAGTCACAACAACAAAAGCACAGCAAAGAGGAAGAAGAAAGGTAACAACAGCTAAGTTCTAATCAGACTTGGGTTGAACTGGAACTAGAGGGTAATAAACTAACTCTTAGTCTTTTACCTTCTTCTGTACTCTAAGTAAAACACATAAATGTCCTTATAACACAGAAGTTTGCACCCTTTTCTTCTCTTTTTTGTAACAGATGGATCAGTCACTATGAAAGAAGAAAAACACTGCTATATTTAACAATACAGATCCCAGACCCTGTCATATGAATAATTCACAAAAGTCACTGAACTGCATGGCGTGTTGTGCTGAGAGATTTTATTAGGAATTGGGTCTCTTAACGTACATTTGAATTACTTGTCTTTGCACTGGCAAAATATAGTCTGCTTTCATTTGCACTCAAGCAATAGCAAAAACAGGAACAAGAGTTTTTCCACCAAGGAGACATTCCTGAGAAAAGGAATTCTCTCTCTCTGGCTGCTTTGATAAATAGGGTTTTATTCTTGGTAAAAAATTGGGGAACTTTCACCAGGAACCAGTAATATAGACCACATTAATGACTAAGGGCAAACTTAGCATTAACCTAAGAACTATGAAAATAGCTGATCAGGAAAATGCCTCAACGTGGCTAGAAATTAATTTAAAGCCCTTTCTTGCTTAAAAATTCCCAGAAGTTCCCATAATACTTTTATCTAATTTTCTGAGAGTATTACCATTCCCTGGCCAAACAACTACACTGAGATAAGCCAGCAAATAACTTTGAGTTCTCTTAGTATTCAGTCCTTAAGACAAAGGCTTACTATGGAGATTAAATAAACTATAGATGCAAAGTTTCAAGGACACAACTAGTAATGATTTGGCAACACAACAATAACAGTAAGGATGTATTACCTTTTTATGGCTGTAATGAAAGATAGTCAGCTCTTCTTCATTATAAAATATTCAGTGTTATTGTATAGTGTTTCACATTTTAAACTGATCCAAGAACAACATCTATTATTCTCTAAATTCACCATTTAAATATATGATATATTGCTGAACTCTCTGAGGTTTACATAGAAAACATATAGAAAATATACTGCAAAGTACAATTTTCATAATGATACATACACTAAATAAACTGCTCCCATGGTGAACAATGACACTGACTACACCTGCACAATGTTGTTTAGTTTTGCATTATTCAATACTTTTAAACTGTCTGTTTCAATTAGAAGAAATCTGGCAGAGACAGTGAGCTTGTGTGGATCATATTTCTATGCCTGTATTTTATCTCACACACACATTGCACTGTTGATGTCCTGAACTTCCATTTTTCAGGTTTATGTGTAGCAAAATCTATTACATATAAAAGTTATATAGCCAAATAGACTATAAACATTTCTATTTATAATATCTCTAGTCTGCTGGCACCTGGAAAAGCTCCAGATTGGTGCAAGTGGGTTCTTTTTCAACTCCATGCTCTCACTGTAATGCAAAGAGCTTGGCTTGTCATGGAGCTAATATTCTAGATTCTTCTTTTCTTTTTTTAATACATTTTATTCATTTCTTCAGGACCTCTAGCAGTACACAGCAGCCAAATACATTTATTATTTAGATAGTGAGTGCGAGATCATCTGTTGATTACATATGCATGCAAAGAGAGCCAAGGTTGCCATCAGTCCCTAAGGGCAACCCACCAAAACCAGTGACGCAGCAGCAGAGACTTATTCCTTTGCAAACAGGGAAGGTTGCAGCTCAGCTTAACCAGACTTGGTGAAGCTTTACAGGGTATGTGGGACACTGATAAAAAAATATCATGTGGACAACATGACATTAAATGAAGATCCAAACCAGGTTAGCTGCATGCCTTTGAAGCATGTCCTGCAGCTCAGAGTGGTTTGAAGTGCCCTCTTAGGATGATCTAACAACCAGTCCCTAAACTAACTCTGCCCTTGAAGAGATGATTCCTCTTTGGGAATGCTGGGAACAACAAACTAAGAAACTCCATAGTCCCAGTCTAGGATCAACCATCCTAACTCCAAATCCTGATTTATGATTTCTTCATAAAGTAGATTTGGCAAGCAAAATAGGGACAATGATATTATGAGTGCCTAACAGATGTAGAATGAATGGAGAACTTTGGACGTGTGGCTGGTACTGCATCATGACAAGCACTGCTGGCAGTGTAATTCACTCTGGCTAAATCTCTACTGCCTTTTCTGGGCTTGTTGCAATGAATTGCTGCCCCATGTCACCCCTACAGACATTGTCTTAAATATATGTGCTGTGCAGATCCAGGCTTCAAGTAGTACCAAAGTTTGATTTTCCTGGATGCTGAACCCCACATCCAGCTGCAGGTTTGAGTGAGTGAGCAAACAAATCAGGCTTCAGTGCAAGCCAGTGTGACAGCAATGCTCCAGCTCTGCCTCCATGGCTTCACCCAACTAAGCTGCATGAATAAAGATTACAAAGTCAGCAACATCACTTGGATGGAATAAACCTTATTAATCCAAATCTTCAAGGCTCCCCACAACATTCATCTGAATATTCACTGTGAACAAAAGAACCAAATCCGTGCACAAAAAAGACATAACTACATCGTGTTTAACAAGGGGCAAAGTTATGCTTTAACAAGGTTTACTTCTATTCATACTCAAGGGAAAAAATAACATAAGAGATGAGCAAAAATTTCCAGGGTAATTCTTAAACTGTTTCTAAATGAGGTCTGTAAAAAGATAAAGATCATCAATATTCACAACATAAATCCTGAATTTCTGGAGGTTGAAAGGAAGAGTTACCTCCTGTACTTTTCCAAATAAGGAGAACTCAGTGAGCTAGACTGACTGATGGTGAGTCTGAGCCAGCAGAGTGGGACTTGTTACCTATATTCAACCAAACACCTTCAGGTATTAAGGTGTAACTCAAACTATATTTGAGATGTTTATGAAAGAAAAGCTCATAAATATATTTCTTTTTGGCAGATGAAAATTGACAATTTCCTCTAACTTTTATTACTGAAGAAGAGAGATACTAACTTCTTCAGTCAAGCCAAAAAGAAAAGGCTCCAAAATCTGTTTTCATTATCTGCAGAGGGCTTTTTTAAAAAATCATTAGGAAAAAAGGGGTTTTTTTATCCTGTATAATAAACATTTCATATGGTGATGATTCAATATGTTTTATACTGCACTGTTAATTCTCAGTATTCTTCAAATATCATATTTGAGGACATTAATACACCATTAACATGATTAATTTTTTCATGGAAATTAAGCCATATGGAACCAAATGGGACAATTTGGCCATATAAATGACTAGATACTGGAGGTCAGCTTCTGCCCCACTGCACCAGTGCAACTCCACTGGCTCCACTTGCATTTGCAGGCCTAGAGCAAGAGAGGAACCTGTGTCTCTCCAGAAACTGGAAGTTTAAACAACTTTTTATTTCTTCCCAAAACAGAGATATTCCACAAAAAGGCAAGGATCAATTCATATGCTACACTTGTCTGCATGCAACCTGCAATATGCTTTCACCACCAGAGAAGCATTTCTGCAAATAAATTTGGGATCATGGAGCTGAAACACATCCTTTAACACAGTTTGGTAAGAATAGTGACTTTTGTTCACTAATTCCACTAATAGTTAAATTAGAAAAATACAGAGTAACTGAGTTACCTTGGCAGTTGAGTAAAAGAGTGGCACCATTGATTCTGGCAACGTTTTGCCCCTGCCAGGAATACAGCAACCCTACCACACAACTCCCTGTTCTGAATCAGAGCCTGGGTGGCTGATCCCAAGGCCCTGAGACAGCAAAGTGTGTCAGCAGTCCTGTCAGTTTTACCATTAATCTTAAGCACAGGTAACATCAAGGGAGCTCCAGGGCTGAAGGACATTCTCTGCCCAGTAAAACACAAAAGCCTCTTTTATCCCCCTTCCCCCAGCTCACACAGTTTTCTTGCCCTCTCCCCTAGCAGACTCTGTACAGTAATGAAGGATCATGTTTCTCCCATCCAACCCATCTTCTTTCCCTGTGCCTCTGCTCTCTCCTCAGTGCTCCTACAGTTGCTGTGGAAATAACACATTGCACTGACCCAACACCTCCTGGGGAGCTGGTTCCCACAGCTGCGGTGCAAAAGGCAATTAAGATAAAACACAGCTCAGCAATGAATCACAAGCCTGAACAGATCTCAGAGGTCATCTAGTCCATTCCTCTGCCCCACGGGAGGCTCAGCTATCCCCATGTCATTTCTTACAGACATCTATGTCACCTGCTTTTAAAAACTTCAGCAATAAAAATTACACAAGCTCCCTAGGCAATATATCCCAGTGTTTCACCACCTTTGCAAAGAAGTTCAATCTCTCCTCACAGGTCACATTTTCTTAACCTTAGATCTTTTTCCTTTTTTTCTGTACAAGTCTCACCAGATCTTTTCTGTTTTCCTCACACAAACAACTCCAATTAAAGCAATTTGCTTCCAAAACTACTTTTGAAAGTGATCATTGAAAAATTTACTGTATATTGCTGCTGGAATTAAATCACCTTTTTCCACTATACAATTGTAACACATTTTTAAAGACTTTAAATGACAAAATTATTCAAGTTCTGCTTGTTTTAATGCCATTGTAGTTGTGCATATGTAACAGGAGAAACAGGGCCAGGTAGTCACTGTTGTCATATGTGTGTCTATAAAGCCTATTACCAGAAACAGTATAACAACAAATCAAAAAATTGTTGAGATGTAAAAACCAATTCAATTTTCCACACTCAAGGTAAAGCCACATATGTTACAGATAATCCCAATGTTACAAAATAATGACCTATCAAAGAGATGAAATTTGACTTTGCTCAAGCAGGCAGTGTCATTATGAACACATTCGGTCCACTAGCAAGAGCAGAGCACATCAGATTTGGCTCACAGCTTTCCTCTACCCTGAATTCATATGTCTGACTGTTTGGGCTTTTTTAATCACTGAAAAAGTAAAACAGGAAGAGAAGTAAAGCAGTTAACCCACATCTTCATGAATACTGCTGGCTTGACTTCCCTCAGTGAATAGAGGAAGAAAGTGAATATAAGGGTTAGAAATACTTCCTTTTGTAAATTAATTTCGTCTGCTGCATGGAGCAGCAAGGACAGAGGACACCACTTATCAAGATTATAATACTCTGAAAACAAGATAAAATTGTAGTTATTCACAGACAACAATGAATTGGTAAGTTCTCTAATACACTGGACACAACATAAAGTATTTCCTAATTTTAAATGGTGGATTACAAAAGCCAAAGACCCCAAAAGAAAGATTTGGATTGAACCCCAAAGAAGTGTAACAATGTAACACATTATTGCTTTTCTGTTATTGCTACATACAGCATTTAACATGTTACAGGACCAATCCAAGACCTATGAAAGGACTACAGGCCTCTATAAATGAGAAGTCTGAAAGTTCTTTCTTGGAGCCAAATCTTTAAACAAAAAAATACAAAACGCCACAAAAGAACAAACAAAGCAAATTTTCAGCACCAGTTTAACTAATGTATTCATTATGCATTTTAAACAAAGTGTATCAATGAGAAATTAGAATTTGTGATGCTCCTCTTTGAGCTGAAGGTGTCCCTGGAAAATTTCACAGATAAATCCATTCCCTCATGATTTCCAAGATCTTTTAAAAGGCTTGGCAATGTCAGATATAACAGATGTGAAGAGTTTTATTACACCTGATGAACTGTGCATTCCCAACAAGCATTACACTAGTGAGAGATGAAAAACTAACACTTTGCTACTGAAGATTTCAAAAACAGATGCCAACATATTTCATGATGACTTCTGATCACAGGAAAAATATAATACAGGCCAACACTGATATTGAAAGTGTATTCTGACCCATTTCAGACAAGCCATTCCATGTGCAATGACAGGAAAACATCAAGTCCTTATGACCTAAGCCTCAAGTGAAGACAAAACATGAGAAAAATCTAACACTTATATCAGTAGTGTCACAAAAGATACTAAAAATCCCCATCTAATCTTTAGAACACCCATGACATATAAAAGAGGAGAACTTGGGTTTGCAAAATCCACAAGGAATTCTTTTCTTCAGATTACAAAACTGAGAGACATGAAAATTCAATTTTTAACATAGCTGCAGATGTGAAATTCATCATGTATCAAGTACACTGCAGTAATTATATTGTGCATTTTGCACAACCTAAGGCATGAATATTCAAATTTAAGACAAACTTTCCTCAAATGTTATTACAGGTGACTACATTTCAAAACATAAACCATCATTCTGAAAAAAACTATTAACCAAAACTTTGAAACAAATTCAAGAATGCACTGAAACATGAACCAGAGTGCAAAGAATGTCCTAGGGGCAAGATTAGCAAGCAATTACACCAGTCATGGGTAACAAACTACACAGCATTTTTCATTTTTCTTCTGAAAAATCTGCCTTGTGGTCCTGGTACAACAAAATCATCCTACTGTTTTCTCCATTCTAAAAAAATTCAAATCATCAATAATCAAGAGAGCATCAGCTGATCACGTTTCAGGATGCAGCACGGGAGTATTAAGTGACTGAGCATTGATCAAATGACGACAGAATCTGGAGACTGTGTCTCAAGGAGTATTGGTTGACCCTGATGTTAAGTATGTTCATATTATATAAGCCTACACTGAAGTACTGTTTCTGCTGCTGAAAAGTGCTGTTAAAGCTGCACACACAAATTTATTTGCAAAGTCAAGCACCTACAAACACATTTCTCCTGTTCAATCAATCTTAAAATGGCCTACTCCTAAACCAACTTTCTGGCAAGGAAATACAGACCAGTTTCTGACCCAACCATTTCACTGTTCTCAAGGTAAATTCTCTCAGCTTTTCATGTGTGTCACCTGCAGTAAAATTCCTTTTTATGTAATAACCTGTAAGACACTGAATGATTTAAAATGAAGGTGCCTTTTCTTCTCTCATGTACCTTGCACAGACACAGGGGATGGAAAGAAGGCAGCAGTATTTCAAAAGATGATGCTTACATATCCCTTCTAAACGTATACACTTCTCTAGGGAACAATCAACTCAGCAATGTCTGTAATGCTTGGGCTATAATTACCAAAATGAGATGCAGAACCTTTATTACACCAGCAAACAGTTAACTTTACAGATTATTTCTCTTACTTTGGTGCTCTCAAATCATTCTAATTTTTTTTAAGTAACCAAGTGCTTCCAATCTTCTACACTGCAGCTTCTGTGCATTCAATGCCAGGTGCTGCACACCTCACTAGCAGAAACTCGGCACAATGCAAGACCTTCTCCAGCCCGTGTAGTTTCATATCCTGCTGTAGCATGGCAGAATGTCTTTGGGATTTAGCAAATTCAAACAGATTCTGCTGCTACATCCCACAGAGAAACGCCTTGAAATTCCCCCTGTTTAAAAAAGGAAAAAAGGAACAGCCTACATCTCCAAAGATGACAGTGCATTCCTGGCACAGAATACGCAATGCAAGAAGAGAAAAATGACAGTATTTACGTTACCTTCAGTCACATAGTTGTGGTCTCGCAGAAAGCTGTGGTTAATTTTCCGTGTGTCCGTGTCCTCGCCCATTTACAGCAGGATTACTCAGCATGCCTATCCGCAGTGGACTGATAGCATCAGCAGAGGTCGTCACAAGAGCACCATCCATGCTGCCACTGCCTAGCAGAGGCGGGGAACACACCGGGCCACTGAGCACAGCATAATGAGAGCTACTGAGGCTGCACAGATTGGGGGGAGGCGAATTACGAGCGGGGAGGAAAAAAAAAAAAAAAAAGAAGAAGGGGAAAAAAAAAAAAAGGAAAAAGAAGTAGCGGGAGAAAGCCGGAGGGAAAAACGGCTCCGAGGAATTAGGAACGCAGAAAGCCAGCAGGCAGCTTGCGCGGAGGGAAGAGCGGCACTTGTCCCGCAGCTCAGAGCAAGGCGGTGGTTCGGGCAGGCGCTCGGCGCTCGGCGGGAGCTCCGCGCTGGCGGTGCGAGACTGACTGTAGCGGGAGCTCCGCGCTGGCGGTGCGGGACTGACTGCAGCAGGAGCTCCGCGCTGGCGGAGCGGGGCTGGCTGACTGCAGCGGGAGCCGCCCGGAGCGGAGCGGAGCGGAGCGGGGCTGGCTGGCTGGCTGCAGCGGGAGCCGCCCGGAGCGGAGCGGGGCTGGCTGCCTGCAGCGGGAGCCGCCCGGAGCGGAGCGGAGCGGGGCTGGCTGGCTGGCTGCAGCGGGAGCCGCCCGGAGCGGAGCGCAGCGCAGCGCAGCGCTCGGGCCGCGCCGCTGTCACACGGCTGTGCTGCATCAGCGCTGGCCCCTCCCCGCCGCCCGCGGCCCAACCGCACCGCATCTGCATGGAGCAAAGTGAAAAATGACACTGCAGGTAATTATTTTAGCTCCTCTGCCGGGGACACGGGCGAGGAGGAACGCCGGGGGAGGGGGGTGAGCGAGAAGAAACTTCAGGCGGATTGAACGGGTTTGCACCGACACTCAGTGCACACACGAGCGTGCGGGTTTGTGCTAGCCGTGCTGTCATCTGCAGCAAAAGCAACAGTCGTTCAATGTCAGCGTCTGTAAATACTGCTGAAATTGCCAAAGATCTGCCTGTGCAGAAGGATTTGTCAGAGGAAAGGCAACCATTCGGAGGATGTAAGAGAAAATAACTGTTATTTATCTTTTTTACCCCCAGTTTGGTGGATGAATGTAAAATTGCAAAGTATTTTAAAACAATTTCTCTGGCTTCCCTGTGCAGGAAAGAAAAGCTGGACAAAGGGAATGTTTGGAGGTCATTGGGTTTTCTTAAGCCTGCTACTCTTTCAGGGCATTATCCCATCATCTTGGAAAAGAAGTGTTGAAATATGTATACTCAGAAATATGAAAATAAGTGGAGGAGGAAAATTACTCACTTGCATTATAAAATAAAGCTTGCTCTTTAGTCCAAATTTTTATTGGTTTATATTACAGCAAAATTCTTTCAACTTAACAGACAAGCAATTTTCTTTAGCTTTCAGTATCTATTCAAGGAACCACAAACTGCTGCAGAAAGTACATATTCTGAAAAGGTAAGCACCACTGAAGTTTAAACATTTGAACAGAAAACAAATGGCTGTGTACCAAAACCACCACTACAGCATGATAAGGGAGTCCACAATCACAAAACCAATTTAGGAGAGAAAACCATCCAGTGCTTTAGGCCCTAGAATTGAACATGGAAAGTACAATTCAGTGGTCAGCATTACTACAGCATTTTGTCTAACACTGGATGATTTTTTATAGTATTTTTGGTTTCTTTTTCTTTCTTTCTAATGAACTGGGACATACAGTTCTTGAAGGAAAATTCAAGTGCCCTGCTATTCCTATAAACTGGCATGTGACTTTGAAAGAAGTAGAGGACCATGTAAAAACCTGCTCAGGGAAAAACACCTAATTTCAGGATGAAGCAAGGCTGGGAGGGAAAGAAGAATAGCAACATAACGACCTTCTTCCTTTTGTCTTTAATAAAGCTAAATAAAACAGGGCCATCTCCAACCTGACAAGAAAATACTGTAAAATCTTCACATTTGAGCAGGTGGGAAGTAAGAGAAGTTATCCAGTACTTGCACCTGTACAGAACACATTTTACATGCATGTGGGTTTTGTGGGTGACAATAATAGAAATGTTATTTCTGCACTGAGAGCATCAGTCATTACTGTGGCAGTACCAGCAGCTCTCCAGGATCTCCCGTATCCTCTTCAGAAAAGAGGAAAGAGGCCTTGCAAATACTGATATTTATTTTGTACAAAATGGCTCTAATGCATGCGATGGAGCTGGATTATTTTGCCCTTCCCTGACACATTATGTTCTCACCTTGGATTTGTTTTTCCAAAGACAAAAGGGTCTATGAGTAGCACGCACTGCACATGAAATCCCAGCCCTGCTGAAGTCCTTGACAAAGAGTACAACAAACAGCCAGTTTACACTCAACTATTTAGCATGATGCTTAGACCAGTCTGGGTCAAGAAGGCACTTCCCTTTAGGGTCTGTGCAGGAGACAAACTGCCTAGCCTTACAAATGTAATGCAGATGCTTCTGTTAGGAACCCAAGCTCCCTAAGTACTCAGTGTCACTAAAACCTCTCATTCTCCATTTTGTATGTTGGATGCTCAAGTGCTCAGTCAGGCATCCAAGTTAGATAACAGCATTAGAATCACAAAATCATTTAGACTGGAAAAGACTTTTAGGATCATCAGATCCCACCATTAACCCAGCACTGTCAAGGCCACCACTACATCATATTCCTAAGTCCCACATCTGCATGCCTTTTAAATACCTCCACAGACAGTGACCCAAAGTCTTCCCTGAACAGCGTGTTCCAACAAGCCTTTCAGTGAAGCATTTTTTGCTAATATTCAATCTAAACCTCCCTGGCACAAGTTGAGGCCATCTCCTCTTGTCCTGATGCTGGCTGCCTGGGAAAAGAAACCAATGCTCACCTTGCTAAAACCTGCTTTCAGGTAGTTGTTGAGGGCAATACAATCCCCAAGCCTCCTTTTCTCCAGGCTAATCACCCCCAGCTCCCTCAGATGCTCCTCACAGGACTTGGTCTCCAGACCCTTCCCCAGCTCCATTGCCCTTCTCTGGACTCACTCCAGCCCCTCAGTGCCCTTTTTGTCTTGGGGGGCCCAAAACTGAACACAAAACTCGAGGTGTGGCCTCACCAGTGCCAAGTACAGGGGGACAATCACCGCCCTGGTCCAACTGTCCACACTATTTCTGATCCAAGCCAGGATTCCATTGGCCTTCTTGGCCACCTGGGCACACCCTGGCTCACGTTCAGCTGGTGTCAACCAGCACCTCCAGGTCCTTTACCACCAGGCAGCTTTCCAGGCACTCTGCCCCAGCCTGTAGCACAGCTGGGAGTTGTTGTGACTCAAGCACAGGACCCAACACCTGTTGAACCTCACAGAACTGGCCTTGGTCCATCAATCCAGTCTGTCCAGATCCTTTTGTAAAGCCTTCCTGCCCCCATCAAATAAAAAACTCCAGTGGTGACCAGCTGCCAGCCAGATATAACTCCATTTACCACCACTCTCTGGGTTCAGCCATCCAGCCAGTTTTTACCAAGAGCACACCCATGCAAGCCAAGAGCTGCCAGTTTTTCCAGGGGAATGTTGTGGCAAATTGTCAAAGGCTTTAGTAAATGCCATGTAGGCAACACCTACAGCCTTTCCCTCATCTGCTAAGAGGGTCATTTCACCACAGAATGAGATGAACTGAGTCAGGCAGGACCTGCCTTTCATGAACCTGGGCTGGCTGGGCCTGATGCTCTGATTGTCCTGTAGGTGCTGTGTGATGTTGCTCAAGATTATCTGCCCCATGGCCTGCCGTGGCACTGAGGTGAGACTGACAGGCCTCTGGTTCCCTGGATCCTCCTTCCAACCCATCTGGTAGATGGGCTTGACATTTTCTGACCTCCAGTCAACTGCAACCCACCCCTCCCCGTTACCCAGGACTGCTGGGAAATGATGGGAAGTGCCTCAGTGAGCCCTTTCACCAAATCCCTCAGTCCCCTCAGCTGGATCCCATCCAGCCCCACAGACTTGTGTGTGTCTAAGAGGTGTAGCAGGTCACTGACCATTTCCCCTTATATTGTGGGGACTGCATTCTGCTCCCCACCCTTGTCTTCCAGCTCAGGGCCTGGGTATCCAAGAACTACTGCCCTTACTACTACAGACTGAGGCAAAGATGGCATCAAGTACTTCATCCATTCCCTCATTCTTTGTCACTATGTTTCCCCCTGCATCCAATACAGAATGGAGGTTCTCCTTAGGGGGAGAGAATTCTACCTTTCATTCCTGATGTATTACAGAGTGTGAATTCCTCTGTGAAGGTAACACTGAGAAGCTCCCTCCTATTACTGTGATGACTGCTAAAACTGAAAGAAATGTCACCTTGCAGGGCATTTGATGCCAAAAATCAAGCAGCACATTTGAGTACGAATGTATAGGAACAACTTCTATGAACAGTTACACAGAAAATGAACATGTGTGCTCTCCTTCCTGAGAAAAATAATTATATAGAAAACTTATTATTTAAAATAAATAGATAATAAATTATGTGATTGGTGAGTACAATCTCAAAAAAGTCAGACAGTCTGTTAAAAAAAACCCAAAAAGCTGGAACCATTTTCTTTGCAAATACCTCTAAATTTCTGTGACCAAGGTGTCTGTAATTTCTTCAGTGGTTGAGACAATTCTGTCCTTCTTGTTGTTCCTGCTCTTCCATGTAAGCTCACCAGTAACTGCCCTTTATTTGTCCTCAATGCATTCAAACTTCACAATTTCTAGGGTCTGTCATTTTGAGCCTACACCTGTTATTTGTTAGGTGTAATTTAAGCAGTTAGAAGTGTTTTCATTTTTCCTAGGAGCCAAGTGGGCATTTTTTGTGAAGTCAAAATAGTAACTCCCATCCAGAGATAATTTTCTCCCCTCACTGTTTGAGTAAAAGGGGTTCATAGACAACTTCCTTAGGCAGCACATCTGGGTCAAATCGTATTTACCTTGTTCTTCCTATTTTTAAGTTTAAAAAAATCTCATAAGAAGGAATGGAATGAGGAGGAAGCCTTTAACAAAAACACTAGACAATATTCCCAGTGTGCATGCAAATGCCTTCCCTAAGATTACGAGCCAAATCCTTACTGTGTGGCAAATATTAGCACTCCACTGACTTAAGTAGGTCAGTTCACATGAGAAAGATTAGCAAAACTCTGCTCTAAATTTGTAGCACAATGCAAATTTGTGAGCCAACGTTTGCAGATAACTAGCCGTGCCATTTTAAAATGCTACTTATTATCAATCCCACCTATAACCTTCATAATTGGATCTGGTCAAATACCCAGGGAGAAGGTGGTGAGGAAGGAAGCTTCAATCAAAAATATATTGGTTATTTGGACTTTCATAGTAGTTCACCATCCTACTCATAAAATAACCCTCTAATTGAGCTGAATAGAGTACAAACAGAGAAATAAAAGCGTGTCCTATCTTAAAGAATTTATAAGTAAACTATAAAATAGAAGAGCTACATACTGATCAGCAGCAACATTTAAGTAAACAGTGAGTCAGTAATGAGGATGGAATCCTGGTTTAGAGCTTTCTTCAAAAGAAGGTCATTAGAGACTGTGGAGAGCAGCAATAAACTGGATTCAAGAGGTTGAAAAATAACTGTATAACAAGAATAAAACTAGCTTGGGCATAAAAGGAGGAGACCTGGCCAGCAGTTCAAGGAGGAAAGTAAAGGACAAAAGCAGGCATGACACAGATGCCAACACAGACTGTGAGTGTCAGCAAAAGAAGAGTTAAATGGAGCACAACAAACAAAAAATGGATCTGTGCCAGGAGGAGAAAAATCTCATAGGACACAGGGAGAAAATATTTAAAGAGAGGAATAAACATACATTTCCCTTTATCAGAGTTTTGGGCAGAAGAATTGGAGAAAGGGGAAGGTAGAAGGGAAAAACAAAACAACCAGTCAACCAAACAAACAACAACAAGAAAAAAAAAAAAAAACCAAAAAACAAACAAAAAAACCCCCAAACCAGAAATGGAAGCCAGAGGCAGCCAGTACCCTGAGGAATGAATCAAAAACTAGTTATGATACAAATGGAACTGAGAATGTAAGGTTTGCTAACAGTCTAGCCTAACAGTAAGGAATTGAGGAAGATGAAAACAAATCTTTGGCTGAATGTTGATCATGTTTGCTCATCGCATTTCCAGCAGGAAGCTCTGCAGCAGAGAATTAGGCTTTAGAAGGCAATTTGTCCTGAAGGTTACTGTGTAATCCTATTTATAAACACCTGTTGAATACATGGCCATCCTGTTTTGCTCCTGCAGGACATTTATGTTCTTCTCTTACATACATTTTCCTAAAGAGCCTCTATTTTGCTTTGTCAGAGACTAAGAGACACAACCTTTAATAATTAAAACTCTCAAGATCTGAAATAGAACATCATCAGGTACTCCAGGTCTCCATTTTACTACCCCTGAATTCATCACTCCATCTGAATTGGAATGATTAAGTTTGAACTGCAATTGAAATAAATAGTAGTGAAATAATTAAATATTTTCTTTGTCTAACTAAACTTTACATATACAGACCATTCTGCACTTCATTTAGTAAAATACAGTGGCCTTAAGTGAAACAAAACTAAATTTTGAACTGGCACAGAACTTTAATTATTTTTGAAGCACAAGAGATTTAAAGCACTGTGATGGCAAAAAAAATCCTTATAAGTTGCACAAATTTCACCAAAAGAAGACTATCTTAAAATATTACCTTAATTTGATGTTTGTGACATCAGAGGTAGTTTTAAGAGATTTGACAGCATTTGCTTCTAACCATATCCTAGTATCTGCAAACTGTGTGAAACAGTGCAAAGTTTCTCATGTTCAAATGAAATACGGTGATACGTACCATTAGTCAGCTGCAGAAAAAAATACAACAAAATATTTAGCTAACCCTTGACAATTATAGCTCATTGCATCTGAATTTGCTCACCAACAAAAAGTATTTATAAGCCAGATGTTCTCTCTCTCTTTTTGCATATGTACAGAGATGTAAAATGCTCTGCTGCTGACTTCTGCAGTTAGGCCATCAGCAAATTAGTTTTGCTGTTCGTTTATTTATCCATAATGTCAACGAAAATAAGATTATATAGTGCAGTCATACTTCTGTTCAAAATACTGGAGCTTTCAGTTAAAAGGACAAAGCAACAAGGAATTACAGTGTGACAAAAAGCTACTGCACTAGTCTTCCTCCAGCTCTACCCAGCTTGACAGAGAAGAGGCTCAGAGCTCTCAGCCAGGTGTAAGAAAATTCACTCCCTTGAGTTGGTGTAGCTTTCCTTCTCACTATTTGAAAATGCTAACTTTAAAATAGTAAAGTTATTTTCTTTCTGCTGTCTTTCCTTTATTAGCACTGCTGTCCAGAACAAACATTCACTCTGGATTGTTTCCTCCCCTATGTTTGAGACCAGACCAACATTGGCCATTGCAGCAGCTAGTGTTAACCGAAGCTAACCTGAAATAAGTTAGAGCCCAAAAACAGTTCAGCCCTGATGGCAGAGACAAAATATAAGCTCTGTGCCTTGGAGGGAAGTTACCCCTCATGTGAGTAAGGCAGCAACAGTACAAACATCTTCCCATCACTGCTTAGTTTGAAATCATTGAAGTACAGCTAACTACATGATGCCTACTTGCAAAGGGATTAAGCTAACAGCTTTGTGATAATAGCAAATATATCATAAATTAGTCTGGTAAGAGTTTGCCTTAAAAATACATATCTGCATTCCCATACATTTCTGAAGTCCTTTTTGTATTTGTTTAATAGCTATTATAATGTAATGCACAGCACTACCATGCAGTTCCTTTTTTGATTATTTCTGACAGCTAAACAAAAGAAAATAGATACTGCCAAAAGCTAACATAAAAAGCAGTAGAAGAAAAATTATATCAATCATAGCTCTCAAGTAAAAATTAATTTTGTCTAACACCTCAAAAGTAATAATTTAGAATCTTTAAATTTGTAGCATTTAATTCATATTTCGCTACACAATCTTCAGTCATTTAATATTTAATATTTAAAGTTATGATGCAGCCCAACAATTTTGAAAAAAAACTAATGGCTGCTATCACAATTGGAAAAATATGTCATTATTCAAAAAGGGGAAGTTTCTTCAACACACTACTTTCTGCTGTGTTAAACCTAAAAATAACACCTGCCCAGAAGAAGTAATTTATTTTTAGCCTACATGTTCCAGACACAGAGTAAAACTAATGCCTCCCAGCAGCTGGTGATGCTGGAAGGCAAGCAATTAAAAGTTATCACAGAGTAATTTAAATTACAGAAGCCAACTTCCGTCAATGTCTTTCACCCTCTCTGCTCAGGTGAACATTGCATAAGGATCCTGGGCTGAGTCAGAGCCACTTTAAGGTTTGCAGAAAGGCAGAGCATGGGATGAACTGAATACACACCACACTCACAGTTTTTCACACAGGAGCCAGCAGTTTTGCTCTTATTTTCCTGGGGTGTGCTGATGAGAGTGGTGAAACTAATCAATATGAAGAGCTCTGGGCCTGATTTAATGATTTTTACTAACTGAGAGAATGCAGCTAGGGTATTTGGACATCAGAGCTCCTGCAAATTTCCCTGAAGCAGAGCAGATGCCCTGAGCTACAACACTCCTGTGCCCCCCAGGATGCCCCTCTGGGATACAAATTCCTCTCTAGGGCCACTGAATCAGCCTGGCTGGAATGGAGGTTTCCCCATCCCACCACAGCAGCTGCACACCACAACCCTCTGTGTGCTCCATAATGATATCCACCATGAATCCACTCTGGCACACTGGGCACTGCTTTCAGGGGTTCCCTATGAAGAAAGGAAGAATTTGGAAACATAAACAGTTTCCTATCGACTAGCCTGAGTCTGGCCAGAGCAAGCCTGCAGCCAAAGAGCTGGAGCTGCATTAGAAACAGCAACTGCATCTTTGCCTGGTCCTTTTGTGGTTTGAAATCACATCTAAAGCAAGTCCTGCAACCAATCAGCAGGAAGCAGGTAACAAGAGCATGAACAAATTCCAGGAGTGAGTTCTGCACACGCTAGGGGCAAGTTTTATTTTGGAAAATTTCAGAATACTGTAACAGATTTCAGCAGGATCTAGGTTTATCAAGAGATGGAAAGCAAGGATGAAAAATCATAGGGGAAGGAAAAGCAGAAAGAACAGACAAAATGCCAAAAGGAGATGCTGGAAGTTTTCCCAGAACTTACTAATTTGGAAGTTAAGCCTATTCAATGACTGCAGCAGGAATGGGAAGAGTGGTCTAAGGGATGAAGAATAAAAGACCAACCACTAATGCCATCTGTGAGGCTTTAGCTATATCATTTATCTTCCTTACTCTTTTTCACTCTTCCACTGCCTTGCCTATTTAAACCAACAATTACAAGAGCATAAACACTGTCTTCTCTACTGCAGTCATCACATGGAGACTGATGCAAGACCCTTGAGCAATGCTGATACTTATAAGACTTAAGGAAGCTCATTTGTTTCTAAAACAAGCTTCTGTGTCCTCTAAAACATGAGGCAGATTATTTACTCCACTGCAAACAACATCACAGTAACAGAAAGAAAAAAAACATAGGAGAAAGGTTCAAGATGAGTCTCACATAGAAAACATCTCAGTGACAGGGCCTGTCACTGTCCATAGAAAGCCAGGGACTCTGGTGGACAAAGAAAAACAGAGCCTGAGGAACAAAGCAGTGCTGGAGACAAGTGTTGAAACAAATGCTTCCAACTTAGCCTTTAACTTTCTACACAGGTTACTCTGCTCTTCAGTTTCTCAAATTCAAATGTTAATACAAATATATTCCAAACAAGAAATATTATGTTAGGTTCGATATCATTGCATTACCCATTGGAGAAAGCATATTACTGATTTTGCTAATTTAGTGTAGTTTTAGAAATACTTTATACATATTTTAATTAACTCAAATATATGTAGCATCACTTGCATGTTGCCTCATACCTAATGTATGAGACAGCATGTACTTTATTACTGTTGTTTGGTGTGTATGGGTCACTTTCTCTCTAAAGGGACACCCTGTGACAGCATCCTCTCTCCAAATTACCCTACAACATCAGTAAAGCTCACTGCCATGTTCTCCTGCCGTGCAAGGGAGAAAAACTCTTTAAATGTATGTCTTTGCATGCTAGCCTATAAAATCAGGCTGCATATAGTTTATTTAAACTAAGATTTTTATGGTATGCCCCTTTTTTTTGCCCACAACAAGCAGAAAATCTACCCACACTACTAAAAAATTATTCATTTGCAAAGCAACAGTAGATCCTAAGAAGGATAGTTAAAGCCCTGCTGGAAAGGGTTGGAAATCATGCAGGAAATGTTTCAGTGGCTGTTCATGATGAGCAGATCACAGGCATCAGAGCACACGGTGCCAGAGGCTGCTGATGGGGACTGTCACAACAGTGGAGCCTCAGGACAGAGCTGTGTGCTGCCTCCCCAGTGAGTCACCCAGAGCACTGTCAGAAATGCTCTCCAGACAAGCCCTATCACTGCACAGCCAGGCCAGGCTGCAAGCACAAAACTAACTTCATACCCTAACACAGATGACCCACATCTCAAATAGCTTTTGTAGATGTCAGGCTCTGGATTGGGACATGAAGCCTGCTGAGACTGAAAAGCCTGGAAAGAGACTAAATAAGAACCTACACATATATACATGGTGTGAAATAATTATAAAATTATCACTTGAAGGCACTGGATAATCCAAAGAAATGTTGCTAGAAAACACAGATCAGAAAGGAGCCTGGAAAAGGAATTTATAGTAGGGATACACGCACTGTCAGAACTCCTCTACACTGTATAGACATATTTGTGTGCATATTTATCCCAGGAAGGAATTGGGAAGAGAGGGGGAAAAGCAAGTGAGAACAGCATTCAAACCCATGCTAAGGGTCATATTCATCCTTCCTCAATAGCAATGGTCCAAAACACACATTTCAGCAGTACCCTGGTGTGGCATCTGGGTGATGGTCAAACTATGGAGAAAAGAGAACAGTTTCTAAAGCAGCTTCCAAAAATCAGCATTCTAAAAAGATTAAGACAATAAGATACAGAAATCTCAAGAGATGGAGCTTGAATAACTTCAACAGAAAAAAAAAAATCCAGAGGAAAGAGATCAAAGCAAGTACAAAGAAAAAACTTTCTGCACAAGATCAAATAAGGAAACAGGAAATTCTTTTAAATACTGTGGCCTATCATAAAATACCAGAAGCTGACTGAGAACTTGTAACACCTCTAAAATATTTGGCAGAAACTATAGCGAAAGGACGAGGAGTAATTGCAGGTGCAATTTGGTGCAAATTGAAAAGGGTGCAAACTGAAAGAGGAGAAATTTAGGTTAGATCTTACAAAGAAATTCTTTACTGTGAGGGTGTTTAAGCATTGGAACATCCCTCTCCCAGGGAGACTGACAATGGCCCAGCCCTGGCAGTGCTCAAGGCCACGCTGGATAAGGCATTGAGCAGCCTGGTCTGGTGGTAAGTTCCCTGCCCATGGTAGGAGGAGTTGGGACTATGCCCATTCCAACCCCTTAACATTCTATGATTCTGTATTTCAGACTTAAAAAAATAATTTAAAATCAAATCAATCTAGCAGATTGTATTCATTCTCACATTAAAATGCAAACCACAGGCACTCTTCCTAACATTTTGCTATTTCAGAACTCAAAAACTTCAGGTAATAATTATTCAGGAACAATTCCTGCAAATGGCAAGTCTATTAAATAAAATCAACATACAGGATCATTTATTGCTGTTTTTGAATTCTACACACAGTTATACAAAGATGACAGCTTTGAAGGGAACTTAGCCCAAAAGACTAAGATTTTCTCAAGACTGCAGAATAATGACATGGCATCTGACAGGACATTAAACCTGACTCCTTCCTTTGACCAATGAGATTAATTAATTCAGATAGGTATAATGCAAGCAGCTTTTTCTCCAGCATGACCTTATACCACGAAGAGTAGTTGCATATTTCTATGTTCTACAATAACTAAGGTGACATGCAAATCCAGCCATCTGAAGCATCTGCAGATCCCAGCCATCCTGGGCCACAGAGGAAAACAAAAAAGCAAACCAAAAGGCTGTTCTAGAAATGATACAGTGCTAATTTTTGTTCTTGTTCATAATATTTACTGCGATATTGCTGAAACAGCCTCGAGAGAGAGGAAATCTCTCAAAAAACTAGTTGTGTCAATATAAACAATGATTTTGCTGTTAGCCTTTCCTCTAGATCATCCAAATATTTAAACTCTAGAGCATCTGACATGCAGTAACAAATTCTGCACCTGCTCTAAGAGCTGAAATTTCTGAAATAATACTTACTTGGCAAAACAAAAGCTAAAAATAAATTCAAGCTATTAAAAACGGAAAAAAAACCACCAACCCACAGGAAACAAACACATAGGCATTCAATAGTGTGAGAAAAGAAAAAGTAATTTGTATGCAGAAATGTAGAAAGAAAGCTAGTACTGAATTACATTAAAAGTTTCCAAGACATATTAAACCCAAAAATTTGAGGAGTATGAAATCCCATCCTACATTGCAGTAAACAGCAAATGCACCTAAAGGTTCTGCTCCACTTCTAGCCACCCTCATACCAACAGCAGCAACCAAAATTCAGAAAAACAGAACAAACCATAGAGGTTATCTGACACTGGAATTTGAGAATTCCAAGGTAAACAATGACTGAGAAGACTTCTATAGGAATAAGTTGAAAGAAATGGAAGCACAAACATCAAATGAAATAGTTTTTATTTTAGCTCAAGACATAGTAAGTGCAAATTAAATTATAATAATATTTTATAATAATAATATATTATAAAGGGAGAGTACAAGTGGAAAGCTATTAACTGATTTTACAACCTAATAAAGGACTAAGCACCTAAAAATTAAGTGCTGCAATGAAAACAACAGAGGTGCCTGGCTCCAAGGAGAATCTGGAAATTGAGGTGAGGTGCTCTGCCTAGCCAGTGTGGAAACTGCCCACTCAGGGGCAACTCCCTAGAACCAGCACCCAGGAACACAAAATTCTTATGTTCATTTCTAGAGCTAAGAGGTCTCAAATAATGTCACAAAGGAGACATGCTTGCTGATATAAGGTCTAGAGCCTGAGTATGAATGTAGTCCTACTAGTTGGTGACACTGAGTATTATTCCCTGAAAAAAATGGGAGACCACCTCATTACATAATTGTGTGCTGCTAAGTCATATGGGAAATAAAGTATAAGTTCCTTTTAGTTCAAGACAAAAAATAATCTGGGTATGTACATTTACCATATCTCCTGCTAAAGTTGCACCACATATTAATAAAAAAATGTAATAATTTTAGAACTAGAAATTATCCCAAGTAAAAAGAACAAATATCTGCCTTTGTGATGGACATGCTCACTGCAGCCAGGAAATCTGGGGCTTTTTGAGACAAACCTGAGGTCATTTCCAAGTTTTTGCACTGGCAATTAGTTTATGTAACAGAAAAACAGTCATTTGAACAGGATCTGGAACCATAACTACATGCAAAAGAGAAAATTTCTCTGTGTAAGAGCAAATTCAACTTGGCAAAGGGGAACAGGAGCCCTCACCCAACAGAGGCCAAATGTTGGAGAAGAAAGGTCTGCTAATCAAAACCAAGACCCAGTGCATCACTAACCACTTGAACAAAAAAAGAAGGGGAGGGGTGGCCACTTAATACTACAATTTTTGCTAAACTCTGCAAAATTATATTTAACCTTACTTACAGCTAGACAGGGATTAACACAGTTGCTGAGCCAGCATAAATGCTAGGTCTTAACACATCTGTAGTCTGCAAGAGAATGAACTAATTTCAACTAATGAACTGCTGAGCCAGCTCAATGCAAAGACCAAAGCAAGGGAAAAGTAATGCAATAACGGTACGCTTAAGACAATTATAAATCAAAGAAAAGAGAATGATGTCTCTAAGCTTCAAGGACCAATTACCTGGGGAGGCATGAAGAAAACTATCTGTGAGAAACCATACCCAAGGGCACAGTGACCAGCGATCTGAGGCCTGGAACAGGAGCAGTAAAAAAGCAAGTGGGTAGTTTGGGAAATCAGGGAAGTGAGCTGTGCTTATGGCAGTTTGGCAGGAATAAAGGCAAATTCAAAAGTGAACAAGGTGGGCACAGAAGACGAGGATCAACACTGCAGACCCCAGCAGCAGAAAACCAACCTTTTGTAAAGACGTCAAAGTTTTTCTCTGAAAAACCTTGATACACCAGGAGGATGTCCTTCATTCCCTCATGCCATGAGTGCAGGTTGTAAGGCTGCAGAGAGGGGTTGGTGTATCTATGGGTTGAGAGGGCCTAAACATCTGAAAGTAAAGGTGTCTACCACAATCACAAAATTACAGAATTACAGTGAAGGTTGGGAGGGAGCACTGGAGGTCACCTGGTCCAACCTCCCTGCTCAAGCAGGGTCCCCAAGAGTACATTGCCAGGATTGCATCCAGACAGCTCTTGAGTATCTCCAGAGAAGGAGATGAAATTACATATGCTAATGACTATAGGCTGTTCCTCATACCCACTGTCATTTATGTAATCTCTTTAGTTACAGAATTCCCCATCAACACCCCCACTGCCATTCTGATCTCATCATAACCTGCCTCACGTTCTGCTTGCTGACACTGCCTGTGATCCTCACTTTTCTGATTATCCCATTGCTAAGTGCCAGTGATTTTTCGTTGTAGTTGCTCTGCTTTGCCCATAAACACTGTTGACCTGTATAAGCTTTTAAAAAATCCTATCTCCTTGTAAAATGAGTATTTTTCCTGGCCAGTTAATACTGCTGCACACCCCCTCCATCAAAGCTAACCCACATTAACACAGTGTCAAAAACATAACAAAAAGGAAATACAGTGGAATTTTCTGTTAGGCTAAATGTATGCATGCAAGAAATACTCGAAGCCTGGATTGAGCTTTCTTATTTTCAGAAACTCAGTGGAGAAATTGGAACAACCTGGTAAATTTAGGCATTTCCACAAATAGGCATTGTTTGAGCTTGATCACATATATTCAATATTTAAATATGTACCTAAGCACGTTTTAGTATCTAACCATAAATCTGATCCTCACACCAGTTAAGCACTTTCAAAACTTTTAACATACAGCTATATTATCAAGAAATTCTTTCACATAGGATGTGGTAGAAACCTCTGGCAGTGTGCAATTTGCATAGTTCTATTTAAAGAAATTTATCTAAAGATTTCCTTAGCAGCACTCTTAGAAGTGCAATTTCTGTAACTCCTTGGGACAGTAATTAAGAGTGGCTTCTTAATTATTCAATTAATCTATAGAAACCAGGAAGATTTATCTTTTATTTGTGCCAGTACTGGGAGCTTTCAAGTTCACCAGGAAACACATGAATAGACCAGTAATTTTATACAGTATCATTTCAGAGGAAACACAGTAAACTGTTTATTCTATAATATCACATTGTTACAGGCAAAGATCAAAAATAAACAAGCAGGTCAACATATGGTGGCAATAGTTGGAATGTTAACAAAGGAATAAAAAGAGAACAAAGAAATTGCAAGTCTACATTGCATTTAACCATCCAATTCTCCCTCTGACACTCCAACATCTCACACACATTTTGTGAAGACTAAATTTGCCCCAACCTCCACTGTGCAGCTTGTTGATGTGGGCAAACACCAGCACTGCTGGCTCCTGTAAGACAGCTCTGGCCACCACAGGCAGCAGGGCTGGCTCTGGGCTCTCAGACCACTCATTCCCACATTCCCCAGCCCCGAGGACTTGCATGAGCTACCAGAGGATGAACAGCCCCTTCCCTTCCCTTCCCTTCCCTTCCCTTCCCTTCCCTTCCCTTCCCTTCCCTTCCCTTCCCTTCCCTCCCCTTCCCTTCCCTTCCGTTTTCCCTTCCCTTCCCCAGCTTTGAGTGCTCCTGAACTAGAACATTCTCTCAGCTTCAAGATCGTTTTGCTTGTTTCTCTCCTACAATACCATCAAAACTCTTGAAAACTTTCACACTCACACATACAGTCACATATAATGAGAAATACTTGTTGCAATAGCAATTCTTCAAAATTCTGTTCCTGCCACCACCAGTAGAGGTTCTGCCATTAACAAGAGCCTAGCTCAGCTCTACATTTTAAGGCCAAGAGCTGATTCTATTGCATTGCCTATATTCAATTTGGAAAAAAAAAAAATCCAATTAGAATGGATTCATGACAAGCTAGACTCTGACCTTTAGTTTTGACTTTGGCTGCCTTTTGTTTGTTTGTGAGGCCCTGTAATTGTTTACACACAATATAAATTGAATCTGTGGCATGTGAAATCCAGGCTCTTCAGCCTCCATAGGTAACCTAGGGTTATAGGTTAAAAAACATTGACATCATGACAAATTGCTGTAATTTGAGGAATAATCTGAAATCCTGCTGGGACACAATTGAGTCTGTGAGCCTAGTTGTTAATGATAATAAAAGCTGACACAGTAAAAATGATAAAATTAAAGAGAACACCCAGTAATATAAGTACCTCTAACATATGACATTGACAATCCAGTTAAGGTGGCCAGTAAAAATATCACTGGTGAGTAACTTTATACTCCATTTCCAGTTACAGAATTCTCCACTCATTTGTGGAAATGCTTTTGTCCTTTCTGCTCACAAGCTATCTCTTTTTCAAAATGTTCAGAACATGCAGTTTACATAATATCTTCAGTAATGCAAGGTTATAATTCCACTTTCTGATTGGTTTGTGTCTATGTACCAGAAGATAAAACCTGTATTTTTCATGTAGTACACCCATGATACCTTTCTCTGTCATTCTGACATATCATAAACCAGCTGGCAACATAAAATATAAATTGGCTAGCTATAAGAACAGATGAATCATTAATTACTTATTCTGTACCAAAATAGGAGAGACCAATTTCACAGTATCAAATGGCAAATGTAGCTGCTAATTAAAATTATATTTAAAAAAACCCCAACTATCTCAATAAGCATTATTTAATGTTCGGGTTGAAAATTATCTTTAAAGGTCATCTAGTACAACACCATAAATATATTCCTGTTTTAAAATATTAGCATTTCTTGGAATTTAGAAACATCAGTATTGAATTTTGTTCTGGCTTTGCTTCTTTATTTTTATTCTCCAAAAATACTTAGATATTATAGACCAGTCCATATAATTATAAGCATCATAAGATTTCTGTTTTCTCACGCTAAATTGTACCTTTCACTGGTCTTATACTTCAGATCATTATTCTCAGCTTTGTGGGATCAGGGAATGATGTCTTCTCACAAATACAATTTACAAGACATAAACTTATGCTGCTATTAATTTTTCACATTAGCACATAGGCTGCTAATGTGAAAAAAATCACAAAAATCCCCAAACTAAAGCTAACCAGTTTGTAACATCTCTTCCTTCTGATAATATGGCCAGCCAGAAGTCAAGAGTTTTCCATCAAAAATTGGCTGTATGATGGAATAAAGGAATACAACAATGGACAAGACAGACTGAAAAAAACCCTGAGAAACAACTTGGATTTGTTTTAGAAGTGCAAGAAGACTGAGATCCATTCTTTGGACTGGATGCTATGATAAAGTCTAAAACAGTAACACCACTGACACTTGGCTTGCTTCCAAACCTCTTCCAGCTTAATCCCTAAAATAAACACTCAAATCTGAGGACTGAAAGGTTAAAAAAATGCTATGTCTTTATTTGTAATTAGCAGCCAACTGCTACATTTTGCTATAATATAGAAAATGAATGCAATTGATCTGGCTTTTAATGGCAAAGTTCATTTACAATCACTTCCAGGGGTTTTTCTACATCCCTGAAAGCTATGCATGAGGATTGAAAGCTGCACATGCAGCCTGTAATCTTCACACAGTGGATTCTGAAGATAACAAGTGTTACAGAGAATACCCAATGCCTTTTGGCACTCTTTTATGGTGCACAGCCTGCAGGTGTTCAAAGTTTTATATTGCTACGCATTACAACATTCTGAAATTTCTACATTTTCCTAAACTATTTATCTCTTTCTCATATTATCTTATTTCTTGTAATATCTTGTATTTCCTCTATTCCTCTCCATATCCAGCAGCTTCTCACTGACACCTGCCAGAGCAAGCACCAGGGATAGGCCAATCAATTTTCTACTTAGTAGGATGTTCTTTTGTTGGGGTGGGAGCCTTATCAAAGGAAACAGCTTTCAAGGGCCCATCTACCAAATAGAAGGGGGAAATACTGCCCAACCAAAAATAATCTGCAAATTAGGTTTTCATTCAGGGCACACAATTGAACCACTTCACAATTGATAAGGAAAAACAGCATGAAGCCCTCCACGGGTGTGAAGCACATGGAAGAAACAGTTTTAAGACAACTACTTCAAAAGCCAAAGGTCCCTAGGATAAATTGATTGTTTCGGTCATTTCTTCACCCAAAGTGCTGCCACTGATCTCTGTGTTGCCTGGTAGGCTTCTGTCAAGTTCTGAAGACTCTTCATAAAGGTCTCCAAATCAAACAAGTTAAAAGTTACAAGTTCAAATTTTGAAGTAATGTTCCAAGAGGAGTATTTCCTATCTAATAAGACTGTCAGAAAAAAGTCTACATTTAAATGTTGTGAACTGTAATCAAACCACAACTAATTAGTATGAGAATTGACCTTGTTCTAAACACTCTGGTGTATGGGAAATAGCCCTAATTATTTGGTTTGTCAAAAAAGGATTTTTTTTAGTTCGATTTTAAGTTTCAGGAAGAATAAAATATTCTAAATATAAATGTATTTTCAAACTGTACTATAACAAAGCAACTGTAATTATACAAAGCTAATGAGTGCTTTGTCCTACTTTTCACACCAGATTTTTGCAACATTCTGCACACAGGCTTTTATCCTTTTTTTGATCACAACAAAGCAGAACAACCACAAACAAATCAAGGCTCCACACCATGGACTGATCCCTTCACTAATTTCACAAGGACCTTCCCTGATCTCACAAAGGACTCCCTCTTGAAGCAGGCTGATTTTATAGGAACTTCTGCATGAATTATGCAAGATGGGGGCCCTTCTTGCTTTGTTCTTGTACAAACGAGCATCCACACTGGCACACTTGGCACTAACCCCACATTTCTAAAATTCATGTGTTTTTCTGAGCCCATGCCCAGCCCTAGAAGAGAACCAAAGATGGAATAATACTACAGTAATTGCATAGCTTCTTATTTTGACAGTATTGTTTTGAAAATTCTTATACATTCTTAAGTGTCAAATTCTCAATTTTACTCCCTGTAGAAAGAACAAACAAAAACTACAGTAAACCCTGAAACACAAACCATGCACAATTCAACTATGCTACACATGCTAAAGGAGAATAGGTGGTACATAAATGAAAGAACTTTTTCCCACATCTTTTTTGTTTAAGAGCAGACTGGAAGTGGCACTTAGTCCCATGGCCCAGTTGACAAGGTGGGGTTAGGTCACAGGTTGGACTCGATGATCTCAAAGGTATCTTCCAACCTTGTTAATTCTGTGATTCTTTGCTTCTTTTCAGCACCAAATCACAATTTGGGATGAAAGACAGAAAACAAATTCTAGTAGAGCTGCATTGTATTTCTACAGAGTCTTACAGGGCAAATCTTAAAAGTAATGCCAAAAAAACACAACACAAACATGCTATAAAAATAAGTATCACAAGTATCTTCATATATTTGCCGTGGAGACATTAAGCTATCTAAAGAAGCAGCTGAGCTTTACCATATGAACAGATGCTGTCAAATTGAGTCTTCCCAGCTTTCAAACACATTTCCAGATACAAGTGATTAGAGAAATATCAATATTGAAGAAAATTGATAATAATATGATTAAATATGTAAGAATATAAATATATGTATATCATAATGACAAAATTTAAATATTAAATCTATTTTAAGGCTTTGTTAAACGTTGCAGAAGGAACAGTTGAATGGATCTAGTAGTTTCCAAAGACAATTTAGGATGAGCAATAGAAAACTGACTCTTTCTTAGCAAGAGTACTTAGGTAGTCTAGTATTCATTGTAAAGATGAAGATAAACTTAGATTTTATAACTAACTCAATAACACATTTGAACAGGGATTTAGAGCTCCCCCTGGGAACTTCAAGAATGAAAAAGAAGCCAGAGCAAACCATGACATGGTTGCACAGCTACAAAATGTTAACAGCCAAACAGAAGAACTAAAGTCATTTTCCCTTCTTAATGCAAGCACCATAGTTTAAGAAAGTCATAGCCTCTAATATGTCATAGACTCACTATTCCACAGTGAGTCTGAGGGCTCACAGCCTTGGGAGCAGTTATTAATCTCAGTAATGCACTTTGCGTGAAGACATTTTAAAGGACAAAAGATGCAGAACTTAATATTAAATAAAGATAAAACATAAATTAATATTGCAAGGACAGACAGGACACTGACCTTACTAATACTATTTCTATAGCATCTTTAATTAACTTAGTGTATTTAGAACACACTATTTTATTGCTAAAACACTTGTTTCAAATCAGCTACACTTTTGGAAGATTATGGGGAATTCATTTGAACAGCACCATTAATATTAAACACTATATGTAATGGTATCTTGAAGCAGCATTTAGGCTATTTATATAAAATTGCACGTTATGTAACTGGACATATTGTAGAAAAAGTTTGAGGTATTTACTATATGCACAGGTTTGGGAACTGGCTTTCATGCCACATCAACTAAATAACAGCCAGTAATATTACTCAGAAATGCTGCCTTAGGGAGAAAAGACCCTCAGTTAACTTCCATGACTTTAAAAATACTTTTATGAAATTTTTGAATTGACCGTGCACGTATAGGTGAATTTCTCACTTTCATATCATGTTAGTGAGGCTTTTGTTTCTTATTTTTAAAAATACACTGAACTTCATGTAAACTTTAGTCAGGATTTCAGGACATGACCCATTTTGAAGATGCACCTTGCTTTCTACTGAAAATGTGTATTATCTAACACAATACAAATAGGTCAGTGCTTTTGTTCTAGTTCTTTTTGTTATAGCTATAATCAGTACAGACTAAAATTAATACACACAGCAGATAAAGGAAATAGAAGTTATTACCATAACAATTCTCAAGAGATACAATCAGGTCAAAAAAACTGGGAGAAAAAGAGCAGAAGCATCACTTCAAAATCAATAAGCACTATGAGAGGATGAGTTTAGCAACTGCAAAAACAATTGTGCATTAAGCAAATAACCACTATACAAAGAAAGGAAAAGGTGTTCAGCAAAGGTTCAAAAATACAAAACCAGTAATTCACATCACCATAGTATTACCAAAGTATAAGGTGATATGCCAGCAAGCCTTGGACTTGTAAGTAGAAAATCATTTTAGCAGAAAACCAGTAACTTATGTTCATAAAATTTCAATAACAGAAAGGTAAGGGACTGACAAAGTAGTTTACACTTAAAGCCACAAGAGTAACTCAAATGCCATTTCCTTCTAGAGTTACAACGTGCTCAATAAGGCACAAAGTGGTTTTCATCACATTTATTATGCAGCACAAGTCAAAGAACAAAGTTTTGCCATAGTTCTCAATTTTCTTGTAGTCACAACTGATGGTCAAAAAAAAAGAAACCCCAAAAATGTTGCGAAACTGATTAACAATTGCAGCTAGAAGCCAGAATTACTGGGGCTATTATTAGTATCATGTAGAAAGCTGGCATGGGGATGGTGAAAGCCATGGGATGTCCTTTGTATTTCTCATGGAAACTGATTCCTCTGGTTTCTTGTGCTGGCCCATTCCCCTCCCACCTCCTTCCTCGCTTACTCAGCTCCAACACAAACCCTCTGCTTTAAATAGCCAATATATCAAACGCATAAATTAACATTATAAAAATTCCTTATCTATAGTTTTATGTAAAAAAACATGCTAAAAGAAGAAAATACCTATACCACTTGAATAAAACCAATATCTGCCAATTATTTAATACGCTTTTTTTGGGTACATGTTATATTCTCATTCCACAGTCATCTTCTGTTTGTGTCTTTCAGAAAATCAGCCCTAAGGGACAAGAGTACAGTATTTGTACGCTTTGCAGCAACATTTTTGCACTGCCATTCTCTTACATAATACTGCTTGGTATGACAAAGTTTCCAGCTCTGTAAAGGGCAATGTCAACAAGATGCAGATTCAGAATCTACTCTTCCCTTACAGCAGTTTCTTTTCTAAACAGCTGTTGTTCTGTTTACAAAAATGAGGTTGAATATATTTGAACATGAAGAAGAGTGAAAATTCAACACTTGCAAAAGCAAATATTATTGAGAACTGCAAATAAGAGCATAAATCAGCAGTACGTGCTCAGAGATCACTATATCTCAGCATCCTGGCAGGAACAGCAGTCTCAGGAGGAATATAAAGAACAGGGGCAACATAGAAAAACCTTTCCTGGGCTCCAGCAATTTGTAGGTTAGGGACTACCTCAGAACACAGCTTTTAGATTTCTGTCAGTCTCTCCCAGACCTTTCTTCCATTATGTATCCAATTGTTGTCAAGCATATGAAAACTATGGATGCCCCTGTGGTAAACATCTTCCACAAAGTGTTCTATGTCAGGGCACTTTTGATAGTGTATTTTATTTATGCATATATAAGAGTGTCCTTTATTTATGCAATATTTATGCATGAGCAATTATAGCCCAACTTACATATACTTTAATCAGAAAATAGAAAATCTGAGGTTGCCATTTTTTGAAATTAAATGCTTTCTAATTAGAGTGTATCAGAGTTTAATGTAGTGCTTTTTAAATGCAAGATCAGTTAGGGCTTTTAAGTCTAAACATTAGCATGTTGCAACTTTTGATAAGAAATGGCAGCATTTGGAACAGCTGCTGGCTATTAAAAAGAACAGCTTGCCTCGTACAGAAACATGATATGACCAGCAGCATCCTTCTCTTATGCCTGTGGACCAGAAAGGGAGACAGTCCAGTGCCCCACTCCAATTAAAGCTGACTGGTTCCCATCCACACTGCTGGGGACAAGCACCTTTCAGCTCAGCTCAATTAATATCCACATTGCACAGCACCTGGCTTATAACTCCTCTGGGCAATACATGGTGCCCCAAGATGCAGTGACTGTTGTTCTGCTGGGCTGGTTTGGTTTTTTCAGTTCAAAGCATTTGAAATTAGGAGAAAGCTGTGTTGCACAAGCCCAGAATTAGAGCATGATGCCAAAGGCACATGCACAGAAGTAGGTCAGGTTAGGGCATTCAAAGATGCAAGTACTGCTGGAGCAGAGCTCAAGCACAGCCAAACTTGGCACAGTTCATATCTGCACTGCCCAGAGCAGATCCTGAATACACTACACCTCTTGTTATGCCTGAGCTTTCTCTTGAAGGGAACTACTTCAAAAGGAAGTGCAGGAGCTAAATTATCACATCAAGTGAGCAAAGTGTGGGGTCAAGCCAAGCTGGCACCACGGAGACACTGTGGCTTTGTCTACACTGCTAAGCTAGAGACAGAGCATGGGGCTGGGTGCTGGCATGCAATTTATGTCCCATTAAGCTGTTACAACAGCTCCCAGAATGGCTTTTGTCTGTGTCAGCTAATGCTCTCCTGCAGTGTCTGGGAATGGTTTGAGGACAGCACAGGCCAAGGACCATACCACTGAGTGGTTCAGATGTCTCATGCAACTTTGCTCAGGAGAGGAAAAGAGTTTAGCCATTAAGATGCAAATGTTTATGGTTTTGGCTTTAGAGCCAAAGCAGAAATGCTGGTGCCTTTTATTTACTAGTGCTGTCTCTTTACCACAGCTCCACCTGCATTCTTAGCTCAGCATGACCTAGGAGCTCAGAGCAACATCAGAGCCCTCCTACACCTTCCTTCCTTTCACACAAGTAAGGTCAAAGCATATATACACATTGGCAACAGCTAGTTAAAATAAAGAAACACAAGACCTCCATTGTCTATGCTAGGTTGGTGAATTAATTATATGAGGAAAACCCCTTATTATGCTTCAGTACAGAGAACACCATAAAATCTGCTTTTTCTGCCTCTGAACTCCTGATGCCCTAAGACACCTCTCAAACTCAGAACACAGCTTATTGTACATAAAATGGGCAACAAGCAAAAAACAAAACATTAATACCTTTCCTCATATATAGATGGCAGGAAAACTAAATTTCCAGTAGTTGCAAGGATCTTGTGAGGAGAGGCCCAGTAAGAAAAATGCTGTAGGTAATAGAAAGCAGGTTTGGTTCCCCAGTGACTATAAACAGGAGTAAAGGATGGATTCAAGACTACTTGCAGTTAATCAAAAATATCCTGTCTGTTTAAACAAGACTGAATCCATTATCAGTAAATCAGTGAACAAGTAATCTCTAGATATTAAAGGAAGTTTACTTTCCAGGCAAATCCATATAGAATTTGCTTTTAATTAAAAGAAAAAAAAAAATCCTCGCTGCTTTTAAATTTGTCCCTAACCTCTGGTTGGTCTTTTTGCTTATTTGATTGTTATTATTTTTCTCACTTTGCTATGGCCCTGCCAAAAGGCTTTCTCAGATTGATGTTTGAACTTGTATTTTCTGAAACATAAATAACATTAGCATTTATAGAAAACAATCATATACAAAAGTCATAATAAAAGACATAGAAAAGTAACGACAAAAATAGACAGGCCAAAAAATTAAAATGGACAGGCTCAGTAGCCTGAAAAAATGTCACACTGGATATTACTCCTGGATTTTGTTTAATACAATGTATTGAAATAATACAGAAAATTTATTGGGTGATTAATCTTTAAAGGTATATCATATTATTCAGAAATATTCTTCTAATACAGTGGAGAAATATAAGTACGCTTTCAATTCTTACGTTTTAGCACATATGAATTAAAAAGGCCAACATAAAACCTCTTCTTCCAACAGATAAACTACCTGCTGTGACATTTGAAACCAAATCCGGAATAGTTTCAGAAAACAACCATCAAATTAAAGTCTGGAAAAGTAGGCCTATAAAACTTTAGATGTAGAAAAACTTGGTAAAGAAGTACCTCCACTTTGAAAACCTGCTGTCTTGCACTACACTTCATTCTGAATTTTAAAAGTTAAAAAATAATGAAGGAGGCAGGAATACGAGTCAAAAATTAAAACATCTATAAATCAAAAAAAAGTAGCACATGTTTTCATTAAGGAATATGGAGGCATTTCACATCTAGATCTGGACCTGACTGTTGAAAATCAGCTGTATTTGAGAGCTGGCAACTGTTATGTAATCTGGAAAATCCACAAACTCAGGCCAGCTGTTGACTGAAGCAGCTTGCACATCACACACAAACCATCACAAGAGTGGGCATCTCTCAACCCACTGACAGCAGGAAAGACAGAGGGGGTGAGCAGAGTGACTAGACATGTGAACTGGACAAAACTCCAGAGCCATAGCCATATATCCAGTCATATTAACTAAGGGAATTTGTAGTGTTTTAATTCACAACTTCTCTGGACAACCTGGTAAATGTAACCTGTTCCCAGGTCAAGTCATTGTCCAGAATTACTTCCCCCACTATAACCCATAGGTTGAGGTAGGTAGAATGGCAATGGACAGTTGCTAACACCTGCTAAAAGTTTTGCTTGGAGTCCGTTATCTGAGGTGAACTCCTTTCCAGTATAGAAAAATTGTGCTTAAAATAGCAGTGAACAAGGCAGGAAGATACTCAACACTGTTACTGAAGATGGAAATCTCTGCTATTACAGAGGTGAAACAAAATCACAAAGAGCTGTTTTGTTATACAAGACAACAAACCGCTGCCTTTGCTTTAAATTCTTTTTTTATGGTATCTGCAAAACTTACACCATTTCACTACAGTTGTTTATATACAGATACAACATTTGGAGATGGTTTTATTTTAGCCATTTATCAAAATTGAAGTTCAATGACAAATACTTCCCTGAAATCTCTCCTACTTCTGTACCAGATACTGTCCAGACATTTACTATTGACTCTAATTTTTTAACCATTTTGGTACTGATCTTTTCAGCAGGAAGAGCTGTGGGGAGCTGCAAGAGGAATGAGAGAAATGGCAAAAGAAAGACAGTCTCATGGGGAAAAAAAGATGATGGAGATGTAAAGGACATGAATTACAATTCCAGAGATTCAACTTACTAAAAAAAATTTAAAATAAAAGCTCACACAGATAAAGAAAAAAATAACATAAATTTGACCCAATGCAAACACTGCAGCTTGGTTCTACAAGTGTAAAAATGTCACAGTTGGTATAAAATCAATTACTTCTTGACTCCTGAAGGCTGAAACTGAAGCTGAGTAAGTTCACTAAAAAATGAGTAACAGCAGCAAAATGTTTCTTCAGAAAAAACTCCATTTCCTTTGATGCTCCCTGTCCATGACCTCTGCAAAGATCAAGAGCATGTGAAACATGCAGACCTCCTGTTTCAGTGTGTCTGCTGGTGTTGGCAAAATAAATACAGAGTAGGGAATGGCTCCATCCTCATCAGCCTCTACTCACCATCAGACTGATATGCCAATGCCCAGGCTGAATAATCAACATTAATTTCCTATCAGAAAGCTCAGCTCTTCAGGTTCAGGCTTGTCCTTAGCAATCCCACCCTGCTTACCCCTCTCTCTCCCACCACACCACTCCTTACAGCTGATGGCATAAATTACCATGCTAATGCTTACAGTAAAAGCAGTAAACATGGCTTCTCTCCAGAACAGCAAGAGGGAAGATTATAAAGTCATAATTTCTGATCGTCTCATAAAGTAACTGCCCAGGCATTCTGTGCTCCATCTGGTCTGTGGTTATCAATCTGGGAAATGCCACCTCGCAGCAAGGACTCAAGCTGTGAGGGAGGTGCTGTGTCAGATGATAACAGAAACACAGACTTCCCACCTGGGCACGGTGGTAAGGCTGAACTTTGAACAGAGAAAACTACATCTGAACTAAAAGGATGAAAATCAATGCCATTTCAGTAACTTAAAATAATTTCAGAATATTTAAAAGCTCTATTCCTTGCAAGATTAACCTGAATTATATTAGATTATTTTGTTTTTCTGTTTATATCTCCACACAACACTGTAGATGAAGCCAGATCCTGTAATATTAGCTCTCACTGGTTCATATTACTACCAGCTCCCAAACATGTTGCACACCAACATTTTTGTTTTAAAAGGACTTTTTGTAACGCAGTACGTCTCATGTTGCCTTGGATAAATTCTTCATGCTTCTTTTCAGCTGGCACAGCAGAGACATAGCTGCTGTTTGTTTCATTATACAGGCTGAAGCCTTGCAGTCTGGGCTTTTGTTTTGTAATCACCAAAGCAGGAGAATGAGAGGACAGATTTCATTATAAATATTAGAAAAATACTTTAATTTGTGCTTTCAAAGCTAAATAGGCCATAAAAAATAAAGACCCCAGTTAGTCCCCATTTCCTCCAGAACATTCTAATTAATTTTCCATAATAAAAGGAAGGTTACAGATAGGGTAATTGGCAAAAAACTTTACTGCTGAAAGACAGAGTGGTCTATTATGCCCTCAGAAAACACACCTTGCATGACCCCTTATCAAGCAAAAAAAGAAGAGATCTATGAACAACTGGTGATTTCCTTTTAATTAGAACTTTCTATGCAATACTGCCTTGCTCATCTTAGTTTTGTGTTTTTAAGTTTCTGAAAACACCAAGCTTTCTAATAAGCAATATAGTAGTAAGTCAGCATTTGCCTGAGCTCTGCATTCAGTGTTTTCAGCCAGGCATTGCAGCTCATTCATAGCAACACTCACATTTTGTTTTGATTTTTTCCAGAGATTCAAAATTAACTCTCAGAAAAAGGTAAAAAATCTAATTACAGCTTTAAAATTCTTGGACAAGAGGGCTCTGAAAACTAGCTGGACGGGATGTATCTCATATCTGCAGTCAGTATACACATGGAAGGCATCCCTTCAGGAGCTTTCAAAAAGGGCACAAGACACTTAAATCTGGCAAACCATGGTTGTTATTCTTCTGATTCTATAAAGATCAATGGAAAAAAGATACAGATTGATGAGTTTCAGAGATTTTGAGATTCACAACCAAACCCTGCAGGTGACTGGGCCTGAGCTGCTGAACACAGCACACAACTCCTGGCTGAGTAAACTAAACTGGGCAGAGCAGCAGTTAATGTGTCCCTTCAGCCTCCAGTGTCTTTACATTGCTCTTACATTTAATCTTTCTAACAACTTGCTTTTCCGTCACCCAGTTACTTGAGGAAACAAACCATCCATCACTGACTTTCCAATATTTTTTTTTGTTTTGCCATTAAAACCATCCTAGATTAGCTATGTTTAGACTCATCTCTGTGTCAGCTTAGTCACCCAGTTCAACTGGAGCTACTTGATAGAGACATCCTCATTTTTTTGCTTTATGCCCTATCATTTGATAGGGCTACATTCGGCTCCATTTTCCAAAACTAAAGCTCTTCCCCATCCACAATTCTCTTGGGGGGGGTTTGTCATTTTAAAGAGCTGTGGCTGATCCTATCTTATTCAGTCAGGCCATTTCTTGAAACCAACTATTTCTAATAAAATATCATTCCAAATTTTCAAAGTTCTGTGTCAAATTCTTTTATCCAGAAACTGTGCAAACACTTTATTTTCATATAAATAAATAAAAACTAATTTATTTTAAAATATCGTTTTGCTATCTCCATCCTCAAGGTCCTGAGACTATTATCTGCTAGTCCTGTAAGTATTAATTTATTGCCTTGTAAGTAGTTCCAAAAAGGGTTTTCATATAGATAATAAAAAATTATCCAAGCAACTTCAATGGAAGAATTTATGATCTTTTCCCATCTGTGGGGAAAAAGGTTTCAGGCAGATAAGGATAATTTGATCATCTTATTTGTACAGGTTTTTTAATCTTTGTAACAGTGCAGGCTGAATCTACATATTGCCAAGCAATCAAGTAAGCTTACAGGATTGGGTGTTATAAAATATTTAAAGAAGCAGGCTGAACTTTCAATTCTTAATCAGAGAAACATCTTTAGTTATCAACCCAAAACCCATCCTTGAATTCTAAAACATACTCTATCTTACACAGGGGAGGTTCTGAACAGCTTCAAGAGGTCTCTAGGACACTGCTGAGAACTCCAGTGAGTAAAGGAAAACCTGAAACACCTGAAATCTATCCTGTGTAATGATGACTTTTAGCACTGCTACTTCACTAGTGCCTAGAGTTTACAGGAGAACTGTAGGTTCTCCACAAATTTATCCTCTAAATTCATTAGAATGATAGTCCAGTCCAGTCTAGTCACTATTGCTGAGTAAAGCTTTAAATGGAAATAGCTTTTTCCAGTTCTGACAGAGAAACATGCAGTCTCTGCATGATACAGTCCTGCAGCTACAACCTGTCAGCAGACCTAAGAAAAAACTAGAAATTTCCTGGAAAACACAGCCAGATGATAATAATCATAACTGTAAAACACACCATAATGAGATTGGTTCCACAGGCCAAACTCAGAAAAGGAAATCAGACAGAAAATGTATACAGATAAACTGGTCTGTGCTGTGCAGAAGATCAGATTAAAGGAATATTCTACTTACAACACAGTGCTCTGCAAACAAACAAACTAGTTTAGATACTGCAAGCAGTACAGAGCAGTCTGCTCAAAACAGCATAGCTGAGGAAAAGGAAAATAAACCCAAAGCAGGCTCAAATGGCTCTCCTCTCCTACAGGATTCAGCTCTCCCTCCAGGTCACAGTCCTGCACCATGCAGACAGATCTTTGATGTTCCCATGCTGTTTTACATTTAACAAATCCTTACCACAGAAGAGACACAGATGGAAACCTCTGCAGATTTAAGTTTATTCAAGGGAACAGCTAGGTAAAATCCCAGGAGAACAGGCACAGGGAGAGCCTGATTTTTGGGAATGCAGGGGGAAGGCCCTGTGGAAAGGCTAGGACTTCCAGCAGTACACCCACTTGGCTTAGGAAGAAGCTTTTTGATGAGCTAAAATTTTAAAAGAAAAAGGAAGATGAAAACTGGGACAGGCAAAAAGAGTACAAAAGTACAGTTCAGAAGCTTGGGCACAAAACAAGGGAGGCCAGAGCTCACCTGAAGACAGACCTAGGAAGGGACATTTTGGGAATGTAGGGAAGCCATGAGCGTGACAGCTGTAAAAGGAAGTTCAGAAAATGTGTGGGTGGCAGATGGGGGAGAACACAGTGACAGACAACAAGAGAAAGACTCAATGTCTTTTTTTGTCCCCATCTTTACACAAAAAGCTTCTGCACATAGCAGCATGCTACATGTGGGAGGCTGGACCATATAATGTGAACATCTCTTCAAACTACGGTTCCTGGCACTAAACCATAAAATCAAATAACCAAAAATACTGCAGAACTGAGGTACAAGAAAGGATTTATCTGATTTATCAGCATGCACTCCCTGTTTGTCTTATAATGACTCTCCATACTTGAAGCTATACATGCCCTTTAAAGAAATGTTCTTGGGGGATGTGAAATGTAATTTATTTGTTCCACTTACAGCTGTGTACTGAGTGTGAGCAAGTCATTTTGAAACAGTTTTGAGTTTTCCCCTGCAAATCACAAGCAGAAAAACTCAGACTATCTCATCAGTCAAGGCAAAAGTGAAGAAACATGTTTCCAGTAGACTTTAACTGCTCATAAGTGCTGATCATTTTATCCTGTTGAACTGCTTACTGCCCTGTACTGCTGCTGTGAAGGACAATTAAGCAAGCTAGAGAGAACTGGGGAAACAAGGTGGAAAGCACTGTTCCTTTAACGTGTGGAGGTATCTTCTACCCTCCCCACCAAAGCACCTGAAACCACTCCTAACAGTGTGTTTCTAGATCCTTTGTCATGTCAGGCAATGCTTGCTCTCTTACCCTCTCCCCTGGGTGAGCAATGTTTCGGCAGAAAAGTGTTTTTAACACTTAGGCAGTGGTCTGTGAGTGGATAATTAGTATTCTCTATGCAAGTAAAAACAAGAAAAAATGTTTAAAGAATCAAAGTTACTTTTATTGTGTTTAGACAAAGTAAGAAAAATAATAATTTTATCTCTTTTCTTCTTTTAAGTGAGAAAACATAAAACATTCTCATGCTACAGAAAATATGAGAAGATTACCTAAAGTCATCTTTTTAACTCCTCATGGTTGCAAAGATATCACATGAATAAGAACTTATCTGCAATATACCTACTTGTATCTGTTCTCACCTAAACTGAACTCTGGAAGAGGTCTCATCCCTTCCCCCAAAATAGTCCTGCAACAGTTGTTTCACAGGATCTTGAACAGAATGGTGAGCACCACAGCTGACAACAGTGTTCCTTTAGCTCGACAGTTACTTTCTAAAATTAACCTTTCATATTTAGTTACTTAATCTTCCTACAGTCCAATTATGAAGGCATTTCTTCTTGAGCACAGTATTAACCTATAAATATTAATGAAATCATAAACCTCGTCTATTGAGCATGGTATTGACCCGTTATTCTCCTGATAATCATTTAAATCTATACAAAGAAAATATAAACTCTCAATTAAACAACCAAAATCATGCAAAAGCTCCTGCACCTCTTTTATAAATTGGGGAACATAAGAGCAAGGAAATAAGTAATACTGGATTATATTAGGAAAAAAATTCTGCACCAAAAGGGTTGTTAAGGACTGGAACAGGCTGCCCAGGGAAGTGGTTGAGTCACCATCCCTGGAGGCATTTGAAAGAAGAGTAGATGTGGTGCTTTGGGACACTGTTTAGTGGTGGACTTGGCAGTGATAACAGTTGGACTCTATGATCTTAAAACTCTTTTCTAACCTAAATGATTATATAATATTCTTTATTTACCTTCAAGGCAAAATATATATCTGCTGTAGCTCCGAACTAAATTCTACAAAGAAGAAACTATTTTGCAGATAAAACTTATTTTCCACTTGGATTTAGAGTTTAATTTGACATTTCCCACTACTTTGTACTTTTCTAAGTTACTAAGTTGGATAAAGTTTTTAACACTGTAATAGTTACTGCTATATTTTCAGTTTCTTAAAGAAGTATACATATTTAGAATATCACACTGGACTAACTAAATAAAAGCAAGCAAACATACATAATTATATCTGTGAATTAACCAAATAAACACAGTCAATTGTGAAAACATCTGTTTCCAAATAGCCAAAATAACTCAATATCCAAATAAAGATGAGATTTCCGTTTCTATGAGCATTACACAACTTCTGAGGCAGCTGTGAAAAACAGTCCTACAGAAACTTACATTCAAAGTGGTTTAAAATGGACCTTTTTCCCCCTCAGAGAAAAAAAAGAAAAAAAAAAAAAAAAAGGAATCAACCCCCTATAGGCCACAAACCAAGTCTTCATTGCACAACCTCTTGCTAGTGAACCTCTGTCAATCTCAGCATTCATCAGGCACACAGACCCTTCAGGTCCCAGCTTCCTCTGGACTTTACTGTGTAGCACTGTGAACACAGTGGGGCAGAAACACTGTAAACTGCCAAGACATATTGTGGAATAACGAAAATCACATCCTACAATCACACCAAAACAACAGCAACTTCTGGTGATTTAGTACTAAGGGATACCATTTTTAATATGGGAATTTTGTTTTACTTTTTTGAACTTTGGTGCCAAAAATACAGGCATAGGTCTTTCAAGTGCTTTAAAAACAAGTAATTTACATCTCATTACACTTTAATTCTCCACAAAATTATAAAAGTGCAAAAATGACCAAAGATACAGCTCTTAAGAATGCAACTATGGCTGCAGTGAAATATAGTTCTGACCAAAGCAGACATATAAATCAGAGGCAAAATGAGAATGGAAGAGTCTTGTCCTCTTATCCTAATCCAGATCCCCAGTATGGCCACACAGCTCTGGAGCACCTGAGTAAAGCTACAAGTTCTGGTTCACATGGCAGAGGCCAGAGCTGATGCAGAAATCTTAGATAGTACCTCAGCTCAGAGCCTCTAGGTGGAAGAAGGCTTCATAACCCCAGAGAGCTAATCAGGGACCAACTCAGACAAAGGGATGTGGCTAGCACAGGTCTTTCCCATGAGAACATTCTCCTGTGTTTCATAAACAAAGATAAAGTTTGGATGTTATTAAAACAGTGTCTCGAGATTTGGACAGTTCAGGCCTGGCCAATCAGGCCTAGGGGGAGGTTTCTGACTGACCAGTCTGAGTGACCTCTGAAAAATCTATATAAGTTGGAATTAAATAATAAAAGCTCTCTCTTTTCTATGCTACGCTGAGAATCCGGGTCTTTTTCTCTGCTAGCGGCTCAACAGCGACACAGGGAGAAACAACTAACATTTTCAACAAGCTTTGTTTTTCTTGTTCATTGAATTATCCTTCACACATTTTGATGCTTAAAAGCCATGAGGTTCTCAGTACAGTGGCTGAATCAAACAAAGTGGGCAGCCAAGAAGCAGCCAAGAGCTCCACGGTCACTGAAGGGCACAGGAACAGTCACCACTCCAAAGAACTGAAGCAGAGCTACACAGAGATATGCAAGATAACAGGATTTTTTTCCACAACTAATTAGAAAAAAATCTAGGACTTCCAGCAACATGAATGTTTGTCCTTAATAAATATTCAGAGAAGACCAGGATATGAGGGGACTTTGTTGTGTGCACAGTCTTGAGAGAGAAAAGCCAAGGGAAGATCACAGTGAGATCATCCCCCTCACTGACAGCAGTCAGTGCCAGCTCCCTCCAGCCCACTGAAACAGAAGGAGCATGGCATTTGCAGCCAACAAAGCTGATTTTATGGTGTTACACTGCAAGAGTCACAGACAGAACCTTACCAGCACTGAAGTTCTTCCTGGGGCTACCAACTCACAGGCCCAGCACAGAAATATCTTCTAAAGATATACAGAGTGCAGAACCAATGCTCTGAAATCAGCTGCATCTCCTCCCTCTGCTGATTAGGTGATAACAATATCACTACCTAATTGGCCATAAAGGGTACTTACATAGGACATCCCTCATCAACAAATTCTCTGCTACCTGTTTGAATACTAGAAGCCACAGAAAATGGCAGGGCCTTCTCCCTCCTTCCTAGTTCTAAATCCTCATCTTTCAAAAGCAATCATGACAATACTTCATATGATTACATTAAGAGCTCCTGCAGAATGAAGAATTAGTGATTATATTTAAAGGACATACACAATTGAACAGAGGAATACCAAATAAACACATTGAAAAGAACATTTGTACTTCAGTAAAATACTTGCTACCGAATTAGACTTTATTTATAGCTACCAGCTTTTCTTTGACTATTAATAGAATTATAACCACAATGCCACCGGCTGCCAAACTGAAACAGAAATCTTGCTAGTGTCCTGCTGTGTCAGACCACTTCATCACTGTTATAATGGACTGTTTCTTTCTTTTGACTTAATAAAAATTTTTTAGTTTAGTTTGCCATAATTGTTTCTAAACCTTTTTTTATTCAAACACACAGAAGTATTTTATCTCTACCATGAAGAGCTCCTGATAGTTCCTTTAAAAACTTGAATGCACTTCCAAAAAGAGCAGTATCTATCAGAGGACACAGCTAGAAAGTGAGTTTTCATATGTAATTTGCAACAAATTTCACTTGAGAGTAATGAAATATCAAACAAAACATTAATGACCATATTTTATACATAAACCATCTGAATAAACAGTAATTACTTATCCTATGTGGCACGCATAGATTTAGCTTTTCCTCATCAGTAGCTTTTAGAAGGCTCACCAACTAAATCCTGAAAAAAAAGAAGCCTGGCCAAAACACCAGAATCTTTACTTTTTGTGTGAAAGAAATTACGAACCCCATTTGAAATCAAAACAAGTGCTCTACGTATCTAAATTTATCCATAACTTAGTGGAGAATAACTGAGACTTCCCTTAATATCTATGAGGTCAATTCTTTTAACAAATCAAGTTTCAAGTCAGTGAACAAAGGTCTTGAGAATTCAGTGAAGCCACACCCTTAGACTGGAGATCTTTACATAAACCAGAGTTTAACATTTTTATTTAATGCGTGTTCTGAGAGAATAACTCACAGCTTCAACCTGACATCTCTAACTAGTCATTGCAAAACATTTTAAGACATACAGTTTCTCCAAAGGGATCATGGTACAAGTTAATTTTAAACTAGTTTAAAAGCTAAATCAGGGCTTCAGAAAAAGCAGAGAGGTTTGATGTATTGTATCAATACACTTACCGCAAGTCTAAATCCTGCACTATATTTAAATAGGCAGCATTTGAATACTTAGCTAAATGGAAAGCACTCAAATTATGAGATACAGCTGTAAAAATAACAGCTGCTTTACTTATTCTTCCTTGAGGATCTGGATAGATTAACACATATGTAACACTTATGATTTATTCATTGGTTCCTGAGTAGCAACGTAAAGTAGCTAGACTGAACTATAAAAAACAGGTTAGTATAATTTCTCCTTTTAACACACTTAAGAAATAGCAATATGAACCCTGTCAGATTGTACATGGCTTTTTTCCCCTTGTTTTAGAACAGCTAATTTAAGCACGATTCAGTTATCACAGCACTGACACATTAGGCCAGGAAAACACAGCCAACACTACTTCAAGAAATCTTGATTCTCAGATTCTAAAATTCAAATACAGACCTGTAAGCTTGAAATACAAACCAACAGTTATAGAAATACAACAGGAACTTGGGCTTCTCTAAGCACACATCCTTTTAGCAGTGAATTAAAAAACACATTTAGGAGTCTGATGGTTAATACCTAATGCACTGAAGTGATTACTCTGAGGAAAACAGCACAGTTCTCCCTTAATGCCCTATTGGCCCACTATGGCTTTAATATCAGCTAGACAAGGAAGACTTTGATAAATCCTGACAGATGTTGCATTCATGTGGTATTTCTAAAATTTTTATATTAATGCATGGAATTGGAACCTGAAGTGATAGGCTTCTGCAGTAGAAATGAGACTAGTAAAGGCATTTTCCATGAAATAAGAACCGTCCCATACCTCAGCAAATTGCCCTAAGGCAAGGGCAAAGGGCTTCAGTGAACAGTAATTAAATCTCTCTTTCATTTAATGTTCATGTGGAAAGGAAAAAAGTAAGTAAATCAGCACCCATTTGTGGGAGCACTCAGGCTGTGGGCAAAAGCCTCCAAGAAAAGGAGTTTTACGCCTTTCCTCGCAAAGACATGATGATTTCAGCTGATAATCAGAGATACCTGGCAGAGGCACCAGGTTTGGGGTTTTTTTTTTTTTTTGGAAGCTGATGATTCATAGTTCCACATTTTATTGACTGAGATCTAACAGATTTTCCAAATAAACATGTGTGACCTACAGCCTAGGTTATTTTACAAATTAGCCTCAAACATTTCCAAAAATCACATGAAATTTTCCTGCAGTCTTCAACAGGAACCTATGTCGTACATGTGTTCCAAATTTCAACTCAATTCCTATAGCACTAAAACCATTTCTACCAGGTTTTACTAGAACATTTCAAATAAACTTCATTATCACAACACAGTTGTTTGAGTTACATTTTTAACTTTTTCAGCACATAAAAAAAGAGCAATGGGATGACGAAGAGGAGGCAATCATAAGGCAGCCAGACTGTGTCCACAGGGATGTGGTGTGGAACAAACAGGAAAAGAGTGTGACATATGAGGATTGTCCATCACTAGTTACACCCCGTAACTATTGGCATCACAGCAGAAGAAATTTTTAAGAATGGATTTTATATTCTGTGGTATTCTTCATTTATGAAGCACAAAACTGGATTTCTCCTCTTATGGATGAAAACTGTTCATTCAAGTCAAAGACCACTAAATGTGAACAACAAGTTTTGAATCAGGCTCAGTTAGCCATCCAGGATGTGCAATTATACTGAACAGATGTGCATGGAATAAAAAAGGAAGGATAAAAGCATCTTAATACACCACAAATTATGTCCTTACATCTAGGTATTGGAAAGTAAATGAGCCAAATCCTTTAAATTTTCACTCAAGCAAGTTACTAACAAAGCCAACTACAGTTTGCTCATTAAGGTGCTTAGTTATAAAATTTAAAACTTACAGGAGAACCATTGTTTCCCACAGAGGCTCTCTCATAAAATTAAGATCCCTATTTCTTACTGAAAGTAGAAAGAATAAAGGAGTTTGGGTCCTAAAAGCCATCTTCATAAAAAGATAATTATTCCCTAGTTCGGTCAAAAATTACTCATTTAATGCTGCAATCACTGTGAGGAAAGCCACAGGTCATGTTATGAAGCAGGCCAGACTAAATTGTTAAAATAACCTCCCTTTTTCATCATCAGTGTCTCTCTGAATGCTTAATGCTGTGACATCAAAGCAACAAGTGACATTTGCCAACAGTAGCTTTCATAAATGAAATAATGGAACAAAAAGAATAAGTATTTCAAATATTAACTATTTTTAAACCATCTTAGTATTGTCTTAATATTGGAGATCAAACAGATGAATTGCACACCAGCTTTCATCAAAATAGTCCAGCTATAGTCTCTAATTTATCAAAGGTCACTCACTGCACATACCCCAAACACGGCAGCAAGACTTTATATAGAACAATCAGAGTAACTGGTATTTCCTAAACATGTGTTTTCTCTTGAACAGAATGGCAACAACAGTGTGTGAGGTTTTTTGATTTTCCTGAAAGTTACTGAATACACTCCTGCAACAGTTACTATCATTTCATGCCGTTTTTTTAAACATGTCTAACAAAAACCATTAACTTTCAAGTAGTGACAATTTGTAGTTACACTCAGTACAATGTTTCCAACTCTTTAATTTTATATGCATCTCCCCTAGCTAGACTAACAGTGTTTTCCTAAATTATATATATGAAATCTAAATTACACAAAACCAAAATTGTAAATTACGTTTCTATGTTTCTCATACTCTACATTGGATCTACAATTATAGCATATTTTCTAAATTTCCCCCATTAATATCCCTATGGGAAAACTGCACTCAATGCAGTAAAATACTCTAGCATGTCTAGTCAAGCAACAAAAGACAGAACTAAGAAAAAATAATGTAAAATTCTGTACAATTAAATATATATTCTGTTGTGTGTTTATCCACAGAAGATTACTAAGCTGTATAAAAGGAATGATAAAAAAGCAACAAGAAACCATTTCACAAATTAGTGTAAGACTTGGATAATGCCTACAGAGTTACAATATTGCTATAAAGACTGCTAGCCCTGAGAGAGGAACTGCTTTGTTTTTCACATGGAAACAAATGTACACATCCACAAAGGGCTGGGGTTCTTGTTGACATCCTCATCTGCCTGATCTCTGATGATTCTGTCAGACATTTCAGTACCAAGGCAAGGCACGGTGAGCACAACAAATAAGCAGACCTAAAGGCCTCTTCAAGCTAGACATAGCTAGGGTTTTCCCTAAAGAATAAAGAGTTCACATTCTTCTTCTTAGCAGCATAAAAGGCAAACACTTTCTTTTATTCTGTGTAATACATGAGAAGCTGAAGGCAAATGCCACTTCTTTAAACAAACAAAACACTTTAGAGGTGCAGAGGTGTACAGTATACATAGAAAAAGCTGTAAAATAAGGGCTGTGTTACTTCTTTTTAAAATCAGTTGGTTTTGGGGTTTTTTTTTTAATCTATTAAGGTTGTTCCTGATATTTAAAACACTGTGATAGTAAAAGCAGACAATAACCCTTTAAGTCCAGTGTAATCTGAAATGTCTGGAGACTTAAGCCTTGAGTTTTTGCATCTAGTATATTTACACACTACGTTAATATATAGTATATATACACTACTATATTTACACAGTATCATGCCGACAGGAAAATTTTAAATAATGTCAGAATAGCACTCATTAAAATTACAATTAGTCTAGAGTTCACTGCACATAGTTGCATCAGGAATTTGAATCATCCTGAACGGCTGGAGGTGATTTGGCAGTGAGTTAGCACACCTGCTTTGCAGCTCTGCAGGTCCATGTGCTCATGGACCATCTCAACTGGCCACAGCTGTCATTGACCAACAAGAACTAAACTCTGACTGAATCCAAAGAGTAGCAGGACTTCACAGAGCTGGATGAATCTTTGTGGGTGCTACCTGCATTCATTATATATGGTTTTAATCACCCTATCTTTCTGCCAAGAAACCCTGTCTTCAGTAAAAGTTTAGATATTTTTATAGTAAGTTAAAATGTGCGATAATTGCAGCCTTAGGTCATCAGTTTCCTTCTGTAAGACCTGTATCACTGAAAATGTACATCCACAGCTCTTGGAATAAAGAAAAGAATGCATGTTGATTGTTGAGCGGGATCAGGCATTCAAGAAAATATAACATACTCTGCATGACACCATGGAAAGAAGAAGTGGCTACAGACACAGTTCTAACCATCTTAAAGAAACAATGAAGAAGATTGAAAAAATAAAAAAAAAAAAGGTAAGACTCTAAAAAATATTTACATAATTCACAAGAGAAATGCCTTGAGGAATACAAAAATCTAACAGCATATGTGAACAAAAACCAAATGTTTTATCAAAAGATATTTGTAGAAGATCAAACTTTTTGCTGATGAAGACATTCTAAAAATGACATTTTAATTAGCTGTTTATATCTACAGCACTGGAATAATAACCAATTTAAATCCTGCACATCTGTTGCTGTATTTTCTCAGTACTTCAAGGACGCAGACCTTAAACCTTAGCCCATACTGGCCACCTACGAGTTAGATTTTCCTTCTATACACGATTGTTACTTTCCTAAAAGCCAATTACTGCACCTGATCTGAGAAAAACTGCATCAGAAGGAGCTGGCAAAGGGGCCCAGGGGGCCAGCAGAACAACACAGTTTGTCCCAGCAAGCAAGGCCTGCACTGCAGAACTGCTTGTGCTGCTTGCACTCCAGCCAGCCCAGCTCTTCTCCCATCAGCACATCTCATAATTAAATACATGATATGCCTGTCACGTTAGAAGTCATCTGAGCCAGAGCAATCAGAATTCCCGTTTGAATAACGTAAATCATCATAATGCAACCTAAGCCCCTCTCTGCAATCAGCAGCACAAATAGCCCTTCCTCAGTGCTCAGTGTTGACCTCTGAGACTTCAGGCAGTGCTGACTGTCCACTGACAAGTCTGCAAATGTGATGTGACAAACTCAACCATAAAAATACAACAAATAACCCTTCTGATTTTATTACTTGCCATCTACTTCGTGCATTAAAAAATAAGAAAAATCCTGCAAATCTCCTCTGGGAGGATTTGAAAAGCTGTGATTTAACAGACATTTCAGGATTTTTATAAAGGAGAGGTATCTATGTTCTATATCCCCAAATCCCACCTGAAAGAGAGGAACAAAGCAGCTACCACTTCATGGTTTCAAGCAATAATTTACAACTGTTCCCTGCAGAAAAACAGCTATCACCTCATCAGGAAAAATTGATATGAAAAGCCAGGTTTCTGCTCCTACTGAAGTCCACAAAAGTTCTGCTGTAGCATTCAGTAGGTTCTAAATTGAGTCCCATTAGGATAGAATTCATTTTTTAACAATTTTCTCCTTTTTTAAAAAAAAAGAACAAAGTAACTGCATTTTTAAATATTAATTATTATCACCTGCAGACAATTACAGTAGAACCTTGTGACTTTGTAACAATGATAGAGATACGTGACAAGATTTTCTGAATTTTTCAAATTAACTAACTAAAAAAGCACAATAGGAAAGCAACACAAATTTACTAAGTTTAGTTAAAATTTTTTATACCACTTCATAGTGTATTAGTCAATCTGATATGTTGCATCTTAGTTTTCAGATCCTTCACTTGCATTCCTGGATGTATTAAGTATCATCACAGCAAAATGATACTCAATGCTAGCAATACAAAGGAAGGTATGCCACCCTCCTGAACCCAGTAATAAGTTTTTATTTCTCATCTAAATACAAAGATTCATTGCTCACATTGTTTTCATTTTGCAGTCACTTAGAACTCCAAAGCCACAAGACTGTCACAGCAGCTAAACTTTCACTAATTTGGGTTTTTTAAACTTTAAATATTATATAGAATTCTTATTTTATACAATTATTATCAAATATAGTTTACTAGTGAAATATGGTTTCTGAATTTGACTTTATTTTTCTATTACAACTATTACTACAAGATTAATACTCCATAAAATTATGACATAACATAATTACATTTCAAATCTGTGAAAATTATATCCCTTTCATTTACTTTTGTCTTTTATAGCAACTTGTATGTATTCAAAACCTCTAGTGCCTTTCATTTTCATTTTCTATGTTCACACAGTTGTTTTTCTGCATTTGTACAGACCCTTGAAGCAGCTAAAGGCAATTGGGAAAAAAGTTAAGATGCTAAAGCAGTATTTTTTTTAATTAGCAAGAAACTATGTGAAAAGATTTTGTAATTATTTCAACCTTTTTCCTTAATGTACTCTTATTGATGCTAAATATTTCTGTAAAGCAAGCCATTTTCATCTAAAACAATTTTTTATTTCTGTAGTTATGTGAAGTCTCTCTCCCTCATACACGCAATTCTTATGAAGTTATTTGCCAGCAGTGCAAATGCAAATAACCAGAAATTAAAAACTGCAGTACGTTTTTAACTCAATGGCTGCTATGTGCTGGGATCATCACACTTTTAACCTTCCTTTATTAAACACAAAAAGGATATAGCTCACTTAATGTCATACCTGCAATTGTCTTGTTTTTCCCATATTACTCATTATGTGGCCCAACCCCTTATGTATTTTCTATAGGTCATACCTTTCTGTCCAATCATATTTCCACTGACTAAGAGTGTAAGAGTGCCTACTCAAAAATTCAGCATCCCAACCTAGGTATCTAAAAACTAAAACCACACAACTGGGGACAACACATTTTAAAGTGTACTGCTTCTCACCTTGCCCAGCAACCTCACTACAGGGAAAGAGATTCCAGCTCTCCAGAATGCTAACAACATGTCTTCCAATTTTTGCAAGAGATCAGACAGGGCTTATAGAACAGTCTTCTGCATTTCACTACTCTGATTCATCTGCTTAACTGGGTGAAAATTTAAACAGCATCATAATATAATTATTGTACTACAAGGCGTACATGTCAGGCATTTAAATCAGGCTGCACAGGCAATCTCACACTTGGTATGGCAATTCTGAGGTGCTCTTGAGGAGGTTTGCAAAGTAAAAAAATTTCTTAAAAAAAAGTTACTAAAAAAGGAAACATATTCCATTAGATGACAGGAACATAATACCCTCACAGATCTTCTGTAACTTTGCAATCATAAGATCTACTGCGAAATTCCCTGTTTCTTGAACCAAGTAGGTCACTCTTAGCTATAGAAACTTACCAGTCTGTGCTTTTAATGAAGAGCTGGTCCAAAAGTACATACCAAGAACTCCCTTGCTGGAGTACTGCTTCACTCCCAGTGCCAGCAATGATGCCATGCAGACTTCCAGCACCAGAAGTGAAGCAGTTCTCAAGTAAGATGTGTTACTCTTTAGGCTCTGCAAAAGACTCATCTCCACGTCTCTCCTCCCCTTCTAGTAATGCCTCTCCCCATGTTTTCACCTCCTTCCCAGTCTCTGTTCAGACAGCTCCAGCATGCAACCATGATGGCCAAGTACTACAAGTCTTCTCCACACACTCAGAGTTCTCATTTCCTTTACACCTGAGCTCCACAGTGCCAGTCCATTCCTTCTACTGCAGCATCCTTTTCCAAGGCACTCTTGATGGCCAGTGCCTGTTTTATGTCAAATCAAACAGTGATTCTCCCCTACTCTGCCCCTTCCCAGCAGACAGATAGTATGCAATTCAAAGCAGGGAACAGAAAGTTGTAAGACTTCAATAACAAAAAAACATGTCTGACTCCAATCAGACCAGAATTGCAATTAGAGAAATGTCAATTCAGCTCTGCATCATGGAACACTCCCTGTATGCCAAGATGACAGAAAAGGGGGAGAAAAAGTCTATCTACTCACTTCTACCAACACTTAAATGAGATCATTTAAACTATCATTTCCAGAGGTCTATAAATCAGTCATAGAAGAGTGGGTATTCACAGGGACAGTCAAAGACACTCTTGAATATAGTCAAATTTATTATATTCACCTTGTCAAATTGAAGTTCTTCCTTCAAACATGAAAGTACTAGAGCTTTTTTAAGGAAAGGTTGGTGGAATTCTTTCTTTTTTTAATGGGCAAAAGGATACCAGGCATTTTCTTGTGAAATTTTCTGTGAAAAATCAGCCTGAAGCCAATCCAGGGAAAAATAATTGTTAGCTTCAATGATTAGGAGCTGGTCAAAGTTGCAAACTGGAAATACAATCCTGCAAAAGGAACTGTATTGCCTTCAATAAAAAAGCACGATCAACTCCTCTACAAAACTTATATCAGAGTTAATAAATATATTTCAAACATCTTTGTGGTAATTTTGACAGGATGTCAAAAGAAATTTTTGCAGATAAAGGTAAAACACTGCAAATTCTTTAAAAACTGAACTGAAATTTTTTTTTTAAAAATCCAAATTAAGAGAAACAACAAAGATCTTTAACATATGGGACAGTATAGTCTACATCCCAACCCTCCATCTACTAATGTGACTAACATGAAAGTCAAATCCTATCCCACACCTAACAGCCCATGGTGCAAGCAGATGGTTTTAATCCCAACAAGGAAATTTTCTTCACTGTTGAGAACTGTGAGATGACATGGCCATCCACTTTCACCCAAGTCCTATGTTCCATTAGGAAATCCTTGTCTTTGGGGACAGAGGCACACAGAGGAAGTTACATGCTTGAGGAAAAACACGTGCATAAGCAGAGTTACACCAAATTTCTCCTCTGATGGCATTAAGTGTTGAAACTATGACCTTGTTCCCAACACCAGGCACTTTTGCCACTGCACAGAAAGCAGTTTCCCATATATCCATTTCCTCCCACAGGACCTCCATCACATCAAACCAAAATGAGCTCATCACGATCACCAGCAATCCCTGGCAGTATTGACTGTACATTTCCCTTCCCTGGGCCTGAACACACAGTGATTAATTGTATAAAATAACTACATCAAATCATCCAGCAACAGTTATTGATCAGCTTGTAACGAACACAAATGGAAACTCAGTGTGTTCTATATGCTGTGTCTATTTATGTATTTCTATTTACGACAGGTCCATTCCAAGTGGAACATTTTGCTGTTTTCCACTTATCTCTAATCATCCCTATGCAGTTCTTAGCTTCCACTGAAGTTTGTCATTATTTCACTTCAGATACTAAAACCACAACTACTACATGGAAGAGAGCAGAAAGAAGAAAACAAAACCATCCTTGTAACAATTCATACTTCAGAGAAGCCCCAAAATATTAGCTATGTACACAGGAAAAAGAAATGTTGTAAGGATGCTGATGGAAGCTTATGACCAGAACACAGGTCTTACACAAAACCTACATCCTAACTATTCACTTTCTTGTTTCAGCAGGACATAGAGCCTTATGAATCAAGTTTTATCCAGGACTCCACTCAACCACCAGGACACTACCTGCTCCTTGAAGAATTGCCATGATTCACAACTCTCAGTCCCCTTCCTCATCTCACAGAATTCAGACACAGTGAAGTCGCTGTGGAAAGACTAGACCAACTCTTGATCCGATAGCAGCCATAATTTAATTCACCTTTCTGCATTTGTCTATTAAGAAATTGTTGAGCCACTATGAATGTTTTAATTTTCAGACAGAGTTCAAATTTCAGGCTATAAATTCTTACACAAGAAAACCTGCATTTCATATAAACGAACAACTTTATTTTAGACACATGTAGAGTGTGCAGCTCCTAACTAGCTTTTGAACACAATGAAACAGAACAATAAAGCTTTGGGAAGGTGGTGGGCTGCAGAGTGAATTCCCCTAACCCTGGCTTTGAGGTAGGCAGTGACAGTCCCTATAGGACTCTGCTGAGCAGAGATAACAGGCACTGTCAAAACAGGTTTCCTAGAGCAGATTGCCTAACAATCTGGGAAGGGCAGGATCCAAAGATTTCCCAAGGAGAACATTTTCACATCCAATCAGTCTTTCAGCTCTGCCCAGACTGTCCATAAAAAGGCTCATATAGCAGGCTAAGATGTGATGGAGGGCTGAGAAACTCAGTCTGCTAGAAACTAGATGAAGTCTAAATTAATTTTTTTGTAGTTTACTGAAGAGAAACTCTTATTGGGAAACTTCCTTATCTTGTGTCATTTCCCTTTTTTATTTTAAATGACCGGTGAGATACAGTTATGCTGTGATTTTTTTTTCCAAATAAATTATAAGGTATTAGCATATGCCACAGTCAAAGTGAATTTTTTTTTAAATAATCATGAATACTCAATCCAGCCTACAGATATAATAATCACCCATGGGAATGGGACTTCATATACCAATCTTCAAACATCAGGGTCTTTCTTTCCACTGGCCATATCTGAAAGGCTAAGAAACATCATATAGGTATTTCAGCCAACCAACTTCTGGAAATCCTGTAGATATTATTTACAAATATTTTCAATGCCCATTCAGTACTATAATTGAAATATTTACATTTTCCTAAAAAAATATATAAATTCAAAACAAGGAAACTTCTTCACTAACTATGATAATAACTAAACATGTCTGAGATGACCAAATCAGCTGGCAAACAAAGAAACCAAAAGTATCCTATGAGATATTAAAAAGAAATATATTCCATAGGCTTTGAGATATTTTATAATGGAATCTTAAGATATGGATGTAGTTGAATAACAAGATGCATGCCTACATGCAGATAAATACCTGGTTTATTTATCCCTGGTAGGCAAACAAGTAGACCCCATCAGCTGCAGGTTCAGTAATAGGAGTAAACAAAGAGAAAAAATAGAGGCAAATAAGGAAGTAGACCAGATTATACTTCACATTCAATATTACTCCCTTAAAAATAAGCACCAACAGAAAGACAGAGATAGAAATATAATCAATTGTACCTTACAAGAAATCAAAAAGATACACTAATCACAATGGCCTCTTTTCCATTTTTCATTTCTGCTGTTTCAATAAAATACAGATTCTAATACTAACAGATATAAAATGTGAATGTAAATACCTCTAGAAATTAAAATTTATGGCTCTCCTAGCAACTGTGTCTCATACACTTGCATACATGCAGCATTCCACATCATATTTGGTGTGAGCTTTTGTGCTTTCACAGCAACGAGGTTGAATTATGGTTGCTGTGGGAACAATATCTTTGAACTTCTTGACTTGTGCTCTCATCTGAACTCAAACGTTTCTTTTACACAGGCAAGCATTTGCTGGTTTTCTTCACGAAAAGGAATCTATGTGAATGGTTACACACTTAAGTATTCTTGCCAAAGAAACAACACAGCTCCATGTCTGGAGAAGTACAGAGCTCTAATCACTGTCACACTGCAGACACAAGAAGTAAAATAGAGACACATAAATCCTGTGAGTCAAATGTGGCAGGATACCTAGAGAAACAGTACCTATAGTGATGATGGCACTGAAAGCTTGGGGGTTGCAATCCTCCTTTATTTGGTCAGCTTTTTTACCAGAGGGCTTAAATACATGCTTTCTTTAGATCATTTGATGAGAGGATATAGATATAGATATATAGATAGATGATAAAGATATAGATATGGATATAGATATAGATATAGATAGATATAGATAGATTAGATATAGATATAGATACAGATAGATATAGATATAGATATAGATGATATAGATATAGATATAGATATAGATATAGATATAGATATAGATAGATGTGTATATATATATACACACACACACCCATTTGTCAGATGCTTTGGAGCTTCTTTGTAAGTGAGTGATCTTTGCAAGTGTGAGGGGGTCTGTATTGCCCAGCCCCTGTGTCAAGAAGTTTAAACTTTGAGGTCTGTTTTCTGACACAAAATATTCTATTTACTATTTCCCCATGGATACATTTTATGATTTGACATCATTGAGTAAAGAGGAGTCAAACAAACTTTGCACCTTTAACAAACCTCGGTGCATTTTTGGAATTATCACTGAACAATTATGCCTCTAAAATCATCAGATTAGAAATCAGAAATACCAAGCTAATATTGCAATATTCTTAAATTGAAATAAATTTCAATGCACAGTTGCTAGTTGCAGAAGTAAACATAGGTATCATGTTTTAAGGAAGATTTTTGATGAATGTGGAGGAGCATGAGGAGAGGAAGAAATGAAAAAGCAACCTAAAGTCAGAGATCCTGAGGCATGGTGGCACCTTTCTGAAGCAACACCAATGCACATCTACACTGTCAATGCACTCAGCAGCCTCTCAAGGTCTCTCTAGCTTTTACCTAGGAAAGGTGGACATTCCACTAGGGCAAGTGTACTTGGGGAGGAGAAAACTCAACCCAGAAAAAGCAATCAAAGTGAAATATGGCTGTGATGCCCTGGTTTAGAATAGAGGAAAGAGCACACACTGAAAATAACAGCCTGCCAAGATGAAGAAAAAGAAAAAAACTACATGAAAAAACTCACGGGAAAAAGCTCCACAATTTTAAGATGTTGCGCATGAAAAATAAGAATTATTCTTACTTTAAATTTATTATATCTACTTTGTACACTACTACAAAAGGACTCCAAGTTAGTGCTTCTCGCAAATAAATGAAATCTGAAGCATGGCGTATTTCCACAATAAACAATCAATTTCAAAGCAGAGTTTACAATGTTAACACAAGAACTTATCACAGAAGCTTCAAAAATAAGAGTTATTTGACAAACAAAACCATATATTGATGAAAATTAGTCTGTATTAAAAATTTAGAGGTTACTCAGTAATACAGATTTAACAAGAAACGATCAAGTCTTGCAAAGACAACACTTTTAGTTTGCATCTTTGAGTCTAGTCAAAATGCAAAAATTTATTCTGGATATAAAGAGAAGAAACAGTAATGTAATTTGTATCTCCCAAAGAAATGGTGGGGTTTTGCCATTTCAGGATCACAAGACTACTAAATAAGGTAATTAGTTATAGTAGTTGTGTGAAGTGGAAAGGCACATCACTAACAATGCCAGCATGCTGAATAGTTTTACAACTCACTTTTGAATGACACATGCCCTCTCTATGAATAGAATGTCAAATCAACAGCCCCTGTTAGACATAATTGTCTCAGAATTGAATACACCATCGTTAACTGCGACACCAAAATGGTTCCAAGTAAAATAATGGAACTGTCTCTTGCACCATATTTCTGCATATTTTGTAAAAATTACATAATACAATAGGTGGAGTAAGATTTATGAGGTTAACATTTTGCATATTCCTGCAATCAGCCCAACTGTCAACTCTATTCACTGTATGTAAAATGCCACTATAAAATGTGCTTGCTAGTAAACATAGCCAGCACATCTGGGGAATGTGTGCATTCTGAAAAGAAACTGTATTTGATGGAAGACTTAAAAACATACAAATAGGTCATCAGTTTTTGGAACATACAAATATTTTAAAATATATATTTCAATTATAATAGCCATGTGCAAAACATTATGTATATAAAAAAGCAGTATTTATTTATGTACTTATTCTGAAGCCTCCTGGAGGAAAAGTCAAACACATCTACATTGATCTCATTTAACTTTCCTTTGATTTTTAAATGAACCTTGCATAGTCATAAGAAAAAATATGTATTTGTGTGTGTATGCGTGTGCATTTGTGAGCATGTAAAAAAGAAATTTCAGAAGTATTTTACAAAATAACTAAAAATTAGCCACGGAGTTCTTCATGTTGGCACACTCAGATATTAGAATGTTGTACACAACTTCATAATGCAATGTCTAAATCATCTAACAGAGCAGCTTGCATATGTAGTCTGAATTCATTCTTCTTCACGAGAAACAAATATAAGCATCCTTAGTATCTTCTTTAGCTTTTAATGACAAAAAACTCCAGGGAATATATTATGCAGTTGACAAAAAAGTCTCACCTGTTTCTCAGTACTCCAGTTACCTCATGAAACAATGTCACATCACCACATCAGCTGTTAACACAAAATGACTAACAGTTAATCTGGAGGCACAACAACTTTGATAAGATCTATCATTACAGCAAGTAGCAATCTAGGATTCCACCAACCAATATCAGAACCTTGGTGAATCATGCACTTTAAAATACAGTCAGGATGCTCAGGAAGTCTGGTCTCCTTCCTGACCATAAGTACAAGTTCTAATAAGTACATGTTTTAATGCCTTCTCCCAGTACCTCATGGCTCTTTAGTTTTATAGCACACAAACTACAGATTTGTGTAATTCACAAATTACAGATTTGTGAATTTCACTAGAAATTGCACTGCGGTGCTAAAGAAAAAGAAAAAAAGAGAGAGAAAGCACATTAGAAAGCACATTGTAGTGTGCACATTGGCTTTGCTATTTTACATATATATTGCTATTTTCAAAATACCAGCTCTATGCTCTTACGGTGACAGAAGAATCACCCCTTACACAGAAAAAAATACTACAATGACCCAGAAATCACCTCTGTCTCACAAGGAGTTTCACTGAGGAAGGCCAGCCACCACAAAGTTCTTCCTGCATGCTACAGAAAGCATCTGTTAAAAACCCATGGTGGGCTAGTCAGAAACATCTATGTCTAAAGAGACTCTGCAGATTAAGTAAAAGGGACTACATTCATCATGTCAACCAAAGGTTTTAGCATGGTATTGAAGCAGAATATTTAAAAACACACACTGAACTGATACCAAAAACTGAAGGAAAGTAAAGAACTAAGTCTCTAATGCTGTCCTTAGAAATCAGCAAACTATTAACTGAGTGACCAAAAAAGCATCATGTGAAACCCCTGGAGTCAGTCTTACAATTAAAAAAAAAAAAAAATTCCATGGTGGGGGTGGGTTAAAAGAGACATTGCTAAGTTCAATACTGCTAGAAATTTATGTGGCAGCTCCCTCTTCTGGATCACCAAACCCTGACAATTCAGCTGAGATGCCAAGGCATAGAATCTGACGAGTAAATAACACCTTTTCACTGTTTGCTGGTTTTGTCAGGTACCATTAGGCGATCACACAGAGACTTGTGAGCTATTCCCCTTTATTTTGAATAAGGAGTTTATATCCAAGTAGCATACTGTGAGGGAAAGGTGGTTGAAAATACCTGAATAATTTGAAATACTTTTGGAATTTTTTCATCAGACAGTACACCACATGCCAAAAAAAAAAAAATTTACTTCTACTTTAAATGTCTCAGCATTTTACAAAAAAAATGCATTTTACAGAAAAGAACTGATCAGTAAGAACATTCAAATCCAACCTGTGTGGCCCACAGTATGACTTCTGAATCTGTATTTGTGGAAGTTAAGCTTCTGAGTTGCAATTCTTGAAACAGAAGAATCTCATCTTCTTGAAATTTCTTTCAGCTTTGACAGGTTCATACATAAAAAAAAAGCCCTGCACAGTAGAAAAAACTTCTCTGTGCACCAGCTCTTCAGACACTCTGCAAGATAGCTTGGGCAATTTCTGCACACATTTATAAACTGGAATTGGAAAGATCAGAAAATTGATACTCTCTATCCCTATATAAAATTCATCTCCATAAAGGAGCCCTGGCTTTCTGACTTGACCTATAATGGAAGAGGAGGCTTTGGGAAGACCTGGTGATTTTTCTGTATCTCAGCTGGAACCACAGGCAATTCTACACTCTTTAAATTGTCCATTGCTATTCAAGCTGAATGACAATGTTTGTCTTAAACATAAAAATTACTCTAAATGGCAAATTTATGGCCCAAATGAAATTACTGTTTACTTCATCAGTGTAACAAATTTATTGATAACAAAATCATTACCTAAATTGAATTATTGAATATTTAATGAGGAAGAGGGTGCATAAAAGATGTCCCTGTTAAATTCTGCACCAGGCAACTTGAGAGTATGTTTTTTGACTTGCTAATAATTGCATAATCAGGCCCACAACAGTGTGATTTCACCTTTCATGAGATATATATACTGAGTACCTCATAATGTATATTGCAAACTGAAACACCAAGGAAATTTTGGTCATTCAAGCATGGATAAAACTAAAATTGCCAGGAGTTATTTGGATGGAACTGAAAGGATCATATAAAATGGAAAGCCTTGTGGACCTGGAAAGAGTGAGAGAGAGGGAAAAGAGCTAAGATTTGCTGTGCAGGCACCTGCTGCAAATGGCACACTTTCAGTGACACAGAGGAGAGACATTTTTGTCAAACTGTACAACAGTCAGTGGACTGATTCCTGATTCACCACCAATTCCTTTTGTAAAGATAAGAGTTACAGAGGACAAAGGAAAAGTAAAACCAATAGAAACTAGACAATCCAATCGAGTATGTAAAGGAGCAGACTGGAAAGCAGTGTCCCACTAGACTGGCTGCTTACGAGCAGAGAAGAGCTGGTGGAACATGTGGTGGTCAGAGGCCATCTTGGGTACAGTGACTATAAAATCATACAAAGTTTTTGATTCTTGTTGAAATAAGGAAAGGGGTCAACAGAACCTCTACCTTGGACATCCCAAGGGCAGACTTTGGCCTGTTCAGGACACTGGTTCAGAGTCCCTTGGGAAACAGTCGTTAATAGCAAAGGGGTCCAGGAAGGCTGGACATACTTTAAGAAGGAATTCTTCATGGCACAGGAGCAGGCTGTCCCAATGTGCCCAACAATGGGCCAGTGGGGAAGACCACCAGCCTGACTGAACTTTCAACCTGAGCTTTGCCTGGAATTCAGGGGGTGAGAAGGAAAAAAAAAAAAAAAAGAGTATATGACCTTTGGAAGAAGGGGCAGCAAACTCAGGAAGAGTAAAAGGGTGTAATTAAGTCATGTAGTGAGAAAATCATAAAGGCAAAAGCTTATGAGACCAGAAGGGATCCACCTGAGGGTACTGAGGGAGTGGCAGAAGAGTTAGCCAAGACACTCTCCAACACTTACCAGGAGCCCTGGCTAACCAGGAAGGTCCCATATGACTGGAGGTCATCCAGTGTGATACCCATCTACAAGAAGGGCCTGAGAGACGATCTGGGAAACTACAGGTCTGAGCTTGGTGCTGAGGAAAGTTATGAACAGATCATCTTGAGTGCCATTACACAGCACATATAGGGCAACCTGGGGATCTGTCCCAGGCAGCAGGGATTCATGAAAGGCAGGTCCTGCTTGACCAACCTGATCTTTTCTGACCAGGTGACCCACTTACTGGATGAGGAAAAGGATGTGGATGTGTCTACCTGGACTGTAGTAAATGTTTCCCACAGCATTCTCCTGGAGGAACTGGCTGCTCCCACTTGGGTGGGTGGGTAAAAAACTTCACTGGGTAAAAAACTGTCTGGATGTCCAGGCATAGAGAGTGGTGGTGGATGGAGCTACATCCAGCTGGTGGCTGGTCACCAGTGGTGTTCCACAAGGCTCAGTGCTGGGGCCAGGTCCATTTAATACCTTCACTGTTGACCTGGACAAGAGGATCAAGTGCACCCTCAGTCAGTTTGCAGATGACAGTAAGATTGGTGGGAATGTTGCTCTGCTGGAGGGCAGGAAAGCTCTGCAGAGGGATCTGGACAGGCTGGATCAATGGAACAAGGCGAATTGTTCAACCTTGGCTCAACAAGGCCAACAAGGCCAAGTGTCAGGTCCTGCCCTTGGGTCACAACAATCCCAGGCAGCGCTACAGGCTGGGGCAGAGTGCCTGGAAAGAGGCCTGGTGGAAAACAATCTGGCACTGCTGGTTGACAGTGACTGAACTTAGGCCAAGTGTGTACCCAAGTGGACAAGAAGGCCAAGGCATCCTGATCTGTATCAAAAACTGTGTGGCCAGCAGGACCAGGGCAGTGATTGACCCCCTGTATGCAGATTGTACCCCTGTACTGGCAAGGTCACATTTTGAGCTCTCCCATTCTGGGCCCCTCACTGACAGAAAGACATTGAGGGGCTGAAGTGAGTCCAGAGGACAACAGAGCTGGTGAAGGGTCTGAAGCACAAGTCTAGTGAGGAGTGGCTGAGGGAGCTGAGGCTGTTTCGTTTGGAGAAAACAAAGCTCAGAAAAGACCTTATTGCTCTCTGAGACTGCCTGAAAGGAGGTTGTAGCCAGGTGGGGTCAGTCTCTTCCTCTTCCTAGGTAACCAGTGACAGGACAAGGGGAAATAGCCTCAAGACGTACCAGGGGAGGTCCAGACTGGACATCAAGAAGAATTTCTTCACTGAGAGTGGTTAAGCATTGGAATGGGCTGCCTAGAGAAGTGGTGGTGTCACTGGAAGTATTTAAGAAATGACTCGATGTGGAATTTAGGGCTATGGTTTAGCTAGCATGATTATATTTGGTCAAAGGTTGGACTCTATGATCTTGGAGGTCGTTTTTAACCTAAATGAGTCTGTGGCTCTGTGACTAGAAATTAAAAAAGAAACTGGCTGAAAACCACCATCTGGAAACTGGAAACTGAGATGATGAAGGCTGCAACTTATGGCATGAAAGATCCAGAGAATTAGTTAAAGAAGTACAGAATGTTAGAGGAGTGTCTGAACTCCTTGAAAAAGGAAAATCAGAAAACCTGGTGTAAAAGGAAAAAAACAAAAAACTTAGTCTGTTTTTCAAACTTAATCCAAACAGCAACACCTTTTCAGGTTACTGAAAAGGAGCTAATGCCTTCCATCAGACATTTGCAAAATAAAATAATTAACAAGTACTTATTTTATGGTCAAATGACACTTAATGACTCAGGAAAAAACACACTCTAGCTCATATATTAAGTTCCAATGGAAACACTATGTAGGCAAGGATTTTATTAATTATTGTAATTAAATCATCTTAATGTACTTAAAATAATTATTCCATAAATTCAAACCAACTCTTAATCAAAATGCCAAATTAGGAAACAACAGATAAGACATGTAAATATGTCACTCACCGTTTCCTTTTCATAACAAGCACATGTACTTTTCAGTATTTTATTGTCAGTCTTTTTTATAATAACCTACAGAAATAACTGAATTAATGGTTCTTACAAAACCCATGCCATGTATAAACAAAGATTCCATAAACCACCAAAATACCATAAAAATATCACAAATGGACTACTGCAGAAAAGTATCACTAGAAGTAAAGCTACCATAAATAGCATTTCAAAATACCTTAACCCTTCCTCTTTGCCTATCATGCTGAACTCTTCATATTGAAACTTAATGTCAGATTTTGCAGCAACAACTGGAAGTATAATCAAATACCCACATTTTCTTGTAATGAGTCATTTACTGGGTCTGGTCTTACACAACCACATCCAGCATTATAATGGGAGTAAATTATGATGACAACACTTCACACAGAAGCACTTTGCCTGTGCTGCAGCAGCTCTCAGACATCAGTGATAATTAACCAACCAAATACCAATATAAGTCAGTGCAAAATAAAGGAGGGATGAAATACAGGGACTTGCTGAATGTATAAAAGGGATGTATGAGGTAGGACTGGAAAAACTGTATTATCCACATACACAGCATCAGAGGGTATATCAGGGTACACACAAGGCCTGTGACACACCTCACAGCACTGTATGCCAGCTGGCAGTGTCCTAAGCCATTTAAGACTGGATGTGGCACTTAGTGCCACGGTCTAGTTCACATGGTGGTGTTTAGTCATAGGCTGGACTCAATCTCAGAAGCCTTTTCCAACCTAGCTGATACTGTGATTCTATAAAAGTACACTGGAGTGAGGCAAGGTGTGCATCAATCCCTTCCAAGGATTTTGATTTCCTTTGAATAAAAACAGAATTGTGATCTGCAGAAAAGGCACAGTTCAGCTCACTACATCTCACAGTCACTGGTCACAGCCAGCAGGGTTTCATGAGAGGGAAGTCCTGCTTAGTAAACCTGAGTTCCTAGTTGATCAAGGGAAGCCAGTTGATGTAATCCTTTTGGATCTCAGTAAAGCTGTCAATACTGTGTCTCACAGGATCCTTCTGGACAAAAAGTCCAGCATGCAGCTGGATAAACACATCCTGTGATGGGTGAGCAGCTGCCTCATGGGTGGGGCACAAAGGGTTATAGTGAATGGGGGGACATCAGACTGGTGACCTGTCACTTGTAGAATTACATAGAGGTCCTGTGCTCTTTAACATCTCCATAAATGACTTGGACATGGGACTGGAACAGACACTGAGCAAGTATGCAGATGATAAAGTGGGAAGTGCTGTTGACTCCCTCAAAGGCAGAGTGGCCCTGTAGAGAGACCTCAACAAATGAGAGGACTGAGCAATCACCAACCATATGAAGGGAACAAAGGAAAGTGTCAAATTCTGCATCTGGGATGGGACAACCCTGGATGTACAGACAGATTGGGAAATGAGATGCTGGAAAACAACACCATGGAAAAAGACCTGGGGGTCCTGGTTGACAGAAAGTTGGACATGAATCAGCAGTGCCTTGGCAGCCAGAAGGGTCAACCCTGTCCTGGGGGGCATCAGGCACAGCATCACCAGCCAGGCCAGGGAGGGGATTATCCTGCTCTGCTCTGCTCTGCACTGGGGCAGCCTCACCTCAAATACTGTGTGCAGTTTGAGGCACTGCAATCCAAAAAGATATAAAGCTATAAGAAAGCATCCAAAGGACAGCAGTGAAGATGGTGAAGGGTCGTGAGGAGAAGCTGTGTGGGGAGTCACTGAGGTCACTTGGTTTGTTCAGCCTGGCAAAGAGGAGACTGAGGGGAGACCTCATTGCAGTTACAGCTTCCTCAAGAGGGGAAGAGGAGGGTCAGGCACTGATCTCTGCGGTGACCAGCGACAGGACCCCAGGGAATGGCCTGAAGTTGTGTCAGGAGAAGTTTAGGTTGGATATTAGGAAAATGTTCTTCACCCAGAGGGTGGTTGGGCACTGGAGCAGCTCCCCAGGGAAAAGGTCACAGCACCAAGCCTGACAGAGTTCAAGAAGAGTCTGGACAGCACTCTCAGGCAAAAGGTGTGATTCTTGGGGATGGTGCTGTGCAAGGCTAGCAGTTGGACTCAGTGATCCCTGTGGGTCCCTTCCAACTCGACATATTCCATGATTCTGTGCTCTCCAAACTGGAGAACTGGATAGCCCAGTTCTGTAAAGCACACCATCCAGCTGAGATGGAAATATAACATCCATTCACATTGGTGACGATCCTTTGAAAGAAATCTTGGCAAACTGTGAAGTCTTAAGAAAAGGACTGCTACCATGCCTTTTTATAAAAACTAAGGGAAAATCACTTATTTGGTTCTGCCACAAAAGGACTGGGATGTGAAAGCATCTACACATGGAGACTTCCTATTTAATTAGACCTTACTAATGAGCACATGACTCACAAGAACATTACTTCAGTTATAAGCTTGTGCAATCACATTGCTCTCTATGGAATTGGTGAAATAATGGGAAAGACAGTATAGAACCAAATCCAGACTTACTGTCTCTGATTCAAAACTACAGTAAACAAAAAGCTGTTGGAGGTAAACCTGACAGTCATTAAACTCATATTAATCAGTTCACAAGTCTACTATTTCCATAAAATGGTACATTGTTCAATTGTACTTTCACAACAAAACAGTAGATTACCCATCTTCTCAATAAATCTCACTTTAAATTACTCATAAATAAAAGAGAAAGTTACAGCAGAATAAGGTAAGTAATGAGAAGTTCACATTGCAATTCACAAGGCTAACAGATGCTAACAGAGCTTTCAATTACTCCAGAGTATAAAGTTACAAAATAGATGAAAAGAAAATTTACACTGTGAACCAATTTCAAGTCTTTGAGGAGGTAACTTGAAGAGAGAAAACTAAAAATAACATTTGTGACTGAATCTTTTCATTAAACAAATAATCATTCATATCTAGAATAACATAATTGCATCTTAGAATTCACAGCATAAAATATTTCAAACATGCTTTCACTTACACAGTTTGCAAGAAGTTAATGTGATTTAGAACTTAAAAGGCTCTAGAAAAAAAGCAAAGGCTCTAGAATAAGCAGTCCTGTTAACAGTCCACTAGACCATTGGAACAACAGCAAACTATTTGACTTTTCAGAAGTCCCAAGTTGCTATCTGCTTAATAGTTGACATTCAGCTTCTAAAAAAATCACATTCTTAACTTCTACATTTCATTCTTGAAGGCTGTAAATGGATACACTAATACTGTTCTTCATACAGCTTTTGTGAAGCTGCACTTACTGTGAGCAAAGTGCTTTAAGATCTTTAGCATTAATAAAATATATTTTGCACTTAGACGTTAATTATAGAAGTAGCAATATTTGAAATAGGATTTTGTTTCAAGGCAGCAAGACTAAATCAAACATGATTATCTTGGCTTTGATTGTGATATTTTACTTACTATGCTCTATTTTTCCTTGCATTTGAAATACGCAATTTTGCTTTTCTGTTATGTAAATGAATGTTTTTCATCTAACACATCTATCTTTGGAAAAAGAATAATTTTCTTTCCTAGGCTAAGACAGAAACGTTGCAGAACACAATTCTGGAGTCTAACTGACAGAGTATCACGAGGTCAATGCAGGCCTTCAATAGCAAAAGCACCAAGAGATGCCTAGAAGACTAAATGAACTTATAACATTAACATGCAAGAGTTTATATACACAGATAGATATCTAGATATACAAACCACACAACAATATTTAATACAGATAAGCTAATCCTTTTGTCCATCAGCAAGATGATCCTAACCAATGCAGCTGCAAGTCATGGCCTCTCTGAAAAGTAAAAGGAACTGGGATAAAGAGAGGAAAGAAAGTCTGCAATGGAAGTCTGTCGCGGTTTGACCCTGACTAAACGCCAGGCACTTCTGCTCTCTCCTGCTGCAGATGTGCAGGAGAGGGGAAAGAAAAAAAACTGTAAAAACACACACCAATCTCAGGAGTTAAGTGAGATAGGACACTGGTAGGAGGACGCACGGAAGAAAGGGCAGACAGGCTCTAAACTTAAAGTTGCAAAGTGATTTAATTACCTAACCGAGCTGGAGGATAAATGAGAGGTAACAATAAACTTTTCATACACTATTTTGTTCACTCACCCCCCTCCCTCTTACGGACCCATTTTTATTCACCCCCTCCCTCCTTCCTACCAACAGTTTGGGTAGGGGGGCAGGGTGTGGGGTATTTTCTCAGTCCACAGAGCAGGTCCATAAATCTATCCATCACCACAATTCTTCCACTACAAATACTCTTTATCTCTAATTATCTCTCTCTCTCTCTCTAGGCAGTTTCACTGCTCTCACCCCCACCCTCTGAAGAAGCAATCTCTGCGCTCACCCCCCTTCCCCCTTTCCAAACCAACAACATGGGCAGGGGACAGGGTAAGGGGTTTGTTCTCTGGTCAGTCCATCAGGGAGAGGGGTTTTTCTACTTAGCCAGGGGTCCCTCCCACCAGAGACAGTCCTCTGGGAACTGCTTTGGCATGGGTCCAATCTCACGAGCAACATCCCACCCGAATTCTGCTGCAACATGAGTCTCTTTGTCTATAAGGTGCAGACTCTCCCAAGCCGAGGCCAGGCTGCTTCCATCACAGAAACAAGGAAAAGGCCTTTCTCTCCTTTGCAAGCCCTTTGTAGTTTTAACTCTTTAGATGAGACTCCAACTGGATCACAGCTTTCTCCAGGCATCCACCTGCTCCTCTGGCATGGGCTGTGGGTGAATTTCTGCATCCTTATGGACTCCATGAGCTGCAGGGGCACCATCTGCTTCCCCCATGGCCTTCACCACGGCTAGCAGAGGATTTTCAGCTCCGGCGCCTGGAGCACCTCCTCCTCCACCTTCTCCACTGACCTTGGTGTCTCCATGTTGTTTTCCCTTCACATATTTTTACCTCCACCTCTTCTTCCTCCAACTACAAAGAAGTGCATGCCTACCTTGTTTTGAATTTTTCTTAACTATGTTTTCACAGAGGCGTAACCAGCACCTCCAATTGGCCCAAACTTGGCTGGCAGCATGTCCATCACCTTCAGAGCCATCAGAGATTGGCTCTGCTGGACTTGATGTAAAAACTTCCAGAACTTGCACTCAGGACACACAGGAGCCATCTGTGTGCCACTCCCCACCCCTCAGACATCTCCCCAGGCCTACCACAACAGCTTCTGGGGGGTCCAAATTTCTCCTAGATGTTAAAAATACCTTGCTGCTGTTTTGGGCCAGTCAAAACCACCACAAAGTCATAGGAACAATCCACCTTAAACTAAAGATTCTGTCTGGCTCTGTGTAATTTATTTTGAAGGCAAACTTCAGCAAAGGAAAAGGTTTGGACTTTACCCACAACCACTGTTGTGCAAAAGAGATCAAGTCACCTGCCGCCACAGACTTTTCTTTGAATTGTTTTCCACTTCTGCATAGTGTGCTGATTATATTGCTGTTCCTAGATATCAGTGGCATTTAATAGACAGCATGTATTCTGGAAAATACATGTCATATTTACATACAATCTTGTTAACATAAACAGGATTTACTACCTGCATATGACTTTGATTCTACCGTTTGTGTGATCAAATAACATTGCTTCAGCTTGTTTCCTGGTCCCTGAATTTCACGTATTCCCATGCTGAGTAAAGAGAAAACATGTAAGATTCCTATTTAAGTCATGGAATAAAATTGGGAATCCAAAAATTGGCAGCATTAAAGAGAAGTCCGGGTTAGCAAAGTAATTTAAAAAAATATGCCCTGTGAAAAGACATGACCCAGTAAATCGAAGGAATAAAACACCTGTTGAGAAAAAACATTATCATCTCAAAGAAATGCTGAAACACTGGTATTAACCCAGATAAATGAGGTTAAGAAGCATATTCTACTCATTCAAGTCTTTAAATGAAAATAAATGCCAACCTAAAGCTCATTTTCAGCATTCTGTGATGCCTAAGAAACGCTGTCACTCACTCATTACACTCCCTCACACGGATGTAATTTCCACCCCCACCTATCGTCATCACAGCTGGTTTGGTATGCAATTTCACCAACAAAAATCATGTAGGCAAAAAATCACAACATCTTTTGATAAATGCTTTTGTATGCAATTTTGTGTAATTACATGCACTATTAAGTACACCTTGAAATACAAACCACCATGGAATAACTGGAAGGAAAAACTTAATCAAAAACCTTGATCAAGCTATAGCTTATTATTAGTACACTGGGTTTAAATAATTTCTCCAAATGGCAAAAAACAAGACATAACACAAAACTTCACATCCCAAAGGATCACAGATAATAGCTGAAAAGACCCCAAACAGATGATCTTTCTGCCTGTCCCAAGGCAAGATCTGTAGTTTTAACACTTCAACCTATGTTTCTGAAACCAAAATTAAATACCTCAAATTAGTGGAATTTTATCATCTACCTAACTCATATATTCCAGTGCTCCACTGTTGTAAAGCTTTCTCTAATGTTGAATCTGAAGCCAATCTATTAAAGTGTGCCACCTTCCTCAGTACTGAAAAGTTTTTCATTCTAACTCAACTTCTGATGCATTCTAAATCTTTACAAAGAGTAAATACACTCTTCTTAGAAATACATAACCCCAGCAGACCAAAAACATCGAGATGAGTTCTTAGATCAGCTTAACTCATTGAAAACAGATACTGGAAGATGCTCATGGCACTGCACACCACACATCTGGCCTCATGGAAAATACAGGTTTGCACCGAAGTTTAAATATGTATGTTCAAAACCATACACAGTTTGAATACAGTGGGGAGACTTTCCTGACCTGGCACCTGAACACTATTCTTCTTCTGATCACAGAATATTAATAAATAAAACTTTCCAGATGACCTCTTTCTTCAAGGCTAAGGGATAAAGAAAGGCCAGAAAACTTTCCAGCCCACCTTGCACCAGCGCCCACTGACACCAAGGCCAGGAGGACTCACGCCACCTTGTCTGCTACATGCAAAACAAACTTTTCTCCCCCAAAAAAGCCAAAACAAAACCAGCCAAGACACTTTCACAAGGCCTGAAACACGCAAACCACCGGCGGGTCGCCCTTTGCCAGCCCACCTCCCCTCCTGCCGCGGGCACCGCACCGCCTTCTGCGCCGCTCAGCGCTGGGGCTGCTGCCACGGTCTCTCCACAGCGAGCCCCGTTCAGCCACACACTGCCGGGGGACCAGCGGGCTCGGGGATCATCAGCATCCCTGTACTCACCTTCAGACACCTCGAACTCGGCTGCTCCATTGAGCTGGTACAGGCACCAGTCAGCCGCGCTCTCGCCTGGGGGGCTGCCGGCTGGGCAGGAGGAAAGGCACAGTCAGTCGGGCATGTTGTGCCAGCGGGGGCACAGGGCTGAGCAAGGGACAAGGGAAAGCGGCGGCGTGGGGCAGAAACAGAGACTGGGGAGGAGAGATGCAGCGGGCTGAGAAGGGAGCGGAGGGATGAGAAGGGAGAGCGAGTGCCAGGGGAAGGAGCGCGTTTGCAGATACCCTGTTTGTGGGACATGGGTGTTGCCCTCCGCAAGGCGCCCACCGCTCCGAACTGTTATTGCTTCGCTCCCAGCGCCCGTAGCTCGGGGCGCCTCCTGCTTCTCCCAGCGGAGCGGGCGCAGGGAGCCGCCGCTGCCTCGGGGCGCTCGGGGAGCCGGGGGAGGGAGAAAGGACGGGAAGGAGGGAAGGCTCCGCCCGGAGCTCCCGGCGGAGGCGGCGCAGCCTCGCCAGGACCCGCCGCTCCCAACAGGTGCTGGAGCGGCTCCGGAGCCGGCCCGAGCTCAGCCCGGCCACGGCGGCCGTGGCGGAATGCGACGCCCCAGCCTGGCCTTGCCCCGGCAGGAGAGCTCCCTGCTCCCGTCCCGTGTCCGTGGGAGCTCCCGGTCCGGTGCCGCCTGTGCCTGCGGTGCGGGCAGCCTGGAGAGCACTGGTGCGCATCCCGCTGCCCCCGAAAGCCTGGGCGCGCATCCCTGCGGGGACACCGCACACCGGGCACCCGGAGCCAGCGGCACCCATGCCAGCCGCACCCATGCCAGCGGCCCTAGTGCCGCCCCCGCCTCGCCACGGCTGCGTTCGCCCCACGGCATTCGCCCCGGTTCTTTTACCATCCCTAGGCCATTTGGGCTATCTTACTGATAAAGGCTATAAATGCCACGTAAACTGTCGGGGTATGTACACAATGCAAGGCTGGGCAGTGGTTTTCATCTGCTCCACGAGTGCCTGTGGATCCACAAGCTGTCTTTACAGCACCCTTGAGAGGATAGCAAGAAAGCAAACCTGTTACCAAGTAAGTCTAAAGTGCTCTGTGCAGTGACCTTTGCCTTCAGTGGGGAAATGGTTAGGGGAATGGCAAATTTTAAAACACTGAAACCATCAGCTAGAACAAAGATATGTTAATAAACGCCTTTATTCTTAGAGTCTTCCACCCCAAAAACATGACAGGAGGGAAATGTAAAGGTACATTAATTGTTCTGTTCACCAGGTTACATTCTTGATAGTTAATTTAAGACAATTGTGACTGCTTGGCTTGTAGTTGGCAGCATCCTGCCCACGTCTTCTGTCTTATCAAGGTAACAGTGTCAGAGGCCCACGTACAGCAGTTTGTGTCAGAGAGCATCCACACTTTGCGTAGGCAAATGAGAAAAGCTTAAGAAAGAACAGAGGAAGACTATAATCAAGTCATACTATGAGATTAGGAGCCAAGAAGAGGATAAAGTTATCAATGTAGGCAGCTGTCACAGTATTATTACCCTGGCTCCTCCATCTATCTTTTTGCTATTTGTGAAATGGTAGGCAAATGGCAGGGAAGAATTGGTTTTGGCATGAATTCCCCCTGACATGTCTACATTCATCCCTTCTTGCGGCAAGTAGAGACCCTCCTGATACCTTTAGGTGTGAAAACTGTGGGCCGTTTGATACACTTTTTCCCAGTAAAAGTATTCTGTTTAAATATTTACATTCTTCTCCACTGCATCCAAGACAATGGCACACTGTGGTCTTTATGAAAGAATAAGGGTAGTAACAGTTTCTGAAGGAAATTGGTTTGAAATGGGAGTAACATGCAGCAAACGTTCCCAGCTACTTTTAGAAACAAAGCAAAATACCAATACTTAAGCTTTCCTGGGATCTTCACCTAAATTACAAATATGATAATGCCTTCTGAGGTAAAAGAACACCAGTTTGTTTAGACAGTGTGTATATATATCCCCAAGGCATATGTTTGCTGGATGTGCAATAGCATTCTTGGAACTGAAAAGGTTTATGCTAATGACTTGATGGGAAAAAAAAAACTATGGTAGAGCTGTATTAAAGTAAAACTTCATCCAGCTGCTTATAGTGATACCAACTCCTCATAAAAATTATCTGTACACCTTTATTGCTCTTCATGACAAAGTATTATCACAAATAAAACTAATCTTAGCATTCCAGTGTTAGCCTCTTCTTTTTTCAGAAAACTCTAAACCATGAGAATTAGCAAACAAAGGCACTGTTCTGGGAGAGTCTATTTATATTAGATTCAACTTTTATAGACTGTGGCCATTTTATTGTGTTCAACTCATTATAACTGACTTACATATAGTATTTTTCATTCTGGACTTCATTTACAAACTTTATATGTTAAAAAAATCACTGAGTTCAGTATGTAAATCAGCATTTTTTTTTTCTAAAATGAGGAGATCAGTACAAATTGTGCTTGCATTGTGTCATCCATTTCTACAGGTGTCTTGAATACTGAGATGAGTTAATTTGCACCCAAGAGCCAGCTAGTCCAGAATGAATTAATCTTTTACTTTTATCAAAATCTGCAGATGGACACTACTAAGCTATTTGTGATCGTTTCCTTCAATCACAGAGGGAGGACTGGTTTAACTAGGTTTGGGATCTAGTAATGCCAAATTCACACCAAACTTGAAGGTGAGGACAGTTACCCTCCTTCATCTGATGTTCTTTACTTTTGCACTGTTGGAAATGAGCAAGGACTTTGATATGATATGTTTTGTCATTTCAGGATTGTAATGTTATTAAAAGCATGTAATTTGCTCAAAGAAGAACTTAAGGAAGGTAGTTGATTTATTTAGAGTGCATGTATTTTAAAGAATTAAAGTTTAAGAAAATAGTTTAATCTGTTTTGCCTTTCAATATCACAATAGTTTAATGGGCAGAAACTGGTGTAACTGTAGACAAAAACTTCTGAGGGGACTGGGCTACACTTATACTATAACATTTTTTAGTTTGGTGTTGGTTTTTTTCCATTTTCACTAAGACTTAATGCAGACAGAAGTGTTTACCTTTTCAGTTCTCAGCACAGGGTTCACCTGTTCCTAGCAGCGATAAAAGAAGTGATAAAACCAATTCAAATGGGATCAGAAGGTCAACAACTTCAAATTTAATCCCTCTTCAATTTCAAAACTTCGAAGATGCAGACAAAAATCCGCAATGAACTAGCACACCATGAAATAAAGTACTCACGCTCAATTCAATAGAATTTCCTAAAAAAAAAAAAAAAGGAAAATAAGAAAGAAGAGAAGAGAAGAAGAGAAGAGAAGAGAAGAGAAGAGAAGAGAAGAGAAGAGAAGAGAAGAGAAGAGGAGAAAGAAAAAAGGGAAGAAAAAGTATTTTTAGGTGTCCAAGATGCAGAACTCAGCCTCTCCCTGAGCTGTCCAGCGTTAGCAGAAAACCATCTCCGGAATTACCAGCGAGAGCCACTCAGGCTCTGCGGTTCCTGTCCCTCACCCTTTGCTATGGGGATCTCACGGACCCACAGCGCAGCTCGGGGCTAAGGCGGAGTCACCCCTGAGGCCTCCAAACCCGCCCGTTCGGGAGGAAACTCCGGCACTTGTTTAATTTATTTATTTATGTAGCTCCCTGGCGGGAGGCGGCGCCGCGGGACGCGGAAGTGCGGCGGAGCGCCGCCGCCATGGCTGCCCCGCGCATCCTGCCGCTGCTCCTGCCGCTGCTCCTCCTCGTCCCTCGTGCCGGCGGCGACCTGCGCGCCTTCGTGGTGGCCCACAGCCACATGGACGTCGGCTGGGTGTACACGGTGCAGGTCGGCCGGCGCTGAGCGGCTCGGGGCGGGCGGGTTTGCCGCGGCGGGGGCTGAGCCGCGCTGGGGCTGGCAGAGCAGCGCGGAGCCGCGGAGCGGGCAGGGCTCTGCGGCTCTGCGGCTCTGCGGCTCTGCGGCTCTGCCGCTCCTGCCCTGCTCCCCGCCGAGAAACGCGCAGATCCTCGGCTCCTGCAGCCCCTGCCCCGAGCCTGGCCTGCTGTGTCCTCCATCCCCTGCTGTTTCGGGATCCCCGTTTGCAGGAGGCATGGTTAGCCCGGGAGCTGTGCCCTTGAGCTGTGGGTCGCTGTGTGCTGCAGGGTGCTCCTGATGGGTTTCTATTATTTTCATTTTAAGGAAAGTCTTAGTGCTGTTTGATGGGGCTTTGATTATGTGGCAGATTTTCATGGTCTTTATGCTCATCTTGTTGCTGAGCCAAAGCCCCGGGAAAACTTTCTGCCATTTCTTGAGAGGAGAAGCAGCATCCCAGCTCCTCAATGTGAGCTTGGAGCCTAGTGCCTCCCAGGTATACTGGCAAACTAATTTTTGCTAAATACATGAGATGCAGACCAAAATAAATCAGGTGGGGCATTGATACTTTTTATATTTAATAGTCAAAATCCCAAATCCTGAATTCTTCCCCATTAGTATGATTTTTCTTTCATTTATGTGTGAAAGATGCTGTGGATACTTCACTGGAGTGAAATGGCATTAGGCCATAATAAAAAAGAGCTAATGGCTCACCCAGGTATCTGCTGTGCATGTTGTTTGTCTCCCATTTTTAGGAAAGATTAATGAATCTCTCCTTTAATACTTAAAACTCATAGTTGGAAATTGCATAAGAGAACACAAAACTTAAAACCTTAAAATCCGTAGTTAAAATTTCACGTTGTATTAAGTATCTAATAATCTTGATTTTTTTAAAACCCCTATGAACTAATGGAAAAATAATTAAGGAAGAAATTATTTAGAGAAGTGCAACAATATTTTAAGCTATTCCTCCCACACTCAAATGTTTTCCTTTTTCTAATGGCGTGAGCATTTTTACAAAGATGGCTGGATTTCTGTTGTGGAAAGCAAGGGGTTAGGAAAAGTTAATTTCTGGTTTGGATTACCTCATCTCCTGTCAAAATGGTAATTTTCTGTGTAGAAAATTTGCCTTAATTGAAGCTATGGATTCATGTTTTACATATCATGACCATTAGTTTTTCAGTGGGGAGAGATCTATGTGTCAACCACTTTAAGATGTACATTTTTGGTGTGTGTTCTTAAGTACCAATACTTTAGGTAGGTAGGTGTTATGCTTAGGGTAAAATAGCTATCCTATAACATGCAGATAGCTGTGTTACAAGAAAAGACAAACATTTCAGGAAATTCTAGGATGTTGGCTGTTGTCTCTAGACCTTCTGTATCACTTTAAAATTAAGTAAAAAGTGGAAGACTGGGTGTGGTCAACAGGAGTTGTTCTGGTTGAGGTATTTGTACAAGTCTCTTTGTGTGCACAACTTCAAAATTAACACGGTGTTGTTAATTTGATACCGTATCACTGGGTGTAACAGTGTGGTAGGTTATTTAATGGATACAGATGTATTTGCATTCCAGTAAAAGTCCATAGGCCTCATTCTGGAAAAGAGGTGCTTTTAGGAGCAAGATAGGGTAGATGCACAAAATCTCACACTTTGACTAATGCTTCTGTGTCAACAGCTGAACTCATTCTAAGATTCCTTTACCAGCTTGGTTTTACTCTATCCTAAAACATCAAGCAAAACAGAGTTATTTTCCATAATAGTATAATTTACAGTATTGTATCACTGCATTGTACTGGTAATGCACAGCATAGAGTCATACTCGCTCTGAAAAAGCAGTTCTGGTAATTCAGGCCATCAAAAGAAGAGCTGGAATGGGAGAATAAAGTGTGCACGTGGGGTTTTTAACGATGTTGGTTCAGTCTTGTCATTCGTGGCATCAGTGATTTAAGGTGAGCAATGAGGAACCAGGTAAGCAGTTCCCTGTATGTCAGAAAGAAAGCCTTTATTGATGCTGGTCTTGGGAGAAGCTACACCTTGATCTAGTCAGGTCCCCAGTCAGGAGGATGTATTCTGAAGAGCCAAAGGCTGTATGTAGTCACAGTTTGGTCTTTCTGAGAGTACAAAGGAAGTGTGCAGCAAATGTGAGGTTTTTGAGCTCTCTCCTCTCAAGCCCTATGAGTGTTTAAAACAGCCCTTTTAATAAAGGCAAAACAGAGCTTATTTACTTGTTTTTTTCCTTTCAGGAAAGCATGCACGCTTACGCAGCAAATGTCTACACAACTGTTGTAGAAGAGCTAATGAAAGGAAAACAGCGCAAATTTATTGCAGTGGAGCAGGAATTCTTTCGACTCTGGTGGGATATGGTAGCCACAGATACACAGAAGCAGCAGGTAAATTACACTAGATCCATGCTTCCTGCTAACAAAGAATTCACCGTCTTTTCAGGGGACAAACAGGGGCAAAGTGCTTCACCATTTGCTTTTTACCCAGCTCTTGTGTAAGCTGTCTCTGAATCTAGTGCTTAAAGGACCTTAACTCTAAAGGTAGTTGCAAGAGGTTAAACCCCAGCTATAGATTAGAGCAGTAGGAGGCAGTAACCTTTGCACTGAAGATTTTGTGCACTTTGCAGTTCTTATTTCATTGGTGACTTACTTATCTGGGGGCATGCTACTTCAAGATGTGGGTGAATCTGAAACAGGCTGCATCAATATCTGTTAAAACACCTGACACCTAACACTGCTCACAGAAGGAACTTTTTGTTCTTTCCAGTTAAGTACTGCTCAAAAACATGCCATTGCAAACAAGGACAGTACAGCAAAGCAGTGACTGTAGATTCAATGATTTTTTTCTAGTAAAGTCATCCTGAAGTTTTATTTCTCACTTCTTCTTCCCTCTGGCATGAAACAAACATGCTGAATCAAAGACTGGACTCATGGGTAGGAGCTGGTTGTGTATTGCATGGCAGTGCAGGTGTTTGTTTTGGATCCTAAAACCAAAGGCTGTACAGGTGCAGCTTCCCATGGGTACTTATTCAGAGCTCCCTGGTCTGTTTTGTTACCAGGGTCCAACCAACAGCAGCATATCACTTGCAGTTGTTTACATTTCACTGTGTTTAAAGTTGTAGGTGTTTGAAGCATCATGTAAAAATAACACCTCTTGTCTGTTTTTGGTTTTTTTTAACATAGTCCTTCGCTGAATTCTGGATCTTTTTTTAATGTTCAGTGTTCAAATAACAGCCTGTGCACAGCTGATCTTTGCAGGAGAGATTTTTGCTGGGTTTAGGCAGTTTGCTGTTTTTGTGTGGGGACTCTGCCCATACTTGCCTGTTGTTGGACAATTTTCTTGTAGATTTTTTAAATTGGAAAGCTGTAAGTGGGGAAGAAAATAGCATAGGAACTGCTTTGTAGAAGGACAGAAAACTCCTGTAACTTTCAAAGGTGAGTTGATCTTATTTCAAGTATGTTATGCTGCTATAATCCGAATATAAAGTCGAGGCCCACGTTCCTAATAAATATTCCTGCTATTATGTGGAATCCAGAAAAATAATGTGTGTCACATTTGACCTTGGTAGTGGAAAAATTATTACCTATGATTCAGGCTTTGATTTCCTAGCCTAATTATTTGTAATTGTTGTTTTTATAGTCAGTTCTCTAGTTACTTTATAGTTTCTTCTCTTAAAATTAAAATGGTTAAAACTAAATTCCTCTGAAACCTGTGTGTTTAACATTGAATCTCTAATTTGCAGATAAATGATATGTTTTTAACATTAGCAAGTTGCAAATATTGGTCTCTGAAATTAGGTCACTCTGGTTACTGCCCTGCTTTTTCCACTTGAACTCTAGCATTAATGATTTTCTGTAGTACAGGCACTTTGGTTTTAATTTTCCTTTTTTTTTTTTTTTTTCTTCATTAAGTGGTTTACTTGGAGTACAGGATTTAATTTTAGTTTGTTTTGAAATGTCTGCTTTATATTGGAGCTATAGCATTAAAAACTAGTAAAAGGTATGGCCTGGGTAGAGAAGCTGGTTTTCCAATTCAGACAAGAGAATATGTAAGAGTGAAATGTACTGCAGCAGTATTCAGCCAGATAGGAACCTTGTAGTTCTTAGTAAATGCTGTTTTACACAGAACTTTCTTGTGTGAACCATTCCTACCTCCTTACCCTGGGTTGAGGTCTGGGTGCTTTAACCAGGGCAAAAGTAAGATATGTAGCCACTTCTGTCTGGTTTGTAGGCATGACTTGATGTGAAGACTGTAATAAGGTCCCAAGGAACACAGATATGTTCCAACAGCATAGCAGCCTGCTACTTATAGTGCCACTGCATCTGTTTTCTCCATTCCTCCTTCCTTTTGCCCCCTTCTGATCAGAAAAAGTGCTTGTCCTTACATATACTGTTTTCTTCCCTTTTTTTTTTTGGGAGGAGGGAGATTGGATATTATTTAAATTAGTTGAATTATTTTTCTTGTGTTTCCAGCCTCTCAGTAGTTCCACAAAACTTAGATTAAAAAAAAAACATTTCTGTGGCCCCAGGTTTGGATCAGAGGTATATTTTGGACATCCATCCAAATGGGGAACAATAATCACAGATTATTTTCATGTAGGTCAGGGCCAGTTCTGTGCTGACACCAGATATCAGTTATCTGGTCTCCCAGCATGCTAATCAGTCACCACAGTCGGCTGGAACTAATTTAGGAATGCTGAGCCCTGAAGCGTTTTCACAACATTGTGAAGGAGAGAAATGGTTATAATCAAAATTGACAATCTGGCATCCTATCTGAGTAGACAGTGAAGGTTCCTGGGAAAATAAACATAATAGCTCTGAAAATGGCATCCTACATGACAGATTAAAAAAAAAAAAGTTGAGGATTAAAGTACATATTTGCATAAATTTATGTATTTACATATTGGAAGTTTGAGATATCTCTGAATTTCTAGTGAAGTAACTAAAATAAAACCAGAAGACTCCTAACACTTTTAGAAAGGGACATAGACTGTTCCTTCCTCCCTCCAAACACCACCCACACTTATCCAGCATTTCTGAAAGTTGTACTTGTCAGCATACCTGTTGTTTCTAGTAGCTGAAATTAAGCTCCCCCTCCAAAAAAATCTCCAACGCTCCCTGAAAAAAGCCACCACCAAAAGTTGAGCAGGTTGTTATATAGTGACAATTTTTAAAGCAGGAAAAACACCAGAAATTAAGGTTAGCAGAGGGTTATTCAGGCAGGCAAACCTGAGAAATAACTATTTCTTAATAAAGCCTTCTGTCAGTCACAAGTTGAGCAACTTGTCTGTGCCCCAAAGGCAAGATAGCTGCCTAGGGAGTAGAGGAGAGATGTTTGTGAGCACGGTGTGATGACACACTCTGTCTCTCTCCTGGATCCCACAGATCTAGGTTTCCAGCTAAAGGAAGCCCTGGCAGCCTGAATATTACTGCTTGCCTGGGGCTCCATTGCTGCTTGCAAGGAGTTGCATATTGCTGCCTCATCCAGACAGCAAGTGCCTTCCCTGAGCCAAGCAGGGTGCAGCAGGAGGAAGATTTTGGGAGAAGCTTTAGTATCCTCTCTTTTAATCCTCCAGCTCTAGCTGCCCTCAGGCAGGATTACAGGCTGCTGCCAGTGCAGTGTCTGGTGTTCAGACAGTATAAAAAGGTACAGTAACAGCACTGCTGAGGAACTCCAAAAATCAGTGTCTACCTGGCAGTGCATCCTTTGTTCCTGTTACCTGGTTGCAGTGTAAGCTGGATAAATCAGTGCACCATGCAGCACATTGGAATGCCTTTTTTCCTCCTTGTTCTCCTTTAGATAGGACTCAGTACAGGCAGCCTTTTATCCCATTTTTTGTCCTGGATGCCTTCTTGACAAATGTTGTGTCTAGGTAATGTGCTTTGATATCGAATGAATTTGCAGCCTTTTTGGGTAAGACTGAAATGATGCTCATGTTCTGTGTGTTAATTTCAATACTGTAGGTCCATCAGTTGCTTCAGGAGGGACGACTGGAATTTGTCATTGGAGGGCAAGTGATGCATGATGAAGCTGTGACACTAATTGATGATCAAATTTTACAGTTGACGGGTATGCATATTTGCATTTAACTTTTATTTTTCATTGTTATGACCTTGGCAGTTCTGTTTGGTTTTCATTTTTCCACTCCAAAATTGCTATTGTTTTCTGACTTCTTAAGAACTGATTAAAGCATTTCTTATGTTTTTACTTGCTGGTGTGTTATTAATATAAAATTCTTTGCCTGAAAAAAAAAAAAAAAAAAAGAAAAAGAAAACCCATGACAGTTCTGCAGCAAGCACAAAGGTTACCAAAAGCTGGTTTGTCAGGTATGAACTTGTTTGGAGCAGAAGTCTTTTGTGTGTGTGGGTGCTTGAGGGCTTAAGTTCCTGGGAAGATAGTTATGGTGAAATTGAGGGTATGAAACACTCTTCAAGAAAATACCTGGTAGCAATTCAGAGAACAGGGAAGTTGTATTGTTTAGGCAAAATCTTCTGCAGAATGGGGGCCATGGAGTGTCACTGAGGTCAACTAAAATTAGTTGAGAGACTTCCTTGATGAAGAAAACTCCATTTGTAATCATTGCCATCATCTTCTGTTAGAAACAGGTGCATCTTTCCAAGAGATGCACTATTTGCCATTTTAATCTTCTAGCTTCTGCATCGAGCTGTTTGTGTGTTACACCTGTCCAGCTGATGGTTTAAAGAGTCTGTTGGTACCTGGGTTTGTCTGGTGGATGCAAACAGAAACAGGATAACTGGAGATGTCTGTGATATGCCACGAGGGAGTAGCAGGGAGGGGATGAATTAGCAGCAGCTGCCATGGCTGAGAGAAACTCTGCCTGCTCCAGGGCTGTGCTCTGGGCAGCTTTCTGCATGGGAGAGGAAAGGGACAGAAAATGCTTCCATTGTTTTCTGAATGTGACTGCACAGCACCACTGGCCTTGTTCCTTGCTTGTCATTGTTTGTCAGAGGCACAGGATTAGCAGCTGCTCCTGTACCTCGAGGTCGCTGTTGGACTGCTAGCAGAGCGAAGAGTCGAGACCTCTCTTGTGCATCAAAAGATCTGATTTTATTGTTTAGTAACAATTTAAATAGACATCAGTGGGCCCTATCCAAAAGGCCGTTTCAATAACATAAAAACTTTATTTATGAAAACTTAGAAAGAAGAAGAGAAAGTTCTCATGGGAAAGAATCTGTGTTGCCATACCTCAGTACTCTCTGGCCAAGAGGAGGAAGGGGATGAATTTTTTTTTGCTCTTACCTGACTCCTTTAAGGATTTAAAGATTGCTGTATGGGCTCAGAGCACTGAACCTAGGACTTCTCCAAATAAAATGCTAATAATGATTGAAGGGTACTTTCGTTAAACACAAACACAGCTTTTCTGTTCATTGGAGTTAGCTGAAAAATACATTATTTTTGGTTTAACGTTTCATTCTGTGTAAATGTAATATTTATTATGAAAAAGAAATTTCAAGTTTGTTTATTTATTAATCAGGGAAAAAAGTGTTAAAGTATTTTAAAATTGTCATGTTTTTCCTGAAAGCACTCAGCTCAGTTTGAGTACTTACAAAGAAAAAAGTATCCTTGCAGAGCATGAGGTCAAGTGGAGAAGACAGAGCCAGTGCAGACATTTGGGGTCCACATTTCATGTCTTCTACTGTCTGTCCAGGCTTTCAGTGTTTTGGAGGAGCCTAGAAAACCCTGCTTCAAATGTGCCTCCATCAGAATACTTAAACACATTAGACATTAACCATAGAAAAGATGAAATGGAAAGAGGCTTTGCCACCTCACTTATTCAAATGTGATATTAAAATTTGAAATGGAGTTATTCCAAACTAGGGAAGGTATGATTGTATTTTCAAATAGCTCTGAGTGTAATTCTGTAACTATGAAATAATGGTTTGCAATTTTCTTTTTTTTTTTTTAACAATGAGTATCCTAGAGTGATTTACCTGAGTTCCAGATAAAATCTGCTGCTTTTCTCATGGTTTTACTTTGATTTAAATTATTTTTCTGGGTTTATTCTATCTTCTGGGCTTTCTAGTTTGGGGGTTTCTTTTCTCAAAACTCTTTCCTATGTATTGGTAACATTAGTAACTAAATTAGTAACATTAGTTGTAAATAATATCTGGTATAAAGACTGCTATTAACCTTTGGCTTTTTTCTTTTCATATGACTGATAATCGTATTCATGCTAATTTTGTTTAGTGGATGGCTTGCTTCCCTGTCCCTTTGTCATTACTGAAATTTTCTGAGAATGAGTTTTATGATTTAAGCAAACTTAAGCTAAACCCCAGGTTATTGTTTTCAAGCAGTCTCCAACCTGTGTCTGTGTACTTTTTCCCAGACCTGTCTAATCACAAGTCCTTTTTGTTTTTCATCTTCTATAATGATAATAAGTTATACTTGGCATAGCAAGATAAACATTGTCAGTATGAAACTGTTTGCTATGAATGATTAAATTCCTGAAACTTTGAATGCTTTGGAAAACAGCAAGAAGAAGCTATCCTTCAAGTGCTTATCTGTAAAACTATATGCCTATTCAACTTGTGAAATTAACTTTTAGAAGTATTCCTAACCTAAATAAATTTTGCTTTGCAGAGGGTCATGGATTTTTGTATGAAACCTTTGGATTCAGGCCTCAGTTTTCTTGGCATGTTGATCCTTTTGGAGCTTCTGCTACAACACCAACTCTTTTTGCTCTGGCTGGTTTCAATGCTCATCTTATTTCTCGTATTGACTATGATCTGAAGGCTGACATGCAGAAAAACAAGGTAAAAGTACCTTTAGGAATGAAACCATTGCTGGCCTCTACTTACAGTAATCTAAACCATGACATTCAGATGAGAATCTCTCTCATCTGTGCAAGAAAATGTAGGTATTTCTTCTCTAAAAGTGACATGCTGATTGCATGTGGTGATGGTGAAACATATTAAATCTGTGTTTTATGGTCAGTTAATGTTTTCATGACTTCTAGTCAACTATAAGATGTAATCTAGCCTCAAGAAGACACAAGTATGGGCAGGTGGGCAAGTTTAAATGGTCATTGAATTAGGGTTGTTTGAACTAGAGACATCTAGAAGGAGTTTCAGCTTTCCGTGAGAAAATCTGGGATCTGTTGGTTTTATGCAAACTGTTTTAAAGTGCAACATGTGTGTTTGGGCATGGTGTTTTTAGGCTTGGAACATTTATTTGTGCCTGTAAAATTAATAGTAGGTCAGTTAAAGTGGCAGCTAATCATGATTTTGCTGAATTCACTTTCTTTTTCGTGTTCTGCCTTCTCTTGCACTGTGTCCCATACACATTAAATGCTTTTCATATTACAGTGTTGGACCCTACTCACTTTACCCTTTACTCACTACATTATGTGAAAATAAGGGGTTTCACTACTGTGTTCTGGGAACTAGGCAGTTTTGATGAATCTTGGGTAAAACTCAAGTGTCTCTGAAGAAGACAACAGAATTCATGTTGAATTTAGTGAAGCCAGGGTCTACCACCTTGTGTTTGCAATGAATTGCAGTACTTCTTTCTGTTAAAATCTTTTATGAGCTTTTGGCAATCTTTGCCCAGCAAGTTTTTTTCTTTCTGGCCCTTAACAGTCCAAAGGCTTCCAAAACAGTAAAATTCTGCTTTAGTTGGTTTAACATTGATTCCCATTGACTACAGTGCAATCAGACTACATCTGGATCTTTTCTGTCTTACAAGTGTTCAACTTCCACTGAAACAATTGAGGTGTAATGGCTGTGATAAGCCTGGCTTATCTCTGATTTTAGCATGCTGGCAGTGTGCTGCCTCCTCTCCTTCTCCATCAGTTCTAATGGAAAGAGGCACTGATGTGGCCTCCTAAATATAGTGTGTGACCTTGCCTGGGGTACCATTGGCTGGTCTTCAGAAAAAGCACTTAAAAGTATTAAAAGTGGTGGAAGGGAAGATGGGAACTCTGCAGTCTTAAGCTGTTAATGATGTATTTCTGTGCATGTCATCAAGGGTAATGGTTTCTTACCTTTTTTGTTTTCCAGAAGCTGCAGTTTGTATGGCAGGGCTCTCCCTCCTTATCTGAAAGAGAGGAGATCTTCACCCATGTCATGGATCAGTACAGCTACTGTACTCCATCGCAATTACCTTTTTCAAACAGGTCCAGAGCTTTCCCAAATATACAGAAATGTTGTTTTTGTTATTGGCACTTAAGCATTTTCTTTGACTGTTTTCTTTCAACAGTATTCTGCTGCTTTCTCCTGGCCTGTGGAAGGTCAAGGAGATGTCTAGACTGTGTAGATCTGAGTAAGGATTATTAAACATCCCCAGCTTTCCACCATAATAAGTGAAGTTTGCTCAGTACCTAACAATTGAATTCTCTAAAGTGACACTTATTACTGACAGGCATTAAAAATACCTCTAAATATTGACAGACTTGAAAAATAATGTTTTCTTACACGAGAATGCTTGAAACATAAGGTATGTCTTTCATCTAGATATAATACAGTGACTGACTTACAATGTCAGTCCTTATTCGAAAAAAACAGAATAAAAACGTGAAACAAATTAATTGCTGTAAACAAAAAATGTCCAAAGTAGGACTGGGGTCTTTTTTTTCTGCCTGGAAGTAGATTTAAAAGCTCCAGGAAGCTCAGTAGGGACTTGGCTATTGCTAATTGATTTTCTATGGGAGATTTTCAGCATTATCTTGAGCTGAGATTGTGTATATTGTCTGTGTATGAACTGAAGCAACTAAAATTTTCCATTTATTTTGTGAAGAAATATGAGAACTTTCGAAAACTTTATTTTGATTACTGGCTTACCCAGTAAAGTACTCTTTGAAAATGAAGTCTATTTGGGCAAACATCCTCATTGTCACAAAGCTTTCTGGTTTGTTCTATTATTTCTATAATAAAAAATAGTTTGTTCTGTGCCAGCAAGCAGCAGGGACTTGAAAAGTTGCACAGTGTTGAAAGAAAACTGGAGAATCTTCCCCCTACCTCCACCCCCAAATAAATACTTATACCTAAATATTAGCAATGAATATAAACTTAATTTTTTTGCCTCTTATTCCCTGTGTGTGTACATCTTTTACCAGCACCTTTTGATGTGTTTTCCCCAGTTGGGTAAATCCTGTTTATAGCTTATTGTTTTCTGCTTCTGCTTAGGTCAGGATTTTTTTGGAATGGATTTGCAACTTTCCCCGATCCACCAAAAGATGGTGTTTATCCAAACATGAGTCTCCCTGTTACAGATGCTAATCTCCACCAGTATGCACAAACCATGGTGGCAAACATAAAGCAGAGAGCAGCCTGGTTCCGGACAGGTGATGTGCTGTGGCCGTGGGTAAGTGCCTGAGCAGTGTGCTTTGGAAGAGGCAGGGACAGTGCAGAGTGGAGGGTGATGGTATTTGCTGCAGTAGGTACTGCAGAAATGCTGGTACAAACCACGTGACAAAGGGTTTTTCTAGTAATTGTGATTTGCTAGTAATTGTCAGTCCAAATGACTGACTAGTAATGATACTTAAAATTTCCTCGTATAACCAGCCTGTTGTCTATCAAGTCTTCCACCCTACTCAGTATAGAATGAAATGTGACAAAACTGTAAAGATAACCTCCTGCAAACCTATATATTGCAGCATTGCTTCCTTTTTTTTACCTCTTGCTTTGTGTGTTTAAATGATCTTTTATAACTGCTTAGCCCAGCATAAGTCTGTGTTAATAAAAAGTATAATAGCATTATAGGAAAGCTTCCAACACATTAGATAGACAAGATCTTTCCTAACAGATGTGTAATCTTTTTGTTATGCAGTCTTTGTATTTTAGTTGGAACCATAAGCAAACATATCCCAGCTTGGTCATCCAAACACATTTTTGGCAATATGCTGTGTTAATTGCATCCTACATGTACACATAGAACTGGTGTGCTCTTGCTGTTTTCAGGTCCTTAGGAAAGAATAACTTTGCCTAAACTGAATGTACAGTCTGGTTTTTAATTTTTACGGATGCTGTAGGTCTCACAATGTTAAAGGATTATGTGTGTTCTTTAGGGGCTCTTTCACCACAATATCTGTTGTTGCAAAGAAAACAAACTTCCTGTGACTGATGCAGCTTTGAGTCACTAATTTGTTTTTCTCCTGTGTTTATGACACTGTTTCTTATGTTGAATTTATTATTTTTGTAGAGAGTGAGACATAGAATATAACACTCTGTATTTGTGCTAGAGTGAAAGTCATGCTGGAATGGGGAGAAGTTTTGAATAGTACAAATAAATCCCAAACATCTAGATCCAAACCCACAGTTCTGCAGTAGTGTAGGAAAATGTCAGTTTCTAACTTCTGGGTTTGTGATAATGCTTTGTAAAGAAGTAGAGAGAATACATGGTTCTAAAACCCTACACTTTTTCACAATTTTTCACAATTACACATGATCTGTGCAAGTAACCCTACCTGGTCTTGACAGTTTAGCAGCTAATATCAGTTATATGGGCAGTCAAAACCAGAAGAAATACCCCTTGAACATCGACTAGTGTTAAAAATTATCCTCCTTAATTATGTGACCCAAAGTCATTTGGCTATTCTCTTTCTGGAATTTCAGGGCTGTGACAAACAGTTCTTTAATGCATCTGTTCAGTACTCTAACATGGACCTGTTGTTGGATTACATTAACAAGCACTCTGATGAGTTTGGAGTGACTGTCCAGTATGCCACTGTCAGTGATTACTTCCAAGCAGTTTACAGCAGGAATCTTACATGGGAAATTCGGGACTCTCAAGATTTCCTTCCATATTCAACAGGTAATTAAGTTCACAGCTGCCTAATGTCTGCCTCAAATGTATATATGTAAAATCTTAATAAGAGAAAATGAGAAATAAAGAAGAAAAATCCCTTCTTAGAAGCTTGCTTTGCCCTGTGAGGTGTCATCAACAAACAAGTTGATTTCAATTTAGTTGTGTAAAAAAGATGAGTGTGTGAAATAGAACAATGTGAAATAGAACCATTTTTACTGTTTAAAAGAACTGGATTATGCATAGCTTAAACCAGAGGTGGAAGATGTGACATGGAGTGATCTGTGAATGTCTGGAGAAGCTACAGGTAACCAAGGGACCAAAACAGTCTGGAAGCTCTTGGGATAATTCTGTGTTACTGCAGTGGGATGGGAGTTCCCAAAGTGAAACACTCAATGTTGGGGATTTGATGTCCACACTCCAAGTAATTGCAGCAAATATATAATCTGGTCCTATAGACTTGAATGCCTATTAATGCTTGTTGCATCCATCAGGAATCCAGTTTGTGAGCTCCAAACCTCATATTTTATATAAAGCAAAGCATACTAGGAAAGGATGACCTGATCCAGAGAAAATACTAATGTAGATGAACCCCTAAAGTCTCCTGTAGGAGAAATTCTTCCCTTTTTCATTGAAGAAAACAGTTTGAAGTTCTGGAGGGAAAAAGAATTCTGTTATAACTCAAGACTCAAAAAGTAAAAATACCATCGGTATTTCTGAAATTTCATAATACAGTGTTACAAAAGTTCTCTGCAGCTCTTTGTTGCTTGCTCGTGTCTTGTGTGCTGCACTAACTTAGCTTTTCAAGCAGAGCTGAAAAGTACTAGAAAAATATGAAAAAAGTCATGCCATACCCAACATCCCTTTAATTCTTTTCCCCAATAAATTTACCCTTTTAGGCCTCAAATCAAAGCATGCAGAGAGAAGACACAGCCAACTTTTCGATTTTTAAACTCATTAGTTCATTTTGTTGCCTGATTTATTATTAAAATATCACTGGTTTCATTAAAACACCTGTGTAGTTGTAGCTACCACGATCACATTTTTTGGCTGTGTACCTATATTTCATACTGTTCTTAATGTGTCTGTTAACTTTTCAATGAATAAAAATAACCATTTCTTCCAGTGAATCATTGCATGGACTGATCCCTGACTCCCTCACCTCCCTCTAGGGATTGTGTCATACCTAACAACTTGCTGATAAAAGCATTGCCAGTTCTAACTGCTAATATCCTTTTACATCTGGGCTCTCTCCTTTATCTTTTGGCATAATTTACCTGCAGGAGTCAATTGCTATTAGCTTGCATAATAGCAGCACCTTCAGTGTTCCAGGTGGGTGCCCACACATCGATGTAGTTTCTTCCCCAAATGACTTTCTGTGCTTTGCAATTGCAGTATAGATTTGAGTGCACTTTCTCCCACATACTGTTTTGCTTCTTGATGATTAATCCTCTCTTATTCTTGCTATGCCCTTTTTTTATGAGTCACTTTCTGGGCTCAGTGTCACTTATGACATATGGAAAACCAAGTTTTAAGTCCCAGATAAGTATTTCCTTCTACTCTGCATTCATTGTGCTGTGCTGATACATATGTGTGGTTCTTCTGCTTGTAATGTTGAAAACTAAAATGGAATTAATTCTGTTGAAACTTCTACCACCTTTCAGGCCAAAGAGGGTTTCTCCTCAAGTTTCTTGAGCAAAAGATCATATTTTCTAATTGTTGTCTTTGATCTTGGGCTGGTAGCAGATTATTACAGTTTCATGTATGCTCTTTAGAAAACATTTTCTGCAACTTCTTTCTGGAAAACCTATTTATCAGTAGTGTATTTTAAAAGAAATCCCCCCTAAACAAACACACCCCCCACCCCTTAGGAGAGATTTGGAGGTTTTAAAAACAAGTATTTGTTTTACTAGTTCATTCTGTAGGATACTGAAACATTAACACAAATGGAATGTTGAAATACTTTCCAGTAGCCACTTGAGGGCATCTTTTGATGTAGTTTGAAGTACTGCAGTAGTTTGGAGTCATCACATCACTGTTTCTACTCCATTTTGAGGAAATTAAGATAAATCTCTTTGTCTAAAAGGTTGGAATGTAGAGTGTGTGTATCAAGCAGTTACCAAGGATTATAATCTATTTTATTGAGGTCTAATAATACTATATGCTTCAGTGAAACTTTGAAAATTCTTGTGTGCAGATCCACAAGGAGGAAATTTCTGTAAACACAGGTTATCTTAGTTGGTAGTGACTTTGTTTCAAACTTGCATGTTACTGGGCCTGTAGGAAAGGTGATAGTTTTCCAAAGTGCATGTTCTTGGCTGGGTTTCTTTGTAGGCTTTGTGACCATTCTGCTTGATAGCTGCTGTGTAAACCCCCAGTAGGATTCATGTAAGCAGCTGAACAGTAGTAGTCTAATAAGTAACAAGTGATAATGAAGTGGTATTTTGATGTTTGTTGGGTCTGTTCAACTCCAAACAGAGCCATTTCAGGCATGGACTGGGTTTTACACTTCTCGGAGCACATTAAAAGGAATTGCAAGGAGAGCGAGCTCACTGCTTCATGCTGGAGAATCCTTTTTCACACAGTATGTCCAGAAACACCCAGAAGGTTCTATTTGCAAATGCAAAGCCTTAAAGCAGCTTCAGAGTCTTAGATGGGCAGTTTCAGAGGTAAAGACTGAATTTTTTTTCTAATTTGAATGGAAATGTTTATTTTCCAAATGTAAAGTTTGCATAAGTATTTCAGCTGGAGTGTCTCAAAGTTGCTTTTATGTTTTTAGAAATAACTTTCTCCTTTTGCAAAGCATAAGTAAAAATAAAGCAATTTTGCAAAACCTGTTTTGAAACAGGACTTCAGTCCCTTATCCATGTGTTCAAGACATGGTTACTGGTAAATGTTTTCTTCAACCAGTGAAAGAATATGTGGTTTCAACCTTTGCATATAAAATTCCTTTTATTAATGTTAGTTTTGTTATTTATGAAAGTGTTCTTAAATGTAAATAAAAACCACAGAAAAATGGAACTAATTGAAAACTACTGATAATCTCTGCTTCTGCAAGTTAGAAGAGGAAGGTCATATTTGTTTTTTCAGAGTTCACCAGCTAAGTGATTAGCCTCATATCATTAACCATTTACAGTCCTTAGTGCTTTTGCAGGTAACAATTATTTTGTCTGCTAAGGTAATGACCAGATCTTAGTAGGAAGTGAAAAGCCTGTCTTGTTACAGTATTTTTGCTGCATTCTTGGTTTTAGTAAATGGTTTGGGTTTTTTCCTCTAAGGATGTAACTTTAGCATGTTAAAAGAAGAATATGTATAGAGGGAAATCTGTATTCATCTTGTCTTTCACCATTTCATGCAGTGTATAGGAGTCTGAAGTAGGCAAAATGTGAATCTGAATACAGCTGTAATCCCTTATTGGTTTAAGTTTTGTGTCTGAAGTTTAGTTGACTATTATGTTAATACAAATGCAAACCTGAAGTTGTGATTCTGTTGCACCTTCCAAATTACTTTTAAATACCAGGTCCAGCACCATGATGGTATAACAGGCACAGAGGCTCCCAAGGTGAAGGACATGTACATGAATAACTTGATGTATGGAATGTTAAATGTAAAGAAGCTAATGGCTTCCATAATCTTCGATATCAACAAAGCAAAGAAGAATGGAGAGGTCTATTCTTCTGTTTACACTAAAGACTCAGGAAAACCAGGTACTTTTTACTTTTCCAATTTTCAAGCTATCTTATGAAAGCTATCATGTTTTCCTCCAAACAATCAACATCCTATGTACACCTAAGTTCTGTGAACCATGGCTAGAAAATCCTGTTTGCTTTATGAGACCTGAGCTCTCAGGTATCAAGCATCAGAAACCAGGGTTTCTCAACTGATGTTAGACAGAACCCCACCTCAGTGCACATATCAGACCTGACTCCCAGATTCAGACCTCCCCTTGAAACAGGGGAGGAAGAGGTGCTGATCAGGGTAGTTACTAAACTAACTTTACCCTGCAACATAACATTGCATCATAAGAAGCAGAGTTGAGACATGTTCTTGCTATAATGTAATGCCAGCTTGTGTAAAAAATGTAAAAGGATTTTTAGGAAGTCTATTCTAAAGACTGTGCACTCCCTTTTATGTTTACTTTGGAAACTTTTTAGACTGTCACATGTAAGCAGTGCTGTGGGCTGTGCAACAGACCGATTTGGGTTTTTACAGGGCTGTTTTTAAATTAGGCTTCTCATTTGATCTTCTGTATAACTCTGATAAAGTTAATACTGTATGACAATGAGTTGTGGTAAGCAGCTTATTTTCACTAAATCCATTTACATTCAACTCAGGTGTCATTTTCTGAATACATGGACTTTTTTGATTGGGCAGAGAATAGAAGAATAAAGCAGAAGAGGTTTTTATGAAGCACTATAAAATGTTTTCATTTTTCCATCATGAAGTTTTACTGCAGGGTGTTATGTTAAAATTTTGTAAGATTGTTATACCTAGACAGATTCCTCAAATAATTTGAATATCACATTTTAAAAATGCATAATGTAGTGACTGGTAGTTTTATTTGTTTGCATGCACACAGGTGCTACAGATGTTGACCAGTATGTTGTTGTCTATAACCCACTGGCATGGAACATCACTACCTTTGTCACAGTTTCTGTCAGCAGTGAGGCAGTGAGTGTGTATGATGAACTGGGACGTTCTGTACCAGCACAGGTACTTCAACTTTGTTTCTTTCTGTTACTTTTCTCTCACTTGTCAGTTTTCATTGACTGGATTCTACCTCCTGTCAAAGTGAGATTTTCCTACTTTTTCTTCAAGGGTTGTTTTTACTTGCCTGTTCTTTCAACAGAGAGACTCTTTTTATTGTCCAAAAGGATTTGCTGCTCTTGTGGTGTGTTTGGTTTGTCCTTTGCATTCCTGCTGTGTGTGACCTGGTGCTTCTTACCTTGTTTTTCTTTCTCTAAAAAAATCACTGTTTGAAATAAATCCTTTTACCTTGAAGCCCTGCCTTTCAGCTGAGAGCCCTGCTTGTACAATTGACAGATTGCCTTGGGGAGGGAGAAGAAGAGAATTAAGAAATGTAGGTCTTAGAAACTGGTGTCAGTCAGCTGCCATTTGACAGCTCATATTGTCATAGCCTAGATCCAGGACACAGCCAGCTGTTCCCTGGGAGGGAGGGAGGAATGGAGGGAGGGAGGGAGGAAAGTGGCCTCAAGTGAAAGCTAGCACTAGCCTTTCCCAGGAGCATCTGCTGTGCAGAATGCATCATCATCAGTGGCTTGATAAACCTCCAGAAATGTGTCCTGCACATAAGGCCTGAAGAGCAATTCCAGGTGCTCCCCTTTGTCTCTGAGATGGCAGACAGCTCAGCAAATTCTGCCAGCTGACAGTTTCTGTGACCTGTGGTTTATGGCTGTGGCCATGTGTGAAGGCACAGTGTAGTCAGGTAGTGATGCCCAGCAGCTATCCCTTGCTCCTGGATATGTCCATGTGATGGTGTTAGACCATACTGCTTTTATCTGGAAACCATCATCTCTTTGGGTTGGCACGTGGTCATGCTTGCCTGTCAGTCACTTACCTCCCACAAGTCATTCTGCCTGAATTACTTCAGTCTTGTAAGATACACAGATGAGATTCACATTTATTCAAGGCATTTATTCAGGATTTAGGATGCCCTAAAGGCAAGTTTCCCTTCTTTTAAAAGGGCGAAACTCTCTGTACCAAGTTGATCTATACTGTCTTTTGCTAGAAGTTACTTTTATATGCATGTGGATAGTCACTTGAGGCTAAGTGAAATCTCTTTAGCACTTATGACAAGGTGGTTTGGGGTCTTTTTAATTCCAGTATGTGCAGTTCAAAAGTGCATTCATATTATATTACACACTCCTTCCTTTTGAGAGAAAGAAAACTTTAGCTCAGAACATTGATGTGAAAATGTGGCTGAGAGGAACTGAAGCTTTGTCAAATGCTCTGCTGCCTTCTGCACCACATGCATGAGTTGTGTAGTGAAGGGAGAGAGTGGGAGTAACACCCTGTTGATGCCAGTATTGTTGGGTTGTCTGTGGTGTAACTGGACATATGTCAGTCCACAGTGTGAAGGGACAAACAGCTTGCTTGAATTGCTCATTAGTTGTAACTAAACTCTTTGTCCACAGAATCTGTTCAGTATTTACCTAGTCTCATTTTCTTTCTCCAAATAAAAGTAGTACTAAAGCATGTAACATTAATGGGCAGGATACATGTAATTGAAAGATGATTAAAAACTGTTGTTTATGATATTTCAGTATTGCATAACAGTGATGTTCTGTTTACTGTTCAAAAGGATGTTGCATGCTTGTACCTCCTTTCCATGTGCCTTCCCTAAGGTGAGGGTGCATGTCAGTACTTCCTCCTCTTGTCATGAATTTTCTCTTTTTTTGCAGTAGTCATGTCTCTTGTGTTTCAGTCTCTTTACTGTCATTAGACTGATCTACTTAATTTATTATTATTTCTGCTCATATAGACATTTTGCAGTGTGATCTGAAATCAGTATCTGGGATTCCATGTTCATATTAAAATGAGATCTGACCTTTTAATTTGCTTAGTGACTTTCTTCCCTTCTTTAGAAAGACTCAGCTTAATCCAAGTTCACCAGGCTCCCAATTAAAAGCAGCATGGATCTACATTATAATTCAGAATTATAAGAATGGCATGTTTAGAAAGTTATTATTAAAGTAGAAGCTAATTTTTGTAATTCAGGGCTTGCAGCACATGAAGCTAATTGCCTTGCCAATTAATTTTCTGTAATGAAGCATTTTTGTGTATGCTGATGTCCAGGTTCAAAGCTCGGTGGAATCCCAGTCCACCTATGATCTGTATATTGTGGTTGCAATAAGTGGTCTGAGCTACAGAAAATACAGTATTAAACCCTTGGATGGCAAGCAGTCTGCATTTATTGGGAGATCAATCAAGTACAAGCGGAGAGACTTAACTCGTGCAGATCAGCAAAGCCCACGGCTGTTTCCTGTGGTTAACAACTGCTACCAGATCGTGTTTGACCAAAACACAAACCTAATGCACAGCATTACAGAGAGGTGAGGTTGCCTGCTTCTTTTTAATAATGTTTCAGGTTCTGTAAAACACTTCCTGAAAATAAGTCCAAGGACTGTATTTTATGTCTTAATTCCAAGACTCAACCAGCAAAATGTTCTTTGCAGTCTTTACAATTCTTTTTTATCCCCACTTCACATGCCCTCCTTTTTGCAGGACACTTCAACTCTAGCATAGGTGTGATTCCATACTAGTTCTGTGATGTTGCCCTTTTTACTGTGTAGTTGGTCTAAGATGACATATCACAGCAATAACTAGTGTATCAGCAGAGTTTTAGTGCACTTTAGAACAGAAGAGGGTTATGAATGTGCACTTTCATTAAAAACTACTAAGTAAGCACATACACTGTGGCTACACAATGAGCCTAAGTGATAAAGCAAGAGCTTACTTACACTTGCAAGTTTTGCAAGTCCCATATCACTAATTCTGTGGTAGAAAGCTACAAAACTGTTTGAAAGGAAACTTTTAACTAAGGAATGTCCATTTAATCAAGCAGATAAAATGGAAAAATGATCAAGATTTAGGTGAGATTTGGGGTTTCCAGATGGTCTTTCTCAGCTGATGTGAATTGGCCCAATTTCTTCAGCTTCAGCACAGTTATGCTGCTTTTTGCCTGCTCAGGATTCAGATTTTCAGCTATTATATGCTGATGGAATATTTGACCCCTTTGACACTGGCCTGCTGACAGCTAAATCTCTTTCATCTTCATGGTTTTGTTCATAATTCTGCCTCCTAGAGCAAGAACTTGTTGTTCAGTATAGTTAAAATCAGCTTTAAAAGTATAGATGGGCCTTAACTAAGATCTCTGGAATAAGTATTTTCTCCAAGTACCTCCAGATCATAAGTGTCTCCAGATTCTATGACAATTACTGTGCAGAGGAACAAAACTCTAAATTCAGATTCCAATTTTCTCCATCTTTTTCTAGTAGGCTGCAAGAGCTGGAATTCAGCTCTTAGAATTCAGTAGGAGAAATAAGATAGTCACTTTCTTCACAAACCTTCAGACAAGCTCAAAATGCTTGAGTTTCAGCAAGTTTGCAGTTGGATAGTGGGAAGGAGTGAGGCATCACAGGTCAGAGTGGGAGGAAAGGTTAAAAAAATTAAGATCTTCAGCTGTGAAGCCTTTTAAATTCAACTGCAACAGTTAAAACTTCTAGATCCTGCCCCTGCACTGGAAGTGCCTCATAAAAGGAGTAGTGGAAAACACTTGCATATTTTCTCATCAGTTACAAATTGCAGGTAGCTGTGTTAACGTGATAAAATGTTTGGCAGTATAAATTTATATGCTAGATGAAATGATTTTTCCTGTTTTCACAGCAAGTTGCCAGAGGCAGAGCAGGTAGCTGAGAGCAGCATCTTAAATTGCCTTCATATGACTTTTTTAAAATTGTGATAAGTCATGAATAGCTAAACTGTAAGCTTCAGTGGAGAGAGGAGGAGATTCAGTAGGTGCTGAGTGATTGTAAATGTTGCTACCCTGTTGATTTTATTGTTACCAGTGTTAAACATGGAAACTTGCATCATGCTGATTTATCTAGCTACAAAGTTAAATGAACCTAATTCTTCATTAGTGCAGTGCAGTGTACCTCATTGTGAAATGGGTAGTTTTGATAATGTAGCAATGCTTACATCAAAACAATGAGGTAATATAGATGAGGTTTGATCTTAAGATGCTTTTCTTCTACAAAAGCAGAAAATTACATAGAAACTCTATTTATTTACACACTGACATATATCTTAATGGAAAGCACTTGAATTCTTTGCTGTCCTCATTTACTCAGTCTTGAAAAATCAATCCACTGTGAAGAAAGAGATTTTTTTCCCTTACGTTTCCAGCCTCATTCCTGCTGCAGTTCAGCTTTGTGTTTATCATGTACAAAATATGTTTGTAAGTAATATAATTTTTACTCTTCTCTGGATTCTCAGGGAGACTAACCAGACTGTCCAGTTCACCCAGGAGTTCCTGGAGTACCATGTAAATGGAGACACAGCGAAAGGACCCATTTCAGATAACTACTTATTTGGTCCAAATGCTTCAGCTGTTCCAGCATCAAAAGCAGTGGGGTTGGAGGTGATGTCTGGAAACCTGATGACAGAGATACGGCAGTATTTCTACAGGTACAACACCATTACAGCTTCACTTCACTGGAATGTTTAGTTCTTTAGATATGTATGAGGTTACTTCTGTATAGTTACTCATAAACAGTGAGCTCTGTGTATTTGTGCTGTTTAGGATGTAGATAAAAGAACTATCATACATCTGCTGAATGTACTGCTGAGGAAGCACCTCCTGTGAATCACAGAATCATAGATTTGTTTCTGTTAGAAGGACTGTAAGATCTAGTTCCAACCACCCTGCCATGAGCAGGGACACCTTCCACTAGACCAGGTTGTTCAAAGTCCCATTCAGCCTGGCCTTGAGCACCTCCAGGGATGGAGCATCCACAGTTTCTCTATGCCTGTGTCTCACTACCCTCAGAGTATCATATCTGATCTAAACCTACTGGTTTTCAGTTTAAACCCACTTCCTCTTGTCCTATCACTACATGCCCTTGTCAAAAATAACTCTCCAGCTCTCTCGTGGGTTTCCTTCAGGTACTGGAAGGCTGCCAAAAGGTCTCTGCAGAGCCTTCTCTTCTCCAGGCTGAGCATTCCCAATTCTCTTAAACTTTCCTCATAGGGGAGATGCTCCAGCCCTCTGATGATCTTTGTGGCCCTCCTCTGGACTCCTTCCAACAGGTCCTTGTGCTTCCCATGTTGATGGCCCCAGAGCTGGATGCAGCACTATGGGTGGGGTCTCATGAAGGGGAAGCAAAGGGGCAGAATGCCCCACCATCGACCTGCTGGCCATGCTGCTTGGGATGCAGCCCAGGACACATCTTTACATGGCATTGTACAAGGACTGTGGTTGAGAAGGACCTTTGGAAAGCAGTGTGGGATTCTTGCCTCAAGGTTGATGTCACTCGGATTGAAAAAATGCATGTATTCTGTACAATGTAAATATGTCGCTTAGGGAGTCATAATAATTTTTTTATTTGTTGTCAATTTTGAGAAAAACAGCCTTTGTAATCAAGTGAAGAATCCTCTTGACTCTTGCAACATGAAGGAAACTTACAGGATATCACTTACACTGGTTGAATATCTGTGTATTTGAAAGTTAAATTGAAATTTAAAATAATTGTACATGTACATGAAAATATAGGAAAGAGGCAAGAAAGTTGTCTGTGTAGGATGGCACCATGAATGCCTTGTAAGTTTTGTCATAACCAATCAAGTGCTCCACTTCTAAAACTCTGCATCCTTCCTCTCATTTTTATAGCAATGTTACTTCTCAGGATTATATATATGCAGTGTATACCAGGCTGTATTCAGTACCAGAAGGCTACGATGGAAAGCTGCTTTGCCACAGGATAGAGCAGGAATACAGTGTTGGGCCTTTGGAATTAAATCGTGAAGCAGTTCTAAGAACAAGCACCAGTTTGAACACTAAACAACTTCTCTACACTGACAACAATGGATATCAGATGCAGAAAAGACCATTCAAGGTGTATGTGAATAACACAGTGGCTCGGGTAAGCACAAAGGTGTAATCCAAAGTCAGTTGTGTCTTATCTTTGTTCTCTGTTCCTGTTTTCTGGGTTAATATTGTACCTGTGTGGTTTGCTGTGTGTTTACAGAACTATTATCCTATGGTCCAGACTGCCTATATTGAAGATGATACCATAAGGTTGATGCTGCTTGCAGAAAGAGCTCATGGTGTATCAAGTCAAGGGAATGGGCAAGTCGAGGTAATATATAAATTTTAATTTTTTTTCCTAGGTGAGCATAATTTCATGGCTGCTGCTAATATAAATAAAGCCTGATGGCTGATTGCTGTTGTGACATTTACTTTCCCAATACAGGTGATGCTACACAGGAGACTGTGGAACAACCTTCAGTGGAACCTGAACAACAATCTCACCTTGAATGACTCTTCAGTGGTTCGCCCTGTAATTTGGCTTATTTTAGGAACCAAGCCTGTCACCAATAACGTGTATCGGACAAGTGCACTGGCATTGGAGCATAGGCCAGTAGTAATGTTTGGAGCATTATCAGGTAACACATTCCATCTCCTGTGCTATCTTTAGCGTCTGAATGGCTTGTTTATGTTCCTTTGATTTATGCTGTTAAGTTTCTAATTGCAGACTTCAAGCCTCCTGTGTGGCAAAGTTAGTGTACAGTGAGTTAGGAGGCAGATTTAGTGCCTGCTAATTACCTTGCATTAATTTCAAACATGGATGTTGTCCAAGTATATGAAATATTTCTCTTGTTATATAATTATCTCTACTTTCAGAGTAAAATAAATTTTAAAGCATCTTATGAGAACAAAATGTTCACACAGGGAATTAGTGCAAAGTAGCTAGTGCACCATATATCAGTTTCCTGGATGCTGAGTCCTTAATGACCATTTTTGAGTCATTCTTTTAAACATATTTGTTCAGCTTATTAAATAAAACTGAAGCCTGGTAGGGAAATAGCAATTTCAAACTGCAGCAAAATTTGTTTTATGGAAAGCTCTAATACACTTTTCTAGCAGTTAAAATCATGCTGCTTTCCATCTTGGAAGGCCTTGGAGGAGAAAGCATATTATCTGCTTTGCCTCTGCCTTGGCAGAACAAGCAAAAAGCCCTTTACCCTTCCACAGTGCCCTAACCAGGCTTGTGTGTGTGATGGATGTTTAATGTTTGCTTTGTTTTATTTTGCGTGGAGCAGATAAACCAAAGCTACCCAGACAACTTCAGCAGAATCCAGTCCATGATTCACCTGTAACTGTGCCACCTAATCTTCATCTCCAGACTCTGAGCATTCCAGGGTGGAAGTACAGCTCTGATCATGCAGAGCAGCTCCTCAGCATCCACATGGGTAGGTGCCTTCAGACAGGTGGCTGGATGTTACACTTAAATAAGCTGGCTTTCTTTTTTTCTCTCTTCTGTGGCTAGTACTTTTATTTATTCAAAGTGTTAAATTCCTCAGTCAAGAAAGTTAATTGTGCTGTGTAGTTTCTCTATGCACATAGTAAAATATTTCTCCTGCATGAGTTTATTATGGCTGTTAGTGACATTCCTGTCAACAGTGGGAGCTGGGTATTTCCTGATATTAGTCCTCTTGCTAACTTCAAAAAAAAAAGAATTAAGTTCAAATGATGAGAGTATAAAATTAAAAAAAAAAAAAAGTTTAAGGCTTGAGTTTATTTTTAAACTAAGAAAATGTTTGCATTTTGATCTCTCTTGAAGGTAAACAAAAGGAAGATGATGCAGATTTCAGTCGTGTCCTGCTAAGAATTAGGCACTTGTATGAAGTTGGAGAGCATCCTGTGTTGTCTCAGCCTGTGATGCTAGACCTGAAGGTAAATCTAACCCTTCAAGACAGAATACCAATTGAGGTGTTTTTATTCCAGAGAAGACTGGTTCTGGAATGACACATCCTGCGTACTAGAAAGTCCACAAAAGATGAATACAAAAGTATGAGTGTAGCTTTAACCTCAAAGTGAGCCTATTTTTTGTTACTTGGCTTTGCAATGCAGAAGCCTTTTCTTGACATGAAGTTGCCACAGGCACAGTGAGAATATCTGCTTAAATATGAGTAGCACTGCCTGTTGACCTCTTGGTAGTGTAACACTCCTTCAATACCAGTGCAGAGAGTAGGATTCTGTTTTGTTGTTTCTTTAGTTATTGACAGTTGTACCTGTAATTAATGAAATGTGGACAAGATTAAAGGAACCAAACATTTTTTTTCTCTATAGTTTGTTTGTGTGAGTTGTTCAAACTTTGTCACTTCCATCATGTACTTGGTTTTTTTCAGTTTCATTTTTATTTGATCTTTCATATGGAAGTTGATTACTTTATGATCCATGGCAGGGATTATTGGTATTATTTTAAAATATGGAATTTTAATTGTCTTGATAGAAACATGGGGAGCAATGTAGGTTTCTCTGTTTCAGTAAAAAGTGTGAGTTTCAGCTCTTTTAATAGACTCTTTACTACAACACAGAGGAAGCCTTCAGCACCTCAGCCTCTTAGTTTGAAGCCTAGTGAATCTGTATTTGCCCTTGTGTTGCATGACCTTGCAGATTTTTGAAGACTCTCTGCTCTACTTTACAGGCTAGTGCTAGAGTTGAAAATTCTACCTGGTCTTCCTGTGTACTAGGCTGATGAGTGTGATACTATTCTGTATAGACTCTCATTTGATTCCTGGTGTTTCCTGTGTTCCCAGTCTTTGCTAAAGGGATTGGGATCAGTGATGACAGTGGAAGAGCGATCTCTGACAGGCACCTGGGATGTGAACACTTTGGAGCGGTGGAAATGGAAGACTGCAGAATATCCAGGCAAAAGTAGGTTGAATAAGGTGGTTAGTGTCCATACTGTTGACTGTTGAAACTTGATGATAAGTTAAAAATATTTTTAAAACTTGCAAGATTAGAAATGTATTATTGTTTTGCATGGCAGACCTGAAATCTGTCACAGCCTGCAGATAATAACATTTAGCTAAGATTCCCTGTAGGTATCAGACTGCTCTATTTCTCTGATGGCTTGTTTTGCTTAGAATTGTTAAAAAACTTGGAATCTTTCAGGAGTTTTCTTTGTCCAGATAGAAGTGGCTACTTTATGAATTCACATTTGTGACACAGGCTGATTTTGTCAGATGCTGATGTGTTGTGTTTATCTAAGCTTAAGCCTGTGCTGCAGAAAAACAGCTGCAGTTAAAAATCTCTGCTGTAATCAGCTTAAAGGACTCTGTGGATATGATTCAAGTTAGAGCTGACACTCAAATCAAATGCTGTGGGTGACCTCATTTCATTTCTCATTCCAGTTAGTTGCTTGGACAATGTCCTTACTGTCACTTACATCCATATTGTGCCTTGTAAAAAGCTTGCAGAGGTTTTGGAATGAGCTAGGTGAGAATTTAGAGCTCTACTTGACCTTCAGCTCAGAGCTTGCTTGCTCTTTATTCGTGGTGAAGAAAAGGTGCTTGTTTTCTATGTGAGTCAGTGTGTGAAGAGAAATTGTTGTATATTTTAATGTTATGAATGGATGCATCTTAGGCTGAGTATCACTTAGAGTTTTAAGGAGGAGAATCTGCTCAAACACTAGCCTTTAGGGAAAGGATGAGTTAAAACTGATATGATAGAATAATGTGTCCATTTGAGTAAAGCTGCTTTCATAAATTACCAACAATTTTGTGTTTTACAGGATACTTCAACAGCACAGAGATCTCAGAAGACTATATAGTAACTATTCACCCAAAGGAAATAAGGACTTTCTTTGTCTACTTTCAAGTTCAATAATGTTTGACAATGTATTTCAGGAGTAGATATGTAATATCTTCTAAGTTTTGTTTCAAAATATAAGTGATGATCTTGAAAAACATCCTACTGCTGTTAATGAAAGAAAAATTAATTTTGGAATAAATTTTGAATTTAATTGAACTGTTGGCCTGAGCTCTGGGTAGTTTTGTTGATTAATTATTTACAACTTTTTTTCCTGAAACCTGTCCAATGCAAAAAAGACCTGTGTTGCAGAGTGAGCATATTGAACATTTTTTTTGCTTGCTGTGGATGGTTTTAAACTGATTGCTTCTATGATGCTTCACTGTGGAGCACTAACAAAGTCATATTAGTCCTACAGTCTTGAATTGTCTTTCTAATTAATGGTGATGCCAAGAGTCTTGTCTTAAGGTCTTTATTGTTAGAGGAGATGACTTCCAAAATCACAGAACAGTGATTTTCCAAGTGGTGTTCTGTTCCTGTGTGCAAGGAGAAATGCCTGTTGTGCTTCAGCTACTTTGTCTTCTGGGTAACAATTGCAAGGTTTCTGCTTTGCTGTGAACTGAAATGGAATGTACTGTTTGTGTTCCTTTGCCCCAGGATCATTTAAATTATTTAAATTTAAGGTCTTTAAGGTTCAGAACAGATGAACTTTGCCTGTCAGAATCCTGGTCCTGGATGTGTGTCTTGTGTTCAGGGTGAACTGAAGCCAGCTGGACAACAGAAGGTGTCTTGTCCCATGGCCAGTAACTGACTCATCATGTAACCTGAAGGAGGAGCACTGTTCTTATGATGCTGTGAACTTTTCTACTTCCCAGGCTCAGAGAGTGTGCAGTGTTAGCAGGAGGTGTTCCAATAGCAACAAGTCAAAGTTAACTGTGGAGCACTGTGTGGAGAGGTTTAACTGGCAGTGAGTGCAAGTTCTAAGCAGATCTGATTGAGCAGCAGCAGAAGGAAACTTGGCTAACTTTCTCAATAGCTTTGTCAAAAATAAAAGCTGCATCTTTTCTATTTTTCTTCTTAGCTCTAGACAATGTGGATCTGTAGCATCTTATTTTGTTCCCATGCCACTGGGCAGCTCTATTTATTTTTTTTATTCACCATGAAAATGCCCATAGCTGAAATGAGAATGAAGTTAGTCAATTCACTGCAGTGGTAATGGTGAATTATGCTTGGTGCAACACTGTACAACGCTGCATTTCTGATGAGTGAAACATAAAACTGAAAGAGGAAATAGAGAGTTTAAAAGAGGATAATAGGTGCATTTTCAGCCAGTTAATAGTCCCATAACGTAGCGACGAGAGGAAACTCACAGCATTCTCAATATGAGTTATAAGCAAGCTTCCTTTAACGCGTGTGCTCTTTATGTACTATTACTGTGTTTTTATTTATTAATCACTAATCTACTCGTTAATTGCAGCAGCTACAGCTTACATTTCTTTCACATTCCATTCCCACATCTACAAGGTTTTCTCTCTCATTCTCTGTTAATCATAAGTTTCCTCCCGTACATTCTTCACACAGCTGCATCTTTTGATATTTTCTCACGAAGCGTTCCCAGGGGAAGCGAGCTGCTGCGGCCTGTACATGGCCTGAGTGCTACTTAGCCTAACAATGATCTTGCTCACACAAACCTTCTAATAAGTCATGTCCGTGATCTTTAAGCCATTGTGTAACAGTCCCAGATCTAGAATCATGTAAAAATTACATTTTACTGTGGTAATTGTTCTAATTTACTTTTGCTGTTCAGCAATAATTTTCTCCACATGGGAGACACTGTACAAGAACAAAGCAAAAAGAGTGAAAACAGCCCTTCCAGAATTGCTCTTGGGAAATAGTTATGCTGAAGACCTGCGCTGGTGGTCAATTTTTCTGTGCAGACAGCCTGTTTTGCGTCTCATTGAAATCCCTGCAGAAACTGTCACATTCAGTTGTTGGATGAAGAAAGGTTGTTTCATATTTTCTGATGGTTGTTTTTTGTCCTTGGCTATAAGTATTTAGTGATGTGCCAATTGAGCCTGTCCTACTGCAATGAAAGCCATTTTCCTGCAACATTAAGCCAGAAGAGGAAGCACATAGGAACAGTAGCTGTGATGCAGTAAAGCTTGATGGCAGCTGGTTTTCATTGTGTTTTGTGTATGTATTTGGGAAAAGAAATGCGTTCAACTAGGTCATTCTTCTTGCTTGTGCATCTTCCCTAATTCCCTGCTTGGTTCTGCCATGTAATATAATGCATAGGTCACACAAAAAAATATGATTGTAATTCATATTTTTGTGACTGAAGTGGTGTTTGCTAATACAGGTGATGGTAACAGCAAGTCATGTGTTGGTAGATTATAAAAACTGAGCTGTCCCCTCAGTGGGCAATTGCATGGTCAGCCCTGGCCAAGCAGCAGAGGATCCTACAGCTGCTGCCTCTGTGCTCTGCTTTCCCAGACAGCAGGTTGAACTAGTCCTACAAAAACCTTCTTATACAGGATAATATAAGCAGGAATACCTCATTACCAGCTGATTTATCTGTTTGATGGGATTTCTGTTTTGATTAGCGGAGGCTTTCTGATTCAAAGAAAAAAATAACATAAAAAGGAATATTTTATCTGGAGTTATTTCTATGCAATTGGTCATCAGGGAATAATTTGCCAGAGTCAAATCTTGTATTGCACTGGAGGCATCCCAGACTGTGGTCTGCAAAATCATGGCATGCCTGCTAGGAGAAGATGTCATTCCATATTTTGTATGTTCTTTTTCCTGAGAAGTCTCAGCCCAAGCAAATGGGAGCCTGCAGGCATTCAAATCTCTGTAGAGGGACCTGTTTACTAATGATCCTTTGTCTTCCCTCATGTGTGAAGCTAGTGAGGAGAAATACTGCAGTGCTACATAAAAAATTGATAGAAATCAAGCCACTCTACTTAAATACTACTTCAAACCATACATCAGACAGGACATGCAAAAGAAAGAGTGTGTAATGTTACAACCAGAGGACAAAGTCATACATGTGCAGCATAGTTGTGCTGTGGTAAGCCTTGGCGTTAGTTTCAGTTCCACACTCATTCTCCTCAGTGTTGCTATCTATTAAGAAATTTTCCCAGCTGACAATTACACCTCAAAAAAGTTGCTGTCTCATTAATACTTTTATCACAAGCTCTCAAGGAAGTCTGACATGTAGGTAAGGAGAAGGAAGAGGGTTTAGATCCTCCTTGTTTAAAAGTTTCAGGTGGTTTTCAGTATGCCTCAACTGGTGCTCTTTGAAAGTGACAGAGAAAAGTTTTGGGAAGACAGATTTGCAGAAAGCATTTGGAAGAGACTGACTGTGACTGCACTAAGCAGCTGCTCTGCAATCATCTCCAGCACACAGGTGAGTAAGTTTACACATTTAGAGAATCCCAATTCATCAATGCAGTTTCCAAGGTTAAATATGACTGAGTTGCAGAAAGATCCCATTAATATTTCTTTTCCTTCTGTTGCGGATGATTTCCTGACCCATATAGTTATTTTGTGTGCTACACTTCTCCTGGCAGCAAAGGTCACTTAAGAAATTTCGACACCATATTTTTCCACCCACTCAGTACTGCTGTGATGAGAATTTGTGGGGTTGTGTTACAAAATGCTACAGAGAAGTTAAAATAAACCTTTCAGCCATCCCCTTTTTCTGTATGCTACTTCATTTCATCTCTGACAGTAGATGCTTTGGACTAGAACCAAAGTATCTCTTAGAGTAAATACAAGCTGCTCTCAGCACTATGGAAAAAGCTTCACCTAGTTTCTAGACAAATTATTCTGCATGTTGGAGCTGCCAGCTGCACAACTCAACACTAAGTTCACAGATGCAGGTATTTAAATACAAAATATTTTTTCCTTTGGATTTACATGCCTCTTTGCATATGTAAATTTTTAGTGCAATCTACATATTTGATTAGTATTACAGAAGATAACATGAATGCAAGCAGAATTATTTACACAATTAAATATCCTTAATTTTTTTTTTGCTTTAATAGGTCCTTTTATTCATTTGAATTTAAAGGTATTAGTTATGTCCTCACTAGTTCTAAAAGAGGATAACCAAGTCAGCTGGATACCATCAGATATGAGGTTAGCCTACAGCACTTTGTGACATTTATCTTTGCTATTGTCTTTAATTTTACATGGCAATCTAGACAACACTGAAACTACATCTGTAAGGTAGATACAGAGAAGAAGTGAGCTGGTGCACTGTGCTTCTGTTACTGGTAACTGGAAAGGAGCAGTGCCTTAGGCTTTAAATGTGGCTGTGTCATCACTACAAATTGCAGTTCAGTTGTTTCTGGGCACCTGCCCAGTGCTGCTAAAACCTGATGTTAGTTCTAGGAAGTTAGTGGCTGACAGATTCTTAATCAAGTTCTTAATGTAACTGATTCATATTCTCAGCATGTTTTTGGTTTTTTGTTTTGTTGTTTGGTTGGGGTTTTTTTTGTTTTTTTTTTTACTTCTGTCATTGCAATTTTGACACTATCCAACTGAATATGTTTGTGGGACAATTTTGTCTGGCTCAGTAACTTTGCATTTGAAACATATAATAAGATGGATAATTAAAAAACAAATGCAATGTTTTGTCTTCCAGGGGATCTCTCTGGCCAGGCCATGGAAGTGATTCTGGGTTGGAGCCAAAAATGAGTGCTGGAGAATATTAAGCATCATACAGTCACCTGCATTTGCAGAAAATATTTTGATCATTGCTGGCAAATAAGTTTTAACATGACCATTAACTTGATGACATAACTGCAGATCATTTCCTTTTAACCCATGCTTGTAATCTTCCTGAGATAAGCCTTAGTTGCTGTGCATGGCACTGGTATTGCATTAATGCAGCTGCACCCACAGAGGTGATGGTTGATGCATTGCATGCACAGCATTAGGTCCTGGGCTGTTTCCTGCTGATGTTGCAGGGTGATTGTGGAACTCAGCCTTCCTCAGTTGCTGCTGCCAGTGGAGCTCTGCTGCTCTTAAGGCAAAAGTACAAAATACTTTTCAAAGGGGGGAGGAATTTAGGCAAGATTTCAGCAAGGAGGCAATGAAATGTTTGGTAAAGAAAGATAGGAGCAACACTTGATTTCAGTGTAACCCATGTGCAGTCATGGTCTCTGGCTTTGGATAAGATTCATCTGGTTGGCTGGAAGGGGCTGCTGACAAGCAAGTGCACAGCAGCTGAAGAAATCTCACCTGTACAAAGTGCTTTTAAATGAAGGATTTTCTTTTAGAAGGACAATGGCAAATGCTCCTGTGAAACCACAGATGGAGAAGCAGTTCTTTATGTCATACCAGAAGAGAGGCTAACATAGATTGAACAGCAACCAGTTACAGCTTAAAATTTGAAGAAGAAATTATTTAATTGCAAATAGGATGGCTGGGTTCTGAAACAGCAGTTTCACAGTGTGTAGGGAAAAATTGGGTTGCATTTAGGTTGTATCTTCTCACCACATGAGGGGAGAGGAAGTTAAGACGCAAATTTGACATGCTTTCATTTGTTGTTTTGCTCATCTTCAACCAAGGCAGCCTGATGCAAACACTAATAATTCTGCATGATGATCATTATTTCAATGAAACTTCTTTTAACAATGTGTTTTCGCTGCTTAGGTGAGTGTTGCTTATTTTCTTTGTTTTGTTTTTAGTTAGCTGCCTGTAATTATTGAGCTGGATTTAAAAAAACTTACAGTATATCCACCTCAAATACACATGTGAGACAAAAGGAGAATGTTAACAATTTTTTCATAATGCTGAAAGCAAGATTAAAATGCGTGAGAAATCAAAAAGCATTTTCACAAAGAAATTGTTGCAGGCAGAGCATAGAGGAACAAATAGAACACTTTCAACACCCAAAATGGTGTTAGGTTAATGCAAACACCATCTTTTTAGGACTTCTGACCTGAATATTTATTAGGACAAGTGCTGAATGTAGAATTTTAAAATGTTATGGAGGGTTTATTCTAGATCACACAGGTACTGAGATGCAAAGCAGATAAGGATTCATGATTCTTATTCAATACTAATTGCAGTGGATGATGCTGAAGGCATTCCATAAGAGTTAAAAAAATTAGCAGAAAGATTTTTTCCAGTGATATTTTTCCAGAAAAACAATAAAATCACAAGTTGGAAATGCAGCACCACTGATAGCACAACTGTGTTTTGAATGACAAACTGAAAAACTGAAATTAGTGATCATTTCTTTAACTTGAACAGCTTCTAGGCTGTTCATTTCCACATTACTCCAATTCTTTCCCTAATTTTTTCTGCTACTTATATTACCCCTATACTGTCCATTTTGTTCTCTACAAAGAACAAAAATTGCATTGCAAAGACAGAGGTGCCTGACTCCTTTAAGTATGATGAATGTGTGGCTTTTTCTATGGACAAAATAGAAAAGTTTATTTGCATCTTTTTGATAATACTAATCAGATGCCATTTGATGGTGAGATATGGGAAGATGATCTCATTAGTTATGTGTTGCTGTGAAATGTGACTGAGTGGTAAACAGGATAAAATTTAGAAGAAAATCATGCGCTTTAGTCTTATTATGAGTAGTTGCTCACCTTAATATTATAAATTACAGAAAAAAGGAAATGATAATTCTTCACACAGCATATGAAGCTAATTGTCTTAGCAGTCATGGGAATAGATTTTACAGGATTAGCATTTTCATGATGAGCATCAATGCCATTAGAACATAAAAAGTTATCTGATATCCACACAGTGGTTTCACTTCTGAAGAAAATATTTTGTACAGTGCTGCACAATGTCTCGTGTCTCACTTTGCATTTCAACAGTGACTGATAAATGTATTCAAGCAGGAAGGAATAAAAAGTTTGATTTCCTCTGATAGTGTCCAAGTCAGCCTTTTCTTAAAAGCCAGACAGGAGACCTAATAAGACAACTGAGTCTGTGTGGCATCTCTGATACTTATTAAATGCGCCTCTTGTACTTATTAAATGAAGGAGGTCAATTTGATGCTGTAAACTACTTGTCAGCAACTATTTAATGGAAGAAGTTGAAACCAAATGAAAGAACCCACCTCTAAAATGCTGTACATTTGTCATTCATTAGAAGCCGTGCAGGATAGGAACTACATGGTGACAAAAATTGTAGTGGCTTTTTCTTTAACCTGGATGAGTTTTTCACTGTTGACTAATGAATCAATCTGAATTACTCCTTTGGTTGTTCTTTATCTGGCAGAGAGTGCTTAATATGCTTCAGACTGCAACTCTTTTTATAAAGCTTATTCTTTAAAATAAAAACCACATTTATCAGCAAGTATGAAGAATATCTTCATTTACTGCACACCAACAATGATGGAGGACTTTAACACACCAGATTAAAAGTCTATTTTAGCCAGAAAGCAATTGTCATCTTTCAAGGGAGAAGTGGGTACTAAGTAAGCTTAAAAATTAATGTCATAATGATTTTATAGTATTAATATTATTTTTAATATTTATTTTAATATTTAAATGCTTCTTTAATGTTTAAATTATTTGTTTTAAATACAGCTATAATTACATCTCTTTGCTGCTTTAATTTTTAAATCTCTGTGTATTTCTCCACTAGCTACAGGTTCCAATAATTTAAGAGTCATCCAAACTCCAACACATATGAACCTATCCATTGGAGCCTACACTGAAATGGTCTGTACTTGGGAAAAAGCTGTTGTGAGGTATAGAATGAGCTGGTATCTTGTTAATAAATCAAACATCACTAGAACTGTATCATCAGAACTTCGCTATCCATCCAACACCACCTGTGAAAACAAAGATGTGCTAGTCATCAAATCTGCCAGTGTAAATGACACTGGATTTTATTACTGTGAGATAATTATTGAAATACCTTTCTTTAAGAAACTACGTGGAAATGGGACAACAGTGGTTGTGGAAGAGAAAGGTAAGCTAGCAAGAGCATGTGTGTGCCATTTCACTTGTCATCATAAAGATTCTTCAGTTTGAATTATGTTATGCATTTCCTGCTTCTCCCACCCTCCTCCCTCAGCACTGTGGATCTCAGGATGAAAGAGACAAACACAAAGAGGGCCTGAGTGACTCTTAATGACAATTGACTTAAACCCTCTGCCTTAATACCCCCTGTGTAGTGTTTGTTTTCCTCCACAAGGATTTGCTAATAGGAATTATTGCTTAAGGTTTACAAAAATGCTGTGCAGTTGACATTGCTGTTCATCAGGTGTGCATCCCTCAGGAATGGCAAAGTGACCTTGCACTTGGGTGGGGGGATGGACTGATGCACTCTCAAAGTAATTTTTCATTTTTACTGCCTTTTTCCTTTTTTTTAATGATGTTGTTCTTTTATTTGAACTTTGAAGAGTACATAACTTTATTTAAAATATATAGTTGCAGAAGCTCACTCACTGGATAAGAGATATTTGGTAACATGGGTAGTCCTACCTCTCTTAGTGGCAGTAGGAAGCTCCTGTCTTTGCTACAAAAAGAAACAGCACGCCACCCTATCTGGTGAGTTACAGTATTTCCACTAACTCATATTGTCTAAGTCAGGTGTTTGTTTTGAGATGGCTGGAGAGGTGCACTTCAGATGTATTTCAGTGTATAACTTTTGTTCACCTGGTCCTGGTCTGCTGGGGCACCTTGAGCTGAGAGAAGGGATCAGAGGCACAGCCTGTAGTTCAGCTGAGTGTTCTTGCAGCCACTTGCTTTCATTCTTTATCATTCTAAGGGGAGTCATCACTTAAACTGAAGACCTTGACCTGGCTAGGGGATTGAAGGATATCCGTTCTGATAATTTCTTGCTGATTTCTGGCTGAACAATGAGGAGCCAAAACTTAGCTCTGCATCGTATTCTTACTCCCAGTAGTGACAACTGGAAGTCAAATCTGAGAGACTCAGTCTTGGACATATAGTTCTAAGTTGTGTTTTTTTCAAGCTGTGATTTCTTTTTAATTAATTATTAATTTGGGTTAGTAGGAGATTTTGGAGGGCAGTGTTGTTTCTTCATTTGTTTCTTTGTATGTTTCTTTGTTTGTTTTTTGTTATTGTGTATTTTGTTATTGTTTTGTTGGGTTTGGGTTTTTTTCAAAATCTGGAAATGTAAGGGTGGAAGATGTCACAGGAAAAATATAGCAAATGACAAGGGTACAGGACAAATATAAATGTAGAGCAGCTGTGGGTGGAGATCATCGATCAGTGACATTACCTAAGGCAGCCTTTTAGGTAGCTGTTTGGGTTGTTTTCAGCTGATTTCATTTACCACTTGGACACCACTCTGGTGCCTGTCATCAAGACTAGCTGCACAAGAGCTCTGCACAAGAGCTCTGAACTCTTAATTTTGGTGCTTATCGAGCTCTGGTGTGACTCTGGAAATGGACAGTAAGCAAGCACTGACTGCAGCTTGGGTTTTGCTCAGGTGCTGCACAGCCTCCTGTGCTGACAGGAAGGCTTGAGCAGGAGCAGCTGCTCGAGGTGGTAGAGCTTCACAGGAGAAATGAATCCACCCCAGAAGCAGCTGAGGAAAACTCATCATGTAATTCTGCTGAATGGGTAAGTGGTTTATAAAAAGACTCTCTCTATGAGAGGATTTTCAAAATGAGGTGCTGGGGAGTGGACTGAATAGAAAGCACACAACAAGCTGCTGTTCCTAGGACAGCATCTTCCTACACATGAAAAAGGTTTACAGCAAAAAAAGCCCACTCAGAAATAAGAAGAGAGATATTTATGCAGCAGCAAAGTACTGAAATCTGTTGTTATATTTAATGACACTCTAAATTTGCTTGGAGAAGAGGGCAGCAAAAAGCGGAGAATATCAACATAGAGACTGAGCAAAAGAAAGAAGCATTGGAGAAGTAGAAAATGGCAATAAAGTCCCTTCATGTATAATTGTGTTCCAAGCTCAGGGGCCTTGGACAAGCTTCAGCTCATAGGGCCATTAGAGCAGGCAACACTGAGTGCAGGCAGCAGATTTCTGGCAAGCTCCTTTTTCCATGCAATTATTCATCTTTTAATTGCATTAAAACATAAAGTGGGCAAGGGAAAAAAGCCCTAATTTAACCCTTGCACAGGCAGGCACAGTTTCCTTCGTGATCAGCTGGACAGGGTTGAGCAACCACACAGAGGTGATGAAAAATGCCCAAACCTGTGGTCACAACTGCATTTACTGAGCTTATAGGTTCTCAGGTTCTCCTGTAAGAGAACCTGGCTGCAGCCTTGGTTTGCTCACATTGGTGCTGTGGTCATGGTGAGAGAAAATGCCAGGATCCAGGTAGTGAGACAGTAATATCTATCTTTTATTGAACAATAGTCATTACCTTAAAAAAAAAAAAAGTTATACCTGTGAAAATTCATTCCCTATAAATAGATTGCCACTGAAGCTAAGAGACTTGCTTTTACTGGAGATATCATAGAAGAAAATTATAAGAATACAAGGCATAATATGGTCTAGTTATAGAAATAAAATATTGTAATTACTAGCTATAAAGGGATAACTCTTCTTGTTGTTAATATTTAATGAACATGTAAGAAAATTATGTTGAGAATGAGAAAACAAGCATCCTAGGGGATGCCAAGTGAAAAGTTCATTAGCAGCCAGTTGCTGCTCAGGGTTTGTATGGACAAGACTCTTCCAGAGGATGTGTGAATGCAATTATAAACTACCTTTTGTAGCTACTTTATAATTTAGCAGCTACCAGTCACAGTGATGTGTCATGACCTAAGTTCAGACCTTTTTGCTATTTTAGTGAAAGCAGAAAGAGTGGTTTCATAGTGGTATCATTTAAAATGTTAAAGCATAATTGGATCCTATAAATAATTCAAGAGATCCAGTAGGTTAGTAAAGTGAGTACATACAGTGTGTATGGACACCACATTTCAAACAAATTAAGCCAGTGGTGATGAGCAAATATTATGGTGTCTCTGGAATTGCACTTACTGCCTTTCAATTGTATTGCAGAATATGATCACCTTTAATTTAAATTTTTTTTCTGATTGTGAAAAAGTCTCTACTTACTTGGGAAAAGCTAGTCTCACACTGGTTTTTACATAACTTTTCTTTATAAGTTTAGAAATTTGGTGAATATTCTGGGTAGGTTTGGGCATCATTTCTGGAACACTGAACATGAAGGTTCTATCCGCCTCTGCAAGGCTATTTACAGTCTCAAGCTTTTTTTACAATCCTTGGAGTTGCAAAGAAGGCTATGTACCGTCTCATGCTTTTTTTTACAATTCTTGGGGTTGCAAAGGCCATCCTGTAACATTGAATTAATTGATTGGATCAAGGCATGGATTTTATTCTCACCTGTATCATATGTCACAACAACACTGAGCAGTTAGGTGAGGTGACAATGCACAGCTCCAAGGTAACTTTAACTGAGAGTGAACATCCTCATGGCAAAGCTGGCTCCTCTAGCTGTGCTCTTGCTGTGTAGCACTTGTCTCTGTCTCTTGAGAATCATTGTGCATTTCCTCAGCTGAGATGCTCAGGGAGTGTTTCCCAGACAGTTCTGCCAGCTGCAGGGGAATTTGGCCTTTGAGGGAATTCCCAGTGCTGCTGACGATTTTTTCATCAAGTTGTTGAGGTTCCAGACAAAATCCAAACACCGCTGTAGCATTAATGCAAACTTCCAGCCCATGACAGCACACATAAAGTCCACTCTCGAGAGAAGGAAGGGGGATCTGGTTGTTCAAAATGCACAGAATTGTGATCCAGATTAGTTGGGCATCCCTACCATGCCTCCTGTTTGACATTTGGCTGGCAGGTGCCTCTCTGTGCTGAACATGGTTGATCAGAACAAACAGCAAACCCCCACAGCAGAGTGTAAGAGTGAAGACAAAAAGCTCCTGCTTCATGACTTCCACCCATTTATTAGTTTATGCCATCTCAGCTTGAGAATCTGAGTTTATATGTCTGTGAGCACAGGTCTTTGTGTACATTTCAGGTAGACCTTTAATTCTCACTTTTTGCTAAAGGACTTTCCTATGTGTGTTTAGGAAATGAAAACTATATTTTTGCACTGTCCAGAATAGCATCCCACAACAGTGTGCTGGGTTACTGTGTCAAAAGAACTTCCATCCAGAAGGAAGAGTATGATGAAGTTTTTTTGAAACGTCAGATTTAAAAGATTAAGGGGATAAGAAAGATTTCCACTTTAGATTTCACAGAATCCAGTCTAAACTGGAACCTGACATCTTTACTATTTTAAGGAAGTAATTTTTGCCTGGTGCCTAATTAACTAAGAGAATTGAATCTGAACTAAGGAAGGTTTTGCCTTTCAACATCAGTATTGAGACATTCTTTCCCTCTGAAATTGTAACTTCATGGCCTGTGATTCTTTCTGTTTCCTGGGGTTGTGCTGTGTCATAGGCAAAAGTTCATTTTACATGTACTTTATGGCTAAAAGTCTTGATGGGTGTTTTCTTTGCTTTTTAAGGCTGTGTCTACGCTCTATGAATCACTTGAATTTTTTTGCAATGAATCAAGAGGAAAAGATGACAAATCCACTGTGACTATTGTATCCAATGGAGCTGGTGAGCAAATCCCACAAACTAGGGCAGCTGAAAAGCCTAGAATGAGACAAGGATCTGCCATCTCCTTTGACATTCAGGACTAAACAAAATATGGCTAAATAACTGTGAATCTGAAAAACATGATCATTTGCTGCTGCAAGATGGATTATGGGTTTCCTGTTAAAAGCTTGTCAGTGGAACAATATACAAGAAAAAAAGATTGGTTCTGAGCAATTTTTGAATGTTTTGTCACTAGCAAAACATTCTAAGGAGCTTCTGGATTTGGTGGATATGTCATTTAGCAGGCTGTCTTCGGCTCTTCCTCTGGTGTTCAGAAGTAATGACCTCTGTGTTACCATACTTAGAAAAATCTTCTGGATTAAATAACATTTCCAACAAAAGCATTTCTTCAGGAAGCCCATGTATGAGTAGCAGAAGGAAGAGAAAAAATGCATGGAGTCTGAGCTCTGAAACTGTCATCAGTGCAGATCATGTTATAGACAGAGGGGTATGCCAGAAAGGATTATACCCCTGTGGAAAGGGAATGTTAGTGTTAATCCATTCATAAATTAGGAAAAGTCTTCCAGAGAAAGAAGTCTCCTACACACAATGAAATACTAGGTTTAAATGAAGCTATATATATATATATAATATATAATTGTTGTCTAGCTGGTGGAGGAGGACTGCTTGGAGGAGATGGGGGTGGTAACACTCGTTCCACTTTTGCCAGTTTAAAACTTTTTTTAAAAATCACTGAAGAAAAACCAAAGTTGGACCATATTGAGGAGAACCTGGTTTCCAAGGTCTGAAGAGAGGTGAAGAGTATTGACAGCAAAGCCAGTCACAATTGTCCAAGGGCTGCTGAATGCTAAAACTGGATATCTGAAATGAGCATGTATTTATGTACCAAGGTTATGGCATCTTCTGTTAATGTTCTTTTCAGAGTTTAGGTGGAGGTTAGAACACCTTGCCAGCAGTGCAGGTAGAAACAACTTCACTGCTTGAGGTTTTCATCCAGTTTGTACCTGGGCAGTGCAGTAGATACAAACTAGCTTTCCCAGAGCCCTTAAAAACTGTGTAGTCTAAACGTGTGACTGGCTTGATTCTAAATATTCCCAATGAAATCTTTGTGGCCATACAGCACAGCTCATGGTGTGGCTCTGTCTATGCTGTACAGACTACAGTTCACAAAGCTACCTCTCAAATTACTGTAACTCAGCTGGTCTCTCTCTGTGCTGTGCATCCTCATTCCTGGGTTGTTCTGTAGCCTGCTCTGAATTCCCTACTGCAATAAATATGCTCCTGTCTGAACTAGACTGTAATCACTGCCCTGTGAATATATCTTGTAGGAGAGAAACTGTTATAATACATCTCATGGTACTTTATGTATAAATTTAATAAAGCAAAAGAATACTCTTTCCTTCTTTTTGAAGTTCAGTTATTTTAAAATCCTGGTGGGTTTTGTCCTGAAACTCACTATTCCAGATCCATTTCCTTTACTGCATGGTGAAACACTGTCATGTGCCATATTCCTTTGAGGATCACAGATGGGGCTGTGATCAGCTTCCCCCAAATCCTCTAACTTTGTTCTCTACACAAGAAAGTCATAATCAGTAAAATGGTGACCTTCAGCCCAGGTCTCTGTTCAAGGAAGCTCTCAGTTATGCACCAGAGCTGTAAGTGGCTGCAGTAAATTTTGGTTTTTCTATATACTGCTGGTTACTTCTCTGTTTAATCACAATGAGATGCACAGTGTTCAGGAGATGGTTAAAGAAAACCACTAAATTAAGAGATTGCCACTAAAGCACAGTTAAATAGTCTCCAAATCCTATTTTCATTATATTGTTGATTAAATGTGTCTCCAAACAGCAAAGAATGCTGCTTTCTTGACAGCTGCTCACATTTTCTATGTTAACATGGTCATTTCCAACATCTGGCAGTGGAAGACTACACCAGATTTATCATGACCTATTTTTATCTGTGGCTGACAGTGGCTATGAGCCAGCAGAGTATTTTTAGAGCTGCTGCTTTTGACACCTCTGCCTCAAATATATTAACTTCTCTGTTTCTGTACCACTTGGGAAGCAATAAATCCTTCTGTGTTTTAATTCTTCTTGGCTGTTTTGTTAGCTTTAAAACAAAAGAGAGCTCTGTAATTAACCTCAAGTCATGTTCTAGCCTGCAATATGATCTCCCTTTTAACTGTCTGTTTAACTGATGAGTACATAATGAAGGCATCTGTCTAATAATAGAACTTGAAGAGAGTCCTGGGCCCTTGCTTTTAGCCATTTTATTGGTTATTCCCTTTTGAACAAGCTGCTGAAAAATGGTGGTTCCATTCCATTTAATTTGATGTCCAAAGCCCTGTGTTGAGCACAGGTTAAAACATGCTGATTTACGAGCAAGTCTGGCACAATGGGCTCAAAAGCCTCGTGTCTTTTCTGTGCTTTTAATGTCTCATCAATGTACTTGGCTTAGTCACAGTCCTATAAATGAGGCTCCCTCTCTGTTTCTGTCACACTCCTGACCCTGGTTTGGAGAACTTGAACAGTCAGCTTGAGCCTGTTCTCTTCCCAATCCATTGCAAAACTGTCCAAAGAGTCACATCTTATTTACTCTGCCTAGCACTAGGCAGCTGCTCTCAGCGACTGGGAACCATCTGGCTTGAACCACACATTTTCTTCCAAGCCCTGGATTGGGGTTCTTTCCTCTCATAGAATCTATGGAAGAAGATTATGGAGCAGGCATTCCTGGCCCAATTGCACCAAGGAGCCTCAGCAGCAGGCAGGATGATGAGGTGTCCCAATGAATGTATTGGCAGAACAGTCCTGTTTGTGTGTGATGCTGTGACTGATGTTCCTGTGCCTGGTAATGAGTTTGTCACAACAGCAACGATGTTGTGGTTTAACCCCATCTGGCAACTGAGCTCTGCACAGCCACTCACTCACTCACTCCTGCCTCTCTTGGGTGGTTAATGACAGCAGCTGTAAAGGGCTTTTTATTATCATTGTTTTTCCTGAGTGCTCTTCTGTCAGTACTTTGTAAACAGGAAATTGCAAACACAACTGACAAATGAATATGCAGATCTAAAGAGCATTAACCAATTTCTCTAACCAAGAGAAAGGACAGGTGATGATGAGTAAATGCTTCTTGTTTTCTACATAATGTGAAATACTGGGATGGGAGGAAGGATTTTGATGAGCTGCTACATTCTAGTAACAGAGCTTTGGCTAAGTTGCTGTTATCTGGTGCTGGGTGCTGGTGAATTTTGTTGGCTGATAGGAGGTGACAAAAATTAATTCCTTGTCTTTTTTCCAGAGCAGAGTCTATTGGTAGGGCTCAGCAATATCTTTTAGAGCCAAAACTGCTCTTTCTAACTTTGTTTCAGGAAGTATTCAACTCCACAGAGGTGGAGGAGTATAAAAAGGGAAAGACAAAGGGGCAGCAAGTGCAGCATCTGTGTTAGGTGTTATTAGTGGACTTAAGACAATGAGAGGTTAGAGGTATAACTAAACAACTTAAGGGTTTGAAATCATAATAAGGGACTGGGCCTGTCAGGTTCTTTTGTTCTGAAATGTTGTATATTCTGTTATCTGCTGATGTCCTTGTCTTGTCCTAAACTTGAACACTCAGCTCCACAAGCCAGGAATGCTGTATCTGTATGTTGCCTGGCCTAACACAGCTGCAGTCCATGGTTAGGGCTTCTGATGCTGCTGTGGAAATAAATCATGAAAGCAAGTAATAGGTGTTGCTTCCTCTTTTACTTTATAACTTTTAATTCTGGAGAGAGGAAAAAAAGCCATAAGCTTCTCTAACAAAGACAGCAGAAAAAGGTCAGGTAGCAGGGTGACAGACACTTGAAAAATATCAGAATTATTTGTTTTACTCAGATAGAAAAACTCTGCTTTTTCAGCTTAGCAGCCATAAAATATTAAAAATTGTCATTTCGGGTTTTTTTTAAAATGCAGAGTTACCTTAATGTAAAGACTCTAGATCTAATCTCAAAGAAGGGATGCTATCAAGCAAGAAAGGAAATGAAAAGAGTAATTCAGATTTAATTCAAACTTATTGCCTCTGGCTAGAAAGAATTGCAGGTGCTTTCTCACCTCACGTGACTTCAGATGTGCAGTGTGGTAGCAGAGTTGTGTGAGGGGAGGGTCTGGGTGCTGAGCATGAGGGCATCAGACAGGTACAGGTTGTTCCTGAGACACCAAACCAGTGTCCTGTCACAGCAATGGCTACCCTAGTGAAGACACATAGGAGGGAGGACATCTAGATAGGTACAAGCACATTCAAAGGATAGATTTTGGCCCAAATAATGCAGCTCCTATCTTTGTGTTCATGACCACATTTCCTCAACACAGTTAAGCATATTCTCTTCTAGGTGAGACTCTATCCATGGTTGGATTCCCCTAGTCAAGGCAAGGACTCTTCCCAGTTCTTCCCCGGTCATTTTTTATTTTCCTATTTGTTGAAGGCCTTCTCTTTTTCTGATAAGTGCAATCTGAGTTAAATGATCTGTTACAAAAGTAGGCTCTAGTTCCCATTTCCCACCCCCGCTTCCAGTATTTCTGAGCCCAGCATTTCCTGCCCAGCTAGCAGTGACAGAACTGCTGAAAAAGCCCCACTCCTTATCAGTTGCACTACTCTCTGTGATTGCTTTCAGGAAGCTGAAAGCAGCCAGCTCTGTAAAATGTGTGTGCCTGGGGAACTTCCACTCCATCAATTTGCCTTGTAAATCTTCCTGGCGGCATATATGGATATCACCTCACTCTACACACAGTTCTGGGATAGTAGGTCAGTCCTACCCACAGCCTCAGAGTGTGCATAAATTAATATTTCAAAATGAAAAAAAAAAGTTTTTTTAAAGGGGAATGCATAGGGGTTTCTTTGACGTGTTTCCTGCATGGACACTCAACACTAGACAATTTTCTCTTAGCGATTCCTTCCTCTCAGAAAATGTTTTTGTACAATAAAGGAAAAAGAGTATTGCTTAATTTGTGCTTAAGCATGACAGCTTAACAGGGTCAAACTATTCCTCCCTGCACACAGAAGTACTCGAAAGCTTTCTTGGAATTGGTTTATTCATTTTTGCACATCCTTACTTCTCTATAACAAATAGGAACTTCCTTTGAAAGGTTTACTCAGTTACTTTAAGTGTTACAAAACAGCCATTGTCCCTCACAGCCCTTTTTGATATTTTGATTTTTCTTTTTTTCATTTTCTTTTCTTTATCCTTTTTGGTTTTCTTTTCCTTTCTCTTTTCCTTTTTTTTTGCCCCTATTCTTTCTGACCATGCCATAGACCAACTTTTTCCTATGCTCACCACAGCTCAGCAGGATTGGCTGATGGCTGAGTGGGATTTTAGATAAGGGTTACAGTGGAGAAAATGACACTTGGGCTGCTGGTGTGAGACTGGCTGAGGAATCATAGATTTAGAAACTACAGCACTTGTGTGGACAACATTCAGTTACTTTAGGGGGTGGCCTCTTTTTCTGTCATTACAACTGAAAATAAAAAATATTCTTGGAAGGCTTAATATCAAGAACCTTAAAACTGAGGTATAAAAGAACCCTGCAAAGAATGGTATCCAGGAAATTATTCAAACAAGGATTGAAAACTAGACAGAAGTATTTACCCTGCAAATATTAATTTATTGGCTGTAAATATATTCATTGATTTTACAGTCTAATGTGGCTATGTCTGGTGCACTAATAAATGTGTTTGATTAGAGTCAATATGCAGTGCTGAAAGTGTGTTTCCGTGGCACAGCTTTGCCAGATGACAGTGTTTTTACCCCAGCTTTCAGCTCAGGAAATCCCACAGCCAGTTAGCTGACCTTGGTCTTCTCCATTTTACCCACCTTTAAGCTTCACTGAAACGGCATGTGAGCTTATTAATTGCATTTTTGAAATACATTTCAAGGACATTTTGAGAAGTAAACGATGATAAAACAATTAAAACCTGCATGTCTATAATTAACAGAATCTTCTGCCTGTGCCCCACCTGTGCCTGTTTAGTCTGATCTTTTCTGCTTTGTTTTGCAAAGCAATGTGGTAATTGCATCATTTGTTCACCAGACGTAAATAAATTCACTGTGCAGTGCGGAAATGAAGTGACCTTTCAAAGCTGTTAACCAGACCAACAGAAAATTTTGAGAAGCAGTGCAAAGTAAATAAAGTGTGTTGACACTTGAAGTTCAACAGACTATCTAGGACACTCAAAAATTTGAGTTTTGATAACTTTATCTCAATGTGGAAAATGAAGTGTTTGTTTATTGTGCACGTTACCCTCTTGCTAAGAGAAAAATTAATTGCTTTGTATACTACTGTCAAGAAACAAGAAAAAAAACAAGTTCATAATTGCAGGGTATGTTTTCTTCCTCCTGTGCTTCTTCCATCCAGACACATAACAGATTCGTGGAAATTGTCAAAATATCCTTCTCATGTAGCTTCCTGCACCTTTAGGAATAAGCTAAGCTCTGAGGGACAAAAAGCTCTAATAGAAGTTTACCATCTCAGCTATCCCATTTCAGCTATTGATCTGGCTGTGGCACAAATGGACCTTTACAGTAGAATTGATAAATCTATTTATTCAGATTTTTCCAAAACAGACACTGCTGCAAGGAGCATGGAATAAAATTTATTCTCTAAGAGGATATCAGCAAAGAGTCACACAAATCTCATGTAAACCTTAATATCTGACCACATGCCATTACATTTGGGTTACACCTGGATGTGTTTTGAGAATTATGCATGTGACAGTCCACATTTGTATCACATATATAATTTAAACTTTTGGTCTGATTTAGGAACAGCAAGACCTAATTCTGTATAAACTCTCTGAAAATGCTCATCCAAACCATTGCCTATACCATTCTTCAAAGAAAGAAACCTGAAAGAAGCAAATAATGAGTATTGCTTACATTACAATTATCATACAAAATTTAAACAAGCACAGAAAACAGCTTCTCTCACTGGGGAGCTGGACAGATGGGTTGGCATCAAAACACTGCCTACTCTCCTCTGTGGGCCTTCTATTTGTACTCTGTTTTGGTTTTGCAAACAACTGTAATAGTCTGTGCTGTGTGCACAAAGCTGCTATTTTTAATGACAAACAAATCACAAGAAAATATTTAAACAGCACAGAAAGTGTGAATTGAAAACCCTGAGCAGTACTGATGTGCGTGCACATGCATGAATACAAATAAAAGGCACATCAAAAATAAAGAAACCCAACCACACAGCACTACCATGGTGACATTTCAGTTAGTAAATATTCAAGCCCTGTGGTTTATTCTGTGTTTTAACACTTTTGCAGCCATATCCTCAAAAATTGTGAGTCACCCATGTTTGCAGAGGAAAATGTGTGAGAACATCTCTTCTGCCAGGTTACATGGCAGAGTTGTGGACATACTGACATATCCTGTTGGCTGAAGCTGATCTCCCTCTCTGCCCTTTTGGGAACAATTTTTTACCTTCTGCATAACTAAAACTGATGTTCATGATTCAAAGTCATGAAGTAAATATTTTATTTTTTAAATTTTTTTCCTTTAGAGGGAGGAATTGATTTTTCTTTGCTGGCCATGTTTAATATTCATATTACAAATACATGTCAGAAAAGGACAAAGAAATGTTCCTGGCACTTTACACACCAGTGAGTGCCACTGTGTGTGTGTGTGCACAAACACCAGATGATGTTCATAACTGACAAGGGCAAGTTGTTTGCTCTATTCTTGTTCCTTCTTTTGAAGAAGGCTGACAGATTTCAACATGCACTTTAATGTAAAAATTTCCAACTTTACTTAAAACCCTTATCCCTGTTATGAAAATCAGTTGCAACTATGTCATGAGGTTGAAGTCACAGGAACAAATAATTTTCATTAACCATTTGAATAAAGTATAGAGTGTGAGGTGCTGCTGCAATTCTTTTGGAAATGCAAAATTGCTTGTTGGAAAATGTAAGACAGAAAATCATAGCGGTTTTGTTTCAGAACAGTTCTAGATTTCCACATACATATGGTGTGTAGTCTTGCTCTGAGATATTGTTGATGCTAGAGGACAGATTTTGCCTGGGGAACAGGCATTTGGGAGAAAGGAGTTTAATTTTTAAAATTTTGCTTAATTAAAAACAATTTTTGCTAACTTGTCTATGGCACATCATGAGTAGAAAGTTATCTGCACGTAACTTCAAGGATGTCCAAAGACATCCAAACTCAGATTTAGTTTTGGGAATCCACAGTCATAGTCTTCTACAGAGAACACTGCACCCTGGGGTCCATCAGCACTATTCATGCATGATGCCCTACTTTTGATAGATTCCCCCAAATAATTTGCTCAGAGTGTGTCCTTTCTGCATACTCTAGATGATACCTCAAATGAGCTCCTCCAGGTCTGTGTAGGCACCTGGAGTTTGACAGAGACCAAGTTACCCTGTGCTTGGCCAGGAATCAGAATTTGTTCAAAACCCTGTGGCTGTAGCTGATGAGTTTCCACCAGCTGAGCTCCAACTGTTGGTGCCACTGAGGTCCCAGCACAGACCCTCCAACAGCTCTGCTCTGTGTGGGTGTGTGTCCAGCCAGATTCGTGCCTAATGATGGGGACCTTGGTTGACAAGCAAACCACAAAGCTCATCAAAGGAACAGAGGACTTGAGAGTGACCTTTTGCTTTCAGTACAAGTCATTTTATTGCAAAATTTGATATTGCACAAGGTAAATAGCAATTTTTTTTTACTGCAGATGAAGATGGATTTTGATACTGGCTGTTTGCTCAAGTATCAGATTTATTGCTTCAGATATCTCCACCTGAGCAAGTTCTTTGTGGAGCAGCTCTGCAAGGCTCCCTTTGCTGGTTCATAGACCTGTTTGAGACATCCACTATGGACTGAGCACAAGCCCAGGAGGACAGTGTTAGCTGTCTGCATGGCAGATCTCTGTTTGGATGCAGAGAATCTCATCCCAACTGTGTGCTAGTGACCCATGTGGTCTGTCACAAGGTCCTCTGTGTGGCAGAGAGAGCAGCTCAGGTCTGCAAGCCCTCACAGTCCCTAACTATGGTGGCAAGGGAAGGGTGAGATGTTCCTCTTCCTCCTGGGCAGGCTGAAACTGCACTGAAACTGGGTATCACCTCTCTGCTCCCCTGGGGATATCTGAAAGGACAAATCTTGAGCAAACAGCCAATAACAAAATCTGATTTTCCTTTGTTAGTCACACTGTGTACCTTGAAGGAGAGGCTGGTGAGCAGCAGGTTGTACCAGTGCCAGCAGGGTGATAAAGCTGGAGTTTTGCATAGGTGTTGGCACGGAGGTGTGCACCCCGGATACAGGTGTTTGCTGAGGCTAACTGCCCCCTGGGTGTGCAGCCAGCCATGGGAGGGGACAGATGCATAAAGAGCCCCAGAAGCAGAGCAGGCTCCATCCTCCTGGAGAGCCCTGAGGCTGTGCCTGCTCAGGAGAAAGCCAGGCTCCAGCAGCAACATGTCCCAGCTGGAAACTGCCATGGGAATGACCATTGCTGTCTTTGACCAGTATGCAAGGACTGATGGCAACAGGCAAACCCTCAGCAAAGCAGAACTGAAGGCCCTCCTGGAAAAGGAGCTCCCAAACTTCCTTGCGGTAAGAGAACTAACACCATGGCACCATTTCTGTGTGGCAGGTGAAAGAGCAGCCTGCAGGAACACTTTTTAGTACATTTTTAGGGAAATTACATCCAAAAATATGCAATGTTTTGGAGGAAAATATAAAATTTAAAAAAGGTTTTGCACAAACTGTGTAAAGCTGATTTTAATATGCAGGACCACTCCCTGTTTGCTAAATTAATCACTTGAGTTATCAGGATGATGGCTTTGAAATAGATTGCGTTTCAAATTCAGAATTCACCTATTTCCATTTATCTCAGATTTATCAGCTTACTTCATGTCACAACTGCTGTGAATGTAGTTGTGCAGTCAGCAGTTGAAGATCTTGATTGCAGACAGGGAATTTCTCTAAATATTTATACATTTACCTTCTTTAGGTGTTTATACTACATACTCAGCATGCTCATCAAAATGATGCATTAACCAGAAGAAAAGATGAACTCAGAGCAAAGTGTTTGGCATCTGTCTTTAATAGCAAAAGAAAGACCTGGAAATATATTTTACAACACAGATTTGTATGTAATCACAAAGTGCATTTAAGTAGGTACTCAGAGTGCTTAATATGTTCTAGTAAAAGCTTTAGCTGCCAGGGGGACAAATGCTTTTCATTTCCCATTGTTTTCTGGCTTTTTTATTTGCTTCCCTTCACTAAAAATTCAGAAAGCATTCTTTAATACTTTGTTCTTTCCACACAGGTGTAATGTTTCCCTATTTGTACATTTATTGTTCTTAATGGCAAAAGTCTAGAACCAAATGCTCCATGTGTGGCTCTCAGTTTTTGCATCCAGCACAGTTCAGTTTTTTAACAACTATTTCAGGGCACTGCAGCCAGGGCACTTGATACAATTTAGTATCTTTCCATGCAAGCTATGTGAATTCACCACATGAAATCCACACCTGCTGGAGTCATGTCTCACAAATTAAAGAGATGCAATATTCAGAATAAGGACCTGGGTGGCTCAGGGGGAAAGATTCCAGAGTTTCTGAGAAAGCTGTATAAGACAGATCAGTGCTTGTGACTCAACAGCATCACAGAAGGTTCTGCCCCTGATTGTGGAGCTCTGTGGGACCCACAGCACCTCCATGTAAGGAGAAACAAAACCAACACCAAAACCACAGTCCTAGGAGGGAATAGAAATCCCCCAGACACTCAAACTTTGGTCTAAACGAGGCTGGGGAGCCACTGCACCAGACAGCTACCAAACGGGATGATGCTCAAAGGTTTGTCCTCACTGTGTTTAGTGTTTTCCCGTAACTGGTAGAAAAATTGGTATTTTCCAGGAAGAGAATTAGCTTTTTGTCCTCTTATGTTACAGTCTCCATCTCCCTTTCTTCCTTTACCTCTTCTAGGACTTTAAAAAAAAAAGGCAAAATCACTTTTACGCCAGTACTTGAAATAAATTTGAAGCAGCAATCTTCCTTGTTTCTGTCCTGCCAGACTGATAACTGCAAGAAAAAAATTGAGAACATAAGTCTGACTTCAGAAAAAAAGTTGCACCTGCATTTCCCTGCCATTTATATCCATTCTTCTTTATTTGCAAGAAATTCTAGGAAACTGTTTGTAATTACTCATGTATTCTTTTGGCCTTAGAATTGGTTATTAGCTGACACAGCTCACAAGTGTCTTGAATCAATCAGGCAGAAATACCACAGGACTGAAGGACTGGACTCAGTTATAAAGAGTTTCCAAAAAACAATTCCCACTTGTGCATTTCAGAAATAATTCAGAGGCTAAAATTAGTTCATACAGTTCACTAAATAATTTAAAATATTCACTTATAAAATTAAAACACTGTAATTTACAAAGTGAAAATTAATAAAACCTTCCAGACACATTCATCAGTCAAATCTAGGGAGGAACTGGTTCAGTTTTTAGTGATTGTAAAGGCACTGTATTGAAAGGGATACATTAAATTGCAGAATGAGAAATTTAGTTAACTAGACAACGATCAAAAATTACCTTCATATTTAAATTAAGCTAGTAATTATTTTTAATTCGTGGACATTTTCCAAAAGTTTGTATAACTTCTTTGTAACATCAGATTTTTTCATCTTCACAAAATCCACAGGGTTGTTTTCTAGTTTAAATAGGTCTGTACTGCCATCTCCTGTTTAATTTCAAAAGTGCAGCTTTTAAAATCTCTGTAGATGATCAGAGCCAAAAAGACCTCCTGTAAGCTATGTTAGAAAGTAACTACTTTCTTTTTGATGTATTTTGGCAAAATTAAAATAAAAATACCCAAAAACCCAAAACAAGCAACCACACTTTACTTGGATGATGACTTGCTTAACATCAGCCTTGAGATGTACTGGTTCACAGCACCACAGAAGCACAGAATATGCTGAGTTCGTGGGACTCACAAGGACTGAGTTAAACTTCTGGCCCTGCACAGCATCATCCCCCCAGGAATCAAACCCTGTGCCTGAGATGCTGTCCAACTCTTCTTGAACTCTGTCAGGCTTGGTGCTGTGACCTCTTCCCTCTGGAGCCTGTTCCAGTGCCCAACCACCCTCTGGGTGAAGAACCTTTTTCTAATATCCAACCTAAACCTCTCCTGGCACAACTTCAGGCCATTTCCTGAGGTTCTGTCACTGGTCACCACAGAGGAGAGATCAGTGCCTCCTCCTCACGAGGAAGCTGTAACTGCAATGAGGTCTGCCCTCAGTCTCCTCTTCTCCAGGCTGAACAGAACAATTGCCCTCAGCCACTCCTTACACAGCTTCCCCTGAAGGCCCTTCACCACCTTTGTTGCCCTCCATTGGACACTCTAATAGTTTAATGTCTTCCTTTTATTGCGGCACCCAAAGCTGCCCCCAGCACTGGAGCTGAGGCTGCCCCAGGTCAGAGCAGGGCAGGACAATCCCCTCCCTGGCCTGGCTGGCCATGCTGTGCCTGGTGCCCCCAGACAGGGTTGACCCTTCTGGCTGCCAGGGCACTGCTTACTCATGTTCAACTGCCGGGTGACCAGGACCCCCAGCTCCCTTTCCATGACACTGTTTTCCAGCATCTCATTGCCCAGTCTGTCTGTACATCCAGGCTTGTCCCATCCCAGGTGCAGAATTTGGCACTTTCCCTTGTTCCCTTCATATGGTTGGTGATTGCTCAGTCCTCTCATTTGTTGAGGTCTCCCTCCAGGGCCTCTCTGTCTTCAACAGAGGCAGAAGCCCCTCTCAGTTTTTTATCTTCTGCAAACTTGCTCACTAACCCTTCCAGTCCTGCATTCACATCATTTATGAAAATATTAAAGGGCTCAGGGATGAGGATGGAGCTCTGTGGAACCCCACGAGTGACAGGTCACCAGTCTGATGTCCCCCCATTCACTATAACCCTTTGTGCTCCACCCATGATCCAGTTGCTCACCCATCATAGGATGTGTTTATCCAGTTGTGTGTTGAATATTTTGTCCAGGAGGATCCTGTGAGAGACAGTATTGACAGCTTTGGTAAAATTCAGATTACATCAACTGGCTTGCCTTGATCAACTAGGTGGATTACTTTTTCATAAAAGGAAATCAAGTTTTGATAAGCAGGACTTCCCTCTCATGAAGCCATGCTGGCAGTGACTGATGACTGTGTTCAGTCATTCCATCAGAATAATGGCAACTTCGAAGAATAATGACACCTTAGAAAAATATTTGTTGTGGTAACTCAAGCTCAGCATCCCCAAGGCTTCAGGAGGCACCAGCCCCTGTGAGCAGCTTCTGCTGGGCCATGAGGCTGGTGGCAGCACTTGAAGCACTTTTGACTCTATTTGCATCCTTTCTGGGGTGAAGGTATTCAGTGAACCTTAAATTTGACGTTTGCCCCAGGAAAGCATCTTTCTGCAAAACTACAAACTGCCTGAGCTCCAGCTGAGCCTTTCCAGGGGAGCGTATGGGGAACTCATGGCATTTAATTTGTCTGGGCAGAGTCCTCAGGGCTTTGTGTCACACAGCTTTAATCATGATAAATGCTGGTTTAGATGTAGCAAACATGCCTCTCTGTGACAGTGCATGACTGCAGTTCTCAGGTGTAATAAGCCCAGGAGCACATGCTTTTGGAGAAAGGTTCTCACTGCTGCTGTGCAGCTGGTGGGAAGACACAGGACCTTAGCAAGTGCCCAGAGCCCAGCCAAGGACATTATTTGGGGTCTGGGTGGAGCTGCTGCTCTCTGTTAGGATCATGCATTCTCTCACCTTAATCTGATCTTTTTCTTTTGCAGTCTGGGAAGGACAAGAATGCCATTGATAAAGTCTTCAAGGATCTGGATGACAATGGAGATTCCCAAGTGGACTTCAAAGAATTTGTCATCTTTGTGGCAGCTCTGACTTGCTGCTGTCACAAATATTTTGAGCAGAACGCAGCCAAATAGTTGTCAAACTACTCACATAAATTGTCTTTGCCTGTGCTCCATATGCTACTGATATGGATCCCTTCACTCCTTTTATGTACTGCCATGAAGTTTGCAAGCATGCTGGACTGTAAAAATAAACCCTACTGAGCTTAATTCCCTGTCCTGAATGCTAATTTCTTCTCATTTGTGGAACAGCCTGGGTTTAATGGCTCACACTAACTCACACTGAGTATTTTCTCTCCTTCTCTGCTTTTTAAAATTCTTTTCTTAGCCAAAAGGCTCAATATTCATCCCAGTGCAGAAGCTGTTCAACAGTAAATGCTGCTGGAGCTGTGAGTCAGCTGGAGGCTGTTTTTATCCATCAGCATCTCTGGGATGCAGCCCAAATCCACATGTGCCACCACAGCTGTACAGGACAGGCCTCACTGGCACTACCTTTGAGCCTGTTTGGTACCCTCAGGTGAAGGGCTGTCTTGTAAGTTCCTTCTTGGTTAAAACAGCAAAACAAACCTGAACACCTTTTTTTTCCCCTGAATGGAGGATTCACTGCAGTTTTGTGTGCTGGTGAACCATCTCACCCAGATCATATAGTTTTACTTCCTGTGACACCATAAGACTTTTGTACCAATATATTGATATTACTTTAAAATAAATTTAAATACTCTCCCTAATAGCATGCCATAATATTTTGCCTGTAGCAAGACTTATGGAAGCAATTGTTGCTTCCTTACCTGAGCAGTGTCTGTGTGGAGAAGTGAAAGAGTTTTCTTTCAGAGGAGCAGGCAGCAGACATCAGCTGGAACTCTGCAACTGGAGCAAGACCGAATTAAATCTGTATTTTGAAGCACTTTGCAAGTGACCATCCCAATGCAAACTGCAAAACCATTACAATTTGATCCTTTATCTCCAGAACAGTCCTGTTTTGGACTATTCCTATCCTATACCAAAAGCCAAATCTCCCCCTGTCTTACTGCACATGCAAACCTGCTGTGTAGGTAGAGGTGTCACAACTCCCTGCACTCTCTGGAGCCCCTGAAAGATCACGCAGCAGAGCAAAGGCAGGAACAATAGCTCTGTAGGTGTAGAGCTCTGCTTTAACTGCAAAAGCACTTCCCCCTTGCTGCTGGAGCCTGGTACAATGAGCTGCATGCCTGGAACAAGAGCTCAGTTTCACTGTGTTTCCTGAATCTGAAGTTACGCCACAGGTCTGACCCATTCATAACCCTACAAAAACATATTTTGTTTAGGTGTATTCATCTTTTGGGGAGCCCACTGGGAAAATTGGATCTTATTGGCTTATTTCAGCCTGTTGTAACCCTTATAGGTGCTGTTTCATGTAGCTTGCTCTGGTGCTGGATGGCTGGAGTTGAATTGAAACACATCCATTACACTTGCAGAAGTGCCACTGTCTGTGTTATTGACAACAGCAATATTTTTCTGCACTACCTGAACAAGAAAACTACCCATCATCAAAATGCACCAAATTCTTCCCAATCCAGGAACCCCAAATTAGCCTTTTCTTCAGAGACTGCTCTGAATTTTTCCATTTTTTGAGATATCTTTACAGATGTAATCCAGCATGGCTCTGCCCTGTGGCTGCTGTGCTGCTCACCACTTGCAAGGGCAGATTCCACAATCCCACCCCTCACTATTTTGTCAGGGCTATAAATGAGACAAATGCTCTGCTTGTTGTAAAGCAAGCTGATTTTAAATGCAGAGTCAAATTTCCTACATTGCCCATCTCACTAGCTAGTGGTATAAACCATCCTCAGATGAGGAAATCTTGGTGTTACATATCACAAATTGATCGGTGTAATCTAGTAGTTTTGAAATGTATTTTTACTTTTACAAGTTTAGCATTAACATCTAATGTTCTGCACTGCTTCAGAATAACCATCCCCACCGAAATTCTTTTTTTTTACCACTATGTGGCACTAAATGCAGCCTTTTATTTACTCATTGAGCCCAAAAGTCCATGTATCATTATTGAGATAGAATGTAAAGAAACTGTATTAAGATTAGGGGAGAAAAATCAGAAGAGTTCTTAATATCATGGCAATTTAATGTCTGGACGTATACTGAATGTTCTATTGAGGGCATTTCACTGATTGCAGTGGAAGCAGCAGGAGCCAAGGGCCAGGCAGAGGCTCCATTTCTTGAGCTTTTGGAAGGGTTTAGCTCCACCAGCCCAGTCGCACCCTTGTGAAAGAGTTTCCTCTTAATTGTAAATTCCAAACCCCATGTGAACTTTATTGCAGTGCTTTCCACAGCATTGAAATTGCTTTTAAAACATAGCTCTTAAAGAGAATGTTGGTGAAAAGCTCCATCTGTCTTGTGAGCCAAGGGATTCACCTTGTTACTCCATTTTATCTTTCAGATTTTTAAAACTGCACTACTGAGCAGTGACAGCTGTGACATACCTCACATTTCAATCATCTCCTAAACTTCCTGCCTGCAGTTCAATATCCACACAATTTCACTCACCCATTAATGCCATTTTGTCCATTTTCCTGATAATCTGTAGGTTTTTTCAGTTCTGAAGGACTGGACAATAATTGTGCTCACAGCAGCCCAAATCTGCTTTGTACCTGCTTTACTTCCCAAAAGGGGTTCTGACTGACTGCGATGAGCTCAAGCAGCTTTGTCTCCCTGAGGGAATACCAGGGCTACCCCTCACTGTTCTCATTGTTCCTGCAGCCCCCAATCCTGCAAACTCTTACATTGGTGTTGACTCTTGTTAGACCCCTTGGTCCCACATGAGGGGACACCTGGAGAGCTCAAAGCCCATGCCAGAAGCACATGGATGCTGTGGGCTGCTTTGCTAACCCGAGGGAGCAGTGCATGTTCAGAGCTGCATGAAGAGGGGGAAGAAAAGGGGTTGGTTTTTTTTTTCTTTTTCCCTACAGATTTTTCAAAAGCTGTAACTCTGAATATTGATGAATATTCATTTCAATGTAGTACTGAAAACTCAACTTGATGACACCTCAGAGAGAAAATGATCCAGGAATAAAAGAAATTAACATATAGCTCCCACCTTACCATAGAACAAAAGTGACTTTTCAGAATATATTATTTAACCTAAAAGCATCTGAACAGAGGCACTTTAATATCTTTCAATCCATTAATTTTCTTTCCCAGCGTTATTAATTTTCACTATGAACCTACAGTTTACCCAGAACATAGTGTGTCTTTCCTCCCCCCTTTAGTAAACTTTTGTTATTCAAGATTCAAGCTACAGAGATGCAAGGCCTGGTTTTATACCTGTCACTTAAACTCAACTTTTAGTCCTAAACATATTATATACAATGAGATAGTTTGAGAAACACTACAGGCAGCTGCAAGAGAAAGGAAAAGACAACATAAAAGAAAGCTTGGAATATATAAGCTAACAGCTGTGGTTTGTGCACATTTGACTTAGCTACCTGAAAGGAAAAAAAGAGATATGGGAAAATATATTACCAGCACGTGGCAATATGGGAAACCATCATCTGTGATGTGTTCCAAACTAAGCAAGGCTTAAAGGCAGAGGTGAGAAAGTTAGCTAAGCAGCAAATCAACCCATAGGTATTGTTTTTATCTCATGCAGAAAAAAATATAAATTCATATTAACATCAGATCAATTCTACAAATCAATATACTCCAGTATCTGTAGTTGCCACTTTGCAATCTGGTGGGGTACTGTCAAGACTCTTCAGTTTTGAAAATGACATACTGAAATTTGATTTCTGAGTGTGTATATAGTAGAAATCAGGCAAAATGTGACCTAACCCTTGAGTTGCTCATGGTCACTTATGCTGCAGTTTTGGCTGGGAACATTCTTCATTACTTTACCTTCAAATTAACCAAGACTCATTGAAAAAGGAATTCACCCAGTCAAGCACACTGTTTATCTCCCCAGTAAACCAGTTTGGGGCTAAAAACTGGGAGATTTCTTTCCCCAAGCCCTCTGAGCATCCTACACTAGCAGCTGTGCATTTTCAACACTTGACCTGGAGTGTCAACATCAAACTCTTCACAAAATACATTTTAGCTGCTGGTTTCTTTACAAAAGGCAGGCAGGGGAGGAGGAGGAGATGTTACCTGTCTTTTATGTAACAAGCTCACTGTGAAACGCTCCTGTAAGAGCTGGAAAATTGTGTTCAAACCTTTCCTTGAGTGAAACTCACCCACGCCAGCTGCGTGCACCAAAGAGCAGGAGGCCCAGGGCACCTGACACTGACTCCCTGCATCGTGGCAGAGGCTGCTGAGGCTGAGGGGGCTGGAAAAGTGTGCATGAGAAAAAGGGTGCACACCTCTGCTGCCTGGAAGGTGGAGTATATGGCCAGTCCTGCAGGTGACTGTGTCCCAGAGACACAGTAAGGGAACATTCTGTATTTTAGTCAGTAACTATTTAATGCAAAACACACAGCTGGCGTAACTGAAAGGATGTTTCTTGCCAGGTGAGTTCCCAAACCATTGAACAGCAGAAGTATGGTCACTGCTGTGGTCCTCTCTCTTGGGCAATGTTCTCTGCAACAGCCTGAGAAAGTGTCAGCAGAAGAGGAGAGGGAGCACCTCTTCCATCATTTTCTCCTCCTCCTTTTCCTTTACCTCCTTCTCCTTCTTACCCTCATCTTCTTCCCTGAGGGAGCAACTCCTCCTCCTGCTCTCCTGTGAAACAGTGGCTGATGCTCACTTAGCCAACCATGAGTGGAGTGAAAGTCCTGCTGGCACATCTCCCCTGCCTTAACCACTCACCAGTGCTCAGAGAAGCTCTTAAACTAAAACAACAAAAAAAAAAAAAAAAGAAAAAGAAAAAAAGAAAAAAAAAAAAAAAAGAAGCTGACTCCTGCTCAGGTACCTGGAGAGAAGGATCAAGGTCTCTATTTTACTCAAAAGGGTTCAGGACTGCAGCCCAGGGGAGGCTCAGAGCTGACCTCCTCTGGGCCATCCCCTGTTGACTCTGTCATAAAGCTCCCCAGCAGATGTGCTTGTGCTTTTGGGTCCCTTGCAGAGACACCTCTCCCACGTGCTGGGAGCAGAGCCTTGGGGCTTAACACAGGTTTCTGCAGTCTGCTGAGATCCACCCACCTGGAAATTAGTCATTCCAGCAGCTAATTGACTATGCTTTTGTACAGCTTTTACAGGCCATTTTCTTCCCCAGACAAATTCCTTTCTTTTTCCTTTCTAGTCAATAATCTTTTCTTAATCCTATACCAGCCTCTAAACCTCTGGGTCATAGCTCCATTCTGGAAGCTGCTCATTATCTGAAAGGAGAGAAAATTCCATTTTTTTAAGGACATAGTTCTGCTACTCTCCAGCAGGTGATCGATAGATGCATACAACGTATTATGCTGCAGGACAAGGCACCAGAATATTTTATAAATAGATTTGAATTTGTTTTTTAAACCTTTCCCTGTATCCAAATAAATGTACTGATTTTCTTTTCCTCCTGATATTATAGCTTTCTAACTAGATGCAATTGCCAATAGTATTTTCTTTTGTTTTATGACAAGAAGTAGGTCTCTGCAGTATTAGGTAATTATTGACTGTTGTCTTCAGAAAGAACAAAAGATTCCTGAAAAGAAATGGATAAGAAAGCTGAGCAGAGATCTGCTGTGAGAGCCAGAAACTTTCTTTCCAGGATGAAAGTACAAGAACAGAGAGACTGAAGAACCTTCAGGCCTCTGCTACAGTTTTAGCCTTGCTACCTGAAAAGGTTTGAACCTGGTGAAGGCTTGAAATCCCAGGACTGTGGGCTTGTTTTGGAAGCATTTTAATGTTCAAGTATTTATTTCCTTAGCCTGCAAAATCCTGTTATTGCGATTATAACTCCTTTCTTTCTCCTCATTTCCAAATCCTGTTCTGTAATTGAAGTCTGTGATGCTTTGACCAAGCAGTTTCAGATGGAGGTGTTCTGGAAGCCACCAATACATCATAAAAGTCAATTTTGTGTTTCTGAATTATCTTCCTCACCTGTGCTGACCTCAGTCTCCCCATAGCCTCTGTGAGATTTTCTATCTGTCAGTGCCAAGTTAATATGCTTAAAAGACTGCAGAAAAATCTGCAGAACAGGCAAAAGGTCAAAGACCCAGTGCCCTCTGCTGCTCTTTCTGCAGGTACCAAGGAGGCTGTCTGAAATGAATATTTAATTTTCCATGAGAAAACCAACTTCTTCCTTCCCATCACTGACTTCCCACATGAAATGGGCAAGAGAAAGAGAAAACCCAGGGATGCAGCTGTAGGGGAACTGGAAAGGACCTAAAGTAAATGAAAAATCCCAAGTAAGGCAGTGATGATGCTAGGCTTGTCTCAGAGGGCTCTGTAGTCAGAGGAAAACGTGTGCCTTGCCTAAGGCTCAGCCTGGAACTCAGCCTGTGACTAGGGGTAGCAGAAAGGGACAGCCTAGGCTGCACTTTTAGGGTGCTGGAAAGCATCTTCCAGAGCTAACTTGGAGCTGCTGCTTGAATATTTGGTCTGCACATGGAGCTGGGTGCCTGGCCATGCACCACCTCACCTTCCAAATTCACAGGGATGCTGAAAGACACAAACTCCTTAGGTGGGTATTGCTGCCAGCCATCATCTCAGGGGCAGGGTTTTTTCAGCCTGGTTTTGGCAGGGATAAGTGCAATTCCTGCAAACCCAGGTACTGCCCTACTAGTCTTTTCACAGGGAGGTTCTGTCAGCTCTCCCAGGCGCTGAGGCAGCAGCAGATCCTCGCTGGCAGCCTGGCCCTGCTAACACACTCTGCAGCACATCGCCTCAGCCCTGCCAGCTGGGCAGGCAGGGGAGGCAACAAAGGGCAGGAGAAAGCCAAGGCAGCAGGGTGGGGTGAGGCAGACCTGCAGGACAGGACTCTTCCCCCTAATCCTTGTTTCTCCCTGCTTTTCATGCTTCCCTTCTTCTTTTCCTTCCTATTTTCTTCCAGCGCTAATAAGAAGGAGCCTTTCAGCAGAAAGCCACTCTGTGGTCTATTCCATATATAACAAACCAAAGGACTTCTGTCCTGCAAAGTCCCCCAAACGCAAGCAAATGAACTGTCCTCTTCTCGACAGAGGCGGCTGCTATTTTGGCTCCCAGTCCAGCCTGCACAACGTAGCTCTTTCTGGTGAGTCCCGCCCTGCTGCATGGCAGCTCAGTCGCTCAGCCCTCGGAGAATGAGCACATTAGGAGCTGAATATAAGCAATGTTTGATTCCAATTTGCTCAGGCTATGCCCAATTACTTTATTAATGGGCTGGTTTACAGAAGGATTCAGATAAGACAAAGCTCTGCTTTAGGCTGGGTTTCGCAGCCCTCTCAGTTTTAGAGCAATAAAAGTGAGGCAATGTTAACCTTCTTTCTGGGGGATATTGTCTACAGAAGCATGAGCTACAGATCTCTCTATGGGCAGCCTGTCCTCTGCAGAGCTCAGTGTTAATGACAGCAGAAGGACAAATAATTCTATTTTCCTGATACCTTTAATTACAAAAGGATGGCTCTTCAAGAGACAGTTCAACAGCTCTAAATAGCTGTTTAATCATTCTTTTGGGATAGTAAGTGCTGTGCCAAGCAAGTCCAGGGTCCATTTGGCTCTGTCTCCTCCTGCAGTTATGCTTTTGGATTAAGTTCTCCTCCACAGGAATGTTTTAGGTAATCAGGAAAGCTGAGGAAAGGGTTTTTAGAGAGATGCAGGGAAGATCTGGACCAGTTTTCTGAGTGTTAGGAACACAGCTGCTGACAGCAACATGCAGGTGGTGATAACCCTGTGCTTCAGAGAAAACTGAGTGAGGCAGCCAGGCCTGGACAGGAAGAGGAGACAAGAATCACCTCCACCAGCCACCTCCCACTCGAGGTCTGAGTCTGGACAGGACAACAGTGAGAGGAGGTAGGTTTACATAGCTTTCTACTATTGTAAAGCATAATTTTGGCCACATAAACACCTTGCCTCTCAGAGATGAAAGCATCTCTGGGCTTTCACATTAACTGGGCTTGGAAATGCTTCCTGTAGAATCAATGCAGGCAGAGCCATCTCATATGGAGCAGTACAAGACACAGAATTGTGGAATCACAGACACTCTGGAAGGCTGCTGTCCTGAGAGCTATGTCCAGAGCCTGCTGTAAACTGGCCCCATGCCTAGACCAATAACCAGCAGTGCTGTGCCACCTGTAACTCGAGGAGCTCATCTTTAAACCAAAGATGTTCATGGTGGTCACTAGCAGCTGCATTTTTTAGCTGCTGGTATGACTTCAGTCTGTCTTCTAAATCTACCTGTTCTTGGAAAGAATCATCTTCAAAGTAATATAAGCCAATTGTTCATATATTTTACTATCCTGTGGGGTCTATTATTGTATTTCTTTTTTTAAAGTTTGGGGTTTTTTTTAGATTTAGAATTTTTAAAATTTTTTTAATTTACAATTTTTTTAAGACTTGGGCTTCATATAGTGGTGTAAAATAAATTTAAAAATTAAATTTTTTCTGAAAGTGTTTTTTATCTCTGGAAATGTACTGAAGCACATCTAGAAAAGAATGTAAGAAGAAAAACAGAAGTACAGGCCTGGTAAGTGTGCCACAATTTATAACCACATAATCTTTCCAAACAGCATCAAGTCAGCTGTACTTGGACCAGAAGTGGTGGCCCTCCTCCTGCCTGTCTATAAGAATGCTGATATCTGATCATCAAGCCTTGGACCTTGGCACAAAGATGTGGGGATTAAGATTTTTGCTTGGAAAAGCCCTTGATGTGGTTTGAAAAACAGTGCTGGGTCCCCAAATCCAGTGGATAGCAGGGAGTACTAAGTTTCACAATTAGTCAACAATATGGGGTGATAGAAGACAATTCATGATAACACACAAAAGAGCCTTAAATGCTTTGCTATAGGACATGGTTTGTTCTCTGTTTGCATAGTGCCTTTGTTTCAAAGTCCAAGTGAAGGGTACCAGTAGTGAAAGAGAAAGCAATACTTGACAATGAAAGCAAACAAGTCATCAGCTCCGGATCTCAAGTGAGAACAATAGTTTGGGCTAACAGAGGAAAAGATGAAGACAATGGGAAAAGCAGCATAAAATGAAGGAAATAGATTCCTACAACTATATTTAGAGCTGAAATTGTGAATGATAAGAAAATACGTTTTTGCTGCATCTCCTTGAGGGGAGATGCAGAGACCACACCTACCTTTCTTTTAGACCTTTTCTAATGTTCTGCTTTGCTCATGATGGTGCCTAAGTCTGCAGTACCCAGAAATGGATGCTGCAAATTTTGGATTATCTATAGAGTCTGCATACCTGGCACTGATGTGTCTGAGCTTCTGAGAAGCGTCGCAGTACTTAGCAAAATCATTTTAGCTTTGGTTTTGTCCCTCAAATAGCTGACTTGTCCATTTCCTTTGCCCTCTCCTTACACAGAAATTCTGCCTCACCCTTGTCATTATCCACCCTCCATGAGGAGAGTTGGGGCCCCTCTTCTCCCCTCCATGCTCTCCCATATGTCATCTAGAACTTGTCTACCTCTGCTGGGCTGGGACAGTCTCAGCTGGGCTGGGAATCACAGCAGCCCCCAGGAAGACAGCAGAAGATGATGTGGGAAAGCTAAAAAGTACTCTTCTAGAGAGTGAGGGGAAAGGATGGAGATGGCAGGGGGTGGGGGGAGAAATCACCCTTCAGGGCATTAAATGAAGCCTGATATTACACTTTCAGTGCAGGAAGGATCAAACCCCTTCAGTGTTGTCCAAATAAAACCAGATGTATTAATTTCCACAGGCCATGGCTGAAGAAATGCTATGAACAACCAGCAGCTGAAGGACTGACAGTGGTGGCTGTGTTATCCTGCAATCAGCTCTAGCCTGATGCCCTGGACAGGAGCAGACTCTGTCTTCCCAGTCCAGCCTGGGAAATATTGAAAGCAAACATTTTGGGACATATGGAGTAATCTGGGGCCTGGAGATAAGTGAAGATTCTGAAAAAGACAGGCAATTTTAGCAGACACATCACAGGCTCTGACCTTCTAAAATTCCAGGAATTAAAATTATAATTAACAGCCATGCCAACAGGTTTTGGCTCCACTTAACATGATCCTTCCAACCAAGTCTTGAGCCCTCATTTTGTTCCCAGACTGGCTTCTGCAAGATCAAGGACTATTTGCTCCAACAGGATGGCCACTGACCTACATAGAACACCAGAGCTCAATGAAATAAAAGGCAAAGCCAAACCTCCTTTTTAAAAATAATCTAAGTTTAGAAACAATTTAGATGCTGATGTAGCTGTGTGACTCCAGAAGCTGCAGAGCCTAAAGCCAGTGGTTTAATCTGTACCTGGCTCTTGGCAGATCCTATTCTGCTGATGATTTTCCAGCTAAAAAACCCTATTTAAGGGGTTTCTAGTTCTGACTGGCACAGACATAGATGGAGGCACAAAGAAACCATATTTCTTAATATGTAACCGTTTCTAAACATCGTATTTTATATTAAAGAGATCTGCTTTAATTTATGCATGATGCCCAGCTCAAAGGAGTTTCAAATTCCTGACCTAAGCCTCGAGACAGTATGGCAGTATGGCAAGATAAGTAAGAAGTGTTAATAATATCTCTCATTATCTCTCTAGTTGCTTAAAAGTCTTTTAACAGTTTTCAGAGCTGGGATTTTCCAAACTCCCCAGTGTTGGTCTAACTCCAACTTTATTGCTTCCAGTGATTGAGGCATTCATTCAAAATAGATCCCAATATGAATATATAATTTGGGATGTGGAAGTCAATTTATTTCGATTCTTATGGAGTAATATTTTGATGCTGAAATCACATTAACTCAATCTTCTGTCCTTCATCATATTATTTATCCTAGTAGTCCTATGTTCACCTTGCTGTTGTTGAAAGTGGTTGATGTTTGATGGCCCAAGTCAATAATATAATTTCTTAATTTGTATCAGGAGATTTTAGAAGTTCAACTCATAACATATCTAAGCAAAAAAGCCCTTACATGTGACATATTACTGGCCACCCATTTTGTGATCGAATGCATACAGCAAGATTAGTGATCATCTCTAGCTCAGCTGTTATTTTTACCGGGTTATCAAGGCCCTGGGGAGGATTTTGTAAAGCTATTTAGCCTGAAGGAAGGGATTAAAGAGGTTTCTCCCCATGAAACATCTGTTGCAAACGTACTTTCTAATATTCAGAGCAGAAAGTTAAAATTAATCAGAAAGGACAGGAGTCTCTTCCCTGGTCAGCAGCCATGCTCTCTGCTCAGCCATCCCACTGCTGCTTTCCCAGCCCAAACCAGAAGCTGCTCCCAGCACTATGGACCTCAGGACTTCAAATTCTGTGCCTCCCAATACCCTGATAGGATACTTTACTTTTTCGTCAAGCTCTCTTCCCTTTTATCAATTAATGAGAAAATCGGACTTGAAGTAACTGTTGCAGCCAGAAAGTCCAACCATCCATGAGCTCCTTCCCTTCCTGCCCTAATTCCCAGACTCTACAATCATGTATTTGTAGTATATGCATTTGCACACACCTTTTTTTTCCCCCCAAACAGGTACCTGCTGGAACACTGTGTAATCATCATGCCTACTTTGAGTAATAGCTGACTATTTTCCCAAATGGAAACCATCTGCAATCCCCCTGTGTGATGTGTGATGCTAAAACCAAAACAAACAGAAAAAAGAAAAGACTGGAGAATTAAACAAACTTGGGTACTAGCAGTTCTGATACTGATATGGCCCAAGAGCTGTTGTCTGTACCTTTCTTCTCCTCACACAGGGCTCTCTCAAGCCCACTTATCTCAGCCCCAGAATAAAGCCAGTACTCCAGAGGCAAGGATAATTTTTTTTCTCTAGTATCAGATAGGACTAGATTTGGCTGTGCTTTTACTGCTCATAGTATTGCTTTCTATATTATGCATAGGGGAAAGGAAATATCTGATAATAAGCAAGCATATTCACTGCAGAGCAATATATACTGAGCAAACTCTAGTGCCAAAAGAAGTTGGATAAAAACAAATTCTTAGTTTATTCTCCTGATTAATGCAGAGGAGATTTCCAGAGAAATTTAGAAGACACAACATAGTCTTAGTGCTTTTATTCATTACTGAGTTTAAGAAAACAGTCTGGGATTTTTTTCAATATAAGTGGGAAAAGAATTACAAACTCATGCTTATAAATGCTGGGCTTGGTAAACTGAAGCCTCAGGATGGTGTGGGAATGGCTTACTGGTAGCATCACAGCAGTATCCTAGTCAGAGCCATAAGTGACACTGATCACCCTGCATTTCTGTCCTCAGTTCACTCAGACAAGGGATGGACACCTTAAAAACACAGTGTCATTGCTGCTGCTGCTGGTCCCTCATCAAACACAGGAAGCACAGCTATGGTGGCTGCTGAATGCTTAGCAGGACATACCTGTCCTTGTCACTCCACACCCCCAGCTCAGAGGAAAGGGCCTGAAGTGTCTCATTCCCTGGGCCAAATTCACCTGCTGCAGGTGCACTGCTGCCAGCAGAGGTGAGTGCAGAAACAGTGCTGAAGCAATGATGGTGCACCTGCAATGCTTGTGCTAAGAAATAACAAAGCAAGGATACTAAGGCAACAAACTCCTGAAGCTGGATGCTCAGGGAGCTCCCAGGAGGGCCCTGGACCTACACTCTGTAGTCATCTAGGAGTGGAAGAGGTTTATTCTTGCAGAGCCAGGCTGTGGTAACAGAAAGTAGAACAGACATTTTTAGAGGACTTGTTTGAGGATGATATATGGAAGAGTCAGAGAGAGAATTTCCAGTGCTGAGCATGAGGACAAGGTCGTAAATAAGAAGGCAAACAGTAAAGCTCCAGCAAAAGCCTGTACCTGCTGCTACAAATTGAAACTCAAAGATTAATCAGTATAGGCAGACCAGCCAAGCTTTTCTACTATGGCATGGGCTTTAAAAAGTCCTTAGACATATAATGTGTTTGAGGTTGTACAAGAAATCCTGGTGAGTACATCCTGAAATCTGCGAGGATGCAATGACTGAATGACAGGGATTTCTTCCCAAGGCAATGAGGAGGGGATGACCAGCATTTCCCCATCACTTGTAGGCACAGGCTGGGCCGTGGTAATTTGGGAGTCCAGCTTCAGTGCCTTTTCAGACCTTGTGGTTGACAATAAAAAAAATAGTGAAACATGTGAGTTCTTGCCTACTAAAACCTGGAGTAAATCCAGAGCAGTGTCACAACAGGTCATAAACCAGCCTGTAAATAACTGCTGAAAACCTAGGCTGTATTAAACCTGGTGATATGTGATTAAAAAAGGCTCTCCTTCCCCTCAGCCTCTGTGCCCACAACCAGGTGACATGCTGCCCCTCCTTGGGGATGGCTGGGACACAGCAGTTGACTTGGCAACTGCTGCTGTAATAAAGTATTTTCCCTCTGGATCAGAAAGCAATAAAAACATAGTGACAAAATGCACCCTGCATTTTTTCTCATGTAATGAATCTGCTTTTATATTTAAAGAATGTGCTTTTTCTCCTGGTAGGACACAACTGTGGAATATTTCTCTCCTCAGAATACACTCAGCTGGCTAATGCAGGACAGAGGTCTGCTAAAGCCTTCCCTACCTTGGGAAAGGACTGTCTCCCACTCTAACGCACTTCTGAGCATAGCCCAAGGCAGGGGAAAGCACTTGCTCGAGCTGTAAGACCCCTACAGAATATGTACAGCAGTTGTGACCTGCTCTTAAAGCCTTTTGACTCAAGATATTCATATAATAGCTTCTGCTGAGGGGTGGGTGTAGGAGAAAGGAGCTAAGGCAATTTCAGGAACACCCTGCTTTAGGGGGCTGCTTCCTGGCTTTAGAGGACATGGAGCTGTTCCCTGAAGCAAGTAACCAAAAGTAACTGCAATCTTACATGGCATCTGCAGCCAAGTCTCTACCAGAGATGGCAAATACCTTGCCTTGAATATAGTCTTGGCTTTTCTATTTAATAGAGGTACCTATTAACTAACTATCAGCCAGTGGTTATACAGCCTTCCCAAGTACAGCAGAATCAGGGTTTGTGGTGCACAGGGTAGCTGCCTCTTTTTCCTACATTTTTTGCAAAATAAAGGCATGCAGTGAGGCAAGCCTCTGAAACACATTTAATTAGATAAGCTGAATCTGTAATGTAGAATTTGGAAACTGTCCAGGTTCAGGATGGATAACTCAGTAATCTGACTGGGTGATAGAGGACTCAGCTGATTTGTGTGTGAATCAGCTGGTGCTCTTCTGGCTTTCCCCTCCAACCCAGGAATTCATTTGACCACCCTTTCTCCTTTCTACAGATTGTGGGGTTTTCACATTGCCATGCCTCTGCCCTGAAACACAAACATACACACACACACAGGAGTACAGCAGTGGAGGTGAAGAGATGAACTTGCACAATATTATAATCTGGAATTCAAGGTGCCTGCAGTCCTTGCCCAACTGCACCCAAACTAGACTGCCCACAGGTTGAAGTTAATTCACTATGATCCCAGTCACCACCTTTTAACGTTGTCTGAGAAGTGTTGGAAGTATGTCACATCACTGCATGTCCATGTCTGGGGCCAGAGACCAAACCCCATGAAGGTTTTGTCACAAAGCTCCCAGTGAGTACAGTGATTGCTGTACTCACTTCTGCTGCTGGAGGGACGAGGGAGGCTAGGACCTGGGGGAATGTCTTCAGTGGAGGACAGAAAGCTTCAATTCTCGATGCTGCACAGCAGATTAAAAAGAGGAGTCATTGCCTGGCATTTTCTCACTCAACAGTCAACTGCTGTCCAGCTGCTGTGAAATGAAACTCATCAAATTGCTTCCAGTGTCACCTGGAGATGTAAAATAATTCTTAGACAGCTAGAAATATTTAGGCTTAACTGGTAGTGCTGCAGCCCCACAGAAAAATATGATGAGGAAGGGGGAGACAGGGCTGAAAAAGCAGGAGACGTGCTGAGTTTGCACAGCAGGCTGCTGGTCCCCAGGCAGCCTGGCATCACTCCCTGCTGCTCACAGAGCAGGTACTCGATGTGTGCCTGCAGAATGCAGCAGAATAACACATCTGTGCTCCAGAGGATGCTTCAGCTTCAGTGGCCTATGAGCAGGGATCGAGGCATGTCTGACAAATGAAGGATTTTTAAATGACAGATCATGTGAAGGTTGATTTCAGAGGGCTTTGTGTGCTTGGCTGGGTTATTATGTGTGTAATAAGGTGCAGGCAGTGATTGAAACATTTCCTGCAGCTCTCTCCTCCCTCCTGTGAGTTCCCTGGTACTCACTAACACATTTGCTTTCACAGTATAATCAGCCTTACTGCGAGGAGTGCATATTTTCATCTGCCTCCCTGACGAAGTTTTGCAAGGCTGTGAAACAGACTATCTTTGAGACATCTAAGATTCGATTCCTTTCAGTTGAAAATTTTGGGGTTCCATTTCGGGAAAATAGTTGGGGTGTAGCTCCATTGCAGGGGACCTTTTTAAAAGCCTGATTCCTGATGTCTCTTTCAATTAATTATACTTTCTAAGAAAGTTCATTTAATTATGTCAGAGTCAAACAAAAGTGCACATATGTCATGCAGATGCAAATAAATTACCTGTTCAATTCCAATAGCATTCAAGCCTCATGAAATTCCTTTGCTGGTACCTGGATGAGCTGAGAACATTCTACATAAATATAGTCTCTTAAAACCAGAACTAAACTTTTTTTTTTTTTTTTTTGATGACAGAGAAGCAGGGAAGTCTGTGCTTCACCACTTTTAATAAAACAACAGGAAGTAATAGCGTTTTCTTTTTCCAAGATTCTTCAGTGAGTATTTTTCACAATCAATATATTTTCTTCTTTCAAGTTAAATATATTGCTCTTTTGCTGGTTGAAAAATGAAGCCAAAGAATGTACATTAATCTCATCATTTTAAGATGAAAAAAGCCACCTGTGCTCTAAGAAGCTAACAGGAATAGATGGCTGACCAGCATCAAAGTTTCCACTGTGATATTTGACTCTTGCTGTGTGTCTGCTGACCTGACAATTCCTGAACTACAAAAGCCAAAGTGCTGCTTTTATACTGCACAAGAGCACTTCAGTTTTAAGCAGGTTTAGCTGTAGGCACATACTAACTCCATTTCTTCTAACTAACATCTCCCAATTTGTCTCCCCAGCACAAAAAAGCATCTTTTCTGCAGAACACTGCTGGTGCTGCATGCAATGTTCACGTCTGTGCAAGACAAAGAAAGAAATCTCAAGCCAAATTAAATAGCATAAACTCCAGGTACTGTAGGAATATGGTGAGACTGGAATAATCTAATTTACAGTTAACAAACCCAGTTCTGGCTAATTTCAATCAAATCTGATACACAGCTCCAGAAGTCACTGAGAACTGAGAGACAGATGAACAAGCAGACAGAAGGTTCCCTACAAAACCAGAATAAAATTAAATTCACACAGGGACTGCTTTGTCCTGTTAGGACTCAGCTTAGAAAACATATACCACTTATATGCAAATTCACAAAAGGGCAGGAAAAACTCCTTTAGCAGGTAGAAAGTCATGCTGACATACTGCCCTAAGTGCCTGTCTTATTGCATGCACAAATCTTTTCCAAAACACACCTTCCAGCTGTGTTCCTCTTTCTGTGTGGGACAGATGCTTGCCCAAAGCAGTATCTTTGGCACAAAAGTCTTATTCTCACCCCACTGAACTTACCAAGGCTTAGAGTTCTGGTATGTAGGGCTAAAGGCTGTCCAAGACTTGCTGTGGTAATTTCTCTGCTTTGGATACAGCCAACTGTACATACAGAATTCAGGGGTTTTAGAGGTTGTAAAAGGCGTGTATTAAAGACAAATGAAATATTATTGAACAGATTTTTACATTTTTTAAATCCTTCCCACAATCCCTTCTGCACTAAGAACTTCTGCATCTGGAAGTGTAAGGCCCAAAATATATTTCCCCTAAAGTGCAAAGGAAAATCCTTTTATCACATCCAACGTAAATGTGAAATTCAGGGCAGCATGTTGTCCTAGACATGTTCAGGCACAAGCATCTCATTTACACTAAGATTCTGCTCAGTGTCTCAAGGTTGCACCTCTCTCTAGCAGTGGCATATTCACTGGGTTTGAACAGTTTGGCACTTTAGACTTTAGAGAAATCACAGACTTTTAAGGAATATCAGCAAACCCATATAATGGTAAAAGTTGTGTGGCACAAATAGGCAACTGTGGAATTCAGCCTTCAGAGGATCATCCTGGCCATAGGTGCAATCCAGATTTAAAGGACAATCTACAAGAAACCCAAGACCCATCAGAGTGAAATTAAAACAGGCATGTACTTCAAAGGAATGAAGAGCTTAATTAATAAAAAAATAATGCAAATTCTAGCCTGATATAATGAAAAAAGGATATTAAAGTGTTCAAAAGTTCTCTCTTAAGAAGTACAAAGTTGCCTTATTTAGAGGAGCCCCAAACGAATGTGTTATTAGCAGTTGGATGTTTACCATGTGCTTCCAGGATGGGATAAAATGATGTTGAAAATTTTCCAACACTGCTTTTACTAATGTATTTGAATGTGGTTTAGAAGGAATGATATATTTTTTTAAAGTGTCTAATGAAGAAACAGACCTGCTAGTCAAGGTGACAACCAGCCCCAACTGTGTGACACTTTCTTTGGGTACCCTACCAAGGTAACTTTCAGATTACAGTCTTTCCTCCCAGTTTGAAGTCCATCAGTGGTGGACTGTCAGATTAGCCCTATTCCTCAGGAGACTTGCCTTTCCCTTTTATCTCTCAGCTTTCACTGCCTTCTGCCTTTCTCCATCTGATCAGATGAATTATCAAAGCCTATTTTTTTTGCTGAGCAGAAAAACCCATCCCAGTGCAGCATGGGCAGAATTTCAAAAGAACCCAGTCTTGGTTTTGATGAACAGAGAAGATGAAGCTTGATAGCCCATGCAGAGTCCACCAGGTACTCCCAGAGGTTCACCAACGGATTTCACTGCTCTGAAAAGTAAGATTTTATTTTTTAAACTCAGGCTCCATCACTGTCACCTCTCTGTCTCCACACCCTCCCCTGCACCTTCCTGCTGCCTCCCTCTGACATCTGCCACCATTGCCTTGCCCCACACCTCTCCTGCTCCTGCCTGGATCTCTACAGTCAGGGCTGGAGCCAAGCCAGGCAGCCTTGGTGGAGTTTATCAGCTCAGATCTGCCAGCAGCAGGTCTTGAATCCCTCTGGGGCTGGCACACCCTGCCACCAAGGCATGCCTCTGCTGACTGAGGCACTGAGGAGCCTCAGTGTCACCCAGAGCCAGCAGGGACCCGCAGCACTGTCCCCTCCAGCCATGCCATGCTGCACCAGGAGCCTCTGTGCAAATTACTACTTCTGTGCATGGCAGAGATCAACTTGCCAAAAGCAGTCCCTTGGGTTTGCAGTGGGTTACAAGGGTGCTGCTGCTCCCAGGCTAACGAGCACACTCACTCTCAGCAGGGCCAATTAGTCTGGGGAGGATGGTGGGTTAATTCAGTTGCAGCACTTGTTTTCTAGTTGTGACCTTGTTTGCCTCTAATTTGGGTACCTTTGCATGTTGTCACACTACATCCTCAGACCTGGCAGCATCCATACTACTTCAGAAATGCCACTTAGTCCTTTAGTTCATATGAGCCTTTTCCTGCTCAGCAGAGTTATACATAAATACTTTTAAAACATCAAGCACCAGCACACTTCTCAGGTGTTTCAGGAATCCAGCCCACACAGCCATTTAATGCCAACCTGAGAGTGGCTGATTGCTGCTTCATGCAAAACCTGGACTGACAGATTTTTTGCTGTATCTATCATAAAAGGAACAAAAAAGCAGCATAAAATACAATAATCAAATTAAAATTCTAGTGATCACCACACTGCTAGTTCACATGAGGAAGGGACAGCTAGAAAGGGCACCTGGAAGGCTGAAAATCCACAGGAAAATCTAAGTTTAGTGACGAGTCCTGAGAACTGATTACATTTATTAGAAGACTAAAATCCTGTTCTGTCTCACTCGCTTGCTCTTGAGGGAGGAAACTAACACTTAAAAGTTGTGTATAAAGCCTTCAAGAAAACATTTGGAATGAGGTGACTGTCTCCAGATTTACTTTTGAAATAAATTCCCTTACACTGGGCTCAAAGTCACAAGGTTCAAGGTAGTGGTAGCAAAATATTTCAGTAGGCCTTTACCATAAAGACATAACTTAAACCAAAAAAGAGTTAAAATTTTTAAAAATCATGAGAAAATTTCTCATTATATTTGCAATAACCTGAATTATTGTACCATATCCATATTTTAATTTTACCTAGTCATCAAGGTTGAAATATCTTGTTATTGCCATAATTCTCCAAGTAGCAACTGTATACTAAAGACATTATGAAAAAAAAAAGAAAAAAAGGATTTTTCCTTATTAGTAGAAGCAATAAAAAGAAAGGTTTTATTCAGTATCTTTGAGGCATAGACAGAACCAAATTTCTGGAAAATTGTCTCTTTCATCTCTCAGAAAATTGAGCCTGTAATTATGTTTTAGATCTTGGTAGAGACTTAGTATTTATATAATTGTTATGCAGTTCTTCTTTAGATGTATGTTAATGTGCCATTTTTTGAGTTTTCATAATTTTCATGTATAGATGATTCATTTTCAGCGGCAGCAAAGAAATCTTGAAAATTTTCATCTCTTTTTTTCCACACATTTTTGCAAATCCGGTCATAGCTCTGCACGGATGGGAGTTTGTAACCGAGTATTTTCAGGCTGCATATTTACAGAAACAGCTCTGCGCTAATGCGAAGTAACCACGGAAAGCTGTGACAGGCTTCATACTCCAGCAGCACTGCAAGGAAATATTGGAAACAAGCTGCTGTTGAGAGTAACTCAGTTAAATAGCAAATGCAGATGTCGTGGTTGCGCAGGGCGCTGGGCAGGGGGGGCTGGCAGGGTGGGGAGGTGCGATTAGCCAGGGCCCCCAGCAGGGACAGGGTTATCACCACCAGGGACTCCTGCCAGGTCACGGGGCAATATTTCCCTGAAGCAGACAATCTGCAGAAGTTTAGCCATAATAAAACAGGATAAAGTGTGTTTTTGTAAACACGGAAAGGACGCAGGCTTGCGCTGCAAAAACAGCTGTGAAAACTGATGGTGTTTCGTAGTCTGACTTTATCAGCTTCAGCACTTTAGATATTTAATTCCTCATAGAACATTTGTACAGTAATCAGAGGCCATGAGTAGAAATTTAAGGTCTGATTGGGGGGAAAATATTTTCACGGGAATGTGGTGTTTGGGATTTTGTTTATGCAAAATCTGGCAAAAACAAGGAAAAAGGGAGTAAACTTTTTTATCAGACACATTTTCCCACAGAATGATCAGTGAAGCACAGATGCTCATTTCAATTTGTGCAATATCCAGTTTAGGGAAGTGCGTGAATATCACAGGGGGAGTTTCAGAATTAAATGTCAGGATCTCTCAGACCCGGATGCTGCACAGAGAAACCAAAAGGAAAACCTCAGGCACTGCTGGCACTTCCAAGATTGCATCAATAACGGTGTTGCTTCACTCATCTCATGCTTGCTGCAGGGTGGTATTTTTGTCTGCAGTTGTAATGCTGCAGCACAGTGATAACTCACTGGGAAGGTGCATGGAGCTTCACTGAGCTCGGGCTGATCTTCCAGCCTGAGCCCTACCAGGTGCCTTGGCAGGACTCTGGATAGCTCTGTTTCAGACTATGTCAATAACTTCCTTTTTTTTCTTATAAAAGGGTTTCCACATTTAATGCCTTAATTCCTGCTCAAATTTTAGAGATTTGTCAACAGATAAAAAAGTTGCATATGGGCACCTAAACATTTAATCCAGCTCTACTGCTAGATGACTTGGGCATTACTCATATGCTCTTGTAGAGCTCAGAAAGCTTGTGCTTGCAGTCCTTGCAGGACTAGGGCCATACTTCACAAGTTAAGAACAGCTCTCCATGCTCAGCCATGTTTGGCCCTGGCATGTTGCATATGACAAGGTCAGCTGTACTCGTCAGGAGCTGGACGTCTAATCGAGCAGAAAGAGCAAGCAGCTATCTCTGGCGGCCTCCCCCGTTCCCCAGCAGAACACATTTTTCCAGAGCCACTGATACTCTTGCAGCACAGACTTGATTTATGACTAGTGCCCTCAGGAGCTACTGCAATGCTCCTACTTAATTTGATAGTAATAGTTAGAGTAGCACAAACTGATAATATTTGCAGAGGATCTTTCTGTAAATTACTCGTATTTACAGAAAAAAAAATCCATTTATATTTCCTTTTTTCGCAACATTCCATTCTGTCAATACGCATGCTCCTGCATTTGTATAAAAATATCCTCAAGATGCTCATGCAAAACATCATTGAAACATCCACAATTATATATACATATATAGATGTACAAGAGAAATACATGGGAATGAAAGAAAAGAAACACTCTCAATATACTCTACCAGAGAAATGCACTAAATAAATACCTGTTTTAAGTTGCCCATTCAGCCCACACACAGTCCAACAACTACGTGGTGCAGTGGGAAGGTCCCCTCCGCTACTTTCAGCTGAAGTACACAAAGCCCAATTTAGCAATTAGACAAAAAGGTTGAGCTACTTTCTAATTTCCACATGTTCAAGCACATGACTCAATTAGCAGAAACATTTTGTGGATTAGCTTTTGCAAGCCCTGCTAGAGGGGCCTCATGTTCTGAGCCTTGCTGGAACTGCCCACGGATGAGCTAACACACAGGTGAAACCTGCAGAGCCCCGTGCTGCTCACTGGAAACACTCTGCACGTGGGGGTAGAGGCTCTTCTGTTAACTCCAAATGTTTTCAACATCTCAGAGGCATTTGATGGAGGGCAGTAAAGAAAGGTGAGAAGGGCTGTCCCTTTGACCCACAGTGTAGTGCTCTGCAGCAGCACGCAGTAGCCTGGGGTGGTTTTTATGGCCAGGATTAACAGGGATTGGGAACGATTCCGAAGCAGCAAGCTGAATCAAGGGGCGGAAATCGCTTTGCAGGGCAATTTTTCTGGTAAGATAAAAAACAACGGTGATTTCCAAGTACAAACAAACACCCTAATGCCCTATTTTCAGAATTTGTCTTTTTAATCTCAATTTTCGTGCAGTAAATGGTGCAGCTAAGACTTTGTTTGGATGAGCTGACAATGCTGTGTTTCAAGGCACAGAGGTTTGGCTGCAAGTGACAAAATTGTCAGAAATTTTGGGAGAAGTGAATGCAAATAAGTTTGTTAGACTTTGACAGCAAACAAGAGAAAAAAGAGAACATGGTTTCAATCAGAGACATCATATTATGTCCTTTTTTCCTTTATTAAGGAAAGCAGTGAAGCATTTCTGTTTATGCTGAACTTCCTTCTGGTAGTTGTGGATACAATTACTTCAAAATATGCATTATTTTTGAAAATATTTATCTTCCAACTGTGTATTGAACTTCAACAACAACAACAAAGAATATCTTGGATCCATTCTCAGTCAGGTGTATTTCTACCTCTGGCTTTATTTTTTCCCATATGCTCATTTTGGCCATATGCAAGATTCAGCATTGGGAAAGGTGAAACATTTCTTTTGCTGCAAAGTCCTCCCCTCATAAAAGCGTCATGCCTTTTTTTCCTCATCCTTGATTCTCTGTGCTTTTTGTCCATTTTTCTCCACACTCTCCAAGCATCATAAAAGCCAAAATTCTCTTTTCTCAGGTTTCTGATAATTATCTCTTACTTGTTTCTACAATTTTTCTTCTATTCCCTTTAAGAAAATTGCCAACACGGTACAAATTTCATAATGAATAATAAAGAACTATTTTATTGCAGACATAGCTGTAAGCACTCATGAATTATTATCTAAGTTTGACTGTGAATGAAATTTATACTTAACCTTGCCTCAGATATATACATGTATTGAGAACATCAGTAATATCTGTTACAGACAGAAATGTCTCCAAGTTTTCTGTGACAAGGGAAATAATCATGTCTTGATTTGCACTTCAGCAGTCTCAAGAATACTACTGTGGAATAAAAGTATTTTCTTCTTTTCCCTTAGCTGAAGGACAGATCCACATAGTTCATCATGCCAAGCTAATGTATTTATGGTCCAAAGCGTTCTCCTCACCCCCAGACTTCAGGCTTACAGTGGAATCCAAGGTATGTAATGATGATATGAACATGATATACTTTACTGTAACCTGTGCTTCGGGCAGCTGTTAATGTCAGTCTAGCTTTCTGCAGTCTGCAGCCAAAGGAAAGTTGTCTGCAGCATGTGTAGAGCTTCAGTCCCCAGCAAACGTCCTGTGAAGTCAATGGCATGCTGAAGTAGATGCCACAGAAGCAAGCAGCCGTTTGATGAAACTCAAGTCTCAGATGTTAATATATATTTGGGGTAATTTCCCTGCCTAAGAAAGAAATTAATTTCCTCCCTGCCAAATTACAATTGTGGTAGTGTGTAAAGTCTCACACAATTATCCAGAGACACAATGTACTAAACTTTATGGAAACACTGGGAAAGATGGTCTGGCTCCAAAGAGATAAAAGTCAAAGGTGGCAAAAAGGTCAAAATACAGAAAGGAGAAACCAAGAACTTCTGTGGGAAGGGGAACAGAGAGATACACTGACCTCTTCTCAACTGCTGAGCAGATCAAGAACAGAAGGATTCGAACTGAGGCTGTTGGCTCCTAGGCTGCTGTATGCTGCTGCTCGTGACAGTCTTGGTCAGGAGGTACATGCCTTACTATTTCACTATTGCCCCAAATAATCCCTTTTTAAGTTGTTTTTGCTATGCAGATCCTTATATACCCCTACTATACTAAGTAGGTTTGCAGAGGACACTAAATCGGGAAGTGCTGTTGACTCCTGCAAAGGCAGAGTCCTCAACAAATGAGAGGACTGAGCAATCACCAACCATATGAAGGGAACAAGGGAAAGTGCCAAATAATGCACCTGGGATGGGACAACCCTGGATGTACAGACAGACTGGGCAATGAGATGCTGGAAAACAGTGTCATGGAAAGGGACCTGGATGCCAGGAAGTTGAACAGGAGTCAGCAGTGCCTTGGCAGCCAGGAGGGTCAACCCCATCCTGGGGGCATCAGGCACAGGAACAGCTCCCCAGGGAAGAGATCACAGCACCCAACCTGACAGTTCAAGAATCTTCTGGACAACACTCCCAGGCACATGGTGTAAATCTTGAGCACAGTGCTGTGAAAGGCCAAGAGTTGGACTGAATGACCCTTGTGTGGGACCCTTTCAATTCAGGATATTCTAGGATTTTATGATTCTAAATTTTCAGCCCCAGTTTATGCAAGTCATGTGCTGCTTTGTTAAAAGGGAGATCATTATGTTTTTTAGTGAGTGTAAATGCTTTCAGTGGCATTCAGGTCAATAATATCCTACTCCCTTAGTTTATGAACATACCATGCTTGTGTACATGATGTGGATCAAAAATGTGCACAGTGAGCTTTTCTCTAGCGTCTGTTAGTGGTTCTGGTCCTGATCTGTCAGGGAAGGGAATCAATCAATCTTATTGCTTGTCCTTGGACTCCTGCTCTCATTGATCTACAAGAAAACAAGAACATGAGCAATTTTTAAGTTTAGACCTTCAGAAGGCAAAATAGTGTGGAAGGATTGTTTGGTTTTATTTACGTACAACATTTCTACTATGATATCCTCATAGGATGTTTATTTTTGTGCAGCAGTATGACATTGCTTACTTATATGTGCTCTTTTCCTCTTCTATAATTTTAAAATATTTTTATATTGAACTGCTGTTGGTAAGCAGTTTCCATTTTTGAGTTATGAATTTTAATTTATTAACATTAAGTGATGTTTATCAGTACCTAAATGTATCTCAACTATGAAAATACCAGACGAAGTATTATCAAAGGCTTCATTAACCTCATCACATACACTTAGAGCTTCTCCCTATACTCTTATTTATGTGCATACATTAGTGAAAATAATGGCAACATGTATTGATTCTACCATGGATTAGATTTTAATTATTACAGTTCATAGAACAAAGACATAGCATTAACTTTATGCAATGCACTACTGCTGTAGGATAACTTCACCTTCTTTGCAAAATTTTCTACAAATCCGGTTCCCTATGATGTGACTGGTTTTAATCACACTGCTGACATGTAGAACTGTGCTCATAATTCAGGGGCTGAACACCAAGTACATCTTCAGTGTGGAGGTCTCAACAACTTTTTAGAGTGGAGGGGCATCAACCACGCTGGCAAAGAGGAGGAGCTACAGTGTGGGTGCAGCTATCACCCACACCTGAATTTCTCATTTACAGAGCCAGCTATCAGGCTGCATTTGCACGTGCACAGCGACAGGCAGGCTTTGTGGACAAGGGAAGATAAGAAGTAGGTGCAAAGTTTGCAGCTGATCAATGTGGACAGCACAGACATGCTATTTATCTTCCCAGAGCTCATTGGAAAGGGCTCAAGGCACCTTCAAGGGCATTTCCTCTTGTAAGAGAGAAAGTGAGCTCCTATGTGGGTAAACTCCCTAGTGATCTACGAAGGATTAATTCTAGGGGGAAACAAGAAGAGCCAAAGCTGTGGAATTTATTTTTGGCTGAGAGGAGTACTCAAAAACACCACAGATTTTGTAGTAGCAGGCAAAACTGATTTCTTGGATCTAGTGATGCACAGAGTTATGGAAAGGGTGTAGACAGGAAAAAATGACAGCAAGGCCACAGGGCAAAACCACAAAGTAGGAGCTGGCTGCATGTTAAGAAGACATGGAAAAGAAGGCAAAAAAAGTTAATATAAATTTTCTTTCCATAAAATCCATATATTCTACTAATTTATTTTTTCAATTAGCCTACAATTTCTATGAATGGTGTCTGTTCATTCCAGCAATAAATCTAACCCACAGTTTCTAGATCCCATTACTTAATGAGATTTTGTAACTTTGTAATTTGATTACTTGCACATTTCTATCTGATTATTTGCACATTTCTACTGAAGTTATTAGTCTGTGTGACATTCTGACCACTACATTCATCACAAAACACACTTCAGAGTAAATGTAACAGGGGGGTTTACTTGCCAAATCTTTTTAAAAATTGAAATGCAATTCCAAAACAGGACCTAACCTGCATGTGTACAATCATGACACTACTTTAGCATCCTTCAAACACATTTGCAAAGAGCAAAATTAACCATTTAAGCGTGCTGATCAAGGCACTGATTCTGCAAATACTACCAAGCTTAATCCCTCTGAAAGCACGGGGACTATTCACGGTCAGAAAAGCTGTGCCTGTGAGTAAACATTTCCCTCTCTCAGCCCTTGAAGGCGATTGCAGGCAGTATTTTTCTTCTAGATGGACAGTGCTCCCTTGTTGGCAGTCCACAAGTATGAAATGACATATACTATAATCGTGAAAATTATACAGGACTGCCCCTAATAATAGTCTGTAGCCAGCAATTGGCTCAGTGGTGAGAGAGAAGCGCTTAGTCATTCTGTGAGAGGCAGGCAGGAAATGTCGAGATGAACTGTCGTAATTAGACACGTGTTATTAGTATTTATTAAAACACAACTAGTTGCACTGGTTGTGCATATTCTGTAGGCAGACCTTTTGCAAACTCGAGTAATCTAGCCTTAGCTGTGCAATATAGAGCTTGTTTACAATGGAGAGTTGTGCTGACCTAACCACATCAGTACAGTTAAAGCTGTACATCTCCAGTTTAGGAGCTGTGGAAGAATAGCTTATTTTTCCTTAGCAGAAGGAAAACTGAAGGCAGTGTAAAACACCTTCATACCAGTATAAGCATACATAATTTTAAACAGTATAACTAAATGGGTTGTAAAAATTCACGCAGCTGAGCTAACATAGTTAATTTGGTATATGATGTATGAAGAGACAGGACTATTTCACAAATAAATGTCAATGGATGAATCTCACTCCTCTTGCATGTGAGAAGGAGGAGAAGTGAAAATGACCAGTGTTTACGATAGAACCTTTTGTCTGAGCAACTTGTGACCTAACCAGCATTTGCAAACTCAGTGAAATGCAATGTATTCATTTGGTGGCTGCCTGCAAAAGTACTTAAATCAGTCTAAACTGATTCTTTGCAGAGGAATGAAGAGGGAATCACTATGGCTGGATGGAGAGAAGCTGCTCATTTAAGAAAACAGTAAAAGATCACAGAGGGATAAATGTTTCTGGCAGCATAAATTTCACTATAATGTTCCACTTTCTCATCTTGAAAATTGAAGGGATTTTCCTTCCATTTTTTCTTCCATTTTCATTCTTTTAGTCAGATGAAGTTCGGCCTATATATGAATAAGAAATGACCTGTGTTATGGCAAAAGCTGGCTAATACTCTTTGAAGAAGATTTCTGTTTCCCAGTGATCCCTGATGAGCACACAGCACTGCCAGACAGATGGCAGAACCAGGCAGTAGAGACTCAGTTTCTGCTTGGGCCTCTGCCTCTAGCCTGCTGTAACACCTTTGGTAAACCACCCTCACTCTCTGTGTCTCAGTTTCTTCCCTTACAAAATGAGAAAAGGTCAATTTGCAAAGCAATTTGAGAAACTGTGATGGCAAACAAGTGCTCTGCACTAGTTGGGTGGAATTGTTATTAGCTTCTATACCTTCTTTCCTTGTGTGAGAGCCACCATTACAGACAGAAACTTCAGTTTTGCTTTTTGGATAATTTACTAATTTTTGATCTAAATCTGAATTCAGATTTCAAGCGATGTTCAAAGTTTCGAATTATTCAATGTGTTTTTTCAGTTTCATGTTAAATAAAATGCAATTTTTCATACAGAACACTTCAAAAAACCACATTTTGTTCCTATTTATGATTGTGAGTATCCAAACAGAGACAAGAAATCTACTCAGCAATGCTCCCTATTTTTGAAGATTCCTCTCACTACGTATTTACAGAGAAATTGATCCAAGTACCTCCAGTACCAAACACTACCAGTAATTCCATTAGGTTGAATCACTGAGTAACCTTGTTTCTGACACAATAACCAGAGATAGATATATATGTATATATATATATATATATATCACATGCAAGTAGTGAACTGAATGCATCATGCACTGGGTGGCTGCTGAGAAAGAGATACTGAAAGTAACGAAAAGACAAAATAGCACACAAACATGGGATCTAACAAATTAAGCAAGGATTTGGATCCCATTGTTCCTTGCTGTATCTTACTAGTAAACTTAATACAACTACACTGAAAACAACAAAAAAGTTTTGATTTGCATAATTGCCTGTACTGAGGCACATCTTTTACATAAACTCCAGAATATGGAAATAAAACTATTCACATGTCAAAATAGTTTCAGGATCAGAACTGGTATACAATCATGGAATCATAGACTAGTTTGGGTTGGAAGGGACCCTTAAAGCTCATCTAGTCCAACCCTCCTGCAATGAGCAGGGACATCTTACATTAGACTAGGTTGCCCAGAGCCCTGTCCAGCCCAGCATTGAATATTTCCAGAGATGGGGCATCCACTGCCTTACTAGGCAATCTGTTCCAGTGTTTCAGCACCCTAATGATAAAAATTTTCCCCCTTATAACTAGTCTGAATCCCCTCTCCTTTCATTTAAAACCAACAGGTCCATGGCTTTCTTCTACTGAGGATCCCAAGCAGGATGCAGTACTCAAGGTGGAGTCTCACCAGATTGGAGAGTACAGGGGCAGAATCACCTCCCTTGACTTGCTGCCCATGCTGCTTTGGATGCAGCCCAGGATACTTTCTAAGCTGCAAGTGCACACTGCCAGCTCATGTCCAAATTTCCACCCACCAGCACCACCAACTTCTCCACAGGGCTTCTCTCAATCCATTCACCCCCAGGCTGTAATGATACCAGATGTTGCCCCAAAGCAGGTGCAGGACCTTGCACTTGACCATTTTGAACCTCATGAGATTCCCATGTGTCTACTTCTTGAGCTTGTCCAGGTCCCTCTTGCTTAATTGAAGTTGTCTCTGTTTTGGTTTTATGGTTGTCTCTATTTTGTATATGTTAGCTAAATTTACACGCATTTATCACACACTTAATATTTGAAATGCTACTGTTGTGATATTTTTGTTGATGTAGCACAGAAAAGAATCTAAAGCATACATTTTAATACATTATTTGTCGAGTTATTTAATTTATTTTATAATGGACTACTTTACTTTTTTGTTTTCTGTGTTCTTGGTAAGTGCAAGAAATTCTCTCCATATGTCACCAAATCTATGCATTATAATAATACATTATTTTCTGTAATACAGAAACTATGTTGTATGAAAATGGTTCATTACACAATTCCTGGTAAATCTTTCCAATATTTAAAGCTATGGTCCGGAATACTGGTGACCCAGACCCCACCGGTTTTAATCAATATGAATTTTTGCTGAGCTCTTTGCCAGGATATACATAATGAAATATGTTAATAGCTTTTGTTTTATTAATTGTCTTTTGGATATCATCCCAGTATCTTCTGGTCATTTCCAATCATGGTTGAAAGAAATGGGTTTGAAGCAATTCTACAAATTCAATGACTTCTCAGTTCAAGTAAGTTCAGAGGCAGGCTCTGATATACTCCCTTCTCTTACCAAGCTCTAATTTCACCCAGATTTGTATGACATTGGATTTGTAAACATGCATATAGGGATGACAAGCACAGTCTAGGATCTAAACAGGTTATGTTCTTTCTGTCCTTTAGTTGTAAACTGTCTATCTCTCTGGCTCTAACTTAGGAAACCACTTTAACCTGTGATTAAGTCCCAGTGAAATCAAGACTTCAGCACACAATTAAGGCTCAGCCTACACTTCAGTGTTGAAAGGGGCAGATTAATAACATGCATTTCTGAAAGAATATTTATCATGGTAAACCATTACTTCCCTGTGATTGGACAACAGTCTCCAGGCAATCCACCAAAAGAAATCTATGAGATCATGAGGCACTGAAAAATATATTAAATAACACTGAGACAAGTTAAATATTCAAATTTTGTGAGGTCTGACGTAGTAATTGTGGTAGCTCCACCCCTTCCATACCCTGCAGGTGACTCCTGGCATTATCTCAGCCTGCCACAACCCCCACTCCCTTATCATTCACCTTCAAGAATTCAGTTGATCTCTTGAAACACGCATGGAAATTATGTACACTTATACTGAGAAATGCAGGACGTACCATTCACCACTCCTTGCTGAAAAAACAGTAAAATTTATAGACATGAATATATAGTAGCATATATATGTATATTTATGGATTTCTGCTTTCACTTTTGTGCACCTCTGTGACAAACTTTGCAACACCAGTGTTCTCTTCTTTCCAGGGAAATAAGTAATTTGTGTATATTAACCAAGTAAACATGGATTCATCTCTGTGTAGCACCTTATCTGACATTTTCCTGAGCTACAAATTGGCTGCATCAATGTTATTCTGTGCTTTCTAGAAGTCCTTAACTAAGCTGTGAGCATGCTGAAGGTGGGACTATCAGGCCATTCTATATCTGCTATATCCTGTCAAAATATGGCAGAGCTCATTTGGTCCTTTCACAGAGACCTTCCAGGTATTGGGATTTACAGGGTGCATTCTGTTCTGCAAAACCAAATGTACACCATATTGTTTAGCGCACCCTATATATTTTAGCTAATGTTTAATCTTCAGAAGCAGGTTTTCCAATACCATATGAATGGAAATATTCTGTGGGGGCTTCCTGTGAGGTTCCCTATACTGTAGTGCAAAAATGGCTCTTTTGATTATCTTATTACATGGAAAAGGGGCTGAAAGTGAAAGGAACAACCCTAATGCAAGATGAAAGGAGCATTCAGACTTGTATGTGACAAAACCTTCCGAAGAGATAAATTATGAAAGTTATTTTTTTCATTGGCATTATATTAAGCTCTTACCAAGACATTCAGCCACTGCAAACAGCAACTGATACTGTCTGCAACTATGATATACTACCATGGGTGTTGTTCCAGCCAAATACAGCCCACTAGACAATTCCTGTCATACCACCACTACCATCTTATACAATCTTGGACTGGAGATGAAAGGAAATTATTAATTCAGGAGGTGCATGCATCTCACCACAAGTTGAGATGCACTCATGAAAGAGTGGTTTGCCATTGCTTGGCCAGGAGACACTGGCATATTTGTCCAGCAGCTCAATGGTTAAAAAAGCAGAGCATGCAGGTGCATGAACCTCCATAAATCTTTTCCATTTCTAGGAATGGGTTGCTGCTGAAATAATATTATCACAAGACCGTGTCTGTAGAGAGTTCTGCCCCCATTCCACTGAGTGCAGAAATGTGTTGGTACAACCTCTCTAGTCAGCCCTGGGAAGTCTGAGAGCCTGGTGAGACTGTGGAAAGACTGAGCTTTTACCAACAGAGCAGCACCACACTGTCCACTATGCCAGTGGTGACATACTCTTGACAGGTGATAAATCACCTCACCCTCTGTAGCTGCCACAATGTTTCCACTGTGACTATATCTATGCATCTATTTATTGTGATGTTTTATCTTGTGGGTTTTAAATATGATGTATTAAAACATGGTGCAGCGTAATCCAAATGCAATGAAGCAAGTAACTGTTAAAGCCAAAATTAGGATACAAAGAACAATGTATTTCAAATTAAGTGGGAACAAGATTACTTGTTAACTGAAAATAATGAGCACCTTCAGTGCCTTATGTTTACGCAAATGATAGGTGTGCCAAAGGAATATAATCTGAGCTGACATCACAAAATCTACCACTCTGAAAAACAAGCACTGGAGAATCGAATCATTACAAAATTAAAAGAAAATCCCCCCCAAATCATTATCACAAGCAAAGAAGAATGTTGATTTAACATACAACCTCATAAACTCAAAACCTGCCTGCCCCCAGTGAGACATGGCTCAGGTGAACCCCTGAAGTGGGGTGGTAAGCAATTAAAATGTACTCTGCATCTACAGTTTAAAAAAAAATTACCAAATCATGGGAGCTTGTTATCATCTGTACATCTGTATCATAATTGTACATAATTCTGCACAAAGCAGAATAGTTAATGCAAACAATCACACACTCCAAAGATGAGACCAATCACAGAAAAAATGTAAGCACTTATCATTGACTTTGGATGAGACCAGCAGCAGCAGTGGAACCAGGCAGTTGTTAAATTTCAGCTGAGCTATTGCTAGGATTTTCTTTGTAAAACAAATGAGGCAGTACTTTTAATGTACATTGGAAGTACTTTCTACCACTAGCTCATGTAACAGTTTTGAAAACTCCCTTGTCACAAATAATGACAAGCAATGACTGTCTAGAGAAGTCAGCTAACAAGTTTGCTGAAAAGAAATTGCATCTGAATTCCTCACTTCCACTGCATGATACATTCCCAGGCAACAGTTGGTGGTGAATCTATAAAACAAGGAACATGGGCTAGAGTATCATATATATAGATAACTTCATTCACAGAAGGAAAACTGTACAGACACAGAGAAAATGTATCAAGTATGTTAAGGAGTTGGATCCAACCTACAGGAATTTACTCCCTCATTTAAAAGTGGGTGACTGTAAGCAGGGAAATGCTTTCTTTACTTTTACAAATGTGCATGTCTTGAAGATGAGAGGGCAAAAACCACATTTCAGTTACAAGAGCCTATTTCTTCTCATTGGTCTTCCCACCAGTTTTGTAATAGCTCCTGTCTGCACCATGTCTAAAATTCAAGAGAGCTATTCAGGTCACCTAATACCCATGGAAGAGCTTAACATTTACTAGAGTTTCCATATCAGACTCCAACATTTTCTGTATAGACCCCCCCCTCCCAAACACATAAAAGTATCCCAAACTGAACTCTTAAAGTTGTAATTGAGAATGAAATGCCTAAGTTCATCCCCAGAAAGGCCATTCCCACACCTAGCATCCATGAATAGCTCTGACTTTAGCTCAAATTCCATTTAGTACACCCAGCTGACATTAGCACTCTTATCCTGCCTGTGGAGTGAGCTCTTCCAGAAGACTGCTCTAACCAGCTGTGTAGAGAATACCTTAGGATGAGGTCCACATCTCCTTCCTTTCTACTCTCAGTAACTCGCTCATGAGATAGAGACAGTATTTACAGTTTGCACTGCAAAATTGGGCAAACTGCATACACATAAATGGAAACAGAGTTTGAATCCCCAGACCTTTAGCCTTGTCATTTCAAAGGAGCATCTTCAGCAAAAAGACACAGGGAGTTTGGGCCTGGTTTTATGGTTCTCTCTTTCCTTTCTGAACAGTAACCTGGCTGCAACAAGAGGGATGGAGAGTCGCCTATATCCTTGGGCATTCTACCATTTGCTCATTCCTCGGGAAAATCAGAATTCATGGGTTCAGCTCACTTAAAACTGAAAAGGTCCTAGACCTAGACCTAGAAAAACCATTTCTGTCTTCCAGGACAAACACTCAAATCAATAGTTGCCTTTGCACAGGACTACATAGTACTTAACTGTTAGCACAGCTGGCCAACAACTGCTCAGCATCATCAGGAGGTAGCTCATGCCAAGAACCATCCCTGATAGGAAACCTGGATACAGCCACACTGGTTTCAAGGAGTGGGAAGAAAGAACAGTCATGTGGATGTGAAGTGGGGGCCTCTCATGGCTCCTACTTACTTGTAAAAATGTCTTGATGTCAAGAGTTTGTTCTGGCAAAGCCAAACCTGCTGACTCTTCAGATGGTTTTCAAAAATGTTTTCCACTGATGAGCTCTAAGCAGCTCTCTGTTTCAGCACGTGGGAGTGCTGGATCAGCTGGCAGACGTAGGCAGTCAGAGCACAGAAGCTGGTGCCTCACACAGGTGCCCTGAATCCCTTTTTACAGGGCCTTGTAGTTTTTCATTGACTATGGAAAAATGTTGTCATAATATTTTTTGCCACAGCAATACTTCAATTCCAGATACAGAAATCACTTTTATGCACAACAATGAAGCATGGAATTTTCAGCTTGTTTCTTAAGGATATAATTTCCTACCTGGAAAACTTCAAAGTCAAATACTGTTCAATGTACAGAAGCACATGTATCTGTGAAGGTATGCTCCTAGGATTAAAAATCTATAAAATCAAAATATTGCAATAAACTAGAAAGTGAAGCCCTTGGCTATCAACTCTTAATCAATGCTGTGAATATTGACATTTACATTTAGGAGGAAAATTTACTCTGAGAAATAAACTGTTCTCTTATTTAATGTTACTGCATTCATGTTACCCCTCTAACAAAAAATGTTCAAGCAATCCATCTTGCAGGATTATACTCCCATCTCTGATCTGTACTTGTGGCCCAATCCTGCCATCTAATATTCTCCTCTGATACATCACCCTGCATAACTTGATTAGCTTGGTCCTTATTGCCTCCTCCCTATGTTATGTGACCACAGCAGGGCCTGCAGTCAGCCTCAGAGAAAAAACAATATTACTTTTTTAGGGGAAATGAACTTTACAAATGAATTCTCTACACCTGGAAAAGCTGGCTGGATCTAGGAATTTAAATGTTCCTTAATTTCATGACCTCTTTAACTGCCAAAATGTGTGTGGGTTTTTAAACATCAAGACAGCAATTTTTGTTCAGCCAGTTAAAGCTATGCCTGCTTTTTCATTTCTTTGCAGTTGATATTGAAATAGTATCAAACTCAAAACCGCCCCTATTTTAACAAAAAAAAAAAACCCTAATGAAACCAGAACAAGCAGTTTTCATCTTAACAGTGATAACTCTCTTGAGAGAAAACACCTTTTTAACATAAACACATAAACTGGCCTTGGAAAGTGAGTGGACTTTTCTTCCCATTAACAAGTTCTAATGAGTAATGCTTTAAATAAGCACCTAAATCTAATTCAGTGAGAATTACAAGCCAAAATATAACAAAACGTACTTTAGAGAGCGTATCAGTGTAGCTGCAAAATACTGAAACATTAGCTACTTCTTGACAGAAAAATACCCTCTCCTTCTCTCATGCTGCTCAAATGGTTTCTATTTCAGGCTGACAGCCCTGTAGTCAATCACACCAGCTAGAGATCTCTTCCTAGTGCAGCTACAGCTTTGGAAATGCACATACTAGAGCTCCACATGTATTGTCAGGTTTTTTTCCCCTAATATCAATATAGTAGTATTTTTGGTTGGGATTCAACACCCTTTTTTAAATTCTGCATTTGTCAAACTTGGCTTTTCCCCCTCTTGTATGTGAACTCTTTGTAATGGCTGCTGGTATTAATCAGCCACTCTTAACAGTCTTTTGATACCTATGGAATTAGTTATTTCTAAGGCAGCACTTCCCAGCCTATCAGGTCTATCAGAAAGCAGCAATGGACATTTTTCCTTTTGCTCCCTCACAGATAAAGCAGTTCGCACACATAAAAATATCAACATTATTATTATTATTATTAATAACAACAACAATAATAATCTTATTATTATATAAGCCCATAAGTCATATATACAGATTCTTCACCTGCCTCATCTTCCACACCAAGTTTGGGGTTTTTTTCATTTCTTTTAAAAAATCTGAAAACATGCAACCTCTTTGCTTTGCAGTTTTTTACTATGGAATCAGATAAGAAAACTTTTTTGATCAGTCAAAACATAATGTCAGTTCCAGGACAATAAGACATTAATACACAAAGGAATACTTTTCTATTACCAGGGTCTGCAATAGAAAATCTTGTTATGAAAATGCTAAGGAAAAGAATAATACCTTCAGTGCAATTGCTTTAAGAACTCAATAAAATTTCAAGTGTTTCTTTCACCTTTCATTTTATATGGAACATTAATAAAGATGGCAGTATATTCATTCCAAAATCTTTGGCCAGATGGTCAGCTAGAGGAAAGCATTCAAGTCTGTTTTCAGCATTTTCACTGTCTGAGAATATGGCCAATATCTGGGGGGAAAAAAAAATATGGTGGAATTAGTGTAGAACAATAATTATATTTCTCATGAGCAAGGCAAGGATTGGATACTGATGCTGCAGGCTACTCAAGGATGTTTAATTGTATTCATGAACTATTTGTAAGACAGTGAGCTGCCAAAACCTCAGACATTTCCAACATGGTAATTCTGGAATGGCTGTAGTATATAGGAAAAAACAGATGTCATAATGTGTTTCATCTAGTTTAAAACTTAACATGTAATTAACTTAATGGCTTGACAATAGCTGATGTAGCAACAAATACAATGCAATTAAATTCATACCTCATTATGACATCAAATTCTTCTACATATGCATTACGAAAAACTATCAGATTTTGAGACACTGGTATATTTAATGGTGACTAACTGCCCTTAAAATGCAATTGCGTGTAATACTTGCTTTGTATTTCATCACTTGTGAAAATTATTTCATTTTTGTAACTCTGTACTTCCTGTAGACTTTTATTACACCACAAGTGAAAGCTATTCTTTGGTGTATGGTTTCAAATGCTCTATCTGGATACTTGGACTTTTACATTCATTATGTAGTGTAATGCTTTCATTTTCTTTATCTTTTTGTACTGCTTGGCTGTTTGTGCAAACTGCTGCAGGCAATTATCGTGGTTCTTTATCATCTTCTCTGAGTACTTTATACAGTAGACTTCAGGTGGTCTGTTTTATGCACACAGCACCATGTTGAGACAGAGTCATGCTCATGTATCACTTTGGACTGCCCAAAGCTTTCTCAAGGTATTATTAGGGTTTCCCAATTGTTAGTGCTGCAGGATGAAAAAGGGCAAGAGTACACTGAAGTGAAATAATTAAAAAAAAAATTAAAATAGAGTCCTAAAGAAATACCAACACCAAGCCCAGACACTTGCCTGACCTGCAGTTTGTGTGACAGTTTCCTACATGCAGTTTGTGTTCAAAGAAAACAAAAATACATTTTGAGGTTATAGTGATCAAGTTGCCTTAAACAGAAAATAAATTTACTTTGAATTATGTAATTGATTTTTCAAGTGACTCAGATCTTCCAAGCTCACCACACTAGTGTGTTCCTATTAAAGATATTGTAACCTCTTTGAGAGAAGTCTGAAAGAAAAAAAGGTTGAACTGTGGCCTAATGAAAGTCCTACTAAAATTTAATGTCACATTCCATTCATTGCAGTAGATGAGGTCCTTGATGTTGACAACAAAGTGGCCCTCTGATCCTGTGGGTCTACAGCTTGGTTTTTCACTGCACAGGGATATTATTAGGAAAGAGGGATCAGTAAAAAGGAATCTGAAACCTGATCTAGTGCTGAGGAATGCCTTTTGAATGTGTCATTTGAACTGAGTTATTATTTCTGGGAGGTGTGAACGTCTTTGCTAAAAACCTGAAATGGACCCTGAAAAGTAGCAAAGAAGTCAGGGAAGCCTTCATAAAATTAAGAAAAGTAGTTTCAAAGAGATAATTATAATTTTGGATCTGTGCATCAAGACTTCAAATAAAACTCATCATGGATCTGTTGGATATTCCTTGTTTCAGCTTACATTAAGGTCCATCCGTTTTCTAGATTTTAAAAACATATATGAATGTATGTATATATTTAGATCCTGCCCACTTAGATGATCTTTTTAGTTCTTAAACTATATTTATTCCCTTATGAATGGTACTGTATCTCCATTTCTAAAATGCTGAATGGGCAGATTGTTATCAAGCATTTCATGTGAACAGTTTATGAACTGTGAAAAAAAGGACTGTCTAATGATTGGTTATCATGACTTTCAAAGTTAACTGATACATAATCCCTGCCCAGGGAAAATCAGGGGATTTTTATTGCACCTACAAGGAAATTTTAGGGAATATTACAAACTGATTGATTTTAAGGAAGTAAGAGGAATGTCTGACAATAAAATGCTTATAAGCTGTGGGTATGTAACACTGAACTGCTGTGCAATTTCTCCTTCAGTAGGTTCCTTAAAGGGAAAAATACTGTATGATGAAATGGATATATTTTTAGAAATTTATTGGAGACCTCTTCAGCAGGGGTCACAATGAAAAAGGAAAATGGTGCTACTTGCTAAGGCTGACAGCTAAAGGCACAAGTCCATCAGTCACTCAGCTGTGGTTTAGCATTCTTTTCAACAGAGATCATTTAGCCTTCATTTTCCAAACAAGTGCTGTCACCTACAATGCACACCCACATAGTTCTCACTGAGTGCAGGTTGTCACACAGAGGCAACAAACAGGGATCCCACAGCAAACTTCCATCTTTGATAGCACTTCAGAAAGGAAAAGCCACTGATTGAAGCTCACATGTTCTATCCCTACGGCTTTTCAGAGGAAAAGTTCATTAGCTGCTTCACATGCCAAGGGACCAGCTGTCCTTCAGCACATGGAGCAACTCTGATTGACCAGGAGGACAAGTGGGAAATAAGCTCACAGCAGTGCCAGCACGGCATATGGTCATGGACCAGCTGTTTCTGAAAAGCTTGCCAAACGGAGATCAGAACTGGGTTGGTTGTTAGGAAAATAAAACCCAACAAAAACCGACAAATGGAAAAAAGTTCCACTGTTGGGATTCCTGAGATGTGACCACAAAACCAGAACTGTCAATTTGAAATGTCACACAGCAACTACGTGAATATTCAGAATAATCTGTCATTGGCCTCCATGCTCTGACTAGCTCCATTAGGAGAACACCAATGGTCTGAGCATCTGTTCCTTCTACAAAGGTTTCAGAGAAAAAATGTATTGAAAGGGTGAAATAAGGTAACTGGATTTGTATTGATTATATACATTACTAATACATGAGGATATGTGCAGAAGCCTGTATGGAAATTGATTTAAACTGGTGCCAGTTATTACTACAGACAAATCCCAGGTGCCCCATATTGTACTATATTTTATTCTACCTTGAAAAGGGGAATTTAAATGCTGAGCTCCTGAACAAAAGGAGATTTGATTGCGATTGGCGCGAGTTGCGTTACAGTGGTGTTGAAACGCTCCTGATAAACCAGGGGAATGACTCAGCAGAAAACAGTCAGCAGGATTTTTCCCCCAAAGCTTTTCAGTTTCAGCTTTTCATAACAAGAAAATAACTTGAACAGTAATTAGATGGTTCAGAGAACAATTCTGTCCTTTTATCACAGGGTTCTAAAAGCACTACTTTCTCTTTAGATCTCTTCCAAAATACTCCTGCAAGGTAAGGAGAAAGTAACTGATTAACTGCATGTTCATTCGACATCAATTACTGCCTCAGCAGCATTTAAGAGAACGCTGGTAGTTCATGTAGCTACACAATCCTGCATCCTTAACTTTTGGCTAGCCTAAATCAGATTTATGACTAAATTAGGCGCTAAGGATGTTCAAAATAGGCAAACCCTAGCTGAAACAAAAATAAGAATAAAGCTGCTCTGTACCAGGAAATGAGTACACAGGCTGGGAGGCAGTGTTTGCACGTTTCTTACGGGATGAATTTTTAATATACAGACTTAACTTGTTGAAAGGCCTAAATCAGAGTACATCCGGTACTGGGGGATCATCTTTTGAAAGGCAAGCTTGGTTCCAGTGACTGAAGATGTGTGCACAAAAGCAGCAGTGTGAGCCAGCGTGGATGACACACTGCGCTTTGCAACTCCAGGAGCCACACGTTGGGCAGCGAACAAAAGGAAGAAATCCTCAGCATTACACAGACAGAAGACTTACTTTGACATATTACATAATATTGACTTTCCTTAGGCCCTTATGTGTTCATGTATTTGAGAAATGTGGGGTGGTAGTGCACACCTGAAAAGGGCATCATTATTTTCCCAATTAAGAAGCATAATGAGTACTTTGGTGTGTCTTGTCATATTTTCAGCCTTACAGTGGCCCATTTTCACCCATCTACTATGCTAAAAATGTCGCCCTTTCATTACTCCACGGTTGTGTAAACAGCTGTGATTAAACTGGCATTTAATCAATTGGAACAACATCTCCGTGGCTCCCGAGGAGCTCACCTACTACACCCGACTTTCAATGGCACCAATCTCCCAACACACGACTTCCCTTCCAGACGGGCTTGCATTGCGCAGCAAAATAAACTTATTTGCCAACCTTGCCCTCGGAGTCGTTCAGGATTTCAAAAGGAGCTCACATGACAAACACCGCTACGCTCCATCACTATCCCCACTCCCTCGCTCGCACTGCTGCCCGGCCCTGCCCGGCTGCTCCCGTCCATCCCGCCGCACAGCCCTCCCAGGCCGCGGGGGGTTCCGGCCGCACGCTCTCCCGAGAGCCGCGCCGCGCCCGACACTTCCCTCCTCCGGCGCAGAGCGCGGAGCTCCGCCGGAGAGAGAGAGGCTGTACAACCAGGGCAAAGGGACACTTCCCCTCCTCCCCCCGCCCTTCCTGCGCCGCGGCCGCGACATGGAGGCGGCTCGCCGGCGCCCGGACCGTAGGGCCGGCGACGGAGATAGGGACAGAGACGGGTACAGGGACGGGACGGAGCGGTGCGGGCAATACCCGCATCCCGCCCACCGGCGCGGTGCGCGCACAGCCCTGGCGGCCCGCCCGGCACAGCCCCACGGCTCTGGGCTCGGGGATCCGGGCCGCCCTCTGGGCGGAGGGATACGGGGCGGAGCCGGCGGCGCGGTCCGGCGGGGCGCTGAGTCCCGTTGCCGGGTGACGGAGCGGCCGGCCCGGCCCCCTCCCTCCCTCCTTCCCTCCCCGTGGCGCTGGAACCGCCGCCGCCGCCGGTTTACGTAACGCCTCCCGGGGCAGGACCCGGCTCCGTCCCGCCCGCCTCACTCGGGGACGGCAGCAGCGGGACGGAGTCCGCCGCCTCCTCCGGCTGCCAGAGGCCCCCGGGCCCCGCTCTGCGCCGCCACGGCAGGTAAATGCCCGCCGCGGGCTCGGGGAGCAGAGGGAGGGGCAGGGCTGAAGGGAGGGAGGGAGAGTGGCAGCCGCCCTGCCCGTGGAACGGGAGGACGGAGCCGGGAGGCGGCGGCGGGCGCCCTTCCCCTCCCCCGCTTCCTTCCCGCCGCTGCGCTGGGACAGGCGGGCTGGATCCCCGGGAGCGCCGGGCCGGGAGCTCGGGGCCCGGCCGGGAAGGCCCGCGCATCCCTGCCCTCTCCGCTAACAGCCCGGGAAGAGGAGGAGTTGCGGGGCCGGGCCTGGTCCCTCCGGGAGGACGGTTTCCCGGGACGGCGCGTCCCGATCCCGGGCTGCGCCTGGCGCAACGCGGCGGGAGCGTGCCGGGGGCCGCGGGAGGAAGGGGCCGGGGAGGGGGTGACAGGAGCGCCGGGGGCCGGGCGGGGGGCGGCTGCCGGCCGGCGGCGGGCAGGGCTCGGGGGCGGGGCCGGGGGCCCGGCCGGGGTGCCCCGGTCAGAGCGCGGTCCGGGAGGGGAGCTGAGCCCTCCCTGGCTGCCGCCGATCCCGCGCTCCTCCATCCCGGCGGGACCCGGCGCCAGGTGAGCGGCTTGCGCCGCGGCCGGAGGGAGGCACCGGCCTGGAGCGGGAGTCGCGGCTCGGTGCCCTCGGGCCGGGTCACGCCCGGGAGCAGAGCAGGGGATGGAGGGAGGGGAAGGCGGCGCGCAGCATCCACCCGCCGCGGATGCCGGCCCGCGCCGGTGTCACCCGGCGCCCGCGGACGGGAAAGCGGAGGATGCGGGGGTTCGGGTCGGCGTGGGGAGAGCGCGATCCGGCAGCGCCTCGCCTGCCCCGCCTGACCCCGAGGTTGAGGTGACGGGGCCGTGCCGCTGCCGGGCCCGGCCGGTGCTCACGCCGTGACCTTTCATCCTGAGCGAGCGTTCAGAGCGCAGCAGCGGCCGCGCACTGGGGAGGGGGAGCTGGGGACGGGCTGGGCAGATGGAAACCGCCCCGGCTGAGCCGCGGCGTTACAGCGCTGCCCCGGGGGCCGATCTGGCGGGACTCGCTCCCCTCCTTTTTTTTTTTTTTTTTTTTTTTTTCCTTTTTTTTTCCTTTCCAGCAGCATTGTCCTTTAGGGCCTATTGAAGGCAAAAGGCGGATAGGAAGGCTAGGGCTGCTGCTGTTTGAGGAGGCGGAGCTGGGCTGATGGCAGACTGACGGCAGGCGCATCCTATGGGCGCTGGGAGCCGGGCGCCGCTGGGGCGGGACCGCCGGCCGCGGCCTCTCGCGGGCGATGGGCGGGGTGGGGGACAAGGTTTGGCGAAGGTTACAGCTGAATGCAGAAGTGACACAAACTGACACTTCGCTCCGGCAAACTCGTTTCCATCTTCTCCTCGTGTCGCCTCGATTAAAAGTATACACGTATTGAGTCGTGTTGTGAAACTTTGGGAAAAGCGAAAGTGCGGTGCTTTTTTCCTGTCTTGTCTTTGTTTTAATTACTCATTGCAGTACCTGATAGTGATCTGAAGGGTGAGAATAGTATGATTTTCTTGTCCTTCCTTTCAAATAAAATGCATTCCTGTGTTCTGATGTTTTCTGTGTATGAGTGATTTGGGTTGTAGTTTATAAGCTTGGGGTCAGAGGACACTGTGGTTTGTGTGCTTGATTTTCCTCATTCACACCCTTTTAAATAGTCATGGTTTCTGTATTTCTGTGTTCCTGGGATGAAGTGGGAATTGCAGATCGACTTTGGTTTCTTAGCTGTCAAAAGTGAACTCGTGATGATTCAGTAGATAATTGTGTAAAACAAACTACTTCACTGCAGTGCTTAAACCCCAAGTATTGCAGGCTCCTCACAATCCATGGGAGTCTGTAACTGACATTTTTCATTTTATTATTTAAGACAAAAATATGCCGTATAAAAGTAAATGACATGGAACTTGATTGTTACTTGACGTGTAACTGTACAGATTTTATTTTGTACTAATCCTCCATCTGCTGTTTCTTGTTAGCATGGGTATGCTAAAATGGTAGTGTATTATCATTCTCTTCCAATCGATAAAGCATATCACAGAGGTATCAAAATCTTCTTTTTTGATCATTGACATACAAGAGGGAATGTAGGTGACTTGAATAAAATGAGTAGTATGTTATATGTTCATAATGTTATTTATTTTCAAAGACTTGACAATTACAGGGGAAATCCTGACACAGTCCATTGAAACCATCAGCAGCTTATATCCCCACCACATTTGGCTTGACAGATATTAACACACATACAGTGACAGAACTTCATCAGTCTGTTCGGGGCACCATTGGGATAAAGATCCTTTGAGTCCACAAATTCTGCAAATTTGGATTGAGTACATGACCCTCCAGCTTTTCTGCTCACAAGTGGTGGAATTGGAAGGAAAGAAAGGGTCAAAGAGGGTCATACGTGACTCAAGACTAAAAGATGGAGGCCTTGATCTTCTCTTACCTTAATATGCCTGTTCCATAGTGTGCATTCCCCACTGCTCTTGTTGTTGTTGCTGTTTGTTGTTCTTCCAAGCAAGAGAAATTCCATAGGGATAGAATGATGTCAGCATTTTCCTTTACTCACTTGCTGTGCATTCTAGCAGGACTGGGGACAGAAGAAGATTTTAGATACTGCTCAAAACTTCATTATTAGTCCATCTTGAGCATCTTGTTTTTATGTGAATAGGGGGAATGAAGCAACCAAGAGATGGCACGGGTGAATTTTCTTGAGGGATTTTATTGGGTTTTAGGCATAGTGTTGTAGAGTCAGAATAGACATTTTATATACTTAGCTTGAATCTTGGCAAAGTCATGTTTCAGTTTGCTGCCTCTTTAAGCAATAGCTAATAACTAAAAGTAACAACCTAGTACTATGATAGGATAGGCAACAATGTCTGGTCAAGCAGAATGTGGTGAAGGCAGCAAGACTTAGAATTCCTATAGGGTTGGAGAGGTAGCAGGAAATATTCCAGTTATCTGCGTTGCTAAAGGAGCTTGGAATACAAATGATCTTCTGGAAGCTTTTAATATGTTCTGTTTATTGGGGTATTCTTCTGTCTTGTGGAACAGAGATTGGGATCCTTCATTTTAGTCCAAGAAAAGTGACAGGCTTGTTGGATAATTTGTAAATGTAATTGTAGAAATGAGTTGTTGTGTTGTCCATCCTCATAGTCCTGCCTCAAGAATTTTTTCCAGCTAAAGCCAATTGCATGATACAAAATAAAAATGTTTAAATGAGTATTGGCATGCTTAGTTACATTTCACTACACAGACAAAAGGAAAATAGATTGGAAGGAAAATTATGGTTTTTTGTTAATTTAGAAATAATTTACCAGATTTTTCCAGTCAGTAGTACCATGTAACTGCAGGACTGTCAGAGTGTTTTAGTAGATAAAGATCTAGATAAGCTAGTTATATTTTTTTTAATAAAAAACATCTTGTTTTACTTTCGTGAAAGTTGGTTGGGTACATTTCTAATGGATGTTGAGAGATTGAATATGTATTTTATTGGCACACAGAGGTGGTTGGGGAGGGGGGGGAAGGGTTGAGTAGCTTAAACATTCAGTACAAAGATAATTCTTTCACAGACATCTTACTAGCAGCTATTTCTGAGGCTTTATTGGAAGCTATTGTATACTGTAAATTTTTAATCATCTACTTCCTTTATAATTTCATGTGCAAGACGTTTGGATCTACCTGCATTAAATTATACATTGTTTATTTCTGCATCTAAATTCTGTTCATAATTTAGATACCAAAGAGGACATATGGAACCTGTCTTTCCAAGAGATTTTCTTCTGAGGCAGTAGTGTGGAAATTTAAATAATGAAGTATTTAAATTAATTTTTTCACTCCTGTGATATTACTTATAATAGTTTAATTATATTAGTGTGGAAATTTAAATTATTAAATATTTAAATTCATTTTTTCAGTTCTGATATTACATGTAATAGTTTAATTATATCCTGCTAAGTCTATGCTCAGGCTTGCTATAGTGCAATAATATTAATATTTGGGGAATTTAATATTTGGGGAATGTTTAAATTTCTGGGTTTTACTATACTGAGGAAGAAATTTCAAATATGCATTCCATGCTAATATCACTTGTGGCTGTAACTTTCTAGGCTTTATTCTAGAAAGGACTGCATGTGAAAATTTATACTCTGTGCAAAAAACTTGTTAATAAATAAAAATAAATTGTAATAGGGATGAAATAGAAATAATTTTGTGGGGTTTTTACAGCGTTACTGTTACTGTTAAATCTACTGTTAAAGGAACCCTATTTACTGTTAAACCTACCAAAGGAACAAGTTCTGCTGGATAGAGTGCTGGGCTAGGATTGAGAAAAGAGCCCTGCAGTTTCCTATTAGCTCTGCCACTGAGTGAGTTCCAGTGAAGCTTCATTTTAATGTGCTTGTGTTTAAGGTGCTGTACGGAAAGGAGTAGCTGTTACACATTTTGTAGGTTGTTAAATTGCGTGAGTTTGTTTTTATGCTTTGGTTAGATGGACTAGCTTGGTTGTAGAAGAATTCTGAAGGGAGACGTGGTTGCATTGCAGATGAGATTTTGCATATAAAGACTGTGGATGAAAGTACAGAGAGAGAGAGAGAGAGAGAGAGATAAGGGAGACCAGGGGTAGCTGAAGGCCAGAAGAAATAAAGCAACCTGTCATAAGATGGTACAGTTTTAACATCAGAGCAGCACAGTGGGGTTGCAAGATCCGTATCTTCTGCAGGGTTATTCAAGGTAGTGTTAGCTTAGTCAGAACGTAGATTGAGATAACAATCATCAGCAGTAAAGCAGGAAAACATACTAAAACACACACAGATTGATTCAAGAAATTATTGTGGTAGTTTAGCTTGTGTCATAGAGGGTTTTTAAGAAAATAAAGTGTTTCACTAGCATAAAGAAAAAGGTCTGCTTGAAGAATCACTAATGAAGGAATCAGTAATGCATACTGCTGCCGCTGGATGAGTAATTAATTCTCAGTAGATCCTTGTGACACTGTCATGTGTTATTATGAACTTGAAACATATTTGAAGACTGTGGCTGAGAGGAAGTGCAACTTTAAAACATTGCACTGTATTTAGGACACTGCAATATCCTGAAAGAAATGGAGCCATCTTCCATTTACTTCTCAGGTTGATATCTTTACTTTTAAAACTACAGGAAAAACATTTACTGTCTGATGATATTTGATTCTGCGCTCTGAAGATTTGGAGCTAATGACTGTTACTAATTAGCTAAAGACTGCTGTTCAGTGAATTCCTCTTCTGGTTCTGTCTTCTGGGGTAGATGTTCACTCTGCTGCATATTCAACTCTTGCCCTTGATAGTGAAACTGAATTACCATTAGTAATTTTTGTTTTATTGATATTTTTATAGCTGTTTTGATGGCAGTCATGTTGAATTGTGTGAGGTGACACAAAAGTTTTAATGTGTCTCTGTAAGTTCAGATATTAGTTTGTCATATGTAGATGATTTTTTTGCCAGCCTCTCTGAACCGAATATCTTACTGACTTCAGAGAAACCTCAGAGTTCCAGTTTTTAGTAACTTTGTTCTTGAATTGTGAAAGAAATGCCTTGGTTAACAGTACAGTAACTTCCTTGAAGAGAATTAATATAACGCTGACCTGCTCTTTTTGTTAGAGGTTTTCTGGTTGCATTTTAGTAAAATGGCCTTTTCAGCTGTCATTTGAAGTATAAAGCAGCAAATGTATTATTTTAAGAGCAATATAAAACTGTCCCACATATTCAGTTAGTAATTTTTTTTAATAAGTAGCATTTTTAGACAAAATACTTAATTGTGAAAGTGGAGATATAGTATGGTAACAAATATCACCACTGTTTTTATGGAAGAAGACAGCCTGGCAGCCTTTCAACATAAACTGAACAATCAGTGCCTATGCAAACACATTCAAATGCTAAAATATAAATTATTTCATGTGACTTGCTGTTCTTTTCAAAATTGCAGTGTCCTACTTCAGATCTCAATATCATAAATAGATAGAATTAAATTTACTAATACTTTTGGAATAAAAGTTAGAGGTGGTAGAGGGGCAAGCAGAAAGTATTTCAAACAATTTCCTTTGTAGGCCTGCCATATTTTATGTGCTGTAAAGCCAGTATCTTCTCTGTTGGTTAAGTTGTAAAGCTTGCAAATTCAGCTTGTCAGAACTCTGCCTTTACTGAACCTCCTCTGGCTGACACATCTTGTAAGTTTTTATCATTATTAGTGAAAACATTGTGTATATGTGACTTCCAACTTAATTTATGGTAACCTTTTTTAAAAATTAAAATAACTGTTGAAAAGTCTATATAGTTAGGTGGAGTTATATTTGTCTTTAAACTCTTCATGAAGCTATTTTAAACTTTTCAAGAAGATAGCAATTAACTCCCTGAGCTGCAGACCAAGTATAGAAAACATCAATAGTAAGTATTTAGAAAAGACCTTCATACAAATTAAATAAATTAATAAACCAGAGTAAAATGTAGTGTGGTCTTTAACTTGTTAGCTGTTTATATACAGCTGGTTTATTAATCTTGGGAGTATAAATAGCAAGACAAATATTGTAGCCTTTAAATGAACACTGGTGGTTTGATCTTTGGCATTCATAATTCATTCTCCTTTTCCTTGCTCAACTGAAAGATTCAGTGTGTGCCTGAGAGTAAATGATATATTAATTGAAATAAATCTTGTATGGTTGTACTACAGAGTGGCCACTGGATTCCAGCTGATATGAAGAGCACTGAATATTTTATCAGTGTGGCCCCACTGGTGGCCTGGGGGATGATTCCACCTGGTGGCTGCCTGTGCCTTGGAGGAGTCTGCAACATGTGTTGGGGCACATGGGTGGCTGTGTCTGCTCACTGAGGTGTTCAAAGCTGTTTTAATGCACACACACATAGCTTGGTGCTCAGGCCTCCAAGCATTAGCATCTCGCTTGGGAATGGAGTTCAAACATAGGCAAGTACCTGTTGGTAACAGACAGTTTTAACTGCTCTAAAAGCTGAGTAAATAAAGGACATAAGGAGGGCAGGAAATTGAGTGATCAGATAGTCAGGAGCAGGTATCTGGTCTTTCCATTACTTGACTGTATCTTCTGTTGTGTTTTTAAATCCTGCATATATTCTAGGTGATACTAAGGCTAGTAAATATAGTGAGACAGAAGTAGTAGAAAGCTTAGAGATTTTACATATCAGAAATCCTGAAGGTAAATGTATTGGTGAACTTAAAATATGTGCATCTGTATGATCGTAGTTCTGTTTGGTTTTGGTGTCTATTAACTCCATTTATGTTTCCCTAAATCTGAGAAAGTGTTAATGAAGTATGGTGATGATAATCAGTGATGTGTGGTCTGTTGGTTGTTCACATAGTAAAAGATACAGCTTTTGATAGGTAGTGTCCCTGTGAAGACTCTCATAGGACTGAACAGAAAAGACTGTTGCTATCTCCTCCTTGAAGTTTCATCTAGAAATGTATTTCTCCCCAGGATCTCTTGGGCCCAGTAGCTGCCCATCCAGGCAATCCCTGTGTAATAGACTTGAGATAAATGGGGGAGCAAGATGCTTGTCTCTGGCATTGCTCTGGTACGCTGATAAGATCTGCAAGTTTAAGCCAAAAAATTGAAATCATACCACTGTCTTCAATGGTAAAAGAAATGTAGCAGAAAAGTCTGAAAGCTGGTGTCAGTGGTACTGAAATTACAGTGATGGTTGGAGAGTAAAGTCTGAGGTGAGGCAATGCCTCAGTGTTTCTTAGGTCTGCATGTGCTGTGTTCTGCACTACCACACCTTCTTTTGGGTTCTCCACACTTGGAGTTCCATCCTGTTCTCGGTTAGTTGCAGTGCAACACCTGCCTCTCTCTCAGCAAATCTGAAGCAACCAGTAATTTCTTTGTACTGTACTCTTTGTACAGGGTACTGTTTGAGGCTGAATCTGCTGAACACTACAAGTACAGGGTTATGGTTAGGAAATTTCTGTAAAAATTTTGGAAGTAAATATCATACCTGTTGAACTACTTGGATTTGCTTTTGCACTTCATGTTCCTAAGAGTTGTGGTCTGAATGACTTGGATTTGACTTAGCTAAAATGCAGCTTCTGCATTCTGCCTTCCTGATGTTTTCTTGTTATTCTTAAGTGGATCTAATAGTGGGTTGCTGCTGAAAGGGGCAGCCCCACTTCTTCTCTTATGCCCGATGTAGAAGTTTCATGGCAAGAGAGTGAGCTGATCACCAATTTTTATTTTTTGAAGACTGGGTTACAAAAAATGAAATACTTCCATTTGGAACAAAAAAACCTGATAACAGCTCATCCCTGCAACCAGACAGTGGATGTGTTAAGTACAAGGACAAAAGGGTGAGAACATGGAGGGGAGGATGAGAAAAACAGTAGAATGTCTTGTCCTCTCTTGGTGGCAGTGTGCAGTGGCAGTGCAGTTCCTGTTACATTAACTCACCTTTAAGTCATTCTCACAAGTTTCTCTGTCAAAATGCTGCTGCTGTTGTTCTCTTGAAAGTTAGTTACTGCTGCCGTAAAAATGATCACTTCTGGTTTTTGCAGGCTGGTACTTGTGCTGGCAGCAGTAGTAATTCCTTCAAGTTTTTGTGTGACATTGTTTTAATTAATTTCTAATGTGAAAAATATTTACCTAAATTCTTTGTCATTAATTGCTGATTTGTGTTTTTAAATTTCTAAGAAGTTACCATACATCTAAGTTATGCTATATGTGTACATTTTTCTTTTTTTCAGATAAGATTTTTAAAATTTGCTTCCTAAATTATCAAGACTGCCACTGAACCATTATCTACAAAACTTGCCAACTATTAGGCTTATTAATGAATTATTTAAAGTCATATTAGATGTACTGAAGGACCACTTCCTAAGTCTCCACTCTTAGGAGATGATTCTTTACAAGTCTGCTGTATGTTATTAGAACCTTTCCAAGAGTCTTGTTTATGAAGGCACATTCAAACCTTGCAGTTCTATGAAATGGTGAAGTTTTGGGGTGTACACAGTGTCTGTAGGTTTTGTTGTTAGGTCATGCTTTTTCCCTTTTCTGTCTTGCCTTTTCTTCTTAGCTTATAAGTTTTATGTTTTCCAGCTTATATACATATTTGTTTTGCAGAAGTGAAGAATACACAGGTTACCACAATTTGGGGTCTTTGATATCTCACCTGCTAGTTCTGCAGTTGGTTAACAGTTGTTTCCCATAGCTGAGTTTTTGCTCCCTGACAGGATTGATGATTTGACATTTTGTAACAAAGTTTGTGTGTGTTAATAATGTGCAGCCCTGTGAGTGGATCAGCTTATTGGACTCCTCCAGCAACATTGTTTTGAAGTGTTGTTCTTGTATGGTGGTAAACATAAATGTTTTATAAGAACATCTGCACTGATTCAGACAAAGGCTTTGACAAACCCAATATACTTTGGGCAACCTCATCTCTAAAGGAGCATTTAGGGACAAAAAAAGAACAGGGAGAATGATACCTCTCCTAAATACTCCTTCAGCCATACACTATTTTCAGCTTAGGGGATTTCCTGACCCTGATACGCTCTGTCTAGTTGGAAACTCTCAAGGGATCTCTCCTACTGAATTTCCATTGAAGGCCATCTAATTTTTTTTTTTTTGAGTCTTTGGTATCTTTTGGCAAGGAATTCTAGTAGCTGTTGTGTGAAGTTTTGTATGTACATCTTTCTAACTGATTACTACTTTCTAGTAATAAAAAATAGACGTTGAACAGTCAGTCTCTATCCATGGACAGACATGGACTAATGGCACACAACTCATTGCATCAGGTAGTTATTACCCCTCTGCCTGATCTCAAGTTTACCTATGCTGAATTTTGTTTGCCTTTTTATTGCCCAATCCAGTTTCATAATGTCCTTCTGCATTTTTTCAGTTGTCACTATCCCTGATCACTCGCTGTCCTTTGGTAGCTTCTTAATGGTGTCACCCATCTCATCTTCCAGGCCACTTTGGAATTTATCAGGTAATGCAGGTCTCAGTGCAGAATCCTTCAGAACCGTGCTGGTGACTTCCCATGGTGTCATCTTGATTTTATCTGTTCTTTTTCTTTGCTAGCCTTAGTAACTGAGGCTTATATGGTAGCTCTTGAATCCTTTGAGTAATTCCATTAAGCTTTTATACGGGATTAGCAGCTTCAGATTTTCATTTGGATAAGTGTTATGAAAATAAGCTTGCAGATTTGCAAGAAAAAAAATCCTGCAGTAACACCCACATACTGGTTTCTGTCTCCCCTGTGGGTTCTCTGACTTGAGTTACACTAGAACCATAAGCCCAGCCTGATTAGAAATCAGTCCTCTATAAAACATAAACCCATTACCAATAAGACTGTATCACTCTTGTACCTCTTGGTAATGCTTCTTCAAAAAAACGTGGTTCTGTGTGCATTTAGAGTTGATACACAGACCTGCTTTAATGCTTCTGACCACTTCTGGTGCTTTGATTCCAGCTAGGTGTTAAATCTCTGTTCCTCGTGGCAGGACAGTATTTTTGAAATTTTGCGGCAGGAATTGTCTGAGCTGAGACAGAGAAGGAGCCATAAGCGTTATAATTTTTTTTTCTTTTACAATATTGTTTCAGTGCCTTGGTCATGAATCAAGCCCCTGCTCTTGCTGTTTGTTGTGCAGTAACATCAAACATCACCAGTGCATAAAAAAGCTGTCCTTGCTCTGAAGACTACACAGCCAAATTTCTTAGATTATCGAGGAATGTGGTTAAAAAATAACAACTTCTCTTACTTCTGAATTCACATGTCTTTTAAACGCCATGTGAAATTTATTAAGCACACAGATTCCATTGTTTGCTAGACTTTAAATAGGCTTTGTTTTTGGGCTTTGACAGTGCCTTCCCCAGTGTGTGGCTGCTTGGTTTGTATGTTAAGGATTTGTTCAGTTTTTTCATGGAAAGAAACAAAAGAAATTAGGATACAATTACAGATTCTTCCCTAATATATAAGAACAATTTGGAATTCTGTTGCTATCATAGGATGTGGTCGTGCTTTTGACTATCAGTCTTCTAATGGGCACTAAATTTACTGCACTGTGTATGTGAGTTTAGTATGTTGTTGACCAAACTTGATAAATTTTTTACTTGGTTTTTTACTAATAAGGATTTCCTTTTTTTTTTTTTCCCACCTGTATTTGCCAGAGAGAGGACAGATTGTTTGCTTTTAATAAAACCATTCTGGGAAGAAATGCTACTTTGAAAACGTTGTCTTGGTTAAAAAAAGTGGACACTTCATCCACATTTAAAAAAAAAAAGTATATAATCTTATTTTTTGCTCTGTTCATTGAATAATTGTTATTCATTGTCAAAGTGGAGGAAAAAAACTTTTGAAATGACAGCTGTTAATTGTAAACTGTGTAATGTACTGGTATATTTCAAGGAATAATAGAGGAAACTTTGTGTAAAACAGCAGTTTTGACTTAACTATTGTGGGAGAATGTGTTTGGTCTAATTGGTAACATGTAGCAGTAGGCAGAATGAAACACTGGAGTAACAGATGTTGTCCTTTTTTGGGAATTGAAAGAATTGAAAGAAGGATGAAGGTAGCATCTATAGCTTTATCCAAGAGCTCAGCTTCTCTGTGGTATTGTATCAAAATGTATAAAGATTAAGTTTGAGTCTTGAGAGACTCATTTGCAGATGATGCAAATAACCAGCATATTAGTTTTCAACTTCCTTCAATATGTAATCCAGTGACTTTTTTTTTTTCCTACAGATGGTATAGACCTCAGTGTAGTGTATTTAAGCCTGCAGGCAGTTTATTTCCTTTTTTAATTACTTTTATGATTTCCAAGACATTGTGTGTGGACCTTTAGTTTACCTGATAGGATAATCGGAAGTGGTATAGTTTTTACTCTCTTATTCCAATATTTTCTACTACTTTAAAAGTTGATATTTAAGAAAATTGGAAGCTTGTCAAATCATTCTATTGTTTTGGGTTTTTTCATTTACGAAAAACATTGGTTTAGGACCTTACTATGTGGATATACAATTTTCAGAGGCTTCTTGGTGCTGATAAAATACAGCTGAGGTTACCTTAGATGAATTCAGTGGGTTTTGTGGTTTGGCTTTGGTTACTGTTTTCTAACACTATGAAAGAGACTATGGAGAAAAAAAGCTGTTTTAAGGCCTAGAATTGTCTTGCTTAGCATAAGAGCTTTTAGTTAATCTTTCTGTTCATAGTCCATGCTTTAGCACTTTCTTAGTATGCTTGTATCAAGCTTCATTGAAGAGTGATTTAATTATACTTTTCTTTTACTGCACTCTTTGGTAATCTCTAATTTTATGCTGTCATCCTGTATTCCATAGACACAACTGCCACAAGAAGTTGTTTGTGTTGCTTTCCTTATTGTAGTACCAAGACATTAAAAAAAAAAAAAATTCTGTATGTTATGACAATTCCCGTATTCTATTTAATTTACGGGGAAGACTAGGATTACTTAGTCTTAAAAAAAGGTTATTTACCATGAAAGAGCAGCTCTGTTGTAGGGAACAAACCTGGAGTGCTCCAGCTTCACTTTCTGTACCATTGATCCTCCTTTCTGTTGCTTGCTGTAGGTTATCTAAAGTTGTTGCTTTGCCATATCTAGATCTCGGGAGACTAAAGCTTACTTATTTTCTTCTGCTGTCTGTTGTAGTTCAAAAGAGTGTTTAGTGTCTATCACACTGAACAGAATTTTGAGAAATACATGTATTCTAAGATAGTCTAAGTTGAAAAATCTGAGTGCTCATACAAGATTGTGTTCTCGTTCCTTTACAAGACACTTCATAAATTGGCTCTTGTGCCTCTAGTGGTTAAGCTGCTGACAGTTTATCTAGTGTGACCTTGTTAAGGTCATTGATTAGTCTTGCAAAAACAAGGTTACTTAAAAGGAAAAAATATGCTAGGAAGTGGAGTAAGGAGAAATTATTTTGAAATAATTTAATAATATATTTTTTACTTCGTAAATAAAAAGTGGTTTTCGCAAAGTATTGATAAAGATGTTTAAATTTTTATTTGGTAATTCTTGTTAAAAGGCATGTCCATCTGTCATATTTTATAGCTGGAAATGGAGAATTCTTTCCAACTTAGTAGTTAAAATAACTAGCCTGCCACTAATTATTTAACCTGTAATGTGCTCCCTCTGTTCAGATTAGCCCTAGTCCTTGTGAGCATGGAAGAATTATTTTTAGTGAGACAGTGTGAAAAAGATTTAAGAGGGATAATAACTTATTTGTCAGAAAGTGTTATCTCTAAAATCACGCTTCACATCTATCAGCAGAAATGTTTGCTCTTTGAGTGACTGGTATTAATTTGATATGAAATGTCTCTAGTACTGGGATGGGAAAATACTCTGTATAAAGTTTTGTTAATTCTAAAACATAATGGAAATGTTTAAGACCATCTGTGAAACAAAGTACTTGAGAGCTGTAAAATGAGAGCTCTCAAAAATTATTCAAGAAATTCCTTTAAATTTCCCATTTTTATATAATGTAACTGAATGTTAAAAGAAGTCATTGAATATGGTATTAAAAAAAAGCTGGACTGTAATTCAAAATACAAAAATGTTGTAACAACAACAAAAACATTGTTGACTTCTTAATTCCTCTTAGAATGTCTCTCTTGCTGTCTCTTCCCTCCCCCTCTAATAAAAGCAAGACACACTTTGTGTGGCACACAGTGTGTCAGCTGAAGTCAATCAGATTTTGTTAGCCTAGATATCAAAAACCTGAATTTCTCAAATGCCTCACTTAAATAAGGGTTAAGATAGAAAGGAGAGGCCACGTTGTAATCTCATTCAGGGAAAAGCTGAAGCGTAAGCTTGGTCCTTACTAGGTGCTAAGGACCTAAACAATGTGTCAAAGTTTTGATTGAAGTGACTTATTATCCGGAAGCTTTGCCATATGGAATCAGAATGGTTTGAGTTGAAAGGAATCTTTAAAGATCATCAGCTCTCACTTACTTGGGCAGGGACATCTTTCATTAGATAAAGTTGCTCAAAGTTCTACCCAGCCTGACCTTGAATACTTGGAATAGATCATCCACAACTTCTCTGGACATGTTGTTCAGTGTCTCACCCCCTTCAATGTAAAAAATATCTTCCCTGTGTCCAATCCAAATACACCAGTTTTTTGTGTAAAGCCCTGTCACCACAGACCGTCAGAAAAGTCTGTCCCCATTTTTCTTCCACGCCCCTTTAAGTTCCCTTAGGACCTGGGGATGTGTTTCATTAAGTTCCATGAACTTATGTTACCTTCAGTTTCCTTAGATGATCTCAAATCTGATGTTGTCCTGCAGCGGGGAGTTCTTCATTCTCCCAGTCTCCCATTTGTCTCCTGTGAGTGGGGCAGTGTGTCTGGAGCACTTGCTAGTGAAGACCAGGACAAAAAAGTCATTAAGTACCTTGTCCATGTCCTAGGTCTCCTTTGAGAGAGGGCCCCTTTTATCACTGATGTACCTGTAGGAACTTTTTCTTGTAGAGAAGCTTCACCCATCTTGATGTCCCTGGCCAGATTTAATTCTATCAGGGCTTTAGCTTTTATAGCCTTATCCCTGGCTACTTGGACAATTTCACTGTGTTCCTTCCAAGGAGCTCCAGGCAATCACTGACAGAGGGTAACATCCCCTCCTTGTCTCCTGGTTCTGTCCTTCCTAAACACCCTGTATCCTTCCATTCTGACACTCCAGTCATAGGAGTCATCCCACCATGTCTTAGTGACGCTGCTAAGATGACAGCCATACAGGCAAGTCTCTAACTTCTCTTTTTATTGCCTTTGCTATGCGCATTTCCATAGAGGCATCTAAGCTGGGCTCCTGGTGGAGCCAGCTTACTGGCTGGAGTGACAGAAATTCCTTTGTGCTGCTCCTCAGGTGCTCCTCAGCTCTCCTGCTGACCTACTATCCCTTTCCAGGCTCTGAGCATCTTTTGCTGGCTTGGGCATCAAACTGGTAGCAGTGGGATGGATTGAGGCTCCTCTTCCCTTGAACCTTTAGGTAGTTCTGCTCCATGTCTCAGAGAAGATAAATGAAGAGTGTCAGTTTCCCTATATCTGTGAAATACGGGATTTGGAGGCCAACAGGAACTGTGGCATTGACTTAGGGAGAGCATTCATCACATGATGTGCTGTGGAGAGCCGGCAGGGCTAAATAGATCTTCTGGAATGTTGTTCTTTAACAATTAAGATAGTATGGACTTGTTAAGATTTTGGACCTATGGCTCTTGGATTTGGACTACCTTGGGTCACAATATTAGACTTTTTTTCTGTTCTCCAATTATGGGATGAAGTAGTAACCTCCATGGCCTTGCAGGATGTTTCTACCTACTGGTATTTGTGCTTACTTAAAAGATTCTGACTACTTGAAACATGTTGCTGAGAGAGACTGAATAATGTTGTTTTACCTCCTTTTCAAAATGACAACTGCTACCAGAGCAGTAAGGTCACTTTAGGAGAAGGTAGGGTTTTGTGAACTCTGTAGCAACTGATCATAGTGGGTTTCTTTCTGGTGATACTGCAATTTACTCTGTAAAGGTTTGGAATATCCAGTTGTGCCTGGGTGGTGGTGCAAAGAAAGCTCCTAAAAACTATCATCTCTTGTTGTGTTGACATGTACCACCTTTGAGTTTTGTTTGGCCACAAAACATCACTGCCCACATGGAAAGCTGCCCCCAATATATAGTTCAGATTAGGTGATATCTGTTGTGTGTTGGTTATCTTGCAGTGGGGTTGAAAGAAAACAGTAGATTTTGCTTAGTCACTTGAGTCTATTTTGTTTCCTTTCAGTGAAGGGATATTTCCTGCTTGGATTTGAGCTTTCTTTTCTCATGCTAAGAAGCTGGAGAGGAGAGAGAAGGCCTACACAAATGCCAGATTGGCATGTGGTTGATAAGTAGACCAATCCAAAAATGCCTGTTTTGGGCTGACATCTTCTGTGTTCGAGAGCAGAATGCTGACGTGTGTGGTGCTTGCACCTTCTGCCCCTTGCTTATCAAGATTGATTTGTGATTGTGGGTGGTATAAGTCTTAGGATAGTTTGTCTATTTTAGGATATGGTTTAGAGTTTAAGCTCTCAGGTAAGACAGGTGTATGCTTTGTGTAAAGAGGGTTGAATGTTAATTTTGGCACAGATAAATTGCGTTCTGATCAAATTTTTGAAGTTGTTCCAGGGATTTGCATTTTTGTATGGACAAGATTTGGATGATAAAATGTTTTATTGTCCTGAAACAAGGCAAATAATTGAAACTGAAAAATAAAACCTACCCAAAAACCACCACCACCAAAAAAATCTGAACCTGAAGGTAGTAGTAACTATTTAGTAGTAGGATTTATGAAACTCCTGGTCATATGAATTTCATTAATTCAGTGTTTTATAAAAAAACCACTTCTTTTCTATTCCAGAAATGGGTATTACTGCAAAGCAGTAGGATTATATTGTGTTCTAGTGATGCAAAATATGCAGTCAGTCTTTATTCAAACTAACAGGTTTTTTTAAAATGAAAGTAGGTTTTTTCAGCTGATAGTGAAAGTAATAAAATCTTAGCTTTCCCGTAAAGCTTGGTCAAACATATATTTCAGTCAACAGATTAATTGTGAAGTCTGTGATGAAAGAGTCTCTCTTCCTGCAGCAAAAAGTACATTTTCTAAAAGTCACCTTTAAACTTGGAATAATTCCTGTCACTCTTCAAAATGACACTGAGTAGATGTACTATATGTTTGGAGTAAGCAGTATGTAAATGACTGCTTTCTACTTTGGGTGGTTTTTTTTCACTGTTTAATATTATTCATGTATGGATACATATTATCACAACTTATCATTTTTTCCTCTTTATAGGTCCTGCTGGGGACTTGCATCTGGCCTCAGTGTGAAATTAAGGTAGAAAAACACATCTACATATGTGTTTGCTATTAGGATTTAGTTTATTCACTGGTCATGCCTGAAGAGTGATGTTCGTCTCTAGTCGGCTAACAGCCAGGAAATATAAATGATTGTCCTAGAAGTCAAGCCTCTCTCCTATTTACTGGAGTGAAAATCACCTCCAGATATCGACGGAAAATCAACTACAGAAAATGCTTCACGTTATAAGGATGCCAACCACCTAGATTCATGCGCCCTATCTGTACAGTTGTTGTGGATGGTTTGCCATCTGAAAGCTCCTCAAGCTCTTATCCAGGCCCTGTATCTGTTTCTGAAATGTCTCTGCTACATGCTTTGGGTCCAGTGCAGACCTGGCTGGGACAAGAGCTAGAGAAGTGTGGCATTGATGCCATGATTTATACTCGGTATGTCCTCAGTCTTCTGCTGCATGATAGCTATGACTACGACCTGCAGGAACAGGTATTTACATATTTTAGATGTTGTCCAGTGAAAGTGAGTTTTTGTACCAGTTTTGTTTTGTGTATTATACCTGGGTATGCCTCAGTTGGGGGTGGTTGTCTTTAAGTGTGTGGGTGGAAGGAGGGTATAGATCACACAGGAGTCAGATTTGATGGGTGAACTGAGATTCAAGTAGTTAGGTTGCTGTACGGGAGTAACATTAAGCAAAGTTTTCACATTGCTTACAATTGATACCAGAATTGTTAACACTGGAATATTTTGTGTCATAAATGCAGACCATCACTATTTGTGATTATAAGCTTAGTTTAATATTGGAACATTAGTAAACCAATGTAATTCTTATAAATTGTGTGTCAAATTGCCCAGCTCCACAGTAGTTTGTAGACCCCCTCCTCACTTCTCATGGATTTCATATTGTGCTATTTTCAGTACAGAATAAACCCTCCTCCAAATATTTTTTAGTATTCAGGTATATCAAGTACATTATACATACATTATTCATCTCTTCTAAGATAATGGTATTACTGAATGCTGACAAAAAACATGCAAGAGAGTTCTGACCCTAGAACATACTGCTCAGTCTCGATACCATTTTAATTTTTAATTTTTTTTTAATTTGTCTGCATCATGAACCTGTATCAAAACACTTTTAGTAGTGGAGTTTTATGAATTCAGGACTCGGGGAAATTACAGAGTTTTCAAAAAGGGGTAACAATGCTGTTAAACATAGACTTTGTCTTACAAGGTGGCTGTGGTGACAGTGAGAAGGAAGGAAAGCAAATACCTGTTATTTGATAGCTTAATTATTAGTTCTTTTTCATTGCAGTTGTTTTGGTTATACTTCAAACATTGCTATCTAAGTGCCTCAGACCTTCCATTGTCATCTGGTTTATCTTTTTAAAAATCCAGCAAGAGCAGAGCAGGTTATTGTGAGATAGATGTAAATGTAGCTGAAGCAGAAAAATATTCATGTCAGATGCTGTCAGTTTTTAAACTCTTAGCAACCATTACTGTGCATAAAAGCCTTCGTGCTTCCCTGGTGCAAACCAGAAAACTTGTATCAGTAAAAGTTTTTTTGTTTCTTTTTGTTCAGAAGTGTATCTGGCAGCAGTAGGTGTCATCAGCAACACCCCCATGATTATTAACAATAATTAAAAACACCCAGTGTAAGCACGTTCTGGAATGTACCTTAACATGTAGGCCTTGGTCAGACATGAATAGCTGTATTTTAGAAGGGGGCAGAAAATGGTTCCAAAACCTGTTTGAAAGGAGCATGTGGGATAAGGACATTTAAAAATGAAACCAATTGAAAACACTCGAGAACTTGAGGAGCTTTATAGATGGGCCAGTGGCCTTGGGGAAAATAAAGATGTGTTTCTTTTCAGTCCATTTCAGACCACAGTCATAACTTTGAAGTTGCTACTGTGATATTTCAAATTACTGAAGTGCCAAAATTAGTTTTCTTTTTATCAGGCTTCGCAAGAAGCAGGGTAACTATATTATGAAAATCTCATTCAGTTTATTTCTTGTTTTGATACCTTAACTGGATCCTTTGTGGGTTTGATAACAGGGCTTTAAGGAATGTGTCTGTTCTTCTTCCAAGTTGATTATCTGAACCTAATGAGCCAAAGGGAGAAGAATACCACATGCTGGCAGGGTAGCCAAAACCTGTGTTGCTGAGCGGGTGCTGTGGTACCAATGTACAGGATGTCTTCTGAGCAAGATTGAGCTTTGAAGCTGCAAGATTCTCTTCCACCTCCTCCAATTTGATCTGTTTATAACATACTTTTACTGCATTTGCTCGCCATACTTCAGATAACCATTTTCTACATTTTGAGACTTAATATCCATTTAGTTTTGGGATTATATTTTGTAATAATGATTAGATGCATCTGTTACAAAACATACTGCTCCCTAGCTCCTTTTTCTAATAGTTTAGTCTTTAAAGCTTGCAAGTACAATTTACTTGCATGGAAGACTGAGGAAATCTTTAAACATGCGTGCTTGCTTAGTTATTTATTTTATTATTTTTTTTAAAATGTATTATTTTACTTATTGCGTACTGGTTCTTTGTATCACCTGACATGTTAAATTAGTTTTGGTTTAGTGAAGTTATTCAGAAACAAGAAAATCTTTACTCTAAAACATGTATTTACATATAAGCAATTTCAGTCCAGTTTTGGTGATAGGTACAATGTTAAGGCAAAGGAGAAAAATATATGGTAGTGGTGTTTACAAATAGAAGTCAGGGAAGAGAACAGGAATTAAATATCCAAATGAGAAGTAATTTAGGAGTAAAATACTTAGAGTTTCTGAGGTTCTTTAACCCAGATTAATTTCCATTGAAGATTTGGTCCTTGGCATCTCAAGAATTTTTTCTCCCATGTGATTCCTTTAATTCTTATGAAAGATGAGAGATTTTCCAGGGATAGAACTATTCTCAGTAATGTGCTTATTGCAATGATTTATCTTCAACTTAGAGGACAGCTACCAAGAGGACTGAAGCACTCTCTTCACGTGTGGAAGACAAGGGACAATGGGTACATGTTGCACTCGGTGTAGTTTCATCTTGATGTGAGAATTTTTTCTTTTTCTTTTTTCTTACAGTGAGAACAACCTCCTCAGGAATGTGATAGAGTTCCTGTTGCTGGAGGTTTTGGAGATGCAGCAGGGTGTTAGATAGTCTTGTCTAGGCTCCTTTTCCCTTGGAATGGTAGACCACATGATTTTTTGAGATCCCTTCCAGCCGGTTCTCTGGTTTTATGATTCTTTGCTTTTAGAATTCTGTTTTTGAGGAGAGCGAGTAGCCATCCCTTTTTGTCTCAAAATACAGCAGTGACTTCTATTTTGAGCAGGTTAGAAGGAATGTATAGTTTCACAATGAGATAGATTATGCATAGGAACAATCCATTGCAAATTTGCTTTTTTGGGGGGGGGGCAGGAGTGATGAGGACTAATTTAGGCAGTCTTAATCTTAGGGATACTGTCATCTTCATTAGCAAGGAAGTTAAAATGGTCATTAAGATCTTTCCACCTCAGAATGTTAATGACATCATTAGCACTGCTTTAGTTGCTTCAGGGAGCCTCCTCCAGTGCTTTCCTTGTAGTTGTTCTGGTGTCATCAAGTGTAGCAGGGAAATGGAACTCTGAAGTCTGGACTGAGGTTCTGTCAGGTAAGTACAAAAAGATTTAGTATCAAAAATAAGTAAAAAAACCACTCGCAACCTTGCCAGGCTTACCCGGCTATTTAAAATATCACTGTTGTCACATTATCAGTCACTTCTGTTTACATTTAAAATAGGAATTTCAAAATAATATGGGGATCTTTATTGTCTATGGGAGTCTTGATTGATTAGATCTTCAGGGTTGTTTTTGAGTATTCATCATCTCAGCAGGATGTTCCCTTCTGCTCTGTTAGTAATATTTACTATGTGGGTTTTGGTCTTGATTCTGATGCAGACTTCTGTGGGTTTCTCCAGTATTACTTTAATAGAGATTTGTGTGGCTTTCTCCAGTATTGTCTGTTTTCATACAGTGAGCTAGTTTGATGTCTGGATAGAAGAGAACATTAAGGATGTGGGTGTGGGAGTTGTGTTGGTTTTCCATCCCCTTTTTGTATGTGTGTGAGGGTGCTGGTTTTTTTTTTTTTTGTTTGTGTTTTGCTTACATTTGTTACTGGTTAATTCTGTTAATTCTATGCCTTGCCCAGTTAAAATGGTCTGTGTTGGGTACCATGGCATGGATTCAGGCTTGGTATCACAAATGTAAGATCAGTAAGTCACAAGTTTCCAGAGTGCTGATAGCTGATTTTTGCAAGTACAGAAAACAAGTGAAAGTAAAACCCTGATACACTGCAATCAAATTTTACTCGAATGTTTGCAATTTATATTCTGGCTGATTGGCTTAGGCTGAAATAGCTATTAAATATTGGGAAAATTTATAAGCCAGTATGTTTTGCCCAGCTGTATTTCAAAGGACTAGAGAACTTCCAAGAAAGGAATCTTGTTTATGGTAAATTGTACTGTGGTACCAGGTCTTCAGGACTGCTGTGGTTGTACATATGTTACACATACCTATCAATAATTACTGTAAAATCCTCTAAATATACACACTTTAAATGTATGTTTGTTTATTTGTTTTGGTTTTATATATTCAGGTACTGAAGGTAACTTAGTTATTGTTGGCACCTGGAGCACGATTCTTATCCAAACCATACTTGCTACTTTTGGAAATGAGTCTAAAACTTGAGATGTAAAAGTTCTTAAGAAGTCCTTCATTCTTACTGTGCACTCTTCTTTCTTTTTTAAAAAAATTCCCTCTCCCCTCAGGGTTTTTTGGAAGCACTCATATTGCTGGTGGGAAGGTTTAAGCAGGCAGAAGGAGGAGGCTCTTTGGGATTTTTTTTTCCCCCAGCGTTGACTGATGGAGTAGAAAATACAAAGATAGTACAAATTGGGTTTGCACATTTTCCTTGATTCCTGTGATACAGTTCATAGAAATAGTTTTGGGGGTTTTGTGGCTAGTTTAGGTTTGTCATATCAGAAGACAAGAAAGGATTTCAGTGGTACACTTGCCTTTTTTTACCTTACAAATAAAGATGTTGCTTGCTTGAAGTCTTTGTAGAGAATCAATTCTCAAACTGCTTTGCACATGTATTAGATGGCTATATGACCTAAAGATTACTGAAGAAGTCTCTTGAACCATGTTATATAAGATACTAATTATTTAGATGTGTTAGGGTTGAGGGGGTTTTTTTCAATAATTTGGTTTGTTGTTCTTAAGATTTGAGGCTTATCAATGGTCTCTCTTCAAAATGTTTGGAAACCACTAGTATTTTCTGCTAAGGTAGATGACTTTTTTAGTCTCTTTTGGTCCATTAAGGAAAACCTCATAAAATTCATATGGATTTTACAGACTGTTTAATGTAAGTAAAGCGCAGAATGTTTCTGCCAAGTATACATGCTTTTGTCAGTTGCATTGTATTACTGAATTTACTTCCTTTGGAGTAAATGATAAATTAAGCAGAAAGTAATGAAATTGCTGTCAAGTTTTTAACTTTTGGGGACCCACAGAATTGCTGTTGGTGGAGATCTGAATATTGTGAGAGCCTTTTGACTTCACATTAGACTGATTTTTAATTGGAATACCTTGCTCTTAGTTTCCTCATGGCAAACCAACTAGGTGCTTTTAAGATTTGATTGTTGCTTAAATGCTAATTAAAAGTATATTTGTAGATCCATGTGTTCTCAAACCACTTTGTGATACAGTATACATTGCATTAAGATAGTATAATCTCTGTGAAACAGAAGGCATTGCCTTAAAATATACTTTGTGTGAAATATTATTTCATTGATCTTTGTATCTTTCATAGACTATTTGTAAGCCTAGCTGGTTTTGAATTTATCAAATCTGTGGTTTAGAGCTGTAGATTTGTTCATGTAGACTGTTCTCCCTGTTAAAGGGATAGAGCCTTTCTTTAAAAAAACCCAGAACCTAACCCAAACAGCTAGACACTCTGTGAGATAAAGGTGTTGTCTGTAAGCCTTTGGTCATGAAGCAGGAAGATCGAAATGCATTTGTTATGCATATTTTCTGTATCAAGTGTCTTCTGTTGCTTTTGATCTACTTCTTTCAACTCATTTTTGGAAGTTAGAAGTTTTTTTCTGACCCTCAAAAGTAAAAATACTTTTTTTTTTTTTTTAAGATAATGTTTTCCTAACTCTCAGAATTAATTGGCTCTTGCACTGCAATCTGTGTACTTCTGTGACCAGGATGAGATTTTTTCTTTTGATTTTTCAGTTTTTAACAGGGAGGGTTTAATGCTGAAAGACTAATTATTTGTAGACTGATCTGAAGTAGTTCTATTCAGGTAATCTTTTATATGGAGGCATAAAAAGTCTTCAGAAAGATTACAGTTACACTTCTGCTGACTTGGATCATAGTTTTTATTCTTGCTTTTTCATAATTTTCGCTGACAAATTTAAGTCCAAAGAGCAGTTTTCTTTTTTATATTAAGAGAAGAGAGCAGTGGAAGAGACAGCTCAGCCCACGTGTTATATATTTTAGGGCTTTACCCTGTGGTTTTAACTCCATAAATGATTTTGGCCTGTCTCTCTGCCCTGGGATAGGGATATCATTGCCAACTTTAGTGTATGTTTGGTATGTATGTGCTAATGACACAGGACACTTTGGTGACTGAACTTGGGATGCACTTGCTAGGTTCCTAGATCCAGTGGAATGTGGGATGTTTGTTCTCCTGCCATCCCATATTAACCCAGTAGAGGGACCTGATGTCTGGATTTATATTCTAGTAATAGATATTAGTTTTTCACATGTGTATTTTGGGAGAAAGAGGATGTGGGGTTTTGTATGTGTCTTGTGTTTTTGTATGTCTCAGCCATAACCTAAAGCAGGAGGAGAAATGAGGATTTGGTCCTCTGTACTCCACTAACCCTGTGTTAAATGTTAATCTGGCTGGTATGCCTGTTTGACAAAAATGACAGTGCTGCTTCTGGTATAATCACACCTGTTCTTTTATCATCCCTAAGAAATACCTTCGGGTCACTCAAACACATTTTTTCATAATGCATTACAATATGCAGAATGAGTTCAGCTACCATAGGGAAATGCTCTGTGCCTGCTGCACACAAGTGTCAGTAAATTTTGAAGTTCACCAGCAACATGCAGAAATAAATTTCTTGAGTGCAAAGCATTTTCAGTTTAGTTTGTATTCATGTTACTGCTTATTAAGCTGTAAAACAGTCCTGTAGGAGCAATTTTTCTTTTTTTCTGACCGTAGCCTTTTAGTCATTACCCCAACTAAGTATAGGATATTTACCCACAACTAAATTCAGGCTGTGGAAATCAGTGTATGAAGAAAAGAGGAGGTAGGAAGGGGAATGGTGAGACCAAGACTTTTAGCTGTACTTTTTCATATGACTAATTTGAAATCCTTAGGTTACTCAAATGTGTATGTTTGCAGTATTGGGAATAACTCCCCTCTTTTTCTCATATGTAAACATGTAAACTGAAGAAAGGACCAGTTAATCATATTTAGGAAATTGTAGTATGTAATGAAATAAATGTGCCCATAAAGTTTATTAATACAAAAGTCAAACTGTTTTCTAAAAGCTCAGATAACTATGTTTATAAGTTCATAGAGGAAAACCTAGCTGTGGTCCTGCCCTCCATCCCTTTCTAGGAAGGGGGGACTATAGCTGAGGACTATATAAAATTCAAATTTTGGGAAGTAATCTTTTTGTGTACAATATTAATTTTTTGAGAAAAATAGGATGGATATGGATTCCTCTTCAGTTAAGCAAGGGAAGATAGCTGAATTGTCTTTACTGTAAAAGCACATGGCTCAGGAAACTTATTTATTGATTTTTGTTGGCATTTGTATTATCGCAATTATGCGTTAACTGATCTGTTAAACATGGAACAGGTTTGGAGTATCATGGACTCTGTATTTGTGTTCTCTGTTCATTTTAGGGGTGGGAATTGTGGTGGCAGGGATTGGAGCTCAGTAGTAGGCTTGCAGGGGCATTGTAATTGTGTAAACTTTACAGGTTCCAGGGTAGTCAGCTTTGGCTCATGTGTTAGTGTGAAAGAAAAGCATTAGCTTTCAAGGACTGTGGTTATCTGAGAAACTTGATTTCCAAGCTTAATGCTGTGTTTGTATTGGTGTGAGTGATCTTGTTGAACTGCTCATTCTCTTTTTATTGTTAAGTTGTGACTACTAATGTATTCTCACAAAAGCTTATGTAATGCAAAGCGGAGATGGACTCCAGTGCCAGGTTGGTGAGTCCTCCTAACAGTCAGGATTTATGTGCAGCCATCTCTGTGCTGATACAGTAGTACTGTTTGGAATTCTGGGGATAACTGAGATACTTCCTTCATGGTCTTTGGGTATACACCATTGCATGACAGTACATTTGACAAATTTCTCCAAGCATGGATGTACGCTGCCTGTATTCTCTGAAATCAGGTGATTACAGTGGTCTGTGATGTTTGCCTACCAACTTTATTTCTTAATCCCAGAAAGCGACCATAAATACTATGAAATGACTTCTCCAGTAATGACATGCTCCTTTCAGACTCTGTAGTGACAGTTTCTGTTGAGTTCCTGGCTTTCTTTTCTGCAGTGTAAGGTCAGACCTGTAAGTAAAATGATGTCCTTACAGCTGTAGCTATAGCCTTGCTAAATTTTCTTCTTTTCCACTTTTACTTTAATGGGAAAAGTCCAAAGGCAGCCTGCTCAACAAACATAAGATTTCAACAGATGCAGCATTTGCATGTTCTCTCATTCTTTGGAGTGGGTGTGACAAATTTCTTCTGCTTAGGTTTAGCCTAGAAGTAACTTCTAATTAGTGAACATCACATAAACTGCCTGTTCAAATTGGTGGGATTATAAGCAAAAGTTTGTAATTGTCAGAAACTCAGATCACAGGATTTTATACATGATTGAGTAGTTTTGATGGGTAGAATTCTTCCCTGCCTGCGATCAGTCTTAAATACCCTGAGGACCTTGAGGTTGTAGCAGTGCAGGTTGTGATCTGATGCATTATCAGCTGTTCTGTGACAGTCTGGCTCCACAAGGTTGTAATGTTCTGGCTGTGGCAGCTGGGAAAGAGGTGACTTTCTAGCCACTACTAACCAGTAGTGGCTAGATGGTTCCCTGCTTTTTCACTAAAAGTCTAAGATGAATTCTTTCCCTGGTAATGCCTGGATTTGGAGTAATTATATAACATTAAAGAATGTTTCCCAGTTCTCTCTGTTCTGTGGTAGCAATGTTTTTATGTCATGGAGAAGACTTATGCTACTCTTTGAAATATACTTTTTGTCTGCTGAACCTCTTGTTGCATTTCATTTGGGGCATATTAGCTGAGTTTCAGCCACTGTTCTTGTGTTTTCTTCTGAACTGTCTCACCTATGTATTGTCTCTTTATCTTTGTCTCAGTCTGAGGCAGCCTGTAAGGAATGTCTAAGCTGATCCTGGCCCATTAGACCTTTTTTCAGTAATTATAATAAGTTTCATTATGGAAAGTTTCATCCTGGCCCATTAGACCTTTTTTCATTAATTGTAATAAGTTTCATTAAAGCCATCGCTGTGGCTTTAAGCAATCTATGAGATTTTTTCCTGAATCTCAGTTTAGTGGAAGCATTCTTTCAGGCAAGGTCACTGAATGTCTTTATACGTTCCGCCTGTTGAATTGTCGTAAAGGTGAAGTACATTTGGGATCTGTTGCAGTTTTCCCCAAATTCTCAATTGTGAAATCCTCCTAGAGGCAGTGAGTACCTATTCCATTTTGAATGTAATTTGTCATGGAATTGTTGAATGGTTTGGTTTGGAAGGGACCTTAAAGATATCTAGTTCCTAGCCCCCCTGCCATGGGAAGGTATTCCTTCCATTAGACCGGGTTGCTCAGAGCCCCATCCAGCTTGGCCTTGAACAGCTTCAGGGAAGGGGCAGCTACAACTTCTCTGGGCGATCTTTCCTGTGTCTTACAACCCTCAGAGTAAAGAATTTCCTTTTAGTATCTAATCTAAACCTGCCCTCTTCTGTTTAAAGACATTTCCCTTTGTGCTATCACTACAGGCTCTTGTCAAAAGTCCCTCCCAAGCTCTCCTGTAAGCCCTTCAGGTACTGGAAGGTGCTGTAAGGTTTCCCTGGAGCCTTCTCTTTTCCAGGCTGAACAACCTCAACTCTCTCAGCCTGTCTTCATAGCAGAGGTGCACTAGCCTTCTTGTGGCCTCTTCTGGACTTGCTCCAACAGGTTCATGTCCCTCTCATGTTGGGACAGACCTGGGATGCAGCTCTGCAGGTGGGATCTCATGAGAGGGGATAGAGGGCCAGAATCACTCTTCCTTGGCCTGCTGGCCACACTGCTTTGGATGCAGCCCAGGACACAGTTGTCCTCCTGGGCTGTGAGTGCACATTGCCGGCTCATGTTCAACTTCTCGGTGATCAACAGCCCCCTAAGTCCTTTTCCTTGGGGTTTTTCGTGATGCTTTCTCTGCCCAGCCTAGATTTGTGTTTTGAATTGCCCCAACTTGGGTGGAGCACCTTGCAAGTACTTGGCTTTGTTGAACTTCATTAAGTTCCCTCAGGCCCACCTCTCAAGCCTGTCGAGGTCCATCTGGATGGCATCCCTTCCCTCCAGTGTGTCAGCCTCACCACACAGGTTGGTGTCATTGGCAGACTTGCTGAGGAGCACTTAATCCCACCATCTGTGTCACTGATCAAGGTGTTAATTGTAAGTACCAATACAGACCCAGAGAAACACCACTTGTCACTGGTCTTCACTGGGGCATCAAGCCTTTGACCACAACTCTAAGTGTGATCATGCAACGAATTCCATATCCACTGAGTAGTCCATCTTGTCAAATCCATGTCTTTCCAGAGGCAAGGACAGTGTCACAAGCTTTCCACAGGTCCCGGTAGCTGACATCATTTACTCTTCCCTTACCTACTGAAGCTGAAATCGTGCCACAGAAGGCCACCAAATTTGTCAGGCATGATCTGCCCCCAGTGAAGCCATGTTGGCTGTCACCAATCACTTCCTTAATTTCTGTTTGCTTTAGTACAGTTTACAGGAGGATCTGAGCTGTGACCTTGCCAGGCACAGAAGTGTCACTGACTGACCTGTAGTTCCCTGAGTCTTCCTTTTCTAAAAACAGGTTGTTTCCCTTTCTAATGTTGCCATTTATGTGGACTGTGAGCTTCATAATGTTTTTATTCCAGTCTTATCACAAAGTGTCACATTTGTTTTCCTATGGATAGTAGATATTTCTCCTTACAGCAAATGAAAGGAGAATCACTACCAAACTTGGCTGAGGTTTTTTTGGTGTTTTTGTTTGTTTGTTTGTTTTGTGTGGTGTTTTCTTTGTTTTTGTTTTTGTTGGGGGGTTTTTGGTTGGTTTTTTTTGTTATTAGTTGGTTTTTTTGGTTTGTTTTTTTTTGCTTCTCCAATTTCTTGGTAGTGTAGAGGGAAGTGGTGGAATTGCTTCTTTTATGTAGTTGAATAGAATAAACCATTTAAAAATATTTCTAAAATTTGTGCCTGTATCCTAATTTAAAATTGAATTAAGCACTCAAAATACTGAAATTCTTGAGGCACCATTAGTGTGAGGAATACAGATACCTCACCATTTTTTTTAGCCATATTTATAGTTCTTGAGTTATTCCTGTTATGAAACTTTGCACTTTCAGTGTCTTCACCATTAAAAATCTCTGAAAAAATTATCTAGGTAGGTAGTAGTTAGGGGATAGTAGGACTCTGAAGAGTAGGTGTTTAAATAGCAGTTTAGATATTCAAACTTGGATCTTTTTCAGTATCCAGATGGCATCAGCTTTCTGTTGATACCTGTTTAATATTGGATGGTCATATCTTAAAAATTTAGGTAGTGGTAGTCTGGTTTAAATATTAGAATTCTGTAAGCCAAATTTTAGTTTTTCTTCTGTGTGTATGCACACATAAAATCTGTAAGTTTGGAGTGGCATTGCTTTTGTGAAATCTTCAGGGACCAGTGTAGAGCTCTTGCATTAAAATGAGCATTATCTTGTGATCTCTAGTTCTGTTAGGAAACAAGGCAAATGAAGGCATCTAGTCGATTAAATCCTTGGTTATTCTTTCCAGGTGGAGGAAGTAGTTTACTTGTCTTCATGCATACGGAATGTTTTGCTGAACTGCTTTCTTTTCTGTTTGTTATGGACTTATACTTTTCAGTCTAAGGGTGTAAACCTTCTGATGGGCTCCAGACCACTGAAGAGAGAGAGAAAAAGAGAGGGGGAAAAAAAATTAAGGGACTAATTTAACTAATTTCGACCATTTGGAACTACTGGGTTGTCTATTTTTTTTTTTTTTTTTAATCAATATAGTCATCATAAAAGAAGATGGTCACTTTGTTTGTGTCTCACTGTTCTACAGGTTCACTCTCTGGGGTGCATTATATTTTCTTGTTTCTCAGGCATTTTACTGTAATGTTGGGGTTTTTTAGATTTTTTTGTGTTTGATCCAGAATGGTTCTGATACACAAGAATTATGCCTAAGGATTTTTTTTTCTTCACTGTTCTGTAGTGTTTTATGGGTGTAGTGTTTGATTTGTGTGCAGGAGGTGCAAGATCCTCAGTAACTTAGGCTATATCAAATACATAGACAGTGCTGATAAATACTGTAGTTTAGATGAGGATTTTAAACTGCAGAATTTTGCATGGACTATTTATAATCCATGGTGTTTGCTAGTCTTGTAAAATCTGAGTCTATAAAATTTGAGTTTCTCCAGGAAAAAATCCAAGCCCAAATTTTAAACGTGGCAGCCAGGTGTGACTGAAATCCATGTGTCCAGAAATTTTTTTTGTGTGTATTGTATAAAGAGGTAGAAAGGAAATGAAGATTCTATTCGAGCTCTGACCTCCATCGCTGCATCCTGAAAGACAAGCCATGTTATTCCCAGAATGCACAAACAACTCACTCACTCTGGAAGGAGGGATGAGACCATGATACCTCAGCTCTGGGGTGGGGGCCTGAGAGAGAATTTTATTTAGCCTCCCTTCTCTCATTAAAAAAATTGGATGTCTATTAAAAGAGATTTTTCAGTTTTTAAAAGATGAAAACTGTTGAAGTTTGTAGACAAGTGTCAGATATCTTTCAGATTACATGTGTGGAGAGCTGAATGAAATGCTTTTTAGATTTCTGTGAGCATGAAGGTTCTTGCTGCTCTGCTGACAGCTAGTTGGTAAAGCTGTAATGTACCAGTACAAAGCAAAGCTTTGTTAGTACAGAGAGAAACAGTAATACACAGCATTTTGGGAATGTTTTCCTGCTCTAGATGTTGTATTAATGAACTTTCCACTTAAAACCAGAGTAAATGAAGTTAACCCAGTGCAAATTCGCTGGTGTCCCTGGATTTTCCCCCACACAAATGGGTCTGTATTTTTTTATTTGGGGTTGTGCCCATGTAAATGAGCTCGATGGGGTTTGGGAGCTGTTATGGGGTAGGTGATTCTCATCAGTTTGTTTGCTTTCACATGGATATTGGGAAGAGTCAGAGTGCTCAGCAGCCTCATTGATAGAAAGAAATATGTAAACTGCAATTTTGGAAAAGACTTAAAAACTTGTTTTTTAAAAATTATTGTAGATACAGTCTATTAAATCTGTTTTCTGATTTTTTTTTTTTAATTATTACTTATTTTGGTTAGTCCTTCTACTAACAATACAGTAGCCTGTTCAAATTTTTTGTTTTAAGTGAATCACTGGCACCTTGCACAGGTACTAGGAAAAACAGAGTGACTGGTTGCTTTTTGATCTTTCAGCACTAAATGCAATTCTTCAGTTGTGGTGCTCAGATAAGACTTTAAGAAGTAAATCCAGCAAATTGCTCTGCTCCTTCACGAGGGACTCTGTCATGTGAAGTCACAAATGGCAGCCCTTTGGTGATTGCTTCTGAAGATGATTGGTCTCTCTCAGCCCCCTTTTTTTCCCATCTTATTCTTTGATTGCACAGGGAGAATTATTTTCACGGACAACTTGTTTTTACTTTGGTTTGAAACCATGGGGAATTAGGAGTTCTTTTAAATGAGGGTAGGCCTTAGCCTAGTTTTCTTTGGAAGCAATAGCAGATATGTTGAAAGGGTTGAAACAGGTAGGCTGAAAAGCATCAGGTGTTAGTGAATCTCTCTGAAGAAGATGATTGTAGACAAGTGTAAATTATAAGATGTTAAAGACTATTTTACTGATAGCCAAAATATTTCTTTTGTAGGATAAATATGGGAAATCATGTATACATATGTGAGCAGATAGTGAAGAGCAAGCAAGTCTGATAAAAAACTTTGTAAATTCTGAAAAGCTATATAAAAGGGATGCTACATATCTTCGGATGATTGCATATTGTACAATAGCATTCTACTTTGATTTTATTGTTCTTCATTGTTCTTGCATGTATGGGAAGCCAACCCCACCCACTCACCCTCACTTCTCAGTTATCTGAATTTTCTTCTGAAATTAGTTCAGGTTTATTTTATGATAGGTACTGCTATCTCTAGCTGTAATCATATACATTATAAGACTGAGTTGAAGGTTTCAGGATCTAACATTGCATTTTCTTCTTTTGGCTTGTTTAACTTTCTCTCATGTTTGATCTTAACTCAAAACTACTTGCTTTTCATTCTTGTTATTTCAGAGATCAGTGAAACTCTCTAACATATTTTGTGTAAATTACAGTAATACATTCAACCATAAATTGGCCATAAAATTGCCTTTGTGGATATGCTTTGCAATTGGAAAATATTGCAGTGAAGTGTGAGTTGCCTCCATGTCCTGTGAAAAATGCATGTGCTTTTTCTGAATAGTAAGTGCAAGTTTTATGTAATCAAACTAATCTTTAATTTGGCAAAAAGTAGTTTTTAGCAGATAGAAAGGGGTTGGTTTTGTTATCAGCGGTATGTTATTTGTAGTCCTGTTCTGCTGTAGTACTGAGATATGAATATATTTTAAATAATGTGATTTCTTTATTTTGATTTTAGGAGAATGACATCTTCCTGGGCTGGGAAAAGGGAGCTTACAAGAAATGGGGAAAGAGTAAGAAAAAGTGCTCTGATCTAACACTAGAGGAAATGAAAAAACAGGCTGCTGTCCAGTGTCTTCGCTCTGCTTCTGATGAAGTAAGTTTGGACTGTTTAATAGATTCTTAAGACTTTATGTCCTTCTTTGTGCTAGATATATTGTGATGCTTATCTTCTAATTTGTGCTTTCTTAAAGTGCTAGTTTGCCAAGAGTTCCCTAAGAATTCTTTATTTTTCTTTAGGAAATTATGAAATCTGTGTATGGTAGAATGATTTCACAAGAGATTCTCTACTATGTAGTGTCATGCTTTCCTTTCTGTAAACCCTCACCTATTCTTGTCAGGGACAGTTGCAATTCATCAGTTTGAGTTGAAATTACCATAAAGCTTTGCATAAAGGTTATTCTAAAAATTCTAAATTTGTGCTGTGTGTGAATAGAAGGGACTGGAATATTTGGGGAGAAGGCCATCTTGCTCTGTGCATGCTACATGTGTAATCCAGAATTCCTAAATAAAAAGCCATGTGTAGTAGCAAATGTTCACTTTCCAGATTACATGATTGAGTGGAAGTGGAGTTGAAGTGCACTGATTGGAGAAGGTGAGGAGAGGTGAAGGCAACAGGTTGAAGGAAGGTAACAGAGGCAGCAGATGTCATGTAGCTGAGCAGAAAAGTTGACAAAGGGAGAGGCAGTTGAAGGCAATGTTTAAAAAGCAAGAAATAGTCTGTAGCACAAGTCAAAGAAAGCTTTCCAGGGAGATTTTTTCAGACAGCAGAAATAAGAAACTGTGTTTTTTTTAGTTTACAGAACTACAAATCCACTGGTCTGTCACTGCTGTTAGAAGAAACTGCCCCACCTCTGCAGCCTGGTTGCATTATTGCTCCACACACCTTCCTTGTCATAGCTTGTGCTTGCACAAGCATTTGGGTGGTTAAGTGGAGAACTGGTTTGGGAAAGTGAATCAGTTTCCTGAGATTAACCTGGTTGGGGTGGAGGAAATGCTAAGCCAGAGAGGTTTCCTGGTCAGATTGGTGACACAGACACTTGTTCCAGCAAGGCTTGTGGAAGAATAATCAAGGAAGTGGGGGTGATTTGGTGGTTATTCCCATCCCTTCAGCAGCATTACTGTCACGTTCTGGCTCCCTGTTTGTGAAGCTGCTTGAGTATTTGTTCAGTTACTAAATTTCTAATTGACTAACTGGGAGATTTCTGAACTCCTGTTTTCTCATTACTGACTATCCTAACAAAGTGATGCAAAGTACAATTTTGTTGGTAATTTGCTCTGTTCTCATAGCTAGAGAATATTGAGGTCAGCACTCTAACTACCATAGAAGTTAATTTAAATATGAAACAAACATGGAGAAATAATTGCAAGAAATAATGTCTTCCTTGAGGATGTGTTTGTCTTTGTATACTCATTTTATGAACAATAAAATGTAGGTCTCATGCATAGACCATAGGAATACTGATGATTGATTTTTAACTTTAGAAATTACTCTCTTGACTCATCTCCACATAGCTGAAAATCAAGGATCATCACTTAGAGCTCATTTTATATTATATAGAGAAATATAGTCACAGAGCAAAATGAAGGAGGTGAATTTAGTAATAATCTAAAGCCGGAGAAGAAGGGAAGAAACTATTCAGCTACAGTTTTGAGAGAATAAAAACACATGGGATCTGAAAGGTTGAAAAGTAACTTCACCTTTGACCCCTGTCACCTTGTCAGATTTTTAGTGTTCAACATTAAACTATAATCTGCAACATGTAGACTTGAATTATTTCAGAGCTATTTTGACTTCTGTTGCTTGCTCAGACAATTAAGCTTGCACATTGGTTGTCATTAATGAAATTGCAGGTCATAATTTTTATAATGTATTTTCAATCACAGAATTGAACCTTTAAACCTTTAAAAAAAGGTTGTTACTTAAAGCTGCTTTGTAGTTAGCTTAACATATGCGTTGCATGAAAGAAATACAGACTTGTTATTTTTTCCCCTAGAGTTAAAGGTCATCATGCTTTAATGCTAGTAATCCTTTAAAGTAACTTGTGAGATATCTTTTATTTCTACTTTTTCAAACACATTTCTCATGTTGGGTTTTTGTATTTAAGTTTGTGTGCTGGTATGGTGGAAATAATCAGTAGATTTTGGACTGTGAAAGATAATGTTAAAATACTATTTCTGCTGAGGCATTCAGGCTGCTCCATGGAATGTTCATGGTTTGGTCTCTACAAAAAGATAAAAATACTCTCTGAACTGCAGTTGAAACTGAAGATCAGTTATGTGTAAGGAGTGTTTATATAAATTGTTGGGCTACAAATAAATACTTTTTTCTAGTGCCACTTGAATTTTTTAAAATAGTTTTCTGAATCATCTGAAAAACGTTTACCTGTAGAGGGTTTTTTTGTTGTCAAATGACGCAGATGTGTTAGGATGCTCTTTTTTGCAAGTGGTCTGATAAATAGTCCATGTGGGCAGGTATGGACTGTGTTTATAGTTTTGCTGTCCTTCTGTGTTTTCAAAGTGGGTGGATACAGAAATGCCAATGTGCTCACAAGGGTATGGAACACTTGCTCTTCCAGCCTAACTTCTTCTTTCAACCTCAGTATTGGTGCAAAGCAAGCAAGTTTGAGCTCCTTTATTGGGAGTAATTGGGAAAAAGTTTTAGTGTATTTCAACTTAAACATGTTTAAATAAAATTGTATTTAAGTGAAGTGATTCTAGTGTTCACCCTGTATGTGTCTGTAGACAGAACATACATACTCATGTGTATATGGGCACAGACAAACAAACACACACAAAAGACCTGAAACAGGGTGACAATTCAATGAAGACTTCAGGATTTTGCAGCCTCATCTGTTTTAGAGAGAGAAGTGCTCAGAGGATGAAAAGGTAATGAGGGTCAATAGCAACTTTTCTAACTCTAGAAGGAAATTACAGAGATCCGGGTAATGTAATTTTGACTTTTGCATTTGATTCCTTAAACCAGTAATGTGTTGAGAAATGGCAGACAGTCTGCCTCCTCCTCCTACCAGTAATCAAAAGCCTTAAAATTGGGTGATCGCTTCAAAAAGGTGCTTGATGGGGAGAGGAAGTCATAAAATAGTCATAAAATGAAAATTGGCTTGATAGCAGTAAATACTGTTTTGTCAGAGTTTTGTTTAGTGGTTGAAACAAATATTTTGCAATAGCCTCTTGTGGATTTTCATTTCCACAGTATTCATTCCTAGGGCATACTTCATTTGGTTGCTTCGTTTTGCTTGAATTCGTTTTTCCTCTCTTATTAAAAAGAGTAATGCTGTAAAACATTAATCTGAGACAGAAATCCAAGGTTCTAGTTTTAATTTCATGGTGCTGGAAACAAACATTAGACTTCAAGAAGCCAACAGTTTGGTGTTTATTTCTAAAACATTTCCTACATGATGGAGAAGAGTCAGAGAAGCTGCTCTGCCTCACTGTGTCCTTGCTATGGCAAGGTGTTGGCAAAAGCACAAACTAAGTGCTTTTGTGAGAGGAGGCCTGATTTTGACAGATACCATCTGGTCTATGTAAGAATGCAAATCGTTAATGTATATACATTCTGAGGACAGTACTTTTTGTGTGACAAGCATTTTGGTGTCTCAGATTCTCTATATTCATATGAATGAGTCTTCGGCTGCAGATGCTCTTGATGCAGTCAGGAGCAGAGGAGATGTAAGTATGTTGCAACTTGCCAGAAAATGGAGACAGAATGATGGTGAGAAGAACTTTTAAGACAAGTAGCTTAATATAGCAATCAATTGCTATTCTTACTGGAGTTGTAAAGTTTGTTTTTTCTGAAACACTTGAATAAATAGCAGTTTAAATACATGCTGAAGAGTTGCTCAAATTTTAAAAAGCTTGTTAATATTGACCTTTTGAGTAGAGGTTTTATCTTACTTTTTATCCTGCCGAAGTGTGGAAGAAATTTTAAAATGTTGTTTTGCAATTAACTGGTCAATGAAATGTTGGCTAAAAAAATAATGTTTAGGACTGGGAAATATTTATGTAAAAGTCCTTCGATGAAAATAAGAAATTTTATGCTGAAATTACTGCCTCACATTTTAAGTAAAAATGGCTGATCTGTCAACATCGGATAACTTTATGGTTAGTTTTGTTGTTGTTTGTAATTCCTATCTGAAACACAGATCAGTTTGTTCATGTGCAAATTGAGATTTTATTTTTGTTTTTTCTTTTTTAAAACATCTTAATTCTGATAGTCTAAATCATTTTGTATTTGAATAAAGAAACTTGTTATTTCTTGTCTTGTTACTGTCAGTAAAAAGACAGAAGGAAGTACCTTTGAGACTCAGAAATTTATTTAATAACTAAGAGTTTAGAAGTTCACATGTTGCTTTTTACAAGGTGGATACTGTGAGCAAGGTTGGAATTTGAGGTTACTTATGGAGACTGATACCTGTAACACTTTTCAACAGATATATTTCCTAGTAATAATATTGAAATTACTTATGTGCCTCTCCATTGGTCGTAAATCCAAGCTTAATTAGCTTTCACCTGACTAGTTTTCTGCTAAAATTTGCATTGCCCAATAGAGCAAGCAGGACCCAGCTGTGCTGTTAGGTTCCTTTGGAGTGGAGTTAACTCACTGAACACTTGCAGTGTGACACGTGAAGCTGCGCCCCAGCATGGTGCCAGAGCTTCAGTTAAAGCAGTTGCTGTGTCCTTCTGCTGAAATATGTGAGGACTTCTTAAGAATGAGCAAAGGAGACAACTTCCTATGCATCTTACTTTCTGCACTGATGAAATCAGTGCTCCAAGACTCTTTCCTTCTCCCAGTGTTTGTGGCTGCTTTACCTAAGCTGTTCCACGGCACGTCCTGAGATGTCCTCATTGTCTAATGCTGCTGATATCCCAAGGCATGTCATAATGGGGTTCAGGCCATGTCCATTCTGAGCTAAGCAAGCTCTCAACATCTGCTAACTGCCACATGGAACTGTGTACAACATATTGAAACAAGAGCTAGGCTTGGCTGATAGATTCCATGAGGAATTTTGAAAGAGAATTGTTCTAGTATATTTGACAAGAACAGGCAGTGCCTTCCATCCCACTAAGAAATTGCGGCATGGGGATAACATAGAAACATAATCAGTGAAACTTTGTAACAGTAATTTCTATTAAATGTAATCAGGTGTGGGCCTGCTAATAGCATAGAGCGTTGGCTTTGCTTACTTTGAGTTATGGGGGGGGAATATAACTCTTCTGATGCTTGTGTTATCGTATGGGAACACATAGAGGAACAAGTTTGGCTGTAGTGAACAGTTTTGTTAAAAATTTTAAATGGTAATTTTATTCCCAAATGTGCCTTGCTTTCAGCACAAACTTGAGATGTGTCTAAAATAAGATTTTGTTGAAATTTTCTGAGCGTTTGTCATCTCTCTTGCTTGAAGTGCAGAACTGTCAAACTTTCATAGAACCATAGAATCCTAGAATGGTTTGGGTTGGAAGGAACCTTTATGATCACCTCATTCCAGCCTCCTGCCATGGGCAGGGATACCTCCCACTAGGCCAGTTTGCTCAGAGCCCCATCCAACCTGGCCTTGAACATTTGCAGGGGTGGGGCATCCATGCACTTAGTGCAGTTCTGCACATAAACTTTTTTTTTTAAAATAACCTCCTTATCAGGCCAAATGAATCAATCAGTTATGATTACACATTTGAGCATGTTTTTATTGATGGGTTACTTTGGCCAACTATTGCTCTCTCCAAAGATTATGGTATGTGTGTGCCAGTTAGACCAAGGCACTGTTGCATAATCTACCTTGCACTTTGCAGTAGTGATAGACAAGAACTGAGGAAAAAGTACTTGTGGAGGTTTTAGCACAGGAACTGTGTTTCTTTTCTTCTTAAGTAGAATGGCATGTTAAATAGATGATTTAAAATTCATTTTAACCACTGATTTATTCCTGCTGTTCCCTGCTTCTCTAATGTAAGCCAGTATTAATTAGGTAATAACACACTGACCACTACACTGGGATACCAGGGAATCAGGTTGTAAACATTCAGTAGTTTCTTAAATGATTTAAATTACACATCTTTCTATAACTAGAAGTGACATGAACGAGAGTATTAATATAAAGGTATGGGACAACACAAGGATGAAGCAAGTAGCGTAAAAGCCATCTTAACAAATCAGAAAGGTGAAGTGCATGTTGAAAATTTGAATTTATTAAAGCAAAATAAATGAAGTTAAGGTTCCAAAACAGCTGTAATGGTTCTTGAAGCATATATCCTGACTAGCTCAGTAGTAAGCATTTCTGTGTGTCTGAGGATGATTGTTCAGAGTCTTTCACCAGAAAATGCCAAAACACTTCACAAATTCAATGAATATTATCTTTCTTTTGGGTTGTATCCAGTTGTCCTTATGGAAAGGGATACGCTAGCTGTTTGTAGAATGCACAGTGCTATTTAGGAAAGATTTTTAAAAATAACTTCAGATATCATAAAGGAAATGGAATTTGTCTTGCCAAGGTAAACCATCACAGAATAAATTACAATAAATCAATTCCTTTTTCTTTATGACTTTGGCATTAAACAGATATTCATAATACCACATATCTGATTTGTCATGTTACTGAAGCTGCTTCATTGTCTGTAATAGTAATAATGGAAGTTGACAAAAGTGTTAATTATTCCATGTTTTGTATACCTCTTCTCAGTATAGAAAAGGTACATATGGAATTGGAGAAATTCTTTGTGGGAACTTAGTCTACACAAAAGTTGCTTCGTAGTATTAAGTGTTTGCCATAGTAGAGATGATTGCCTTGGAGGCTTGAAAGTAGGTGTTCAGTGTGATTGAAAGTACCTTGCATGTACTTCCAATGAAAATGGGAGCAAACTGGGGCAAGGCAGTTCTGTCCTTGCAGCAGCTCTCTGATAAGCCTGGGACAGAAGGGAAGTTGGCGTATGCATTTCTTGGTGGGAGGAGCTGCAGAGCCTTTCAGACACACAGACATGGCCAGGAAGATGCCAGGGGAGTTGGTCACAGAGCTCTCCTGAATAACACCTTGTGTTCCAACACAGAGCAGTATTATTAGATTATAATTTTCCTTAATGTGGAATAATCATTTTCACCAAAATTTTGAGTTGGGTTCCATTACGAATTCTTATCATGCACACAAGCAAACTTGAATGAATCTGGCAGAGTACCTGCTGAGGAAAATTCAAGTGTCCTTCCCGCATTTCATTTGATGCAGAAAAGAGCTTTTGTATAATTGGTGGGAACACACTTTAAAAGTTTCTCCCATTTCATTGATAATACAGATAAGAACATTTTAGCATCCACAAGCTGAAGTATTGTGATTAAGTGAAATGTCACAGCAGAACTGCTTACAAGAATAGCAAGTCTGTTGTGACTTCGAAGTCAGCATGTTTGTTTATAGGTGGTGAATAATAATCAGGAAGAATAGTTTCTAGTGAGGAATTATCCTTTCTTAGGAGGATAACTTCTATTTCAGTGTAGCCTGCGATGGGCGGGAGCTAAAAGAATTAAGTTTTAAATAACAGAAGTCAGATTAGCTGCTCTAGTAACCTACATTTAGGGATAGCATGTTCATTTGAAGTTAATTTGAGCTGGCAGATGATCTCTTTTATCTAGAATTAGTAAATAACATGTGCTATTTATTATCTCTCTCTCTCTTAGAAGGTGTTGTATGAAGTGGTGATTTACAGCTGTGAAATCTGAGCCTGATCCTAGCTATGTGCTAGATATGTAATTTTCCTAATGCCGTTTTAATACCAAAGACAGAATTGAGAGAGTTGGAAGCAAGTATTTCTGTTTTCTTGTTGGAGAGCTATTGCTCTCATATGTCTTGAAATGGCTTGGATTTTTGTGATATTAAGTCGTTTCATTGGAAATTGATATTCTGAGGTCACACCTTTATTGAAGATTACTTTATATCAAGTATTCACAATCCCCAGAAAGAGAAGTTAATAAATAGAATCTGTTTTTCTGACTGGTCCAATATCTGTGTTGTAAATCATTATGTATTCAAGTGAACAGATAAATATTTAATTGCATTCTTACTACTAAAGGGTCAAAAAGGTTTTACAAGTCATACTCTTAAATGTTTCTTAGTGTTATCCACTTTATTATGATGGAGGGAAATCTCATAATGCAAGATGGAACCTTATTTTATTCCTTCAAACTCTACCTGGATTGAACACCCCTGGGATGCTGCTGTTTTGATGGATTGATTTATTTATTCATTTATTCACATAGTGCTGATCTTGGGCCAAGACACTTTTTTAGTCCTTTATTTAGTCTTGAGCACCTCTTGTGAAAGTACTTGTAATCAGATTAATTATACTGTGTCAGAATGTTAAAAAATGAAAACCTAGACTTTTGCCTTTCTCTCATCATCCTACAAAATATAGAAATAGATGTGTGGTTGCAGTGAATCACATTTTGTGTCTTACTCAGTTCACGTGGCTTAACAGCTGATTCATATAGAACAGCTCCCTAATCCTGTACTTGGTGACAGGAGGCATGCCAAGGAAACAGTCCTGATACAGTCAAAGTACCATTTCCTCAGGAGAGCCCTGTGGCCTGTTAAATCGATGAAACTATGAATATAATGATGTACCTTAATTTCTGGATTGTTTGAACTTATATTTTGTGAAAGGAGTGCCAATATTCTCTAGTTTATCCTGTTTCAGCAAGGGGTTGGACTAGATGATCTCCAGAGCTGCTTTCCAACCTAAACAGTTCTGTATGTTTGGGAAAGGGAAATGAGGATTTGTTTTGAAAGTGTAAGCTAGAAAGCTCTCAAAACCCTAAGAGCAAATGAGTGATTATTTTAATTGTTCAGGTAGAAGGAAGTGTAATGCTTTTGCTTTTCAGAAGGCTTAAAGAGGAGCAAGGACCTTTCCCCATATCTTACAGGCCTGAAGTAACAAGCCATATTTAGTAAATATTACACTGCACAGTTCAAAGCTTCTGGGGGAAGCTTAACTTATGTTAGACTAAAAGCAAAAAAACTGAACCTGCCAAAAACCTAAACCCAAACAACCCCACCTCACCCCCCCAAAACAACACTTCCCTTTCAGTTGTACAATCTGATGGCATTTTTCAGTTTCTGTGGTATACATTTATGGTCCATCAGATGTGGAAATCTCATTCTAAGTACTGGCTATCAGAACTTTGCTTTCCTTTTTTTTGTCCAGAAGACTTGGCTATTACATATGTGAAGATCTGCTGGACAAAGTATATGATTGCATGGCATTTTTTTATTGGAAATATGAGACCTGTAACGAGATATCATTATTGGGTGATGGGAAGAGGTGAAAGCTCAGTGAAAATGAAAAATTTTGCTGAAAAATCCTCTTCTCAGTTTCATAGTTTAACTATGTGAAATAATGGTGGTGCTGTTCATGATCAAATTCAGGAAAAACTTGTTAAATTTTCTGGATGGTTACTGCACTGTGTTAGTTTGCAAAATTCAGAGGTAACCTCATTCAGAGATGAACATCAGCAAGAATTCAAGTGATTTGTCAAGAATGTGGGAGAAGCTAATGTTACAGCTTCTTACTCAAAACTGTAAAAACACAAAAGGCAATGCCCACAGTTAACAGAGGTGATGGTTTTTGTGGATTTCAGTTTGGTGCATATAATATTGGGTTTTTCCATGGTTCACAGTTTAACTGAATAGTTCAAATTTATAAACGTGTTTCTGAAGTAACTAAACTTGTAGATTTAATATCTTCTGGAAACGTTTTCTGTATCTATACAGAGGTATGGATGTACACGGGAGAGCAATTGGATTGCTTTAAGCTGATGAGCTTGTCATCTCTGACTGTTCTACTTGCAAGGCAGAGTGTGTTCAAAAAATCTTTAAGATTTGACATTATATATATATGTATGTGCTTGTATGTTTAGGAAAAAGAGAAATCCAACCTCAAAAAAAAGTCAAAACTAACATATTTACAAATATGTATAAAAATGTGTATGAGCTTTGCTGTTTTTATTTTTAAATTGGTCTCATTCTTCATTATGCTGAACTGCATTAGTTAGGCTCTGAATAGGCTCATGGTGGTCAGTAAGGAAGACAGTGGTTATTGGAGTTCTGTAACTCCAGCAGTCAGATTGACTGTTCTTGTTCATGCTGGGTGAGTTCAGAAGCTTAATTTATCTGTTAGCACCACCATTCCTATGCCAGTAACATAACACCTATCCTTTATGTAATCCTTCCCTTGCTGCAGCCAGCTGATAAAAAGCCAAAAAGAACAACTTTTGGTGAAACTGGATGTACATTAAAGCAGGGAAAGAGAAATTTGTTAAAAACAGTAGAACAGAATAAAATGTGTTTGGTGTCCAGTAAATACTGTTACGCAAAATGAAAAATAGGAATTAAAAAATTATGTGCTGCCCTTTGTAATTTGGATGAGAGAAACAAGTTAGTAAAAATCTGGGACAGACAAAATTGAGATTTAAGCCTTTCATGATGGAATTACAAAACCAGTCATAAGTGGGCACTAAAACTTCCATATTTCAAAATGTTCATAAGGTGCTCCAGTATTTATACTGTGTAGGGTCTGTCTTTAAATTTGAATATAAGCAAAGTACTTCAAGCAGATCACCTAGTTTTGTTAGCTAGTTGTGTCCTGTTGAACCAAGCCAGTGCCTGGAACATGTGACTTTCTGGCCATGGGGTTGTTACAGCTACAACGCATTAACGTAAACAACAAAAAAAGTAACTAAATCTCATATTCTGAGAACACCAGCATCATATATGAAATAACTGCCATGGCATTTGTTTCATGAAGTCTGCAGCACATTTTCCTGTGCTGCAGTAAGAAGTTGAGCAGGGGGTCTCCAGAAATGTGGCATTCTGCACAGTCCCACCCCCCCTTTTTTAAAGGGAGCGCTGTCTCCTTCAGCGCCGTGCAGGACAGCGGGCGGCACGTCAGCTGACTCAAGTATTAGTTTCATGGTACAGGAGGAAATGAAGCATTTGATTCCAAAAGTTTTCACTTCTTCGGTGTAATGGTAAGCATATGGTGGCTAATGTGGGGCATTTTTTTGGCATGATGTTATAATTAAGGAAGTGAATCTGTATTTGTTGGAGTGTTTGCTACAGGTGCCTGTTTGATTAGACAGTTCGGGGAGCTAAGGAAAACCAAGGCCAGCTCCTCCTCTGTTGACCTTTTGGGGGGAGGAGGGGGAGTCAAGAGTGTTATAGGCATAAAGTGACAAATTATTGCAACTACATAGCTTCATCCATATTACTGTCCTGCTTGGTTCTTGCTAAGTGATTTAATTTCTACTGGTAAATTTACTGATACAGAAGATGCCTTCTGAAGTTTGATATTGCTAAGTCATCCTCAGTTAAGTATGTGGCATAAAGGTTTATATTTAGCACTTCAGTGCAGCAATGCAGTGAGGAATAGAAAATTGCTTTCTTTCTCACTTGGCTGCAAATAATTAAAGTTTAGAAGTTAGCATATAAATCATAGCTTCAGTGTATGATTTGTGAAGTGTGTTTTTCTGACAGTGAATTAAACAAGCTCGTCTGACTGTATAAATTAGTATTCTCTTTTTTGTAATATTTTCTTGTGCTTTAGCAACATATATTCACATTTCTCAGCAATTTCTGGACACTAATCAGGAGAGATGAGAAACTCTTAGATCTTGGAAAAATGCAATCTTTATACCGCCATGGGGACACATGAAATCAAACTCCTTTCTGTGCATTTCTGTAACCTGATACTTGGTTGGCATTACCTTTGGAGAGACAGCATGTGCCGTGACTATATGCACAATAAGATCACGTTAAATTCAGACGAGGAGATAATTTTCATGGGGGTTTGTGTAAATTTCTCCATGTGTGATTGGAACTGGAGTTCCAACTGTGACGGAGTTGATGCTGAGGAAACTGTGCACAGAGTACAATAAGCTGCATGATGCTCTCTCTTTACCACTCCCAGCTGTAGGGTGACATGCAGGGCCCATTTGTATCCTACTCACTTGTTTCAGATTGCTGTGTTTCACTGTGATTCCAGCTCTCCTTGCCATTATAGAAAGTGTGAAGTGTAATCTCCAAGCACAATTCCCAAGCATCAAATTAATGAGAACAAGAATATCTACACAGTACCTACCTCACATAGTTTTCCTTCCTACAGGAATGGTAATTTCAGGCTGTAGATTGGTGTTTAGTATTTCACTGACTGGAATTCAACATTTACTCCATTGGAATAGTATGAGGTTAATATATTGGACTGTTTTGTATGTGTGTTTATTTTCAGTATTTCAGTGTTTATGTACAGGAATAAAGGAGTAAAATAGAGGCTTATAGGGAAGATGAAGAAGGTGTTTATTTTTCCTTCTGCTCTCCAGAGCTAACAACAAAATGTTTAAGAGGAAAATATACCTGGGCACTGTAAACTGGCAAGGCTGTGGGATGGGTTTTGCATATAGATCCTGTGGAAGCATTTCCTTTCACTCTCTGCCACCTATGCATGTATGCCTTCCTACTGTTCTCCTTTCCACCTTCATGCCTGATTTTCTGTATCCTTTTAAGAGTCCCTTTCCCACAGGTATAAATTGTGCAGTCAAAAGGATCAGGCTCAGCTTTTTGAAATGCATCTTAGTGATCAGTGGCTGATTGAACTTCTATCCTGAGACTCTTGGCTAAATCCGCAGCAATGCCATGCAGTAAATGTGACACGCAGTGTTTGCAAAGCCTTGGATATCCAATAATGCAGCAATGTGACTTGTAGTTTGAAACCTCTGTGTGAATATATCTTCATGTTTTATGGAATTATTTGGAGCTCTAATTAATGTGTTTATGGGATTGGATTTATACCTGGTAATAATTTTTGTTGATTTTTCATATGTAGCTACCATGCAAAAAGAACAATATATTTGCTGAGATATGTTTACTATATTGATATATTGACTAAATTCTTTTTAGTAAGTTATGTTTTCTATTTTTTTTCTTCTTTTTTCCCCTTGTGGTTTTGTTGTCATGCAGAGCTCTGGGATTGAAACATTAGTGGAGGAGCTTTGCTCCAAACTGAAAGACCTTCAGAGTAAGCAAGGTGAGGTTTAAACTTCTGAGGCCATGTATTGTATTTATCAACTGCAACATTCTGAGATGGGGGTGGGTGTGGGGGAGTAGGCTGTTATTTCTGTAGCTTTTAGTACAGGCCATGCAGTTTTAAAATACATTTGGATAATTTCATTCAAACAATTTAAGCAATTTTGTACTGGTATGCTTTGTTTACCCAAGAAATAGCCAGTGACAAATGGAGTTTTCTTCATGAAAAGCTATAACTGTTTATATCCAGCTATGCCTGCTTTTTTAGTAAATATTCCAAATTCAACATCCCCCTCCCTACCAAAACAATAAAAATAAAGTAGGCTTGATTCTGTTTGTTTTGTGTATTGATGCTTGCAAAGGGTAGATTTGCCTCAAAATAATTATGTGGTAACTATTCCTGTGAAAAGCAGCCAAATAACCATTACTACATAAAATTTCTGGGCTTTAGGGGAATGATAATGGGCACTTTATGTCATCAAGCTTAGAGCAGGAGAGTAATGTGAAGTTGTGTCTCCAGTGAAAGTTCACTTCAGATAAATGTTTGTTCAGGCACACAGCAGCAGCCTTGGACACTTAGAGTAAAATTATTATGCTTATCATGTAGTATAAGTAGCTGTAAATGAGAGATAAACATTTACCTGCTTAAAGCATGGTTTTAGCTGTTTCCATTCCCTTTTTTTGTTTTTAAACTGTAATCATTAGTGATTCATTTAAACTGTAATCATATTAGTATTTCATAATGCTGTGATGTGAGAGTTTCTTCCTGAGCCAAGGTGATGTTGAGCATTTATTTAGAAAAAAGTTTAAAAAATAGTATGTGTCACTTTTGTTTTATATTTTAAAGGTTTTCATGTAAAGAATTAGAAAATCTTCAGTCACCTCTCACACAGGAAATACGCCTTTACATCCACTCAAAGCACAGCAACTACTCTGAGGGTATTTCCTTTTAGTGAAACACGTGAGAAGTTAGATGTGGCTAATGATAAAAACATTTAGTTAAATAGTTGATTTTTTTAAGAAATGTTTTTTGTGTCCGTAGCAATACAAGAGTGAGATAAGGATTTGGATATGAAACAATTAAACATTCAGCAGGAATTCTCTTAGTGGGGCATTGCTAGCCATGAGGTTGCATGGAACTACTGGCCAGTTGTATTCGGTCAGATTTGCAGGACTGGACAACTGTGAAAAGCTTGAATCTTGGGTGGTAATTTGTAATTTCTTTGTGTTACTTACAGTGTTTGATGGAAATTTTAGTACTGTTACAGGTATACATTCTGGTGCTTTTTGTTAAATACTGTTATAAAGTATACTGGCTTTTTTGGATTTTTCGGTTAAGCATTTGGAATTTTCTTCCAAAACAGAGGAGAAGATTCACAAAAAGTTGGAAGGCTCTTTGACTCCTGAGACTGATTTATCTCCCACAGCAAAGGATCAAGTAGAAATGTATGCATTTATTATTATTATTATTATTATTATTATTATCTGAGACACTTTTCTCTTTTTACTCCCATATTTTAATGCAATGAAGTTAACTTAATGGGGAATCTGCAGTTTTGTGGATATTCAGAAATACGTTTCTTTTCCTGCCATCTTCTTTTATTAATTCTGTATATTTTAAATATGAGCACTTGGTACCATAGTCTAGATTACTTTGATTAATTTCCATCAAAGTCCTGACTGCTTTCATTTGACTATATAGAGAACTCTAACTCTACTTTATTTTAGTTTCCCAAAGACTAAGTCAACCAGACAAAAACCTTTAAAACAGCATTAATTGACGTGTAGATTTGCAGGGAGGAAATAATCAGTTTCCTGGATTCAGAACTTGCTGTCTTCTATTGCAGAAATGGCAAACAAACTCTGTTACAACCTTTAAACTCTTGATAACCAACTGATCTCCTAGTTGCCAAGTACCTGAGTCCAGTGTTACTTAGGTACCCAGGACTTTTATCATTGACCTCTCTTGGAGATACAACTGCTTCTGTATCTCTTAATAACAGCAACAGCCTAGTAGAATTGTTACTAAGTGGATGATATGACTTCACAATCAGGGAACTGATTGTGCTAATGTGCATTTAACTTAAATTACTTCTAAAATTTTTAATAGGTTTTCATTGAAATAGATGTGATTCAGTATAAATCTCTCTACTGCCAAACACATACTACTTTAAATGTTGCAGAAAACAATATTTTAATCTCATACCTCTTACATAAAGCTGTTAAATTCTTAAACTACTTAAAAACTAATCTTTTTTTAGGAACTTTTTCTTAATGACTGGATGATCAAACTGTGTAGAACTTGACAGATTTCATTTGTCTCATTTCATAAATGAGAATTTTTAAAACTGAAATTCAGGACTGACTTAACTGAAATTCAGGACTTCTTCATTTATAATCTAAATCCAATATGTTTAAGAAGACTGTAGTGAATTGCTACATTATATAATAAGCCTGGAGCCAGGCATTCACTGTTACAAGCATACACAATTTCTCTTTACAGTGAGTTTTAGTAGTCTCTGAAAAGGGAATTGTTTTACTTGTATGCAATATATTTCTAAACATATATTAATATAGGCACTTTTAAAGCTCATTTTAATTTTCTCTTTGATATAATTCAAATAGTGAAATGAGTGGCATATGCATATGTAGTGCAAACTAGATTGTTAACAATTAGACTGTTAGAGTTTTGTTGTGTTTTTAGTAATACTGTCTAATCTTAATGCCTATCTGAATCTGTACAATCTGAATGTCCCTTTGTTTTGCTTTCAGGTACTATGAAGCATTTCCTCCTCTTTCTGAAAAGCCAGTTTGCCTGCAGGAAATTATGACTGTATGGAACAAATCCAAAGTATGCTCTTACTCTAGCTCCTCATCTTCATCCACCGTTCCACCAACTAGCACGGATACATCTTCTCCAAAGGACTGCAATAGTGAAAGTGAAGTAACTAAAGACAGAAGTAATAAAGCATCTGCCACTGTACAAGAAAGAACCCAGCAGAAGAAAAGTAAAAACGAGAAAGAAAACAAGTTTAGTAACAACACTGTTGAAGAGAAGCCTGTTTTGTACAAAAAGCAAGTCCGGCATAAGTCTGAGGGAAAGATGCGTCCTCGCTCTTGGTCATCTGGATCCAGTGAGGCTGGCTCAAGTTCTAGTGGTAATCAAGGTGAATACAAGGCATCCATGAAATGTATTAAAGTAAGACACAAAACGAGAGAGGTTCGGAATAAAAAAGGGCGTAATGGGCAGAGCAGGCTGTCAGTGAAATCCGGTGAAAAGGCTGAGAGAAAAGTCCACAGCGGAAGCAGCAGCAGCAGCAGCAGCAGCGGGTCCATCAAACAACTGTGCAAAAGAGGTAAAAGGCCATTAAAAGAAATTGGAAGAAAAGAAGCTGGCGGTAGCGATGGAAAAGATTTGTATTTAGACAGCAGAAATGAAAAGGAATATAAAGAAGAGCCCTTGTGGTATACTGAGCCGATTACGGAGTACTTTGTTCCTCTTAGCAGAAAAAGCAAGCTGGAGACTACGTACCGCAACAGAGAAGATATATGTGGAGTAACATCAGAGGCTGTAGAAGAGTTGTCTGAATCAGTGCATGGTCTTTGTATTAGCAACAATAATATTCATAAAACATACCTCGCAGCAGGTACTTTCATCGATGGTCACTTTGTAGAAATGCCTGCAGTTCTAAATGAGGATATTGACCTCGCTGGGACCTCAATATGTTCTCAACCAGAGGACGACAAATATTTAGATGATGTTCATCTATCAGAACTAACGCACTTCTATGAAGTGGATATTGATCAATCCATGTTGGATCCTGGTGCCTCAGATACGATGCAAGGGGAGAGTCGGATTTTAAATATGATTCGACAGAAGAGTAAAGAAAAAACTGATTTTGAGGCAGAATGTTGCATAGTGTTAGATGGAATGGAGTTGCAAGGGGAAAGTGCAATATGGACTGATTCGACCAGCTCTGTTGGTGCTGAAGGGTGGTTCTTGCAAGATCTTAGTAATTTAGCTCAATTTTGGGAGTGCTGTTCATCTTCTAGTTCTGGTGATGCAGATGGGGAAAGTTTTGGAGGAGATTCTCCAATCAGATTCTCCCCCATCCTAGACAGCACAATGCTTAATTCACACATGCTTGCTGGCAATCAAGAGCTCTTTTCAGATATTAATGAAGGGTCTGGTATAAACTCTTGTTTTTCAGTGTTTGAAGTGCAATGCAGTAACTCTGTTTTACCATTTTCTTTTGAAACACTCAGCTTGGGAAATGAAAATGCAGATTCTAGTAGCACTGCTAATATTCTTGGGAAAACACAGTCTAGATTGCTAATATGGACCAAAAATAGTGCCTTTGATGAAAATGAACACTGTTCTAATCTTTCAACAAGAACCTGTAGTCCATGGTCACACTCGGAAGAAACACGTTCAGACAATGAGACTTTAAATATTCCATATGAAGAATCCACGCAATTTAATGCAGAAGATATGAATTATGTAGTTCCTAGAGTGTCTTCGAATTATGTAGATGAAGAAATTCTAGATTTTCTGCCAGAAGAAACCTGCCAGCAACAAGCTAGAACTTTAGGAGAAATGCCCACTTTGATTTTCAAAAAGAAATCTAAGCTAGAATCTGTCTGTGGTATTCAGCTAGAACAAAAAGCAGAAAGTAAAGACTATGAAACTACACAAGGATGTAGGGAAAGCAGTCCACATGGAGATGGCTACAGCTCAGGGGTTATTAAAGATATTTGGACAAATATGACAGACAGAAATTCTGCTGCGGTGGTAGAAATAGAAGGAATAGAAGATGAATTGTTTTCAACTGATGTAAATAACTATTGCTGCTGTTTGGATACAGAAGCAAAAGTTGAAACCCTCCAGGAACCCAATAAAGCAGTGCAAAGATCAGAGTATCACCTTTGGGAAGGTCAAAAGGAGAATGTAGAGAAGAGAGCCTTTGTCTCAAATGATTTATCAAAAGTAGATGGTGGTGACTATACCACACCATCAAAACCCTGGGATGTTAACCAGGATAAAGAAAACTCGTTTATACTTGGTGGTGTGTATGGGGAGCTCAAAACATTTAACAGTGATGGAGAATGGGCAGTGGTGCCACCAGGTCACTCAAAGGGGAGCTTACTGCAATGTGCAGCTTCTGATGTGGTGACAATAGCTGGTACAGATGTTTTTATGACTCCAGGTAATAGTTTTGCCCCAGGCCACAGGCAATTATGGAGGCCGTTTGTATCATTTGAACAGAATGAGCAATCAAAGAGCGGAGATAACGGATTAAATAAGGGTTTTTCTTTTATCTTCCATGAAGACTTACTGGGAGCTTGTGGTAACTTTCAAGTCGAAGAACCAGGGCTTGAATACTCATTCTCTTCCTTTGACCTGAACAATCCATTTTCACAAGTTCTTCATGTAGAGTGTTCGTTTGAGCCAGAAGGAATTGCATCTTTCAGCCCTAGTTTTAAACCTAAGTCAATTCTGTGCTCTGATTCAGACAGCGAGGTTTTACACCCCAGGATATGTGGTGTTGATCGAACGCAGTACAGGGCTATACGGATCTCTCCGAGGACTCATTTTCGCCCAATTTCTGCATCTGAACTTTCTCCAGGTGGTGGAAGCGAGTCAGAATTTGAGTCAGAAAAAGATGAGGGAGGTATTGCTGTCCCTCCTCAAGTAGATGTATTTGAGGATCCACAAGCAGATCTCAAACCTCTGGAAGAAGATGCAGAAAAAGAAGGGCATTATTATGGAAAATCAGAGCTTGAATCTGGAAAATTCCTTCCCAGACTAAAAAAGTCTGGAATGGAGAAGAGTGCGCAGACATCATTGGATTCCCAAGAAGAATCGGCTGGGATGTTGCCAGTAGGAAACCAAGATCCCTGTTTAGAATGCAGTATGAAAGAATCTCTGGAAGGGAGAGTGGTGGAGAGCTCTAAAGTAAACTGCAGAATAGTGGAGCCACGTGAGGAGACTGGCAGGTTTTGCAGTTGTAAAGCAGGGTGTCATTTCCCCACGTATGAGGATAATCCTGTTTCTTCAGGAGAGCATGAAGAGGTATGTGGATATATAAAATTACAGAATTTGCAGCTGGCAGCTGATAACCAGCAGTTTGTCATGTGACAGTTCAGTTTAAATGTTTGTGATTGTATAGATCTCTAGAAAATACAGTTTTGTAGAGAAACTGGAGGTTCCATCTGAACGTAAGAATAAAGTCGCTTATTGTAAGGGTGACCGAGTGCTGGCACTGGTTGCCCAGGCAGGTTGTAGAGTCTCCATCCTTGGAGATTTCAAAAGACATCTGGACAAGGTCCTGGGCAGCCTGCTCTACTGGGCCCAGCTTGAGCAGGGGGAGTTGGACATGATGACCTCCAGAGTTCCTTTTGAACCTCAGTCGTTCTGTGATTCTGTGAAAAATTAACCATCTTCAGGTATTTTGGTGTCATCTTGCATACCTTTAGAAATATATGCATGTGTACACTCATGTGACTTTAAAATCTGTTTACCTTAGGTTTTTAGGTTATCTGATTTACATATAAAATGTTAAAATGTGCATAAATTTTGAGTAATGAAATATTACTGATTTTGATTCAAACATACTTTAAAATTCTGAAGAAAAAGATCTGAAGCCAGTCTTTTCAATATAGTTATTTCCAAGTGGATGAATTTGGAGTTCAGCTACTGGATGTAAACTTCAGCAAAGAAAGGCTTGTAAAAAGGCTTAATTCTCTGGAAATTAAAGCATCCTCTGTCAGCATAGAGCCAAAAAGAAAAAGACATGGATGCAAAATATCCATCACTACCACAGTACTGTAAGAAAGCCTCAGTATAACTATGGGTTAAGCTCAGAGTTTTCTTTCTGGTAATTGTAGCCATAAGTTAAGAATAATCAAGGTAAAAAATATTTTCTAGCCCAGAAGTACTGTGGCCAGCCCAGAGATATTGTCTGGATAGGTTTAAGTTACATCTTATATTTTCTTTTCCTTACATCTTATGTTTTCTTTTCCTCTTCAGCCTTCTCTTGCACATACTCAGCAGCTGTAGTATTTACATTTTGATGAAGTTTTTTTCATTTTCAGCTGAAGAGTTGCACCCAGCTTATGTTGTGCAGTTGCATATTTCTCAATTATAAGTTTGAAACACTAACTCATATATAGGCAAGCTAACCTTTCTCTTGCTAAAACTAAAGCTCACCTTTTTGTTGAACAAAATCAGACTTTCTTATTTTCCTTCTTCCTTATTTGTTTCTTCTGTCATCCACCTTTAAATTAATTGCTTCTTTTCCCAACATCAGTAAGTTAATATCTGCTGCTTGCACAAGAGAATCAAGTTTGTGATTTTTCCAGACCCTTTCTAGACATCTTGGTTCTTCCTGCTGCTCTGTTAACGGAGGTGGAGTGGCTTCAAAGATCTTTGCTGGAGTCTGAGAAGTTTCTGTGTTTGTGCCAGGCCTTGCAGAAAGAGTCATCAAAAAATTAATAAACTCAGACTGTAAGTCAGAACAGATTCTGGAATTGCCTTTTTCCAGGAGTAAGTGAAATCTAACTTCATCATGCAGTAGGGCATAATGAACAAACAAATGATTATACAGTTATTTGTGACAGCAAGAGCCTGAAGTTCCTTCCAGCCCTTTTCAGATCATCTTTCTGGATGTGTAGTGCTCTGTGAGGCTTCTTATTCTTCATCTTCACTTCAATCACTTACCCATTCAAGAAACTAGTAAGTGGCTGGTATGAGTTTACAGTGGTACCTTAGTTTATGGTAGCTCTGAGGCTTGTGAGAGGTCTTTTGGTAGTGAACAGTGCTCAGAAAGCTCTAGTATTTTATTTTATTTAAGTTCCTTAGTGCAAGAGGAAAACTTACTGCTTCTGTTGCTCAGATCACATGATTTTGTAGGCATTTTCATAGCTTCAAAGTGATAAATCACTGAGAAGTACAAAGGGCCAACCTTTCAACCCTCTCAGCAATCTAGACTCCAGTTTGGTTTGCAGTTAAGCTCTTCCTGGGGGGCTTGGGGAGCTTGATTACCCCCTTAGCTCAGACAGCCTAGGTTAACTCATCCCCCTCTGTCTACCATGTCTCCAGGTGTGTGCACTCTGGGCTTTTCTAAGCACCAGTACTTGGAGTCTGAAGGTAATTGGCTTTTTGGCTCAAGAGCATTTATTTAAATTTCTTATTGTGCTTAAGTGTCTGTAAAAGATGTGTGTGAGCTTTTTTTCTTTGTAAGGGTGATATTATTTGTTTTCATGAGCATTAAGCAAAATCAATATAAAATGCCTAGAATTAGGACAGTCTAGGAGAAACTTTTTTCATGGACATCCCACATACATGCATGGGGGATAAAGCTTAAACAGGCACTATGGTCTTGACTGATTAGTGTAGATCAATATTTGTGAAGATTTTTTTTTTAAATGAAGCTGTGTTTCTATGCTTGACTTAGGACAGAAATTAATTGTTTAACTCAATCATCTAATGTAAAATTTGAGTTGTGGTCTGAGGTATCTCCCATATTTTTGCATAAATAATGGATGTGACTATACTAATATAAACCACAGTGTAATAGTAACACATTCTGTTTTGCATCACTTAAACTGGAGTTATATATGTTCTGTGCAAACACACATCTCTGAATACCTCCTATTTATAAACAAGAGTGTAGGAGAATCTGGTTCAGTTTCCTCCCTCTTAGCTTCTGTATTAGACCACTTTTTTGAGAAGTTCAGTGTATTTTCCACCAGGAATTTGCAAATAGCTCCTGTAGAATTTCTTCAAACATGAATGATGTTTATATACTGAGCCATGAGATTAAAAAAACGTAAAATCAAACCAACAACAAAATGAAACAAAAAAAATACAATAAAAAAAAAGTCCAAACCAAACAACCTCTACAAAAAGCCACCAGCACATGCCACCCAAATAACTACATAAAGCCCCACAAACAGAGCTCCCTTGCCCCCCCAAAGTACAGTCCTATTTCTTCTGAGTAAATGCTCCTACCATTTAGCTGTGGAGTCATGGGTAAGTACACAATCTGGACCAGTTAATGACCTGTGAATAAACCAACACTGCATCTCCAGTCAGCAAATTTTATATAGGCTCCAGTCCAGCAGGTGTGCTCTCAGAATGCTTATACTGTTGGGTCCTTGAGATAGCTAAAAGGACCTTTGGGGTTTTAGGCACTGAACATGCCTAAGTCACCGGTTTTGGGCATGAGGAAATTTTACTCACAAAAACTGTGTTTGTGGATGTCATGACTGAATTGGCCATGAGATTTGGTGAGGTTCTGTGCTGGACTGGAGTAATGCAATGTAAGTGCATAGCCCATTTAGAAAGGGCTGTCAAAGAGAGGAAGGAAAGGGGGGTGCTTTATAAGCATTGGTTCTGAGGTCAGCAGTGTAGAAGATAAGCTGTCATAAATCCAGGTAGTGATAAGAGGGAAACAAAATTCAGAGAGGTCTGCTGTGTGCCTTAAAATCAGGGGAATCTAGTGGGAAAAGAGCATGTAGAGTCATCCACATACAAAGCAAAAGGACTTTACTGTAAAGGAGTGATTAATTTGGGGACTACCTGAGACAGGACTGGTCCAGATAGTCCTTGGTAAGTGTTGATCATGGCAGGTGGTGAGAATGCCTACAAAGACTCTTAAGCTCTAACCTTCTAATTAAGAAAACATTATTTTGCAGAGATACGGAAGGGCTTGTATCAAAGGATTTTAAAAAGGTAGAGTTCACAATAACAGTTTAAAAATCACGAGGAAGAAACCCCAAGGTTTGAACAAGGCAAATAAAAAAGATTTGGTACACCTGAAAGCTCTAGAAGTAAATCAGAAACAGAAAGATGACAGAAAGATATATGAGAAACAGACCTGTCAAGCTTGGAAGCTATGAAAATGTAATATCCAATTGATCAGTGCATCTATTGTCATTGTTAATGAAAAGACAGATATAGCACTCTTTCAGCTAGTCATAGCAATATTCAGCTAAGTATCATGAAAAGCAGGAACTAATTTGAGAAAATCCTACTAGAATACTTGTTTGGGAACATATGGAAGATAGAAAATACATAAAAAGCAAATCTTGTTTTTTAAGAGGAAAATGGAACTCAAGGAACGTGGAACCACGACCCTCTTAAATTGCCTGAAGAAATACTGTGAACTGTAAATGGCCCAAATGCATGATTAACAGAGAATGTTTCCAAGTATTACTTTAGAAGAAAGATTGCACTCTCAAAATAACAGTCAGTGGCTTACTGGGGGACAAGAGAGATGATTATTTTTTCTAGTGTGTGGCATGTTTATGAAAATCCCTGATGATTACAAACTGGGAAAGTCTGCAGTTATACTGGAAGACAGGATTAGAATCAAAAGGTTGTTCAATTGGAGCAGTGTCTGAACATAAGATGCAATCCTGCAGGGCCAACTAAAATTTCTACAGAAAATAATACCCTTCTTTACATACACAACAGGAGGAGTGGCAGGTGAGGAAGTGATGTGAAAAGCATCTTCAAATAGATGATAGTTGAGTGTAAATCAGGAATGACACACTGCAAAAGAGAGCAGCATTGAGATACATGAACAGGAATGCCTTCCTGTAAGAGAGGAGTTGCTCTACTGGAGTACCAGGCTCCTTGTATCAGGAAAGATGTCTTGAGGAGAGAACACAAAGGTTGCAACTTACCAAAACAGAGTGAAGGAACTGGGGGTGTTTTATCTTAAATAAGAGGGACTTGGAGCAGAGACAGCAGTTCTGCAGAAGCCATGTTCGTAGTTAGAGGAGATAAGCGAAAAGCTGTGTTGTTCTATAGGCTGTGATAAACACAAAGGAACTGAATGTGGTGACCTTAAATCACAGTAAGGGAAATTGAAGAATAAGAATTCTAACCAGACAATGAGCATACTGTAAGGCTCAATTATTTTTTAGGGAAGCAGTGGAAATTCTGGCTTGACGAGACTGAATGCAGGAATAGTGCATTGTAGTTGATCCCAGCTTTGTGCAAGAGTAGACACTAAATTATCCCATAGAGTCCCTTGCACATATATTTTCAGTGAAATTCAACAAGAGATTACTGCCAAATAGGTTTAAGAACATAAAGTCTAGACTCAGCTCCCTTTGTTAATTTGTGACTGGCTTCTTGAGCCGACTATATCTTCACTGGGTGGCTGATAAACTAAAATTAGGACCTGATCTTTTGGAGTGGGACTCAATTACTTCATTGCTGCTTTTACTTGTGAATTATTCGTGTGTTGTGTTCTTCCTGATTGTAAGGGATTGCAGAGCAGGTTCAAAGAAATACGTGCTTACAGATTAATATGATTTTTTCTGTCAGAAGTTGTAACACTTCTGATAATCTTCATTCAGACCATACTGAGGCTTTGGTGCTTATTCTTCATCAAGCCTCTTGTCAGCCATGACCCTTGTCAGCAAGCATTCTGAAGGAGTACAAATAGTCAGTGATGGTGTTTCCAAATTAGTATCTAATAGTTATATTAGATTCTAGCTTCTAGGAGAAGCCTCAGTTACCCTATGCCTAGCTGTAAAACCAGAAACGAAACCCATCAGTCTTCTCTCCAACCTGCAGCAAAACTGGGAGTGAAACAGCATTGCAGCTGGTTTTACCCTGCTGTCTATGAGTTCAGCTTAAGAATAAAGTAATATAAATATGAATAGTTTGAGAGGAGAGGCTTCCAATCACAGCTGGAAAATTTAATAAAGCTTTTCGTAAAACATTGGAAGTGTATGTATGTGTTAGAGATGAAGAGGAGAAGGAGACATAAATTGAAAATCCTGCTTTAAAAGGGAAAGGTTGCCAACAAAGAAAGGTAGACCTATGGTGCTATTCTGGAGTTGGTATTTTGTATTTACTGATGGGGAGTGTTTCTTTAATTTACAAAAAATTTCACAAGGTTAGACTGTACATTTCTAGGAAACACTTAAGCAACTGTAGGAAAAAAACTCTTCTGCAACTGTATAAAATGGAGATTAAAAGTGCCCTCCATCCCCTCCCAAACAAAAACTGTGCACTGAGCTGGGAGCTGTTAGTGAGCTGATCCAGCTCTCTGGGTGTCAGGGCTGTGAGGGAAGCAGAGAGGGGCTGAGGCAGCTGGTGTCAGCTCAGTCCCAGAGCCATCCCAGAGCAGTGCTGGGCTCTGCTGGTGCCTCAGCCCAGGAAGCAAGGCTGCTGCAGCTTGTTCTGCCCTGCCAGACTCAAGCTGGCTTTGCTTGTAACCTGCTGGGGTTCATCTGGCTTATGCTGTGTGCAGGTGTGACAGCAGCAGTGGGAGAGACTTTGAACTTAATAAAGCATTGTGCCTGTGGAGTTTAGATGCCTCTATCTATAATCAGCACAGAGTGAGGCTTCCATGATTGAATATATCTGTAAATGCACATATTTCTTACTGAGTCCTGCTTATACTCTTGAGTTGCTGCCTTCTTTTTTTTTTTATTTTTTTATTTTTTTAATGTTAAAAAAGACACCAGCTGATGGTTTGAGTTCCTAAGAACTCCCTTTTCTGGAATTAAGAGTTTGAATTTTTGGAGGGTGGTTCCAAAAAGACTGTTCCTGGGTCTTATGACAGGAAACCAGCATGGATAAGTTCAAATAAGTTGAATCTAGGACATGTTTCTAAATTCAGCACTATTGAGTCACTCCTTTGGTTTGAGAGGGGCTTCTCTTTATTAAGGAATAAGTGTTTGTAAATTTAAGTTCTGTGGGTATGTAGTTCTGTGGTAGCTTAAGGAGGAACAAAAGGATGCTCATTAATTTTCTATGTTTAAACATTCTCAAGTTTCAAGAGGAGGAAGCTGGCTAGAAAGTGTTAAAGCTCATTTGTTAATGTTTGTTGTGAGCAGTGGCATTACAGTTTGTTTTAGGAATCATTCTAACCAATATCCATAGGGGATGTTACAAGCTGGCATCATCTTCTGAAGGCTAATGGGGTTACCTCAGATGCAGCCATGAAACAGGGCATGGCTGTTGTGACAAGCCCTTGGTGTTTTAGCCATGCCCATCCATGTCATGAGGAAAGGCCTCTGGTAAAGTTGAACTAGCATTAAAATACAGGTAAAAGGGGAGAGTATTTTGGCAGTCTTAGTGAATAGATTACTTTTAGCGTAAAGAGAAATCACTGATCATCGTCGTAAACACTTTTTCCTCATGTTGACACATAATTCTCTAATTTTGTGTTTTCCCATTGGGTAATGCTACTGCCAGTTCATCCTTCCAAACTTTAAACATGAAATTGTGCCACTATTTGTTTGCTTTCTTTTCTGTTTTGTTTAACACTGACCTATCTGGCATGTTGGCTAACATTTCACTATGCTTCCATCTCTCGGGTAGCTCTCTCTAGAATATAAAGTGTAGGGCTGGAATTAATATTTTTTCTGGACTTGGATAACTCTGTATGGGCAAAATCTGAGCCCCAGCATGAAGTTCATTTTGGCTGTAAGAGTTCAGAGAATGGATGTTCTACTGTAGTTTGACACTCATTTCCCATTAGTATTACAAACTGAACAGTGTGACCTGTAAGACTTAGCAAATTCATTTTAATACCAGAGTTTCCTCCTTTACATGTAAGTATATTATTTATGGCATAATGAAGTGTGATTATTATCTAAACACTTTCCTATATTGAATACTAATCTGCAGAGAATGAGTGGCAGCCAGGAAAAGCAATGCTGGTGGGAAAAGGCGCTCTATTCTCCCCTTTTTCCTGCATCACAGTGTGAAGGTAAGCACCTCTGCCTGTTAGAACTAACTTGCTGTTGCACCCATGCTAGAATGAAATGCTCCTTGTTACAAACAGGAATTGCTGCAGATGAATTGGATTTACTGTCTGTATTTAAAAAACCCACACTAGTAAGCTTCCACAAAAAATTTGCTAATCTGAGAGAGAACTGGGATGCTTCAGTTGCTTTTGTAGTCAACCTCTAGCATGATTCTAAATTAGTTTTAAAAGTGGTTTTAAACTAGTCTTAACATTTATGCAAATTTACCTAATTCCAAAGCCTGCAATTAAGTAAGCAGAAAATCTCTGATTCTGAAAACACTTTATTACATTTTTTAAGGTTTCATCCTGAAAAATACTTATTTGGTAGGTAATTTTATAAGAATGTGAAAACATGATGATTACCTTTTATGGGTGTGCATAAATAACATGCCAGTTATTCAGTGAATGTGTGGAATCTCTCTGAGACTGGGAAGGAGAGGGATTTGCCACTTGGCCACTCCTTTCACACTGACAGTCTGGGAATTCTTCTGTCCTGCACAGAGAGCAAGTCCAGTCTTAGTAGGCAGGCTGCTCGTGACCAGAAGCAGGTGTGCTTCCAGCACTCCCAGGAATCTGTAGCATCTGACAACTGACTCAAGCCCAGGTTTTCAGTGGACCGGCAAGAATCCAGGCAGCTATTTTTTGCCTGCATACCAATTCACCTTTTCTGGGGAGAAGGCAAGAAGCTAAACAAGAACATTCTGTATCCTGAAATGACAGGATCTCTGGTGCTTTCTGTTGGTACAGGCTCAGGGCAAGAAGGTTTTGAATCAGAGACCTGATTCCTTAATAATCTGAAAGTAGATTAGCCAGTTATTATTTTTGGAGTACACCTTTAAATGCAATCAACTGGACTGTGTTCTTGGTTCCCAAACAGCCTTACTTTGGTGTTCAGGATAGTTTGGGTGACTTCCAAGAACATCTTCACTTTTACTTCAGTCCCAGCTATAGGAATGCACGCCGTGCAGGAGAGCAGAGCCTGCCGCGTTAGCGAGAGCCGTCAGTGTCCCCAGAGGGCTGAGCAGTGTCCCCAGAGGGCTGCGCAGTGTCCCCAGAGGGCTGAGCAGTGTCCCCAGAGGGCTGTGCAGTGTCCCCAGAGGGCTGAGCAGTGTCCCTTCAGGGCTATGCAGTGTCCCCAGAGGGCTGAGCAGTGTCCCCAGAGGGCTGAGCAGTGTCCCCAGAGGGCTGAGCAGTGTCCCCAAAGGGCTGTGCAGTGTCCCCAGAGGGCTGTGCAGTGTCCCTTCAGGGCTGTGCAGTGTCCCCAGAGGGCTGAGCAGTGTCCCTTCAGGGCTGTGCAGTGTCCCTTCAGGGCTGTGCAGTGTCCCTAGAAAGCTGTGCAGTGTCCCTTCAGGGCTATGCAGTGTCCCCAGAAAGCTGTGCAGTGTCCCCAGAGGGCTGAGCAGTGTCCCTTTGGGGCTGTGCAGTGTCCCCAGAGGGCTGTGCAGTGTCCCCAGAGGGCTGTGCAGTGTCCCCAGAGGGCTGAGCAGTGTCCCTAGAGGGCTGTGCAGTGTCCCTTCAGGGCTGGGCAGTGTCCCCAGAGGGCTGAGCAGTGTCCCCGAAGGGCTGAGCAGAGTCCCTTCAGGGCTGAGCAGTGTCCCCAGAAAGCTGTGCAGTGTCCCCAGAGGGCTGAGCAGTGTCCCTTCAGTGCTATGCAGTGTCCCCAGAAAGCTGTGCAGTGTCCCCGAAGGGCTGAGCAGTGTCCCTTCAGGGCTATGCAGTGTCCCCAGAAAGCTGTGCAGTGTCCCCAGAGGGCTGAGCAGTGTCCCCAGAAGGCTGAGCAGTGTCCCCAAAGGGCTGTGCAGTGTCCCTTCGGGGCTATGCAATGTCCCCAGAGGGCTGAGCAGTGTCCCCAGAGGGCTGAGCAGTGTCCCCAGAGGGCTGAGCAGTGTCCCTTCAGGGCTATGCAGAGTCCCCAGAGAGCTGAGCAGTGTCCCCAGAGGGCTGAGCAGTGTCCCTAGAGGGCTGAGCAGTGTCCCCAGAGGGCTGAGCAGTGTCCCTAGAGGGCTGAGCAGTGTCCCTTCAGGGCTATGCAGTGTCCCCAGAAAGCTGTGCAGTGTCCCCAGAGGGCTGAGCGGTGTCCCTGCGCAGAGCCGCGGGGCCATGCCCGGTGCCGCTGCTGCCCTCTGGCGGCTAAGGCGCGGCACTGCGGCAGCAGCTCTGCCAGGGACAGCAGTGCCAGGGTGTGCTCTGCGGGACTCGCGTTTTGAACAAGGCCGGGACTTCATCCTCAGCGCTGATGTTGCTCTTCCACAAACCTTTTTCTGTATCCAGCTCTCAGTATGGGTACGTTTTATATATGGGTGTTGATGCATGTGGTCCATATGTATCTATCTACATGACAGATGTTGATACTATGTGTAGAAGTTTACTCTGGTAAGTAGAAATCACAGCCATTCACATCAACTGGGGTTTTTGTGTTTCAGTGAGGATCAGGCTACTGTTACAGTCTATATTGTATGGGTATAGAAATAGGAATTAAATGGAATACAATGCAGTATCAGAATTGAAAAATGTACTGAACCATTTATCATAAAAAAGCAGATCTTGCTCTTTGCATGTTAGTATTTTGGGTGTTTTCATTAACTGAGTAGCTTCCTCTCTCACTATTTGGTTATCCAGGTAGGATTTGATGAAGCTTCTGTGAGGTATTATGCTGATTTCTTTCAGGGTGTCAGACCATAAAATCCCCCACAAGCACAGAGTTTACACGGCCTAGAGTGTGAATTCCAAGATTATTTCTCTGGATGCTTTAATTTATGGTAAATGTAAATAACAGTGTTCCTCCATTCTGTTTTTTCTTCCTTTGCCTCTGAAACACCCCCACAAACACAATGTAAGAGTGCTATACAAATGCCAAGGGAGAGAATGGTGTAGGAGAACTTGCAGATGTAAAGGAAGTATCCAATGATGATGAACATCTTTTAGATTTTAATATGGTAAGTTTGTCAATGGTTTTGGGGAGGAAGTTTTTTCCTTCTTTTGTAAGGGTGGGCTACTGCATCTTTACTTTCATCACAGCTCTCAGTCTAGCCTCAAATGAAATTCCTGCAAAAACCTTCAAAAGCTTCTCTTCTCTTGCTTTGTTTTTTAACCTCCTCTGCATCTTGAGTATTCTTCTGAAAATTCCTCAGGGTGTTGTACTTTGGGGAGTACAACCCTTTTTAAAAACAATGGTACTTCTAGTAGATAAGCAAAGCCAGTTTCCTTTGGGAATGCTTGGCATTTGCTTGTTGTGAGTGTTAAACATGCATCTTCTTTTCCTTCAGCTTCCAATTTCAGCAAGCGTAGAGTGAGCTGAAATGCACTATGAGGGCAGAAAGGAGCAGTAACTAAAGGCATAAAGATAATATATGCTGAATACTGTCCTCATTACAAGAAAAAAAACTGGTTTTTTTTTTCTCTAGGGAAAAAATTCCATGTACACATGTATTTACTGATATACCTTTAAACTTCATAGTGATGATAGAACTTAGTTTTACATTGTGACATGCTTGCTATAGATTTACTCATTCAGATGAAAATATATCTGAAATACATATGCTTGAAGTTCAGTCAGATCTGTGCTGTGTTTTCTTACTATTTAATACTTACTGCCAAGTTTTGGAGATAACTTTTACCGTAATTTTTTCTTACATGAACTGTGATAACAATGCATCCTGAGTTCACTTTTGATTCTCTTGCTGTTTTGTGCCAATCCTAAAATTAAGGAATAGGGAAAAATAATAAAAGCCCCACCTTTTTTTCCTGCTGTTCTGCAGTCCTTTCTACATAGTGGACTAAGTCAGGAAAGAGGAGGACTTGCCCTGTAATCATGTCATCTTTCTTGGACAACTACAAAACCATGTAACCTCCCAGCCCAGAGAAAAGCAAGCGTGTTCTTTATTGTTCCCCATCAACACTGTCAGTTTAAATCCTTAGGTTTCTTCTGTTTATGAAGCAAGATGTGCAGATGATATAAATACTGAGGCAAAACCAAATGGCTTCAGGAAGAAGATCTACTCCAGTGATAGCTCCAGCTCTGAAGACACAGCTTCAGAAGGTGGAAGTGAATGGGCTGATCCGTGTGAGGAGGAGCTTTTTTCTCGAACTCAACTGTAAAAACTGCAGAGTAGAACAGATGATTGAAAAGTAACATGAGATGGAAAACTATCCTTCTTGAGGGTCTGTAGCTCTAAAACAACAACTTGAGTTTCCTCTTCAGTTAATGGATTCAGATGTGTATTTATCTTTCTCTTCTTGCTTATTTTATAGATGAGGACACAGCTGTCCTGTTGAAGATTTTTTTCCCCAAAAATACTGTTAAATTCTTGGCTATTTGAACTAGTCTAGATTGTGTTGTCAAATCAAGAATGGATGTGCATGTGCTTGTCTTAGTAGTACCACTGCTTTTTTGCATCTCAATTGCAGTTATTTTCATTCGTAACTGTAGCCCTACCACTATTACGATCTTCTTAGCATCGCAGTGTCTACAACTACTTCTGCTATTCAGAGACTTCAGCTTTCTGCACATTAGGCTTTGTTCTTTAAGAACTGGGAGATAAATACTTAACACTGTAATCTATCAGTGCCTTTCTGAATGCAGGAGAAAAGCATGAATGACTTGTCCAGTCTTCATTCAGTAAATCTCATAACTTTGAAGTAGGAACAACAGGGTTGTGCTTTAGAGACTTACAGAAACTGTGTTTTCTATCCTATGATTTCCCCCCCTCCCGCAAACCAACACTGAGGATACCATGGTTTGTATTTTTGCTAACTGGAGAAGCCAAGGATTTTTTGTAGGTATGGAGGCAATGTGGGGTTTTTTTCCTTTTTTTCTTTTTTTTTGTCCTTTTTAGCAACTTGCCGATGTGGGGCAGAAGTTTAAAAAGTAACACCAAAAATAATAAACCACTGGGGTGATGTGTGGATTGTTGTGAATTTTGTTAACAAGTAATGAGAATGTTGTCTTGTTGCAGATGAAGGCATTCATGTAACCTGCAAAAGCATCCTGTAACTGAACTTGAGCCTGAATGACTGAAACTCTCTAAAATGCTCAGAGTGTTCAATGTTCTAAATGCAAAGGGTCAGTGCTTCACTTGAAAGAAATCCTGTGGCTGCTGCAGTTAGCTGCTGTTGTGGCTGTAATTTAGTAAATCTCGTAGTTCATTTTGTGTTTCTGAGAGAATGTGTGGGGCAAGTTATGTGTGTGGTGGGTGGGGGTAGGGAAGGTGATGACTTACAACATACATGTGTGATTGCAGTAGTGATTGTTGCTTTATGTGACTTGCTTTTCAATTTTATTTTGTTAACTTAGAAAGTCAATACATTGTCAAGTTGCATCTGTACAAGACTATCAACTCCTTGTGCTTTTAACACATTATGCAAAATGTATAAGCCAGGAGGAGCAATATTTGCAAAACTAAACATTCTAAGTTTTTACCATCTCCTAGTTTAAAAAATGACAACTAACTAGTCTACACGATCGCAGCATGTCTATAACACCAGGAAGTGCAGAAAGTCCAATACTGACTTGAAAAGCTTCACCATTATTTTTGACAGGCAATAAACCTCACAAGAAACATAGCTGTTTGAAATGTGAGCTGAACTGCCTTTGAAATATGTTCTGCGCTAGAAATGCTTTCTGAGTAACTGGGTTTTGTTGCCTTTATTCAATTGACAGTGTAAGAATTTAAATATGTGGTTGGGAAACCATGCCGGTCTTCATGTGATGCTTTTGGTGAGATCCTTACTAAGACTGGCTTGGTTGCCCTTACCCAAGGACTTTCTTTTGGTCCTCCTCTTAGACTATGTTTTAGGGTTTGTATTCATACAACAACTCTTTTGACACTTTACAGTTTCTTTTCTTAATTTATTTGCAGACTTTGAATAGATTTTTATATATTTTACTTTCTTCTGGAGCTTCCTTGAGAGGTTGTTTAGCACCTGCACTGAAAACTAGTTAACTGTAACATGAAAGTAAAAAAGAACTTTACACACAAATTCTTCAAATCACTACAGTGAAGAATGGAATAGAACTTCATTTGAGAACAGGAAATGACCAAATGGACATATTTCAAACACAAACTTCAGCTCAGTTAATTCCGGCTAGAGCTGCTTTGTTGGTAAGAAAGGGCTCAAAAGTAACAAAGGTGTTGCTCATAGTTACATTGTGGCATGTAATGATTCCAGCACCTTTGGGGAAAATAAAATCCTATATTGAGCTTGGGCAATAACAAATTGTCTTTACTTGTTTTCATAGTTTAATGGCTAAAGCTCTAAGGCTTTCAGTGAGAGTTGAAGTGTGGTTTTTAGTTTTTCTATATGGATAGAAACACACACCAACAACAGTAACAACAACAACAAGAGCATTAAAGGTTGGCATACGCTGAACCGCACTGTGGGATGAAGCGCATTGCATATCCATAGCACTGAAGTATCAGTTTTCCATTCCTGGGCTGAAATTTGTTTCTACTTTTTGCTTCAAGTGGTTGTATTGTTCTGATTTCACGTACACCAGAGTAACTGATTTTGTTTTCTTGTGGAGTTACTTAACACCGAATAAAAATATAAAAGGACAATTGGATGGTGTGTGTGTGTCTTCATTTTCTTTGGCTGACGTGTGTAACTTAAATACAACATGCATAAGCATTAAACATTCTGGAGAAATAGCATAACATACCTAGTTTGGGAGTCCTTTTCATTGCTGTAATGTTTTAAACTATTTTAGGGTGTAGGAAAATTAAATACATTTCATATGTTCTTAAAAAAAAAAGGCAAAATGAATTTTATCACCACTTTATTTATGTAGAAATTAATTTATAATGACAAATTCCTGTTTAGAAAACATGAGACTTTTTCAAGAAAGAAATTAAACCCAAGCAAATTCAGACCCTCTCTCATGTAACATTTACAGAACTTGCATATAATACAATATTATGGGATCTAACCCAGTAGAATTTGATTTTTGCTTTCAGCTTGTGTTCAGCCATCAAGTAATCACTGTCTCACTTCAACTTATAGAAAAACAGCATCTGTGACAACAAAGTACACTCTCCTAATTCCGTGGCTGAACCTCCTTTCACAGAAAGGAAAAAAGTCCCAACAGTTCACATTCCACTTGGTGGAGCCTTGTGCACTGGTGCTGTGAGTCTGCAGCCAAAGTTACCTGGGATTCTGTGTAGAATGATTCCAACTCTGCTGAATTAGAAGTGCAGTGAAAACAACACAGAAACACACACTTGGAAATAAAGGAAGAGTCCTTCTGGTCCTTGGGTGAATACTTTTGTTCAGACTTCATAGCTGAAACTTTAAAGGTATATGTTGTTTTCAATTATTTTTTAAAATACAGCAGGAATAGTATATTTTCATTGTGTTTATAGAAGATGCTTGATAAAAGAACTACCTTTCATCAGACAGGCTTTTCAATTGCTGTATCTGAATAAATATTAAATACACATATCCTAAAGAATTAGTTTCCAATGTAAGCAATGCTTCTGTCATGCAAAAAACAACTGTATAGTCCCTAGGCAGCAAGTGCAATTATCAGTGGTAGGACAGGCTGTAAATGCATGTCCCACTGTGACTTCATGGGAGTGCCCAATGTGAAAATACATAGGAAAGTAGTGAACCTTCTGGAAAGCCAGGATTCCTTCACAGTAACTCATTATTTCCCTGCCAGGACCAGCATAGTTTAGTATTATCCCCAATGAATTAGTCATTACCTTTCACGTACAGCATCTCACATAATTTCTTTTATGACCTGTGAAACAAGTAGCAACAAGACTCCAGAGGTTTGGGACAAAGGAGACTTTACTGATACATTTTAGCTTCCTCCTGTAAGACTTCTGTTTCATTGTTCCTCTCAAAATGTAGTATTACATTCAAATGCTTATAAATTTTAAGATCTACCTCTGCTCGAATAGGATGATAATGGGATGAACAGGAAAAAACAGATGGCAGAGCTGGCAGTGGGCCAACAATCTGCTGCGAAAAAGCCACTGAGTGACAGAACGCTGGTGTCCCTGCCCTACTTCATCCGTGTGTAACTTCAGCTATAAACAGCCAGCACAGAGGCTGAGAGGTGCCATGGACGCTGCCTTCTGCCTGACAGCCTTCTTGCCCTGCAGGACAAGAAAGCAGGATTACTGTATCTGCAGCTAATCCAAGAATGAGGGGTTACAAAAGCAGTACTAAGTCTCTGTGTCCCTCCATAATGATGCAGAGTCCCTTCTATTAAGGGTAACAGCCATTTCATAGTGCTGCAACTGCTTGTCCCATAAAGATTTCAGGAGCTGTTAATGAAGGACTAACAGCCCATTATTTCTGCACAGGCCTTATTTTACTCACTATAGAGACAGAAGCAGCAGCTCCCCTTGTTTCATAACACTGGGAACTCTCAAATTCTTGAATTTCTTCTCAAACCATTCTAAGCAATCATACCTATTAAAAATAGTGTTAAAATGATAGATGAGTACATTTGCTGATTTGTTTCAGTGCTTTTCTTGTTCATAGCCACAGAAATGCTCAAGCAAAGAGCAGTACTGAAAGCCAATACACAAGCACCGCCTAAAAAAAAGGGATGCCACTTCCACCACTGGAGATATTTAGGAACATATTAGACAAATGTGTCAGAAATTATGTAATGACCTATATAAACTTGTGTAGTTTTTTCCTTTATTGATCCCCAACTTATATTTGAAATAAGGTACAACTTGTGTGTTGTTTAGGCCCATTGTCTGAAGAGTAATTTGCCTCATTAATCTCTACCTGCTATGATGGACCAGCCTGATCCCTTCCAGATATGGGACAGAAACTGGTGTTGAATCTTTCATTTTTGCAGTTACTTCATTTGTGCAGTAATGAATATTAAGAACATCCCTTATGTTTCCGATTCCCTTTTAGTAGGATTTTGCCTTTTTCCTTTTTTTCTTACATTTCATAACTTCTAATTTTTGCACTGATGTCTGGCTTCCACATGTTCTCACTTTGCAATGGAATCCTAGCCCTCAGTCATTTGACTCTTGAATCCTCATGTTTGACAACAAAATCTTCAAGAAGTCTCAGTTGTCATTCATGGGTTTTAAATATTTTTTCACCATTTCCCCCGTAATTGTATTCAATACAAAAATATTAAATTCTTTGATGCACTGCAGATCCATGGAGACATAATAATGGGATCTGTTACCTGCCCAAACTGAATGTTACTTGTTTTCATTCATCCATACTAGGTCTAGACAACAATTGATTTTTAGTCCCTTTTTTCCTTCCAAGTGAGTTCCAATAGAAAGTTGCCTTGTTGACAACTGCTACATAATAGATCTGTTTGCTTTTGGAAATGTAATTTAAATTGTGCTTGCTTAAGAGAATAAATTCGTTATAGAACTCCAACTTTTCATTATGCAGCTGTGCATGATAACAACCATGTTTCCTTCGCTGGCATGATCTAATGATGAGTGAAGATCTGTAGCAGAGGTACCATAGAGGCCTTTGTTAGCAATTATGTGTGGACACTAGAATTCTGCAATTCTGAGATATTATACAAGGGCTAATATTTTTAGTTGATACAGTTTTACTCCTTCACACCTTATTACTCATTTTGTCTTTCCTAAACAGCTTGTAGACAGTGATAGAAGCAATCCTGTCACGCATCATGTTGCAGTAGTATCAGTTCAAACATGCTGGAAAGTCACACTCTTCCCCTGCCTGCTCTTCATTTTTTTGCTGTCTCATGGAAGGGAACACATCTCAGTCTATTCTTACCCCATGGTAACAGAAAGGTTAACAGTGATGAGGCTTCCTCATCCTTTATCAGGTCTAAGTTCCTATAGGAAGAGACAGCTTTTTGGAATAATCAAATGGCACATTCTCCAGCTGTTCCTAATTCACCCCAAACCTATTAAAATGGCTTGGTGTATATATATTCCATTGCTGTTAGGAATGCCCATGCAGATGGTGGCCATGCTGGAAATGGACTGCTATCAAATACAGACAGGCAAAAATACTTTTGTGTGAACAACATTAAATTCTGATGAATCTGAAATAGAAGAGCATAATACTAATTTCTCCATAGCATCACCATTTGCTTCCAAGGTGTTGGCATTTGTCACAGAATTATTACCCTTTTCATTGCTATAAATCAGTAGAAACCTGAATTTATTCATTATTCCATTTCCTTGTGCCATTTAGCATGCATTGGTTACTTCCCTGTGCCTACAAGCATTTCTGTAAGATAAGGAGGAAAAGGAGCAATGTCTCATGTGTGTGCTAATATCTGCTTTCAAAACAGAACTTCTCTGCCTTGTGGCATGATGGATAACTCAGAGTATCTAGCCACACTTGGTGCCCTTGCACTCTGGATTGGGTGAGCTAAAACTGCCTTAAATGACAGTGATGGCAAGTGGACCTGTTGGTCAGGTCACATTCAGTGTTGTACCTTCACAATATGCAAATCTTTGGTTAACTAGAGGAAAAAAAAGTATTAAAATGTCCTCTGGCTTTTGACAGAAAATTACTGACTTCCAAGAGCTGCACAGCAGATTCAAATGAAGCTCAGTTTGGCTGGCACTGAAAGTTGCTTGCATCATACTTGGCTTGTGATGAATGAAAATTCAATCTAGATGTTCTCATCTAGCTCTTTAAAAAGTAAATTTGAAGTCGTATCAATTACAAAATTGCTGAAGCTTCAAAACAGAACCGAAAGCCTAAGCAAAGAATGCTTTCTCACATCTACAGGCATAAGAAGTATGACAGAAACTTGCATTTCCGTTCCTTGGCTCTAATGAAACAGAGGGAGGACTGGTATTTTGTGTACTTTTATCATGTGTGGTATATTTTGGAAAAATCACTGAGAGAGAACAGAGCACAAACTCTTCACACTTTCTTGCAGAAGAAGAAGAACCATAAAAGTGGCATATTGAACTCTGCTGGCATGAATATGAGTCTGTATGACAGAGGTTTTGAACCACATGTTTTTAAAAAATTAAATTCTCTAGCACCAGTCTATTATTAGACATACAGAAATTTTTTGCCCACTAGGGGAACATCAGTTGCCAGTTTGAGGCTGTTCCATGTAGTGTTTCATTTCTACACAACAGCTGCTGGCAGGACACTCTTGAACAAAACATGATTTTATCCCAAGAATTTTTACAAAGTTAACTGCTCTACAGGTTTACTTGACCCTGAATCAGTGACAGAAGACTGATAATAACCATGCTGATTAAGTGGCACAACTAACTTCTTATCACACTTCTGAGGATTTATTTACAACCCATGTGTTTAAACAGGAAGCCTTGATTTCTGTGTGGACTTTAAATTTTGCACAGCTGCTGCAAAAGAAACGTGCTAAAGGTCCCCTTTGCACTGAGTTATGCTTTTATACTTCCTGTACCTGGCAGTACCTGTTCTGTTTCCTTCTAGTAATTAGCACATGCCACACTTCCATCAGAGCTAGTGGTTTGACACTGCATTTAGTCCCAATGTGAGCCCTTCAGCTTTTCCCCATACAGAGGAGTAATAACAAACATTTGCAGACAGAATCTACCTTACTGGGATGGAGAGGGTGTGAACTGAACTGCTGTTAATCCCCAGTGCAAAACACCTTTTGATAATAGCTCAGGACAACCAGAAATGCTACTTCCCCTTTCCTGTGAGTTACACAGCCATTCATGTGCAATAGAGGGTTGGGGTTTTTTTGGTTTTTTTTTTTTAATATTGAGTAGGCTGTCATTTCCTGTGACTTTCCGTATTCTCTGCTACTGCTGAAAGATTTTCTACAGCAGATTTTTCTAAACGTTTCTTCAGCCCCAATTATATTATGAAGCTGGGAGAATAATTATTTCCTGTGTGGGCACACTGTGGCCTTACAGAATTCCTGACTGTGTGTTTCCATTCTGTTATTTACCCTGGGAACCAAACAACTGACCCAGGTACAATAACACACCAGGATGACAATACACTCTTCTGCTTGCTCCAACAGAAAAACTGATTCTCACTCTCAAAAACAGAAGGAAAAATATTCATACTGAAAAAGGAATTAGTGACAGTATACACTCCAAAAATCTTTTGCACATAAACAAGTTTATAGCACCTCAAAATTTGTTTGCTTTTATTTACCTTTAGTATGGAAGCTATCTTACAGAGATAGGTTTTCAAAAGAAGATATGGAGAAATTAGTGCTAATCTTAAATAATTTTATATTGATACCCATCATAGAAATGCAGCAGACTAAGGACTGATCCAGTCACAGAAACAAACTATCTGCAGAGGTATAATTTTTGACTGATGGTAGATTTTCAGAGCAGTTTTGTAATGACCTAATTTTTATAGTATAGAATTGGTGTCAACAGGGTCATGCTATCAAGTACTTCTGTACAGGTTTACCTTAGCCTCTCACAACTCATTCATGTGTAACTTGCCCATATCAAAGGTTTGCACTGCTTGATATTGAACTAGTTACACCAACACGAGTTCAGATATTTCTGCATTCGCTACGCTCACACTTCAGCTTAGTGCAGACATGAGGGGTGTGAGGTGATGAGAGCACTTACATCCTCGGTTCAGATGGGGGACAGCTTTAGCTTAACATCGTTCTAGACACACCATCACCGAGTCTAGGTGCGAAACATACGACCTTTGTCGAAATAAAAGCAGTGCCGAGTGTCACGGACGGTAAGGAAACACGACAGCTCTGCTCCTGTCAGGTGCTGATGCTCGTAACTCTGTGGGGAAGAGCAGGGTGTGCACAGCTCCACCGTGTGAACTTTGGGTGCACTCCTAGACGGAAGGGGAAGAGAATGGAAAGATAAACGTAAAAAAGTCGCAATTACCACCTCAGAGCCTCCACTCAGGGCATTACAGAGCGTAATGCAGAAGTCCCACGGAGCTAAGGACACACCTGCACTTGATGCCTCCAAGCCTTCCGCAGCCCACACTGCTAAACCCACTGAATTTTGTTTCCGTCCTACACGCAGGTGGCAACACGAGTGCAGCCCGCCCGCCTGCCTACTCCCCGCGGGGATGGCCAGGGCTGCGCGCCGGCCCTCAGTAACACGGGACGGGACGGGCTGGGCTGCAGCGCCCGGCAGCCACAGAGCGGCTCAGCCGAGCGCGGGGCTCCTCGGAACGAGCGCCCCAAGCCACAGCCCCGCTTCCCTCCGTTCCAGGGGCTCCTCAGCATCAGCGCCCCCAGTCACAGCCCCGCTTCCCTCCGTTCCAGGGGCTCCTCGGAACGAGCGCCCCAAACCACAGCCCCGCTTCCCTCCGTTCCAGGGGCTCCTCAGCATCAGCGCCCCCAGCCACAGCCCCGCTTCCCTCCGTTCCATGGGCTCCTCGGAACGAGCGCCCCAAGCCACAGCCCCGCTTCCCTGCGTTCCAGGGGCTCCTCAGCATCAGCGCCCCCAGCTACAGCCCCGCTTCCCTCCGTTCCAGGGGCTCCTCAGCATCAGCGCCCCCAGCTACAGCCCCGCTTCCCTCCGTTCCAGGGGCTCCTCAGCATCAGCGCCCACAGCCCCAGCCCCGCTTCCCTCCCCAGCCTCAGCGCCCCCAGCCCCTCTCCCGGGTCGCCCCGCGGCGAGGCCAGCCCAGCCCCATCCCGCGCCCGGCGTCGGGCGCTGAGGCAATCCAAGATGGCGCCCGGCGGCCGCCCCTCGCCCCCCTCCGCGCAGGCGTTCCCTTCCCTAGGCTGGCGGGCGGTGCTTCCCCCGCCGCGCCGCGCCGCGCCGGGCAGGGCAGGGGGAGCGGCGGCGCGGCGGGAGGAGCCCGAGCCGCGGGGGCTGGAGCATCGCCGGAGGAGCCCGGCACCTGTCCCGCAGCCAGGTGTGCGCCGCCGGCGCCATGGGAGGCCCCGCGCTGCGCCGAGGGGGCGCCCGGCGAGGGGTGGCCGCTCCGCCTCAGCCGCGCTGAGCCCGGCGCTGCTCCGCGGGGACCGGAGAGCAGCGACATGGAGCACCCGCCGCAGCCGCCGGCCGCCTCCTAGTCCCGCAGCGGCGGCCGTGGGGCGGGTCGGGCATGGCCCAGCGTGACGAGAGCGACGGAGGGCAGCGCTACCCCGGTGAGGTGTCCGGGCTCCTCGGGGCTCTTCCTGCCGGGGCGGGTGCTGCGGGGCCGGGGTGCTGCGGTACCTGTTGGTGCGAGGGGCAGAGCCCGGCGAGCGGGGCAGCGAGAGCAGCCTCATGCTCCAAGGGGCTCCCGGGCCGGGCTGGCTGCGGCTGCTGGCTTGCCCGGCCGTGGTCCCTTAAAAAGTTGAGAGGAGCAGGTGGGCTGAGCCTGCGGAGCGTTCACCGAGTGGGGTAAAGACCGCAGAGAAGAGTGAGCGCTGCTTCCTCAACGCTTTTTTTTTTTTTTTTTTTTGGGTGTGTATTTGGTTGATTTTTTTGGTGGTTTTTTTTTTTGTTGTTTTGGGGGTTTTTTTTGGTTTTTTTTCCTTTTCTTTTCTTCTTCTTTTCGTTTCAGTTTCTTTGGGCTGTTTTGTAAGCGAAGGCCGGCAGCTCGGAGCCCTTCGCAGAGCGAGTCGGGCTCAGCCCGTGTGAGGAAAAAACTTTCATCTCGCTGCCTCTCTTTTAGCCGAAATCTCCCAGGCAATTCCCAAAGACCAAACAAAACTACATCTCACAGTAGCTGAGCTTCTCCTGGCGCTGCTGCTAATTTAATGTGGTTTACAGAGTTTTCAGCAATAATGGTGTGGGGAGGGAAAAAGCCCTGTAAAGCCTTTCTGGAGCAGAGGCTTTAGCAGAGCACTGTAACTTGTTTGTATTGCCTGCCTGACGGAGCAAAACCAGGCGAAAAGTGGTGAATAGCTTACTTATGATTGCTCTCCGAGCACTCCGCTCAGAAGCCAGATTTGTAAAGCTCAAGCTTCTAAAAGGTCACCAGCTGAGAGTTAGATAACAGTCAACTTAATTAAAAAAAAAAAATCCCCGCTTGTTTCTTTTTTTTTGCTGTTAACGTTTTGGCTGTCCTTACATAGGTAGTCTTAATCGCTGCATCTCATGCTTTGTTTAAAGACAGACTTTTTGTAGCTTCAGGAGTTCTTCACTGTTGGCAATGCTGCAGCTGTTAGAACATGCACATAATCAAACTGAACCAAGAAATCTTTAATTAACGAAACTGAGTTTGATGCTCTTGTGCACCAAGGTCACCCGAAGGTGCGCTTTATAGCAGCAATGTGTTTCTCGGTACATGCAACAAAAATATTGTTAAATATTTTTATATAAACCCTTAATTTAAAAAAAACCCTATCTTTAAGTAGGGAAAAAATAACTTTGTAATTGAAGAAATTCCTTGTTCTTGAAAACTTAAGAAAAAATGCTTGCAGAGGTAGGTGTTGGAGCGATAAGGTGTGTGATATAAATTGTGATGATAGCTCTGAGAACTGAGCAGTATATGTAATCATTCCCCCACTCATTCCTGTGAGGCAAGAATATATAAATCCTGTTTTGCAAATGGTTGACTTACTCTTTTTCCTTGCATAAATTGCATCATAACTCACAGCAAGCTTGGAAGAATGGGCCTTGAGTTGGCATCTTTCTAGTTTTGTTTTACTCTAATGATTTGGCATTGCTGTTATCTTTCTTTAACTTTTATATCAAAATGGATTAAAAAGGCATTTTATTGTAGAGCTTAGAAATTATAATCAAATATGACTTGTTCCCTCTGTGTGGTTGAGTGATATGCAAAGCCAAAATCTGTTTTAAAGCCTCTGGTTATTGTCAGAACATGCCTTCTTACATGCTGTGATCAGAATTTGGGGAATGTGAGGCCGTATGGACAGCCCTACTGAGAAGGATCAAAACTCCACCTTGTCAGAGAAAAATTTACCCAGGAGAGGGCTTGAAAGCAGAACTAATGCATGTTGATGTTTTCATGAAGTTCTGACACTTGTGGTTTAGAGACTTCCTGAGTTTTTTTTTGTTTAGGAGTTACTGGTGATTTTTTATTTTCAAGCTTACATGTAAATATCTGGCATCTATGGTGTTCTGTGACAAGGAGTCGTGCAGTTTAGCTGCCCTTTGTGTGAATAGTTGTGTCCTGAAGTTAATTTTGAACCTGGCTACAAAACTGTCTTTTTCAGGTGCTCCTTAGCACTTAAGTGTTAATGACTAAATAATTAGCTACCTGCTCTCTCATTGCCACTTGTGACCTTGGCTGTATTTTCCTAACTCCCTTTCCTTTGTTATCTCTCGTGGGATGTGCACTCTTATGAGATCATGCTCTCTAAAAGACATAGGATGTTAAGACTTTACAAATATCTATTTTATTTAGGTCATAATGTATTTAAATAAACAATGGGGATTATGAGTGTTGTGCAGACAAAATTGCTTACTATTTCTCAATAGTTTATTATACTCAGGTGATAATGTTTCCACATTGTTATGTTAATAAATGATTTATGGAAAGAAGTTAGCATTGGCACATGACAGAGTATTTGACATCAGTTGTCAGGTTTTGCACTTACCAGTGAGGCAGCTAAAACAGAATATAAATATCACTTCACTCCATCCTTGAAAACAATCCTACAACAACCTAGTGCAGAATGCATCAAGGAGTTCTCGTGTGTGTTCTTGACAACTGATTGCATCTCAAGTTTTCATTTAAAGCCCTTGATGGGTACACTTCAAAGCCTCCCACAGTTTCGCTGAACTGTGTAAAACCTTTGTAGCTTGCTGTTGCATAATTTGCTCCAGCAAGCTGTAGTGTTGTATACTTCTGCATTTGCTCGTTGCCCGTTTAAATGATCTCTTCCTGTTAAATTTATTGCTTGAAAAAAACACCAAGCCAAGTTAAAATAGCTTCAGTACCTGGTGTGGAATTTTATTTTCACTTTTTTTTTTTTTGAACTCTTTTGTTTACAGTATTTGTGCTCTTGAGCTGCTGAAGTTACTGCCTCTGCCAAGGTCACTTGAATGCTTACCATTTGTAAGCTTGGTTAAGAAGAGAACTGCAATTAAACTAAGGACTGGCTGCTACTTGGGAAAATCATTGAGCAGAAGAGAAGGCAGTCATGGGAGGAATTCATTATGGGAACATGCTTGTACTGTTTACCCAAACATCATCAAAGCTGTTCCTGACAGATTACATTTGTGTGTTTTTGTTTTCTGCACTGCACTTTCTCAATGCACTTACATGTATGAACTCTTATAGGTCAAACACCTTGGTTATACTGTTCTGAAGTATGTATGTATGCTTTAGAGTAACACTGGGGCTGGGTGGGCTGTGGATTTGAAGAGCAGTGTAACGTGTATGAAGGAATAAAGGTGAGCACAGGGAGGAGAAAACAGTCAGATTTACATTAAAAAAAACAAGTGAATTCAAGCAAGAAGGTCTGAGAACAGGAGATCCCAGTATATGCAACAGTAATTATATCTAATCCTCCATGTTGTGTCTTATCTGCACACTGCAACTGCCACAGTTGATTTCTTGAGTGTAGTTTGTTGCCTGTATTCAAAGCTTGCTGTTTAGGGTTGTTTGGTTTTTTGCTGGCCCTTGCAATTTTAATTTAGCGACTAGAGAATTCATAATGTACACGGTTGGTGTGCAGCTATTTCAAGACATCACTTTAATTGCAGGGGATGTAAACTTTTCAAACCATGGTAATATGAAAAAAAGTTGCCATAGCAACTCTTTAAGAAAAGTGTACATTTTCACAAGCTCTTTAGTCAATACAATACACTTGAAACCTTGCTTATGTGGAGGATTAGGCATTTGGTGCATTGGCTGATTTGGATGGGTAGCATAGAGTGGCTGTTAAAGTTCAGAAGAAGTCTTAAAAATGAAATATCCAGGGTTGTTTCTCCTTGACTTTTGTCTGTGCTTAGGAGTAGATTGAACTGGAGTGTCCATCAGCTAGTGAATGCCATTTGGGTAGTAAGTTGAAGATTTAGTATAGTTTACAAAGTACAGTTGGATTCCTGAACTTTCACCATGACTGAAAATATGTGGAAAAAATATTTCTCTTTGGACCAGTGAGATACATTTGAAATGTGTTTTCTCTCACTTGCTGTCTGTTGGTATCACAATGCCAGGGTGTATTGATGTCCTCAGATCTAAGAAAGGACTGTGTGTCAAACCCTGGCATTTGGCAGGTCTTAGGTGACATTAACCAGGGGTTTAGAACTGCTGTGAGATACTGGTTTTCACTGATGTTTGAGACTAAGAAGTTTGGGTTTTCTTTTGGGGTTATGTGTGTATTTGTTATTTAAAAATAGAAGGTGGGGAGGACCTTCTAGAGAACAACTGCCTCTAGTGCTGCACTTGGGAGAGTAGACAGAAGCAGGAGACCAGGCTTCAGGAACTGGAGAAAAATCTGTCTAGAAAGCAGTCTGTGTGCAAGATAGAAGGAGTGTTCTTCACTCATTCACACTTATCCCAGAGTGTTTCAGAGAGAAGAAATTGAAGCAATATGTGCATATTTGTTCTGCCAACTGCTGCAGAGTAATTGCATTGCAAACTTCAGCAGAGCTGTAGACAATTTCCCTACTCATATAGAAAGAGAAGATCTGTGTAATGTCAGATTAATAATCATGTAGTGTTTAAAGGGTCGGTAGCAGTTCTGGAAGCCAGGGCAGTATTCCTGATGGTGTTCCAGGTGTAGGAAAGTTGCCAGTGAGTTTGGTGCATCCAACCTGTAGCTCCTATTTGACAGCCCTTGCTTTGCAGGTCATTCAGATTGAGACTGGAAATGAGGCACTGATGGGATTAACTGACCTGCTGGCAGCCTCTGGTGAGAAGGCATGCATGGATATTGCAAAGATGAAGGATCACAGTCCCTGAGTGCAGTAAATACAATGTATTTGCAAGTGTCATTGTTACTCTGTGTGCACTGCTGAAGTGCATCATGTGTATTGTCAAAACATTGACTATGTTGATAGCTTTGTAGCTGTTTAGATTTTGCATCTCTTGCTTAATGCAACAATGATGCATTATGCATTCTGTTTCGTGACAAATTCATTATCAGTTTTATGGTTTCGAGAAGAGTGCTGAGAAATTCTGTTTAAATGGACACTTCAGAATATGGTCAAAGTGTATGGAAACAACTTTTGTAGCCCTCTGACATCAGCAAATATGAATTTTTGACTGTAAAAAATAAACTTTATATTTGCCTCAATATTAACAGGGAACGTTAAAATACTGCTGGTTTTATAGTACGTAATTTCACTCTCAGGAGATGTGTAAGAAGCAAACATGGGCACACAAACTGCTTATGAAAGGCTTTTCATGCTTGACATTTTCTAGAAGCCTAATTTAAGTTGCCATTGTCATGGTTGTTCCAGCTGGGGGAAGGGATAGCAATCATGTGCAAGAGAACACAAATAATTTTTAATTAAAAGGCTAAATTAGGACAGGACTGAGAGTATAAAAAAAAAACAAACCAAGAAACAAAACCAAGAAACAACCAAAAAATAAGAAAAATGAAACCCTACCAAAAAAAGTCAAGAACAAACCACAGCCTTCCAGCAAACTCATAATCTTTTCTTTCTTTTTAACCAGTTACCAGCTGGGCCAAGACAACTGATGCAAATTTATCCAACTCTTTAAATGGTTTGACCTTCGTGGGAATTTTGGATGCAAGAGTGGGCAGCAGTATCCAGGGCCTTCAAACCTTGAACTCTGGAACCCTGAAAGATCTCTCATTGCCTGAGTACGGACCTGGCCAGCTGTCCAGTGCTTTAGAAGATTGTCATAGCCTTAAATCAGTGGATTCTGGTATTCCAACTCTAGAAATAGGAAATCCAGAGCCTGTTCACTGCAGTGTGTTAAATGCGAAGAGAAAGCAGTCAGAGCCTGAGCTTGTGCCTGATAGGGCTTTTCAGAGCGCGTGCACACTGCCGCCGTACGTGCCTCCACATCCCCTGACTGCTGAGCAGGACCATGCTGTGAGGAAATCCTCCACTTTCCCGAGAACTGGGTATGACACTGTCAAACTTTACAGTCCAACCTCAAAGACTCTAAACCGAAGTGATGATATCTCTGTTTGTAGTGTGTCTAGTCTTAGCACGGAGCTGTCAACAACTTTATCAGTTAGTAATGAAGACATTTTGGACTTCGTGGTCACGAGCAGTTCAAGTGCAATTGTGAATCTCGAGACTGATGAGGCACACTTTTCAGATGTTACCCTGAATTCCAGTAAAGAGAGCAACGACCAGAGCCAGCAGCACTGTTGTCACGAGACAGATGTGGACAGTAAACGGAAAATACTGGGACCTTTTACCAACTTCTTTGCCAGGTAATGTTTCCATAAAATATATTTTAACAGATTATGCAAGATCTTAGGAGGAAAGGTCTTGTTTGATATTGTACTTTGAAAAATGTAATAGCTTGGTGTTTTAATTCAGATTGGTATTAACATATTTTTTTCTGTTATGAGTAAATGGGCAAATATTGCTGGGGACTAAGGCTCTGCATCCTGCTCTATATTATATTTATGGTGTATGGAAGCATCTTAAATCTTGGAAGATTTTTTCTACATTACAGTAAAAGGATTTCTGAACAAGGTCTTTTTTCTTCTGAACAGTGGCTTCTCCATTGATACCTTTTGTGATTTTGGCCAAGGTTCTTAATCTTGTGTTACATAAATAGATAAGTATAGGTAGGACCCACACTTGCATTAAAGACTTTGATATCTGAGGATTTATAAGCAGTTTAGTAGTGATGGAATATTTTATTGATCATTCTAAGGGAATGAAGCTTAAAATACAAATACTTTACAAACACTTGGTGTGACTACTCTGATCTTTCCAAATCTCAGTTACTTTTTTTACAGGTTTTTTGGTACGCTTTTCCTTAATTTGTGTATGGAGTGAAAACATCTGACATTGTGTCATCCACTTGTTGAAATGACAGCATTGGCAATCCAAAGCAGTTTCTAAATGTGACCCTTCTGTGAATGATAAGGTTCTAAATGCAGATACCCCAGGAAAGTGGTGAATGAGGAAAAGGACTAATTACTTTTGGGGGGTTGAGTTGTTTGCTGGTGGGTTCTTTTTTTTTGTAAGTTATATAAAGCCTTCATAATGTCTCTTACTTGTAAGCTATGATATATGAAGTGTGATAAATTTTAGAGAAATTATTCTAGAAAGAAATTTTAGACATCAAGCAGAGTTGGCTATATAACCTGTTTTGCACATGGCTTCAGCTAATCTCTTTTTCCTCATGCAGTTTTTTTTTTCATGAGACAAGTAGGCTAATAAAATACATCGAGAATTGGCAAACATCATTCTTTGAAAGGCTGTCTTATTTGCAAAGCTTAAGAGAATCAGTTTGTTTAGACCTACTAAATTGGTTGAAGCCTTTGTTGATTTTTATTCTCAGGTTAAAGTACTGTGCAGCAGAACTCCAGTCATCATTCATGTTTGAGGTGCTGATGCTTTTGTGGACCCTTGTCTGTTTGTTGCCATGGAACCAGACTTCATTCTGAAGCAGGAGGCTTCTCAGCACTTGAAAGCATGAACTTTTGTTACCCATTCTGGTAGCACAACTGCTTGCTCAAGCAACTGCTGTCCTTCAGCCTGGAGGGAGCACCGTGGAGCAGGCACATTTAGACCCTGCTCAGAGTAGGATATTTAACTGCTTCCCAACTTTTCTTATCGAACAAAGCAAAGCCATGTGTCCAAATTCTTTTCTAGTGTAGTCTGTGGTGGTTTTACCAGTGTTACAGAAACTGTAGTACTCACTAGACTGAGCTTTTTGACCTGAATCTTTGCAGGCACATTGAATGCCAGGACACAAAGGCTGTCATTACTGCCTTTTAACTGGGGAACAGATCATCATGGTCACTGGGTGATGTCATCGTAAGAATATGAGGATTAAGTTCAAACTAGGTGATCGGCTTTTAGTTTCCAGGTGCTCTGTCTGTAACCTGACCTTGAATATCCTTCTCTTTGGCACCCACGTTCTGCTCTGTTTTGGAAACAAGAGTTGCTCACTTTTTGTCTGTACTTGCACACCACACCCCCGTATTTTATGCATCTGTCTCATGTCATGAGACCTGGTGGTGAGTTTCACAGGTATTGAACAAGCAGGTAGCCTTGGAGGTTGTTCCATGCCACAGGGAGTACTATCTATATTTGTGCTGTCAGCATGGTGAAGGTTCAAAACATGCTGTTGCTAGTTTTGTTTTTGCTATTTGCAATCTGCCATCCCCAGGGTTGAAAACTCCCTGTTCCCTGGAGTTCCTGTGGGCTGCTTGGATTCCCAGTGCTTAAACCAGTACTGAAGTAAATGAACCTGGGCCTTGCAGTATTTTGTTTGAAAGTAGCTGCTTTCTAGAGGCCTCCCTACCCAGCACACCCTGTGCTCTGTACTGGGGTTTGAGTGCAGTGTGAGATGAAAAGGAGGCATTTTGAACAGTATTGTTAAAGACCAGCTTGCTGAGAGGGAGCTTCCTAAAGCAGTTTGTTAAACGTGCTGCAGTGGTGGGTGTAAAAAAGTCCCAGAAAGGAGTGTGTTCTTAGCACTGCACTCTGTGCTGAAAGGAGTTTCAGTTGAAATTCAGTCTCACAGGTTAAGTGCATAAACTTCACTTTAGAGAAGCAAGGGTGAACCATGGCAGGAGAAAGTCAAATTGCTTTGGCTTTGTTCAGTGGCTGGCACCCTTGTGGAAGTGCTGGCACACAACATGGAAGAATGAGACCTGGGTGTTTTGTACACAGCCTTCCAGCAGCCTGATGGTCATGGGGTAAGGCTGCAGTGCAGGGACTCAGCCTTAATCTGCAGGTTTAGCTCTTGGAGGGCTTCTCTGAGTAATAGGATACAAGTTTGAACCACTGAGAGCAAAGACAAGTCAGCTTAATTTTTTGCACAAGTTGTTGGTATTTGGTAAAAGGGAGAAACCTTGCTTCTTGAAATGGCACCTGTGCTTGTATTGAACCCCATCTGGCCTTTGAGGATGTGTTAGTTTCTCTGACCTTATCGAGAGTAAGTTTGGCCTTGACACGTCAGTTAAGATTTGTGGCTGCCTGTAGAGATAATACTGACGATAATTAGATGCCTCCAGTGCCTGGTCACATGTGCTTAAGCTACTTACATATCAGTTAGGGGTAAACCTTCTGCAGTATCAAGAAAATGCTTAGAGAAGTACTTGATTTAGAATATAAAGTTATTTTTTGGCACTCGGTAGATTTATTTTTCCTTTTGAGACTATATGCATTTGTGTACTGTGCATAAGGGTGTGTGATCCATGTCAGTTCTGTGGTGAGTTATGAAGTGTTGGTTTGAGAGTGCATTTACAAACTGAGGTGAAGAAGAGATCAAAGAAAAGAGAACCCTGCTCATTTCCTCCAGTCCTGGCACCTTCAAGATCACTTGGGAATGGAGTGCTCCTGCCCTGCCTTCTTGAGCACCATGGTGAAGAAAGTTTTCCTGGACTGCTTCTCTGTCTCAGTTTGTTTCTTCAGCAGTTTGAGTATCCGAAAGGTCTGGTTGTTTCCTCAGGCTGTTTGGTGCATCTCTGGGTGTGGGCAGGAAGATCCAAAGTAAGAAAAAGAGGCTGCTTTCTTGCTTATGCACAGCTTTCCTCTTGAAAGAGCTTAAGGCACCACAGGTACAGTGCTCTCATTGGGCTCCAGGTTGGCATATGAAAATGGATTATTGCTTCTGAAAGCAGCTGTAGTGCTGACTGGTGACAAAAAAACCTGACATGTTGCTTGTTTTCAAGTGTCACTTGTGCTCGCGTTAAAAGCCCAGAGGTCTTTCACGTAAGCATGAGTTGGAATTAATTTCCTTCATTTGAATATATGCAGGAGCTTGGTTTGAAAACTAGTGTGAGCAAATAATTGGCTGGGAGCCTAAAGAGTCAGTGGCTTGTCTGCTACTTTGCCTTATTGACCCAGAGTAGTGTGAGTTAATGAGTTTTACCTTTGGACTTCTGTACAATACTGCTGAAACTTTTTAAATGTGTGGGTCTTTGACAGCTTTGCTGAATCAGGGCTGTTGTGATCTTACTGCAGAAGTTGTACTTTTCATATATCATTTTCAATTATCAATTTGGACACTGAGAATGAGGATTTTTGTGGTTACATGGAGAGTGACCATAACGGGACTAGAACTATGTACAGTTAAATAATAAGCCATGCAGTTTGTTTCATTTTAGTGGATTACAAGCAGTGTATGTCTTTACTTAGTCCACTGCCATGGATATTGTCTGTTTTTCTAGGAATCTGGATCTTCTTTCTTTTCAGACTACTCCTAGAAGTTTTTTATGCAAGTGTTCTAAGTATTTGGATCTCAGGAAACCTCTAAGGAGCATAAGGACTACATGTGAAATACAGGGCTTTAAGAAGAATATTACATTTTACTATTAGCAAAGAATCTGCATTTCTTGGAGAAAGCTTCTGAAGCAGGATTGGCATCCTATACCATACATAGAAGCACGTAACTAGTCCAGGCTGTGACTTTACTTGTAATCTGTTAAGAAAAAGGTCTTAAGTTTCAAAATAGTAGCTACTGGTTTCAGTGTTAAGTCTGAAATCTTGCAAATTTAATATGTTTATATCACATATGTGCACACATGTTTTGAGATTACTGGTCACACATTATTTGGAGTTCTGAATTTAGGAATTAGGTCCACTGATGGCATAGATCAGTCATCTGTGTTAATGAATAGACCCTTTCATAATGCTGTTTCTTGCTTTTAATGAGAGGACAGCTTATTGTACTAATCTAATTTTGGTGTTAAAAGCAAGGTAGAGTGACAAGGAGCATTGTAATGTTGACTTCCCACTTTCATGTCTCCAAAAATGGGAATTCACTGACCAGAGGAGGGAAGAAAAATTATGAAAATAACTGCAATTGACTAATCTGAGATATTAGATATGATGTTGTCTCCTCTTCCATGCAAGTTTCTGTTTAATGAAGCATCTTAGAGTATGGGCTGTTCAAGAGGACACAGGCTGAGAACAGGACTAAAGTGTGTAGGAGGAGGAACAGAAAGAGCTGGATGTGCTGTGGGGGCAGATATGAGTTCACTGCTTTTAACCACGAATGAACAAAACCAAACTGAACTGCAGGTGGAGTTGTCCAGAAGCTGATGAGAAGGACTCCAGAAACCCAGCCTCTGAGGCAGGGAACCTACACCACCCAGCACAGGCTGCTTCCCTGCCCTGCTGTGGGCTGGGCTCCCAAGTGTTGGAGTTGCCTGGCCCCACAGCATCCCCTGCCCTGTCGGAGGGGAGAGAAGAATTTGGTGGCAGTTTTGTCCTTCCCTACTACTTTATCTGGATGCATTTCTAGCAAATTGTTGTCAGTAACAGGTGGCTAAAAGGGCCAGGAAGAGAGGAAGGCGAACAGGCTTGTGCTTTGGAGGTGTGGGAAGCAGCATAGGCACTGAGGTTCTGTTTAACAGAGGATGCTGGTTACAGTATTTCAGCAGCCTGTGAGGCATTCAGGTGTGCTCATCTGAAAGGTGCTTCAGTCTTCACAGTGAGGTTTTGGATAGTTCTTATTTGAAAGCTGCTCTGTCTACTTGAACTGACAGACTAAAGGTCCTCTCCTCACCTGTGTTTACTACCACAGCTTTGTGTGAAACAAAAGAAAATCTGCAGAATTTTCTGAAATAAACATTCTCTCTCAAAGCAAATCTACCACAGGTGAAAAGTTGGAATTCTACAAAGATAGTTGTAGAATTTTTCTTTTGATAAAGGTTGAAAATTGTATGATACAATTTTCAGAATTCCCATTTTCTTATTCAGAGTATGAAGCTTTGAAATTTGTCATGTGGCCTGTTCTCCACTAGGTGTTGAACTGAAACTGTCTAAATTAATTGCAATCCTTATTTTCCCTTTATGTGTGGGGTAATGTAATTCTTTACAATTACAGTTCCTTTAGTTCTGCATTAAACTTTTCACTAAATTTTGAGACCTGGCTCTTTAGAATAAAGGGAAATTGCTTTTGTGGATTAAAATCTTAGTTTTGCTGTTGAGTAACTGGAAACAGTTTTGCAAAAACAAGACTTTTAACAAAGAGGCTTGTTGAAGTTATCATGGAGTTCCCATTATGGAAGCAAAATGAAAATCTGTTCAGTAATACACTGAGTTTTGGAGCTTTTTTAGTAATGGTACAAAACTATGCAGTAAAGGAGGACTTCATGTGGTCTAGTTGTTACTTAAAAGCAGGTAAAACTTGTTTGTTTCTTTTCTATTGGCGGGTGGGAGGCATGACAGAATGTGATCCTGGCTGGTGAATGAGGTCTGTAGCAAAGATGGGTGTTGCATGCTGCTTGCAGCAGTGAGCCATAATGCTCACCCCACTCCCTTCCCCTGTGGGTCACAAGTCCTGCCAGCAAACCTGCTCCTCATTCCCAGGGGCCACAGGTCCTGCCTGGAGCCTGCTCCAGTTCTCACAGGGTCACAGTTTCCTTTAGGCACATCCACCTGCTCTGGTGTGGGGTCTTTTGTGGGCTGCAAGTGGATCTCTGCTCCATCCTGGAGCTCCAGGGGCTGCAGGGGCACAGCTGCCTTGCCATGGTCTGCACTAGGGGCTGTAGGAGAATCTCTGCTCTGGCATCTGGAGCACCTCCTGCCCCTCATTCTGCACTGACATTGGCATCTGCAGGGCTGTTCCTTTCACATAGTCTCACTCCTCTCTTTTGACTGCTGCTGCTGTTGTGCAGCAAATTTTTTCCCTTCTTAACTGTTATTCCAGAGGAGCTACCACTGTCTCCATTGGACTCAGCCTTGGCCAGAAGCACACCTCTCCTGGAGCTAGCTGGCATTGGCTCTATTGGACATGGGGGAAACCTCTGACAGCTTCTGACAGCAGCTACCCTTGTAGCCCCCTGCTACCAGAGCCAAAACCTTCCTGTGCAAACCCAATACAGCATTGCACACACTTGCTTTTGAATAGAAAGAGTGAGAACTACAAATGTTTCTCACAGATGTATGTGAGACTTCAGGAGCTAATTCAGATTAATGAAATGAAGGTCTTTTTTCATTCTGATTCATTGTCTATATGAAGGTTTAGTGAACGGGTGGGTTAGATTGTCTTTGTATCTTCATTTAATTTGCAAAAACTTTCCTGATGTTTTCCTTTGTTAAAAGGAACTGTGAGAAGTAGATGACATGGGGAATGGAGAGTATCAGCACAATTAGTGCTGTGTGATGCTCTCTCTCTCGCTCTCTCTGTCTGATCAAAGTGCTGTTTAATGTTCAACTGACTTTTTCTTTCCTGAAAAATACAGTGAGCAAGGTGAAATTAGATGGAATAAAGTTTTTGCTCCTTGATGTTTGTTTTTATGGTGTCTCCCTTTCTGTGTTACATAATCTGTTGAGAAGTTGGAGTCAATATTAACTTTGGTTTTAAACATTTAAAAAAGGCTCAAACAAGAAATGGTCTGTTGAACAAGTTTTCATCCTTATGTAGAATTTTATTAAAAGAAATGGTATATGGGAATCATGAATTTTCTGAATCCATTCCTTATTTGTGTTAAGCCTCTCTTTTTAGTCATTAAGTGCCTGCAGAGTTCTCCAGCCATACCATAAGAATAATACAGAAAAAAACCCCTTAAGTGAATATTGGGGTCATTCACACCATAGAGCTGACAGAATAAACACAAGAGCTTGGCAACAGTTGGAGGTAGGACAAGGTATGTACTTGGTGCTTGAACTCTGTTTTGTGAGCAGGATCCTTCTGCAAGTATGGAATCACAGAGCAGTTCAGGTCAGGAGGGATTTCTGGAGCCCTGTGTAAGCCCTGCTCAGTCCAGGGATGGCTTCAGCACTAGAGCATGTTCCTCAGGACCCTTGCAGTTGTGAGTACATCCAAGTTTGGAATTAACCTCCCTAGACTGCACAATTTGGGATTTATCTTCTACTGCTGTGATTTTTTTTTTTTCCCTCCCCTTTTATCCATTTGAAACTTGCCTTGCAGCGCCTTGCTGCTTTGCATCTTGGGTTTTTTCCTCATTGCATCTCTGAAGATGGTCATCCAGGCTAAATGACACCACCTTTCTCAGCATCCCTGCTTGTATGTTGTAGGCCTCAGCACCCAGCCACCACAGTGGTCATTCACTGGACTTCCTCCAGTTTTTGATCTCTTTGTTGTAGTCCAGAAGCCCCATGCTAGTTACAGATACAGTCTTGTAGGTACCAGGCAGAGCTTTTATTCACTTTTATTTTACTCTTGATCTTGATGTAGAAAGGTCCGTGTTTAATCTTTATTGCTTCAAGGTCTTACAGTTTTCTCGGGCTCAGCTTTTTGCTTAGGATGACATTTTGTGTATTCTTTCTCTTTATTTGTGTGGTAATAGTGCTTCAAATCAATGAAGAAATCTACTTTCAGATTTTAGGAATGGAATTTTGAATTATTCTAATGACATGAGGATAACTGGGAATTTGGCCAGCTAGAAAAGGATCATTAATTATAACTGGTTGACGCTAGTATATTAGTTTGAAGTGTGAGTGTTGATTTTGTATGACAGTCCTAACTTGCTGCAACTCCAGTTTCTGAGAATTCTGCAGTATTTGTGTGGTTGACCAACACTGTGTATTATCCATGAACAAAATAGTTTTTGGTTTGCTGCAACCAGTCCTAACAGCTAAACTTGCAGGGTTACTGCCTGTTTATCTTTGCATGTCTTGGACACTTCAGTGCAGTCAGCACTGCTTTGTTCCCCTGTAAAATGAGGGCTACCCTGTAAGAATAAAGATAAATGCAGAATATTGTAGTTTTGATAAATAGTTTATTAAACTCTGCTCTTTTTCCCAGAAGTCTAGAGAAATTTCCAAGTTACCCTATTGCAAGCTATCAGGTATCCCGTACTGCTAATATTGTATTACTGTTTCTCTCAGCTGTGGAAGTATTTTCTTCCAGACCTGCAGGTATCTGTTACACTGTGAAGTGTTATTGTTCTTGATTCTGACTGAACATACTGGAATGTCAGTGGTTGGAAAACTTTGTTTATAAAATGTGGTCGGAATTTATAAAACACAGTTCTGTGATTAGTTATCTCTTTGATAGTTTTGTCAACTTGTAGGCTGTTTGGCTCCATTTCTGTTGATTTGTTTATCCATAAACTAAGCATTGTTCTTTCTTTAGTCTGACCTTTGGCAATCTCCCAGAGATAAAATTCTGCAAACCCTGCTTTTGTGTGTAATTTTGGAATATTTTTCAAAGCATAACTTCTGACTTGTTTATGGAGGATCATCACCATAGCCAAAGTATTTGAACTTTTTGATGATGTTTTGTTCTGTTGGTTGTTTTGGTTTGTTGATTTTATTTTTTTTCTCCAAAGTGTAGGTTGATTGAGAGGTGATGTGGGTTTGAGCAAAGGGAATGTAATAACTGGCAGTCACTGCATCTAGTGAATTATTTCTAGAAACAAGTGTTACTTGGTCATGAGCACCAACTGTTGGCTTTTACCGTTGGAGAATGTAGGTTTAGGGTGTTTCAGGAGACTTTGGTGGGTCTCCTGACAAAAATGCCTTCCAAGTCCATCAGTTCTCCAGTCATCATGATTTATGTGTCAGCCCTCTTCCTACACTAATCAGGTAACAAAAATTCCTTTGATTAGAATATGTTGCTGTTTTTTCAGGATTTATTTTCTCAGTCTCTGAAAGTTGTTTAAGTGAGGAAGTTTGTAACATCTAGAGGTGAGAATCTTTCTTCTGTTTATTGAAGGTAAGTTGCAAAAATTATGATTAGTACAGAATAGAGAAGGGCATTGGAGGATGAGAAGAAATAATGTACCTTTTGACTAAATTCCCTTTAAGAATGTTTCCTAGATAGTATTAATTAATACCATGTCAGATAAGGTGGCTGTACATTTTTGCAGACAATGCAGCAAATACTTAATAGAATTTATCTTAATATATTTTTTGCTCAATGGGCGCTGTACATTATTTAAAATGTCTTGTTTCAGTGTAGTTTTCTGGATGCCTTGTGGAATAATGTCTGTGGAGACATCTCTCACAGTGCTTATGTGCTCAGTGTGGGTTTACCTGGTTCTTATGATTAATATCTGCTTACTTATCTAAAGTCCATGGATTTAGCCTTGGATAGGCTGAGGGGCTCAAGACTTTGGTGGTCTCTCCTTGTGTGATTTAGAGTTATCAGGGGAATTTAGGGTCTTCCTTCAGAAGCAGCTGAAATGAACTTTGACTTGCCTCTGTTTCTTTCTTGCTCCTTAAGAATACATGCGAGTCTGAGACTCATTTGAAAAATTGTCTTTCAAGATAAAATTGTTCTACAAAACTGAACCTTTTGAACTTTCTCCACTGTCCTTATTTTTCATCTGTTCTGCTTATGAGACTGGTAAGTCCTTCCAGTAGTTAATTTGCATGACTATTCCACTTGTTTTGTCTTCTGAAAATAACCTTAATTGAAAGACTAATTAAAATTTGGAGCATGCATCTTGAGAATAGGAGATGATGTGTGTATTTTTACGACTCATAACAAAAATTTAGTTGCATTTGCAAATTAGTGGTGGTGGAAAGCAGATAAGAAATTACATCAGTCTGCATGATCTGTGTCAGTTTCTAGACAGTTTTCATACATGTTTCTGTGCAACAACTGTCTTTTTAAGAGTAAAGAATTGGTTTACTTGCAAGTATAATTTCTGTGCTAGGTCAGTGTTAGTCTACCACAGAACAGCATATTCCAGCTCATTTTTCTATTGCTTGCAGTTGTCATTCTGTGCTGTGTGCCAGTAATTCATGTACTGTAGAACTTCATCTAAGGAGCCCTGGCAAAACAGTCACAGCAATACAGTTAAAATTCAGATTTCCTGAAGAACCCAAATGCTCTAGTTGTAAAAACTCCTAAATCCTAAGCTCCTCTACACGTTTGTTTCAGGAAACTGGTATATACTGGGAGTTCTGGTAAAACAATAGTGTGTGTAGCCTGGAAGTCCAGGTGTGTGTGTGTACCAGCAGGTGTCTGTGGGTGTGTATGTGCCTGCCTTGCTCAGCTCCACCTCTCACAGCTGATGTGTGAGCCCATCCTTTGTTCCTGTTGTTTCAGTGACGTGCCAGGGAAACAGTTCCTTGACTCTAGTGGTACCAAGCTTCAGAGATACCTGAATAGGCACAATATTGAGCCTGCCTGGCTCAGGAAGACTTTGAGGCTTTTCAGGAAGGAGCTTTACAGCTGACTTCAAGACTTGGAGTAACTTGGCAACAGAAACCATGGATGGCAGCACTGTCTCTTGTGCTTTAGTGGATAGGTTTGCATTCTGAATGGAGTGGTGGGGGAACATGGTGGAAAGGAATGACCTCTTGAGAGGTGACTTCACATATGTGAATTACCTTGCTTGGGACAAAGCACAGCTGAAATGAGGAAAAAACGAATAGTTAAATGCTTGTGGAGCTGCTGCTCTCAACCCCTCACAGGGCAGTAATTGTTGGCACTTGTGTGTTGCAGACCTCCTGTCTTTTTGGAAAGAGAATTGAACAGAACTGGATAACCTTTCTGCTTCAGTGGTAATGCTGGACTCTTTTTAAAAGCAAAAGCTTGAAAATGCTGTAACAGATGCCATATGGATAGGCTTGACTTGATTGCTTGTTATCTATTATCTTTAGAACCACATTTTTAAAATTTGATTGAGGCTTCAGCCTGGCTATGACAGCACACAAGGCTACATAAATAGTGGCAATATATACACATGCAGTACATATATATGGCAGCTATTTTGTTAGTTTATTTCAGCCATGCTTAGAGAATCAAAATGGAATTGTTTCTTAAGTTTTATTAAAAAATAAGGTTTTCATTACTGCTAAACTTGGCTCTTGTTATTAACTTCCTCTTTTCCCCACAGAAAAGGCAGCTGGACAAATCAGTATAAAGTGGTGATACAATGTTTGTATGTTCAAGCAAATATTGTTCCATCTCTATCCTGTACTGCAGGATGTTCTTTGTATGTAAAAGTTAACTCTGAAGTTAGAATTAAATTCTCTTCAGGTAGGTATTCTCTCTCCACAGCTCAGTTAAAATAACAGGGTTAAACAACTGTTTGGTTCCAAATACTGTTTTTAGGGGACTGTGCAAAAGCAGTTTTCTAATAGAAATTTGATCTCAATTGAACTTCTGTGCTTGGCTTTTCTAAAACAAGCAGCAGCAGACGCTTAGTGTAAAATAGTTAGCATGTAGGACAGGAATGCAGATGTAACCCATGACACTTTAATGACTCTGCACTAATGAGACTGCAGACATCATGCATCATGTCAGATGTTCTTGTTAATATCCCTATTGTAACTCATCATGATGTGCTCTGATAGTTGTGAAGAGGACAGCAAGACTGAGCTAATGATGAGCATGTGATCTTTCAAGGCATGTCAACCCTTTTTTACATTCAAGATCTCAAATTAATCTTTGTTATTTTAAAACACTTGTAATGAAACTTTGGCATCTTTAACCCTAGAATTTCTGAGCTCATCTTCAGAGTAAGGATCTGTTTGTTTAGGATTTTGTTTTGGTTTTTTTTTTTTCAAATAGAGAAGTTTTGCTTCTTGTTAACCTGTATTTTCCATTAGTAACATCTCCTTGAGTTACCTTTAGCATGGAATTTTCCTTAGTGAATTTGCTCAGAAGTGAAGCTGCTTGGTACTTTCTTTGAAAATCTAAGGGAGCTGTGTAAGAATAGGAGGAAAATAATTCCTTTTTTGTGCTGTAGCAGCACAAAAATGAAAGGTCTTGCTATGATTAATTTGCTCTGACATATATATGGAAGAAACTTCCTCCTAAGGCAGTTGCATATTTTAAGGATTTACTTTCAGTTCAGGAATTTCAAGTAGTGTCTTTATCAGGACCCTGTGGTGTTGCTCTGATTTATTGCAAAGGTCTGCAGAAATTGAATGGAAAACATTCCATAGGTTTTTTGTTTGTTTGTTTGTTTGGGGTTTTTTTTTTTTTTTTGTTTCCTTTCCCCCTCAAGTCTTCCCAGAATAGGTGCAAATTAGGTGGCAACTCTTCTGCTCCTTCCATGCCATCCTGTCATGTGGTTTACCTTTGGTGTGTTCCAGTCTGGGGCAGATCAGGGTTTGATGCTGTGTTTCGTCAGTCAAAGCAAGAACAGGTTGTAGTTTGCTGTTCTACATCTGATTGTGCTGATTTGTGGCTCCTGATAATGTTAAGCCTTTTGGGCGTTTTTGGATTTTGTCAAGACTGGACACCAACCAAACACTAGGACTTAGGCCCTGACAGAGGGTGGAGGAAAAGGAGAGTACAGAATGCAATTTGTATATTGACCACGCTGCTTTCAGTTTGATATATATATTTTAAATTAAAATTGAACCGGAAATCCCTGACATAATACAGAGAGATGACTGGTGCCCTAGAAGGTGGGGGTAGAGAAGAGCGAGCTGAACAAGTGCTGTGCCATCTGCTAGATAAGCTGTAGAACAGATTATTTATTATGACGCTGCCTCTAAAGAGAGAGCAGATAGTTGGGACTGTGGAATTGAATTGAGAGGAAGTGTGTGAGATTGACTTTTCAGATTTGGTTCATCTAACGTAGGCACTTGCAGCAGAGAGCTGTTACACTTTATCATTCCAATTCATCTTTATTTTGCTCTGAAGGTAAAGACCTGCTGCTGTTCTTAAAACGCCTCAGAGGAGACTGAGGGAATTGTTGCTTGTGTATACACTTGTGCTAGCAACCTCTAATGTGGGCAGAGACAGAGAGAAAATTGTCTTTAATGCTCGTGTTATTGCAGTGCTAACGAGGTGTGGTGAAAGCCGTTTAATTGCAAAAGGATTTGAATGTGCGCAGAGCTGTCACAGAGCTGTGCCTCCTTGTCGGGATCTTCCACTGTCCCTGATGCTAGAAGTTCTTGTTTTCTCTGAAGATGGTTTGTAGTCTGGAATTTGCTTGCTTCTGAAGTAGTAACAACCTGAAAAAAACCCTTTTGCAAGAACAGTCTGTCTTGCATTGGGTATCCTATTTACATGCAGTAGATTTCATGATGTTATTTCTATCATGCTTTCCTTTGTATTCTTAGATATATTTTAGAATTTGCTTGATATTTTTTTCATTTTAAATGGATTAAAAAATACATATATAAATTAATGTCTTATCTGTCTGTTTTTATATTTTATTTCCCAGGTAGCTGTCTCAAATGATGATACAAATCCATCATCTTGGGCTTTAGTTTTATTATAATCTGTGCGTAGCTGAAATACAGTTACTGCTTAGCTTTGACATCAGTTGTAATTGACTTGTGTGGTTTCTGTACATAAACACTTTGTTCTTATCTTTGAATATGATAATCTGTTCTTGGTTTGAATTTCAAGGTAACTGTACCCTTGTGATACAGAAGCATGTGATAATTTGTATAAATATATGCATATTTAAGGAAGGCAGTGCATACTATTATCCTTATAATATATTTCAGTACACTCTGACATTATAACCTCAATTGTTCTCCACATATTAAACATATTTCTTTTATTCCAGCAGTGTTGTCTCTGTTGGTATACATATGATATTGTTCATGTCATCTGATACAAAGTGACCAGGAAAAACCACTCTCTAGTGCTGAGGTTGTTCCTGTTGCAGACATGTATTCAGCCCTTTTAGAACGTGAAGCCAAATAGAGTTTTATTTCCCCAACGACCACATTTTATATGTAAGAAACTGTCTCTACTTGATGGGCCAACATACAGGGCATTAAGGTAGTAATGTAAGGAAAATCAGTAATGTCAGAATGGAAGCATCTGTGGTTTGAAGGTGCTGGAGCTGCCTGCTGATTGCAGTAGCAAAAATGCTTTTGTTTCAGTGGGTATTTTTTTTCTTTTAAATGAGGGAGCAAAAACATATAGTTTCCAGAAAAATCAACCTTGGGGTGAGTAAATAATGGAACTAGTCTGGACATATTTGAATGTGTGCTAAACCAGACAGTAGGACCATAGAAAATATGTTACTTTAATAATGCAGGCATGCCATGGGTGTAGAATATCTGTGCTCTTGGAGGAGCTGAGTGCTATTTAAAGCATGAAGACTGGTCTGTACTGCATGTCCAGGTTTGGAAAAAAGTAGTTGTGGTGCGAAGGTGCAAGTATGGCATGTCACTTCATGATTAAAAACTAGCAATGTCAGTAAAGCTAATCTAATTTTCAGTGGCTTTATGTCTAGTTTTATGACTTTTCCTACAGTGTTTAAGCTAGTAAATATTAGACATTTCAGAGAGACTTCAGAATTAATGTGTTTTGATAACTGCTTTTAAGCTTATTTAGGAAAAGTAATCTTTTATGAAAGCAGATCAAATACAGTAAAAGGCTACTATGTCTCCAAGGCTTTTGTGATTTTTGGTGGTAATGTGTTTTAACAGGTGGGTAGAGAATGTTTGTGCAGCAAGAGGTTTAGTGTCTTGGTCTTTTTGTAAAAGAGTGAGGCTGAATGATCTAACAGGAAGGCTAATAAAAGGTGTCTGGTTTTAGAAAGTTGGAAAATTAACTTTTCTTTTAATCTACTAAAAGTTATAATTTAACAAAGTTCATTGCTAGGTATGGTGATAATATGGCATGATGTACCTTTTGAAGCTGGGAAACAGTGTCTGTCAGCACAACCACAAGAGGAGTTGGAATATATGATTAGGATACATAAGGTTAGCAAATGTTCATCCTTCTTTTTATTATAATTAATCATCCCTTTCTCTTAAGAAAGCTTTTTTTTTTTTTTAGGAATTTGTTCACCAGAAAGCAAAGTGCAAGATTTGAAAAACAGAATGATGTGCGATGGAAGTTGTTTGGAAAAGTACCTCTTGGAGAAAACTTACAGAAAGATCCAAAGAAAATGCAAAAGGTATTTAATTCTGTGTTAGGATTAATGGTGAATGAAGAAGCCTGTTAAGTTTATGATCTGTATATATGGCTGTGCATCCTGTTTGTTTGAGTTGCACACAATTTCAGTACCACAAAAGGCTTGTCATTGAAATGTTATGTCTGTTACAACAGTGCTGTTCAAAAGAATTGTTCTGCATGGTCATTACAGTGAGTACATGAGGCACGAAGAGCCTTCCTTGGTGTGTCATAAGAGAATAAAAAACTAAGGTGAAACCCACTCTTTTCCAGCATTGTTGAAAGCAACATTTCAGAGAACTGGTTCTACTACAGATGAAGCCAAGCTCTTGGCTAGTGAACCAAATGACTTGCCTTTCCAATGGGGAAAGTCTTGTGAAATCCAGCTGTGTGGTCAGTAGTTCATGAGCTGCTCTTTCAGTGGCAAGAAAACGACCTCTCTCAATCTGTCTGACTTGATCTGGGAGTTTTGGATTGCATATAGGCTTTTTATGTGTTTGGAGCTTTTTTTGGTATTTATTTATCACTTCCTTGTTCAAACCACTGTGGGAATAGTAATGTTTGCATGGAAAGAGACCATGTAGTAAAACTTCAAAACCAGGTGCTGTGTGTGAAATGCAAATGCTGACTGAAGGACTGTGCTGCTTAATTCATGGTGAAGTATTCTGGAGATCCATGTGTCATGTGATTGTTCCTAGCTGTAGTGAGGCTGTTAAAGTGAAATTGAAGCAGCTTTTTGAACTTGTCACTGTAGTCAGCCATTGAGACTTATCTGCAGCTTGCCTTGACACAATTAACGGTTCTGAAGAGTTCACCAAAGATTTTTGATGACACAGTTGAAGAGGCTTAATAATTGCAGTACTCCAACACTTGGCAGTGTATTTTATTGTAGTGCCTGTTCTTTAATAAGTGGGTAAATAATTTGTTAACATTTTGTGGTTGTTGCTGGTACCGTAAATATTTTTCCTTTACGTCCAAACTATCCTACATTACAACTTTAAATGGTTGTATTAAATTTGTTACAAAACAGTTGCTATTAAATAATTATGTGGTATGGCATCCAACCATTAGTGAGTTTCTGGCAAAATTGCAGTCTGTCGACAGTGCCTCTTGGATAACAATAACTAATCCTTCCTAATTGATTTGATGCTTTTCTGAAGTTATTTTTGACATGTAGACTTTGAGTCATGAATAGTGCTGTAAGTCACTAATTGAGCCTCACCCACATCTAAAAGCACAGCCTGATTTAGGTGACTCCTCACCAAAACAATGCTCAGACAGGCTTTTTGAGCACATAAGCCTTTTCTCAAGCCCTGTAAAAACTCTTCTGACAGCACTCACTTGTTCAACAAGTATATATACAACATAGCATCATACTGTATTTTAACAATGTAGGAATTAAATCACTCCAGCTTAGATGTTGCTTGTCCTATTTTTGATGCTGAAAATATACATGAGTATTAGCCTTCTGATGAAAAGCAGTATTGGTTTTAGCTCAGGTTGGATTCATTTACTGGGCCGCTGAGAGCTTTTGTATAGTTTCTATCCAGTTAAATGTTTTAAAGCTTAAAAGCTGTCAGAATGAGTAATCTTGGAGAAGCTGGAAGTGCATTTGCAAAGGAGGTTTGCGTGATTAATTTTTTATATCAATTATCTTCAAGAATTCTACTTGAGCAGAACTGGTTAAGCCAGTTGCTTTTGCAATTGATGTTGGAAAATGCACTAAAAGTCAGATGAGAGCACCTCACTGAGAATAACCACCGAAGTTAAATTCTCTTCCAGTAGACTATAGAACTGAGCTAGGTTTTGCAGCCACTGTTTCTTCTAGAAACTCTTTTCAAGATTGGCAAGCATGGAAGTTGTAAATACCATATGTTTGCAACAACTTCTCTCCCCCCAGTTTTTTGAATGCTCTTCAAAAAAAAATTTTTTTTAAATTCAAGAAGAGGTAACCAGCATATAATTTGGTTGTCTCCTCTCATGTGATCTGTCTTCACAGAACTTGTTTGCATGTGGCCAGTCAAGATTTTGTGTATTAAAAGAATAATGCATATAGAGGAAAGCCAGATTTTGGTTGTGTCCTAGAGACATGTTACAGCTTTCTTCCCCAATGAAATGAAATTACTTATTTTCTATAGTGTATTTGTTTTAATTTTTTTTCTATAATAGCAGAATCAATTTTTAATCAATGAGTTTTGTTGTTTGGTTTTTTTACTTTTCAAGTGTGCTTTATCCCTATGAGGGTTTTACAATTTAGCTTTCACTGTATGAATTGCAATAAGAACTCAATTGATTATCTTAATTTTTTTGGAGTTTCAATACTGGTAAAATTCAGCACATTTAACACTTGAGGCCTTTCAGTAACAATCTTTACTCCAAAATTCACATCTGAATATTTTATGATCTCATTTGCTGACATTCCATATTGGAATATTTAAAAATTTTAATGGCAGTTCCTTAATAATTAAAAATAACTGATTTTTAACTTGGGGATTGTAATTTTTCCAGATGTTTTTCTGTAATAATTAGGATATGGCTGTATGTGGGGGGGTCAACATTCCAGCCAATTAAAATCAGTTGTACTGAAGACGCTCACTCTGCAGCACATGATAAAATGAAAATGAGCTCTTGAAACAGGAAAATAAATTGCTTGGCTCACAGGTGATGCTTTGGTATGGGATGAACAGTAAAGCTTATTTAACATTACTGTAGGAATAACTCTGTAAGTTGAATTGGGTTAGTTATCATTCAGTTCAATCTTCACTTGATTTAAGATATAATCCTAGTCGATGAAGTATAGTAATTTTGTCAAAGTCTGTTTTCTGGCTTGAATCTGTTAGATGGAAAAGAGTTTCAAAGCAACACCACCCAGCAAAAAATATGGAAAGAGTTTACTACAACTCATGCTTTAGGCCGACAGCAATAAAATCTCCCATTATAAGGAGTGTGTTTTCTCCAGGTTATAAAAAGCCCAAAGCAGAGCAAAGTCTCCAGACTGCTGATGTGTGGAGGTTCTCATGCAGCTCCATGTGCAGGAGCAGTCGGGGTGGAAGCTGTGCAGCGTGGCGAGCTGCTGCCTCGTGTTCCTCATCCGCACATCTGCAGCCTCTGCTGATGGCTGGCACTTGCTAAAAATACAGAGCTTTCTGAGCATCTGCCTGAGCCGTGCTTTATGCTGCATCCACACGGTCCAGTCAGGGCCTTTGGAAGGGGAAGTGGTTGGTTCAAGCTGGCTGCTGGTTCTGGCAGGAGCTGGATCTACAGCTTTGGATAAAGCACTGTCTTCTGCTTGTACTGAGTTTGTCTTTGGATACCCTGGATGGATCATTGTGACTGATGGCTGTAGCTGCCAGTAGGGTGAGCGTTTGCACAGAGACTTCATCCGCACTTTGAAGCTAGAAACTGCGTAGTGCATTTTGTCTGTTCTGCACGAGAAGTCCAAGGGTATGAATGAGTCACTTCCCGTGTTCCCCACTGTTGCGTTCATTTCTATTTGTCAGCCTTCAGAAAGGCAGAATTTAGATCTGTGTGCCAGAGTTCCTTTTTTCAGAAGAAGGAAGTTCAGTGTGAGAAGGTGTGGTAACTGTGGTTAGTCTAACCTATGCCCATGATTGTTACAATCTCTGGAAATAAAGGTGTAACTAACTTCCCCAGTTAAGAATTATAACCCAAAACTTGCAAGTTGCCTTAATGCACTGCTCTTTTGTGTCTTTCCTTCTGATCCAGTTATAAATACTTTTATTTCATTGTAGTCATAAGTAAAGGGCATCTAGTTTTGTGAAGGTAAATAAAAATAAGTAAAGAAAGGAAACCTATTTTGTCACTGATGAAGTCCTGAAAAGTCTTTTCTTTTTCCCCAACAAAACCAGTACTAAATAGATCATTCAGCAATTCCAGTAGAATGTATTACTCTACAAAGAGTGTTGCCCTTGTCCTATCTTGAAAATTACCTGCCTCAAACAAATCTGCTATCATATTTAAACAGATAAAGCAAGAGTAATAGCTTCCATTCACAGTAAATGAAAGGGTGATTTAATACTATGTCAGGACAATTGTTCCTGAGTATTTTAATAATAAAAGAATTTAATATGACCCAGTCAGGTATCATAATCTGGCAGAGTGCTGCTGGCAACGTGCTGCTTTTGATGCTGTTGGAACTTCTCTCCATATGTTAACAAGATGTGAAAGTACAGAATGTATTACAAGCATCAGACTAATAGAAAACAGTATGCTTTGAGTATTGGTTTAAATAACTATGACAAGCTACAAAGTGTTTTTGAAAGGAAATGAGAGAGTTTTTCCTCCTTTTCCAGATATAAAGCTTTTATTTTAGCTTTCTCACTTTTTAAAATGCCTTGTGAATTGTGTGGATCAAAAGCCCTGGAAGGCGGAGGGATTCTGAAGAGAGTGTAGCAGGCAGTGTTGGAGGATAAGTATCTATTTTCAGGAGTAAGGATACGAAATAGAAGTATAAGCTTGGTCAATTGTTACTGCAATTACAATGTCAGCTGCTGGTCTCTGCTGCTGGATCTGTTTCAATGCTGGTGGTATGTTCTGGGGGAAGTGCAGGAACTTTGAAGTTGCTCTGTTTGTCTCAGTTGGGACAGTTACTTTGTAGCTCAAGCTGATACTTACCATTAGATGGAATATGAACTCATAGCAGATTATTTTTTAATGCAGGAAGACACAAATTCATGGGAAAATGATTGACTTTTGAGTATCAAGTACACAGCTCTTTCTAATCCCAGAATTTCAAGCCAAGAGATAATAACTTTTCAGGACAGCTGATACATTAGTGGAAGTTTGCTCTCATTTGTGTTAAATGAGAATCCATCATGCAACTGGCATTTTTGTGTCTTCCAGTGCTAATATTGAGATACTTAAACACTTACTTCTTTGTGTAGTCAGTAAGCTTTTTTCCATGTAGCAACCTTCCACTGGCAACACACAGGAGGCCTTCAGAGTCTCCCCTCTCCCCTCATGGGTTTTTGAATGAAAATAGATGTCTGTAGAGAGCAAGCCTGGAAATAACACCACATGCCTTTGACTGTTGCATTGCACAAACACTTGGCTAAGCATTGCTGTGAAGCATAGCCGGCAATAAATTCTTGAAAGCAGTTTTGTAGCCCCTAAATATTGTGGTGGAACTGCCTATTCTAACTGGAGACTGGAACATTTCCATTGCTGACATGTAAAATTGAGAATGCTTTGCTAGACTTCACTGTACTAATTTTGTGTTAAGCAGAAGCAAGCTCCCAAGAAATCTGACCCCAAAGGTTTTCTTTTCCTGTCTTCCAGTTTATACATCTCAGACTTCATCTAAAATTAAAGAATGGGGGTAGATACAGGTTTTGAAAGGCTAACTATTACCGTGCTTACTAGCAACAACAAAAAAGCTGATGTTCTTTAGCTGTGCAACATGAATGGAAGTACTGTGTATTACTGGAAACCCTGAAAATATGGATGTAAGGATTTTGAAAAGCCAGACTAGTGCTTTTTCTTAAGTGTCTTTCTGAAGGAAGACTATCAAATTTTAAGTTCTCCTTCTCACTCTGAGGACTCTTGGTCTTATTTTTTGCCTCAATTTCATTACAAATTTTTCATGCCTGTTAATATTTCCACATAATGTTCTTGTGCTCTGTTGAGAAGCTGTCACTTGAGCATGACAAAGTTCAGTGGAAACAGCTTCATGAATATTAAAGCCTGAAAATAGTCATCACTTTAAGTCACACAATGAAGATATGTTGCCCTCCTTCATATATAGAGAGTCCTTCTATTTTTGTGTCTCACTCAGAGTGAGTGGGACAGTTCTGACACAATCTCCAGCCAGACTAAGAGTGTTATTTGAGACTAGATAGGAAAGGTAAGTTTTCATCTGCAACATCAGCACTCATGTCAAATGTCAGAAGAAAAAGTTGCTGAGAGATTATTTGGAAGGGTATGATGCTGAGACTGTATGGATAATTAAGGTGGAGAGATCAGTGAGCAGGCATACAGATGATGTAAAATTATGTTTTCACATGAAGACTGTATCCAATGGAATTCCAGTCCCTGGAAATGATGTTTACAGGATATGCTGAGAGCAAGTGTTGATAGCATTTTATTCTGGCAGATGCTCACAAGAAAATAACAGTAAAATAAAACAACCATTTAGCTTGTATTCTCTTGCTCAGACATTTCCCAGATGCTTGTCCTGCTGGAGGCTTTTCTTGCAGATGTTTCCATTTGATTAATACTGCAGTGTATCAGATAGTGTCAGTACCTAGGGAAACTGTGCACATGTTTGGATATGCAGATGAAATTGTGTCCTTTGCAGTGTTCTGAGCAGGAGGGTGTTGGTTTTTTGTTGTTACTGTGACTCATGTTGGAGTCACTCATAACAGTACACTGCACAATCTGATTGAAGATTCTGCTTTTGACAGTAAAAAGCTGTTCTTGAGCAACATGGTTCATAGTATGCTTTGTCTCTGGGTACTTCAAATATTTTCCTTCCTTTTTTTTTTTTTATGAAGCATGTCACTCTATATAACCAAAAACCACTTAAATTACTTACATACAGTGCAAATGAAATGTGAACCCTGAGGGTGAGAACCATCAGATACATAGCACATTGAATGATTAGAGGGAACAGACTTCAAAAGAGCAAACTGTTACTCTTTCTTGGAAAACCTAACTTGGCCTTGTCTCTGCTTAGGCTTTAAGTGTCCCTTAATTTAATGTGTCCATTGCTCAAAATATGACGCTATAAATATTTGTATATGGAAAAATTGTTAAAATTGTCTAGTAGCTGCAGCACAGGAGTGCAAAACAGAGTATGTGGTTTCTCATTCTTTCACTTTACCCTTAACTTTCTCTAGGATGTATGGATTATTTCATTTGTTTAATGTCATTGTGTGGGATCACAGTTGCCAGCCCAAGTTCTGTATCACCTGTAATCAGGAGAGAAAATTAGATGCTTCCCAGGGGAAAAGAGGCAAATATCAGAGCACTTCAAATGATGCCTACAAATAGTGTGAGGTTTTCCTCACAGACTGGCCATAGTATCTTACCTTTTACGTTGCTTAAGCATTCCTAATTTGTAAAGAATGGAACAGGAGAGTAGTGTGGTACTAAAGATGAGAAAGATGTCCTAGTGGAAGATAAAACTTCACACATACAAAGTTATTACAGTCAAATTCTGTCATGTCTTTGCTATGTTCTGCTCAGGTATGCTTTCTTTAATGTAAGAGAATTAACTATATATGTACACACATATAGAGAGAGCTGTGTAAAGCAAGTAGGGCTGATGGTTCTTGAACCATTAATTGTTCGTGGAACTTGGCAGATCACTAAATTGTACAGGTTGAGTGTGCAATACAGATTTCTCAGGTTGTTAGATCAGTAAGTAATACGTTAATTGCATTTCAGAGTTGTTCTGTAGTGGTTTTTTAAAGTTATATAAAACATTTCTTAAGAAGTTGTTTGAAAGTAATATTTGAGCTCAGAAGTATGTATTCTCTGTTAAGTTTTGAAGGATATTCTCATAATCTGATCTTTGCCTGAGGCTTCAGTCTCCTTAAATTGTCTTTGATTGCTGTATATATAAGGGCATTCATTAAAATTATTACTTTTGCCCAGTGCCACGTGAAGAATCAGATCTGAGTTTCCCAACTGAAAGATCATCACAAGTGTCATGATCTGGTAGTCCTCCTGCATATTCCTTTTCTTTCCTTTTCCTTTCATGTGTACATTGCCCCACAGCAGGCATTGCAGAGTAACCAAACTAATGGAACAGAACAAAAGGTGTGGTTTTGGTGCTATCATTTCCCCAGCCTAGTGTATTGAAAGTCAGATCGCTGCTTAATGGTGACACAGAAATGGTGGGGGGTCAGTGAAGTGCTGGGTGTGCACCAGCTGAAATTTATCTGGTAAACTACTTGATTTATAAAAGATAAGAGAGTTCAGATGGACATGTAGTAGACAGTCATGAAACAATGAAAGGGAACACTGAAGCACTATTGAGGTAGTGGTAAGACTTAAAAACCAAGAAAAAATGGTTTTCTGTTTGCTTGTGTAGTCCTGGTCCAGTTCTTATTTCACATGTGGAATGAGGTGGGACTTCCAGTGGAAAAAATAAAATGTAATTAAATCTTGCACGTAACTTGTTCAAGTAGCCTCAGGTACTGTTGTAATTGCAGCAGCCTAAAAATAGTGACTGCTACCAACTGTGTGTGTAACATGTGGCCAGCTGTGGTTTGAGTTACAGGGGATACTTGGCTTTTCACCCTGCAGTATCTTCCTGTGTCACCAGGCATCCCTCTGTCCCAATCAGTGCTTTGCAGAAGAGCTGCAATATCATTCTGTTTTCAGTGTCTGAAAGCACAGACATCTACTGCAGGAATACCATTGCCCACCCAAGGATGCTCTTCCTCAGGATCTGCTTTTCTCCTGTGTTAATAGCTGTAACTTGCCATGAATGGTTTTTTGATACGTGTGATAACTTAGTTTCAGATAGTTAATGAGATAAAGCATTAGCACTGGAGGCTGCAATGTTTTGCATGAGCTGTGTTGACTTGTGCTTCGACACAAGATGCTTGGATGGCAGGTGTCTGTAACTAATTGGCAGTGGTGGGAATGAAGCCGAGATACTTGTAAACAGGGAGCTGTTCTGCATTTGGCATAGTGTCACTGCATCCGTGAAATAGATGTGAAGTCACACGTTGAAAACAATAGCTGATATAACACCTAGCAATTCTGAGAAAATAAGTTATTCCAACTTTTGCAAAGCCACCTTTTGAAAGCAGTATACTTAAGTGACTGGTTATCTTCAGGTCAGTCCTTACTGCTCATTTTGGGACTCAGGATCGGGCTTTGATAAAGACCATGAGCAATACACCTCGGCAACTGCAAATCACGGTCAGTGAGATTAAAGAATAGGAAATCCGTAGTGAAGAGCTGGGAAAATAGCAACAGTTGCAGGTGAATGGATAATATCTTAAAATGCAAGTCTACCAAAGGTGGAGCCGCAGCAACCTGGCTGTCTCCACTGACTTAAATAACAGAGCCTTTGGACAAAGAAAGAATATCAAGCTTAATTTATCTGGATTGAGGCAAAATATTTAGCAAGAGGTGATATGGAAGTTGTCAGAACTGTAGAAGAGATTCATGTATCTGTCTGTTAGAACTGTCAGAGGTGAGCAGAGCATGAGTGGTACTGAAAAGATGCTTATGCTGTGAGAAGTATTTCAGCATAACACTGCTTCTGTTCCTTAGCTGCTCTTGCCCTTCGGACCGGTACCGAGGCGGTCTCAGCAAGGCACAGCAGCGATACTCGGTACAGGCTAACGTCTGGCTTGGAGCCAGGGACAGGGGAAGCGGCAGTGTGGGAAACCAATGGAGAGAGAGCCAGTGTTTGAGAAATGCAGCTGAGTCCTAAACCAGCACCCGTACTGCTAAGCTGCCAAAAGCGCGGCTGATGCAGGCGAGCTTGTGGGAGCCTTGTGTCATGGAGCCGGATCTGCAGCGGGCCGGGCAGCGCTGCCGGGGCGGCCCGGGAGGCGGGCAGCGTGTGCCAGGCGGAGCCGTGCGTGCCCAGGCAGCGCTGGGCGAGGCGGAGAGCAGCGATGGTGTGCGGCGGCTCCGCGGGTGATTAGCGCGGCTGGCGGGGCGGGGCGGGGCGGGGCGGGGCGGCCCGGGCGGACCCACCCGCGGGAGGCAGCCCGGGCGGGGCGGGCGGGCGGCCCGCGAGGCCGTGCGGGCCCGGGCGGCGGGAGCCAGGCCCGCGGTGCGGGGCGGGCAATGGGGCTCCGGCGCCGCCGCCCGTGAGGGAGCGCAGCGTTCATGGTGAGCGGGGCTGCTGCGGGGCTGCTGCGGGGCGCGGGGTCGGGGCAGCCGGGATGGACGGGCGGGGATTTGAACGCGTGTCGGTGAACCCGGCCTCGTCCGCTTCTCAGCCGCCTCGCCGGGTCCGGGGGAGAGCCGCCTTCCCGGGAAGGGGGTTGTCTTTGTGCGGGGCGAGCCCCCGCCGGGCTGTAAGGCGGCGGCACAGCCCCGCCGGGGCTCGGGGTGTCGGGGCGTGGGGCTGCAGGCTGGAGCCCGGCAGTGCCGGCCATCCCTGCTCCCTGCAGCGCTGCCGCCCGTGGAGCCACAGCCCGCAGCCTGCTGCCTGCCGCTCCGGCACCCTGCATGAATATTTCATCTTCCGCTCCGCCGGAAAGTGGCTGCCTTTAAACACGCAGGGCCGAAACGAGATGACCTTGATAGAGCAGTTTGTGTTACTGTAGGTTCAGTTCTGCCGTGCTGCTGGTGCTCGGGGAGGCTCAGGGCGTGTGGGAAGTCACAGAGCGCTCTCCCGAGCAGCGCAGTTGGTCTTTCAACACTTGCTTTTGTGTTCTAGGGGGTTATTTGCGTCTCTCCGTAGAGATGGTTGAGAATCCCTTTGTAGGTTGGCTTCTTTTTCTTGAAGAATTGCAGAGAATCACCACAGTCTGAGCTTCTTGCATCTTAACTGCAAAGCTGGCAGGTTCCACCCAGAATTAAACTTGGTTTCGGAAGGCGTGTTTCTGTGGGTTTTCTTTGTTTGGTTTGGATTATTTAAGTCAGGGCTTTAATCTACAGCACGCTCTTACAGAACATCTTCAAACCCTTGTTCTTGTGAACAGCTAAAGATGAAACCTGGAAGAAAGCCTAAATGATCCCAGTGATAAGGCTGTATTTTAAATTGTAAACTGTCAGCTCATCCTAAGTTGATCCTAAAATTAACTTGCAACCGTATCAGGTTAGTAACCCTTAATTGCAGCATAGCATGTAAACAGATGCTGAATTATTTGTACCTGTGAGAGATTCGAGTCTGGTTTAGAAAGAAAGTAGCTTAAAACGAGCTATTGTATAGCTCACCCTATTGCAGATGTCTGTATGTGCAAATACTTGTACTTGCTCAGTCAGCAGATACTCTTAATATGAGTTTGTGGAGGCTTCAGTGTGCTTCATTGCTGTATCATACATTGTGCTCTGAAATTGCATTCTCTTTGCACTGGAGTAAAAGATAATTTTAATGAACTTTTGTTTTCTGTGAATTTTGGGGTATTTGGTTTTTATGGGGTTTTTTGGGGGGAAACTGGGGTGGGAGGTTTTGTTTGGTTTTGTTTCATTTTCCCTGATTAAAAACCAGTTTTGTAAATGATATCAGCAGAGGACATTTTTATTCTTTTTTGGCTACCACTGAAAAGGATGAAATTACTACAAAGGAATCATACTTGTAATCTGATCAAATGTGCCACTCCCATTTTTGTGCTGGTCTGGCTTTTTTACTGGAGAGTAGTGCTGAGTAGAACACCAGTGAATACTTGCTGAAATGCAGGGTGGGCTTTGGCTCTTTTGAGAGGTTTGCGTAATTCTACTGATGTGCTGATACTGTAATTAGCCACCCATATTCAGAAATAAAACATTTCCTTGACCAGGAAATTCTTCTAATGATGTGCGTAGTGCTGGTCTGGAGAAGTTTCTGCTTAGCTGAAAGGGATTTCCAAATTAATTCTGCCTTACAGAATAAAATTCCCATTACAGCCCAGTGTGGACATTCTTTTCTCACTTCCCAAAAGCAGTTTTGCTCTCCAGTTGGCTCTCAGTGGAAGAAGACCCTGAACATAATTTTCATAAGTCAAAATTAAGCGGCTTTTCTGGAACTTCTACTATAATAAACACTGAGTGCATATGTTTTAATGTCAAAATCTGAGATGCTTTAGGGAGTAATAGAGGTTAATATTTGACTACATTAATTTGTGAAAAAGGGCTAATTAAGATATCAGTCTTCTAATAGAAACTGGGAGAAAGAAAAGCTGTTTGCTTCATTCCTATCAGCACAGTGGATTTACTCCACAGCTGATGCAGCTGAATCCCTTTATGATGGTGCACTTACACACTGGTCACTCTCAGCTGCTTGCTGGTGCAAGTGACCAGTGTAAGTAAGACTACTTGCTGTGTTTTCTCAGTATGCTCTCCATCGCAATTCCCTTTTTACAGTATTTCTTTGCTTATTTTCTCTGTGGTGGCTTTTTTAGTGAATGGCTTTGTCAGCATGAGCAGTGTCCCTTTACTTGACAAAGCTTAGTACTAGTCAGTAGTTTAAATGCATTTTCCTTGGTTCTTTTGCTTGTTTTCAAACTGACATCATGCATAGCAGTATTAGCTGGTATTAATGAGCCAGACATTCCAAATTCGTGACCATGTTTCCCATTACAGCAATGTAGTCATCATAGGATTGATTGTTGAGGCAATGCCCAGTGAACAGACAAGGAAAAAGAGGGATTTGCTGTGTCCTGAGGGCTGCACAGACCTGCACCTATGAGTCTCATGGATGTAGCTTGAACTAGAATTGAACTGTACGACACAGACTACAAGACCAAGGTTGTGTTGTTCTACATTCATTGCATCATGTCTGGTTTTCATTCATCCCTTTTTTTAAGGTGTGGTTGGAAGAGATGGGTCCCATTTTGGTTGCTGAATGTACCTGATTGTGTTGGAAAGGTTGGATTTATTGCCCAACGAAGTTCTGATGAAATTGAGAGGTTAGGCTGAGAGGAAGAAAGCAGTACCATCTGAGGAGTTCTTTGTGCTAGCGGGAAAAGATCCATGGCTGGAAGACTCTTCATAGTGCTTATGGATAGTGTGCATTTACCTTTTTTCTAAATGATATTTTAATGGAAATGGTATAAAAAGCTGTGCATGGAAGCCTTTTAGTTTTGGAAGTGGCAAGAATCATTATAAAGTTGGATGCAGAAGTAACTATAATGTGGATGTGATTTTTCCATAGGACTGTTTGACTGTGTTTTTTGTTTGTATATCACGGATACTTTGCATACTTAATGTTTGCTGTAATACTTCAAGGCTTGAAGTAGATGGAAGTTGTGTAAAAGTTGTTTTAATCCCATTAGGTCATGGTTTTAGTGTACTTTTCTTTGAACTGGTGTTTGTAGGAAAAGTAAAAATAAAATGGTACCTGAATGCTAAGTCCTCTCCTGATCAGAGAGGACTTAGATCAGTGTGATGCAGTAATTAAGGGTAGAAAGATCTTTTTGGGACCAGCTCTTCTCTCAGGAGAAGACCAGCTCTTCTCTCAGGACAGAGTCTGCTTGGACCAGGTTCCTGGGGCTCATCCACCTGGGCTTTGAATGCCTTCAAGGTCAGGAGTTCTGTCATATCTCAGGAAACTTGTCCCAGTGTTTGCATACCTTCCCTACAAAGCCATTTCCTCTGGAGGCTGAGCAAGCCTGGTTCTCTTGGCCTCTCTTCACGTGGCACTTTCTCCAGACCATACCATTTTGATGCCTCTTGGCTAGTCTTGCTCCAGTGTGTCAGTGTCTGATTACAGACACAAGTTAACGTTATGCTCTGTTGTGATTTAGGATTGTGCAAGGCATTGTACCAAGTGTGGACTTTCTAACAGTGATTTTAACCTTTTTCTCTCCCCATTGTTGAGCTGTTGCATATGAAAACAGCTTGCATAGGAGAAATCTTACAACGAGATTTTAAGACATGGAGCTTTGACATGGTAATTTTGGACTTTAATTTCAAAACTGTGTCAATGAAAAGAAAAATATTTTAAACATGACCTATTTTTATACCTAGGGTAGTATCTGCTGTTTGTAAACTACTTCTTAGTAGTACTTTGTAAAAGCAGGCTCTCAGCCAGAGGAACTTAAGATGTTTTTACAAATAGAAGGAATGGAAAAAGCCATCAAGACTCAGTCGTGAGCATAAATTTTGCCATTGTTTTTAGCATTGAGGTTACTCAAGTTGAAAAGCTTTAAAGGGACTGCAGTATGGCTGCGATGTGAAAGCATTTTCTTGAAGACTTTTGTAGGTCCTATTTTAAATTCTCAAGTGCATCATCTTAGTGTTCTCCACTGTTATAAGTTGTCCTGTCTTTTTCTTCTTAGGAATATGAAGAAAAAACTGGACGAGCTCAGAGACCACTCTCTCCTAAGCAGAATGTGAGGAAGAACCTTGATTTTGAGCCACTCTCCACTACAGCACTTATTTTAGAGGACCGACCAGCGTAAGTCTTTGAAGTGCCACAGTGAGGGTCTCTTTAAAATTAAGTAGGCAAAGGTTTTCTAGCTCAGTGCATTTGCTTACTCTAACTTATACAGATTATTTAAAATTTAAAGTAGGTTTTTTTTTCAGACTAGTGAATATGAAATTGGGTTGATTATGAGAAAAATTATTCAAACAGAAGGAGCCTTATTTTATAATAAAAGCAATGGCTTTTTGTGAAGGGAGGTGCTTAAGATAGCAGAGCTTTAGTTTTGAGTAATTCTACCTTCTAAACATGATTAAGGGATTTTTATTTTCCATGGGAGAACATAAGCATAAAACCAAAGCTGATATATGCTAAAGAAACGGAGAAGCAAGAATACAGTGTCATGTTTACACAGAGAAAGACCACACCTCCATAAATAATGAAACAATATAGTGATTGCTCTGCAGTGAGTTCAGCATCACGTTTAAGGGTTGTCAAGCACTTGATGAGTTGTTTCATAGCTCTTACTGCAAGGAGATTTTTGCATATGCAGACTGACTCCAAAGCGATTTACCAGCAGCTGCTTTACCGTGTTTTTCCCCTGAATTACACAAATTCAGTCATGCTTAGTCAATTTATGATTATGAATGTGATCTGGCTTTATGGGCATGACATCTACATTTTTAGTATAGCTGTGCATTGGTGTGAAGAGCTGGCATAACACAGATCTGTGTTTTCATCAAGAAACCTGTTTGAAAAATGCTCATATCAAAGTAGTCTAATCGTAGGGTTACTTAAGTAACTTTCTGGCTTGGCTGATGGACTGTGTGGCAAGACACTGGGACATGTGGAAAAATGTAGGAGTAGTTATTTGTTATAGCAGGCTTTATTATGTACAACTGGAAACAAAACATACTAGCTTATCAATTGTATTTTAAACCTGTCTGTTAAAAACCTTTTGTGGGATAATCTGAGTAGTACAGTGTGGAGACAGATGGAATTAGTGTTACGTTACAGGAGAATGTTCAGATTTTGCTTTCTTTCCTACTGTTGGTGGAGTGAGGAACTTCTAGCAGGAAAGGTATTTTTTAAATTGAAGACAATTGAAGTATCACTTCTTTTGTCTAGTGGGAAAACTGCCCTGGACAGCAGTGCTGTCCTCCAACTTTTTCTAAGGAATCTTTTTAAAATTGTTTACCTACAGTTTGCATACTATTTTTTTTTTACCTATTTAAGTAATTTCTTTACGATTTCAAACAGAAAAGTGGGGTGAGATTCTTTTGTTCAAAATAGCTGCTCTTGTTTTCACACTCGTAGGGTTTAGGTAAAACTTTGTAGTAAAAAAATCCGTAAATATTCCATAGTGCCTCTAGCTTCAACTGGAAAAAGTATTAGTTGAATTTTAATAGATACTAAATGTCATCTCACGTATATGTTGGTGATGTTAAGACATGGGGCAAATAATTTGAGTGGTGGAATTTAAGTTAGCAGAATGCAGGCTAACTATTAAAGGTGTTGGGAGCTGTCAGCTGCCTGATGTGTGACACCTTACAGGAACATGAAAATGAATTTTTGTATAGCTTTTCTGTTAAGCAAAGATATAAACAGTTCTAGGAATAAAATACAGTGTCCTACAATACAGAAGAACAAAATAGTCATTTCCTGTTGTGATGTTTTGCTGATCCTGTAGTTGTAAGAGATACATATGGTTATGTTAATTACAAATATGATTAGCTGAAAGGTAATGTGTTCTGACATATGAACACATGCATTTGTATGTCAGAGCCTTAATCATTATCAAAAGGTTTTGTTGATATTAATAAGTGGAGAATATTGAGGATGACTCCAGTGCCACTTGTTGCTCTAGAAGAGAAGGGAAGGAGTTAAGTTATTAAAATAGAAATGGTGTTTCAGAGAGCAGAGGAAAAAAGGCTGGGTTAATGGGTCATTATGTGTGGGTAAAGAAAGTTGTGGATGTAGCTCTTAGACAAGGTGGACAGTAAGAAAGACTACAGTCCTGTATCCTACCAGTTCAAATCAAATCCTGCCAGCTTGGTATATACCAGTATATTCCCTTTATGAAGATCAGCCTGTGAATTCAGTTGGTTTAATAATAAAAATGCTGAAATTACAAAATGTAAGGAAATTACTCAGCGTATTTTGTGTCTAAACGTAGTCATAGCTGGTCAGTGTTCTTCCCTTCTGCTGACTCTGGTAAAAAAAAAATTCTTTCCAAGAATCTGTTGTTCTGCTCTTTGGATATTTTGACAAGAAGCAGAGTATGCTTTTCTTTCAGAAGTGTCTAGAATTTTATTTAGACAGTCATGCCAACTGTATATAATTTTTTTTAAGGAACCTTCCTGCAAAACCAGCAGAAGAAGCTCAGAAACACAGGCAACAGTACGAAGAAATGGTGGTTCAAGCAAAAAAAAGAGGTGATGGTATTTCTTGTCTTCAGAACCAAAAAGTAAAGTAAAAGGGTGTTTCTTAACCTGGAATGCACTTGTGTCAGTCTGTTGCTCTGTAATGTGAGGGATCTGTGCCTCCCCTCAAGGAAGAATCAGTCCAAAGATAGAGGAGCAAAGGCAGTTTTGTTGAAAAGCCCAGCCCCAAACTGAAAAGAAAATGGTCCTAGAAGCCAGATGGAAATTATTTTTTAACCCATAACTCTTAAATGGGTGGCATCTATTTATGGTTTAAAAACTTAGTAATATATTAAAGTAGATTGCCAGTCAAATTATGAAGACTGGACTCATAACTGCAGGGTATTTGTCAGTTTCACGCTGGAAAATACTTCTACAGGCTGTAGTACATAAACATGTAATTTTCCACATAGGAAAATGTATGTAGTTATGTTCATTTGATAATCTCTCACTTAAAATTTACAGCTTTCTCAAGGATATGCTCATAATTTCTTGCCTGATAGTTTTCACAGAAGTGTCTTAGTAACACTGTACCATGAACATGAGGTAGAAGTGATAGTAGTGGTTTCTTTCGGCTGATATTTTTGACCGTCTGGGTTTCATAATTAAAAACAAGCATTGCAATAATATGAAAATCGGACTTGGGTTTTGCATCCAGTGGGAGCTACTGGAAATATTTTTTTCCAGCTGGCCAGACCCTTGAACCATATGAAACAGTGGAAAGTGTATATGAACACAGGACTTGTGTGCTTCCTGCAGTTGACACACTAGTAGGAGTATCCTCTTGTCATTTTGAGCATCATACACCTACCAGTGAAGTTCTAACTTCACATGACTCCTGTTTTAGTATATCTGGTACTATATGTGTAGTCTATAAAGCAGTTTCCCTGTTCTTTCTTTTCATGTAGGGTAGGTGGTTCAGGAGGAATGGGATGGTTGTTAGCCAATGGACCAGGTCCTTGTGCTGTCTTCGTTGAACTGGAGTATGTCATTCTCTCCAGATAAATACCATGACAAATCCATTTTCCCTAAAGCAACTCCACATGAGCAGCTTTGCAGAGCAATATATTGTGTAGAGGTCAGGAGATCAAAGACTGTTGTTGGTTAGAGAAAAATTGAAAGCTTGCATTTAGACAGGCTTACAAAGAGCTTGTATCAAAGCTGAAAACGTTGTGAGGCAGTTGCTATGGTTCTGCTTAGGCACAGCTTCTATGGGGCTTTAAAGTGCACCCATGAGGTAGGATGTGTCCATTCCAAAGACCTTGTTCATGGTACTGCTGTTCTTCAGTGAGTTCTGCTTGCCAGGTGAGCACCTTCTCATACTGCAGGCAGCGTGTGAATACACACCTGTATCCTGTATTTCCACTGTGCTGCTGTAGAGACTGTCTGCCTGCATTTGGTACATCTATGTCTAACAAATATGATAGTGGAAAAAGCAGTAGCTGAGGATGCAGGAAGAAGTACTGAGTGATCATGCAGAAATTTAAAATACATCTAAACTAGACATGAAATAAATTTTCTTGTTAATGAACTGAAGGTTTCCATTTGTGATGTATGACATTTAAATTATCCGTATGCAAAGTAGCATCAAAAACGTGGCTCTTGTGATTTCTTGACAGTATACCTAAGTTGTAACAGAAGAATGAAAACAAAAATTTGTATTCATTTGGCCTGTATTTTTGAGTCTGCCATAAAAGGGGTAGGGCTTTATTAGGAAATACTCTCACCTGTTCCACTAGGTAAGGCTGTTGGCTGTCTGAGGTGTTAATCCAAAGTTACTAGTGTGGTTAGACTTGAAGGGTCAAAGAAACCATACCTTATCTAATTCCCTTTCTCCCATCTATTGAAAATGAACCTTATTTATAGTTCCAGTTTGTTCTTTATCTACATTTGCAATCACTGCTCAGCTTGATGTGTGCTTGGGAAATCTTCAGAATTGAGCAGTCCACTGTACTTCAGGGTGAATACAGGATGCTTTACATGGTTACATAGCCATGACTGAGTATTTAGTTTCTGGTTTTATTAACTTAAAAAGCAAATTCCTGTTTTGCAGAACTTAAAGAAGCCCAGAAGAGAAAGAAACAGCTGGAAGAACGCTGTAAACTGGAAGACAGCATTGGCAATGCTGTTTTAACTTGGAACAATGAAATCTTACCCAACTGGGAAACCATGTAAGACCGTATGTTATATTGAGTTTTAATTAAAAATTGCAGAGTCTATATCCTGAAGAGAAGTTACAAACTTAGGAAGCGTAATTTTTGAGTGGTTTTGGAAGTTTTTGTTACAAAATCATTCTTGGATGGCTACAAAGGAAATAAGCAACATCTGTGTTTCTACAAGGTGGCAGTGCTAAATCTTACTATTTGTCTTTAATGAAGGCTCAGGATACTCAGACTGTGGTAGAAGATGTAAGAGCATAAGGCATAATACTTGAACATCATTCATTTATCAGCAATCAGCTTTCCTTGACAGTTTGAGCTGTTGATGTAATATCAGTGTAGATTGAAGTATGTGAATGGTTTATGAAGCCTGTTAAATTACAGAATGGTATACATGCTGGGATAGTTAAATGATGGAAAAGAGAAATGGGAGAAAAGTTATTTATATTAGGTGCTAAAAGATTTCATCCAAAGACACAGCCCAGACAGTTGATAAAGTACTTTGGTGGTCTTTGCTAGTCATCTTAAAAAAACCAGCCCACACTCCCCCAAATACAACCACCACAGCAACATAAACCAGACAACATAAACAACAGCACTCAGAATTGCAATTTACTTAACAATGGAATTCAGTTATCCTGAGAATATATATTAAAACCATAGACAGAATTTGTTGGAAAATGTGTTTCTGGAGAACTGAAGTATAATAAATTGAGCCTAAACAACTTGATTTACATGTTTGTCTTTAGTATTTAGATCAAGTATCTGTTATGGTTGCTGTAAAAATAAGGTCACCTTTTCCCTTATTGGTTTATTTATTCATATATTTCGCAATGTATTCACTGTTTTGCATTTTAGCTTTCAGAATCTGCTCAAAGATAAATGGATTGTTGTGGTTTTACCACTTTTCATTGGTGCTTAGGTGCTATTCTGTTCCTCCTCCTCTCAGATTGCTGAACATCAGCTGCATCCATTTCCAAGCCTGTTTTCTGTTAAAATGTCTTTCAAGCTCCCACCTAAAATTTACTCCTTGTCACATCTTTGTGCATTTTTCCAGAGGCACAGAACTGCAAAGATGGGTGGGAAACTGCATGTCTGTTTGCACAGCAGGGTGATGGCAGAGGGTAGACTTCCATAATTTATTCCTGTATTTAGTCTTGTATGGAGCTGTCCAGTCTTTAGCATAGGCAGTGACATAGGTATTCCATTTCATTTGTTTACTTTTTCCCTATGATTCTTGCTGATCAAGTGTGGCTGCAGATTATGGGTATTGTGATTGCAGTGCTTCTGTCAATGTAAGCCATTACCTTGGAAGGAAGGAAGATTTCCTTTGCAGTTCAAAGCAAAATAGTACTAAAGAGTGGGTATGTGGAAATCGCGTTTGACTTCTTGGGGCTTTGATGTTCATTTTGGTTTGAGTCCCATCAGCAGTGGCAGGAGGATACATTTGCAATTCAGCTGGCAATGAGCTATTTCTTAGAACAATCTGTTTTCCTTTAAACAGGTGTTGTTCCCGTAAAGTTCGAGAGCTGTGGTGGCAGGGCATTCCACCGAGTGTGAGAGGCAAAGTCTGGAGCTTGGCAATTGGCAACGAGTTAAACATCACCCATGGTGAGGCTCTTGTTTTGTCGACATTTTCCTACAAATTGAAAGGGCAAGGGGACAGTCCTGTATCTGTTGTGTGGGGGTGTGAGGAAATGTTATCTAGAGTTACGCTTTTTTGTGCTGCTTTGATGTATTTTGTTCAAAAACACAGCGTCTTTTAATCTTGTGGCTGCTCTAGAACTGCTGCTGTGAATTCTTTCTGAGTATTGCTGTCACTGTGTCTTGCTTTGATGTTGGATGGAGATGGTCAGAATTGACACAAGTTTTTTTCTTTTTGAAACATAGAATTGTTAATTTTGAAATGCCTATGAGTATGTGTATAGTGGGCTTCCTTTGACTTGAAGCGAGACAGCAGGTTTGTAAGAGATTAAAAGATGCCTGGCAAGATTTGTACTTCTGTTTATGGAAATAGAAATAATATATTACTTCTGAGTACAGAAAAATACAGCTCTGAAAGACTAAGATGTGTAATTAATTCCAACATGGAAATGTGGTAGACTGCCTATAGTCCTGCTGTGCTGTGGTGCTTTCCTGTGCATTGCTTAGTTACCTTGGATGTAGCTCTTGCATGTAGTTTGTTAGACTTTCCTAATTATCCATTCAGACTGTAATTCTGAACGTGAATGCTCTGCAAGGAAAAGTAAATATTTGAATGTAAAATGAAACTTATGCTTAGATTGCCTTTCCTTTTCACTTAATATGAAGTTACAGGTCAGTGGAACACGTCTTTCAGAACTGTAACCTGGTTAGAAGTTCTGCTACTGTTACAGTTAATGTTAATTACTAGGGCAGTATTACCCATGTGGTAGGTGATTAGTGGACATGAGCATGGACAAACAGTAGGCTTGGTTTTGTGTTTTTCTTTTTCCAGAACTGTATGATATTTGCCTGGCTCGTGCCAAAGAGAAATGGCGATCACTTAGCACAGGAGGGGCTGAAGTAGAATGTGAAGGTATGTTTTTTGTAAATTATTTATGCTGTGTTACAGAATAAGACATTTTGTAAATGAGTTCTTTAAAATGAAATCACATATTTTGAACAAAAAAAAAAATCAGCTATGAAGTTGTGTTCTGGTGAAAATAAAATGTCCTTTTGTGAAAGCAAGAAATAATTGTATTCTCAGCAAAATTCTGGTGTCTTACGAAAGACACTTGTTCATTTTTTTATAAACAGTCTCTAGGTATAGTAATTATTTTGATGCAAATTTGTAAGAAAACTACAAATAGTAGTGTGGGGATGATCATTTGAATTGCAACATTGAATTGCAACTAAAATACTTTTCTGCATCTATAGTTTTGGATTTGCAACTCAAGTCAGAGCACAAAATTGCATTTTAGTCCCTTATTGCAGCTTTGAGGTCAAGTCATGGGTGTGTTCCAGAAAGCAGCAATTTTTTTTTTTGCAGATGAAGTAGCTTCAGATTTACTAATTATTGGAAGAGTTTACTGTTTTTGAGGGATCATAAAGCTACATGCAAATGATTGAAATTGCCTTTGGTAGGTAATTACACTGAGCAGAGCAAAAAAAAGAGAAGAACATACATACTGCATTTATAAGCAGAAAAATACTTTTGATTGGAAATCCCCTACTTTGTTCTCTTAAGATTGTTTATATCTTAAATAAGATAACATCTAGTATGTTTCCAGCTTCCTCTTGCACTTTATTTTCTGGAGTGCAGACACTCATGTGATTGGTACAAGCATTGTCTTGTGACAGCTTGCTCAGTAAGCAGCAGTAGGTAATTCCCAACTATACCAGAACAGACAATACCAATAAGACAGCTTGATATCAGAAAGAAGACTAGTGCTATAGAAATGCACTGTGTATGAGATCTGTTTCAGTTATGAAGAGTGTATTATAGTGTCAGTAACAAGATACACAAAGACTAAATAAACATGATCTGAAAGGGGAGCTTTCAGAGTAATAGGGGTGGGCAGCATCCACCACCGGCTGCTGCTTCAGGACTTGCCTCTCTCACCACAGCTTTTCCACAGAGGCAGCTACTTCAGGAGCCACTGGGAAGCCTTGATGGAGGTGAGGGGGTCACAAGTTAACAGGATTGTGTCTGTCTAATCATTTGTCAGGAAAAGTGCCTGACCTGCCTTTCACTGCATCTTTCCCCACTCGCTTCAAAACATACTGAAGGTCACTGTGCACTGTAGGGTTGCTCTAGGTCAGGACATGCTTTCTGTGTGCTGAATTTGGAGAACTGTTTTGTCTGTAGCCTTATTCCCTAGCATTCACATCAAAATAAATGAACTGTAAAAAAGCTAACCCTTACTGGAAAATAAAAAAAGAGCGAGTGTACACTGATGTTTGTAATAAATGTGACTTTGGCTTTTGTAGATGCTGGATTTTCTGCAGCTGACAGAGAAGCAAGCTTGGAGTTAATAAAACTGGATATCTCAAGAACGTTTCCTAGTCTCTGCATATTCCAACAGGTAAGCAATTTTAACTTTTGTCTTGACTTCTCGGGGAAATTAAGTTGACATAATCTTGCCTGTCCCTTGGTTGGAGCAATGCATTGAGTTCAAATCTGAAGGAGTAAACGTCTTGAGAGGATAAAGTTCCTAGAGATTTTGGAAAACTAGAAATTATCTAGAAAAGAATAACACCAAGGTATATACAAAACCCCAAGCTACTGGGTAATCATTGTGATTTATCTAGCCTAGTTCATGCTGGTTTCTGTCTGTTGAAGTGATGCAGGGGAGTGTTCCCAAGTCAGTGAATCAGCACTGCTGGTTATAAATACACAGTGAGAGAGAACACCTCAAACAAATGGGACTGATTGGCCTTTTTTTGGCTCAATGCAAAACCAATTTAACTTTTATGCTTTTGGTGTGCTTTAGTGACTCAGTTAAATCAGATCTTGTCCCATGCACAAATTTCATCAACCCTTTAAAAGGTCTAGATTGTGATAAACCAACATTTTTGGGTGAAAAAGTTTTCTCTTTGGAAATTCTCAGTCAGTTACAGTACTCAGTGCAAGATATGGCAGCTGTTAATAGTCAACAATGTGAAATTCTTTTTAGCTGTACATGTACTTCTCATTGTGCTTTTTCTGTGTTATGGCATATTGTTGTTTTGACTGTTTTCTTCATGGTTGAATCTGCCTCCAGTCTGAGAGACAATTTTGTGGTTTGCATTATTGTTCTACTTTCTTGGTACTATTGTCAAAGTGCTGCTGAGCTATAAGGAATCTCTTAGGCTTGCATCCCTATTGTATAAGTATTTAATACGTAATCAATGTATCGGATGAACTGGATGTATTTATAATAAATAGGGGTTTGGAGAGGTTTTTTTATACTTTTAAAGTTAAAACTTATTTTGAATACTTCAGCTGTTCTAAGCTGCATTAGGAAAGAATGTGTCCATTGTCAGCAGTAGCAATAGAGACCATCTGTAGCACTGAAGTTTTTTTAACATGTTTGTTGTATAATCAGACGTATTGTCTTGTTTTTGTTTAATTATAGGGTGGTCCATACCATGACACATTGCACAGTATTTTGGGAGCCTATACTTGTTACAGACCTGATGTAGGCTATGTAAGTGAAGAATTTTCTTTTTTCACCGGTGGGGAGGGAGATATTTTTTGGTGGAGGAAGGATAGTATTAATCAGTCCCTTTTAGAGCAGTATTAAATGGTTTTGTGGGGTTTGTGTGTGCTTTTCTATTCCAGTAGATGCTTGAGAAGTGTGTATAACCTTTCTTCTGCTAGATTTAAGCTTTTTATATGTTAAGTAATTGGAAAACTCATATTTATACTCAAAAGTACATACTTTGAGAACTGGAATCAAAGAGGCGTAGCTAAGTCCTTACTCTTAGTATCAGTCTTACTGAGAGTGCTGTTGAATTGAAATGATTGGCATTTCCATGCCTTAGCACTGTGAGCTTCTGGACCAGTCTCTAAAGTGATGCCCATTCAAGCAACATGAGCTCACTCTAGGTATTTGAAGTAGTGCTTTTGAGAGAATTGAGTAGATTTCAGATAATTCATTTAGTCTCCGTATGCAGAGCAGAGTTGCACAGAGAGGCTTATTCTTTATACAGGAGCAGTTTTAGACAAGGCAAGTGTAGAGAGGGGATGTTCCTACTCTGCACGTAATGCTTGGCAAGAGCTGCTGAACATGCCTGCTGGGAAATGAGACAAAGGGCAGATCAGCTGCTGTGCTTCGTGTGGCACAGCAACAACCTGTTGTGTTGGGAAGGAGCTTGTTCCTCAGGTTTGCAGGAATGACAGTCACACCTTGGTCCATGTGACTCACAGTGGCAGCACTGCACCCTCAGGGTGAGAGAGGTTTGCCTGGATTCCACAACAGACTTTATAGAAAAAGGGAATGATATCATGAGCTTATGGTAAATGAAACAAGAGCATAGTCTTAAAATGGTTTTGTTTGTCAAATGACTAGTGCAGTTGTCTTAAACTGCTGGTGAAACAAAAGTACAGGCTTTGTCTCTAGGGTCCAAGTCCAGCTTTCCACAAATAAGGACCCATCCCTTGGGCAAAAGGGATTACTTAGAAAAATCTTACTCTTCAAAAAAATCTTTATTCAGTATATGTGAAAGTGCTGTCAACCTAACCTGTCTTAGAAGTTAACTTGGAGTCTTTGAAAGAAGGCAACATGGGAATTGTTAGCTTGCATGCACTGAAGGTGTGATATCAAGGGACATGTGAGCTAAAAAATCCTGTTTTTCTGAACATTTCTCAAGATGAAGCAGCTCAGTGAGTGCATTAAACACTAGTGAACTCCAGGACAAAATGAGGCTGTATAATACAGTTATTGCTAAAGGGTAACACTTCTCCTTTCTTCAGGTACAGGGCATGTCATTCATAGCAGCTGTATTGATCTTGAACTTGGATACTGCAGATGCCTTCATTGCTTTTTCTAACCTTTTAAATAAGCCCTGTCAGATGGCATTTTTCCGTGTGGACCATGGCCTTGTAAGTATGCAAAAAACCCTGTAATCAACATGCTGTGGATAATGTGTAGGGAATGTTTAAAAAAAAATAAAAATCTATTATTTCAGAAGCTTGGAAAATAAATCAGAGTTTATTTTAAAGCAACAAACTTGATTAAAAAAAACCCCAAACACACATGTGCAGAATCCCTCAAAAAAGTCAAACCTAACCAAAGATCACCCCATCAACCTTTTATGAACAAGACATGTGAATGAAATTGTTGAGTAGCTATTTTTTGATGCTCAGATAATAGTTATGAGAATATTACTGTAGGTGGTTTTCAACAGCACTGCCGTTGAGAGCTGGAAACACCTTAGCATTGGAAGAGTCTTGAGGGTGCTTTTTATTATAGGCTAATAGGTTGCTAAAAACAGACTGTTGGAGGGAGAACCAGGTTTTCCATATCCTGTACCAGCTGTGCTACAGGCTCCATTTCAGAGGAAGAAATCCTCAAGTTTTCAGTGGGAGCTGATTGCCTGATTTTCTCTGTAGCCTCTAAAATTCCATGTTAGCATGTACACTAGCAGAATAAGACACATCTCCTCAAATGTGGTTTTAATTTACTTTAAAGGTATTTTTGTGTAAAATATATGGCAATCTGTATTTCTTTCTCACTTACTTGTTAGCATTATGAAAATAGAATCTGCTTTTTAAGAGTTCAAATGTGAGAAATAAAGCAAAGGAATGGATGATGACGAGTCACTGTTGTTGCATAAAAAGTGGATGCTAGCAATCCTATCAGTATTCCTGCTGGAAAAGCACTCCATGTTCAGCCCCTGAATTTCATCAGTTGTAAATACCATGGGAAAATGTACCACAGGGCAGACAGCATTGCTTGGAGCAGTATCAGCTATCCCCATTACAGTACTTGGAAAAAGAGGACATGGTCATGCATTCAGTGTGTAAATATGGTTTTTGTGAAGATGGTTTTGGAATTAAATTGGATAGAATAAGACAAATATTTTTTTAGCTGAGCTAGTGGAGTTTGGTATTTTCTCAGATAGTGCTGTTAAGTTCTGTTAGCCTGGCCAAATAGGGACTATGTGGTAAGTATGTGCTTACAGAGGGCAGAGATGGTGATACATGAAATATTAAAGTCATGAAAGCAAACCCATGATTTAACAACACAAGGAAAATATCATCTAAAATTTCAAGGAGACTAGTGATACTTGAGTGAGACAGTTCTTGCTTTCTGTGGTGAACATACTGATTTGTATGTTCAGCTTTTTGTGTCAGCTTAATAAGCAAATGCTGATTTGTTGTATAGTAAATTAATAAAAAAATAATACCTACATAAGTTAGTTGTGTAAATAATAGTATTTTATAGATATTTATCTTGACTTCTTTTGTTGGTTAATTTTATCAAACTATTTTATTTGTTTTCATTACCACTAAGGAAATGTCTTGTTGAATGTGTACTTGCTCAGAACAGATAGTTGTACTGCTGCCCACATTGCTATCAGTAGATATGACTGTAGCAGTTATGTGCAAGGTCCTGTCTCTGCAGTACTTCTGAAAGTAGGAACTTGGGTAGAACTGTCTGACAGTGGTGCCAGCAGATCGTTCTGGAAGTAGGACTGTCTGATGCATTATCTGCTTCCTTCTTTATACTCACAGATCTTACGGGTGCTTGGATTTCATGCATTTATAAATCCACACTGGGAAGCTGTTTCAGGTGCACAGTTCTCTGAAGTGGGTTCTGGGATTTCTGGTGTCATGTTTGGCATGAAGCTGTTTCTCAGTAACTGATGGTTCAGAGATTTCACATAACTTCAGTTATTCCTGTAGCGTACACCCATCTCTGACTTAAAGCCTTGTACTCGTGCTGACTGTCAGACTCAGGTTTTTATTTGTTGCTATTAATGAAAGTAGTCCACCATCTGTCACTTCATTCAGAGGAAATGGAAAATACTTCTATAAGGACATTAAAAAACCTGGGAAACAGACCTGTCATCCTTTAAAATGATTTCAGACAGAAGTCTTTGAAAGGATCCTCTTTTCCATTTACTGTCACGATGTTTTGGGGAGAAGTATGCTGTTGCTACTCATACCTTGAAGAAATCACAGCCTTTCTTTACTGCTTTTATTGGGATTTTGTAGTTAAAATACTGAAACATTTAAGGACTTTGCTTAACTTTTCTCCTTGTAGTATTAAGGAGGGTGACTAAACCTTTTGGTTTTAACTCAAATTTGAAGATTTGTGTTTTCCATGTTCTCTGTTATGAAATTTGACTAAATACTCAAATTTTAAAATAGCATAAAAGTCTTTGTGTTAAAAGCAAGGAAGTTCAGGGGTTATGTTGTCAGAGAAAGTTACAGTCTTCTTCTTGCATAGGTGACTTGTCCCAGTCTTTGAGTTTTCTGTGTGAAACTCGTATCTTCCTTTTTGCAAAAGAAATGCCTATTATCTAATTGTAAAATGCAGGGTATTGTGTTGGTATTAGACTATTAGAATAGCTTTGGTATCAGAATATGATTTATGACTGGAATATACTGGACTCTTCACTGTGGCTGTGGAGTACTAACATTATTTTAGTTTTGTATTTTGTTATGTTCCATTGGGTCTTGGATTCTGTTCAGTATAGTATTAAGTTACTTCCACAAGCATAAAACACCATTCTGTTTATTCTGTTATAATTATTTTGAAAAATCAGCAAAAAATTCCTCTCCTACTGGAATTTTTCTTTCCAAAGGAAGTTGATCAAGACCCAAAGCAAACATATTGTTTAGTATATGAATCGTATATAGAGTGGATCTTAAACTCTTAATGCTTGCAGATGCTGCCTTTTATGTAAATGCTTAGCTCTTTATAGTATCATGTAATTAATTTGATCCTATTTTTGAGGAGTGTTAATCCTACAGCAGATAATACATTTAAGCCTATTAATAACACAGCTAACTGCTTGTTTTCTCTGTTATGTTTTCCCAGATGTTGACTTACTTTGCCGCATTTGAGGTATTCTTTGAAGAAAATCTGCCAAAGTTATTTGCTCACTTCAAAAAAAATAACCTAACTCCAGACATCTATCTAATTGATTGGTAAGTCATTGAAAGTGCAGTTACTAAGGTGTGTAACATGTGTCAGTATTCATGACAGAAACTGGAATATTCTTAACTGTTTAATATTCTTCTAAGATAAAGGCTTTATTTTTTGTTCAGTACTTGAGTTGTCAATCCAAATCATTCCCACATACTTCTGTGATGTTTAACATTTGCCTAACCTTTGTTATTGTACTCATGTTAAATTGGAAGCTTATTTTGAAATACTGCTGGGTAGCTGTGTTTATCCATATTTAGTGCCTGTTTGGATTGATCTTCTGAGAGGATTTATCTATTGCATGTGCAGGTGTGTACCAGGGTTGTCTATTCAGAAAATATTGCCAGTTTTGCATTTGAAATGTGTACTTTGTCCTGCACAGAGTGGGGAAAGTGTAATTAAAACATTTGTCCATACAACATAGAACTCAATACTACAGAAAAGCTATTCCATTTAGCAGACAGGCAATTAAAGTGCTTTTATTAGCTGAAACTGTCTTCCATTTTAGTTCTAGTACAATCAGATCATTTTCCTTAGAGAGGAAAAAAGCCAAAGATCTTATTTGCACTTCTGCCAAATTTCAGTGCAGTATTAGGTACTCCAAATTGAGTGTTTGCATTTGTGTATATCAGACTTTGGTTTGGGGCAGTTAAAATGTTTCATTTTAGCAAGACTTCGTCCTCAGTTTTGGGATGAGTGACAATTTCCTTCAGGTCCTCAGGAACTTCCCCTGATCACTGGGATGTTTCAAAGATAATTGAGAGTGGCTTCACAACACCACCAGACAGTTTCCCCACACACTTGTATATGCCCAATTTATTTAAATGTTCCATAATATAATTCTCCTCCAGCTAGGGTGAGGTTTCCTTATATTAGGTTTTTCCACTGGTCTGGAGGACCTGGGATTCCTGAAAGCAAGTCTCAGTAAAGACTGAGATGAAGGTGGCAGTGAGTACCACAGCTGTCTGCATGTTCTTTGTCTCCAGGCTCCTTGCCCTGTTCAGCAATGGGCTCGTGTTCTCCTCAATCTTTTTTTCCCTACTGATGCAGGAAAGCCCTTCTTGTTGTTCTCAATGTCCATTGATAGAATTCAACTCCAAATGGACTCCTCGTGCTGCTTTTGCTTGAGTTTCATGATTTGTATATACCTGTTGCACAGAGGGTGGTGTAACATGGGCTGTCAGTGACTTGCTGTTACACTGGGATTACATTTTAGTGCATCATATGTAGGGGATTGGGGAGGGAGGTCATGAATAGGCTCATTTCTCCCAACATTTAACCAGAGAAATACCATGAGAACGATATTATGACTGAAGGCTGAGAATATTGAACTGAAGTAGACCTATGCACAGAGAATGGAGAGAGTACTAGGATAAGATAGAAGGGAAGAAGGAGAGCAGAGGCTGGTGTGTTCAGTGATAAGAGGAAAGATGTTGAAATTGTATTGCCTCAATGTTGTGAAATGCCTGTGTGTGGAGGAAGCAACTGAATAAAAGGAACATCAAAATAAGATGACTGTAAACATGTGGGAGAATAACTGGAGAGATGACACTGAAATCACCAGGTTATTGTATTTTTAATGGACAATAATGTCAATAGCAGTCCAGAAATTTTATCAGCCTGTTACATGATGAGGATGGTCACCTCACCAGCAGGGACACAGACAAAGTAGAGATATTTAATGCTGTCTTTGCTTTGGTCTTTAACAATGATGGTGTGCTTTGGGGTCCCAGAGCCCTGAGCTGGAAGACCATGGCTGGGTGGATGATAAACTTCCATTTGACCCTGAACTTGTGTGGGATTTGCTGCTCCAGCCTGATGGTCTGTGGGGCCTGATGGAATTAATCCAAGAGCTGGCTGATACCATCGTGAGACCTCTCTCAATGATTTTTGAACAGGCTTGGGAATCTGGAGAGGTTCCAGTTGTCTGGAAGCTGGAAAACGTTGTCCTGATTTTCAAGATGGGCAGGCTGGGTGTCTCTGGAAACTGAAGGCCTGTCAGTATCACTACAGTGACTGGTAAAATTCTGGATAAGGTTATTCTGGGAAGTATTGTAAGACATCCAGAGGCTAGCACAGCACAAAGTGAAAGTCCAGCTTCACAAACTTAATTTCCTTTTATGACAAGGTTACCCACGTAGTTGATGTATTATTTTAAACTTCAGTAATGATTTTGATACTGTCTCTCACAGTAACCTGTCTGGATTCTGCAGCTGGGATGGGGCAGCCCTGAATGTGCAGGCAGACTGGGGAATGAGATGCTGGAAAGCAGCACTGTGGAAAGGGACCTGGGGGTCCTGGTTGACAGAAAGTTGAACATGAGTCAGCTGTACCCTGGCAGCCAGAAGGGTCAGCTGTGTCGGGGGGCATCAGGCACAGCATCACCAGCTGGGCAAGGGAGGGGATTGTCCTGCTCTGCTCTGACCTGGGCAGCCTCACCTCGAGTCCTGGGGACAGTTTTGGGTGCCACAATATAAGAAACATATCTAACTTAGAGTGTTCAAAGGAGGGTAACAAAGATGGTGAAGGGCCTTGAGGGGAAGCTGTGTGAGGAGTGGCTGAGGGCAATTGTTCTGTTCAGCCTGGGGAAGAGGAGACTGAGAGGAGACCCAATTGCAGTCTGCAGCTTCCTCAAGAGGGGAAGAGGAGGGGCAGACACTGATCTCTGTGGTGCATAAAGCTGTGTCAGGGGAGATTTAAGTATTAGGAAAAGGCTCTCCCAGCTGGTGGCTGGACACTTGAACAGGCTGCCCAGGGAAATGGTCACAGCTCCAAGCCTGACAGAGTTCAGGAAGCTTTTGGACAATGCTTAGGCACATAGTGTGAATTAAAGGTTGGCTCCTGTGCAGGACCAGGAATTGGACTCAGTAATCTTTGTGGGTCTCTTCCAACTCAGAGTATTCTGTGATACTATGGATTAAGACACCATCATAGCCAACTAGTAAATAAGACATTCTGTAGGAGAAACTAAAATTGAGCATCCTCACGGTACAGGCATGTTAATATCATGCTGTTGTCTAACTTCACATTGTAAAGAATAAATCCTGAGAAACAATACCAGAAATTAGAGGTTTGCATTCCCTGCAGCAATTTTGCTTTGATAGAATACTGTTTATTGTATTTTCTTGAGTAAATATTTATGTGATTAGTTGTTCTCTCTTAGTACATATCTAGGGAAAAAAACCCAAACACAAAGCCAAAACCAACCAAAAAGAAAAAATGAGTGACTTGTGAATGAAGAACTGAAGTGATGAAGTCTGTGTTGAAGTGTTATTGAAGTCTTGAGGCATATCAGGTCTCCCTTTTTTTACCTCTGTGGGTTTTGTTAAGAGCACTTGAAAGAAACATCAGTCAGGAGTGACTGTGGATGGTGCTTCTCAAGGTCTTTGTATCAGTGAACTGACAATTAGTGTTTCTTGCTGTTTACCTCCATCCATATTCAAGCTGTTTATTTTAATTCCAAGGACAGCTTACTGTGGTCCTTCCCTAGAGAGTTACAACACTGATCTTGCACTGGAATGTAGGCTATTTGAGGTAGACCTGCCCAGTACTGTATTAGACTTCTTCACACTTGTCTCGAACTACACAGCTCATACCACTCTAGCCTTAATTTTGTTAGACAGTGCAGGTTGTATTTATGTAAAACTTACATATTTTACTTAAATATATGTATAAGTGTATTCATAAGTGTGTGTGCATACATACACATAGTTTCTACTTCAGAATACTTTGATCCTGTAGGAAGCAGATTTAGATTTTCTTTTTTTTCTGTAAATTCCCACTAAGAGTGTGGCTGCAGTGTGTTTACAGTCAGGGAAGAATATGGTACAGTGTCTCTTTGAGTAGGTAGGTCTTCTGCTTGTAGGTTAAAATCTCTGTGAAACAGCCTTGCTCTAACATTACTTTTATTTAAATGAACGTTTGTTCTGAGCTCCAAAGGGATGCCTGCTGCTATTCCAGTGTCTGGTGTGGTTACTGTGCAGGCATGTGTGCAGTAAATCTCAGCTGGTGCCAGCTCTGGGAGGGTTCCAGTAGCCAGTGCTGCACAGACCAGTTGCTGGGAAACCCTCCTGCTCCTGCCATAATTACAGTGGAATCAACTAGTCTCCTCTGTGCTTTTTGCTGTAACCCGTGCTGCAGGGAACAGCAGTAAAATTGGTGTGCTTAAATCATTTTTGAAGGGATATGTTCCAAGAAAAAGAAACGCTGTAGGTGGGTCCAGCTGTGCAGGTTTTCTTGGGGCTGGTAGAAAATTTAGAGAGGAGACCCCCCCCGCCAGTTTAGTTCCACTGCTGCCTTCTATGATGGGAAAACTCCAAGGACTGAATAGTTTAATTAAAAGGTAATGTGACATGATTATCAGGGGATACTTGCCACAAGTAAGGCATCTCATTTAAAAAGGACCTATGTGCTTTCGGCCTAAACTCCAACTGATCAACCTTGTAGAAAGAATTCAAAAGCTATACAGGGGTTTACTCTTTTTGGTGAGGGGATCAAGTGTGAAAAAGCCATAAAGAGCAACATGCAGTCAGGTTCACAAAGAACAGAGGGGAAATGGTGTGTCTGAATAGCCCAGTTTTGGCCTCCTTCTATCAGCTGATGTTCTGCAGGCTCTTGTGAACAGAGTAGAATGTGGATTTGCCAAGGACACATGCTGTCTATTTATGGCCTGCTGCTGCTATACAAACACCTCTTTATCCCTACTCAGGAAAATGATTTTGATAATAATTGTAGCCAAGGGCTGTGTTTGTACTGATGGATTGATCAGTGGTTCTTTAGTGTTACATGGACTGTGACTGTGCTCCGTGAACATGAACTTTCTATTGACACCATGGGCTTGTTATGATAAAGGTCCAAGCCACTCTGTGTGGCCATTTTTAGTGAGCACTTCCAGTAAAGTGTTAATAAGCTTGCTTTCTGTTACTTTAAGAAAAGCATAGCCCATGTCATGCCAGTAACTGTCCACTCCCCCCATAAATGCCCTCTTGCAGTCAGCATTTTATATTAAATAATATTTACTTTTCTTTTTTTCCAAATAAGAAACAAAGTAAACACTTCCACTTTTTTTAAGACTGTAATGATTTTAAAATTTGCAGACATGGGAAAGGAATGTGTAGTGCAAGAATACCTAAGATCTGATTTGCATCAATGTTGTGTGTGAGTTGCCAGTCCAAAATCTGGCCTACCAGTCTGCATTGCTCTTGCTAATATATTATAAATACTTTTTAATTAAAAAAGAAAGAAAAGAGAAGAAAGGGCTGGGGGAGAAAAAGCAAAGGAAAGAAACATGAAGCCTATGATTATCATGGTAACAGTGGTTTGCTTTCTTGATGACTTTATGGTCATATGCTTTCCCTGTGAGCAGCAAACCAGCCAGGATTTCAAGCATCTACCTCAAAGTACACTTCCAGCATAAGCAGGGCTGGGGAGGAGCAGGAGCATCTGGTGCTTCTTCCTTTCTCTTCCAAACAGAGAGAGGCCAGTAGCCTGCACCTGCAGAGCTCTGACACTGGACAACTCTGTGTGAGTTAGCTGTGTTGTCTGCACCTGTGACTTGGAAAAGAGCTGCAGACAGAAAATGATCCTGCAGTACAGCGAGAGCAGGTCATGTGCAAGGAGTGTGCCAGTGCTGCCAGAACTGCTGCAGTCTGGCAGCTGCTTTATTACTCTAATAAATCTCAGCTGCCTTTCAGACTAGTAGCTCAGATGTCTAATAAAAAATGTCTTTCAGTAGGAAATGTTTGAAGGGATGAAATGCTGTATCCATTCTAAGAGGTGATTCCCATTGATGTTTCACTGCTTATTCTGTGGGGGCAGTCTCTGCTGTTAGGGTTTGATGCATCAATTCCATGCAAATATGAATGAATGTTAATTGCTTTGTTAAGTTCCTGCAAATGGCACTTCCTTTCAAATTATGAAGAGCTCAATGGCAAATCCCTTATTTGATGTGACAACTTTTTTGATGTGGGTAAATCCTTCGATACAAAAGTAGTGTTCTAATAAATAGTTCTTTCTTTTGACGGTTAATTTTCTGCATAGTTGGAGATTTAATACAAATGGGTTATTCAGGTTAGGTCTGAATCATGACAGCATAATAGCTTTTGTGAATAAAAACAGGTCCAAAAAGTTGGCATTGTTACTTATCTGGACTTGTTTCTGGCTGACTCTTTGCCTGCTGCTTGGTGATCAGGAAAGGACTCAGTTGAATTGCTTCCTATTAGACTGTTCCTTTCAAATTGAAAAGCTGTTAGTGTTTCCTTTCTAATTGAAAAGCTGTTACTGTTTCCTGTGCATGTGCATACAGACAAAAGTCTTAATTCTGCCATGTAGGTATTCTGTGGTGGTACAGTTTTATATGGTGTGTGACTCTACAAAAAGATGGAAAGAATATACAAAGTATGTGAAGTCTGAAGTGTAGGATCAGACAGTAACCCAAAGAAGGAGCTTGTATTGTGCTCTTCTTACACCTTCATGTATGTCTGAACAAGTGTGTGGTGTTTTCATCCCAGACCTATACTTTTTGTTTGTTGATAATTCTAACCTAGCTTTTTGGAGAACAAGATTTGAAATATTTCCACTTATTATAAAAAGATTGCAATAAGATGTAAAAATAGGAAAAAACAGTAAAATCCTAAGGATCTTGAACCTGCCATTCACTTGTCACCTGAATTTGTGGAAATGTTAGTTTCATCTGGATATTTATAAAATGAGTATCTTTTCCCTTTTTTCTAAAGTGTGTTGATTCATACAGAAGCCATGTACTTAATGACACATCATTCAAATAAAATTTTATATATTAAAAATCAGATAATTTGCTAATAATTATTTGATTTTGATTTGATTTGATTATTTAGCCTTTGATTATTAGACTTTGCTGTGAAAATACTTCATATTCTATACCTATATATGTGTGTGTATATATCTGTTCATCTTTATTTAATGTAAATCCAAATTTCCTAAATAAAAAAAATTGAGGGGATAGAGGGTAGTTTTAAACACATGAAAACTACTGTTCAATTCAACATACTTGAAAAGGAGTTTTTTGTTAAAAGCTGTGGAAAGGTTTGATTGCAATTTGAGCCTTTGCTGACCTCTGCTGGGGAGAAAATTCTTTGCAGTTTTACAGAGATCTTTGTGCAGTGCATCTGTGGGAAAATATAGAATTCTCTCTGAATTCTGAAGGAAAAAAACACTGTAACACTTTTCCCATATACTGTAAAGTGATTCTAGGGAACTTAATTCTTATTGCTTGCTGTTAGGTCATTGTTGGCAGCAGTGCTCACGCTGTGCTGTGTAGTGAGATGTTGGATAAAGGAGAGAGGAGGGAGCAACCTTTTGTTTCTGGCTGCAAGGCTGTCAGCATTTTGGTGAAGGAAGAAATGTGCTCATGGTAGTTAATGAGAATACAGTTTTAGCTTCTGGTATTACCCTTTCTCTTCAGGGATCACATCTGTACAGGCACAGTAAGCCACCATCTTATCACCACTATCTACATCTCCTCTCTGCACATCCTGCCTTGCCTGTTTCTCTCAACTCAAGGGAGTTCAAGCTGATCCTTTCTTCAAAAATCATGCTTATTACTTTGCCAGTCAGTCAAGCCTGGAACACAAGAGTTAGTTTTACTCCTCTCCTCTATCTGAATCACAAAATTCCCATTGCAGTTTGTCTTAAGGTTCAGCTTTTTGTGTTTTCACAACTAAAACTGCATCAATTCTCAACTCTGAAGTGATGATTAAACAGGCCTTTGATGATAGCTGTGGTCATTGCATGCCCATTGTAAAACCATGTATATTGTTTCTTCTGGTGTGATCCAAGAAAATCAAACTCAGAGACCATACCTTGATGGTTGTACAATTTTATATTGTTCCATGGATTGGTGTGCTGCAACTAACAGAAGTGCTTTTGAAATACTTAATTACAAATATTTGAGAGGCCTCAAACTTACTGATGATTGATGTGTGTACTTCTGTAAATATCCAAGACTTCTTGTCCTTTAACTCTGAAAATTTTTTTCTGCTTTTCAGGATATTCACATTGTACAGCAAATCTTTGCCATTAGACTTGGCATGCCGTGTCTGGGATGTGTTCTGCCGTGATGGAGAAGAGTTCTTATTCCGTACAGCACTGGGAATACTAAAACTTTTTGAAGATATTTTGACCAAAATGGACTTCATTCATATAGCCCAGTTTTTAACGAAGCTACCAGAGGACTTGCCTTCAGAAGAATTCTTCACATCTATTGCTGCCATTCAGATGCAAAGTAGAAACAAAAAATGGGCTCAGGTAAAGAGGATTTCAGTCTTTGGTAACTGATGATTGCACTTTATTAATGAAAAGGGGGTTTGGCAACATCTGGAATAATATTTTAGCAGACCTAGTATTTGATTTTTTGGGTAGGTAGGACTGTGTAGCTCACTTCATGCTTTTAGCATACATTGAGGTGAGTGGATTCCCTCAGCTTAATCTCCTCTGGAAAGGGAGAGCTCAGTTAACATTCAAAATTGAAATATTGAGTGAAATTTATCACACAGCTTTTAAAATGTTTAAATTACAAAGGCTGCTGGCAACATTACAACTTGATACTTAAAAGCAGAAATGCAGTCTTTGAGGGAAGATGACAATTTATCAGGACACACTATCATACACTCATCTTAATCATCTTGAAGATCTCTGCCTGATTTTGAGCTCTACAGAAGTGATTGCATCTCTGACTTCTTTATTGGGATTTAGCATGTGATTTCAGATATTGTTTCATCACTGTAATTTCAACACAATTCCAGTTTAAAGCAAAAAGATGTGTCACCTGAATGTGGAAATCATTAAGTGGCTGTAACAGCCATTCATGCTGGAGTGTGGAAACTCCCCCTTTTTTTTTTTCTTCTTTGTTCAAAGCAGCAATACAGCCCATTTTGTGAGTAGTTCTGTAATAGAGCTCTGCCCATTTTTTCCAATGGGTTTTTTGCAGAGAAAATGAAAGGTGATGTTAAACATTGTGGTTGGGGCAATTCAGCTGCAACTGGATTTTTAAGGTTCTTTCCTGAGGTAGTAGTACCTGTAGATGCTGGGGATTGCCAGCTTTCTCTTTGAGATGAGGATTTCTAACCTTCACAGCAGGAGTGGCTCCACAAGTTGTTCAGTTGTCTCACCTTCCTTGAACATGCCATGCGTGAGGATTGCATTCCAAATAATTGCCCAGTCTGCTTCTGCTTATCTCATGGGGAAGGAGGGATAGGGGTCTTATTCTGCCAAGTACCCCAAATAAATAACAGGCTTCAGAAGTATGTGTTGGGGGGCAGATGGAGTTTAAACCTTTGTTAAATGCGTTTCTATCCACCATGTCACAAGGACTTACAGGAGAGGTCTCTTGTCAGTGGAGAGCTTCTCTAAATTTGATTACATTTGAAAGTTATAATAGCATTGCTCAAACATAACTGGAAACTCTTCAGAATGAATTGCTGAGTATTTTTGAAAATCTAATGCTTTTCTACTCTCTCATTTTTTGAAATGTCTAGATACTGGCTGCTCTGCAGAAAGATAACCGGGAAATGGAAAAAGGAAGTCCTTCACTCAAACGTTAACATTGGGTTTGCCTCCTGTGACTCCCAGGAAAGAGCTAAAGTGGCAGAAGTGTTGATTACTGTTTGACATGTATGAACCTGCAAATCAAAGTGTTCAGAGTTACATTTAGTAGTAGAATAGCCTTAAGGGGGAGAGAAGAAAAACGAGGAGGAGGAGTTAAAAATAAAGAAAAAAAAGAAGAAAGGAAATTAGGGGATAAATCCCTTATAAATTAAACCTAGGCTTAGCCTTAAACTTTTAGTGGTATGAGCTTATGCTGTGGAGAGCATTACACATTCTGTACTTCTGATGAGGGCAGTGAAACAAAATAATATCAAGGGTTTGGGGTTTCCTACATTTTTTTTCTTTCATGTTTTAAAAGACTGGACATTCAGCAATGTTGGTTGCTTTGAAAACTATTCCCCTGTTTCATTCTTAGGCAAGATATATTTCCAATACCTGTAACAGTAGCTGGATCTGGATTTTAAATAACTGGTGCTGGAATTTTAAATGATGTAAGGACCATTTCTTTAGAAATGCTTCTAATTTAATAGGCTGTGGGTCCCATTTACCAAAGAAATCATGTAGATGTAGAACTACATTCCTTTCTTTAATAAGAAAAAGTTAAGTAGAAAATAAGTTTGGAAGAGAAGTCAAACTTGCAGTGCAAAACCAATTATTCTTCAAGATGCCTTGGAAATTTATTTTTCCAATCTGGATGCATATGGAGGAGATTCCTTTCATCAGCCTAGATTCCAAACTCACCAAGAGGGTTCTAGTATTAAGCTGGCATCATTTCCCAATTGCTCTCTCTATCCTCTCTTTAAAGCTAAGGTCACATACTACTAAATGCATGTTTCCACGTGTCCCTCTCCTGGGGCAGTGCTGTTCCAGGATGTTCTTGCCTACCAGCTACTTACTCCTGAGCCATGTGTCCAGTCATGGAGGTAAAACTGTGGGCTTAGCACATAAACTGAGAGATGGTTAAAAGCAATTTTAATAGTTACTTTAAACCCAGCTTTGCTCACTGTCAGAACTCAGGAGAAAGGGTGGTGGGGAGCAGTTAATGCTCAACAATGTTGCTGCTAAAAACAAAAGGTTTTGTGGGATCTCCTGAAGCTGCTGCTGCCACAGTGGGAAAGTTACGTGGAGCTGATCCATACAGTGACAAGTGAAAGAAGTTTATTGGGAAATGTGCCAGACACCATCAGGATCAGTACAAGCTGTCATTTCTGAGCATTTTATCCAACCTCTAATACATGAGAGCAAGTTACAGCGGCAGCAAACTGCTGTTACCTAAATCCCTCATACATCTTAGATCCTCTTTGCATTCAGGTGAATGTTGAAGGGCAAATCATGAGTGCCTCTGATTTACAAGAATGTTTATTGCATAGTGTATAGTGTAAAACCTATTTTATAATAATGATGATCATTGAAAAGGGAAATGTAACTGAAGCAATATTTGTGTTAACTGTGAACAGGCATTACTAAATCCTCCAGCTGTATGGTCAGCGGTTTCCCAGTGCTCTTCAGTCTGGTTTATGCTGATTATTTTGGCATTGTCTGAATAAAAAACAAGAATAATAGTTGCACACTGCTCAACTCAACATACAATGTAAAGGACTGTGGGACATAACCAAAACACTGTCCTTTGGTACAGACATTATGAGGGATAATTTGATTGTAATATTAAGAAGAGTGAGAACAAGATTCCCTGGTAAGTGAGGACTCCTAATCACTTTGAAAGATGTGTAATGCAAATGCAGCCTGCAAGTCCGATACCTCATTGACCTCTTCTCCTGTCCACTTTGTGTACCTGGTGTAATGGATGTGGTTTTTTGTTTGTCATCTCAATTCTGCCACAAGACATCATCTAGGTCATCACTTACTGAAATTAGATGTTAAGATGTGATAGGAAACGTGTTAATTCACTCAGAATTTGTACAGAATTTGTCCTCCAACGACTGGTACTTGTATGCTCCATTGCTTTGAAGTGCAATAGAAAGCAGGAAGGTCAGTAAGTGTTTAATATTACATTTTTCTATTACCACAACAAATATGCCTTTCCATGAAGCATACGAGAGGCCTACCATCCGAAACATTTGCACTATGCTTTTAAACGGTTTGTTAAACACAGAGATCACTTCTTCCTCAGTATACATTTTTAGGTGGTACTGTAACTGGCTTTGTGGTTTAAGTCTTCATTGCAACTACATTTGTGTTTTCTTTTACAGCAAGTCTACGAGTGTGGCTCATTTGTCTGGTTAAAAAAAGCATTTTTCAGCTAGTAGGCATCTTGGCAGCCATCGACAGCCTGTTCTTTTTCTCTTCTCAATAAGATGTTGAATGTAACAGTGACAGTGGGCATAGTTGTGGGGAAAAGGCCTGCTGCAACACTCGTGCACTGTTTGTTACTTGCAAATGTAATTACTTTGTTTTGTGATTTGATCTGTTCTTAGAAGTTGTATATATTTTCTAAATGATTTCTTTGTGTATATAAGGTATGTTCTTTAATGAAGAAACAGCAATGCAATAAGGAGCTTTGCACAGTTTGTTTTCAAACAAAATACAAGTGAAAAAAAATCACCTGCCTAAACATGCAATTATTTCAACTTCTTAATAACTTGATTTGAAGGTAACGCTTGAATTTTGATAAAAACAGAGATGAGTAGTAATGGCATAGAATTTCTTGCCACTGAGCTTTTCAAGTTTCTTGCAGTATACCAAATCTCTTAATTAGCTATTACAGAAATCTTCCTTAAGAAATTCAGGGAATTGCATTAAAAATTTTGACAATTTTATTGTTCAGGTGCTTGAAAGTATCTGGAACAAGATGCATGAGATTTTCTTTCATGGAGCAAATGTCCCCATCAAACAAACTTTTTCTTCATAGGTTTAAGGAGAAATAAAACTGCTGCAATACATCAAAAGTACCACTGTATGTGCAGCAGATCAGAGAAACAAGAAAACTCCAACCAGCTTTGGGATTCTTTAAAATCTGCACTTTATTATAAAAGCAGTTTTGCAACTTCAATCTGCAGTCAATCATTAATGTTACTTCATTTAGTAAACAATTTCATTTGGAAAAAAAAAGTACCTTGTAACAGCTTATTTTTGGATGTTTTAAACAAGAATGACATACAGAGAAGTGTTGGTACATCTCCTGTACATCATGTTTAAATTGGGTTATGTAGTTACCACGTTTGTTTTGTTTAGATATGTGTATCAAACTGGAACTTTTTTCAACTGTAAATATATGGTTTTGTTAAATAAAGTCATGTAAAGTTATCTTAATTAACTGTTGTCAGTGTAATTCAGAAATTAAAAATTCCAGTACTTGTCTTTTTCTTCACAGGCAGCTTCAGCAGTTTTTGTCTGCTCAAAAAGAGGACTTTGGGCTGTTTGTGTATTGAAGTCGGAGAACTTTTTGCTGATGCTTGTCAAGTTCTCATGTTAAAATACGTGTTAAATTCCACAAGACCTTTAGAAGATCTGATACTTACCATGCCTGTGGTTTTATCCCTTTTCATACACCTTTCTCTGGACTAGGCCTGGGGTCTAAAGGATTTATTACTAAAAATACTTGTAAATACATCTGTGTGACATGCACAGAAGTCAGAAATGCTGAAATATCTTATCCTCACTTTGTTTGAAAAGAAGAAATCTTGGTTTATTGCAAGTGTTTGTGCTCAACATAAGGAATTACTGTTATAATTCTGATATCGGCATAACTTCAGGACTTACAGCAGAGAAACTTCCTGTTGCTTAAGTGAAAAGAGGCTGAAGGACTAAATAAAAGACAGATAAAGGGGGAGAGAAGGCAGTAGCTGTGCACCAAGGCTACAGAGGAGTGCAAGCAAAGCTTTGGCTGCCATGGTCCTGGTTTAGCCAGTGAGCAGCTGAACTATGTCCTGATGTGCAGAATTAGAACGTGAAATCAGATTTGTTTTCTCTGAGCTGACACCACTTCCATACCAAAACAGATTTATATTGGGTCTGTTACAAGAGTTGCACAAGTTTGTTTAAAATTAGATTTACTTTTCTTTACCTGTTTTCCGAAATAGTAAGTCCGAGTTTCTTCAGCCGTGCTCAGCAAGAAAAGAGGAATTTGCTTTCTGGATTTCTGTATGAATTCCCCGACAAGCAGGGCTGAGCCCAGCACAGTGTTCTGTGTTTCTGGCTGCTGCCTCAGGAGCTCTGCAGCATTCACCTTTTCCTCCAAGTCCCACAGCGCTATCCCAGTTCTGCTGCAGTTTCGGGTTGTTTCTCCGCAGGCTGACTCTGTCCGGCTTTGCTCTGCTCAGGATACACGTTTCGATGCCCATCACTTCAGCCTTTCTGCCTTCACTGTCCGCTTCCACCAAGTCCAGTTTTAGCATTAAGTGGCTGAGAGTATGGATTGTGTTCGGTACCTTCAGCATTTCATCACTGGCATAGCCGAGCTCTTTTCCCCTGTGCTCAGAGTGCCCAGCGCGCTGCCCAGTTCTCTCTGAGCCCTCGAGGTGGTTCCGAGCGCGGGTTTGGATGTCACGGCTCAGCAGGAGGAGCAGAGCGAAAAGCAGGATGACTATTTCTTTAACCCTCCCCTGTCCGGGCAGAGGCGTTTCCGTTCAGAGTCCTGCCGCCGCTCAAGCCCCGCCCCGCCGGCCCAAGCTCCGCCCCGCCGGCCTAAGCCCCGCCCCGCCTGCACAAGCCCCGCCCCGCCGGCCTCAGCCCCGCCCCGCTTCCCCCGTTGCCGGGCAGCGGCTCCGCCCCGCCCCCTGCCTTGGCCCCGCCCCCCGCGCCTGGCTCCTGCACGGCCGCTGCACAGCCGGCGGCGCCTCCCATTGGTCGCGGCCAGGGCAGACCGGCGCCGCTCGGCCAATCCGCGCCGTCCCTCGGCTCCGGCACGCCCCGCGCCCGGCGGCCCCGCCGCCATTGGCCGGCGCTGTGCGCGGCTCCGCCCCCCGAGCGCTCTGCCATTGGCGGCGCGGGCGGCGGGGGCGCGGCCGCGCGCGCGCGCGGGCGGGGTAAGATGGCGGAACTGGGGAAGAAGTACTGCGTGTACTGCCTGGCCGAGGTGAGCCCGCTGCGCTTCCGCTGCACCGAGTGCGCCGACATCGAGCTCTGCCCCGAGTGCTTCTCGGCGGGCGCCGAGATCGGCCCGCACCGCCGATGGCACGGCTACCAGCTGGTGGACGGCGGCCGCTTCACCCTGTGGGGCGCCGAGGCCGAGGGCGGCTGGAGCAGCCGCGAGGAGCAGCTGCTGCTGGACGCCATCGAGCAGTTCGGCTTCGGCAACTGGGTAAGGGACGAGGGGCGAGGGGCGGCGGGCGGGGCGATCCTGCCGCTCCTGGGCGAGCGGCGCTGGCCGCAGCCCGGGCTGCCCTGTCCGCGGGGCCGTGCCGGGCTGGCTCCGGGTGCTCCCGCTGCTCCCGGAGCGCTCCGGCAGCTCGCACCTGCCGGCAGCCCGCCGTGTCACACCTCCTGCGCTGCCCCTTACCCTCTGCCCGCCGTGTGTCCCAGCTGCGGGCTGGCCGCTCGCCTGCCCTGCCGCTGCACAGCCGGGCTGGGCTGTAAACAAAACACCAGGGAGAAAGCGTCATTTCACAGCCATGGAATGGGTCAGGTTGGAGGGACTGTTGTGCACATCGCACAGGATTGAATCCAGGCAGGATTCAATCCAGTTCTCGACTGTCTCCAGTGAGGGAGACTCCACACCCTCTCTGGGCAGCCTGTCCCGCTGCTCAGCACGGTAACGAAGTTCTTCCTCACGTTCATGTGGGACTTCTGTGCATCGCTTTCAGCTTGTTGCCTCTCGTTCTATTGCTTGGCACCACAGAGCAGAGCCTGGTGCATCCTCTGACATGTCCCTTCAGACGCTGATAGACACTGGTGATGTCCCCTGATGTCCCCTCCCAGTTGTCTTCTCGAGGCTGAACAGGCCCAACTGCCTCAGCCTTTCCTTGTAAAAGAGATGCTGAGTCCCCCAGTCATCCTCGTTGCCCTCCGCTGGACTATTTGATTCATTTTTGATTGATTTGATTTGTTGTTACTTATGTTTTGCTTCATTAAATATAAAGACCTTTTTAAAACCTTAAGATGTATGATCATGGTAGCTTGCTTAGTTCTTAAATAACTAGAAAAGGGTAAATAATTATAAATACATAATAAGAGTAAATATAATATAATAATATGTAAATATATAATAAGAATAAATACTGTTTGTCTATTTCCACATTGCCCTTCAGTAATGTGATATAAACAAGCAAAACCCAAGCTGTTGGTGCTGTTGGTGCTGTTGGTGTTGGCTTGGAACTTGGACAGCCTGCTGGTGATGGTGATCCAGCTCTGTGGGAGTGCCATGGGTGCTCAGGAATCACCATGTGGTGCTGTTTTCACTGCTTACCTGCTCCTGTGCACTGTGAACACTCATTCAGACCTAAAATCACAGATGTGATGGAAGCATGGCCAGTATTGCTAGACAAGTTTAGGTACTGGGAGTTGGCTTTTGAGCAGCAGGGAAAAGTCATGCGCTTTCCTGAGTGCTCGTTATGCTGGAGATGTAATGGGAATCATTTCATCACTCCTCCTTTCTCTCTGTTCAGGAGGACATGGCTGCTCACGTGGGAGCATCGCGGACACCTCAGGAGGTGATGGAGCACTACGTGAGCATGTACATCCACGGCAACCTGGGGAAAGCCTGCATCCCTGACACCATTCCCAACAGGGTGACGGACCACACGTGTCCCAGCGGCGGCCCGCTGTCCCCCAGCCTGACGACGCCGCTGCCGCCACTGGACATCTCGGTGGCTGAGCAGCAGCAGCTGGGCTACATGCCGCTCCGCGACGACTACGAGATCGAGTACGACCAGGACGCCGAGACGCTCATCAGCGGCCTCTCGGTGAACTACGACGACGACGACGTGGAGATCGAGTTGAAGAGAGCTCACGTGGACATGTACGTGAGGAAGCTCAAGGAGAGGCAGCGGCGGAAGAACATCGCGCGAGACTATAACTTGGTGCCGGCCTTCCTGGGCAAGGATAAAAAAGACAAGGAGAAAGCTCCCAAACGAAAGATCACGAAAGAAGAGAAGGAGTTGAGGCTGAAACTGAGGCCTTTGTACCAGTTCATGTCTTGTAAGGAGTTTGAAGACTTCTTTGAGAACATGCACAAGGAGAGGATACTTCGAGCCAAGATTCGGGAGCTGCAGCGGTATCGGCGAAATGGGATCACCAAAATGGAAGAGTCGGCGGAGTACGAGGCGGCCAGGCACAAACGGGAGAAGAGGAAGGAGAACAAGAACATAGCTAGCTCCAAGAGAGGGAAGGAAGAGGGTAAAGAAGGTGAATTTGCTGCCATTGAGAACCTGCCTGGCTTTGAACTCTTATCGGACAGGGAAAAGGTGCTCTGCAGCTCTCTGAACTTGAGTCCTGCACGCTATGTGACTGTAAAAACTATCATCATTAAAGACCATCTCCAAAAAAGACAAGGAATTCCTTCAAAGAGTCGCCTTCCCAGTTACTTAGATAAGGTACTGAAGAAAAGGATTTTGAACTTTCTGACAGAAAGTGGTTGGATATCCAGGGATGCTTCATGAAACTCAGCTGATCTGAAAGAACACAGCAGAGGCCCATTGCAGCCTCAAGGACTCCGTTATATTTTCCTTCCCTCCCCAAAGATACAGAAACCATGTCGCTTAAAAACACAAAAAAGCAAATACATAACCCCCCACAGTCATCATGATCCATGGTAGTTCAAATAGACATTTGCTTTGGATCATGGAAAAGAATTAGTTGGGAAATTTCTGCATTGGATTTCACTGCTTTTGGTACATTATTGGAATACATTTTTTCATGTGAATTTTCTCAAGTCCGGTAGTCCCAGAGTAGTTGCTTTAGTCCGTACTATTGGATAAATGAAAATCCTTGTAATCCTTGCTTTTCTTTGAAGGTAGGAGATAGTTTCATTTGCTGGAAACTTTCTTCACCCTTTGTTTTGTTTTTTTTTGGCATAATGCTGGCAGCAAAGTGAAGTTTACAAAAGTCCTGTGCTCAGGAGCAGGTGAGCAGGGACTTCTGTGACCATTGCTAAGCTTTTGGAACATTCTCCTTAGTAACTACAGCCAAGGCAGTTCCTGTCGAGAATACAGCAGGGATGAGCCATGGCAGGGAGTGGAAGGAAGGAAGGAAATGTGGTAGGTGAGATGCCTTCAGGACTTGTGCTGTGGAGGGAGGGTCTTGAAGAGCTCCCAGCTGATCTGGGCATTGCTTTGACTTGAGTGTCCTGAAACAGACCCCTCTGAAGGTTTGAGGTTTCCAGCTTGGTATGGAATGTCAGGAATCCCCAGCAGCTGTGGTGCTCTGCTCCAGAGGAGGGGTCAGCTACAGCGAGGTACCTGATTCGGGCCAGAAATGGGTTTTGGGAGAATAGGCAGTGAGATGTTTGGTAGAAGTTGGGAGCCTCAGGCAGCAAAATCACTGTTTTTCCTTGTTGGGGGAGCCTGCTCCTCCTCCTTTGGGATCTTAACTGCTGAGCTCATATGGACTAAGGAGGTATAGCTGCCTCCTTCTGAATTTAGTTGGGAAGTCAGGGAGAGGGAGCAAGATTCTCAAATGGGGTGTGATCACTGAGATTGGTCTTTAAAAACAAAAATAACAGTTGATGGAGATTTGGGCAAAATGCACAAAGTGTTCCCAAATTTGGAGCACTCAATCCAGCCACTGTAGTGTTCTAATTGCACATACCTTGAAATGTACCAGCCCAGGGACATTGAATCAGAGTTAACTGACAAGTAGAACAGTGCACCCTGGAAGGGAACTCCTCCCAGTTGTGATAGCTACAGCCTGGAGTGGTGCTGGAACTGGGCACCAGCTAGCATGTAACACAGTGGGAAACACAAACTCCAGACCCACAGTACTGTTCTAGTAAGATCTACTGGTTAAGGGAAAGATGCTGAAAGAGGGTTAGAAAAAGATTTCTATGCCCATTTCATCCTTAAATTCCCATGCTGGTATTTAACCAATTAAAAATGGTGGTTGGCATGTGGAAGATGGCCCAGAGTTATCTGTGCCTAAGCCTCTCTGCTGGTCATGTCTGGAGCAGGAAGCTATGACTGGAGGCTGGCTGGGCAGGTCTTCTGGAGTGCAGGTTGGAACCTGACTGGCTTCAATATGAGTGCAAGATCTGGAAATGTCATCTTGCTTTGATGCTTTGGGCTGTAGTCAGTGAGGACACCACAAAATCTTAAACAGTATTAATTCTGCAGGTTGGCAGAGGTAGTCTGATCAGAACTAGGTTTCATTGAATACATCCAGCATTACCAAAATAGTGTTACCAGTGAGTTTAGAATAAAAGGGGTACAATTACAAAGCCAGCATTTCTAAAGAAGAAACCAAAACTCTAGTGCCTTTTTCTTTTGAGCTTATGATATTATGTCCCTTCAAAAAAGGTAAGGGCTATGTCCTCTGGGATGTAATACTTTGTTTGGCCTGTCTGTAAGTGGTTTGTTGTGGCATACTCGAGACAGAACTGTCTCTTCTTGGCAGCCGTGGAGCTAACTGCAATGTGCTGAGTAGCTTTAATAACCACTTCCACCTTATATGCATGTACAAGCAGCACACAAGTTCATAAGGTGTAAACCCTTAGTTATTTTCTCTGTCCTACTCCTCTGGGAAGAAGCTCAATCTTTCTTTTCAGCATTCTAGTTATGCAATTTGATTCTTCCTGTAACTTGTTTCCTAGCTGCCATAACATGGTGTTATGAAGCATCAATTCTGCATGTAGCTGGGAGTTTAGGAGAATTGTTTTGGTTTTGGTTCTTCTGAGGTTTTTTTCCCCCTCAAATCTGTGATTTTCATCTTTCTACACTGTTTTGGCACATCTAAGTTTAACTGAAGCAATAGTGTAAAGCCCATCTGAACAATAACTTAGGAAAAAATCTAGGCACCAATGAGTCATTTAAATGTTGAAGTGAATTCTGCATTTACACTTTGTAGCTTCTTAATTCCTCAACCCCTCCAAAATGTTTCTTTGGTGCTAGAGATAACTTATTGAACATCAAAATGAATGTAAAATAAAGTATTTTTAATGTATGCAATATGGATATCAATATTTATTTTGTACTTGCAAGCTAACTCAAGGTGGTAAATGTTTGCTTTAGCAAATACTAGTCCCTTGGAAAGGGCTTCCCTAGAAGCAATGTCTCATTGTCAGCTATGCTTTTAACTTTAAAGGTGACTTGCACTAGAGGATGCTGCTGTTCCATATTTCACATGGAACTGATTTAGTCTAAGCATTCCTTTGTTATGAGCTGCTGTTTTTTTGTTTGATTGCTTATAAGTTGAGATGCAGTTAATGTTAATCCAGCAACCTACTACAGCTGTGCCGCTTCTCTTCTGTGGTGAAGGGGCTGAGATGGCAAAGAGCTCTTCTGACTTGTGTCTTGTGTTGATCTGGAAGTGCTTCCTGTACTGTACAAATAACCCAGCCTTCACGTTGCTACTGACAAGGTGTTTTATATGCTTAATGCTCTTGACTTTTCTAATTAAAGTTATTACTAATGATAGTATCTGTCTTAACAGCATTGATGTAAGCCTATGAAAAAGCAACACTCTCTAAGCTGTTCAAAATACTGCTCTTGTGCTCTGGGAAGGGGCTGTGCAGTGTGTCCCATCCCAGTGCTGGGCTGGAGGGAGCATCACTCTGCATTCCCTACTGCCCAGCACAGGGCTCGGATGCTGCAGAGCATTCTGGCTACAGCCCTTCCTGCCCCCTGTTCCATGGCAGGCCCAGCAAGCAGTAAGAGCAGTGGCTGTAGGTTTGCACTAGTCTGTGACCATGAACTGCCTTGTAAATCACACAAACTAAGCACTCTGCTGTTATTCTCTTGTGCAGCCTCTGCGTCTGATTCCTTTGCAATTGGAACAGACTCCATGAGCCTTCTGATTTACTGTTCTCCCTTCTCACAAAATGTTTTTGCATGTGCCCCAGTCACTCTTAAGTGATGACACATTAAATACTGTGAAGCGAGATGTTCCATGAGCATGTTCAGCTCATCAGCTTCTTTCTTCCTTAAAGGGATTGTTGCATTTGTTTGAACTTTACTGGTGTAGCTGTGCCAGACACACAACTGCCTGTGCTGAAATCACACAAAGCCTAACTGATGTTGTGCACACAGCATTTTACTAGATTTTTGCATTGTGTATTGGTAAATAAACTTGTATTAAAGTTTCTTTTCATGACTGAGTTAACAATAATCTAGCTTGGGCAACAAAAATGGCTTAACGAGTGCAGTAATAAGTGGAGAGGCAGTGTAGCTGAATGTGATGGGTGGAAATGTGGTGTTTATGAAATAGCTAGTACTGGTGGTAGCTTTGTTGGCTGCTTGAATTTCAGAACTGCTTTCCTCTGTTACTTGATTTCTTCCGTGCTCCTTCCTGTGGTATGGCAGTGAGCCACTCCATGCCAAAGCCTCCCTGAGGGCAGGCCAGGGAAGAGGAACCACTTCAATGAGATACTCAGTTACCAGCTTTAGAGATGAACCTTGTGCTCAACATTTAACAGGATCTTAAGAACATCCCGAATGAAGTAATGTAGTCCAAAAATGACAGTTGGTGTGAGGCACTGCAAAGCTCATTAACAAAATCTTCATCTGCTAGGGAAGAAGCTTTCCCTTTAACTCCGTATTAGAGAAACTTCTATACTAAGGAAGTTACTGCATTTAGTTTAGATCCAGAGGGATTAGGAGGGGACAAAACATGACAGTTTTTCAAAGGTATATAAAGTGGACCCTGGTCCCTTTATGGCATCAGTTGTGAACAGGTCCTGATCAAAGTGCAACAAAACCATTCCTTCAATCCTACTTCACAGAGGTACAGTGTGCTCTTAAACCCAGACAGAGGGAAGTTACTTCCAAATTCAACTTTGGTATATGGAATCCCCATTTTTCCCTGTATTTTTAAATTCAATCTTTGCCTTTTTTTTCGCTGTACTTGATTAGTATTAAAAAATTAACGTTAAAGCTGTCTCCACACATGCACAAAAAAGTTATTCTCCTTCCTCTGCCCAGTCGAAGCATTTTTTGAGTTGAGAAAGAATGAGTTCTTAAATATGACTAACATCACTAATCTCCAAACAGCTGTATGCATTTAGGCTTTTCATAGTTAACTGTTTAACTTCCAAGAGGCAAACCAGCACTGGGAAAAATGTCTTAAGGAAGGAGTAATCACTTCTCACCATGAGTAGGTCTAGTGTTCAGTAAGTTCTTGGCAACTCTGCATTTCAACCACAAAAATGTAATCAATACCTGACTTTAAGGTAAGAAGCCCCTTAATCCACAATAACCAGAAACATGGTAAAAAATTCAGAAGTACTTACTTTTTACCAGGGCCTAACAACTTCCCTAAGTTTGAAGATTCTGTCCTGTGTGTTAATAGTATGGGCTTTGAGGATACAAGAGGATGGATGCTTTGTCAGTTGTGCAATTTGCCAGGATCCACCCACTCCTATCCAGCTGACCAGACAAATGTAGGACAAAACATTCAGTTAATCATGAATTGTATTTTAGCCTGATTCTGCAGGATTGGGAGCTGCAAGTGGAGTTAGACATAGCAAGAGCTGCACGGGGAAAAGTTCTGGTGCAACCTAAGATGCAAGCTGTGTAAATGTAAGAAAAAATGAAAATGAAACTGAATTCACATTTTTGTTTGAGCCACTTACATGCCATTATTTATGTAAGTCTAAAAGAAATCATATACCAAACTCTCAGCAACTCACTTCTTTGGGTATTCTGGCTCCCAGCAGGGTTGTAACTAGTTTGGCATAACAAACTGATTGCAAAGCTAGAAGTTACAAGACTATCAAAATTGTTTAAACCAATTTATACATTATTAAATTAAAAATCCAGAGATTGGATAAATTCTATTGGTTCTTCAATGCCATACAAGTATTTGATGGTTTTCTTGAGTCAACATTAGTACAGGACGAAAAGGTTGAACAATTACAAAAGATATCTAATCTCCAATGCCATTTATTTACAGTTCAGAATTCACAGAGGTTGCAGTTTCAGTTGTTGAGATTATTTCTGAATGGACAAAACGGCATTTATCACATCAGTGTGTAAAAGCTGATGGGTGCTTGCAGAAAGCAGGTTATTCATACTACTTCACCCACTTCTGCAATGTGAGATTCTACAAAACCAAAGGAAGTGTTTAAACCACCGGATTTTTAATCTGTGCAGTGATAAACTTGGAATTGCAAAATTCTTGTGAGAGTTTCATTCTTTCCAATTTAATGCACCTTCTCAGGAGCAATATTTGTAAAACACATTTTCTAATCTAAACCATTAGAGGGCTTAATGGCTCTTGTAGTTCACACCGAAGAAGAGCTTATGGAACAGTGATGCTGAAGGCCACTAAGCAGGAGAATTTCATCAGTTACCTCATTTTCACTGGGAGACCTCAACCAACTCATTTAAACCTCGCAGGGAGCAGAGGAACGAGGAAAGCATGGTGTAAGAGAAAAACCATCCAGCTGTTTAATAGTTGTATGGCATTTGACACTCTCGGCTCGAGCAGCTAAGCGTCTTTCACCACACCCACCAGGGCAGGCCGCAGCGTGCGCCCGTGCAGCTTATAGCCAATCTTGGATACCAAGGCGATGGTGCCAGGCTCCTGCCCCTCCACGGGAGTGTGGAACAGCGCCTCGTGTTCGTAGGGATCGAACTTGGCTCCGACAGGGTTCAGTCTCAGCAGGCCATGCTTTTTGAACACTTTCTGAATCTGTACTTCTGTCATAACAAGACCTTCGTATAAGCTCTTCAAGTGAGGATTATCATCCTTGATTTCTTCTTTTGGAACACTTTCTGTTGCTTTCTCCAAAATGTCTGCAACTTCTAGTAAGTCCTTACAGAAGCTCTGGATCCCTGAAAATGTATAGAAGAGGAGAGAACGGGATTAGTCCACAAGTGTTAAAAAACCCCATGCTCACAACCCCAAAACCTACAGCAATAATCTGTGCTCTTAGACTTTTAAGAAGATATGTGATACTGTCATCATTTGGGGTAAAATGTCCTTTCCAGTTTTGGATGATAATAAAGCATTATTACAGATACTTTGAAATCCACACCACGTATTTCTACGGAACAAAGTGTTATTTCAACTCAAAAGACCTAAAATTATGCTAATGACCGAACAATAACAGTTAAAATTCTTACCAAAGTTACCAAAACCTTCAGATGGCTTCATGTAATTTCTTTATGTCCCTCTCATCTTGGGATTCACTTAAAGTTCAAAGCATTACGTTGCCCTATTCCTACCCTTTAACCTGATGTGATAAAAATATTTGCAGAAGACAGAGCATGTAACCAGATGATGAGGATTCCAAGAGATGAACAGGGATTCTTCCTTGAATGAAAAGAACTTGCACCTCTCCATCCCACTACAAACCTCTTTACAGAGTCAGCAACTGTGCCTTGCAAATACTGAGCAATTTCCAAGTTAATCAAAGTCCTTCTCCTGAAGCTGTTCTCTGGCTCACACTAAGAGAATCTGGACCAATCTCACTTAAGGCTCTAGCGATCAAGAAAAAACCACTTCAATAAAATACCACATTTCTACACAGAGGGGAGCAAAGGACAAATGTCACTGGGTTTTAGGTTGGTTTTTGGTTGGGCTTTTTTCAGTCAGAGACAGCCTTTTTAATTCTAGCTCACATTTTGGAGGTTTTTTTCTTACCAAGAAGTGATATGACCATTACCAGAGGACAAGTCTTTGGTTTAAACAAAAAATTCCCACAGCTGTGGAAGCACCTTACAAGATCTGTAGGGATCAGTTAGTTCTCAAAAAAGGGTCTAACAACTGCACAACTCTGTAGAGACTCAAGTTCTTAACAGAACAGTAACTAGCAATGTCCAAGTAGTCAGAAAAGTTTGGTAAAAACCATCATGGTTTTAAGCTGAAAACTAGAGCTGTGGTTGGGGCTGAACTGTACCAAATATAGATAAACCAGCTGTCTAGTTATCTACATCAACCCAAATAACCAAACTCTTCAGAAAGGGGTTTGGTTCAGTTTTTTATTGCATAAGCTATATTTGCAAATATCTGTGACTGCAACTCTGAATTTACACAGATCTCAGAATGAAGAAATCAGTTTCTTTCTTCAACAGAACAAGCAGTCGCACAAGCAATAAAACTTGCAGATTATATGTAATTTGGTTTTCAAGATAAATTCATTTCTGTTGTAGCATCTCTGAGCTCAGACGTGATTCAAAGTCCTTTGCACTAAGTAGAACATTAGTGAAACAGTGCTTATTGCAAATCAACCTCAGGATGAAGCACTCAAACATGAAAAAGAATGCAAGAATACTATGTACTTTTTCTTACAGTACACATTAACTGAAGACCCTGTATTCAGAAATTAGAACTTGTGTGTTCAGAATTCAACTATACAGCTGGGTGTGGTGAAAAAGAGCAACTCATTTTTCAAGGCAGAATGGCAGTCAAACACCAGGATAAAACATCACTCTCCTGCTGCAGTGTTTGCAAACAATTTCTATTTCACAGATTTGTGTTGGAAATGTTAAAAAGCTAAATCAGATGTGAGTAGCCTGGCTCTTGAAGGAATATGTGCTTCTAGCACTCATCACAGCCAATGACTGTGCATTCCTAGTGCTGGAAAGAATCCATTCATTTAGAGGTATTACTTCTGCTTGGAAGCTATAACCTTCAACAGAACAGTTATTCAAATATAAAAGGCTAAAAAAAACACACACAAAAAATACCCCAAAATCAAACAACCCCCCAAAACCAACCAAACAAAACAAAAACCAGAAGTTTTTTGAAAAACACACAAAAAACAACAACAAAAAAACCCCCAAAAACCAAGAAAACTCCCCCCCAAAAAACCAAACCAATCTAACCAACCAAAAAAACAAACCCAAAAAACAAATGAAAAAAACAAACCAAAAACAAATAAACAAAAAGCCCCAGAAGTTCAAGCTGTTGACTTCAGCAGTTTAAGTCTTGCCCATGGCTGGGGCAATTGCTCACAATTCTGATGCAAACTGAGGAAATGTTCAAATCTCTCTGTCTCAAATGTATTTTTTAACCATGTAGTCAGAATCACTGGGAAGTACAACTTGTCAACACTACAAGGCCAGTCAGCCTCATTTTTCCAGGCATTGCATTTCCTGGGTCTTACTGAGTAAACACCAGAGGAACCACCACTGACCATATAACTTTGCCTCTTCTACCAGTTTCTGGCTTCTTTGCCTCACGTTTTCTGCATCTGCCAAGGCACGCCTGTACTTGTCCTAAAGAAGAAAAAACAGTAACAGAAGAGATTTTATGCCTTCTAATTGGGCAGCTGATAATAATTCACACCAGCATGTTCAGTATAAAACAGCATTTTAAACAGTTTCATAGCCTGAATCCACCATTAGGGTGATCTGAAACAACATGCCTATTATCACACCATCCCTCCAACCAAGATAAATGTTTGCTTCACTCTACAGACAGAAATGAGGGAAAGGAAATCAGATGGTTTTCCAGATTCTCAGTATTTGTCAACCGATCAGCTGGATGGAATTTTTCACTTTACAGATGTATCAAGTTCTATAAATCCAGCATTTCTGCTTTCTCTGCTGTGTGCTCCCAGAAATCCTTCATCAGCCATGAGGTACATTGACACTATGACACATCAGATTCAACTCAGCCATGACTTTCAAACCATCTCTTCCCTTTTTACAGATACCATGGAGTGCCCTCCAATTTTCTCACATTTACAAATTCTAAAGTCTAACTCCTCTGTTGTTTAGGCAAGTTTTGGTCTATTCCTAGAAATATGGCCATTTACTAGCAGATGTACTAAGATGGGAAATTCAATAAAATTAATAAAATAAAAATTCAGGCTGAGTGCTTCACCACTTAATCCAGAATGGTGAGCTTCCACCCTCAATATGCCTGACCTTCATATGCCAGTGAAGAATCCCAAGTATAAGTACACTATTGTATAAAAACTAACCATCATTAACTCTGACCTTTGGAAAGCTGGCAGCTGTTTCCATAAAGGCTACTCTTAACACACACAAATGCACACACCAGAGATACACTCACACCCTTCCACGGCTCCCAAAATTTAATTCTCCACTGAGCAAAACTTATGTGAAAATCAGTAACAGATTTTCAGGCTGGAAAAAGTCCCATTCCATCCAAAAACTGGAAAGAAACTATCCAAAATCTTAATTTTAGACCAGGGATACATCCCAGGTCTTGCAGTACATTAAACTTAAGTTTAAAGAAATTAACAAAGGTGAGTTTTATTCAACTAAACAGGAGCCACACAACTGTATCCAGACTGTGCACTGAGAACCCACAGTGGAGGTTCTCGGGCACACAATTTGAAAGGAGTGCAACCTAATAACACAGAGATACTTACAGTAACTTCTTTTAGTTGTTCTTCCAGTTTGGCCTTTTCTTCAGCTAGTAGTTTTTCAGCAGAGCTGGGTTCCACCTTCTGCTCATTTTGGCTCTGACTCTGGTCCTCTTCCAAGTTCTGGCCTGTATTTTTCTGCTGTGTTGCTGCACAAAGCAGTCGTGGAGATGTTCTAAAGCAAAAAGATGGACATTTTTATTCTCTTATTTTGTAAGATATTGGACAATATTATTCTGTTGCTTATTTTGCGAGATTTTAGCATTTTTTAGACATACCAGACACTCTGATATACAGTATCCACAAAACTCTCACATCAGAGCACGAACTCATACAATTCTAGGCCTGTGAATACTGTGTACAGAACCCTCCGTAAGAAGCACCAGCTCTCCAGCCATTTAAACTGTAGCACAAAATAACTGCTGCAAGATATCAGCTCGTAAGTGTCCATCACACTCAGTTTACAGAGTCACAGCACTTCCAAAGAGGAGCATGAGCTCGTTTTCAGCACAGTGCTCCACCAGGAGGCAAATTCCGTGATGCAACCGCCGGCAAGAGCCGCCCAACAAACACCCGCAGAGCAGGGCTTGGCCGCTGGAGCGGCGACCCCGCGCCGCCCGTCCCTGCTGCACGGCGGCGAGCTCGGGCCTGCCTGCAGGAGTAATGCCTCCTCATCCCCTCCTGACGATTGCAAGGCTCAGCGAGCCGAGCCGAGCCGGGCCGCCCGGACGGCGCAGGGGATCAGCGCCGCGCTGACATGAGGGCTCGGATCTCGCCCGCCGCACGGACACTCCGGGCCTGCAGCCCTCCAGGCTCCACGCACTGCCGGGCCGGGCCGGGCCGCTCTGCCGGGAAAGAGCGAGGGAAGGCGGCGAAGAGCGGCGGGGGATGCGGGGCGGCCCCGGCCCGGCCCGGCCCGGCTGTCGGCCGGGGCTCCCCGGCGCTCAGGAGCCCAGCGCGGCGGGGCCGAGCCTCGCTCTCCTCCCGGCCCGGCGGCGAGCGTGGCCCCGGCCCGACCGTCCGGTGTCGGGTGGGCAGCGCGGCGCGACCCCCTCACCTCAGCGCGACCCCCTCACCTCAGCGCGACCCCCTCACCTCAGCGCGACCCCCTCACCTCAGCGCGACGCTCAGCAGCGGCAGGCGCGGGCGCAGCGCACCCCGCACGCACTGGGCCACGGCCGCCATGGCGCCTTCCTGCCCGCCGGCCGCCTCCGCCCGCCCCCCGGGCTCCGCCAATCAGCGAGCGGGCGGCCCCGGAGTGACGTGGCCGAGAGCCAATCAGCGGGGCGGACGCGCCGCGCCGGGCCGAACAGGTGTCTATTCCGGGGCGCGGCGGAGCGCCCAGAGGGGAGCGCGCGCCTCGCCCCCAGTGACGTGCGGCGGGCGGGGCGCGTGCCGCGCGGCCATTTTGTCCCGTCAGGGGGCGGGAGGGACTCTCTGCTGTCGCTGCTGCTGGCATCATCCGTGTCGCTCCTGTCCGAGCTGTGACGGGAAAAGTTTGAGGATTTCACCTCATTTTGAGTGCTGGATAAGCCCGTCACCAATAACACCCTGTAGCACCCGTCAGCAGTTTGCAAACCTCCACACGGAGGTTTCCGTCCTGTGCCCGCACACGCTTCGTGTAACTGCTGTGTACGCTCTTGCTGGACAGTCATTTCATCTAATTAAACCTTGAGCTTTCATTAAACGGGATAACGTTGCTAATCCACTAGTTCAGATTGGGCCACCTGCTTGTGCAAGCTGTCGGTGCAAGTGTCCCATGTTAACCATAGGCTATGGGAGCCTGCCGGTGATACTGCAATAGCCGAACCCGGGCAGTTTGTCAATTGCTTTGTCAATTTCCTGTTAGACGGGAGGAAAAAAAAAAATCGAGGTCACGTATTTAGTGTACAGCCCTGAAGTGAGTGCTAGATTATGCACAGATGCCTGAACACCAGCTGTTGGGCTGATTCCTGCAAGCATTTGTGCACTCTCTGAATGAAATTCGAAGGATAAAGATGGAGCTTCCATAATGAAGTTGCAGTAAATGTTATATTCAAGTGAATAATTAAAGCATTTACTAAAAAAGAAGATGTAGAAGGCATTTTGGCTTGGTGCATGAGAATCCCGCAGAACCTTGCTCAGTACAGTGCTCAGTACAATTTTGGCAGAGTGCACCGAGGTTCCAGCATTGGTCTTTATTCAGCCCATCGGTTTGCCCTGGATGCACTGTGTCACAGCCTATGCAGAAAGCAGAATAAATGGTGTATGAGGCCAATGGCCTCATCCCGTGGCAACTTTAGATCCCATTGAGTCTTATTTTGCTGATGACTGTTCTCTGATGTGACACTGGTACAGTCCCATGGCTTGCTTGTGTAGAGCACAGCAGAGGGGAAGGGTGTGTCCGTGTCCTGTCCACAGGCTGTAGTGCAGTCAGTGTCTGCTTTCCAGAAAGTTGATGAACCACAAATTCCAAGCTTCATCCTCAGAAATACTGAAAGAAATAATTGAGGAAATTTATTAAGATAATGCTGAGAAAGAATCAGAGAGAATGAGGAGAGAAAATGAAGAACAGCCATAAAGGATGATACCCACAGAAAACCATGAAGAAATGAGACAGAAAAAGCAATTGGATCTTTAGGTCTGATGCTTTTAAAATGTTTCCTGAAAAGATTATTCCTTACGAAACCTAGACAAGCAGTCTGTCTGTTTCATCTGTTGTTTTTCTCAATATCCCTAGCATGTAGATTCCTATTTCAGCTTGTCTCCCTTTCTCTGCTGCCCACCATCTTTGGAAGTTTTGCTTGACAAATGATTGATAACAAAACCACAGAATTAATGACAAAAGGTTGAGAAGAGCCCACTGCCAGCATGTCTCAATAACTGAGAATATATATTAGACTTAAGATATGTGGAACAATAGCCTTCTTTTATTAGAAGCCATTTACCTGAAATGACATTCACAGGCCTTCTGCAAGTAACCTTTGAAGATAATGCACTGTGAAAATGTGTTTTGTTGTGAGTCGTGCAAGTTGAACAGCTGTCATGAAAAACCTGCAGCTGGCTTAGATGCTGATTGGCAAGACTAAACAACATCTGCAGCTTCAGAAGAAGAACATGCAAGTTTACTGGAGCTTGTTTGCATCATGGCTGTAAGTACTGTTCCCCTTTGACCAAAAAAAGCCCAAGACGTTCTCATGTCTTGTTTTGACTCAGGCTATTGCAGGCTGTTCTGGTTTCACTGCAGTGCTAGCTCATGAGTTGGGTGTTTTTAAATTCAGCCACTGAGTATTCAGCATCTGTTGCTGGACCTGGCTGGCAGTGATAGTGTTCAGGAACAAGCACAGGTTTTCTCTTCCAGTCTTTTCCATATCAACCAATCTTTGGTTCTTCACATAAATACTGTGTTTGAATATGAGTTGAGGATAACTAATGCTTATTCTAAATTCTGAACTGTCAACCATCATCCCTGTATTGGCCATTCACTTAAGAGTTGGACTCAGTGATTCTTGTGGGTCCCTTCCAACTCAGAACATTCTGTGATTCTGTGAACCAGCTGCTACTTTTCAACTTGTGGTTTACAAGTGACTCTAACCTCTAATTTCTGTGAGCTGGTGATAGAATCAAGTAGTCTGGATGTCATTCCCACTTCCTCTAGTGATTACCTATGTGGTCTTGTGCAGTTACTTAACCTCATTTTTACATTTCTACAACTACAATTAAGGGCAGCAATCTTTCACTACCTTACAAGAAAGTTGTGTAGTGAGCACGAGGGAATTTCTGTGATATGTTGAAAATTCAAAACATCAACTAAATAAATCTCTGTTTTGTTATTAATATTGCACTTGCAGTAAAGAAACCTATAATCCTTCAAGATGAAAAATGCCACAAATGTAAGATTTGTGTTTGAAAACTTAAATGAAAAATTAAGGCGTTTCTATTTCTCTCAAAAAAAACCCCAATCCTAGTTCTGTCTCCTCATGCTAAGATGTAGTTTATTGATATTCAGGCAGCAAACAGAATGTCATTTCATTTGTGTTTCAGATATGAACTTTATTATTAATGTTTTGAGGGTAAAGGAAAAGGCTATCATATCTTCTCCAATCAAATTTTATATCCCTGCCAGAACCAAATATTGAGCTGTGGTGGGAGCAAGCCGGGGTGGGGGAGGGGGTGGAAGGTAGAACCACCAAAAATATCTCTCTAAATATTCTAGCAGTGACCTTTCAGACCAGTTACCAGGAAATAGCTAAATCAAATTAAAAAATATTAATGTAGCTGTAAGGCTGTTACTGAACAGCATAGCAGTGAAGACAAACATTCATACCTGTGCCCTTTAGAAAAGATCACAGATCAGACCACATAGCCACAGTATTCCATAGTCCATCGTGGGAAGATGTCTAGAGGAAAATTAAGGGACTGATAGTTGTGTAAAAAATAACAACAATTTTTCTTCTATAAGAATTTTTGAGACTGAGGATCAGATACATCCTGGGTCCATTTCAGACAAAGGACAATGAAGATTAAATCAGTACTTGAATTCAGAAACTTTTAATCCTGAAATGCAGGTTGGGATGTGTGTGTAGGGAGACAACCTTATTTTCTTTTAATTAGGACAGTACTAAAATAGTTAATCTGTACATTCAGAATTTAAATTTTTTAATGTAAACATTTTAAGAAAAATCTCCCAAGAGTGAATGTGTAATACTTATATTCTGCCTAGTTTCTCCTTAGGCTGAAAATACAGAATCATACATCTTGCTCTGATTATAAAGAGTACTTTTGAGTTCCCATAGCCTTTTGCTAACTAGTTTGAAGGGTGTATTTTGTAACCATCTTGTTGCCTGGAGAATGTTGTCGCTATGTTGGAAATCTAATAGCTATAGCCACAGGGCTCTGAAGAGAGCTAATTAGAGCAATTTAGAATAACAAAAGTTCTGTTCCTGGGAGGACACTGAAGTGTTCCTTCCCCAAAGCAGCATGCCACAATTTCAGAGGCAATTTATTGTAATATCATGCATAAGTCATTTGGTATCCCCAGGATTTACAAATCTGGCTATCTATTACAGTTCTCTTAGCCCTTATGTTATTGGGGACACTTGTGTATGCTTTGTAGCATTCTTGGAGATATAAAAATGGAAAAGCTATGTCAATCAGGCATTGTCTATCTTACTTTATGTAGTTACCAGTCAGAACCAAGCTGTTCAAATGCACAGAAACAATTTACTGTCATGCTGATGTGGCTTTCCACCTTGAGACAAAATTATTGAACAGTGAGAGAAGAGTTGTCAAATCCATTGTGATTCTCTGAGTGTGGTGTCATGGATTTTCTAAGTATGTTTTTCATAAAAATCAATTTTTGCCTCTCAACTTACCAGAACAATTGGACAGAAGGGGAGATCAGCTCTCTGGTCACATTCAGATTTACCAAGAAGACAGCAGTTGTTGGTCTCTCTTTCTGCACACAGACTAACAGTGTAAGTGCCATTACTGGAATGGTACTTGGACATTCAGATCTACATTTTGCTCTATTAATTTTTCTTTAAGATTTGATGAATTAGTTGCTGTGGGCTTGTTTTTGCTGCCCTTGTGTACAAGTGATTTGTATTAGTCAAAGCAAGTGCTGTACAGTGAAGGATTGCTGGGCCAGATGCTGGCAAGTGGGCTGCCAGTAGCACCATAAAAGCCTGAGGTGGCTATTTATTGCTCAGGTGTGACTTTTCCCTTGCTTATGGCATATTTTTTGTGATGACTGAAAGGATGTTGAACGGTGGGGTTGGCTGGGCCAGTGCATGGAGCTCTGTTTGGTCACAGTGCTTTAGGGCTTGGAATCCTAGTGCAGTCCCATAGATAGGCTGTTCTTGGAGCTCCCAGCTGGCTGACAAAGGGGGAATGCTCATTCTGCTGACGTTGTGCAATGGTTTTGAAAACTGTGAATGAAAGAAGCATAAAGCAAAATTTTAAAAAGGTTGTCTTCTGCTTTTATTCAACTTTAGAAAGCAGCAAGAGCTTTTAGTTGTATTTCTATGCCCAATTAATGAGTGGGTGAGCACTCCTGTGGGACCACTGCTGTGCTCCATTTAATCCTAATCTGGCTAGATGAGTCTGACCAGAATGGGGACAAAAAGTGCAGCTAAAAATAGCTGTAGTGGGAGAGAATAAAAAGCTTTCAAAAATTTGATTGCCATGTAATCTGCCTAACATATTTTTGGTGCTTTGTGTGAAAATCACAGTCTCTGAAGCTGGACTAAAACCTGTTCCTAAAATGAATGCTTCACACCTTTTTTGCTTTCCACAAGCATCTCTGAAGGTGCAACTTCTACTGTGCCATAGGAGCTCATCTCATCATTAAAACTAGGCTGATTTAAGACAAGTGTGTGGTTTTGTCAGGTCTTCCTCAAAATCTTTTGGGCTCTGTTACTGTGGTATATTTCCAGTTTTTGGATATAAAATTTGAATGCAAAGCTTGTGCCAGGCAGGTCCAGACAGAGCTGAAGGAAAGCACTTGTTTTACATCCACAGTGTTTGCACCTTGTTCAGAAAGCAAGAACATGGCTGCTTTAAGTTTTCTAACAGGTGTCACCCACAGGACTTTCACTGCTGTTTTAAAGGTCACCTCAGATTCATGAATCACCTCAGGTTAATGGGTTATTAATCATCAGAAACTGGTTGAAAATTATTGGTTCAGCATTGGGAATGCTCTTGGGCTAGATGTTTATAAAATAAAATACCAAGAAGGGAATCTGTACTTCACTGATAGATGTTAAATAGGAATTCTTCTGCTATAGCTGAAACCATGTAGTCTTTCCTTCTGACTCCATTACCAGCTCCTGGTCTCTGCATTGTTCTCTGATCTGATCTGATCAGACAAGCTGTTTCTCATCACCTCTATAACACATTGCTGGTCCTTGGGTTTTGCCCTTATATTGCTCTTTCTCCTTCCTGCTCTTTTAACTTCTTTTCTTCACTTTCCATTGCCACATCTGCTATGTTTAGAGTGGAAGAGCCTCTTTAACATGCTGCTTCCATCTCTGCTTACTCATTCCCAGGTTTTGCCAAAGCTATCCTTCCTTAAGATCTCACTGTGATCAAGAACACCTTCACCTTTTTGATACTGACCACTGCTTCAACAGCAGTGTGTTCATCTCTAGAGATGGAGTGACTGGCACCTCCTGCTGTGGTCCATGATATTGGTCTTGGGTGGTAATTATGCCTGTGCTCTGGGAAAGCATTGAGGTGCAGAATCCCTGCCCCACCATGGCTTCTCTTTTAGTTCATCATAATTACCAAACAAAGCAGACTCTTCCATTTCAAAAAAGTGGTAGTGTTTTTTATGACTAGTGATGTCTGTATTTTATTAGACCATCTTTCCTTGCTTGCCTAATTTGTGTTTTAACACTTAAAAATTATATTTCTATTGTGTCTTTTTACATGTGTTTATTACTTTTTGGTGATTCCCCTAGTGCTTTGGCTGTCAAAGTCTTAATGAATAAAATTACTGTCATGTTACAGCTGTGAAAATCCACTCCCTCCTTGGAATGGAAGATGCAAGTTTGAAGATGAGAAATCATATAAAAATGAGAATCATATAATAATAGGATACTTTAAGTAAAATAGGAATACATGGGAAAAATATTTGTAATATAATTTTTTAGTTATGAACTATTGAAGTATTGGTTTTCCTCATTCTGCATTTTCACATGTACTGAATGGTGTATTTGTGCTATTTTTACAGAGTTGTTGGCTCTGTAGGACAGATCCACCCATACTAACTTTGTTTAAGTTGAAAGCTGGCAGTAGTCAGGAAGTAGCAAAGAATTCTTTGTGAGCTAGAAAACTTGCTGAAGTATCATGGTACGTTGTTGTGCTAATTAACTCTGAGCTGGTTGTGCTTTTGGAAAGCTGGAGTACCCGAGGCAACTTCTGTCTCATGCAGCTCTACACTGCTCTGCAGATAAATTAGTAACTGTCTACACATTGATCTGACAGTTTTTCTGTTATTCGGGACAGAAGGAGCTGTTTTGGACTGTTGGTTGTTTTTCAATAACAATTATTAATACTTTGGTACAAACCCAAGTGAATGAGAGATGGATAAACAAGAAGCTGAGGATTCAGAGATAACTCTGAGAGCTGTAAAGTAGATGCTGTACTTTTCTGCCAGAAGACAGCATGACAAACTCAGCGGATCTGTTCTCATGGTCCTCTGCATTGCAAATAACTGTGTTTCAGAGCCAAGTTCTCCATAAACTCCTGCTAAACTATGTAGATTGTGTTAGCAGTTGGCCAGCACAGCTACAAGTAAGGTCAAGCTAGAGCATAGCACAGGAAACATTTATGGATTAATGGCAATTTCGTTGTTACAGCTCATGGTTTGTAAGGAATAATTTCCCAGCTGGGGGCAGTTCCAAGGCAGAAAGCAAATTTACCCAGCTTTTTACTTTTCAGCCGCTTTGCAAGGGCTCTGCAGATCATTTAGTGTGTGCAAAATGCTGATAAAGTCAAGTGGTGACTTAAAGTCAGTCTCAGCTTCTCCAGCAGAGCCAGTGAATGGGAGAGACAGGATACATTTGCCCTCCTCTGGTGACACAATGGGATGGGTTGACCCTGGCCAGCAGCCCCATGCTTCCATCCTCCCACAGCAGGAATGGGGAGAGACTTGGAAGGGCAAAAGGAAGAAAAACTTGCAGGTCAAGAAAAAAGCAGTTTAGTAATTGAAGGAAAAAATGAAAAAGCTAACCACCACTGCTCACCTACAAACTCATGCCCAGGCATTGTCTGAGCCATGACTGCCTTGGAAAGGCTCCCTCACCAGTTTCATTGCTGAGCATGGCATAGGGCATGGAATAACCTTTTGGACAACTTGGGTCAGCTGTCCCAGCCATGTCTGACCCCAGCCAGTTCTCTGGGGGATGGAGGGAAAACCAGAAGTGGCCTTGGCACAATGTAAGCCCTGCTTATCATTAGCTAAAATTTAATGTGTTATTAACACAGTTTTAACCATGAATCTAAGATGCAGCATCTTACAGGTTGCTGTGAAGAAAACTAACTCCATCCCAGCCAGAGCCAGTACAGTAGGCCTGACCTTGCAGTGAGATTAACACTCTGCTAACTCTAAATATGACCTGACTCTATTTATATCTTCTCTTTTTATTTTCTTTAGTCCATGCTAATGACATAAATCCAATCATAGAGAAATACCAGTTTTTAAACTTCTAATACATTTTATGAAAGTTATAAGCAAAATTTTGAAATGGAATAGCTGAAATTGTGCATCTGATCTCTATGGACATAAATATTTTGGTCTTCAGATATGTTCTTCATTTATAGTTCCAGAAACTTTGTAATAGACTTCATTTTACAGTGGTTGTGTATTCACTAGTTTTTGTTTGCTTTTCATGACGTATTTTCATTGTATATTTAGGTGAAATTCTAGTTATCTGTATCCTAGATAAATATAATCTGTAACCTAGATAAATATAAACCTCTGTTTATGTTTAGAAAAACTTGTTCCTGTGCAACTGTCTCTGTTTTCTTCGAGAAAAGCCTGTGCTGCCCTGTGGTGAAATATCTCTTTGTTAAGGACTTTCTGGAATGTAATTTACAGCAATCCTCCATTTGACCTGTAAGCACTCCTACTTTATTTGAACTCATGTTTTTATGAGAAATTTGTAGCATTTCTTTCTGGAATGTAAGACTACTTGGAGCAGAGAAGCTGAGATGACATATAATGTGAGATGGAGGTGGTATTAGGCTGGAAACAATAATACTTCTAAAAACCAAGCAGTGTTTTGACATAAAAATGGTAAAAGGATAAGTGGAGCATCAGGCTTAATTTTGTTTGGCCAGTGAATACACTGTGAAACTTCTGTGTCTGTCATTTGGGCTGGCTGAGTTTTCTGTCTTTTCTGCCATGCCAGTTACAAAATAAATGATCCAAGTGCTAAATCTATGCAGTCCTGTGGTAGACAACTCATATACCCACCTGGCCTCCAACAGCTGTTCCAGAAGTGCACAAGGCTCAGTAAGTCCTGTTCTATTTCCCCCAGTCCCATACTGATACCTTTACATACCTGTTTTTAGGCACCCGAATCACTTTTCAAACATCAATTCTAGTGAATAAATCTACACAAATCTTGTAAGCCACAGTTCTACATGTACTATATCAACCATATCATGGGAGCTGGTGTACAGGCTCCTCTGTGCATGTCAAAAGAAAGGCCTCTCAAAGATATTTAAGACCTGTTCAAGTTACTCTGTGTCTAGCAGTCAGCATGCAGCTTTACTTCATTTGGGTTTGTCTGCCTGTGCATCCCCTGTGTTTGTGTATCTGCTTGGCTTTTGGCAAAATTATTTATGCCCTTTCCAGTCTGCCTTTCAGAATCATCCTGAGGCCTTTGGCTCAGTCTTCTGGTCTTCAATCTGTTTTTCCTGGCTCTGCCCTCATCTGCTTCACAGCATTTCTTGTGACTCTGACTCTTGTCAGTGGTTTATCCAGCTATTTCAGGGGGTGTTTTGAGTTTTGACTCTTTCATTTTGTATGCTGTCTTGTGAGTTGGCCAGAAATGTGAGGGTCACCATAAGCTGGATTTGAGTCATCTGAGTGCATCCTTATGTCTCGTGTTGAATTCCTAAATATTTACCAGCATGTTCTTCTTGCTTTGAACCCTAAGACAACATCAGGGCACAGACCTTTAAACCAAATCATTGCCCTAAGAAGCCTTGGGATGCTCCTTAAGATCCTCCTTCTGTAGCTTTCAATAACTCATTCCTTCTAAGTGAATAGAAAGGGAGATCAAATGTTTAGTGCTTGGACCATATTGGAAATAAACGCCATTGCATTTCACCATAAATGCTGCCCCAAGCACCACAGAGAAGTGGCAGCCAGCATACAGCAGATTGGAAAGATCTTCTATTATTTTTCTAAAGTTCTGAAATGAAAAGAACATGCCTGTGAATATATTTAAGCAATATGTTCTTTTTATACTGTACTTTGTGTTCTGTAAATGTCCCTGAAAATCAATAAAAACAAATTGTACCTGATATATTCTGTGTTTTGCAAGGAGACCAAGCCTTTCCCCCTGATTTATTACTGTTTGGGAAAAAGTCATTGCACATACAAATCTTATATTAAAAGTAGTAATTCATGATGTTTTAATATCCTTTTCCCATAGTTAAAGAAGTGTAGGAAATACGGGAGTATTATTTTTTTATTGCTCTGAAAATATTTCTATTTTTTGACAGTAACTGGCATCAAGAACAACAACAAAAATAATAAACCATACTGAGCACTTGTCCCCTGATGTTTTATGTCTACTCAGAAAAGATAGGGTACAGACAATTGTTCAGCTGCAGTAAAGTTCTCATTTTTATTGTGCAGAGCTAAATTTATCCTTGCTGTAATTTCTCTGAAATCGGCAGAGTTATTTCTGCTAGGCATGAGAGTGACCTGCTCTGATTGTACTGCTGTTCTAGGAAGGGCTACACTTGAGCAGGGTTTCTTCCCTTCAGTTGAATACACATGTACAGGTAAATTGTGTTTACCTCTACAACTGCTTGTGTGATTACAGCTAGCACAGACAGAAGAGCACAGGGACTTGAATCTGTGCCTTTCAGATGCAGGAGATGAGCTCTGGTGGTTTCAGGGGAAGGATGCTGCTCCTTATCACATACTTAATCTGAAAAGCTTTACCACAGACCTAATTAGGCAGAAGCCTTCTTTAGAAATAAATTGGGTTTAGTACTTATGAGATGTCCAGGCTTAATATTTTCTAGAGAGTTTCCTGAAATCAAGGCGGGGAAAGCTTTGGTTTTATAAAATCAGCTTCTAGTGTTGTATCAGAATATTTTGTGGCTATTAAAAAAAAGCAGAACAACAAAATCTAACCAACAATCAGGTGGGACAAAAATATAGGCCAATGAGAGTTTTTTCAAAGATTCTATTTTAATAAAAGAAACACGTCAGAAAGGAATAGAGGATAACAAAGTTTAGACAGAAGTAGGATCAAACTGATATTTTTACATCCAAATTCTATTTTGATATTATTAATTTTCTCCCTGTTAACCTGTACAGACCCAAATTGGGGAAGTTCTCTGTAAACTGAAGATTCATGATTCAATCCCAATATTTCACGTTTCAGTCTCCCTTGAACTGATATGAAAACCTGGATTTTTAATAAAGCTGATTAATTTTTTTTCACCTTCTTTGGAAGTATCATGTTTCCAGAAATGTGTATGGTTCATTTCTGTGCCTGCTTATTTTTATTTATTTTTAATGGATTCTCTCACTCTCATCAGTAGCATATGTATGATACAGGTTGCCATGGTAAACAATGAATTTTTTATTAACATTGTAAATATTAATTTAAAACATGAGTAGCTGGTAACTGAGATGTTAACACTGCTTTGGAGATTTTCCTGCTCCTGAGGTGACAGAAATTATATATGGAGTTAAAAATGTGTAAAGAAATGTGTCTTGGGAAGGAGGTTCTTTAGTGATAGTACAGCAGCCTAAGGGCACAGAAATGTAGGATATTTGGACTGTGAAGCAAAGACAATAGAAGATCAGGCTTAAGCTGCTGAATGTTATTACTAGAGATGACGAGGAACCAATGTTCAAGTTTTAAATTCCTTCCTTGCATTTCTGGACCTTTTGCTGTCAGTTCTTTGCATCAGAGTGTGACCAACTGGCTGAGCTGAATCCAGTGTAAAAAAAAGAGAGTGTGAAGAGATGTGATTAGCTTCAAGGCATAGATGGGCACAGGGCTGCCCCCCTGAAGTTTCATTTATGACTTTACATCTGACTTGCTGGTCTAATCAAGTAATTTTAGGCACATTTTTGAACACTCCTAGTCACTCAAATTTCACTAAGCTCAATAGTAGCAATCTGCTAGGATGTTCTTGAAAATTCACTTTTCTAGACATATCATATATCTTAAAACTCATGTCCTTCATCCATTGTTAAATGAGTCCAATGCTGCTTGCTTTCTTCGAAGATAAGGAAATAGAAGTATTTTTGGATAGGAGGTCGTTTTGTCCAATGACTTTTTTTGCATAACCTGTGATTCCTGATGGATTTCTATTCATTCATGAAGTCCCTGGTGACAGAGTGTTAATTTTTCACTGCAGATTTGCTTTTGGAGCAGAAAGTTATAAGGTGGTTGTTGCATTGCCTTGGGACTTTGACTTGTATTTGATGCTGTCACTGAAGAGTGATTTTAGAAGAAGCTACATGACAAGAGGTACTATCTTTCAGCTGATATGTTAAATTGAGGTCGCTTCTGTCAATGGCCCTCTTAAAAATCACCTCTGTGTCTTGTCAGACATTCCATTTCCCAGTGAAATTAATTCTAAAAATCAAGGACTGTGTCGGAGATATTACAAAGCCCATAATAGTGGCTCTGTTTGCCCCATCGTCTTTGGCACTACTGGTATTTCACTTACTATTTTTGTCAGGACTTATATTAGAAAACTCAATTTTACTCTGTTCTGTATCACAAAGCAGCATATGTCACCCTAACTCCACTGAGCAGAGTAAGATTACTACATGAAATCTTATATCATCTTGTGATATATATGTACACACAAGATTACTCAGAAAATAACTTGTCACTATTGTAGACACTTCATGGTTGCTGGAAAAAAACCACTCCATACTGAAGGTCACATGTATATATACACTGATTTAACAGCTCTATTCACCCTTTGCTAGAACAGTGCTGCTAGCAGAATGACAAGAGACCAGTAAAGCTTCATACTTCCAAGGAAAACTTTCTGATCTACTCTGTTTAAAGGACTGAAGTTCATTATATTAGAAAAAAATAGAACTTACTCACTACCTTGTTTTGTGAAAATAAAAGCACTCTCAACTCCATTTCACCTTGGACTTTGTTATAAAGATTCCAAATGTGTTACAAATGTTGCCATACAGAATACCTATGTGACTGCAGCATTAGATTTGACTCTCAGAGTGTTAATTTGTTGATTTGAATCATGTTGGGGATTTTTTAAAAAATACTGATTAACAGTTCAGATAGTTCAGTGTCTCAGTTGAGATTTTATAAAGCATAGTTCCTTTCAGATTCTTTGTGGACTGAAATCTTACGACCCATTCACAAGAACAGGCCTTTGGGAAGCTGGTTTTGATACATCTCTCTTCTCCATACTCTGTTCACTGTCATGTGTGCTTCTCTCCATGATGCACTGCAATAGTGGTTTCAAGAGTAAGAAGACTTCCCTTCTGCTGGTCTCATGAAAAGCCACTTCGATTTTGCCATATTGTAACATTTACTGTAAGTGTCCTGTGCCTTTGAGGTGGCTCCTGAAAGTCTTTCTCTTGGTGTTCTGACTTACTGTGTGTCTAGAATAAAAGTTCAGCTTGCCTATGTGATGCTGGTTGTCTTAAAACATTTCACAAAACCACTAAGTTTCTTTTATTGCTGTGGAATGTATTGGATAAGAAGCAAAAATATTCCACATGCTCATTTTGTCCGCAGAAATTATGTCCTGAGTGATTTATTTGACTTCTGACAGAGCCACACTCAGTTTTGCACAAGGTTCTGATCTGGCTTTGTGTTAATTGATTTTGTTAATGCTTCCAGCAATATCTTACAATGGAAGAATGTTATATGTGACCCAATAGTGTTGTGTTCTTTGTAGCCCGTGAAAGACACCTGAAAAACTAAGCTCTAAAATCATTAGTTATAGATACAGGCAAAGGTTGCAGTTACTCTCTGTCAAATTGCTCTCCCTGTCCTATTTCTTAAATAAAGAAATTATAAAGCAGCATGACATTTATGAAGTCTAGTGACAATGCTTGTTATTATATATAAATTGGACAGCACTTGTTCCATTTTAGAAATGCAATGGAAAATTTCAGTGAGCTAAGTTCCCACCTTGCTTAATAAAAATGTAGCTCTTTTTCCATATTATGTAACAACAACAATAACAACAAATTCAGAAACAACAATGTGCTCACTGTCAGTATCTCTTTGTGGAACTATTTCTTGATTGCTAAATGGCAGCAGAATCTCTCAGCACTTATACAGCAAGAAACCTGGGACCTAAACTGATATTCTACCTCCTTCATATAAATTTTAGCAATTATATAAAATAAATAGATAGACACCTTTTGATATTTATTCAAGTCCTGAATGTTGAATTAAAATGCAGAACTTCCTAGTTATGTCAAATGCTGTCATGAAGAGTTCACTTGAAAGCAATTCAGCCATTACAGAGAAGTGTATGGCTTAGTCAGCTTAATTTTCTTTCACTTAACTTGAGTTCTAATGTGAAATTGCTTTAAAAGCTTTGTGGCTGTTGTAAATGTTTGGCAGACTTTTCTTATCCGCAGAAATTTCAGTTGTCATATTTAATTTAGGAATCTTTCCTTAATGAAATTTATATTTATAAAAGTTGGCAACCTCATAGGCAAAATTCTGTGTTTATTCTCAGGTCAGATGTAGCATAGACAAGAAGAAGGTAGTTCTATGGCTAGCTGGGCATGGTGATTTGGGTCAAGCTGCCATTTTGGGCACCACAATATAAAAAAGGCACTGAGCTATTAGGGGGTGTGTTCAAAAGAGGGCCACACGGATGACGAAGGGCTGTGAGGAGAAGCAGTATGAGGAGCAGCTGAGGTTGCTTGGTCTGTTCATCCTGGAGGAGGGGAGACTGAGGGGAGACCTCATTGCAGTCTGCAGCTTCCTCCTGAGGGGAAGCAGAGTGGCAGGTATCCATCTCTTCACTCTCCTGACCAGTGATGGCACTTGAGGAAATGCCAGGAAGCCAAGGCAGGGGAGGTTTGAGACTGGATATCAGGAAAGTGTTTTTCACCCAGAGATTGGTTGGGCACTGGAACAGGGTCCCCAGGGATGTGGTCACAGCACCAAGCCTGACAGAGTTCAAGAAGCTTCTGGACAACACTCTCAGGCATATGGTGTGATTCTTGGGGATGTCCTGTGTACGGCCAGGAATTAGACTCGATGATCCCTGTGGGTCCCCTCCAGCTCAGCATATTCTATGATTCTATGAATTAAAGTCATCCCTACAGCCCCTGGTAATGGCAGCACTGTGTCCAGTGCTCTGCATTGTGCAGGTGCTCTCAAACCATCTCCTGGAAAAGTCAGCTTTGCATTGAAGGAAAGGAAAAACATACGCTTGTTTCTTCTATTGCAAAGGTTTGGGGGCAGCAGCCTGTGTCAAGGGATAGGAAGGAACAAGTTTCTGTAAATGATTGATAAGTGAGACATTCTTACTGCAACCATGGCTGTAAACCATTACCTGAACTTCCATTTCACTTATTCAGTGATACTTCAGGTCTTAGTTTGAAACAGAAGAACAACTTCCAGTATTACAGATGTGATAATTTTGTTCTGCAACTTTGCAGCATGGCTTGTGATGCAGGTTGCCTATACCAGCATAATGGGAATGAAAAACACTTTTGCTGTGAGTTAATAACACTGAACACTTCTGCCTTATTTTAAATAGCTGAAAATTATGCAGTTATGATCTATAGAGCTTTGGGATCTTTTCACAGTAGGGAAAAGGACTTGTGCTAGCTATATGATAACTGACATGTCAAAATCCTAATGGTATATGGTGTGTACCCAACCTCCTTTTTTATAGCAGACAGACATAATTTTTGTTTGCTTTTCAGGCAGTATTTACAAGTAATTATCATTGTGCTTTTTTAAAATGTTAGCTTCTGCATTAGAACTGCACTATGTGCTTTGTCAATTTTAGTTTGAGCTAAAAGGGCACTCTTGAACTCCTGTTTGAATCTATGCCATGTGTGTAGACACTGATGAAGTGTGGGTAGACCTGCTATCCAGAAGGAGGGTAAAGGGAAAGACACACTTCAGCAAGATTTTGGTGTGGTTCATGAAGAGCATCAGATTGCTAAGTGTGCAATGTGGTGCAAAATCAGTCACTGTAGCCCCAGCCAAGACAGGCGTGCTTTAAAGTAAGCTTTGACCTTGTCCTGAGGAAATGAGGACTCGCATATTCTCTCTTCTTGGCTCTAATGCAAAGGGAGTAATTTCCAGCCAAGCAACAGCAACATGAGGCTTTAGGGCAGTGACACTGCCTAAGGCATTGTTAGCTCCAGATAGCTGCTAAAAATCTAGTTTTTATTTGTTAGTTTTATGCCATAAAAATTGAGATATAAGCTCTCATAAACTCAAAGAAGCAGATGTAGTAAGCTGCACAGATGTTAACCAGATTAGATGCAACACAAGAATGCCATAATATTCATGCATAATACTTCAAAATAACATTCTTTAATCCCATCCAAGTCACAAAGAGATTTGTGGAAAGGAAAGGGTACTACATTACAAAGATTACTAAGACCCACTGTCTAAATCAACTTGGGCATTGGAAAGAATAAATGTCATGGAAAATCAAAAATATTTGGCTCCTGGGTGACCCATGTTATTTAAAATGTCATGCTCAGTCCTAAATTTGACTAATTTTGTACATGTTACTAATTTTTTTTTTTAAATTATCTAGATTAGACTAATGTGAATTAGCCAATGAAAGGAACAGTCACTCCCTGGCCATCCATTTCTGATTTTTTGATTCTTTAATATTGATACCCCTGCAAGGGTTCTAAGAGAAAAAGTGGTTCATAAACTAAAGGTGACTGAAATGGCTGGTGAAGATCTGTGGCAAAGAAACCAAATGCTGTGTGAATTCTGAGACAGAAGTGTTATGTAGACAGGCAGACACACATGCAGCTCTTAAGTGGAGCTTGGGTCTGAAAGAGGGTTTCATATGTACTTCAGATTTTCCAGAATATATTTCACTGAAGGTGTGTTTATGCTAAAATAAACATCTTTAATTTACTGAGGTGCAAACTATAGTGTTTTCCATTTTTTTCTGTCTTAACTGTGCCTAAGTGTCCTCAGAGGAATACAGATGGTTTTTATTGTCAAATAGTTGTTAATTTTGAATTCCAGGTTGTTTTTTAGAGGAAAGTTGTTTTTTCTGGCTCTGTCAGAATGACTTCATGATGAATATGTGCTGGTCTCTACTCTTCCTTCATATTAGTAATGTACTCAGTGCAATCAGTGGCTTAGTCTAACACATACTGAAAGCAGTAGGAGGTATTCCATAGTTAATAGGAGCTGGACTTCTGAAAGAAAAAAAATTATCCTCTGAGATAAGAATCCAGTTTCTTTGCTGCAATTTTAAATATATTTCCTGACTTTTTTAATGAACGTGAGAGAGATTTTAGAGAAGCATCTTGAAGTCTACAAGAGAAGTTGAATAAGCAGAAATGTCATGTTTCTGTTCTAGCCAGATAAATGCTTGATTATAGTGTCCTCTTGGAAAAGGTCTGGCAGTTAATTACTGTTTCAATAATTGTGTACTTTGGCTTCAAATAGCATTCCACATGGAAAATCTGCACAGCAGGTGTCAGCTCAGGATATTCAGAATTCTTCCTTCCTCTACTGCTGAATCAGACACAGGAAACATGGAAAGGATTTTGTAGGTTCATGTTCCACCGGGCTGTTTTTCATTCTAATTGCTTTTATTTTGCATCCCATCAATCCTTCCATGGGTTTATTAAATTAGTGAGGTTCTACAAAAATGCAGGAAGGGGAGCTATGTGAACTACAGGCTTGGTAGCATCTTTCAGTCCTTGAAGAGATTATGGAGGAAGTCATGTTGGAAGCTACTTCCCAGCTATTTGAAGAGCAAGAATATAATTGAGAACAGCACTGATTTACTAGGATAAATGATGCCTGACCAATTCATTACTTTCTAGAATGAAATGAATGCTCTTGTTGTAAAGGAGTAGCCGGGAATGTTGTTTACATGCACAAAGCTTCTGACATGATCTCCCACACCATCTTTGTAGCTAAACTGGTGAGATATGAATTGGGTAGTTTTGAAAAATTGGACTGTTTGTTCAAAGAGACTCCTGCATGGTTTGGAATAAAACTGGCAGGTAACTCCAAGTGATCTTCAGCAATCAGTATTGGGGCTGATACTGTTCAACATTTTCATAGGTTTATAGAATTATTGAATCATTTAGTATGGGAAAGACTTGTAAGATCATCCCATCCCACAGTTAACCCAGCACTTCCAAGTCTGCCACTAAACCATGTTCCTAACGACTTCTACATGTCTTTAAATACCTCTAGGGGTGGTGACTTAACCACTTCCCAGGGCAGCCTGTTCCAATACATCAGCCTAAAGAGGCAACATGCACCCTCAGCAAGTTCATGAATAATGCAAAATTGTGTGTGTGGAAGGAGAGCAGTTGATATGCTAGACTGGGGCAGAGCTTCCATACAGGGGGACCTCAACAAATGGGAGGAATGGGCTGGTAGAGTCCTCGTGATGCTCACAGTACAAGGGCAGTGTTCTGCCGAGACAGATTAGTTCAGGCTGGGGGCCAACTGTCTGGAAAGCAATGCTGCAGAGAGACCTGGGGGGTCCTAGTGGGCAGAGAGGTGATCACGAGTCAGCAGGAACATGCTCAGAGCAACAAAAGCCTGCTGCATCCTGGGCAACCTTTTCCAGTCTGTAGCTACACGGTCAAGTGGTTATTCCCCTCTGTTCATTACTTAAAAGAGCCCATGCAGAGAACCATGTTCAATTTAGACCTGCTGTGCAAGAGAAGGAGGAATAAAATGGAGCAGTGCAATAGGCAGTAAGATGGTTAGAGAACTGCAGCATAGGGAAATTAAGGCAGTGCAAGGAAAAGTTGAGAGCACTGCACTTGTTTACACTGGAAAAATTAAGGCTAAGGGAGGATCTAACTGCAATCTTCCACTGCCTCTAGGAGAGAGAGAATGGAAGGAGAAAAGCACAGAAAAAGGGCCAGGTAATGCATACAAGTTTCTGCGTAGGAATTTAAAGGCATTAGTAAAATTTCTTAGATATTAAATCATTTTATTTCACAGGGAGGGTAGAGTATTTAAGTACTGGAATAGATTGCCCACAGAGCTTGTGTAGTCTCCATCCTTGCAGGTACTGTAATTTGTTAAGTCCTTGGGCAACCCTGTGTCACTTTGCAATTCATCATGTTTTGAGGAAGAGGTTGATCTTAAGACATCTTTTTCAAACTGACTATTCTGTAATTATCCCATTTTATAACAAGTCTTTATCTCTGGACATGGGATCCTTCTGAAATATAGGAGAGATGTAAAACGGAGATGGGAAAGAAATGTGTGATTTGGAAGTTATTCTGTGCACTTTCCCAGAAGATGTTTCAGATCTTAGGTGAGTCCTTGAGTTGTCTCCTCTCCTGATTTCCATGGGTGTATTCATCCTTAGAAGTGTCCCAGAGCTCAGGTAGTGCCTGAAAACCACCATAGTCCAGCGTGCAAGTCTGAGCTGCCTTCTGGACTTGACCGTGCTGCTACCTTGATAATGTATAAATCACTGGTTTGTTTTCCTTTTCCATTATTTCCCTATTTAGACTGCAAACCTTTTGGCTCAGGAAGTGAATTTGAACTACTTATTTAGCATACAGCACACCAGGGCCTCATATTAGGTAAGCCTTTAAGTAAAATAGCATCCGAAAGTGAACAATACTGTAAAAATGCAAAATGTTATCGCTGGAATTTCTGTCAGACTACATTGGTTGTTTAACACTGAGAGAAAATGAAAGTATTCAGTGTTGTACTGCTCCAAGAGAGAGACTTAAATTAACTTGTATTATAAATGGAAGTGTTAGCAATGGTGACTGGAAACTGGGATTGAATTAGAGTAATGTGGAGGAGAGAGGCTGAAGAGCCTTGTTACAGTTAATGGGGCAAGACAGGAAGGAAGAATCTGCATTTGCTCATAAGACTCTGCTTGTATCTTGGCTCCCTTCCCTCCTCCCAAATTAAAAATAAAACTGCAGGGCTTTATTTGAGACTGAAATCCTTATGGTATTTGGTGGAAGACTTTCTGTGGCTTCTGTAGTGTTAATTCCTGGAGGGTACTGTGAACCCTTGACTTCCAATTAAAGTTGATGTAAAGTGCTCATAGGATTTATGAGCCATAATTAAGAAAAATAAATGATGTGAACTGCTTCCATAGTCTGTTGAGATTCTCTTGTAGCCAACTTTACTGCCACTAGAATTGTTTCTGGCAAAGTGCTGCAGCTTCCTCTGTTTCCTTTTCCAAAACAAGGAAATGACCAATCATACCATGTCTCTGCAGCTTCTTACAGAGGTAGCTGGAACAATTGTTGAAGAGTTCCAAAACCAGTGAATAGTTCCAGTTGTGTTGCCATCCATGAGGCTACAGCAGAGCAACCACAATGCCCACTCCATGGGCAGGGGGACAGTAACTCACTTGGGGAAGAGCACTTTTATTGCTTTCTCCTGGTCTGTGCGACTTTGGGTACATCAGGACATGATGTGGTGCTTCAGCAGTTCAGTTAAATGCTGGAAGAGTCTCTCTTTGGTCCCACACACACATCTGCCAAGGCATTTCTGACCGTTGGATAAGGGAAGTGTGAACTGTGCTGGTTTTTTTACCTTTCCCAAACTGAAAGCCTACATCTGAGACAGCTCAGGATGGGCTGAAACTTTTAAAAATATTAATTCCCAGCAACTATTGGTCAGAATTCACCCTTATATTAACTTATCATTTCCTCAGTTTTGCTCTGATAGAACTACTATAAACACACCACAGATATGCTGAAACTCAGAAAGCTTTAAATTTTATTTTGTTACTGCTCTGACTTGCCTCATCCCTTGTGACGTTCCAGGATGTGATCTATAAGTGATTTGTAATTGTATGCAGCTAGAAAGGTAATGCTGGTCTTGCAGAAAAATCATGGGACTTGATGACAGGAGATGTGGGTTTTTTCAGGTTCATTATCTTTGTGGTCTCCAGCAAGTCACTGGATTTTGGTGTCTCACTGTACTATCTGCTTAAGTGGGCCCTGTCAAGTGCAACAGAGACCCAGTATTTATGGTGAACTTTTAATGGACTGTTGTGTGAAAGTTAATTACATGACTTTATAAGTCTCAATCAAAATTTAGAGCTCACCCAGGTAGCACATTTCTGGTGCAAACATTGCTGTTCTCAGCTCTGTTGTTCGGAAAATGGATTAAAGTGTGTGCAAGGGAGGAAAGCCAGCAACAATGCCTGAAGTCTCTGAAGAGACACAGCACAATGCAGCTTCTGCCTTTACATGCAGCTACATTGCTGTCTGTAGTAACACTCTTTGTATGATGGTCAGCATCACAGTGGAGCTCCAGAAGAGGAGCTTAAATCCTTCTCAAATTTATAGGCTACGATTTGAATATCTTGACTAAAGATGTAGTTGAGAAAAGGTCTCTTCCAATAGCAAATTTTCTGACAGAAAATTCTTGATCTGTGATAATCCTGGGAAAACTGATCTATGGTGTAATCCTACACACAAAATAGATGAATAGATGGCCAGCAGTAACCTGATGTCTTCCTCAAAGATTTCAGTCCTATTGGATTAAGGCTTTTTTTGGTTGGTTCATTTTGTTGTTCATTATGTTGACTGTTGTGCTTGGTGACACCTGGCAAATAACTAAGTAAAAAGAGACTATTCTAAAGCATAGTATATCATCTTTAATTTTTTGTTGAAACACATCTGTGATAATGCACTTTTTTTTTTTTTTTGCTGAAAAAGAAGTACCTATGCACATAATTCTGTAAAATTCAGTTGGACTACTATTATTAATATATTTTTATGTGATAAAGAGAGGGAGATAAAGTGATAAAAGAGCCAGAAAAATCAGTTGAACTATACTGATCTCAAACTTTGTGCTGGAGTCATGGGTCTGTTTAACTGCAGTATGGAAAATTCTGATTCCTGAATACATTTTCTTTGGTCTAATGATTTTTAAAAGAGCCTTTAAAGTTTCTGTATTTTTACGGATTTTGTAGTTTTCTTTAAATTATGTAGGATTAATGTATTGACTTGTAGTGTAGAGAAGGCTGAGTAAAATTTTTTCCTTGGGCTTATGATTCTGGTGCCTTTACATACCCATCCTTCTAGCTGATTGAAACTTGCATTGATAAAAATTTGATTTGAGAACAGATACTAGCCTTAGTGTCTTTGACATACTCACACTTTACAAGGATAACATCTTACTTCTGGTTTTTTTGCAAGTGGTTTAATTAATTTCAGTGGAACTTGTCACAAGAATCAAGAATTTTTAAGGGTTTGGTCACTTTTAAATTGATTCCAAATTAGACAGTTAGACATGAATACTGTTCTAAGCTTTGACATTGAAAAGCATAGCTGTGTTCTGCTAACCAGCTGCTGTTCCACTCTATGTGTTTGTGATTCCTCTGTCTCTAATTGTTTGATCAACTGGGAGTTATTATTGGTGTCTGTCAAGGGCTTTGAAATCCACATGAATTTACACCATGTGAATGGTGGTGTAAAAGTGAAAAGCCGTTCTTTGGTGATGCCAGAAAAACAGACATTGCTTTGAATGTGGCCTATGGAGTTATCCTCAGTCATTCCCTTATCATTACTTGGCTTTATGAAAAAATAAATAAAACAATGGGGTATGACTGTGCTCATTAAAAACATATTTTACTATTAAGCATCCTATAAAGAACATACTGTAATATCAATTTTTGGCTTCAGCAGTTTGGGAAACGGGACCATCAATGTGCATGAAAGCCAATATGCACCAATGGTATAGTCATTGATTTTCATAGGACTATGGGAGTCAAAAATGGAAATGGATATTGCAGTGATGACCTGGGTAATTGACCATTTAAGTGATTCAGGAATGGTCCTGTAGGTAAGGGAAGAGATGCCCTTCTTTGGTGCCTGCTCCATATTAATGAGTTTTGTACTTAGTCTTTTATGCTTGTTTCATTCAGAGTAGAGCTCTAAGTACCTTATCTTGACTTGAGAGTACTTGGCATCTTGCAGGATCAGGAACTGTGCTTGCTGAAGCTTGCTGCATTTAATTTAATTGTATCATTTTATTCACTGTTACTCACTCCATCTGTCCCAAAGGGAACATAGAGGAAGGAAAAGAGAAAAGAAGGAGTGCCAGTAAACTATAATAGCAGAAAGAAGGAACTAATTTTAAACTGCTTTGAAACGTTTTCTGTAAGCAGTGTTGTCCTCCCAAGTGGCAAAGTGCTTAATATAGAGGAGAACTGCAGTAAACTTTGGTTTTCTTCCAACAGCATAACATACTGTATTGATAACACCTACTTATAAGCACTGTCTAAAATGTTTTTTTTTTAGCCTAGGAAAATTGTCAAGTAGATAGGATGCAAAAAACCACAGAAATCCATGTTGTGCACATAAGTTATAGTCAGGATCATACAGAGGGTTAATAAAAGACTTCATAGATAGTTTGGTAAAAGGAAGATGAGCAATTACAATCCAATAGGTTATGATCATTGCCTTTAACTAGAAATTAAATGTTCTAATGATATGGTCAACCTTAATATGTAAATCTTATATATAGAAATCTATACCGTCTTTATAACATTATGCTCATTTAACCTTTCAAAAATATTTGCAAGTGGTACCTTATTGTAAGTGTAGCCCATATTTTTTGTCTTTGGTTTCCACCCTGAAGCATGCTGCTTCTTGTGCAGATCAATATTGTCTTATTGCTCCTGTATATTCCCTCATCTAGCCATGTGTAAGAAAAGAGGATTTTTTTTTAGATTCGTATCCCCTTGCTACTGTGGAACTGTGCAAATGTGTTTAATTACACATACAAATATTATGAATGGCTTCCAAGAGATCAGTTCAGGAAATGTCAGAATGAATGTTACCTGTTCCAGAACAGGCACATGCAGTCTTGATGTGGAGGTCTCCCATCTCACAGCTGTTGAAATTAGGAGTTAAGCCTGTGTGTGGTGTTGTTCATGAAGCAATGTTCTTTCCCTTTCTCCTGTGCTGTGACATCCTACCATGTGGCAGGACCAGCTTGATGGTCTGGGTACAAGAAAGATCCAGGCTCAGCAATGTGTTATTTGGTGGATTCACTGTAATTCCAGTTTGAAGCAGGAGAGTATTTTTGAAGCAGATCTCCCAGTTGCCAACACTTACTGTGCATTTCTCTGCAACATAGAGTAGTTGCAGTTTGGATGACCTAGATTGCTTTCAGAGGAAGCTAAACTAGAAGATCCACTGTGGATATGTACCAAATATGCCCCAATCCCTACTAATGATGACTGAAACAATTAATTGTCCTCAGCACCATGAAGGTCTCCAGTATGAATCAAATTGCACATCAAGAAAAGGCTCTTGGACATTTTGCACTGTGTGCAGCACCCAGAAAGGACTTCCCACACTACACATATTGAACTGGTTTCAGCTCCACTGGTCAGAGCATGGTGCTAAGAATGCTGAGGTTGTGGAATCAGTCCCTGTGTGGGTCATTCACTTAAGAGTTGGACTCGATCATCCTTCTGGGTTCCTTCCAACTCAGACAGTTCTGTGAGAAAGGCCCATATGGCAAGTATGCCTTGATGTTTGATTGCTGTTAACCACCTTGAAATTTGCTCCTTTTCTTCTTTCCTGAGACAACTGCTTCTTCAATATTGCTTTTTTTTTTCTTTATAAGCATTTTCTTGTGTTGCAGTCTGTCTTTGCTTAACCGTGGTCTCTTACACCATATCTCTCTTTATTTCCATCTTATTATTTTGGTCCATTCATGTCTTGCTGTTTCAGACTCCCAGAAGGTCCAACAAGGTACATGGTGAGGTGCTAGGAATATGGTTATGTTTATTACCTTATACTGTGTGAAAATGTGTTTCTTCCTATTTCTTGGCCTGTGTGATAATGAAAAATCAATTCTAATAAGTTGTGAAATTTGCTTGGAATGATAAAGTAGAATAAATCCGAAGTAATTTAAAATTATTTTAAAAATTTAAGTTAAAAGTATTTGCTTTTGAAAATACGTCTTAACCCCCACATTTAAAACATCAGTATATGATAAGTTATGATATTAGTAAAAATTACTTTTATTTACTTTTTAGTTATTTTTATTCCATAAAGGTTTATTATATTATTGTCAATATTTTCAGTAGTCAAACCACTGCAGTCACTGAGGAAGTGTTTGAAACCGTAGGTTACTGGGGCTAGAATGCAGGTTTCATTTTTTTCTGCAGGTGCAAAAAAATGCTGCCTTATTTTGGCCTTTTCAAATAGTTCAGTTCAATCATTATTTAATGCCAAGCTGAGAAACTGACCTGTGCTGAAAGAGCAGAAAAGGTTGGTTTTCTATCAAACTGTTGATAGGATGATCAGATCTACTAATTAAACACTTAGTGGCAATGGGAATAACAGACAATCAGATTAGTTTGCTAATTTTAGGTTAGGAAAGCCTTCTTTATAAATTAGGAAGTTTTGTAAAGAAAATATGAGTTGACGTTTTTCTTCAGGTATACAGAAGACTGAAGATTTTTACTTGAAATAGCTTCAACTGCTGTGTTATGCATTTGGGATGAATCAGAATTTATAATCCTAATTCAGTTTGACAGAAGTTACAAAGAAGCCAACATTTAATGAACAAAACAGATGCTATTCACAGGAATCTGACTCTAAGACCCTGAAGAGTCCAAACAATTGCATATTACTCAAATAAGGTCTTTATTTTTCTCAGTAAAGAGAAAATAACAATGCATACCGACAATGAAAATTAACTAAATAAAGAATACAATTGCAAAACAAAAGTAATGATTATTTAAGGTTTTCTACATGGTAATTCAAATTATCATTAAAATCTGTGGCAATCAGCATAGCTACAAATTGTCAGTAATTCAAAGGCAACAGCATAGCTTTCTTTTCATACAGTCTCACTATTCAAAGATAAAAATTTATGTGACAAGATGGGAAATAGAAGAAAGATTCAGTGGCAGGAGCCTGATGATTATGTTTTCAGTGATTCCTTAGTGGCACAAGGCTTACTCAGCAGTTAAAGCTGAATCAAAATGTTCTTTTATATATTGAAATGCTAAGTTGCTCTGCAGGAAATCCCATGCACTGCAGCACTGTGTTCACTTATATGGTGGTTAACCAGTCTGAGACTATGAGTGGTCTCTTGCTTTTTTTGGTATTTCTTCCTCCTTACTCCTGGTAACACCTATTCTGTATTTTATATTAACTATATTATATATTAACTATATATATTATATATTAACTATATTAACTATAAGTGCATAAAAATAAACTGATCACCACAAGGAAATTTAGCCAACAAAAGCAGTTTACCTTTGGATATGAGCAACAATGAAGAAACAACAACAAAAGCCCTCAGAAGACCATTAATTTGGACTGAAAATGCTGAGCTGTATTTTTAATTGTAACACTTTTAAATTCTGTGCTCTTACTTCAGGTTGTTTCTCAATGGATTTAAATGGTTTGTGATAAATAAAATATTGATTGGTTGTTTTGGATGACAGATGCTTCTAAATCTGAACAAACATAACTAATATGAAATTCAAATTCTGATCAAACAAAAATTAATATGAATGTATTATTTTCTTGCTTTTAATAAGCACAGATGTCTTGCCAGAGGCTCAGGCTCTGTCAAGCATCACTGCATCACTTTTTGTGGGCTCAGACATAAAGGTGTAGAGTTCTTTCTATGTATGTGCTTTGCATGCAGAATCAAACTGATGGATATTCAAGCATAACTGATGTTGACTTTCTTGAATGGAGATTGTGGTCCTAATGTAAAAATCCTGAAATACTTTGCTTTTCCAGCACAATATGCATTTAGTGATTTAGGACCAGAAGGGTCCTGCCTCATCAGTGAATCGTGTCCTGGTCTTGCAGGCAGTTTGAACATATAATTGCCTTAACAGGCTGATACAGCTCTGGGCCTCTTACTGATTGACAATGGGTAAAAAAGGACAAAATTGCTGATATTTCTTTAATCTGCTGCCAGGTTGCTGAAGATAACTAATGGCCTAGTCTAAATGAACTACCACTTTACTGAACAATGAAGTATATGAACACAAGAATTGCCACGTGTGTCAAAATATTGTGTCTCCAGTCTGGTATCCCAGGTCTGACAATGGCCTGTTCCACAGTGAGATTTGAGAAACTCTTTTCTAAAATCACACAGTGACCTTCCTGTGGGACACACATTTTTGTAATGGTTGTCAGAGAGAAATCCACCCAAACATGAGATTAATTTTTTTTTTTTTTTACTCCTGCTATATAAATTGTGTGTTCATCCTGTTTATATAAACATTTAAGTTTTGTTTTTGATGCCTAATGGTGATGAATTTCAGAGGTTAACTGACAATTTTTATATTTAAAATACTTCTGCCTTTTACCTTCACTACTTCCCTGAGTGAAGGTATACCAAACCTTGGCTGACTGTGGCTACACCATTGATTATATATGTCCATCATATGTCTCTTCTTGTTGACATCTTGCTGAAGCACTTATTTTCAAAGATAATAGAGGAAAGTAAGATGCCCAGAACTAAATGCACTATTTCAGCTGAAGACATACTAATGACTAGAACAAGATGGCATGCTAAAATATCTTTTTTATATCAATCCATTACAAAAATTAAGTCTAAGAATCTCAAGAAATCATGTTTTCCCCTCCCTCTCCCATAATCCTACACATGATTTGCTTTTTTGTTTGCAGTTGCATGTTGATCAGAAGCTTTTGTATTCAATCTATTTACAGTAGTGCTCCTGTCTCCTGAAAGCTTCTAATTAATTTAGAATTTATCTGTGTCTAATTAATTCAGACAGGATTAATATATAGTGAACTGTGTCTGGATTAAAATCCTCATGTGTTGGTTTGCTGAGTGGACTGGTGAAAGCATGCAATGTCTTTCAGTTCAAAGGCAGTTTGATATGGTAATGGACAAAAATTTTCAGCCATGGGAACAGAATTTGTGGTGGTATTGTCTTGGCAATTTTTTGATATGTTTTTAGGAAATCTTCACCAAGAGGCCAAGACTGGCATGGACTAGAGCCTGTGCAGGTATCTTTGAGTGGTGGGCCAGGAGTGAGAAAGCTGACACTGATGCTTGCTCTGCATTTTTGATTCTAAGAAGGCCCTGGGGAAGGGCAGGGAAGTTGTTTTTTTTTTTTGTTAGCCAGGGACTTAAATGATATTTCTGACCTTCCCAAAGAGATGTCCTGAGTGTGTTTTCATAGAAATCACAGACTCCTAGAATGGTTTGTTTTGGAAGGAATGACAAAGATCATCTTGTTCCAACCTCCCTGCTGCAGGCAGGGACTCTTTTCACTAGACTGGGTTGCTCAAAGCCCCATCCACCCTAGCTGCCTTGAACACTCTCAGGGATGAGACATCCACAGCTTCTCTGGGCAATCTGTGCCAGTGTCTTACCACCCTCACTGTAAAGATTTTTTTCCTAATACCTAGTCTAAACTTTCTCTCTTTCTGCTTAAGGCCATTTCCCCTTGTGCTATCACTACACGCCCTTGTCAAAAGTGCCTCTCCAGTTCTCTTAAAGGTCCCCCTTAAGTACTGGAAGGTGCTGTCTCCTCAGAGTCTTCTCTTCTCCAGGAGGAACAACCCAAACTTTCTCAGCCTGTCTTCATAGCAGAGGTGCTCCAGCCCTCTCAGCACCTTCATTGCCCTCCTCTGGACTGGCTCCAATAGGTCAATGCTCCTTGGGTCAGTGAGTCAGACAAATATGTTACATCATTCCCTTAACAGCCTAAGCAGACTCAGCTAAAGATGTGCTGGTGACTGCAGCCATGGATCCAGCAGGGATAATAAATCCCAATTAGGAAGCAACAATGCCTGAGAATTGTAGCTTTGTTAGCTGCAATTAGCATGAATAAACAACATGCTGAGATATGTTCAAGAGTTCAGGATGAGAAAAATCTGAAGAAAATGACATCCCTTTTCCTCAAAACACTTAAAATGGACAAAAAAATATATCTCTGTTCAGGAGCAATACAGTGTACAGCCTCTTAGCTGGTTGAGTCTTGATGTGCATATAGGTAAGAAAATCTCATTCCATGGCAAGAATGTACTCAGTGAATTCAAAGACTGAAAGGACACAACACACTGGGTACACAAACCAAAAATATATGAGTAGTTACATATCATTTTAGATCGATACAGGGAGTAGATATGTAGTAGATTGCTATATCTAGTATATATACATATATATTAGATACAGGACTAAAATAAAAAAATATTTTTACCTAGTAGTATACATCTGACATATTATTAATTGCACACATTTTATCTAAACAGCTGGATGATGTGATGGAAAAAAGAATTTATTGCTTCCAGAAGTTTCAAGTACAGAGCAATAAAAAAATTTGAGGGTTTATTAGATACTTTTTGTGATTATAAAAGAATCTTAACCTAATGCATGAGTCAACCTGTCATGATAGGTCTTACCAGAGATCATCAATTATTACTTGCAAATTCAGCATTCATCCCCACTTTTCCCTCCTTGTGGCAATCAGTTCTTCCAAGACATCCTAGATATAAGACATTGGAACAATATGACTCTGTCTTGGTGCTGGAGTTGCTCAGGACTCTGGCACTGATCACCACTATCAATAATGCCTGTTTTATCTGGAGGAGCTGGAGGGCTTTTCTCTGTTTAATGCTGCATGAGGCTGGTAGCAAAGTGTTTGGCTTCTACAGTCTAAGGTTGAAGTGGACAAACATGAAAACATCCAAAACAAGTGACCAAGTGACAAGTGACCTGATACATGCATGTGTACAGTACACACAGGCATGTATCAGGGCACACGTTTGTGCTAGTTCAAGTAAAGAAACCAACCATTTATCTTAATTACATGTTAGCTCATTTCTTCTAGGCACCATGGCAGAGGAGGGCAATGATAAAAATGTCTGTGTCAGATAAATAAATTCTAAAATGCTAAACCACTGATACTGGAAGAGACCTGCTGAGGTTATGAGTATCATTCCCATGTCCCAGTCTTCTCTGGGTTTGAATCCCCAGAAGGATCTGGCTATATTGATAATCCTCATACAACACAAACTGGGATTTGTTCTTCCAGTGCTCGTAGCTTCACCTACTCTGTTCACCTTCTCTAGTCTGTTCATAATTAATTATTTGCATATTAATTATGCAAAGCACAGGTGCCCAAACTGTAATTTTTCATGACACTGAAAGATTGATTTACTATACTGAATAAGCAAAATCCAGCTGTCTTTCTGCATTTGTCCTTACATTGTTCCTGTAGTTGGTGTGCTATCAGCCAGCTAGTACAGTTGCGTTTGTCTTGTTTTTTACCAGTTTGTCTTCTGATTGTCCCACTGCACAGCAAATGCTGTAGCTACAGTTTCTAGTGAGATATTTTAAAATTCTAATTCAGTCTTGCTGCTGCTCAATATGTCTGCAAACTGTCAAATTGATCATAGCATTCACATCACTCAGCGGTTCTCTGCGTAAGGCCAACATGTTGCAGCACTTGAGCAGCTTTCATGCTTTCAGACTTCTTGTTTCTGCTGATAAATATTCTGCATGGAACTCAGAATTCATCAGCATTTTTAAAGGAATGAAATAAAGTATCAGGAGAAATTTATTTTTATTTATATTTTGTTCATTATGTTCTCTTTTGTGATTATAAATTACAAAATCTATTACTCCTTATATCAAGGAACAGGGATTTTTGGAAATGTTCACCTGCAGTTAATAGGAAAACTGTTTTTTTAACATTTAAAATGCTTTTTAAGGGGATTTGGGGTATTTTTTTTTTGGTTGGCATTTTTTGGTTGGTTGTTTATTTGTTTGTTTTTGTGGAACATGAGTTATTTATTACTTTCTTCTTTTCCTTATCATGGAGCGTGAAGTCCTCAAGTTCTTAAGGAGCTATAATTTGCCAGTGTGCCTCCAACAAAGTTGCTTTTGAGTTCAGTAGGTACCATTGCAACAAGAATTGTCCCTCTGATTTTAAAACTGCTGAAAATAATTGGCTTTTATTCAGAGATTTGAAAGTCAAGAGAATGCCACAAATTGACCTAAGAAGAATGGCAGTACCAGATGCAGCCATAATGTGAAAGAAGGGATCTGCTAGATACATCTGACCAATATTATGTGCTCCTCCTCGTCCACTGCTTTCCTCACACCCACAGTACCTTTGTGGAGGGACAGAGAAAGGAGTGAAACACCATACCCTGACTTTCTTCCACAGCCACTCTCACCACAGCGAGAAGCTCCTTCCTTTAGGGTCAGATTCTCACATATTAGGAATAATCCTCCCACCATGCTCCTTTCTTTTTTATTTCTTGCAGCTACATCTACTCAATTTTTCTAGACAATTGTGTGTTTTTGCAGATGGATGTTCCACTTGTGGTTTTAGCTTCCTTAAGTTTTTTTTAGTAATTTAGTGACAATAAATAATAGCAGCCTCTTTACTAGGGAAAGACACTGCCAGATCTGACTTTACCAATAGTTATGCTTAAATCACCAGAATTTGAAAGGGAGTAGAAGTATAATATTTCTGCATGTTTTGTAAGAACAGGTTGGCTGGTGAGGGAGGTGTAACCTGTTAGTGTTGGAATAGCTTTGATTCAAGTGTGTTCAGGCATCAGTGTCAATCCATCCTGAGTTTTCTTAATGCTAGTAGTTGTTGAAGTACATATTTTAGATTGGAAGCTCACTAAAACATGGGTTTGATTGTGGTTTATAACTGGAAGGCTTTGTCTGGGAAAAAACTGTTTTTTCTGATGCTTTTTCTGGAATCGCTTAAGTTTAAACTAGGCAACCTTTTGAATATACAAGAAATAATTATTGAAATTGTAAAGGTTCTCAATGTCCTTAAAACTATGGAAAAAAATTCTAATTTATTTATTTGTAAAGGAGAGTTTCTATTGCAAGAAGCTCAAGACAGATATCTCAGCCTCCCTAAGAATCCTGTGCTTATCACTTCTCACATATTTTAAGAGCATATTTTTAGATATAACACTCAGATCCTTATGTTTGATCCATTTTTCAAACTCGCAGAAATCAGGGACATCATGATGCTTTCAGAATGTAAATACTTACTACAGACTTTTCCAAGAGATGGAACCATATTGTTCCTAATCTTTACAGCTTTATCATTTGTCTGACTGAAGTGTGAAAGCTATCTTTTGTGGGGTTTGGTGTTCTATCCATTTGTGCTGAGCAACCTGACTAAACCCCAAACCACTAGGACTTTAATTTGTGTAATTCAGTTTCTCAGCCTTACTGCAACAGTGTGTTTTGGTGCATTTTTGAAACAGACTGGACTACATAACTTAACTGTAAGCTGAGGGTCTAACTGTGAATGAAAAATTCTGAACTTCATACTCAGAAGGTGTAAGTCAAACAACAAAGCAGATATTTTTCAGAAGGAGTAGTTATTAAATAGAGTAAAATCAAAGCTTCCAACACTTTTTCTATGTTGAGATTGTAAATTAGGATAGCAAAAGCTTTAGTAAAGAGAATTAATTAAATGAAGTTATATGCAGGCCAGAAGTAACAGACCATTCACTATGACTCTGATGACAGGACACTTGATTTTAGTAGAATCTGCTCTCTTTTTATGAAATTAATGATACATATTTTTCATGATTTAGAAATATGAAAAATTTACCTAAATAGATTTTAATAAGTTTACTTCTATTCAAATTAATATTAATTATGTGGAAGAGACCATTATTTCTGGTAATATCAGTTAGTGAGAAGACTTTGCCCAAATCAACCTGGAATAGACTTTGCACCCTATTATAAAGCAAAGGAGCAGGTAGTTGCCATGTAATGTTCTAGGAGAGCAGGCAATACAGAGAAGATGGTGTGAGCAAAAACTCTAAAACTGAAGTTGTCATCCTGCATGAGGCTAGAATTGAGTGTTTCGAAACTTGATAGTTTGCAGCTCCTTTTTCCTGGTGAACATTACTGGAATTTTACCATCACTGTGCATTAGGAACAGTTCAATAAATTTTAACCAAAATTATTGCTGAAAACGTCTAGTAAGTAATAATAATCTATCCAGCAGATACAGATTTCTTTCTGCAGTTCTGGTTTTGCCATTATGTCTTTAATCCTATTTGTCCAGGACACTCCAGTCTACCCTCACAATTTCTGAGACACTAAATAATTTCATTTTCCTAAATCCCTCTGTGACTGGATAACGAATTCTTGCAATTCAGTAATTTTGCACCATTTCCTTCACTGAAATAACATATTCCATAAGAGGGAGACTTTAAGCTTGGTGCTTTTGCACCAAGTTTCTTGGGCCCCAGATGTTCACATGGCTGACTTACTTAATGTCATGCAAAAGTCAATTAAAGTTCATGAAATTATTAGCTTTGGGACAAAATTCTGGTAATTGTCTGGCAAGTTTGATAATGCCATCATGTCAGTAATGTAATTTCACTGACATTACTTTGTTGTTATTTAGTTATTATTCCTTCATATCTGAGTGTAGTTAATAGGGGTAGAAAGGTGTGCTTGCTGCTGTGCTCTCCTTTTGTAGTTTAGCTGCTTTGCATTAAAAAAGTTAAAATGGGGATACAAACAGAGCAGAGAGATATAAATAGAGCACTTTCTCTCAATATCCAATAACAGATGTTTGGAGACAAGTAAAGGAAACAGGGCGAATACTGAATAATCTTTCCCTGGTGCCATCCAGCCTTTCTGTAAACTGCAGCTCAGGGGCTTTCAGCCCTGCCTGGATGTTTCTTCTGTACCATGGTGCCCAAATGCCTTAATGTGCCATTACCTGTCTCAACTGTCTCTTTATACCTCTGGCTACCACAACATCCTATGTGGAGTTTAATTATACTAAGCAATGTTTTTTCTGTATGTTTTAGCCCTTCTGCATGCTGAATTCATGAGCTACCTTCTCCCTACCTATTATTTCATAGGACTATATTGTACTTCCTTTTAGTCATCCTTCATCTAAGCTCAAGAGTCTGACTAACGTCTTCTCATACGTGTGTTGCTCATACTTTTTCAATCATCCTTGCACATTCCTTTCTTCAGGTTCTGTTATATCGTTTGAGAAATGGGAAGATCAACACTGCACACAGAATTTCATAGAATCATGGAATGGTTTGGGTTGGAAAGAGCTTTATCCAATCGCATACCATGGGCAGGGATACCTTTCACTAGAGCAGGCTGCTCAGAGCCCCATCCAACCTGGCCTTGAACATTTCTGAGGATGGGACATCCACAGCTTCTCTGGGTCAAGTGTAAACAAAACAGTGATAACTGTGTTTGCATCAATTCTCAACTTCTTTTCTAAAAATGAGACCATCCTCGGGGAAAATAATGTTTGAATACCTTGGCATGACATTTACAAGGTCTTTAGAGAGCATTTTCCTTACAGTCAGCTGTGCAGCTCATTCAGGAGGATGAGACCTTACCCCTTTAATCTCATCTAATGCACGCTTTCCTAGTTTTAAAGATTTTCACAGCACCCAAATGGTCAGATTCTCTTCCCTGGATATGACAGGTTCTGTAGCAGATAATTCTTTGACCTGAGCTTTCTTTAGCCCTTTCACTTCTGAGCTCAGAGCTGCCTCTGGCCACTTGCTTGGTGTAACTGCTGCTGCCCAGGTTATGTATGCAAAAGTACTTCCCAGATTATACATTCCATTCCTGCCATGTCTATGCCATATTCTGGCCTATGCAGTATATATATACATACATGTATGTATATGTATGTACACACACACACACACACGTACTGTCAGTATATACATATACTGGATATGCTCCTTCTCCATTCCTTTGTTTATCAACTGATAACAATTACAATTGAGACAATATTTTCTTGTGCTTCAGACCCATCTTCAAGTGAAGGCTTCAAAACCACCCAGGTCTCTTATTGCTACAGCAATAAAAACACTAAATAAAAACACTAAATACACTGTAAAGTTAATAACAAGCACTTCCTATTATAGTATTGTATTCATGGTTTTATGCACAGGAAGTCTTTTGTACTCATGACATGATAAAAAGTTGTTGATAGATGAAACATCTTTTTTAAAAGAGCTACAAAATATTCCACTACTAACAAACTTCTACCCAAGATACATTTTTCTCCTCATAATCTTAGACTTGTATGTACAACATGTAAGAGGTTTTGAGAATAATAAATGAAAGTTGCTGTAGAAATAATACAAGAGTGGTTAAGAATGACTTTTAAATGGTTCGGTGAAGTAGATACTGGAAAAGCAATCTAAATTCTATCAGACAAGGTAATGGAGGGTAAAGAAGCTGGCAAGCAGAGTGACTGGAAAACTAAATGATAATATAAGCCTAAAGCATAGAAGAGCTTTGAAAATCTGTATGCAAATTGGCCAGGAGACCAAGGTGTACAAGAAGGATTGTAGCTTAAAAGAAGTAAAAGGAATATCTGGTTGAAAAGGGGTAGAAGAAAGGCTGAGCCAAAGGCATTGCTGATTACTTTTGGTCTTTTGAGGGCTAAATTCCCATTTGTGGTGTTCTGGTTTAAAATAAGGCCTGTACACATGTAAGATATAGCTGGTAATGGCCATCTGGTGAACCTCTTGGCTCCAAGCCAGGATCAGCTGTACCTCAGCCATTCTGGACAAAACCTTGTTCCACTGGTGCTTAAAAAAGTGCACAGGGACCTGCAGTCACCAGATGCATTGTCTTTCAAGTGTTGGCAATACTCTATGGAACTTTGCCTGATACCTCACCTTAATATTTCTTTCTGCACTTCAGACTTTTTACTTCTAGCCACTTCCTCAGTGGACAAGAATGAGATCTGTATTAGCTTGAATTACAAACTTCAGTTCTCTGCTCCCCAAATCATCCCTAATGTCTGTGTGATATGCTTGGGCTTTAGTCTGGAGTGACCTGATGACCTCTGGAGACAGGGAGCATCTGTCATCAACAAAATAGGAGAGATGCTCTATTTCTGTCTAGTGTATTTTACACAGAAATATTTGCACATTGGCCTGATAACTATGTGTAGCTACTTTTTTGGCTGGATATCTACATGTACATCATCATACATCATACACAAATTCATACACAAATGTATGAATGCACTATATTAAGCCTGGAAGAAATGTCTGGCTTGGAAAACAGAATGCTTCTTAGAGAAATCCATGGGAATACAAGCTGGTGGGGGGAATATTCAGAGTTGGTGAATTCTAGTTTGAATATGTTTTGTCTAAAGTGTTGTGACAATAGAGCACTTACTGACAGTTATTTGTGAAATACATAATAAAAACAGCAGAGAGGCAAATTAAGTCCTTACATGAAACACTTGCTAAGAAAGGTGTGCCCAGTCCTTTTCTAGAACTAGACAAGTATTCACAGGTTTCTTTAGCAATAAAAAGTGCTCTGAAAAGAAGGCTCAGCACCACAGTCCAGCCACATGACAAAGTATCCTGTGTGAGTGAATCAGCATATCACATGCCTATCACAGGAGAATTCTGTGGGAGTTTCATAGATTTGGTGTGTGTTGATGGCCTTGCTGCTGTTGAAAATGGTAGAGCAACAGATGCTATGTTGAAATTTTGTGTGAGGAGAGGACTGTTTTTAGGTATCTCATCCAACGTGGTTCCTTGAGGATTTGGAAAGAAGGATGTTCAGACAACATGCCAGATGAATGCTTTTTCTGTGTTGGTCAGTGCTACAGCTGTACTCGGTCTGTAACCAAACCTAAGCTCAACACATATGGTGTTTGGAACAATTAACTTTGTTGACTCCAAAAGGGGCAAGAGTTGGAGAATTTGCTCTATTTTTAGCCTGTTGGATAGTGCTACATATTATTTAGTTTTGATTCGCTTAGTCAATGCACAGAGCTAGTGCATATTAAACACTAAAATTAATCATACAGCAGTGCCAGTTACCAACTATCAGCATTCTGATGGTTAGCCAGAAATGCAGGTGTGCAGATGAGGAATGTTCCAGCATTAAGAGCCAAACCTTTCTGCCTCTTACAACTGCACATGTTTAGAAAATAGGTAGAGCCAATGAAAGTATTCATACTTCCAAAGTATTATTGTCCAAGGATTCCCTACCCAAACCCTTGTGACACACATATATCAAAGAAGCAGATGCTATTCTGAGAAGTGTAAAGCATTATATTGCACAGAAGGTGATGTGATCTACTCATGCTCATCCGAACAGCAGCTTCTAGGAGGTATTTGATTGCCTGCAGAGTCTGGCCCTGACTCAGTAGAGTGGTGTATGATTATCTAAAAAGTGTCATCTTGCTCCCTATTAAACCAGCAACAGTGTTCTCATCTTGTCATTGCTGGGTCAACTCTTGGCAATATTTCATGAGATTGTAGCTCTCATTCATGAGCTTTCAACTTAAATCTTTGCAAATGTCTTCTTTCTTGTTTGTTTGTTTTAAAGGAGACACTTAAACTTTTCACCTGTCTTCTGTCTTTTTTAGTATCTTGTTGTAGATTCATTAATTTTAACACTCAAAATTTCAGGGTCAAACTAACTACAGAAGTAAGTGGTATGTTTATTGATTCAGTGATAAATGCCTCATTCACAATCTGCATGGCAAAATCTAGCTTTTGTAAGAAAACCTATTCTGAACACTTCTCTATCTTTTTGAAGATGTTGATTTAAAATGTTTCAGGAATTTTGTCAAGTGTATTTGTGAAAGCAGAGCTAGTTGGGTTGTCTCTTTTAACCCTATGTGTGAATCAAGTTTAATGTGTAAAACTCAGGGAAACCACAATTACAGGATGGTGATGAGGAGGAATATTGGCAGAACTATTTAAATTTAATAAACATCGTAAAGAGAAAGACTTAAACTTTTTGGAGAGATGGGAAGGATATCTAACTAACTGGAAATAACAGAACCTACTAAAAAAAAGTTAAGAAATGAGCTTATTTGCATTGTGGCTCTAATGGAATCTTTCTTGGAACATGGAACATGTTCTTACACTTCAGCTTATTTAAGGCTTACATCCACCAAAAAGATCCCTGTAGGCTTGGTTTTCATGTGATTAAGACCATCAAAGGTTCAAACCCAACATTTATCGTAGGAGAAGCAATAAGTGAATGGCTGTGGCTGCTAAAATATTATTAAATTTGATGTATATGTCAGAGATGGTAAACTTCTGAACGGCCAGAGGCTGCTTGTATTCTCTGGTAGGTGTTTGGTGGCCAGAAGTAGCAGCTGTATTTCTGTTGTGTTGCATGACCTGTCCTAGATTAGCACCCTCTGTATAACCCATACACCGAAATATCCTTTAATTTGGCTGGTCTGTTAACCTGATGGCATTCCTGGGATCCAGGTATCTCTAGGGTGTCATTCCTCTAGGACCTACAAACCTTAGATTCCTAAGTGGCCACTCTGTTTAACTGTGCTGCAGATGGGTTTCCAACTTGGCTTAGGGGTCACAGCGTGAATAAGGCTGTAGAGTAAGTTGGAAATGAAAAGTCCAGATGACCAATATGACAGCTTACATTGAGGCATCATTAGTATGGCAAGTACTACCATGAAGTCAGTCCTTCTCTGAAATGCTAATGCTTAGTGGAGGCAATGGACATGAAGTCCGTATTTGCACCATTTTAATCCTTTTGAAAAATTCATAGAAATGTTTTAATTCAAGAGATGCAAAGGAAGATTCCTGGTGAAATCAGTGGATCCATTTGCATGACTTAAGTCAAATGAGTTAACTGTGTGGTCAAGGTGTCTACTGATTTGTCAGCCTTGGTATAGGATCTTCCTTTACTGATTTGGTTTTGCTTTTGTTCTTTTTTTTTTTTTTTTTAATTGCAAAATCAGTAATGTATCTGACATATTTTCCATAATTTATAACCTACCAATGACAAGCACTGTATCAAATGCTGCTGTGGTGACTGATCATACTAATGAAGTTCAGGACCCATGTGCAATATTTCACAGTTTGACAAAGAATTAGACTGGTTTTAGAGATGGAAGGATACTTGGGCAATATAAAAAAAAAGATCAAGTATGCACCTGATTCACAGTAATACTCATATCCCTAGGGATAACTACTAATATAGCCAAGGTGGAAAACCTAGAAAATTAAGGTGCTTTGAAAATAAAGTGTAGAAATAAACTGAGGATGAGAAAAATTCTGTAACAAGCTATCTACAGCTGAATCTCTTCACTAATATTTTCTGCTGACAACAGAGACCCCATGAGAAGTCTTTTTTTTTTTTAAATTTTTTTTCCCCCAAAATAGAAGATCTGTATCCTTTGATGCAGTTCTATGCAGGCTGAAACTATAAGAGCTGAAACTACTGCTAGAAAATTGCAGGAGCAATGATTTATTCCCATATCAAAAACTGAACAAGGGAAAACATATAAACACTGCACTATAGGCACAAAGGGTGATTATTTTTGCCACATAAAACAGTTTTAAAATTCATGGGGAAAAGTAATTTTTGACAGTGTGGTGTCAGGTAGTTTCGGTCTTATATAAATAGCTGTGGATGGTTTATTTGCTTTTCAGACTGCTATTTTTGCTCTACCATTCAGGTATTTTTAATGGCTTTCCTTGAATAAGACTTACAATAGTTATGTTTATTAATGGATGAATTTATATGATTACAGAAGACTAAAACAGCAGAAACTTTACAATAGCAGAAACAAATCTGTGGGCTTACTGTATTTTTCTTGAGCAAGTTGTCTTGGAAGAAAAGATATGATCATTCTGCTTGATTGGTTTTTTTAAACTGTTGTATTTATTTTAAGCATTTTGGTGGATAAATGTACTACTTCTCTGGCTACTGAATACTCTGGCTACTGGTACTACTCTGAATCATATGAAATTAGACAGAAGCGTAGGAATTTAGGAGTAGTTTTGTCACTAAAATGTATATAAAAGTCATTCTCTGTTTCTTTGTCAATTTTTATAGTTTGGGTGATGCAAATTGAGATTTCAAACACTCTTTCATGAGCCCCAGGCAGATTTGTTTTCTTAGGTGTTTCTAATGTCATTTTTCCCACATTTCTAGTTCTGTCTTCTATGGTTCAGGGACACAGAATTATCAACCAAAGACGGAAAAAAAGAATTCTAGTTCAGGTTCTTTTTCATAAAAATTACTTCCCAATGCCAGGCTGGATGATGCTTTGAGCAAACTAACCTAGTGGGAGATTCCCTGCTCATGGCATCTAGTTGGAACTAGGTGATCTTTAAGATCCCTTCCAACCCAAACCATTCCATGATTCTGTGATTCCAAGTATCGCTTCAAAAGCAGAAGCAAACATCTCAGTCCAGTAACGTAATAACCACCAAATGCTTTTGCAAGTTTATTCAGGCAGGAGAAGATTGAGAAAATCATGCTAGACCTTTCTGCCACAGCATTGTGAGAGAAAAGCTAAAATGTTGAAAAATCATGAGAATGTCTTAAATAATGTGGCATTAAAATGAAATTCTTGATCCTTCTGTCTTTGTCTTCCAATATCCCGAGTCTAGAGGATTAATTTCTTCTGTGTTTTCAATCTTTCTTTGAAGACATGAGGACTATGACACTGCTAAAGCCAGCCCTGAGACTTTACATGTAGTCTGCTGACCTTACAGCTGGAGCTCTGAGAAAAATATTGTGACTCTATAAGCTGCTGTATAAACTTTTTTATTAGAATCGCAAAATGGTTTGGGTTGGAAGGAACCTTAAAGATCATCCAATTCTACCCCCCTGTCATGGGTAGGGCACCTTCCACCAGGTTACTCAGAGCCCCATCCAGCCTGGTCTTGAACACTTCCAGGGATGGAGAGTTCACAGCCTCTCTGGGCAAGTGAATTGTTTCCTGCAAATACACATTTGCTCTTACTCACCTCTCACACAGTACTTACTGCCAGGTTCCAAGTGAATGATATACCAGATATACAGAAAAAAACCATAGATGCTTCCCAGACTTCCCTGTTTTTGATAATTCTGAACAAAACTAAAACAGCCACTAATGCCAAATTTCTAAATGCAAATTCATTTTCTAATGTGTATGGGCATTTAGCTCCCATTGATCTTTCTAGAACGGCACTGAAAAAGTCCACCTTTTAGATATTTAGACTCTTTCAAGTGTCTGGGGGAAAAGGAACTTCACAGTAGACCACTGTGGACTGGAGAGAAAATACTGCACAGAAAACAACAAAAAGACACAGAAATACTTTACCTTTTCATCCTATATGTTTATATGAGGTGCCAATGATGGAATTTATAGAGGGTTGTTCAAAACAAAATGATATTTGTGCACCAGTTTGGCTTTTTTTCAACGTAGTTAGGTCATCCTATGTTTATAGGGCAGTAATAAAAGGTACCTTTTCTTTGGGAAAAGTAGTATTATGTCTTGATATTAGTAGCCTGGCGTTGTGCATAAAACAAGACTTTTAAGATGTTAAAAATATGGCAGGTTTTTTTGTTGTTTTACTGGCCCAAATGCAGGGCAAGAATGACTTAAGGAAAATTAATGCTTAAATGGAGAAATGGAATTGATAAGGGGAGCCTTGGAAAGTGTGAAGTGCTTTGTATTTCCCCAGCTCGTGATTCCAGAGCCCTCCAGCCTTTTACTTACACAAAACATCTGCCTCCAGCTGTTTTGCTTTTCAGAAACAATAGCTTGTCGGAGAGGATTTGGCACCAGTTGTCTATTATGTTTCTATTACTTTAATTTTCACTATTACTTATACAATTTTTTTTTAAAAATTATCTTCTCCAAAATGTGTGGCAGTCAGGTTCCCTGGCATTTGATAGTACACATTTTTCACAGTGCTACATTATTTCAGTAACTTCCTTTTTTGGGGAAAGACTTATTTTTTTCTATTCACCGAGACCACGCAAATCTTTATAGGAAGCAAACAAGGAGAAGAAAAAAAAGGACATGAAAAAGAATAAGCTAGCTCAGAAGAAAAGGTACTACCTAAACAAAGTTCATGTACAATTCTGTTAATTATTAAAAGCAGACACTCCTGAAGGTTGTTATTTCAAGTAAATCTATTTCACAGGTTAAAAACAGTGTGGTCTCCTATGATGTTTCAGCTGACTATGTTGTCTGCAAAAAGCCCTCTCATTTTTCTTGGTTTGGCTTTGAACCAGCCTGTGCTGTATCTGCAGACCTCAGCCACGAGACAAAATTTAGCACACTCCCTGGAAAACTCCGAGCAAAAGCCTTCCCCATGCCTTGAAACAGGCACACAAGACCACACAGTTAGGTCCCAGTCCCGCACCCACTTAAGCTTGCATGCTTGCAATAGAAAGGATTTGCTCTATGGTCAAAACCTATTAACCATAAATTGGAGCCTGCTCACATCTGCATTCCTTGCTAAGCTCTCTCCATGAAGAGTTCAAGGGGATTGAGGTAGCTGTAAACATGTCATACTGACTTCCCACTAAACATCTACCAGATGGGAACATCTCCTGCTAGAAAAATGGTGCCTTCAGGGATGCTTTTCAAAAGACTAAGACTGATTTAGAATGGTTTGGTTTTTAGGTGAGCTTAGTATTTATTTATTTTTCTCACACCATTTTCTCAGAAATGCAACTGTATTATCAAAATGATTAATAACATGATACTGGTAAAAGTGCTGTTAAGATTAGACCAGAATTTAAGGCATTGGTAGGATATTAACATTATTTTTTAAATAAAAGGAACTTAATAGACAAAAACGAAGCTAAATGTGAACACAAGGATTACATCCTTCACACCACATTTTGATTATGTAAATACCCAAATATTTCTCAGCTTTCCATATTTTGCCAAATAAACATGAAATTTTAGGGCAGAAAAAAACATGAGTGCAAAGCTATTCTAGGAAAAACAAGTTCCCACATTCTAGCTGGCCACATAAAAGAAAAATGTTTTGTTCTTTTGTGAGCTCTTATGGTGTAGACAATGAATCCAATTCTCATGTCTTCAGAACTCTGCTCATTAATGGCTGATGAGAAATTATGAAGGTTGAAGACAGATAATCTTACAATAGGCACCACAACATTACACTTCACCTTTTATTTTCTGTTTCAGGTTTAGCCACTGTTTCAAGCTTTGTGGCATAACAAATGTATACAGGTTACTTGCATTTTTTTTCCCTTTTGATTGATGAAAGAGAAAACTTAAAGAGTTCAAGACAGCTTGTATTGTCAGCCCATTTTTCTAAGTGACAGTAATTCCACAACGTTTTTTCTCTTTCATTTTATGAGCTAGAACTGAACAAAATTATAGTGTATATTTACCTACTGACTAGTAAAAGTCCTGCAAGGTGCTGAGCTGCTCAATTACTTTCACTGAATTAGAGGAGAGCTGAGGTTTCTAGACAACCTCAGCGACTGCCTGTTTACAGACTACTGGCCAAGTGGATGGTTGTGTCAGTTTTTTCTGTGTTCATGCTGTTTGCTAGCTTGATACTGGTAAAATTGGAAGCTATTTAGCTTTTTCTTAAATCATTTACAGCTCTTCCAAATTTTTCTTGTAAGTGTATGTCAGCTAGTATACCCATACCTGAAGAGAGCTCTCTGTAATAATCAAAGATAATGCACTATACTGAAATCCACTCTTTTATATTGTTCAAATTTGAACAGGATAATTGAGCATGTACTTTGTAGCTTAGTCAGTTCTTCATAGAACAAAGGCAGCTACTCACTTTTTTTGACTTCAGAACTTCCCACAGAAGTAGAGTTTTTTTTCTTAGTGACAAGGCATGCTACCTATTAATTAGGCTTTCTTCTGTGGGCATCTGGGCTGGCTGCTGACAGCAATGTATCAATGAATTAATGCAAATAAAAAAACCTGACACCTGGTTCATTTTTTGTTCTCTCAAATGGAGCAACTGTTGGGCAGTGTTAAGACACCTCAGTTTGTTGACTATAGAAAGATTTTCTTTTTTAGTTCTAGTATACAAATAGAAGTTATTTTGGGCCCTGAGAGGCCTAGCTAAATAAAAGCTCTTCTGTTTGGCATAAGAGTAAGGCATTATGTGTAATAATTTGCTTCTAACACAGAGGAAAGCATTTGTGTTTTGTTAATAGAGTAACAAGGCAATAAAACTTTGCTGTTTGTAAATTTGTTAGCTTATGATATGGTCAGAGTGAATAATAAGGTGTTTTGGAGTTGGGCATTTTGATAAACATATGAGATTAAGTTGCTTTCATGCATGAGCATTTTGTCAAAAAACCTGCAGGTCACTGTGCTCTTAATGGTTTGGTTAACACAAACACAATGTAACTAGAAAATGTTTTGTATCTAATGAATAGAATAAGGTATGCTAAATGCATCTTGGTACATTAATTTAAATCAACCTTTAAAAGTGGTGAACAATGTTCCCCTGTGATTTTCTACCATATTGTGCATCTGCAGTCATCTTGATTTATCAACCTAAGGCAGCTATGGGGGTGAAACGTAACAAATTGTTATCAATATTTTTATTTGTGACCAAAAGGAAAATTAGAATTGCATCTTGGTTTCTTCCTGAGCAGAATTTGAATCTTTCTGTAATATTTCTAGTATTTGATCAGAAATTAATCTGGTAAAAATAAAGTGGGTTAATTGAAGTTTTTTAATCTAATCTGACCGTCAGTAAAAATGTGAGTAAATGTTATTAGTATAGCACTAATAATTCTGCCATTAACAGGAAGAAACTTGCCTTGGATTTACAACACACTATTTTTTTCCAAGCCTTTTCTATTTCTATTCTGGGACTAGAGGCGCTTAGAGGTGTGTGATACTCAGTTATTTGTCTTTTTGTCTGCCCCTGTGTATTTGCTGAGCTAGAGTTTGTAAGAGACATAAAAGGTTACAGACATTTAGGGAAGCCTTTTTATTTTTGGAATCCTTAAACTAAATCGAAACCATCCTTTGGCAACCCTTAAGAAGTTCAAGTTAAACAAGATTTGAAACTGGGAGATCTCCTCACTTGTCAGAGTTGGTCTCTTACATTGCTTAGCTCACTTGGGCTTTCTAGACAAAATTATATTTTCTAGTCTGTAAATCAATTTTCTTCTTTTATTAACAAATTTGATGCTAAAAAACCTGTAAAAATCAGTAGCACTTCTGTTCTCTTATGTTTGCATTTCACCTAGAATAGTCACAACAGAATAAGAAGTTATTAAATATTCTGGTCATGCTTTGGACTAGAAGTATGTTGTTTTGATTGTCCTTTGATTGTTTGTTCCATCCAAACATTATGGATGGAAGCTGGATCAACCTTTGTTTTCTCTTTTTGTACAGTACCTAACACAACTGGGCCCTGACCTGTGACGCAGTCCCCTGACTTTGGACAAAAAAAAGACATCATTTTATCTCTTAGGTGACTTAGCTGCAGGACATTGAATGCATTAATGGGAGTTACATAATGAAGCTTCCTTTCCAGTTTTGCAAAGCTTAGCATTCTTATCCAGTCTGCTCGATACTCTTGTTTTGAAACTCTACTGTCATTAAGTGTGCACCACAGTGAAATAATGCCATATGGGTATTGTTTCTACAGCATCCCTAGCCTAGAGATGAATTTTATTATTGTGAGTTACTGATATATTAAATATGCATTATTTATTGACTTGCAATACACACTCAGTAAGTGTATATTAATCCAGTTGATGTAAAACCAGCTTCAACAGCCATTGAAGAAGTGGCCAGGCAAAAAAGCCTTTCACTAAGTGGCAGAGACAAGAGATGGTGCAAAGATTTTCATAGTATTGCCCACACGTCTGTCTTGGCTATAATAATCTCTAAAGAGGGGAAAATGGAGAACTTACTTTGGGTTCCATTAAATCCTCGACCTCTTAAAAGCCTGACACTAAGGGATTCAATTAATGACAAGTCAGTTGCAGGATGAGTGATTCATCCCCATGTTCTCAAGTCCCACAATTCATACATAAGAATTACATTCACTTCTCTCAGCTTTAGCATTCTTTAGGTGAAATGTTTAATTAACTTGCTCAAGAATAAAGGCCTGTGTGATCAGTCCTTGTCAGTGAGTGAATCATTGGGCTGAATATCTGTCCATTCACCTTGGTCAGAGTCTTCCCAACCCTTAAGACAATTTCAACTAAATTGGCAAATTGGGGGTGATCACAAAAATAAATGGCAAGTTTTGTGATTGGAAAGACAAGGAGAACTTTATTAGTGGGTTTCCTAGATTCCTGTGAAAATCATGGAAAAGATATTCTGACAGTGGGGAAAGACTCAAGCAGACCTTGCAGCTGACCATAAAGTGCAAGGCTGGAGAAAACCAGGCTTCATTAGTTCTGCAACAACTGCTTGGTTTTCTTTTCCTTTTTAAGTCTCATTATGGGAAATGTCAGTAACTGACAGATGTAGAGAGCTTGACTCTTACAAATGTGGATGTTGCCATCTCTTTGCTGCTGCTCATGGGAGCCCAACCTGTCAAACACAGTGGTGAATGCAAAATGGATGAGCATGACAAAGTCCAGCTGTGTTCATTCAGATGAAGTTTTAGGTTTTGCATGCCAGTTTTAACATGTAGGGACTTGGACCCTTCCATCTATTCTGAATACTTTTAGGTTATTCTACAAACTGTAAGTAATCATCACGATTACACAGGAGACAGGCCATGATGTAGGAATCAAAATTATTGTATTCCTAATAATGGGCAAATGACCCTTTCATGTTGGTTGATACAGTTGTGGTTGGTCAGTGTTTTCTTAACAATTCAGCATTGCATTTTTTTGTTCCTTTTTTGGAGAGGTCGAAAAGATGGAAGGTGACTAACTCAATATGCAACTGTTCTTCCAGCGTGAATGACTTTCTGCTTGTATGTCTTCTGTGAACTGTTGAATCTCTGCCCAACTTCTGTGTCCCTAAAGAACATGTCCAAACAGCAGTTATTCAAGCAAGCCTTTGACCACAGCTGTCATTGAGACCAGTTTGCAAAAGTCAAGGGGGTTTTGTCTGGAAAGGTAACTTTCTGCTCACTTAAACCCAGGTGTTTTTTGTCTTACAAAGGTAGTGTTTCAGATGGATAAGACACCGTGAGGAAACTAAATGGATGCAAAGTCAGTCTCATCTCACGCTCATGTTTCACCTTCTTTGGACAGCTCCCTGTAGCTTCTCCTATGCCTTTTGAGCTTTTGGTATTGTCTCCAGAAATCAAGATCTGGGACCGAAAGTTGACTTGCTCGTTATACAAGATGCACTTCAGAAATTAATTTAATACATGGCCCCTTCAGGAGTCCCAGAGGCAGCTACTGGTGACCTGGGTCATGTGGTGCTGCCTGCCTGAGTTTCTGTCACTGCCTGGGCTCCCGTTGGCAGGGTGTTTGGGACAGAGTCTCCAAAGCTGGAGATTCCTAGAGAAGGGGCAGTATCTTCTTTTAGTTAAGACACTCTGCTGGAGAAACAAGGGGGAAGGCTGCACAGAGTTTGTTTTGAGATTGTGGGGCTGTGCTTGGAACTCTGAAAAAGGACTTTATTGGGAGCTGCAGAAAAAGCACGTGGGATTTTTTAAAAATATGATTTAAATTTTTATTCTGTATTTCTTTTGAAATGGAGAGTCATCCTGAATTTGAAACTGCTTTCTAGTTCAAGCTATTACAGTAATAACAGGGTAGGTGGTTAACATAGGTCTCCTAGCACTGGAGATGTATGGCTAATACATAATCATATAGCTTGGTGAAAGAAATTTTTATATGAATTTGGTATAACCAGGTCACTTTAGGTCACTGTGGTAGTTATCACAGGCCTGTAAATGGTACAGTTAAAACAGTGGATACTATTTTTTCTATTAATCTTCCTAGAAAAGCCTTTGTAATCCTAATTTTCTAGGCCATTAGGGTAAAGGCAGATTACAACTAAAGCTGGTTTATTAACTTTACTCACCTTGGGTTTACCCAGACGAGTTATCTTCTATAAGGTGCCTATACCTGGAGTCATTATTTTCCTCAATGGTCTTTCAAACTTGTTTTCTTACATTTAGGTCTGAGTATCCTTATCTTACTGTGAAGTTAGATTCAGCTTCAGAGCTGGCCCTGTACTGAGCAGCAGGTTGAACCAGGAGTTCTCCAGAGGTGCCTGCCAACCTCAGTGATTCTAAGACTAGACTAGACTATGGCTTTCTGACTTGTGCCCTCTTCACAGCATGTAAGGCAAACTGTTTCACAAGCCCCAGTTTATTCACAGCTACACAGCACACTGCAGTGAAGCAGGAAGAGCACCCAGTCTGGGGTAGCTGAATCTTCTTCCACCGCTTCACCTGTTTGTTGAGTGATGCCACCCTGCACAGCCCCAGTCATTGCCTCTCCTGGTTGTGACCACGCTGCCATGAGCATTTCTTGGGACTGCCATGGATCAGTCCCAAATTACGAGCCACGTGTCCCCACAGTGGGCAACAATGGATTAGCAACTGGCTCTGGACAATGCAGGTGATGAGCCTGGTGCTTCTTAGGAGCTGAGGGGCAGAAGAACGGACAGGGTCCCTTTACCCACGGAAGCGCTTCTTGTCTTAATGACAGGAATGGTATTTTTGCACCTGCTTCATTTGTTCCTCGGCTCTCAGCTGCTGACCACAGACCCCTTCTGACCGTTTCAATGCAGCCTCCTGGGACGGACGGCCAAACCAAGGCCATCCCTCGTGTCCAAAGAGGCTGCGGTGGGTGCTCGCCCCCAGCGCCCCCCGGGCTGCAGAGCACCCGCCCCGAGAGGCTGCGTGAATATTGCTCGGGCGCTCTCGGAGAGCCACTCCCTGGAGCTCTGCGTGAAAGTTCACAAGCGGCGCGCTCTGCCTGCGAGAGACCCGTCCCCGCCGCGGCTCCCCGGGGCGCGATGCCCGTGTCCGTGTGTGCCGGAGCCCGCCCGGCGTTTCGGCGCGGACCAGCAGATGGCGGCGCCGCCCCGGCTGGGCGCGCAGCCCCGCGCACGGCGCTGCCGCCGAGCCCCGCTCCGGTTACAGCCCTCCCCCGCCCCCGCCCTCCGCCGCGGTGTCTCCCTCCCTCCCCGCCTGTCACTACCACGCCGGAGAGCCACCATGGCGCACGGCGGGCCACGCGTGTCCGCCGCTGCCGCTCCGCGCGGGGCTGCCCGCCTGCCGCCGCCGCCGCTGCTGCTGCTGCTGCTTCTGCTGCCGCCGCTGCTGGGCGCCGCCGCCGCGCCGCGCTGCGCGGAGCCCTGCGGCCGCCCGCGCCCCGTAGCCCTGACCCGCGGGGCGCGCAGCCCGCCGGAGCCGCGGCGCGGCGGCGGGGCGGCGGCGGGGAGCAGCCGCTCCAGGAGAGCATCCTTGGCGGCCGGCCGGGAGCAGGTCTCTCTCATCAGCACCTCCTTCGTGCTGAAAGGGGACGCGTCTCACAACCAGGCGATGGTGCACTGGACGGGCGAGAACAGCAGCGTGAGTGCGAGGGGCAGTGCGGGCGGGGTTTGGGGTTGCCGTCGCTTTGCTCTTTAGCAAAACCCTTGCCGTTGCTTTGCCCTCCCAACTTGCGGCGCGCAACCTGCGCTCCGCCGGCCTCGGTGCGCCCGCAGCGCGCTGCTCCCGCCTCCCGCTGGCCGGCCCGGGGCGCGGGACTCCCCGCGGGTAGCGCTCGGGATGCTGCGGACGGTGAGGTGCTGCCGGAGGCGAAGCGGCACCGTGGTCGGACCCGGTCCGAGTAGCCCTCGCCACTTCCCCAGAAGTTTGGAAAGTTTGCGAGCGCGCATCTTGCAGAGGCGCCGGGTGCGCGGTGTGCGCCGCGCTGCGAGGAGGAGGAGGAGGAGGGCGGCTTGGCTCCGGACCGGCGAGGCGGTGTCCGTGTGCGGTCGGCGTGCCCCCGGGTCTGTGCCAGGGTATCCGGGGAAAGGAGAGACAGGGACGAACTGCGGCGCGGGGATTATCTCCTCCAGCCCCGCATGAAGTCCCAGATTAAATTGTCGAGGCTTAATCGATTCACCGCGATTCAGTCATCCCCGTGTAATCTCCCCCGCGCCGCGCTCTGCCTCCTCAAGCGCCGGGGAAAGAAAAACCCGAAACAAACCGAAAATGAAATAAACCACAGCTCTGGTCTTGAGGGGGTGCGAGCAGTAGGAGTGGGTGAGCAGGACAGCCCCGCCGGGCGCCGCAGGAGCGTAGGGGCGTCCCGCAAAGGTCCGGAATAGCAGCAGCTCTCCGAGGGAGGCTTTTACAGCCACATCGGTGGATAAAAATCGTGTCCTGGGACCGGTGGTACTGCATTAGAACATCAGTGTTCACAACTTCTCACAGTTAAAGCAGTGTGTTTTGCCTTTATTGTTTATCTGTTTTAGACAGCAACTCTCACGGTGAGTGCCCCTAGTAAATTTTTAATTAATTTTCAATATCAGCTAGTCTTCACTTCTTTATGTATTGATCCATTAATGGTTGTGTATTTTCACGGGTGGTTCCAGGGATTTGCTGCTTCTAATTTATCCTTCACTGAAACATTATATCGTAACACTGGGTGTCATGGGTAAATATTACGTAGCACCTTGCTCTGTCTGTGTAACTTCATTGGCAGGAAAATGTCGTTATGAAGGCTGAGGATGAACTTCCCCCTGTAGGATTTGCGTGTTTCTGGAAAAACTCCGGAGCGCTTTTATTACAGTGCAGCTAAGCTCTGACTCTGCTTGAACTTTGTGAATTTAGTATAAAGTTTACTTAAACTTGGCTTAGTTCAGAGTGCGTGTGTTACACTTCTCTTAAGTATGTGAATTATCATCCTTTCTCTAGGACTTGAAGTCCTGGGCTTTTGCCTGTTTTGCTAGGGTCTCAGCCAGGATGTGGAGCTGCTAAGGCTCCACTGATGAGGATGCAGTGATTCCCTGGAGCATGCTGAGCGCTTATGTTAATGCTCTTGTATAATCAGGTGTCAGAGTTGAAGTCAGCATCATAAAGCTTGACACTTTCAAAGGCAGTTTTTGATTTGTTCAGGAAGGAAGTGTAAGATGATGGTCATTTTCTGTGAGGAGAAAGTGTTGCGAATCAGCAGCATCAGCTATTCTGACTCTGTCTTTCCTCCATTTCTCTGCCATTAGACTGCTGCCTTTTTTTGTGGGCAGTGCTTGCAGGCTCTTAGGACTGCTTCCTTGAAGAATTCAGTATTAGAAAGTTGGCATAAGTTCATTTTTTGACATAGGAGGCAAGTAACAGCTTTCATGCAAAGCGTTCTGCACTCTAAAATGAATATAGTAGAACCTTGCTAATCCACAGTTATGACTAGCGGTCTCGCCTCGCCTCTCTGCAAAGATTTAATAACAGATGCTGCAGTGAGGGCTTGTATTGCTAAAATGTTATTATTTTTTCACAGTATGCTACAGCTCACTTACTAGAATACTACCACGTAGTCTCTTCAAAAGCAAAGATAAATGGCAACTGTCAGAATAAATGAAAGTGGTTACAGTCTTTGCTGCAACTTAGTTCTTTTTTTGTTTGCTTAGTTGTTGTCTACTAATTCAGTAATGCAGGATGACGCACTCATCATGAATGCCTGCAGACATTCTCTACATTATTTATACATTAAATAAAAGATACTTTTGCAGAGTTACTTACAAAGTATGATGCTTACTCTGCCTGCCATCAGGTGATTACTGTCAAGCAAAACTGTATGTGAACAAGTGACCTGGTAATGAAAGACTCTTTGCTGCCTTTACCCAAATGAAAGCAGCCAGTCTTTGCACTGGATATTTTACAGTATGACTGTCAGCATTTTTTTCAGCTTCTTTTCTTGTTAGTTAGCTTTGTTTTATTGCATGCTTCCAGAAGAAGAGCTGATTTTAACAAAGGCTTTCAGAGAGAAATGACTTGTAAAGACAGTTTGTAGAATTTTTTTTTTTTTTGAGGAGTGGAAGAAGTACATGAAGCACAAAGGAACCAGGATGGGCTTAAGGGGATTGGAGAGAATTTTGCTGCATGTTTGTATGTGATACTAAAACAATTGAAAATAAGCACCTGATCCCAAACTTATCTAAGGTAGTCTTCAATGTCTGTTTGTTTAAACAGATACGTATGTATTTATTTGTATTACTGGGAGTTTAGGGGTAGGAACGCTATGATCCAGCACTTCTCAAATCTGCCACCTTATCCTGTGTTCTTAAATCTATGGCAAGTTTCGCCTTGCCTTGAAAGTACAAGCTTGAGCCATGAAATGCTGTTCTGTCCTAGACACATTGCAGTCAAGGGGAGGGTTGTCATTCTTGCTGTGGGATTTTGGATCAGGCCCTGTGAACCTCAGGAGGCACTCAGCAATCCTAAAGTGTCACCACACACATTTGGCACCTCATTGGAGGTACTCAGCACTTTGTAAACCAAGAAGCTAAACTAGTTCCTTTTCCCTTTACAGCTGTGTGGCTGAACATTTGACAGTGATGAGCTCCAGATGACCACATATCCTCTTAAACACCTCACCTAGTAAAATAAATGAAGAAGAAATATGCAATAGGATTATTCCTTTGAGCTCCGTGATGAAGAGACAAATAACCATAAAAGCAGAGGGGGCAGCTGCACCTCTGAGGGATGTTCACCTGCATGAATAGTTCATTGAAAGTACTGCCGTGGAGTACTCATGTGTGTGGATCAAGGGCAAATACCTAAATGTGAGAGGGGCAGAGGTTAGGTTGATGTGCACATGGAGTTTTAAAAAAATAATTTGCATCGTGTAAATCATCTGGTGCTGCAATAGTAGGAGCATGAGATTTTTGGTTGCATGACATCTTGTAAGAAACTAGGGAGGCTATAAATTAAATTGATCCACTCTCCTCCTCCTTCTTTTCTGTACTGTAGTAGTCTGACTTTTACTGATTATCCTCTTGTAATGCTGTTAGTTTTGTGAGTTAGAGAAATGGTGGCTTTGATAGTGCAGCAGAGGATACTGTTGCACGGATTGTAAAGTGGGCTTGAATCACCGGCAAGATCAGGGTACACTTCCTTGCTTTGTCGAGAGAGAGCTGTACCGGGAGGTGTGCAAAATGCTTCCCACTCTGTGTCCTCGTTACTTTATTTTACACTCTAATAATAATTTACAAATCCTATAAACGAGAAGCATGTCCCCAAACTTTCTTGGCAGTGGGATGTATAGTCAAAACCATCTCTGGTGATGAAAGTCTCGGAAAGGCAGTACTTGTCACAGCAAGAGTGTATCTGGTTAGTGAATTCCTGCAATTAGTGTTTCTTCTCTCAGTCCTGTCTGCCCACAGAAATCTGTTGTGTGGTCTTACTTTCAAACAAAGGCTCATGCAAGTGGAACTAATTTTGCTACCAGTCTTAAAATATCATAAACTAAGACATGACAGGTGGGTGGTGCAACACACTGTTTACTGTGGGAAGGGCAAGTAATTGACATCTGTGTAACTGATAAATAACATTGAGAACTGGAATGTATACAGGTTGCATGGTAAAAGAATAACCCTCAGTGTGTTAAGTTAAATATGCATGTGCCCAGATTTACTAAAAATATGCAACCCTTTCTGATTTGGGGGAAAAATAGTAAATTCCTGTCAGCTTTTAAAAATCCTACTTTTCCTTAGGAGAAACCTTAGTCATCCCAGGAGATTTTTTTGGTGCCAGATAAACAACGTTGTTTGCAAAACTATATTCTTTTTGACTGTCCTAAAGAATTCCCATTCTGCATTACTACTAGCCAATTAAAAAAAAAAAATCAAAGCCAAAGCAGAAATAGGGGGAGGATAAGACTTGTATTCACAATTGATTTCGATTCAGAGGCTGCTCTTCATGCTGTGTGCAGACTGCTTAAGTGTTGTGAGCAGGACTTCGGCCAGCTACTTCCAAGTCTGCAGTTTCATGGTGCCAGAATTTCCTTTTTTTGTTTGTTGTCAAAATATTAAGTCCATGCAGGTGCTTATTTGTCCAGTAACTTGATGTCAGGATCCCCCATTAACATGTAGCTCTTTGTTATGGAAAATAAACATAAATATTTCTTTTCAAGATGTAAATATTTAGCAGCACCTTACCAGAAAGGAGGACTTACTGCACTACAGATATTGCTACGCATGAAAACTTTAGCAGATCCAGACTTTTCTGTATTTGATGTACAGATACTTTGTTTAATTTGGAGCTATTACTCTTTTTGATACAGTTTCACGAAATATGATTTGTAGAGCCCAGTAAGCACTACATGTATTCTTCTGGCAGATATTTTATTTAATTGGTTTTCTGTTTTGTTCAGTTTGCAATAAATTGTGCAGAAGACTATAAAAAACATTGACTTCAATAATTCTGTAGCAGTACTTGTAAATGTAGTTACCTATGCAAACTGGGCAAAAGTCCATTTGTGGTAAGGTTTGGGTGGTGTTTCTGCAGAGTAGCCAGACTGCATTTTATGAAACTAAAGGGAGCATGAGGTCAAAAATCCTGACAGCTCAGACCTTTGATAAATGGCAGATATATTGCAAAGTGAAAAGCAGATTTCCCATAGGGAGGGTTTTTCTTAAAATTCCTTGAGATGATAGTGTGATTATAAAAACAAACAGAAACCAAACCCAATAATCATATTTGAATGGAACAGCAGAATCCCACATGGAAAGTGGAATGATTTTAATCTGATTGAAGTAACTCAGGAGTTTAAAATTTCTTTTTCCTTTTTCTTTTTTAATGGTATAGAGTTTCTGGCTTACTTCATCTATTTGCTTCTACCAGCCACTGTTTTCCCTCTCTACCAGTCTTACATCTTACTGTAAGTCATATTGCTGCCTGCTGAGCTCTCTCCACATTTCAGCAAATTCCAACTGCTAAAACAAAGAGAGCACCTCTTCTCACTCCCTAACTAGACACTCAAAATTGAGACATACTTTAATTAGTAAATGTTTGTTTCAAACGTGTTTCAAAGTCCTCCTCCATGAACAACCCTCCACACCTGCAGCCATACCTGGTTTTACCTGTTTGCTGGTTTAACTGGCATTACCTGGTTTGCTTAGGAGCAAGCTATTATACCAGTGCTACTGTGCCAATGTCAGGACAAGCTCAGTTTAAATCTAGGAGGGAAATTTAGCAGTGTACACTCAGGAGAGACACCAGATTGAAATCCTCCCTCTGATATTGCTGATGTATTACATGTGCATGATAACCCAAATCTGGCTTAGTAACAATCCTTGGGTATGTGTTTAGGCTGGGGATAGCAGTTCACATATCACAGCAGGAACACAATGCATTCTTCTTAAGCTTGATGGTCTTAGAAATCTACTGATACAGATCTCTGGAGAAAGAAATGAAGACATCCCTTTTGATTTTATTAAAATTCAATAGAGTAGTAGATCCTTTTTGAAAGAACAGAAAGGGAAAATGATGAGCTTTTCATAAAAACAGTAATTTTTCTGCTTAAAGGGGAAGCTCTGTAAGGTATGTACCACTTTATGAATTTCCACGAAACTGCTTAGATTACAGAAGCTTTTATGCCAAGCCCTTTGCTGTCCAAAGATATTTTATGGTCCTGTCGGTTAAGACCAAAGGTTGTTCACATAAAGGAGAGAGAATCTGCAGCACAGTCAAGTGGGATTCTTCTATGTTCTGACAACTCAACTTCATTTAAGCAAAACCTGAAAGTATAGGTTGAAAGTAATCTGCAGAATATGACTTCTTGTTGTAGCTCAGAATGAAACTTGATGACCTGCAACATTCCTTCAGCATTTTTATTCTCAAAGTTTAACATTCCTTAGCAAACATTCCCATGCTCGACCCCCTGTCCCAGTAATAATAATTAAAAACTCCAAGAAATCACCCATGACAAAACCACTTTTAAAGAAATAATGGATGGGATCCTTTGGCGTGCCTTGCTCTTTTAGGAAGGAGAAAATGCTCCACTGCAAGGGTGGTGAGACACTGGAAAAAGTTGCCCTTGGAAGTTGTGGGTGCCTCATCCCTAAGGCTGTCCAAGGCCAGGCTGGATGGGGCTTTGACATACCTGATCTTGTGGAAAGTTTCCTGCCTATGGCAGGGGGGTTGGAACTAGATGAGCTTTAAGGTCCCTTGCAAACCAAACCATTCTGTGATTCTGTGATTCAGCCATTAAGTCTGAGCTTGGACTTCTGCAGCAGGAAGGAGATGGTCTCAGGACTGATCCCTTAAAATCTTAGTAGGCATGCCTGGGAAAGCTTGGCACATCTGCTGGACTTGCTGACTTTGGTGCAATGAGTAGAGAAGTGCTGTGCTTATGAATCCTACTGGATGTTGTCAGCCCTAGATGAGGCTGTTGTGGAAAGAGGAGAGGTGCTGAGGTGCTGCTGTCTTGCAGGACTGAGAGCCCTTGGCAGAGCTGGTGATGCTCTGTGCAGCCCCATCACCACATCTGTGAGCTCTAGGCAGAGTTAAGGTGGTCATGGTGATGTCTTGGGGAATTTTAAGGCTCGGCCAAAGACAGAGCATGAGGTTCCAAAAGAACAGCTGTTGCATTAAATTGAAGCTCAATAGTAGTGCCAAAGAAGTTTGCCAGTTACCTCACCAGTATCTTCCGAAATACCGCCTGCCTTACATAGGTGATTTTGCAGTTCCCTACCTTCAAGGTGAGAATAATAGTGCTTCTCTGACTCTTAGGATGGCTTTTGCTCTAAATTAGCTCTGCACTTTGATATTAATGTAATGGTTATCACCATAACACCTAAAAGAGGCAGGACTATAGAAAATCACATCTGTGCTTCCTGTGACTGTTTCACAGTACAGCCCAGGAATTAGAGAAGAAGAGACTCTCACAGGTCATGCAAACTTGTCTGTGTGTTCCGATCTTTTGATCAGGGCTCCTTTTAATGTGTAGTCCAGTTTAATTTAAATGCTTAGACTCTGTCACTTCAAGATCCTTGAACAATCATAAGATTACGTGACTAAAAACAGTATCAGTGAAACTTTACCTGTATTTAATGTTTTTTCTGCCTTTGTTTAACAGTATAATGGAACAACTATGCTTCTTTCTCAATGTTTGTGCTTCTTCTAGTGCTGTATACTAATAATTATTTCTCTGAATAACATTTATTTTGACTTTATAAATTTTTCTTTTATAGCTCACTTTTGCTAGCTCTTTAATTCACCATCTGGATAGGACAGAATCTAGATGTTATAGTACCTGTCTATTGTGTATCTGACAGGCACATTTTTAGAAATGTATTTACACACAGAGATTATTGCTCATTTCTGGCATCCTTCTAATCTCTCTAATGTCCTCATAATTATCTGTTTTTCCAAAAAAAAAGTATCATAGGATAGGTTTCTTTTTTTAAAGGGAAGTCATAAAAACAAATAATTTGGTCATTAGCAAAAAAGCTGATTTTTGTGGTTTCTGTGCAGTAACATTGTTAAAAGTTTGTTCAAGTAGATGAAATATTTAATGTTTTTTTCCCCCATTCTCTTTATGAACTTTGTTTCTTTGTCACTGTAGGCACAGTAAAGCTGCATGAGTGGTGCAGCAGTGCATTTGGAAGCACCAACCCCTGTGATGTGTCCTCACTCCAGCAGAGCACTAGGTCCATGTTTACTGGCCAGTGTGTTCAGTTTTAACAGATGGCAAGCTGCACTCTGTGAAAACACTTTTTTTTAATCTCTGTTACTGTCTCTTGCCTGGCTCTTGGACTGAAAGTGGCACAGGGAAAGAGCAGTCTTCCCTCTGCATGTGTATGAGCAAGGTGTGTACTGGGTTCTGCTCTGAGTTGGTAGCATTTAGGTGCTGTGTAATACCAGTAAATAATGATCATTATGATTGAGAATTGAGCTGTTCCACCTGCAAATTTTATGAGTGTGCAGCTTGGCCTCCCTAACTGAGCTGTGGTGGAGAAATGTTGCTTTTCTCAGGTGTTGATGAGGAGCCTGTTTGTGATCAGTGCATTCCCATGCTTTCCTCCACCAGCAATTGACACTGCAAGACAGATGCCCAAGGGGATGGAGCTGGAGGGTGAGAGGAGTATGTTGGGATCACTGTTTGAGCTTTTGGCTCTGTTTCACAGTAGTAAATGTGACTGACTCTGAAGAAGTAGTTGTTACTTCATTGAAAACACAATTGTATCAGAGGTAGTAGGCTGCCATAAAATCCTCAAGGGGTACAATAAGATATTTTTCCTGTGTTTGGTAGCAGAAAGATGCCTTGTAACTTGGTGTTTTCAGAGGATTGGAACTGTCTGTGAGTCTAAAACATCTAAATCTGCAGCAGCACTCGTTAAATCTTGCCGTTTATGGAGAGCAGAATATGTTTCTCTCAGCTCTTGTTTTATGCTCCCAGGTATTGTTTTGGGTGTTCAGCCTAAGCAGGCATCAGTGTTAACTTAGGCAGAGATAAGAGTATAACCCTAAGGGAACTCGTGAACCCCTTTAGTATGGGCAGCTCTATTTTATGCATGGTTTTTTTGAAGGGCTCCATGGATGAGATATAAAAACAGAAATAAACCAAACAAAAGCAGCCTGTGCCACGAATGGGTGGATTAGTGGATTACTTTCTGGGTGCACAGAGATCTTTACTGTCAGTTACCACCACCAGTCAATGGGGATCCAAATGGATCTAGTGCCCACATGCACTGCTCCAACAATCAGCCTGTTGCAGAGTTCATGAGGTGAATTCCAGGGAGATTTGTAGCAGCAAATGCCTGGAGATGCCCACAGCCCTGGCTGGTGATGCTGGAGCACATGCAGTTGGATGCCAAAGAAAAACTAATGCTCTTTTGCCCACCTCACCTCAACCTGCAGTGATTTGCCCAGTGGAAAAGGAAGTCAAAATTGGATTATTACAATCTGCTATGCATTTGTGTGTTTGTACTTACAGGCTCTAATCTTGGTGATTCTTAACTAAAGAAACACCAGTATCCAACTCTGTGGCAGGTTGATACCAGTAAACTTCTAAGTTCCCAGCTGGTTTTGGGATAGATCCCTCTGTGCTCTCTGAGCACTTTATGGGGCCCTGTTGAGACTAGTAAGGGTTCACATTAGATGTGGCTGCTGCACACTGATCTATGCATGTGCTAAGTGAACTTCATTCCTTCTGGCCTCTCTCATTTTAGTCTTGTAACCTGCACTAGTTTAATTGCTGCGCATAGGGCTTTGGAATCTTCAGTATTGTAGTATTTCATGAGGTTAGAGCCTATAAAAACCTTTCTTCTCCCAAACACAGATGCCTCTACACAAGCAGTAGGACTTCATCGAAGTTGCAACTTCTGATGTAAAAGCCATTTCTTATTTTGCTAATCTGTTTGGTTTTTAATCAGTGGTTTCCTGTGTTTTTCTGCCTGTTACCCAACCACAAAATGGCAAGCATGTTAAAAGGCCTTAGCTGCCTTGAGAGCAATCTTGAAACATGTTCTTTGCCCTGAGTAAGAAATACAAGTGAACAGAAACTATGCAAAACATTTATGCTGGGAGTAGGGTGGCTTCAGAGTGAGAGCTGTGTCCTGAGCACCAGTGACAGACCACAGACTACTCTCTGGTTGCCCTGGACTTTATTGCCACTCAGGGTAGAAAATTGGGAAGCTGTTACTATTAGTGGTTCTGAGCTTTTCTTTCTCCCTGGATGAGGGAGACCAATACTGGCAGAGTCAGCTGAGACCTGATCCTCTTCTTTTTGATGTTTCCCAGCCTGATAGGGAGAATAAATATGAAAGAACACAGAGTTTCTTCTTTCCTCTCTTGCATGTGGCATCCACTGAGGTGCTGCTGAGCACATGCAGGAGGGAAGAGGATGTGTGGATAGAGCAAAAATGTCTATATTTTTGGAGCAAGCAGTCTACTATCAATGTACTAAATTTCTCTTGGGTAACAGATATTATTATTTAACACTCTCTAAAACCACTGTAAAGAAGAGAAGCAAAAAAATGGGTTGCACATCAGCTGAACAGCATTTTTGTAGCTCTGTGAAACTCACTTCCTGATTGACTGATTAGGTTGTTGGCTCCTATCAGCTTTTGTGAAGGAAGATGAAGAAGGAACACATTCCCTCCATATAGGCTGGATTGGGCACCTTTGCTTAAAAATTGTAGGATGTAGCTCAGTGAAAACGTTTTCAGTTCATAATGAAATACAGATGTTCATCTTCATGCAGCATCTCTCAAGGGCTACTGGGCAGAGCACTGAGGGCCACTAACAGGATCTTCTTTTCCTTCCTTCCTTTCTTCCTCCTCTTCCAACTGCTTTAAACCAGATGTTTTTTTATAAAGTGGGCTTCATTTAGAAGGCTTTGAACCTTTTAATCTCATTGCTCCTGGAGAACCCTAAGAGAAAATTTTTAAAATGTATTGTATAAGCACCTTGTGCTCTGCATCCCATTTCTTGATTTAAAAACCCTTGGGAGGGAGATGACTGGTATCAGACTACTGTATATAAGCTGTGGCTAGCACAGTTTTTCCCATGGGAAGTTTTCTTGTGTTTTTGTAAATAAAGATAAAGTTTGGATGTTTTGGAACAGTGTCCCAGAACTTGGACAGTGCAGGCCTGGCAATCAGGCCTGGGGGAAGGCTTCTGACTGACCAATCTGGGTGACTTTTGAGAACTCTATAAATGTGATGAAATCAAAACAATAAAGGTCATTCCTTCTTGTCACTGAGAACCGATGCATTCATTACTCTGCTAGCTGCTCAACAGCGACATCTAATCCATGTGAGAAGTGGGTTGTTAGCTGGTAAATTATCAATATAAAATACTTTTTTGTGGTTTATTTAACTGCAGAAAGGCACTTCTTAAACTGGCACAAACTGCTACAACATAAGAATTGAATGAAAGACAAGCTTCTTCATCAGTGGGTGAACGTGGTTCAGTTTGATCAGTCTGCAAGCACACAGAAATGTTCAGGCTGCTTTTGTGTGTGTTTCTGAGGCAAGAGATGCTTTATGAACACTGGAGCTGCATGAAAAGAAGACTCTCCACTTCCTGTTTGAATCAATGTCCATACTATTGTGAGGGATTACATCTTGGCTCTGATGTTTGTGACTGTGAAGAGACAGTTCCTGAAGATGGGAATGTAAAGCTACAGAAGGATATAATTTTTATCTTGTTTGCAGAAACTGCCAGCAAGTCTGGTTATTTCATTGCTGTACTTTGTGAAGTACATCGAGGCTCCCTGAGGGAGCAGGACTCCATCCAGTGTGATGTTTCACAGGGGTTGGTAGCTCAGAAGTCAGGCCCATTGAGATGAGAGCACTGAGATTCACATTTAGGCAGAGACTCTGGGCTGGGGAATAATATAAAGAGTTCATAGTCTTTGATTCACAGTCTGTTCTATGTGGATTGTTTGCACAAAATGTGCAAGCTTTTTATTTTTTGTACCCACTAAATAGACTTGTATTTATTATGTGAACCTGATTGTTACATTCACTATCAGATGGTCAAAAACTCTGCTCCCCTTTAGGCAAGTTCTGCAGCTGTCCTTTGTTTCTGTTACTTTCCAGTCTCCTTTTTTTGTATGTCTCATTCTTTCTTCCTCCTTTCTTTGTCTCTGTGTGTCTCCTTTGTTATTCTCCCTTCGTTTCCTTTTCTGTATTAAATCACCTTTCTCACCCCTGAGGGCTTAAATAACATCCTCTTCCCCATTCCATCAGAAAAAAAAGATCTTCAACGACATGGTTAGTAATGACACTAACATGTCATCAGTTTGGGAGCTGCCATTCCAGTGAAAATAGATGTTCACACTTGGTCACAGGTTGTGTGTAGAATTGGACAGGCTGCACCACATTGCTTAAGGAAATCTTGTGTTTGTGGCAGGATCTGTAGATCTAGAGCATAGAAATAGCAGGTGTTTAAAAAGGAATTGTCTCTGAAATACATCATCTTAGTTGAAACTGGCCACAGCATGTCCCCAGACCAAAACTAACCCTAGGTAAGTTTAAGAGATTTCTTCGTGGGCTTTTGATTTGGGGCATTAGGTGAAATACACTGCTGTGTCAAACTTCCAGGTGAGTTTAAATAATCATAATCAGAAATTAAATACTCAAAATTCCATTTCCAGTTCTGTGATCTGCACATGCCATCTAGTAAGAATTTGGAATGACTCTGCCGCTCATCCAGGTTTAATTGAAAAATAATCGTAATCCATGCAGTGTTATATTTAATGTGTAAAAGAGGTACTGTGGGCAAAACACAACTTCTGAAATGTCTGTTATCATGGATTTTATTATCTGGATTAAGTTCAGATATCAGTGCATGTCATTCTCATACTGAGGTGATGTCATTCTGAGGTGTGACTTTGCCAAGTATGCCTCATTATTACTTTTTGCAGCTGATAGACAATTAATTCTTTTTCCCTTAAATGAAATTAAATATTTACAAGCTGTTACTTATTGAAGGAATTTAAATGAATGAAGCTTCTTTTGAAAACAAATGCAAGCTGAGGAAAGCAGAGACAGCAAATGAGTTTGAAGCTGTCACAGGAGGAAACTTTGCATCTCATATATCCAAGCTCTGTGGCTTTATCAGAGCCCTGAAAACATGGGAGTCAAAAGCAGAAACGTGTAAGGTCTTGATTTCTGGCATAGCTTATTTCTCTGATGCAAGTGCACTTGCTGTGTAGTCACTGCAGTTCATGGACTGAAAGACGATGAGCAGATTTAGAGTGCTTTTATCCAACATGAAATTGATAATGTCTTATGGGAATGACTTCTAAGAAGAACATGAGAATGTCTGTACTAGGCTAGACCTGTGGATATTTAGGGAAGAGCATCAGACTCATGAAAATTTTGTGATCCTGCACCAGACGGCTTTTCTGGCCAACAGCAATTTGTGGCTCAGGGGTAACTGTAAAAGCTTTCCAGGTACAAGAAACACCTGGTTTATAAACATGAAATGAGAGGGAAGATGAGTTTATGTACTTGCTAGTACTGGATTTCTACTATCCTTTCCATAAAGCTAAATGAGTTCAAATTTTGGTGTATGTTCTCTAAGTGATTGAAATTTTGTGGATTTGCCTCTACATTTTAGAATTTTAAAACTATTTATTGATTCTGTATTGATTTAAATAGTATTTAAATTCAGTCAAATACAGTAACAAGTAGGTCTATCAACACAATTTACAAATTATGGTTTGTTTTCTATTGTAAGTTTCTCACCAATTTGGATAGCTTAAAGTGTGTTATTTCTCCTGAGTGAATGTTGTTTCTGCAAAGAAAGATATGTCAAAAGCAGTTTTAGATGTCATTTTGTTTCTATGGAATTTATTAAACCATCTTTTTAGAAGTGTGGATGATGGTACTGTCACATGCAGAAAGTACAAAGTATCCCAAATGTTTTCCTTGGTTATTTAAAATTGAATAAATGTTCATTAAATGGACAACCTCATCTAAGCCAGGATTAATTTTAAATTCAAGCCATTATTCTTTTGGTATGTAACCAATACTGTATATGTTCTTATCAACAAGTGAGTCTCATTTTTAATTTATGGAAGTTTACCTGAGAGTATTCAAGTGTCTCATCCTTTCCATGTATGAAAATATGCCTTTGATGTCTCAGCATCTGACTTAAAAACAGCTGATCTTCTGGTGTGCTGTATAATAAAGTTGTTTTGATACATACAAGAAATTCTGCTTGTTTGTTCCAAGTTTGCATGGCATAGTTAAGCTAGGTTTTTGTTCAGTAAAAATTGGTGATTCTTTTGAAATGGAAATCAATCCTTTTCTCTTAAGTTGCCTAAAAGGCTTATTAAACAGACATTATGAAGTTTCTTAGATTTTAAGAAGTGCTGAAAGTGAATTTTGAGAATCTTGCACATTCTTATTTACAAATAGTTCATGATTTTTAAATAAAGATTTCTAGTGCTCTCTTTCCATTTTTAATACTGTGTTGAAGGACATCAGTAAAAACGTATAGTGGTCTATCCATAGACTCCCTGGAAACCTGAGATGTGATTGTATTTCTTAGCTAAAGCAGCACCATTTCATTGACTCAAATTCACCCATTGTGGAAGGATTCATGGCTTTAATTTGTCTAACGGGTAGTGAAATGTTAACAGTAATGAAAAGTAAGAGATTCAAGAGCCTACAAAATGGAGAAAAGTAAATAGAAACAAGTAAAAACCCGAGAATTATATTTTAATTGTTGAATTCCACAGTGTTCCTTCTTACTGTTCTTCCTCTTTATTTTTTCTAAAATTCTATATTATTGCATTTATCTAGAAGAAACAAGCCTCTTAACATGAGCAGTGGGTTGTTGTTTTTTGCCTTTCTTTGTCTTCTTACTCTCTTAGTCCTCTACCTTACTTTCTATGGATTGGTTAATTTAATCTTTCTAGCTACAGTGTGTTCAGCATCACTAGGGTCAGCATGTTACATATGGAAGACACATCAGCTGAAGGAAACTAATATCCCAATCAACTTACCACCAGTGCAGGTAGAGGGGAAACCAGCTAGCATGAGTGAATTGATTTCTGCATCAATCTCCTCGCACAGGCAATCAGTTCAGCAGAGAGAAACGAGACCTGGGTTCTCATCACCTCCCTGTAGCAGAAGGCTCCCTGTAGTGGAGTTTCATCCTCCTGAGCTCACTGCTGCACTCAGAGCTGTGAGAGCAGTGGTTCTCCATATGGTGTCACTGAGCCCAAAGCCTGTAACAGGCCTCAGCAGCTTCAGCGTGTTTTGAGTCAGATCCTTGGGCTAATGCTGCAGCCATACCAGTCACCATGTTAGTTAAGAGGTACTTAATCCCAAAAAGCATTAGGAGGCTCTCATCTCTCATTGCTGATGGCATGAGGCTCATCCTGACAACAAAAGCTGCACCAATTCTATTTGTAATTTTTTGTAGTTTCTGAATCACGTGCATAATAATAATTCTGAGGAATGACACACAAGTAGCCATCATTATTATATCTACATGGGGAAAAAACATGGTTTTCTTCCCTCACTTTTTTTGGTGAAGGAACAGTGGTGCAACAAACCAAGTCTGTTCAACACTAAAAATTTTCAGGGCATTACACTGTGTAACTTAGGTAATTGCTTAAATAGTCAAGTTAAAGAGAAAATAATTAGAAGGCTAATTAGGATTCATCCTTCCCTATTACCCCACTTAAAAGATGTTGACTGTAGAGTTCTGTTACTGCTTCATTTAGCTTGACTATTGCAATGACCTAAGTCCTTGCATGTCAGACTATCCTTGTTCACAGATGAGGTGGGGGTTTGTGTTGCTGGAGCAGAGCATGTAGCACTCGTGGCTTTTCTGGTACCATAGAATTAGGAGAAAATAAGCTGACATTGGCTTACACAAGGGAACAAACTTGCCCTGCTTTGGTCCCAAAGGTGTCATTGATTCTGTTTGCAGTACATGGTCAAATATTTGTCTATGGTATCAGAGAGGTTAACAAAGGGTTGTCATAGGGCAGTGTTTGTCACAAAGGGTGACATTTACTTGTTGATAGGATAGTATAATGTCAGCATGTTGTGGTGCAAATGTCATCATTTTGTGATGTGACAAATCGTCCCCAAGGATAGACTTTTTAAGAGATCCTAACAGATGTTGGAAAAATGAGTAAGTTTAGATTGATTTTATTTGTCATATTCAGGAACAATTAGAAGTTTAGAAAGCAAAGCTTGCAGCAATTTGTATCACTTTTCATTCTTGAAGGGTCTCATTCTTGAAGGGTCTTTGTTACTGTCACAAACTTTAGTCATTGTATATGTGATGCTTCCTTAGCAGGCAGATTTGTTGATGCATCATGCTTCAAGGCAGCTCCAGAGATGACAATTTTTCAGTAATAAATGTGTTTAATTGGACTGTTCTCCATTTGTAGCAGACTGGATTTTCCTATTTTAACCACAAAATAGTAGGAGAATTTGGACAGTTTCCAGTCTGTCAAAATTTAAGTGAAATAGGAAGTAAGATAATTTTGTTTGTATTTGTTCTGTCCTTCATTCAAACCTTGTTAGAGGCAACTGTGAAGCATACTAAGCAGTGCTGCTTATACTTTATCTACAAGGCAAATTCAGCTGGGATGGCTGTGCTGTGTTAACACAACTAAACCCAACCACATGTGTATTTTGTATTGCAATGTATTCCTGGGCCATTCCCGTGGATGCCTGACACATACTGTAAGAAATTGAAGGAGACAATGTTCAGTAGTTTCCAGAAGACATTTTAAATAAAATTAAGACATGCAACTTGCACTGAAATCAGGGCCTTTGAGAATGTTGTTTTGGGTTGCTTAAATATGAAGGGGATATTCTGGTGAGAATGGAAAGCCACAGCTTTTTTCTGTGGAAATAGTAGATTTCCTGTTGTGTAGAAATACACTAGGTGGAAAATTTGTTTGTCCAAGCACAAAATAATTGAATCATAGATTTGCTCTTCAGGTGAGGTGTTTCTGGATTGAGTGGTGAATGTAGCCTTAGACAGGTCTAGTTGTTCTTCAGGGTTGTGACAGCATGCAAGGCTGATTCTGCCAAATGTGGGTCAGAAAAGCAACAGGTAACAGCACTGGCAGGCTGTATCCTGGCCCCTCTTCCTGAAGAGTTCTGTGGTTGTTCTAAACTGGACTTCAAATGAGGGTCTTGTATCAAACTACTTTCCTGTACATCCTGGTTCCAGCCAGGACAGGATTAGTTTGTTTTGCAGTATCCAGGGTGGGCATGGCTGGGACACAGAGGTTATTCTGTACCACCTCATGTCATTGCCAGGGGTGGGGGAAATGGAATCCCTGCTGGGGAGAAGGAGTTCCTTCTGGTCAACAAAACATGGTGGAGGGATCCATCTGATATGGTCTATTATCCAGAAACCTGTCCACTAAGGTTGGCTTTAACTGTGACGTAACTCTCAAGAGAACTGTGCTGCTAGGAATTTTTCTTGCTGTACTTGGCCAATACTGAGGTAATTCTCTGGGATTACACCAGGCTGTAACTTCCTGCTGAGGAATAGAAATTGAGTGAAGAAAATCATAGTGTTTGATGGATATGAACAGTGTTGAACAAACTTCAAACAGCTTTCTAATCAAGATATTTGGACACTTGGCTCTTTTTCCAAATTATTTGGTCCAGAGCTGATGCGCAGCCAGTCATTCTCAGTAAAGCAGGGAATTTTTGCTCGGATTGCCAACAGTATAAGCCTCTGTTCCCATAGTTTGTCTCTTAAAAACAGGCTTCAGGTGAGTTGTGTTTTCTCTACATAGGGCTGTCAGTGGTTGCATCTTGATGTGTTCTTGCAGAAATGGCAAACGAGGTAGGTCCAGTTGTTTTTTAATCTCTTGGGCTTCAGGAGAACCACTTGTGGTTTGTGGGGCTGCCAGAGGCTTTCTGTTCAACCTTGAGCAGGTAACTTGAATCTTTCTATATCTAAATGTCAAATACGGAAGTCTTGTTCCGCCTCTTTGGTTATAAGAGCAACATCAAAGATCACTAAATTGTTGGATACTTAGGAAATTTATGTGATCATGTTACCATAGGTAAACAGAAGGGAAAGAGTGGCAGTCTACACAGGAAAGTTGTTTTTCTGATGTTAGTCTGATATAAGGGAATCTCATTTTACAGTCCCTTATCCAGAGCTTTCATGTGGCTTTACATTGTACATGGTATTGCTTTTTAAATGCTGTACTGTGTAAACAGTAGAGCATTGTGAATGGTTTTTCATTTTCATATATTTTTAATGCCTTATACTTGCATTAGTGAAGAATCCTTCTTATTAAGCCACTTTTAATTTTGATAAATATTATTTTCTTTCATAATTACATCTATTTAAAAAATTCTTGGGAAATTTTACCTTCCTTAAAGCATGTTTGATATTTTTAAGATTAATTTTCTCAGCTATATTTTTAAAAAATTTTAGTTAGGTAAGAGTTATAAATTTCTTAGAATCATTGCATACATAATAATTTGAAATGTGTCTGGCATTAGTTCTGTAAAAACAATCTGGATGTTCTCTGATCTGGATCTACAGAGTCATAAAATATATATGGCTCCGTATTAAGTTTTATAATGATCATTACTTCACTGTTGTACCTGTTGGGTAGAAAATCACTGAAGCGAATGAAGAGTATTGCTCTTTGGGCAGCAGAAATATTGGAAGCACTTTTACATGGCCCCTTCTAGAGATGAGTTTCACTGCAGGGTTCAGCAAATAAATAATTAGTATTTAAACTATTTGTGAAGGAATATGACTCCTTCTTCTGACAAGAGGAATTACAAATCAGTGGAACGCTGCAGAAGTTTTATTTGGGCTAAAATAATTGCCATATGAGGTCTTCAGGTTATAATGAGGGATATCTATGGTCTAGGAGAGTGAGCTTATAACTCATTAAGTAGGACCTTGTTTGATTCCTGAATCTTTCACATACTGTCATTGTAATTTGGGGCAATGCTCTTTGTTCCTGTTCCACTTGTTAGGGTTGTATTAGCAACGTAATCTGTGTGTCTTTAATATTAACTGGGCCTTCATATTTAGTTACTTTCAGGGTCAATTACTAAGCTACTTAGACAACAAGTTTAACCTACCTGCTTTGTAATCACTGTAACTGTATTCTGGAAGGCCTGAGGGGACTACATGTGTTGTACAACATTGACCATTGTCCTCTGGCAGTGAGCTCCAAAAGGTTAAATATTTAGATATAATGCTAGCCAACCTTCTGCTTATAACTACAGCCCTAATAAACCTCAATACTTGGCTTGATAGGTTTCTATTTTTGGAAGGCATTTTAATTTATGTTCTGTGGTAGATGTATTTATTTAATGAGGATTGTGTTAGCATTGCTAATGGTCATAACACGTTTAGTTTCAAAAGATGCTTGCTTTGAAATTTACTGCAAAATACTGTAAGGGACACATTTACTTGGGAGTGTCTAGGAGAAAGTCACGTTGATGTTTTAATTTTAGAGTATGTCATCATAGCATTTCACTTTCATTACTGAAGAGCCAGTTATTTGTTCTCAGGAGAGTTTTACAGGACATGAAACAGTCATGTAAGCTGTATTAGTTTGAAAATAAACCAGTGGGAGATTGCAAGTCAGGATTATAATTTAATAGGAAAATTAAAAATAAATGCAATAATACAAGAATAAACACTGACAGAGTCAGATACAACCTGATACCCTGTTAGGGTGGTGGTAGCAGTCCAAGTGAAGTAGTTAGGTTGAAGCAGTGATCCTGTGGAAGGTCTGGTCTCCACCTGAAGGTCCAGTGGTAGCTCTTGTCCTCTGGGAACCCAGTAGAGACAGAGCTGCCTTGGGCAGTGCCAAGGCCAGGTTATATCCAGGTGGGAATGCTTGGCTCCTCCCTCCTGGGTGAAGCATCTCACAGTAGGATGAGATAATTCCATGAGTCATGCAGTTGGTTCTTGATAGCTCATTGACAGTTATCAGGGGTGAGTCACAGCAGGAGATAACAACCTGTTAACAACCAGTGCCCCACAGCTTGTGGAGGTGTTTATAGAATAATAAATACATCTATATTGCAACCTAGGACATAAGCATGGTGGTTCAAAGCCATAAGAAATGTGTAAGATTGTGGTGGGTCGATAGTCCCAGTGCAGTTTTGCGTGATGAGAGCTTGTAGTCTAGATCTTGGATGTAGGCAGCTCCTGAGTGTGAAGCATGGCATGCAAACCCCATTTCTGTGAGTGACTGAGGTTCACCTGTCTATTGGTGGGGTTTGGATGCTTTGCAGTATGTTGAGTTTGCATTCTCCCAGATTCTAGCCCTCTTAGAACAAACCCTCCAAACCCAAGGTTGTTTTTAAGTGTGCTGGTGCTTGGTGCAGCTCTGTAGCCACTGCACTGATGCAACTGAGACAGATCAGGCACAGGCAAGGGGCTGAAAAAAAGTGGCCAGAGCAGTATGGAAACGTGAACATTGGGAAGTAGCTTGACTGCTGATTCAGTGTGTTTTTGAAACAGATTCCTTAATGAGCAGTTTGCTACCTGTTGCTCTGGGTAGCAGTACTGCCTTAAGCAGCTACAGAGTATTTCCAGGCTTATACAAACACTCCCAGCTGGTTTCACTGTAGTTGTTTGTGGAGAACTGAACTGGAGAGAATTTATTGTGATAACAAGAACCTGGACAGCTGGGTTAGACTATTTTCTTTAATGTCTGATTTAAATCTGCTTTGCTTCAGTTTACTACTTTCCCTATCCACTCCATATGGAGAAAAGTTTATTTCCTGTCTGTTTTCATCAAGCTTTAATATCTCTGAAAGCCTTTATTAGACTTCTCCTATGTCTTGCGTTCTTTAGATTTAATAACCTCAACTTTGACATCCTCTCCTTGTTGCTCACTTGGTGCTGCTTTTCTAGACTGCTCATCATTTTTATGGTGCTCTCTTTCCAATTAATCAGCATTAGTCCTGTGATGCTCTGGCAGGAAAACACTCTTCCAACTGTGGTCTTCTAGGTAGCTTTGTTCATTTTATTGGTAAACTCCCTGAATTGAATTATTTTTCTTGCTGACTAAAATAATGTATAAGGAGATAAATCTTTTAGAAAAATATTATTATTTTTTTATTTCTGTGGCTTTTACTTCTCATGGCAAACTCTGCTTTGAATTAGTGCATCTATTTCAAGTCTTGCACCATGTCATTGGGTTTTGCATGTGATTGCTTGGATGCTCTTCCTTTCTGGCATATGGGCACACAGCATATATCCTCCCACGTCTCCTTCCACCTCTACCTCACTTCCCTTTTACTGCTGGGCAGTCTCCTGGTCTCCTGTAATATGCTTTTTTCTTTATTTCTTCTGCTTAATCTCATGACACTGCTGGAATTTTGTTTGTCTCCCTCTGCATCCTTAATTCATTAACCTGCTTGAGTTTCATAATGCATTTCTGGATTTTAGACATTTATAGGTAAATTTTGTATAAGCAAAATATACAACTCCTATGTGCATGTATATAGATTTATTTATGTCTCACTTGAAATAATTTTTAGATTAATTTCTCCTTTATTTTCTCCACTGAAAATCATTGAAATGTTTACAAGTAATGACCTCTGTTGCCTTGGTTGAATGTTTCCTTTTCTCTGTCGCTTTTCCCATGTTGGCAATGTGAAGTCTGTGTTTCTGAAACAGCACCTGATACGTCCCTTAGATTTTGGGTTTGGAGTAGGGCATATAGCTACTATGGTAAAGCAGGTAATAATATTCAGCAGATGTTAATGCATTAAACATAGGAGTTCAGAGGCAGGCTTCTCACTTTTGTTATTATTACTGCACAGCTTTTAAGTGTCCCTGTGTCTTTTTAGGCAGATATCTGGAATTTATTGAGTGAAGTAAATTCCTTCTGGGTATTTGCAGGAAAAGTGACAAATGTGATTTGATGACACTGATGATTACACAATTCCCTTTCTGCTGATGAATTCAAAACATCTTCTGAGAGCAGTATGAAATTAAGTGTTACCAAGACCAGACACCGAATTAAAGTAAAACCAAACGTTGGTTAAACCCTCAGAACTGCAGAATTTCTTGCAGAGGCATTCAGAGAACAGAAAAAAAAAAACCAGAATGAGAAGAAAAACACCCCAAAATTTTAATGAACCTGACATCTACAAGAAACTGATTTTCTTCCCACAACATTAGGTGACTGTTTCTGGGGCAGTTCACATGTAGCAAAATGCCTTGCTGTCTTGCATGCTCTACATTGCAAGCTGAGTAAGTTTCATAGATTGCTATTGGCATCGGTTTAGGTAGAAGACTGAAAACTTCTACCTACAGTGCTTGCCACAAATCATGAGGAAGCTGAAATGCTGAAGGCATGGAACTGTGTATTTCCCAAGCATTTTTTTAGAGGTCAGTGAAGCTTTATCAGCAGTTGTGTACGTTGTCCTGAGGGACCTGCGTTGTAAAGAAGCACTTTGAGTTGTGATATGAGAATTATCACTGGTAGGGTACAAAACTTCATTAGCTAAGGACCAGACAAAGCCAGTGTTGAGGAGAGTGCTAAAGGAAGGCTCAGCATCCCAGAAGTGAGAGGTCTTGGATCTTCAAAAGACATCATAAAAGATTTGGCATTTAGGTAGTTTCACTGAATATTAAAGAATGCTCTGGTTTTGACATTTTTACTGCTTGGACTGTTTTTCAATGCACTCAGGAAGTTTTTGGAGCACATGGTGTTCTTGTTGTAGGAAGAAACAAAGGTGAAATTTATAAATATGTAACAGAGGCTCTGAAAATAATTTGGGACCTGGAAACAAAGAGCAGTGGACATTGTGCCAGTGGGAGTTGCTGTTGTGATTTAAAGTCTGCCACCTCTCTTGGGAGTCAGGAAGTTTAGCAGTGAGATAGTGTGGGGTCATGTTGAATGTGTGGGTGCATTTAGAGATGTAGGAGATTTGTGATGGGGAGTAGCAATACTGTGGCCATCAGGCTCAGTTTTCCATTTTGGCTTTACTACAGCCAGATTGGATTTTTGAACAAGTCCTGATATCAGTCTTTTCTTTAACCTTGATAATCTACCTTTTTATTTTGTTTTTGAGTCTTTTAATCTCTTCAGGTAAAACTTCAGGAAAAAGGCAGTTTCTTATCATGCATTTATGTGGCAGAGGAATCCCAAATTTGAACAGAATTTTCAAGTTCTATAATGTGGAAAGCGGAGTCCACTGAAAGCAGAGTTGATGCTCATTATTTTGCCTGCAGAGCTGTAGCAGGTCTTTAGAAGAAATTTACAGAGAGAGCATTGGCTCCACTTGTCTAATAAAGTATGCTTCAGAAGTTTGTGATCCCACATATGTTCTGCTTCAGGCTAGATAATTAGTGTTGCCAGTGGTTATCATTTTCTGTGTATAACTCATATCTGTCCTGGACTGGAGGATGATAAGCTTTTGTTGCATCTAAGGGTTGCTGTGCACCCTCATGCCACTGTATATACAGTGCTTCATCAGTGATAGTCTCTCTGGATTTTCTTGCTCTTGCTTTTCTGTGCCAGTGAGCATCTTTCAGGGTTTGAGAGGGAGAGTGAGTGGGTGATACATTTCACTGGGGAATGAGGACTGTTAAGAGCAGGTCATGCTATATCATGCTACGGTATTTTTTAAACTTGGGCAGACAAGACTTCCTTTCACCAGGGACCATATTTTAAACTTCCAGGGTGAGAAAAAACGCCTGTGACTGCTTCCTGAGTGAGAGACATGTCATACAGGGCAGCATGGAGCTTAACAGGAATATTTAGGCATTGGTCTGTATCAGCACCCAGGAGATCAGCCTGTAGAGTTTCTGGTGGTGATGGCAGCTTGCAGAGAGCTTGTGTGAAGATGCTGCTCTCGGTGTCTGGACAGCCCCAGTGGCTTGGGTTTGGCACAGGTTTGACTTTATGGTCCCAGTTTTCTTGGGAGAAATGTCACAGCACCCAGTTACGACTAAGAAGTAGAGAAAAGAAGTGGGGAGCAGGAGACTGCTGCCACAATTTCTAATTGTAAATACTCCTTCAGTTTGTCTTTATTCTGTACTGAATCTAAGTCAATAAGGAATAAGCAGTGAGGTACAGGCAGAAGTTATGAGTGAGATGTACAGTGTAACTGAGTTCCAAAATGTTTACAAGATCACACTTTGATTTTTAAACAATTGCTTAAACAGATAGTGTATTGATAGAAGGACATTTCTTGCGTTTGAAAATTATTTACGTTTTGTACAGTAATTGAAGTGGCAGTCACTTCATCACACTTAAGTTTATTGATTCCATTAGTACATTGACCTTCTTTCTGCTGAATCACCAGCTTAAATGTCTCTGCTGTGTGGGATAAATTAAAAGGAAAAGATGTCATTTTTCCTAACTATGCAGGATCCAGTTTTCTGCAATAAATAAAGAAATGAAAACCAGGAAACAAGTGGAAAATGAAACATCTCAGGAGAGGCAATGTTTTGAATCTCTCTAATATTTGATGGATTTTTCAAAGTAACTTTGTGTCTATCACAGGATGTCTTTTCTGCAGGTCAGTCATGGGTGCTGAGTTAGCTTACTCTGTTACAGTGGCCAGCATCTGTATTCTGGCAGTTTGAAATACACAGAATTCCAGAGTAATATGAAAACTATCATATGAATGGGAGAACACGGCCAGCTGGAAAATTATTTCTGTGTGATTCCACTTTGTATATTCTACATGTTAAATAACAGTTTCCACACTTCTGTTTTTCCCCAGAAAGATTGCTCGTAGTTGGATAACTCTAAGCTGCAAAAATGAAAAAAAAAACAAAAAACAAGGGGAGCATTGGCACATGTGAGCTGAAAGGCAGAAATCACAGAAAGATAGAAATTGCAGAAAGACAGAAATCCCTCTTTGCTTATGTTCAGCTGTGGCAGCAACTCCCTCCTACTCTGGCCTCTTTAAGACTGAGCTGCCTTCTGCACTCTTGCTCAATCTTATCTCTCCTTTGGGAAGATAGTGGTTTTCTGCACCAAACTGCCTGCAGGAGCAGGAACTGCTACCTTGCCAGAAGCAAGGAATTCTTTGTCTCTGTCTGCCCTCCCTGAGTTCCTGACATTGTTCAGCTTGTGGCAGTTCCCCTGGACAGTGTGGTGTGAAAGCTGCTGCTCTGCCGTGGCACTGAGTGCTCATCCTGCCAGAGCATGGCACTAAGGAGCAAACACTTTGGCTTGTGCTGTGTGTCCCTTAGAGTTGATAGGTTTTCTCTTCCTCCCCTTAGTCATTGATGAAAGTCAGCCAGACTGAAAGGACATGTTTTGCTCTTTGTAGCTGGGAAACAGAACAAAACAAGGTAAAGATTTGGCCCTTGGGATAACTGAAATGAGAATAACCCATCATTCTGTGTCTGTTGGAAGGATAGGTAATATCTTTACCATTGACAGTATATGCTGGGCTAATGGATTTAAAGCTTCAAAAGCTCCTGTAGGATATTCTGGCCATTTAATAATGCAATTCTGAAAAATAAAAGACTTTGATTACAACCAAGGCTCCATATAACACTATCAAGCTAATGTTCAAGGTCTCTTAGTGGTACTTAGTTAGTGGTAGAAGAGGTATTTAGCAAAGTCATCTTAGGAGCACAGTATTTTTAACTGCATGATTTGTGCCTGGCTTACCACAAAGTGAGTTTTGACATGATTCCAGGAGCACCTTTTCATTGGATTTGGCCCAGGCCCACTGTGCTTTCACTGGAATAAGCCTGGAAAAGCTAAAGGGGAGAAAAAGAAATTGGGAGCTGTCATGCTCTTTCCAAAAGATTTTTTTCAAGTAGATTTGTTTTCATCCTGTTGTATCCTATTGCAAGAGGGAAACTTTTGGATGCAGAGTCTGATTCGGAGACCAAAGGGCTCACATAGTCTTGCCTTTATTAAATTGTGATGTGAGTTGGGCCATATGGCACAGAAGTGGAACAGGGAGATTGTGAAGGGTTTTCTCCAGGGATCCAGCTCTCTTTCTGTGACTACAGTAGAGTTATTGCCATTTTATGGTGCACACATGCTCAGGTGCTGTGCTGTGAAGTGCAGTACAGTAATCTGAACTGGACTGAATTGATTTTTTCTATGTGACAACAAAGTCTCTGGCCATATTTTGAGGTTGGTTATATTAGTGTTGTTGCTCAGAAGTTTACAGTCTTTCTAACAGCCAAGTGGAAAGGGCATTTCTCATTATTGTACTGATGCATGAGACATTAAAAGCTTGATGTTGTGTTCACAAATGAGTGTACAGATTTTTGGCAAAACCTAAGAGTCAGATTCAGTCATGGAGATTAAGGTCATATTACAGTATATCCAAGGGGGTTATATACATCCAGGCTGAACCACTGGGTCTTTCATGTGAAATAAGGAGTAGGTTTGCTAAATGATAGAATTGACATAATATTTTATCAGCCATTTTTTCCTTTTTTAAAAAAAAAATCCATTTGATTAAAGAAGAAAACAGGATCTAATTTAGTTTCTCTTCCTGCTCCCTCTAAAAATCTGTTTTACTGGCAAATTAGAATTCCTGAAAATTTTATCAAGCAAATGCTTTTCGTCTGACAAGGCTGAAACGACAAAGTTGCCAGGAAACCAAAAATCTAGTGAGATGTTAATTAGACAAGATGGTCTGCCCCCTGCTTTTGCCATCTAACTCCATTCTTCTATCCTTGACTCTTTTCACAAAGTCCAGTAACTATTTTAGGTTCAGTAGCCAGCTGATTGTCTTTTCTTTAATATTGCATAGCATGAATGAAGAAAGAGTTTATTTGCAGAAGTATCATGAAATATTTGTCTGTGCTACCTATGAAAATCCAATACATTTTTCAGCTTTTATGTGGCCTGTGCTTAAATGAGAAATGTTGGAATGGGAACCAAAAGAGTGGCTAAGCACATGCAAGCCCCAAGAAAAGCCTTCCACAAACTCACTGTTTTTATTTCATTACAATGATGATTAGGAGCCCATATGAATACTTTGAATACAGAAAAGGTTGTGCTTTCCACCTCCTGATTTAAGGAGATGCATAAGAATGAAATGAAAACAAATATGCCTGTAATTCCCTGTGTTGGGTGCATTCAGCATGCTTGCTCTTTGACAAGTATCCAGCTCCATTCAGTGCCAGCTACTTCCTCATCAAGTAATAGATGAGGCTGGAAGGAGCTGCTCAGCATATTTCTGGTTGAGTTTTGCTGCTGGGTAAAGAGGTTTAAGGGGGCCAGATGCAGAATAAGCAAGATGAGGCAGTATGCTGTTGGAGCACGGATGCTGCTTCAGCTGCTTGTTGTAGGCTTTATTTATAACTTTTTTTCTTGAAGGATCATTGGTTAAAGTGCATACAAGGTGATTAAAGCAGTGGATTTATTGTCTACAGTTGTTGTGTTGATACTTGTGTCAGATGAAGTGATCCAGTATCTCCCTGGCTAAGGATTGTAGGGCTTTTTAGAAGAGGTGATTTTGGATCTTGTCTTCCTTGCTAGCCTGAATATTAGTTACCTTTTTTGACATTTAGCTTTCATTGCAGTGACCTCTTACCTTGTGAAGTTTTTAAACATTTGCTGTCAAAAATCCCAAACAACAAATTAAGAAGCAAATGTGAATTTAGGCTGAAGCTTTAGTCTTGGGATCACAGGGACTGACCACATTAATTGACTCACAGTGTGGCTGCATTAGGACTGCATCTTCTTCAACAAGAATTAAAACAGATATTAGGGATGAGTTTTTACCATCCTCCGGAAATACTGCAGGATAGTGTGAGTTTCGATGTGCCATAAAGTGTATCCATTTTTCTTGAAAGTATTTATAGGTAATTTTTTGAGAATTTTGTTTATAATCTTAACTTAAATAGAATCCTTTAAGTCACAATAATAGAGATTCCTTTGCACTTGATGATGGATGTCATAGTTTTAAATCAACAGAAGAGAGATCAAAGTGGCCATCTCTGGGATCTTGAGCTCCTGCTTTCAATCTGTAAAGTGGGAATAGCAATTACTCCTTAAATACACATAGTTACCCTGAAAATTAATTTATTAATGTCCAGTTGCTGGTGATGGTAGTATTGGTATTGAGTACAGTTACATACACACTATATGGAATGGAATTCATGGCAATATTTTTTAAGTTTTCTAAAGGTTGGTAAATTGTACTACACTGAGATGAGGTCAAAAGTGGAAGCTGAAGGTCTTGTTTTTCTTGATGACTACTCAGTTCACATGACTCTTCCTTTGGAACCTGAGATTCTGTTCTTTCCAGTCATGGTACAAGTTGAAACAAAAGCAAAAGAATGTTTTGCATTGTCTTCCAATAGGCACTGGACATGCATTGGATATGTGTGTGCACCTTGATTATGTTATAAAATCATGTAATAGCAACAGCTCTGGTTTGTATAAGAGAATTCAGTCCTGCAGTGTGCTGGACACTCGTGCCAGTTCTCACTGCCTGTGCTTTGGAGTGCTCAATGTGCCCCTTAGGACTGTGTAACCAAGCAGAAACACACTGCATCCACAGTATTTATATTTTCATTCTACTGTTTTTCTTTTTCATTCTCTCTTAACTGTTCTCTTTGTTGGGCTTTGGGCTCTGAACATTCTCAGTTCCATAAATTGTTAACAAAGTTTTCCACTACCTGTCTACTTCGTGTTCTCTAATGGGAGCCCTTCTATGTAAGAATAGAAACTTCCAATCTGTGAAGATTTGGTGAGCCCAGAAGACTTTTTGCAGCCAAATTAATTTTTAACGGTGTATTGATTCAGTGTCTAGCAGCTTTCATGTCAGAGTGTATGAAAGTCACCCTTTGTCCCATCACTAATGCATTTCCTTTGAGCAGTCACTTTTTGTGCATCTTTTTGGTTTTCATTTTTTTAACTCAGGACTTGAAATGCACTGCTGCTGCTTCATTACCTTTTCTTTAGTAAGAGTGGGCTGTGATGGTGATCAGAACACTGGTGAGTGGTAGTGGTTCAGTGAAGCTCCACACAGCCCTGGTGTGCTGTCAGGGGCACAGTGCTGCTGCTCTCCCTGCCGACATGCTCCAAAGCAGAGGCAGTTTTAACAACGTGCAATACCTAACTTCACTTTCACATTAAGTGTGCAATAACATACAGCAGTCTATCATGGATAGCTGGCACTCCTGGGTTTGGCAGATTGGTGAGAAGCTGGGAGTGCAGACTTTAGCATGCTGGTGCAGGTTGTCCTGCTGATTTGTTATTGCTGTTCCTTACCAGAGTGTCTAAGCATCCCAGCAAGGGAGCTGAACATCTTTGTTCTATGTGCTCAGTATACATAGCACAAAATGGGGTTTGGAGAATACTTTACAAATTTGTATGAATAAAATTAATTCTCTAAAATTTATGCTCCAAGTATTTAGATGAACGTGGCTGTTGGTTTGTTTCCAGGAGGGATAAGCTGCTTTTTCACTCTTAAAAAGACCAAAAGCCTAGCTCTTCCAGTACCTAAAATAAGACAGGAAAACAAAATGTTTGAGAAGTGATTAATTATAATTATATATTTACAGGTATTTAATTATTTCAGATATTTAAGATTTTTTGATACCCATTTTGAGGTGGGGGTTTTTTTTAAAGAATCATTTGAAAGGACTGAAAGCACAATACTTTCTGAAAATCAGGGCTAGTTAAGGTTGCTTAAAGTGGAGATGAGTGCAAGTCAGTTTCACCAATAATTTTTGAAAATTTACATCTATCTAACGTCGAATAGCCCAATTTAAGGTTCCTGTTTGGAAACAATGATGCCTTTTTTTTTTCACTAGTTTCATTTAATCCCTCTGTGCAGGGGACTAAAGAGATGCACTTAATCATATTTGTTGTCAGAGTTAATACTTTTGAAATACTCTGAATGTTTCACAGATTACCCCCCAGAAGTATTACTTTATTTATTGTTGTGGCCCCTGGTGGTCACATACTTTGTCTATCTGGTTCTCACTAAAATGAGCACAATGGTATTATTTGGTATTAATATATTTTTCCTGTGGAGAATGGAAACCAGTTGATGGAGATAGGAAATTTTTCATGAGCTCCCCCTTTGCAGGTTTTGAAGCTTAAGAGTTCCCTGTGCCACACTGCTAGCCACTTAAGCTGAAATTTTAAGCTGTTTCCATCTCTTGTTTTGATGCCTACTTTGTAAAACATTCCCATTAACATCACATATGTGTCCTGCATGAGATCTGGCGCTACTGTGTAGCTGAGAGATGCAGGCATTTCAACCCAGAGTGAGCTTGTGGCTTGTATTCATATTCAAATTTTGGTATCATCTATCTATGAAATTATTCATCAAATTCCTGTGTGAATGCTTTTAATGGTTTAATGTGTTCAGCTGATAACAAACTGCATGCTCAAACCTAATGTTGCTCTTTTTAGACTTGATTAGACTCTATCCTTGATTGTGATTTAATGGCTGTTCACAAGCTTGTTCGCTCTTGCTGTTGCATATTAAGTACCAAAGTATCCAGCCAGGTCTGCCAAAGTCTTTCAAGAGACCATGGTTTCTCAAGGAGATGAAAAGCCCTAAGTAGGCTAACGTTTTGATTCCGGATTTGGATTGTTCTTGATCACCAAGGATTTTGTCCGTAAATCCCTCTGGAAATGTTTAAAGTGTTCAAAGACCTGTCTCAGTGCTTAATTTTACTCTCCTAAAATGCTATCTAAACAGTCAAACAAAATCCTTTTAAAAGCAATTAGTACAAGCAAGAGCAGTCAAAACAATTCCAAATATAAGTTTTATTCACCTCCTTTTCTCTTCCCAAATGCCTATCTGAGCAATTGTGCCAGAAAAAGCAGTGTATGATTAGAAGTCAGCTACTTCTCATTTGCTTGGTGATCATCTCTGACATCTTGTAGTTGTGTCTCATGAGTACCTGCTGGGCCTGGTTACCATAATCTTTGCTTTTTAGCAACTCAGGTGTTTACTTTACTGACCTGATGCCACTTTGTCTGTCTAAAAACACCATATCCTACTAAAATACATGGAATTGGCCTAATACTGGACCTGGGAAAAATACATGCCTTTTTAGATCAGCCAGGTGTGGTGCACTAAGGCATCTGAAATTGCACTAAATAGTGATTTTAATTTCTGTTTAAATGCCTGGAACTCTACTGGCTCCATCTATGGACAGTTAGCTCACAGCTGGTTGCACACCTGTGCCTGGAAAAGATACCAAGCCACTAGCCTTTCATCAAGCAGAGGTACGTACTTAGAAATTAAATGCAAAATGTACATGAAGGAATAATTTTGCAGTAATAAGTAACGTGGTAAATACCAGTTATCAGGGAAAAGCCATAGGAAAGATGCAATTTGGACCCCTGGTGAGGTGCTATTGACTTTTGAGATTAGATTTTACAAGGAGGCAAGTTCTTGTATCCTGCTTTAAAACACTTCAAAGAGTAAAACCTTCAACATGCCTCTTCCCATCCAAGTGGCTCTTTTCTGCTTGTATTCAACCCCATGCCTTCATCACTGCTTGCTAAAACTCCTTCATTTTTCTGTAGGGAAATAATCACCAGCTGAAGTGGATCAAGAATTACTTTTACATGGATCATACTCAGCAACAAGTTTAATTACAGTTGAAGTGGCAGATATTCCCCTTGTGACACATTCTCCCTTTATTGGCACCAGAAGAAACATTTAGCATTGGAGGAACTTCTCACTTCCAGGAGAATACTGTGCATTTCTGCTCTTACATTAGCCCAGCTGCCCATTTCAACTTCCTTTCAGGAGAGAAGCAACATATATCTTGTGTTTTAATGTATACCCAGTACAAGGATAGGATATGGAATTTTAAAATCAGCAAAATATTCTTCATTCTTATATTACATGATAGTATTTTATGAATGCAGCAACTCTGAATTTTGTTAAAATGTAGTGTAGGCATTTTTATTTCTTATTAATCAAATCCCAGATATGTCAGGAACATGATTTAGTTCCTACTTAATAATCCACTAAATGCAAATATTGGAACTCTTTAAACAAGCTAAATATTTTTTCACTTGAGCCTGATGAAGCTGATTAAGAAATATCTGCAATAAGTTGTTTTAGTTCCAGTGTAAACTATTGGTTTAATAAAATAAATTACCACCTCATGGGAGTGTAAAGAGAAATAGTGGAACGTAGTAAGGGCAAGATTTTCAGAAGCCACTTTGTAGTGGCTTAACTTTGCTCTGTGAATTTTATCCTTCACTTCAAACAGAGGAAGGTGAGGGAAGCACCCAGTGTCCATCTTGCACAGAGTATGCATAAACATTTTTTCCTCTGTGTTCTTTCTAAAATGTTTGTTCAGCATTGCTATGAAATTCTAGTTGTCTTGCTAAAATCAAAAGTCTTCTGCCAAAGGCAAGGACAGGTTAAACTAAGTGAGCTGAAAAACATCTGTTAAGCTCACTGGCAGTACTTTATTGTCTGTGTCTTGTTAGCTTTTTGTTGGATTTGGCTCAGTTCCTTGAGAAACAATCCCATCTCTTGAAGAAATAAACCTTATGTTACCACCTTAAAATAATATGAAAAGTACTTGATTCTTCTTGCTAAATTCCTCCCATCTTCTCTTTTTAAAGCTGTGTTGTTTGACCTTTTTAATGTCAGACCCTTTCAGTACTGATTTTGAGACCTGTAATATTGTACATTGCCCTATCCCCTAAAAGCTCAAACATGTCACCGAGCTTGCCAGAAACCATGCAAGCAAAACATTACCAGATTATGAAATATTCTTAATTAACATGCACGTACTTATGAGAAATAGGCAGTGTTAAAGACTGTTCAGCCAAACAAAGCATTGTGCTCTTGTTTTTATCCACCAATCTCCCCTCCTTGGTTTGCCTGAATCTCTGCTGAATGATAGCATTAAACTGCAGGTCCTTCAGAGAGCAATGGATTCGGGTAGTTTGTCATGGTGCTGGACCCCACCCTACCTTCTGGAGCCTGGGAAATATTAGACCGTGCTAGGGAAACAATGTGGATCCAATTTGAAGTCCGAGAAGCGAGGATGTTCTCTGGCATATCAGAAATGCACGGCTTTTAACCCACTTTTTCAGGCCTGGCTCTTGCCAACGTCCTTGAGAGCACAGTGATCCAACATGACACACAACATGCACTACCTCAGCTAAGCACACTGCAGTGGGGGTGGGCAGAGCTGTGGCCTTAACTTTGAATTTTCCATGGTTTTGGAACACATCTGCATATTGTGCATTCTGAAAGGGAAGGCACCAGGGCGTCCCCGATGCTCCAGGTGGCTCTGGCCTCCTGGAGAGCAGGACAGGGCCGGCAGGCAGCAGCACTTTGCAAGCTTATGAGCCAGCAGATGTTCACAGCCACTTCTTCTGCAGAGCACCCAGATTGCAGGTTTATTAGCTGTTAATTGTCCTTCTGGATGCTGATGAAATTCAGAGTGAAAAATGTACTAAACAGTGACAGCAGCTTCTTTCCTTTTGGGTGCTGGAGTTGGATGCATCTTGTAGTGTAAGTGGCACACTGTAGGAGTGTGTGGTGAGTAAAGTGTCCACTGAAAGTTCATTGCTGGAGAAACTGGATGTAATTGCCTTTTGGAAGTGGATGCATTCATTTCAGGACCCTGCTTATTAAGCTTCCATAGAGAAGGAAGGAGATCTTTCTATGTGTGATTCTTTTCACACAGATTGTGAACACCTCTCTACAGCTGTTTGTCTTTTCTTTTAGTTCTGTGCTAGAAGCTCACAGATAACTGCACTTGCTGAGAAGGCTTTGTTTAGTTAGAGGCCTAAGTGAGGTTCTCTGGTTCCATGTCCAGTCCTTAAGCCTGACTGTCTTTGCAACCTTAAATAAATCAGTTAGTCCAAAAGTTTTTGAATGTTGATGTCTGAAGTTAGACATCCAAATTTGTAGTTATGCATGTAAGTAGGACTCCTCTGATTTTTATAGACATTGACTCCCACGGTGTCTTTATGTGTTATGTTGTGTGGGGGTTTGCAGCATTACTGAAAAACTAAATGAGGATTTAGGAGTATAACGTAAGTCAGCCAAGTTTGAGAATGTCAGCCTTGACTTACACACTGTAATTTTTTGCTCCTCTATTCAGCTAGCCCAGTAAGACTTACCTTGCTGAAGAGGAATGCAGAAGGACTGATGGACAGTGTGTTTTGATCAATGAGTAATTGATATTTCCTAGTTTATGAATAAAGACAGTAATTATTACAGTACAAGGAGGGAGGTTTCTTCAGACCCATTGCCCAAACATAATGCAGTTGTCATGTGCAAATGTAGCAATCTAATACATTTCTGAATATCGAGACTGCTGTTAAACACAGTCTGGTTTGATCCACCCTCTACCAAAGCAGATGAACTGCAGTTTTTTAATGAGTAGTTAGACAGCTTCTTAGAGACATGTGTAATATCATACTGATGAGATAAAGGCTCCTTTGTAGTACTCTGGATTCATAAGCATGTTGGCTCGATTGACTGCAGCAGAATGTTGGAGCATTTTATTAAAAAAACATCCACTATTTTGGTAAAGTTTTGGGACCACATTCCAATCTCTTTTTCATGACATGACTTTGGCATAGATAACAGAAGAGCTTACAGCTACATTGGGATCATACTTCCTTTTCATCACATGGGGACCAAAGTGTAGTGCTCTCATTTTAAATTCTTCTGGTAAGGGTTTACAGTGGCAAGGACACCTTAACTTTGCTTCATAATATAAAGGAGTGATTTCCGTGACACACTTTAAAAGACTAGATTTGATGCTAGCAAGTACAGTTGCAGCTTTCAGCTTGTTACAGTTACGCTCCAGAGCCTGCATGTTAAAGTAGAAGTTCCCAGTGAATATAGTATTGTTTGCAGGCAGAAGTGTCTTCAATTCTAGTATCCCTCTCCCTTCCGTTTCATGAGGGCTGCTACAGCTCTGCTCTTTTTGGGGACAGACCAAAGTCTGATGCAAGTTTGTGTGGAACGTGTATCAAAGCCTACTTTTGTCTTGCTGAATTCAATGGGAATTTTGTCTTTAAATGTAGTGTCAGCCTTGCTGAATTTCTTCTGTTATAATTTATTCTTTGGGGAGTTTATGTCCAAAAGTACTGACTGCCTCTTTGCTTCCAGTGACTTAAACATGAGCTGACTGCTCACTACTCTTGGAAGTTGCAGTTCTTCGCTGCAGAAGATTCCAGTTTAAACAAACAGACATAATTGCTCAGAAGCAACTTTTCCCTGGGCTCCTGAGAAAACTGTGTTAAATCAGGCTTGGTTTGATTTGCTTTGATGCAGAGGTGTGACAGTGCTTTTCCCGTAGTTGGGTTAACCCTGAAAATGTTGTATATTTTGACCATCATGGTGCAGTTTTTCTTTTAGTGGGTGGAGAACCGAAACAGAGACAGTATCATTTTGATTGCCAGTAAAACATTCTTCAAGTAAATGGTTTTATCGCATACTTGATCAATCTTTCAAAATCCAGCTGTTGAGCAGAATCAGCATGGACAATTGTGTTTTCTGTGGTTTTAAATAATCTATCAGAAAGCACCTTTGCTGTTAAGAAATGCACCGCCTATGTTGTTTTTTCATTCTGAAGAGATGAAGCTGCTTTGCTCCAATTTGGATTCAAGTGTCTTGTGCAGCACAGGGCTGTGTGCAGCACACAACTGCTGGAATTGTTTCTTTTTTTAACTAAGTGATTGGCAGCCACTTGGATGAGTCACAATCATGAGCCTAATTTTAGTTGGTACGTATGTATTGGGAGAATCTACCAGAGACAGTTGCATCTGAAGGGTTGAGAAAGGTGAAGTCAATTTAGTTTTGGAGCTTCTTAGAAAACAGTTGTGTCTGAATTCTGTTTCTTCTCTTGTGGTTTTTTACAGTCATATTATATGACCTTTCTGGTGGAATACACCTAATTCCTTCACCTTCAAAGAGTTTATGAGAAGGAGACAATTTAGAGTGACAACATCAATACTTTGATTGATGCTTGTTTGGTATGTGTTTGACTTGTGTTTTGAAGGGTTTAAGCTGCCTGTAGTGTCCCATTTGTTAATTGTCCATAAGCAGCCTCTGCTGGTTTCCTCCAGCTGACCTGGGAAATAGCATCCAGGCAGGTAGGTGTAGTAGTATGGAGCTTGAGAGGAGTTTAGTATATGCAATCAGAGCCCTCCAGCCATGCAGGCTGCATAATCTGGCTGCCAGCACTAACACAACTGTTTAACAGCTGCAGCTTTTAGTTTAAGGTAGTAAAGGTATTCTGTTGAATTCTGCATTTTACTCTTTTGGTCCACCTGCATCAAAGTTGTGCAACTTCTGGCAGGAGCTGGTTCCTATTGCGGCAGCCTGTCAGGAAGGCAATGTGCACAGTGGTGCCTGCCTTTAAATGCTGTGCATGTGAGAAAGAAAAGGTGTGTGCTTTTCATGGCATCTTGCTGTTTCCTAATGCATTATTGCTGTTTACTGCAAGGTAAAGGTGTCAGACGGGATTGTGCAAGGAGTGGAAGCCAAGTTGTCATTTACTGCCTGTGTTCTGAAAGCAGCCATTAGCTGTACCCAAGTCTCTCCTCTGCTTTGTGTTCTGCTTAGCCTCTGTGAGTGCCTAGGTAGTAAACTACCATATGTTGTTTATAGAGAACGCAGAGGCAGTGTATCGTTTTCCACTTAATCAGGGTGTTCCTAATCGGGAAATTGCCCAGAGAACTAATAAAGCCAAATGCACTCAATAACTACTGTTTAAGAGACACAGTAATTCTGCTTAGCAGGAACATCCTCAGGTGATATACAGGTACCTGGGCCATGTCCCATTTTTAACCTGAACGTGGCCTGATTTCTCCTAGGAGAGCTTTTAACGTTTGTCTGAATTATGACACAGGGAGTGTCTGTAAAAACAACTTCTCTCACTGTCTGATCAGTATTGAAACTCTTATCTTTTCTAGACCAGATAAGCAGAGTGTTCTCACAGTCGGTGCTGTGGCTGGGTAGCAAGCTGGGCTCTTGCTCTGGGCAGAGACACTTCTTCCATTGCCCTGAGCAGTCTCAGCCTGTGTGCTGCTGGTACTGATGTGATGGTCCTGCTTAAGATTTGCTTATGCTTGAGCATAAACCTGTCCTGGCCCTGGACACGTGTTCCTGATTTGTGCTGCTTCTTGTGTAGTCGTGGCAAACTATTTGTTCAGCTGTGCAGCAGCTAAATCTGCAGCACAGCTAAATCTGCATACTGATCTGGCTGAAAAATAACTTACAGAAAAGGCAGGGGAAAGAAGAGAGGTGTCTCATCCAAATGGTTTTCTAGCCTCGTCCACGATGTGGCTACACAAACAGCTGTACAAGCACAAAGAAGGGAGTGGTGGTAATAAGTGGGTGAGGTCAGGGGGAAAGGAGGCTATTTAAGCCAGTACTGCTGCCAAAACATTACTTGACAAATTACTTTTCAGCTCCTCTGTTTTCTTGAACATTTCCTCACATCTGTTCTGTCACAGTAAACTCTTATGGATGTTACTGCTTCTGCATAATAACAGCTGTACTGATTCAGACAAAGACTTCATCTAACCCAATATCCTGTCTCCAACAGTGGCCACAGTAGGCAGACCCAGGGGGTAAGAAGGGGACAAGTCTGTCTGATGTTTCCATGAATGTTCTCTCAGCCTCAGACGATATTGAACCTGATATGGTTCATTTACACAGTAACTGTCAATGTATCTCTTACATACCTGTCCAATTCAAGTTGAACACCATGTAAAATCATGGTATTCATGACATCTCTTGGCAAGGCGTCCCACAGGTTTCCTACTTGGAAGTGTGATCGTGAAGTCCATAGGCAGGACAGACCTATCATTTTTACTAACACATCTTATAAGTAATGTTGACTCACCTATGCAACAGAAAAAAATATTAGAGAAAAGACTTCCCTGAAAAATTGGAAGAATCATGGAGTTGCTAACTCCTGCTCAGTGACAATGAAATGTTTTGGTGGTCTCAGTCCAGCATGGGAGGAAAGGATGTGAAAGGATGCTTTCTGTAAGCCAGTGAAAGGTAATTAAGTTCTCGGAGTGCTAAGCCAAAATGACTGGAAAGGAGTATCAGGATGTGCATTACTGCTCTGCTCTGCTCTGAGATGAATGAGTTGAGTTTATATCTAAAAACATACCAGTCAGTGGAAAAACTTGCAGCCTGCATCAGTTTTATGGGAAAATGAATTTTTTTACATCCTGATGCTTGTCTAATTCCATTTACATTCATGATAGATTTAAACTGGATAACTCTGAATGCCATTGTTTTCTGTGCACATCTATGCTTTGTGACCAAGTCAGTGAATTGCAGTGCTGCTTGGGAAAAGTGGAACCACTGAGAAAGGGCTGTGCTGACAAACTAGGGCAAATTTTTAAATGTTGGTTTGGTGGTGCATTTGCTTGAGATTATAATTGCTCCTAGAACATGCATGGCCATTTACTGGGATGAGAGGGAAAACTATCCATCTCTTTTTCCTTGATGTTCACCATGTTTCTCACAGTGACCAGGCCAGGGATGCAATCCTGGTTGCTGCAGTGCTGCCTGAGCCACCTGAGTTGCTTTGTCAATGAAGAGCACAGGGACAGAGAATGAAATTACCTGGTACCTACTTGCACAATAAAATCTTTTTATGAATGGAATGTACATTCCTTTCTCCTGCCCCCTTGGGATGTGATTCCCCTTTGTCAGGTGTTCACCATTTATGTAAATGATTGTGATTGCCAAACTAATCAAACCAAGGGCAAAAGCAATCACAGGCACTCATATAGCAACCAGCCCCCACATTAGCTTCTACTTCATTAAAATATATATGACCCAATTCAAGAGCTAATTTGGACGAAACCATTAGGCTTCTGTCCTCATCACTGGTAGAAGTCTGAGGTTCATTTTCACACATGAGTGAGCAGTTGCAGCTTTAAGATGGATGAAGGTTATTGCTGTGTATGTGATGCATATGAAAGGGAAAGCGGCACACAGTGGACACACTCTTTATTTCTGTGACTGCATCATTTTATAAGGTCTTATTTGTGCTCCACCTGTGGAATGCTAGGCAGGATATAAAAATATATGGACAAGTTAAACACAGGAAATGAAAATTGAGCCTCTGAGAGGGGAGAGTGACAGGATGCTCATTGCATTTTAACTGTTGGGTACCTGATACAAAAATTGGTTGTGATCTCAATGGAGTCCCTGGTGGAAGATGTCTGGTTGGATCTCCAGAGGTGTTTGGACCAAGTACAGAGAATCTCTACATGCTCTGCAAAGTTGTTTGGTTTGGGGTTTTTGTTGTGTGTTTTTGTTTGGTTGGTTGGTTTTTGTTTTGGTTTTTTCATGTTAGGTAGCTGTTTTAAATGCCTTCACTTAAATGAAGCCCTTAGCAGAGCGTGTTTGCAAAAATACTTTGAAAGTCCATAGATGCAGAATCTCATGATATCTTTTCGTCCAGCAAATCCAAATAATTTATCCCTGTAATATCCTAGTCTTGGGAAGGATGCCACGACTAGATTGCGTCACTAGTATCTACCGGCATGTGTGGCTGGCAGGGGTTGCTTTCCTGGAGCCACTATCTGGGGTATCAAGTTATTCTCCAGACTGATGGATGAGTCACCAGAATCTCTGTTTTGTTTGTGGGTTTTATCAGAGCTCATCAGGTAGCCGTCAGTATGATTGACTAACTCCGCGCCAAGTGTCAGGCAAAAGGAGCTGAAGTGAAGTAACACAAGTGACAGCTGAAGAATAAGCAACAATCTGTCTTTTCAAATGAGTTGTTCTGTTGGCAATTTGACAAATTGTACGGTGTAACTGAAAGTTCTAGTTAATGTGTTGCATTACTTTATTTCAAAATATGCTGTTATGAATTGCTTACATTTAAATTCTGGCAGATAGAATGCTTAATGAAATCAGTACAAATACAGTAAAACTGACATAAAAATACTGAGACAGTGCAAGTCTTCTGAGATTTATTCCTAAATATACTTGCAAAGTCCTGCTTCAGCATTTTTAAAAATAATTTGACATTTTGTCTTTTACCAAATAAAATGTAATGGGATAGTTCTCAATATAAATGGACAAGAGGGAGAAAGGGTGGGATTGAAAACAATTTGTTTCACAGTAGAAAACCTCCTCCAAACTTTTGCTCAGCAGATTTATTTGGGTGTCACACAACTGTTCGATCTAATTTATCTGCCTTGCATGGGTAATTCATGTTTTTTTCCCATTCTAAAAACATCTGAATTTTTTTTTTTTTAATTTCATCAAAATTATTCTGATTCCATGATATTAAGATGAAATTTTAATGGGACATGTAAATAAGGAGTATCTTCATGAAATCAATTTTTGTTGTACAAATATATGCCACGAATATTAGAAGAATTTTCTCCCAAACCTTTGTTTTTCCTGTCTGGTTGATGCCTTGGGAAAGCTCACAGCTCTCATGAATGTCAGTGTTTACCCATGGTTTTTTTTAAAATTACTCTCATTGTATAAGAAAGTGTGAATCATGGTGGATTGAGCACTGGCTGCATTATGACCATGTTTCAAGGTCTTAAAATTAGTTTCTCACAGGCTGTCCAGTTAGTGTTGTTTTTACATTGCTAGCTTGTAAAAAGCTTTACTGGAAAAATTTAAGTGTGATTTTAAACCATGCCAGATTTACTGATATATGTCCCTATGGGGATATCTGTAGTCTACAGTGATCTCTTTTTCATTCCTTTTTTTTCTTAGACTGAGAAACCAAATTTGTGACTAAATTGAAATATTCCCCTCTGATTCCAGAGGAAGCATCCCCACATGAAGAGCTGCTTGCAAGTAATCAAATGGTCATATATTAAAAACTTGCTTTGAAGGTACTTCAAATGTCTTTGTTTCATTTTGTATTGCAACAGACTGGGAGTGTACATTTGCAGCTACCATGCTCGGCAGAGAGTGCTGAGTCAACCAGGTGATCATTGAAAATGTCCATTAAATTGTTGATACTCAGTTTTGGGCTGAGAGTGTTTGGAGGTTTGCAGCAGCTTGCAGAATCTCGGTGTTTTAGGTTTCCTGTCATGCTTGTTAGTAAGATACAGTGTGAACACACACTGCTTCTGTTGGCAGCTTGCAGCTTGAGCACAGCTTGTATGGCAGCACATTTCTGGTTTGTCTTCCTCACTGCTACCTGCCTGTGCTTTGGTGAAGATTTGCCCAGGAGTCTCCATGAGAACAAGAGCAGACAGCAGGAACAGGTTTTCATAATTATCACTTCCTATATGAGACCTTGCAAACAGCAAAGGTATTTTTTTGCACAGGGCATTGCCCAAGTTTCAATCTCATCCCTCCTACTGCATGATAACTGCATGGTTGTTGGGAAGAAGCACAGATTGCAGTTATCATCATTATGTTGAGGCTTAGGGCTAATGCAGAAGGCAAGGGAAAGCTGCTTCCTAGTTCCTCTGCTGAAAGCAAGGCAGCATCTTCACAGTGTCACTCTGGTGGGGCTGATACTCTCCCTGCTGATGCAAAGGCTCTCACTAATGTTGTGGTATGATTTAAGCACCATTGGTATCAAAATGTGTGAATCTCTTCTAGCATAGCTGAGATGACAAGTTTCTTCCTCAAAATGTGTGATACTGGAGTTCAGATAGCAGCTAGGTGGTCATGGCCTAACATGGATGAGAAGGAGGAGAGACCTTTTAAATAGAAGATTATCAGCTAGTTATTGCAGAGAATATAACCACTACTTGCCCTGAAGATATTTATCTCTTCTCTAATAGCTGAATTTGCAATGATGTTTTAGTGCCTGTGGCAACTAGAGCCATAAGAACTTTTTCTTTCAGATACTGGCTTTGTATTTTAAGAGGCAGAAGCTGGTGCAGTGTGTGCTGGAAGCAGCCAGGCTGAGCTAGCTTTGGCAGCCTCTGCTGCAGCTGCAGCCAGGCTGGTTGGTGCTTGCATGGTTGGTGGCCCCTTACTGCATCCCCTGCCTTGGGACTGCCTACTCTGCAGATGGGGAGGCAATTTTGGAGAGGAGAGAGGAAGGGAAGGGAGAGCTCTAAAACTCTTCCCTCTCCCCTACCCTCCAGTCAGCCCATTTCTGTGTGGGGTTCTCTGTTGATAAGAGGATGGGGTTTTTTTAGAGGACATGCTGTACCATTTTGGACTACCTGCTGGCATCATTCCAGAAAGTGTGAGACATGGCTGTGCTTTTGAGGTCCATCATGGAGAGCTGTAGATGGAATATCTTGGCAAGAGTTTAAAAAAGAAAGAAAAAAGACAGTTGTACTAACCTTGCTTCTCTATCCTAGTTTAAAAGAACTTGGATGTTGGCATTTTCTCTTCCATTTTCATAAGGATGAACACTAACCCAGAGGTGATGATAATGGTTGATGGGTCTACCTTTGTTATGTAGTGTGTTGTATTATCCTTTTGTTCTGTGAATTATGGTTAAAAGTAAAACTGCTGATAGTTCTCAGAATGTAGGGGAGGCTTGGTTAACATACATATCAAGATTTTAAAAAATTAGCCTGAAATAAAATTACATTCTTTATTAGTGAGTATATTTCTTTCAGCCTAATTTTTCTGAGGCAGATAATAAAATTACATTATCTAAATTCAAACAACTATAGTTAAAATATTTTATTACTTTGCTGGCTGCCTTTATAACTATATGTCCCCAGACTTTTGAAACACAGAGGTCATCTTAAAGAATCCCATCATTGCCTTAGTTTGAAAATTAGCTCCTTGAAATATCAGCTGTACATATCTTGCATTTAATAAATTACTGTATTAAAGAAGCAAGAAATTGATTATTCAATTACTGTGAATCAGGCACCAAACATCCTAATATGTTAGATGAAGCATCAATAAAAATCTATTTCATCAGCATTTCTTAGCCGTAAACTAGCTGCTTGGGAACAGAGGAGAGCACACACATGCAAACCCCTCTCTTCTCTAAATGTTTTCAGATGATGTGACTGAAACAAAAATGTCCTGTGCAATAAATCTGTGTATAATCAGGGAATTTGTTGTGTGTGAAATGCAATTTGCATTTCACTCCTGGAAAAAAGTTATATACATTTGTTTTCATAATGTATGTCTGAGTGAGAGATATGGATCCCACAAGTAAGAAACACATTGTAAAATCTACATGCGGAGAAAAAATGTGTATCTAAACATTAAAATTGTGCTGAGCGCTGGCAACAGTCCAGAATCAAAACTGATGGTTTGTATGTGTCTGTCTGTTTCCTTCTTCTTAAAGATTCTTAAATCTTTTCTTGAGAGTAGGCTCTTCCAGATAGTTTATACAGGGTGCTGCCAAACACTTTTCATATAGAAGCCATACAAAGCAAAACAAGTCTTTTCACTTGGAATTTATGTGCAGAGTAATTGCTGAACACTTTGCCCACCTTTTCTGTGGGGTGTCAAAAATACTCCTCTTGCAGTTGACAATCATGTCTTACCATGTACTCCATAAGAATGGCAATATATGTTTATTTTGAGATGTTGACAATAGAATATAATAAGCTTGTCACCTTTAGCTTTCTGTTTCTCCATTTGGATTTTAGGCATGCAAGCACCACTCCATTGCTTCCCATTGTAAATGTCTACAAAATAATGACTGTGCTGGGCAGTAGAGTAATTATTGCACTTTTATTGGCATATTTATTTAATAATCTGCAATTTGGATTCTCCAGGCCAGGTTCTGTGCTCTTCTAGATAAATCTCAGACCTCTGATCTTTGGCAAATGTTAACTGTGGTTTGTGTAGTGTACTGAGATTAAGGTCATGACAGTGCTCTTATTCTAGTGGCTTTGGTAGAGTTCCTTTCCATTTACATCTGGATAACTAAGATTAGAGTCAGGTAATTGGTGTTTGGAGCCCTATTTTTATTTCTTTCTATACTAAAACCCATCTAATGATATTCATCTGCTTGACAAATTTTGAGGAAACCTAAGTAAATATTGCTTGGTGGTATGGGAGTCTTTCCTATATTTGAGAAGTTTTATTCTGAAACTAAAATCATGCAAGCTAATTTTAATGCATTTTGCAAAACTCTGTTTGTGATCTATGGTTTGTGTTACTGGTATACTCTCTTCTAGCCCAAGATCCCCCAGATGATCCTGGGAGATGTTACAAAAGTAGGAGAATCTCTATTCCTCTTTCTATGAATCTGTAAAAACTAATACCACCACCACAAGTCTATGCAGATGAAGGAAGAAAAGCAAGTTAAACTTCAGGGAGATTTATGTCCCTCTTCAGTCAAATATTTGAGCATTCATTTGACTACAGACGTGGCTTTAATCCATTTTTAGTCAACAAGTCACTTTAGTGCATGACTAAGTCCCACTCCATTACCATGAGAGGTGAGTGTGGGTGTGTGTTCTTTGCTGGCTTGGAATCTATTCCAGTGTAACTGCAAGAGTCTGCTGGTGTCGTGTGTGTGACGTTTGTGCCATGGTGGTTGGGTATAAGGCCACAGACTAAGCGTGAATCATCAACATCACCCCAGCAACACATTCCTTAATACTCAAAACCTTCCTCTCTTGTGAGACACAGTCTCTTGTTACATGACCTTGGTAGACTGGTAAGGACATTTTTACTGGAACAAACTGAGCAGGAGGCTTGCATGTGTTGAAATTCAGTCACCAATCCGCTTTGCTTTGCACAGGACATCTCGGTAACTTCAAGTCTTGCAGCTGCCTTCTGGACACTGCTGCAGCTGTCTCAAGCACTTGTGGGAAGCTGGGATCATCCCCATTTGGATGGATGTGCAAGGAGAATGGCACTGGATATCCTGGTGCTCCCTGTACTGCTTCTGCCTGCAATCCACAAAGGATCAGACTTGGTTAAACTCACAAACAGTTGTGTATCAGCGGAAGGTACATCTAACTGCACCATGTGGGGCCATCCATGAAATTGAATTATTTGATATACCAGATTCTCAACTGTGATGAGATGCAGTGTCTGAATTAATTACAACAATATAAACATGCTGAGGGGAGTACCCATCCTTCTTCCATTTGGAGAGTTTGCTCACTGAAGCAGACACGTTTTGTTTTTTTTTTTTAATAGAAGCATAAATTGATTACTGTGAGAGAATGCAAATGTTCAGAATGAAGCATGTTTTACCTATTTTGGGATTTGAATGATTGTACCAGAAACTGAGGCTGGTATCTCTTATAGTCTCCAGCAGCATGAGGAGCTTTGTAGAATGAATTTGGTGGTGTCCTGTTCTCACAAGCATGGGTACAAATGTTTCCGTGAGGACTCAAAGAGAAAAGATACTTTTGCAACCTTTGCATCTGTTTTTCAACCTGATGCTTTAAAGTGATTTAATTAACCATGATGAGTCTAATGTTTTATGAGGCTTTTTGGCTTTAGCATGCTTTTCTTGATATGGATGAAGGCATTTGAAGCTGAACTCAGACCTAGAGTCAGAAGACTGGCTATGATGAGGTGACCATCATGGGAGTCCTTTTTTGCCCCCATAGTATTTATTGTGATAATAAAGCTCTTGATGGAGGCAGAGAAGAGATTCATGTGTGCTTCTGAGCAGAAAGGCATTGCAAGTGTAGCAACGTTGGGTACCCATTTGAAGAGTTGGCCAATGTTTCATTTGTTGTGATAGTTTGAGGTTTTTTTTCTCTTCCTGAAAAACAGCAGGAGGGAGAGGATATTAAAAAGTAGACTGAAAAGACAGAATTATAGAACTGTAGAATGGTTTGAGTTAGAAGGGATCTTAAAGACCACCTCTTGTTACAACCCTCCTGCTATGGACAGGGACACCTTCCACTAGACCATATTGCCAAAAGCAACACATCCAACCTGGCCTTGAACACTTCTAGGGATTGAGTATCCACATCTTCTCTGGGCAACCTGTGCCAGAGCCTCATCACCCTCACAGTAAAGAATTTCTTTTTTGCTTTAAAGTAATTCCCCCTTGTCCTATCTCTCCATGCCCTTGTCAAAAGTCCCTCTGCAGCTCTTCTGCAGGCCCCCTAAAGTATCACAGTGACTATTCCCCAATTTCTGGCTCTTGCAGCTCTATGCCTACTCTGTTCTCTACCTCAAAAAGTTTATTTGGAGGTAGTAGAGACTCTCCTAAATGAAAAAAAAAACAAAACAGAAGCACCGGAAGAATTTGTTGTTGAGTGTGGAAGAGAGAACACAAATGTCTGGCTAGCTCATATCTGTCTTTGCTTAATGACAGTCTTTGTCCTGGTGGTTATCTTGTGGATCTGACTATGCTCATTTCCCAAAATTTATATCCATCTCTAATTGGAAGTTAATGTGGTAGAGTAATTCCAGTCCTGCTTCTGCACTCTCTCTGAATTAAATTAATTGAGACAATTTGAGGTGAATAGGGGAAGTGCTATCCAGAAATTGAAACCTCTTCATCTTTCAGGAAATAAGAGCTATTTTGTGAGTATTCCCATCAAGAATTAGAAGCTTCCTTCCCAGATAAATATAGTTCAGTTTAATGATTTATGTTTACATCAGGATCTGTTAAACGAAGGTTTTGTGCCAGAAGAGTGTCAGCTGAAAAGGGCTGAAAAGGGCTGAAAAGTCTTTTCAAATGCTCTACTCAGCTTTTCCAAACATGCCTTGTTTTCAATATGATACTGTCTGTATCATATTGAGTTCACTGACTTAAAGGTGTCATCTGACTTTGGCCAGCCAGTACTTATATAGTCTAAGTGTTAAGCACGTACCAGCTCTGAGTTTTAGCTATGTGAATTCTTAAGGGGTTTGCTTACTGACTATATTTATAATTAATATTCTGAATTTTGAAGTGCTGGATGTGTTACACTGTGTGGTTTCTCACTCTGACTAAATATTTGTAAAATCTGCTATCCATCATACTTAATTTTTTTCAATTAAAAAAAAAACCCAAATCCTTTTCATTCCTGAGAACACTTTTTTCTGTGTTAATGGATGTGATAAAAAGGGTGGAAAAGCCTGTATGATACAAATCTGTTAATACAAAAATGCACAGGAGATTTAGAGAAGATGTAAAGGGGCATTTTCCCTAGGTAATATGTAGCCTGTAGCTTGTTGCTCTGCAAAGCAGGTGATGTGTTAAGTGTACAGCTCAAGAGACACACTTCCACTGTAGTTTTTGATCATTTGAACTAGTCAAGACCCTTAAGACTGCTCAGTCTTCAAGAAACAGGTTACTTTTTTTTGTCTTGAATTAACCACTACATTTGTAGTTCAGCAGTATTTAAATACTACATAAACTGTCAGAGCTTTCATTTCTCTTTTGACGTACACATTATAGTAATTTTTGGTGACAGAGTAGTCCTTTCCAATCACTGTATAACAGTTGCTGATTAGTTCACATTATTTCCTGAAATGTTTATATTTCTAGGTATATTCCTGAAGAGAAGGCAAATGTAACATAACATTAAGGTTTTCTTTTCAGTCCATATGATTAATTTTTTTCTCATGATATGAATACAACCTAAGATTTATCAGTTACAATTTATCAGGTCATAATAGCCTTCTCTCCAGATGTAATATATGGAGCTCAGCAGACAGCAGCCTTTTAACATTTCTGTCTTTTAAATTGCTATTTATGTGGAGAAGACGAGTCAGTGGAATCAGCTGGATTCACATTTCCCCAAGTCTTCAGAATGGAAGACACTGGGGAAAAATAAACTTCTGCATGCCTTCTGGGTCTAACTGGCACAGGTGGGTTATTCTCTACCCATGCTAATGTATCATAAGTTACTATTAGCTGTCCACAAGCTAATAAATTGTATCATGTGCTAGCAGGGTGTGTAAAATATTACCTCCAGAATTTGATCTAGTTTTATATTGAGGGCTAGATAAGACATGTCTTCTTTATTTACCATGAAGATTCAGAAACAGTTTCATCTTTAATGGCGGCTATTGATTTATGAGGGTTTGGAAAGAGGAGTGCTTTTGCTCATGCATGAAGTAACAGCAAACAAAATTTTCAAATTCCAACACATCTAAAGGCATATACCTAAATCAATATAAACTAAGTGTTAGTCTTTGGATTACCTTTATTGCTCTGTCTTTCCTGGAGAGGAATCAGAGGAGATGGGGATTAGCTCCCCCTGTACATGGAAAGGCATTCAGATATGTCACTCCTGCATCAGCCTGGCCCATGGGAAGACCCCCAACGCCAAATCTGGGATGTGTAGCCCATTTTATGTAGGAGATTTTATCACTCCCTCCTAGATAACCAAGTGACCTGATCTGTATCACTGCTAAACACTCGTACCTTCTAATAACCTTAATAAGTTTAATAGTGTTGATTGTTTGGAAACAAGTTACTCTGATAAACGTTTTCCAGCTTTAGGGTGAAGTTTTCAGTATTTTAGCCTTTCTTTAAATTATTTGATCATAGGCTTCAGTGCTGTTTTCTGGAATAGTGTTTTAGATGCATCATCTCTTTAGCTGCTCTTATCTTCCCTCCTTCCTTCTCCCATCCCTCTCATCTGCAATCCCCTGAGCAGTTACAGCTGCTGTTCTTGCACTGCTCTGGGTCACCCTTGTGAATACTGCTGAGTGAACACATAGCCATCATTCCTTTCCACCACGATATTATCCATTCTCTTATCCACAGCTGTGTCCAAGAGCAGAGGTGATCTGAGCAGATGTGTGAAGGTGCTGTGAGAAGTGTCTCTCACTGTTTCCAGAGTTCTGGCAGCTCCAGGCTGTTGTGGCTCTGCCTACTTCAGAGGCTGAGGACATTATATTGCATAATGCTCATTTTGCAGCTTCACAATGCAGTGATGTCTTTGCTGGATGTTTCTGCTCATGACCACCTTGACTGCTTGTGTGACAACAGAGTACTTTGGATACTGTGGAGATTTCTGTTTGCAAGGAAACCTTTCCATAGACAACCTCACTCATTCAGTCTTTTAAAGCAGAGAGCACAGGTTTTTTATGAGTAAATTTGCTAATGAGGAATTGATATTGTGTAAGTAATGGTGCAGTGATTCATTGAAGCAGGAGATTTTATGTGGTTTTTGTATGTGCAAATGTTATTTATTGTCTTCTTCCTTATATTTTTATACATTCATATGCAAGTTGACAAAGTAAGTTGAAAAAATGAATTTGTATAAAATATCAGTTGTTTGAACAAGTAATTTAGAGGACTAACTCAGTACTAAAAAAGGAATATTTCAAATTCATTAAACAAAATCTGTGCAAACTTTGCAAAACAAACAGTTGAATTTCTTTCAGTGAGTGTTAATGTTTTTTTCTAGCTTTGCTTAACTCGTTGAAAGGATCTGCTTTGTGATGTACTTGAGCTCTATGAACTTCACTGGGAATTTAGTCCACTCATGAAAGACATTTGTATTTATTTGGTAGCCTGGTGTATTCTTAGAAAGAAAACTTCACAATGTCTGTGAAGGATTTGGTATGTATTGAATGAATATATGATTTGTATACTACAGAGGGGAAAGATCTGATTTATCTTGTGATCTCTTGCCTATGCAAAAGCTTGCAATATGTTAACAAACTTGGGATATTGTTGCTAGCACATACTGGAGGACAGCAAAGTTCTGCTCCTATTTGGCTTCAGCTCTAGTGAGTAAGTTTTGATGATTTCAAAATATTCAGTTATTGTAATTCCATAGTGCCTTGATAACACAGAGGCCTGTGCTGCATACCTGCAATGTCAGCTTTACATAATAGCTAATATTTGTGATGAATATAATAGAAAGTAGTAGAATAAAAAAGAGTTGCATATAAACTTTCTGGTTTCACCTGTTGGTTGCACCAGGAGTTTTACAGCATTCTTTTTCTCTAATATGTCTCACGTATTCTGCCAACACCCTCAAATAAACATAACATTTTCGAAGAATAAATGATTTATTTCTACTAAAATAGCTCTTTGCGACATGTCTTATTGTCTGGTTCTGTAATGAGGTGCTGGCTGAACTTGAGGCAAGGCTGTAGCTGTTCCCCACAGCAGTTCAGGTCCATGGTTTGTGGCATTTGGGATCTGGTACCATCCAAATGCAAAGGCATATCGCTAAAGATAAAACACTATTTGTAATACTAGTTTCAGAACATAAGCATGATTTCTCCTTTTTCTTTTTATTCAGAAACATTGAGGGCTCTCAGTGGTGCCTGTTCATTCAGAATAACCCTTTTCTTCAAGGGACAGAATTCTGTAATTACCATAATGCCCCTGCTGGGTTTGCTGACAGGGCTGGTGTGTCTGTAAGGGCTGTGGCTGGAATTGCAGCTGCTTCTGTCTTGGGCAAAGAAGAAAAAAACTGTACATCTTAGTGGAGACAGTGCATAGCTGTTCTTTAAAGGGGGAATTTTTTAGTTAGTGATAGATAATAATGTAGATACTGGTTTCTGATAGGGAACTACTCAGCCAGACAGCCAGGCCCTTGCTTTCTAAGCTTAAGACTCTTGCATTGTTGGACTGTAAATATAAAGCTGTAATCAATAGGATGATCAGTTTTCTGCAAGCAAAGAGAGCATAGTGTATGCAATAATCACTTTGTGTACATGTAGCTTGTTGAAGTGATTAGAAAAATGATGGCATCAGCCTTTTTATTGCAGCAGTTGGATTAGTTAGGGCTTTGGTTTGCAGTATTATCTCAGAGACAGCAAACAGATAAAGCAGCTGTTAGGGAAGCTTTGCTCGTTCCCATTTACAAGGAGCTTGCACCTGTACTTGTTTGTTTTCCAGTGTGTGGGAAAAAGTAGTGAGAGCATAAAGCCACTAAGTGGCCAGAAATGATACCAGTCCATTACAATTTTCTTGGTTCATATTTTTTACTGTGCTATACGTAATTAATCCAAGCCACCCATGGAAACACACATAAACCAAGTACCTCCCCTATAATAGAGTATGGAAATGCTACTGTTTGTCTTCATCTCTTGTGAGTGATATATTCAGCTTGATTGTGTAGCCTTCTTCTATGTTGAACAGTCCTTCCTTAAATGTAATCCCCCATTTCAGAGGCTCAGCAGGACCCTCTCTGGAAGTACAGCTTTGTGTGTGGGAGAAGCTGCCGAGTCAGGTTTGATTTCTGTTTTAACTTCCCAGGTGCATGGATTTCTACTGCTTATTGATCAAAGGCAATAGAAATGAATATACACATGCCAGGATTAAGACATACAGATATTATGCAGCCCTTTCTTTCTTTGGTCATATATGATTTGAAAGGTAGGTTTTCAAGTTTGTTTGGGTTTGGGGTGGGTGGGGTTTTTTCAAACTTACTACTTAAATCCTCTCAGGGCTTTGAAGTCCACAGTTTCATTTTCAAAGCACTGAAAACTGAATCACCTGACATCAGACACTAAGTACTTTCAAAGATTTACAGATGAAGATTCAGAAATACAATTTAGTTTTCACTGAGGTATGAATCTCAATATCTTTATTAAGCTTTATTTTTTAAAAAATAAGACTATCAGTATGCATTCCCATCAAGATTGTTATTTCTCTGCATTCACAAGGATATGTATGAAACATGCTTTTTTTCTGCTTGTGGCAATGATTTTTCTCAATGGTTCACCAAGAAAAAAGGTTTCCCCAGAATGTAGTTTTTGTTTGGAGTTAAATACCAGTTTTTGGCAAATTTCTTTTGACAAGGACTTTAATATTTGGCATTCAGCCATTGAAAATACATGGTCCTTGCTGCTTCACTCAAAGCTGCATTGTTTCTCGAGAGCTGAGCTATCCTGCAAAAGCATGGAAAATGAAGGGATTGTAGAGGCAGCTTGGTTAAGGGATTTCCAAATTTAAGGCAAGGCTTTAAAATATTTTTGAAATTAAAAAGAAGCATTCATGTACTGCAGAGATGTGTTTGTGTAGGCTTCTGTTTGCCATGTGTGTCATCATAGTCATCTTCCTGGTGCTAAATGTAGACAGATAGAGCTGTATCAGATCTGTACAGAAACAATAGTCCACTGTTAAATGGGCTTAAATAAAAATGTCCTGCTGTTGACATTATTAATTAAAACTAGGAGGCTTCCTTTAACACGGCACTCCAAGGAAGAAAGGTGATCTTAAAAACAGTTTGGACCTAACCTTTCATAGCTCAGCATCAACATCCTGAGCCATATTAGGGTTAAAAGGGCAGACATGTGGTCTGAAAAATTGTTGTGTTCCTTGTGGATAGCTGCTTTCTCCATTGCTTGCAACTCCTAAGTGATCCACAACTGTTCCATGTAAAAATCAATACAGTAATCCAGTCTGGAGGTCCCAAGGTGTAACAGCAGTGGCAATTATGCTTTGACAATAGACTCCTTGAATGTGTGGTATGGCTTCATTACAGTGCATAACTTTAAATATACTGCCAGGTTTCTGATGCTACTCTGATGGGGGCTGAGCTGAAGGGAAGATGTTAAATCAAGACAGCTGCTCTATCTAAGCAGTCCAAGCAAAGGGGTCTTAATCGTGGAAGCTAGCATGGTTTTGAAAATCTGTTAGCCTGGTGTAGCACCTATTGCTTGGTGTAGCAGAGATTTGGATTCCACAAATATTTGTCTTCAGTTGAGCCAGGACATGATGATTTGTTTAAGATGGCCAGGGCAGATGGTTAAAGAAAATTACCCACCCTGTATTTCAGGGGAACAGAAAGATTTCAGATTACTTTGTGTTGTCTTTGTTGCTTTTTTTTATCATAGACATTTGCAAAGATTACTTTGAATGTGTGCACAGCTATAAGGAAACTTCCAGTTTTTGCAAACAAGGAGTCTAACTTGCACATTTATCTGAGATACAGAAGAAGATATTTAAAGCCATTAAGGAAATGAAAAGATAATGATAGAAATAAGCCCGTATGGATATGACGTTACTGTGTTTAATCTTTTGCCATTTACAGCCTTCATAGTTTTAGTGTTTTCCTGTCTTTAATATAGAGATGTGGCCACTGACTCAGGTGGTCAGAGTTGGAAGTTACTTAAATCAGAGCTCAGTATTGCCTGTGGAGACTTGCAGTCATAGGGGACTGTACTTTCATCGATCAGATCAAGATGGATGGCTGCAAAATTGGATCTCCAGCCTCTCTGAGCCACACTGCAGTGTGAAGAATACAGGCAGAGGAATTATGCTTTGGCTTAGCCGTACAGCTCCAGCTGTAGCCCCAGGGCTGCTGCTGCCATCCCAGCAGTGTCTCTTTTGGCCGAAGCCTAGCTGCCTCACCCTTGAAGAGTCTGAGATAAAGGAATGTGTGTTCTAGTATTAAGAAAAAAGAAGCATTTGTAGCTGTCAGTACAGCGTGCGTAGCAGGCCCTTCTGCTCTAACTTCAGGTTCATATGGGAATTAAAAAGGTCAATCTCTTGCAAAGTAACCGACAAGACGAGGTTAAGTTGCTCAAACAGATATCGCTCTGCTTTTCTGAAGTGTAATCTATCAATCATTTCTCAGCCTCCTTCTTTGCTGTCATGAGATGATAGCAAATTAATTGTGTGTCTGAGCATCAAACTTTTAAGTGCATCTATGTGCTCCTCTGCAAAAATATGTTTCAAATGGCTTGGCAATTGTAATTCCAGTGAGCACTGTCCTTCACCCTTCACCCATAGCGCTTTGAGTCTTTGGACAGTCATGAAGAAGAATTTAACTTTAACCTAAAAATCGGTTTTTAAAAATTAGTGATTGTTAACAGAGAAGGATGGCTCCTAAGTGGGTTTATCTGCAAAAAATGCAACCGTCTCCCTAAGAACACAAATCTCTTTGTTGCCCAGATTTCTCTTGCAAGCTGTCCTTATCAATGGGGAGGAATTTTCTATGGAATTGAGTCCCTTGACAATGTTGCAGGGGTGCTTAAAATAAGTCAAAATACAGTATTGCTCACCATTTTTGAAAGGGCAGCAGGCTCCTGTGAGTTTGTGTGCCTCACTGCAGCAAACGGGGGTGTTAGCTGCCTGTGCATGTGCTGTAGGATTGACCTGCAGAGCCACATGAAAGGATATGGTCATAGTTTCATGGGAAAGTGAACCTTAAAAATCCCATTCTTTATTGCTTAAACTGATTAGAAAGACCAGCACCTTTCGCAGGGCTTTTTGTAAATCCTAGTTCTGTTAAGATAAATATCTAGGTCAGAAGCTAGAGGTGCTGTCACCTGTTTTTTCAAAGCTATGGTATGTTTGAAAACTCTTTAATAAAGTTGGATTGCTATAAGGAATCCAGTGGGTTTCTAAAGCACTCATTGAATTTAACCTGTAAAACTCGACTTCCAGCAGGTTAGCTGAGGATTGTCAGCTGGTGCTTTCATCTTGGCTTAGCCTGACATGAAAATTTTGAGAAAAAGCAAAGAAAAAAATTCAGTGTTCTCTTTATCCTATTCACATGCCTTTTGAGCTCTTCTCATTTCCTTCACTTCCTTCATTATGTTGCAAAGTGGAGCTTACCTGTCTGTCAGTGAGCAGCGCAGGGCGCTGGGCCGTGTGGCCCCATTCTGCTGCTAATGAGGATATCGAGTGCCGTGCTGACCAGGCTGTGCCTGCTGGGGCCTTGCTGGCACTGGGGACATCCAGCAGGGCAGAGCTGCCAGCATGGCCTGAAGTTGTGTTAACTCCATGGAGCTGAGCCTGGATACAGCAGCTTTGCCCGAGTTGCGCGGGAGCAGGACGCCAAGTGCGTGCTTGTTAGGGCAGAAAACCTGTTGTTCTGAAATGAGCACCTCTGTCCTCCTGGACGTTTTGGGACTCTATGTACTTTGCTGCTGACAGTACCTTTTTTTTTTTTTTTTTTTTTTTTTCTGTTATGAAGTGATACTTGTTACTTTGGGAGTCAATTTAGAGAAGCAGCTGACTGTGACCTCTTCAGAAGATGCATCCTGCTGATGGCACTACACATGAATTCTTGTTTAGGTGGTTTTTCTCTCTGGCTTCAAGAAAAGAAGATTTTTAAAGAGCATGTAGTTACTTAAATATTCAGGCAGAGGCTTTATGAAATTTTAAAAACAAACCTGTTCTTAGCCTGAAGTTACTACAGGTGCTTAAATGCCTTTAAAATCTGCCCTGTGGCTTCTCTACTGTAGATACTGCTTCACTAAAATGAAAATATGACCAGGATTAATTCACTGAAGAAAGTGTGTGGCAGTTGGACAGAGTGCTGAGGACAAAAAGTAGCTTCCAAGAATCCAAGATATCCAAGAAATGTGAAATTCTCACAATCTCTTTATAAGACCAAAATGAAATAACAGGTCTGACATGGCAGAGCTAGTAAGGAAGAAGAGTTTTTTTTACATAAACTCTTAAGAAACAACATCCCCTAAATGGCAGAACTCTGGGGTCCTTCTTTTCAGAAAGCAGACTGACAGCATTTGTAGGTTAAATGAAATGAATTAGCAAACAAGTAATTATATTTGCATGTAACTTTGTTAAGATAATATCCTGTCCATCTTAAACCTGTCATATTAGACATCTTTAATCTTTGTGACGCATGGAGTGGTGTATTGTGTTTGACACCTTCTAAAGGAAGAAGGAGAGCCTGTAATTGGAATGCTGCCATTGGATAATAATGATGAGCACTTCTCATCTTCAAAGGGCTCTCAGCCTCCCTAGCTAATCCACATATCCGCTGAGTTAGGAAGGTAAGTTTGGTCCCTGTTTTACAGATGGGGAAGCTGAGATGGAAGGGTCACTGCATTAGAACTTGAAGTGCCTAGGTGCTAGTCATCCTGTGTAAACTCAAAATTAATTTTATTTGTGAACTCAGATGAAGTCATTGTGTTGTTTAGATTTGGATTACATGCTTGACATTGATAATTCTGACATTTGACCCTGCGAAAATAAAGTCAGTCTCGTGCTATGCCAATGTAAAAAGTGTTCTCCAGTAATCATATTACTGTTGAGTTCAATAATCTTTACAAGTAAAATGTGCAGAGTTTCTGAATGTTTGCACTTGAAAGTGAAGATCTGTTCCTGACAGCCTTCTGGATATAAAATCTGTTTTGTAATTGTGGAACTTCAGTCTCTGAAAATTGTGGCAATATCACCCATTTCACTGGCAAAGCTCTCACTAGTGTGGGGAGCTTCCTGAGCAATTTTAGTTGTTGGATTGCCATGTTAAGGAAATTCAAGTTCACTGCTTATTCAAATGGTAAAACAAACTCTGTTGCTGAAGTGGACATCTTCCTCTCCCAAAGTGATTGCTGTTGGTGTTAAACCACCAGTGGTTTAAAAGTAACATTTTCTTTTTAAGTCCTTAACTTACACGTAGATTTATTTATGGTAGCTTAAGCTGGAAAATATTTTAAATTCATTTTGCCTACTACTGTTCGTGCTTTATATTAGAATTTCTTTTATATAAAAAGAGATGGGTCAATTTTCACACATATTATTTGCCCCGGGCAGATTCCATTGTCCCAACAGCTAATGAGTATGAAATAAACATAAGAGATCTTTACAGAATTCTTTAATGAAAAAATAAACACTATTTTCTCCTCATTTTCAATTTAATAAAGCTTCCCTAATTTTAATGCACAGATGAGCCATAAACAAAACCACACTATTGTCCCTCACTGGAACCCAGTGGATGAACTTTATGCAGCTGGTGTACAGACATGGAAATATTCTAAATGATGACATTTTTTGTAATTACTGTCTTCCTGGAGAATGCTTCATATATTAAAAAAACACAAGCAAAAATTGGAACACTAAAAAACCTCCTAAATAAAACCAGAAACACTGCCTTTTCCTTTTTGCTGATCATCTTCCCTTTCATGCAGACATCCCTTTTGTTTTCTTTCCCTTACGCATTTTCTGCAGAAATTCCTCCATGCACTTGTTAGTTCCCAAATAAAAGAACACATTTTAGTCTTTACCTGAGCTCTATTGGCTGAAATGACAGCAGTGTTAAAAATCAATGTGTAGAAAGCTGGATCATTACTGAGGTTTCCCCTTGAACACTTCATAGACACAGCAAACTCAGGAAAACAGCCTGAGTACACTGCGTCGTGATTGATTTCAAGTACATCTGATGGAGTATAATTGTCTACCTGTTCATTTCTCTTCATTCTCCTCTCTACATGCTTCCTCTTTTGGCATCAGATAATCAGTAGCAATAATAAATAGAAGTAAGAATTAAAAAAAAAAAAAAAAAAAAGAATATTCACAGAAACAATCACCTATAAGGTTTGGCTGCAAAACTAAATAGCAGTAGCTTTATATTTAATATATTAATTCCCATATTCCACTATAATATCGTCAGAATCTTTGGGAAAGCCCTGACTCCACTTTATGTTAACTTACTAAAAATGCACACTTGAGTTTATATTAATGGTTATACTGTTAGTGGAATTAAGACTAAATTTTCAAGTGTGTCAACATCAACATCTTCTCCCTATCAATTTCTTTTATAGTGTGGCAAGAGAATCAATACTTTGAGGGGTTAGGATACTAACACATCTGGGTGGTTTTTTGCTTGTTTGTTTTATTTTCCTGGGGTTTTTTTCCTTAATTTTTTCATGTATGAAAACATTTATGGTACTCAAAATGGAGACTCCAGTTCTGGTTCAGAATGTATGACTCTTAACTGGCCTATTTGAACAGAGTATTAATTGTGGAATATGCTCTGATACCTATTTGATATAAAACCAGATGAATGAGTTTATATTAATAAACTTCCTTCAATAGGAGTCCAAATGAAAAGAAATTGAGGTTTTTCTCATATTTTTCACATTAGAAATTTACATCATCACAAATTCTACTGGAAACTCTTAATAGGAGAAGAAATTGTTCTTGTATGATTATCTCGCATGGACCATAAATGTGTTTAAAAAATCACACCCTGCTTAAAATATTATTCTAGAAATTATTTCTAGATCAGTATTTTTGGTTTCAGGCACAAGCAAATATCCTAAGGCAAAGTTTTGGTTAAAAAAAAATAGTTCTCTCATCTTACTTATGTATAGGTATAACGTATCTGAAAATTTCTGTTACTGCACTGAAATGACCTGTTGTCCTGAATGCAGGTGGTTTTGGTTCCTCATATGCTCCTTGCTGTAATTGCTTTCATTCCATTGAGGAATTGTCTGAGCACTGTGATTTCTTGACATTGTTTGTTCTAATGTTGTATGTTACTTTTGAGTTTTGTTTACTTCTAAATTGCTCTCTCAAATAATGCCTTTGTTGGTACATTCCAGGGTTCTGTAGTTGCAACTTGTCCATATTTTAAGTATCAAGTTTACCAGTGAAAAGCTGTGGGGTTTTTTTTCTGCCAGACCCATAAAATCAATTTTGAAATGTGAGAATTAAGTTATGTCCCTTCTTTTTCTGTGTGCATGCTTGAATCTATCTCCAGGAAGAGATAAGCTGCTTGTGGCAGAAGGTTCATGGACTGTCATCTTTTAGAAAAGAAAAATCTACTTTTTTTAGATTATGCCTTCAGTGACCTCACTCACTGAAGGAGATGGAACTGTGCAGTGAGAATAAGTTTATGAGGAATGAAGGTAGCAATATTTGGTTTTGTTCAGGTACCTTGCAAGGAGAAGATGCCATGGAAAAGAGACTGTCATTTTATTTTGCAGCTCTTCAGAACAGAACAATACTTTCAGCTCTCTAAAAAGTCATGTCTGCTGTCATTTTTATACGGAGATCATTATACGCTTTCTAGCTATTCAAATGGTTTCTCCTTTTGCACTGAATTTTGCATGTACCTAAATCCTTCCCTTCTTTCCTTTTTACTTTTCACCTAGTTAATTGTGAACTTCATTGATGTTTCCTTCTCTTTTCTTCAGCTCTACCCTCATATGTTTTGCTTCCTTTGCTATTTCATTGTAGGTGAGTCTCTTCAGCACTGAGGACATTTTGTTACCCTCTGTGAGAGCTCTCCAGTTTAAAACATCTTTTAAATAATGCAATGCCTAGAAGAGCTGGTTGGGCAGCCAGAACTGTGTTATTGCAGCTTCTTAAGAAATGATTTAAATGTTTTCAGCTGTGTTCATATGTTGATACAGGTAAAGTTGGTCAGTAAAATGATGGCAAATACAGTTCATTGTTACACAAACTTTTCCACATTCCCTTCCTGTTTCATCTGTGATTTTAGGGAGTGCTATTTACTTCTGCCACTTTGGATAGATTCTCATATATGTTTATAAAAAGCATAAGATGATTTTATGGTAGAGAAGGCCCTATCCACATTGAGACCTTCACAGATAGTGAAGTGAAAACAGCAATGAAATTTTTTTTTATGAGAATTATAATTGCATTAATTAACTACTTAATTGTATTATTTTTGGAACACAAGCTCACATTGTGGATCTTTTCATTGTCTCAAAATGTGTTTTCATTAATTAAGCAAGATAGCATAAGGCATAACTCATCTCCAATTTAAAAGAAAGGAAAACATTTGAGTCTGATGTGTGTCGATTGTGTGAGTTTGGTATCTACCTTCTTCTTCTATTCCTTTGCTTCTCATATTTCAGGAAGTTCAGATATATTGGTATAGTCCATGAAAAGTGTTCAGCAAGGAAAATCTGTGGAATTTGACTCTGAATTAAAGATAAAATTCTACACAGAATTCTATTCCTATATTTAGTGAGATTCCAGCCTATTTTTTATTTTATTATTACTGAGCCATAGATTATTAAATCTCCTTGTTTTAGCTTATTAAACAAACAAGCAAGCAAGCAAACAAACAAACAAACTGACTGTATGTCAGAAATAAACCTCCTGGCATTGGAGAAGAGATTTTGAGATGTGGTTCTCAATGTCAAATTTTTGGGCCATGATAAACCCCTTTAGTTACATATCCATAATCAAATAGCCAGTTGAATTCTTGGTGGAAAGATTCTAATAACAAATATAACAGCTGATGCTGCATTGTGTGTGACTAATTCACAGGTCTGCTCCAATTGCATTTTAAAGCACAGGAACACACACTTCTGATTTCATCTGTTTCCATGCACAAAATTACACCCTGTTCCTCATTAATAGTATTCTTTTAAAAATAGTACAAGGATGAAGAGAAAGCCTGGACAATCTCTAATAATGAGATCCTGGAGCATTAGAGATTCTACAAACTTCTGATCTTGATGTGAAAATAGTGAGCAAATGAAAAATGTCTCTGTAAAATGCGGCAGTGAAATCTTCCTGAATACGCTCATGTGTTTTTTCTTTGTTTTGGTGGATTGGGATCTATACCACTGTGGTTTTACTCTTGTCCAACGTAATACATTAGTTTCTAATTGCACTGCTCTTCAAACCCATATGGTTCTCCAGGCTGTTTTTAGAGGTGATGGTTTAAGACATTAACACAGGTTATAAATCACAGCAGTTGTTTGTTACTGGAAATACAGAAGCTGTGCTGTTCATAGAGAGGGAAGACTACCTTGTGCCTATGAAACTTGAGAGACTGAGACTTAATTTATCTTCCACAGCTTTCCTGTGCAATTTTGGGCAAGTCTTTTATCCTCATGAAAAGACTTGGGTCCTTTTGCTTGGGTGTTTACTTCTTGTGCTGTTTATTTTCCCTCTCCCTATTTCTTTTCTTTTTGAGTTGTGAAATACCTTATATGAGTAGTAAAAGTATTGGAAAGTATCTCTGTTCCAATCTTTTTAATGGTCTGGTCGGTAGAAGACCTTCTGTCAAAGCAAGAGATGTATGTTTCTCTGTAGGACCAGAATCCGCTGGATAACTCTTTCCTCCTTTGTATTAATAAATAGAATTGTAAGCAACTGAGAGTTGTGAATGACAGTAAAAACTTGGGAATAATGAATGCAGGTACGTGCATAACTGAATTCAGAATTAACTCATTTGCCAGGAAGCTTTGCATTGTCCTTGTTGCTTTCAGTTATTTAAATTTCCCAAATAAAACTTGTTCTGTGCAACTTTTAGTGAAGAGGAACTGGTTTGAATGAAAGTTTGTGTCATTGTGATGAAGTGCTCTCCTCAGAATTCTTGGGAAAATAGTTATGGGAAATCTACCTTTTGATAAAGCCAAAAAGAAACCATAAATGCACCATAACAAGAACAATAATACTGGAAGCAAACAGAAAGACATTTCTGGAAAGTAATGCAGGAGGACTGAAGAGCAAGATACTGGGGCAACCTGTCAGATGAATCATTCTCTTGTTTCCATTATGATTGTATGTACTAGACAGAGAGGTGAAAGACTAAAACTGAGTCACCTGTGAGGAAGACAAAAAGGTGCAAATCTTTCTGGCAGAGACATCGTAGTTGATATTTCTGAATTTATGCTTTCTGCTCTGAATACTGCTGAGTTGTCAGGGCAGTTGGCTAAGCTGGGACTAGCAAGACAGATCTTTGTAGGAGATATATGTGTGATTCTTCTACTTGGGAAACTGCTACTAAGAAAAATGCCTTCAAAAAAGAGGCATCCCTGCTACAAATCCACTATGCTTGTCACCAGTTTTAAAGACTGCTCAAAACTCCAGGCATTCCTCTTCAGTTCCTTTTTCAGTTCTTTGTTTTTTCCCCCAAGGTTGTTTACATTTCATAGCTGTGTCTGGCTTGTAGGCTATTTAGTCTCTATAAAGGCCCTGTAGCAGAAGAAGGTCTAATAATGTGAGATGCTCAGTTCTTGTTAGTGCAGCTGCCAGTGGTGCTAAGGGAATTCTGCATGGGTGGCTGTAGGTGCGAATTGAAAAAAATGGGGAGGTGTTGAAGAAATCGAAGGTGCTGTGAATGTGAATGGAAAAATTGGATTGTTGAACATTTCTTGTCCTGCAGCACAAAATAATTATTGATGAAAGTTTTCGTCTGCAAAAAATCTGTTTTGAGCTTTGTGTGCATGAACGTTTCCATTTAGTGTGGAGATTTAAATGATGTGGAGAATGCAGTCTCATTTAGAAAGTAGCCACTGATGATAATGGCACTAACCTGGAATTTGTTTCTATTTCCTGTGAGTTTGGTAGAACTGGCTGGAAAAGCACTGAGCATCCTTTGCTATTCTCACGATGAAGAGGGCTGATCTTTTGCACTGTGCTTTGGGTTCCTCCGACTCTGCAGAATAGATTATCTGTTGCTTTTTCAGGAAGAAGTTACAATAATTGTATTGATTGTCTTTCATTTGACTCTTGACTGAGAGGAATAAAAAGCTTCACGATTATTGATTTAGTTTGCACTCAAGTATGTTACTTTTGTTTTCACTTCCCATAGGACCTAATCCCAAGGCCATTTATGCAGTTGTGTAAAGCCTTAATGCAGTAGAGGTAAGGCAGCCTGGCTGTGCAGAAGCCTGAATCAGCAGACATCCTGTGTGCCTATCTCCTTGCTCAGGCATTTATAAGTGTATCATCTCAAGATATACCTAAAATAGATTAAGCAAAGTTTAAAAAAATGGATTTGTTTATTCTGTCTTTTTATGAACTACTCTTTTCTCTTATGCACCCAAATGACTTCTAGGTAGCTCTTTGTTGTATTTACCTCTGTCAGTAAAATCAGTACCAGAGGGGCAGGAATTCAGAGCTAGAGATTTTCAGGTGCCAAGAACACGCTTGTTGCTTGTTGCTCCTAAAATGCTGTATCTGTCATAGTAGAAATGTTCAGTGCATTGTGCTTTGGAACATGCACTAGCAGGACTTGGGCAATGCTATCACAGTCAGTGCTTCAATTTTAGTGTTTAAATATTATTTTCCTCTCCTTACACCCTTTTCTGCATCCTCAAACAAGACAGAGCTTAGACAATACTGATCCAAATAATTCTGTAGGAAAGGCTGTTGAATTCCATGTGAGCTAGGAAGGTGATGCCCAGCTCAGAGGCTGGAGCTAAGAATTCTTTTTCCAGTCTCTCAGTGCTTCAGTGTTTGTGCAAAATTGTCTCGTGTAAATGTGTTGAATTTTATGCTTAATACTGATTTCTCCAAATTATTTTATTTGTAAAAGTAATTGAATAAACCTATAAATATAAGCAAATTTTAGTTGGGCAGAAATGTTTAGGCATAAAACACAGTAAAGCAAACAAGAAGTACAAGATAAGCACAGAAATATGCCATTAAATTCAAGTAAAACATATCTCATGGATTAGGTTCTGTTAAACTTAAAGGCTATGTGATTAAAAGACCTAACATGAAATCAACACAACTTCTTTATCTGGCAGCTTATGCACTATGCCTATATGTGTAGTGCCAGTATGTGCATTATTAAAATCACACAATCCTGTAATGATGCAAGTTTGTCTTAGACTTCTTGGACACCTTTTTTCCATCACTTTCAAACATTTTCACAGGAGTTACATTGGTGTATATCCCTCTGCCACTTCATTTTCTTGATGTTGCAAGATATCTTGAACATTAGGAAATCCTTTGTGTCAAAAAGGTGTGTGTGTTTAAAATAGTTTTATTATATTAATTCAGCCTCCACTCCAATCTGAAATACTGTCCATATGCACATGAGAATTTTAGGAAGGCAATTAAATATATTGAAGTCCAGGTCAGGTATGGTCACATGAACAAAGTCCTTTCCCTGACAGTGGTTGGTACCTGATAACAGAGTGAGGTTCTCTAGTCTTGGTTTTCACTTACTGGATGGCCTTGGCCAGCATTTTCTGTCTTGTTCTTATTTAAAGATAAGGAGGCAGAGATCCATTGCACAATGCTTTGCCATCTATTGATGAAAAATGCCATTTCATTTCCAAGTTTTTTTTTGTTTTGTTATCATCCATAGTCATTACTATTAGTAGTATTAGTAGAACATTGAGCCCTCTCCAACCTGCACTTTTTCCCTCAAAAAATTGTGTATATCTATCTTACATCCAGGAACGTCCTGGTATTTCAGAAAAATTGGGGGATAGCATTTTCTCTGTTTTACAGATATAACAATAAGGAATCTTTAAGGAACAAGATTCTTCTTGGATAATACATATCTTCCTCAGTGGTCCTTCCTCAGGTTCCTGTCTCCCAGCAGTTTTTATCACTAGAGAACTTTGCTACCCTTTGTGAGAGAGAGAGGGAGAGGAAAAAGCCATTTGCTGCTTGTGGTTGCTAGGGAGTCGCATGCTGCCCTCAGGTTAGACTGAGCCACTTTCTCTCACATTTGTATTGGCTTGGGCCACTGCTCTGGACTGAGCTAAAGTTAATTTTGCTCTTGCTTTTTAACTCCTCTTCCCAGTAGTATGGCAAATGGACAATTAAAGGTGGGCTGCATGAATTTAAACATATAAACTCTTAATACGTACATGCAGAAAGGGAGAATAAATGTAGATTTTGTAAAGTGTTGCTTTTCTACTTGTTGTCTGAGGTATGCAACATGGATGAGGAAGAAAACTGCTTTTACTAAAGAATATTCACACCCGAGACACTGGCAGAATACTGAGGTCTATAGAAATCTGTTCATTATGGCTCTGTGGGGAATTTCCAAATGTATTAGCATTTTTAGGTCCTCTTATCAGCACTTCAAAGATAAAGTGGCGTGAGATGAACGCTTCTCCCTTCGCGTGCTGGGTTTTACATACACTGTGCACCCAAAATAGGTAGGAAAATCTAAAAGGGATTTATAAGCAGATGTTAAAAAATGCACTGAATGATTTTTCGGATGGTTTTTAATTATGGTTTGTCAGATGGCTTCTCATAGGAGCATAATCACAAGGCACATATCCACTGATGATTTATTTAAAGAAAAAAGAAGAGAAGGAAAGGCAGGCTGGGAAGTGTTTTTGTGAGGTACTGCTGTTGGGGGCTCTGTGTGTCTCCATAATGTTTATCTCCCTGCTCACTGTCGTCATGGAAGCTCAGAGCCAACTGGAAGATCCTGCTCTGCACGGGACTGGATTACTGACCCTAACACATGGAAAATTGAATGTATTAAGAGGCAGCCGCATTTTCAACCCTAAGGACTTCACAAGGAATTTGAAACAAAAGGCCAGAGACCTCTGAGGAGATTTTCATCCCAGGGGGGAGTCTCATTTTTAAAAAACAAATTAGCATCACCATAGAGAAGCAGCTTCCAATGACCAAAAATTAGAATGCAAAATGAAAGATTTTTTCATTCTCCTGGGTGCTGCTTTCTATCTTTTTTTTTGCCAGCCGAAGGAGCTCTCTTGTCTTAAATGTAGCTGAGGTGAGCTAAGCTCTGACCTCAATGCAGTCAGTTGTACTCTCATTGGAAGTGGGAAAACTAGTGACATCAGAATGTCTTGCCAATCCATGGGTGAAAGATAAAAGAGACTCATTCTTTTATAGAGTGTTAACAACAGCCCTCTCTTTATTTATATGTATATAAACTCACTAAAGTCCATGAAAGAAGAAAGCTACAGAAATTATTCTAGCAGGGACAGATAGGTGGGGTATTTTCCCTCCTTTTCCTCCTGGTGGCAAATATCACAGATTTCTAAGAAAAGACAGAATTCTGAAAAGATCATTGAAAGAGAGCTCATGAGCTGTAAAAACTTGGCTTGCACGTACTAGCAAGTGGAAAATGTGGATATCCTCCAGAACAGGGAGAACCAGGAGCTTTGGGAAAAGGGCTTAAAGGTTTGCATTTGGAAGTGCAAAGGATGGAATTGCCAGTCGTAAGGCACAGGCAACCTCCACGCGTCTGCTTAACTGCAGTTTGCTGCTCTGTTGCATGGATTTGGGTTGCAACAACTGGCTGTTGAGGTGCATGGAGAGGTTAATGGCAGAAATGTGTCTGTGTGTGTGAAATGGAGGGCACAGGACAAGCCTGCAAGGCTTGTTTTGCCATTTTGCTCCCTGGGGCGGTGGCAGGATAGCTTCTGCCAAGGAATTCTGTGGGGACTGTGTGCTGAATTAATGCAAAATCTTTTTCTATGACAGATGCTGTCCCCTGAGTTGAAGCTATATGTTTTGAACTCCTCTAAGGAGCTGTTTTAGCCTTGTCGTAAATGGTAGCAGATTTATAAGCTAACAAGCTTATACTGATGAGTATTTTCACCTTAGGCCTGGCTATCCAAATGCAATAATGTAGATTTTTCCCTGAAGGGTGCCTGTGTAGCCTGTCACTTCAGAGGATGTGCATTAAGCCTGAAACAACACAAAGAATAAGCAGATTTTAATGATAGCTGTTGTCATATGAGATTTTGCAAGTGAAGCATGAATTTTTGGTGCAGCCAAACCAAAACCAGACCCAGCAGTAGTCACTGATTTTTGATTCTTTGCTGTAGAAAAATACTAAAAATATCTACAGCTATTGGTTTTTATATGCAAAACACTTTATAAATATTAAACAACTGGTTCTCACAAAGTATATACTCAAAGCCAAATTTATCCCAAGGCCTCTCCTCAACTCTCAGATTATTTCCTAGTTTCTGCCATCCTAGAGTTATGCATGCTGTGCTCTATGTTGATTTGGTTTTGATGGGATAGTACTTGATGGAACTGTAGTGTAGCAATGAAATAGGTAACTATAAAATTTACTTTAAAATATTATATGCTAGCACATTCTTCAGTGTATTTGTGTATAAGTCTCTATATGGGCATGTGTGTCTGTACAATTAGCAATAGTGACACAGCAGTTGACCACCAAAAGCTCAGTTTTTGGATGCTCTGTAGGGCATAATAGAAATCTTTTATTGTAAAGGTGGCAGCAAAATATAGTTTTTTGGCTCTGTTACACTGAACACTTAAAGGTCACACTTGTCAGGAACAGCAACTTTATTTTTGCAACATAAGTGAAGTGTTTTGTCCTGGTTTATGAGTTTTACTCTGAGGAGTGAGTTGTGGTGTTTGTAATGTGACTTTGCCCTGTTCAAATTAAGTAAGCGTTGGGTGACACAAACTACACCCAACAGAGGCTCTGGCAGAGAGGCACCAAACACTGATGTGATTTCGATAAAGAAAGATGCTGAATCATTGTCTATGCTGAAGAAATCTCCTCCAGCAACACAGTTAAGATAAAAGGGAGTAACTTCTCAACTGTGACACTTTTCTTTCCTTAGTATTTATTACCATAAGCATGTACTAATGATGGGAAGTGGGATAGCCAAAACGTTGCACAGGGTAAGAGAGTAAAGGTAAATCATGGCAGGAGAGAAAATTAAACAGAGGTCTTTTCTCCAATGCCAGAGCTATATGGGAACATGTTGGGGGGTGGAGGAGGGGAGAAGGGCCTCCTCCCCAAAAAAAGCCTCTTCACTATGATTAACATGGTAAAAAAGCAGAGATGCTGGCATGCCTGTATGTGACTGAGGAGAAGACAGTGGTGACAAATGGACACACAACAGCCCCCCAGACATTTGCAGCTGATTAGAAGCACGACAGACGAGCAGCTGTCTTGCCAATGAAATATTACAGAATGGAAATGAACTTACAGCTGGTTGGGGTGACACCCCTGGTACTTCACTTTTATCACTACTGCTCCAGGCTCCTACTCTTTACCCAGTCAATGAGTCTCTCTATCTCCCTGCATGCATCCCATTTAATTAGGTTCACTTTAAATCAGAAAGGGGCTTGATTCCTGCAAATCTGTGTTTTATAAGGTGGTGAGGTGTGGAGTAGACTCAAACTGTTCTCCTCAAGCACAGCTGAGATTGGGTAGGTTATCACTGGTACAAGAGTGATGCTAATCAGCTAATAGCTATGAAAGTTTGGAGACCACTAGCTTTCAAAAAATTCTGGTATCACTCTGCTTTCTGCTCTTCATTTATCTCATCCTTCTTTTCCATGATCTTTTCCCTCTAGTACTGTACAGAAAGCTTGTTAATATTTTGTTCAGCTACCAGCTAACAGATTGAGGTTGCAAATAAGGGAAAGACTTCTGAAGTAGCTGTATCCTTAAAAATATGTGCCCATATACTTAAAATGCTGAGCTTTGGTATAACATGTGTAAAATATATTTGAAGATCATTTAATTCAAGCCATGGTGTGAAAGGTAATTCTAGTTGACTGCTGGGAGATAGGAAGTATAGCCTCTCATTTTCTGCTTTCAGTGCTGAGCTATTCATGGAATCTGCAACTTTTTTTTTATCTTTTCAGTCTCTATTATTTTCCATTATTCTCTAGATTTAGCAGCTTCTAAATCCAAAGGAATACTCTGGATTTAAGATATTGCCTCCAGGAACAGAAAGTCTGTTTTCCTGTAGGATGGATGTTTTGCTCTTGAGTCTATTAATTATGGCCTTTTCTTTCAACAGGAATAATTGTGTTATTAATAGTCTTTTCATGAACAGAAGAAAGGCCTCTTTGGAAGGAGAATGCTTTTGCTTCACAAAAGGTTTCTGATAGCCTTAAGGTGGATTTATCTGGTGGAGCCTTGGCTAACCTTCATATTAAACAGACAGAAACAGTTTAGGGAATTTGGGGATGTGAAGCAAATTAGAAAATAAATTAAAAGCATTATAGCTCAATAGTATAAATTAATGCAGCTGCTGTAAGCTTCATCCTGAGAGAGTTGTCAATATCTGCAAAGCTCCTGCTATGGGGAAGAAAATTAATGTGTATTTTAACATTTGCGTTTTGCCCCACAAGAAGCAATTTGAAAGAGTCCCCTGTAGCTTTGATGGCTTCCCTTATCTTAACTCCTTCCACACCAGTGCCCTGGGTATCCCAGGGGACTGCAGAAGGAAGGGACTAACAGCCCATCCCAGGCAAAGCATGTTGTGAGTGAAAGCTGTGCAAAACAGCTGCTGATGGCAGCACTGATGCCCAGGCTTCCCTCTGCAGATGCCTCTCTGGGCTCCCAGCCGTGCAGGTTGTGGCAGCCTTGGTCCCACAATTTCTCTGTCTTGCAAATGGATATTTGTTAAGTCTGACGATTCTGCAGAGTAAAAATCTCTTCTGTTCTGCTAAGGTTTTATTAGTGTTGGTGGGGGAAGAGCACTAACCTCCCTTCCTCTCCTGTATCCCAGCTCTCTGTGGTGCCATTCCCTCTGCAGCAGCTCTGTGTGTCTGCTCTTCCCAATGGAGATTTTGCTATTGTATCTTTGCTCCCTGACTCCGGGGAACACCTGGGTGAAGGCTCTACCAAGAGATCAGAGAGGGCAGTCCTGTGCCTTTTTTTACTTATGGAACAGAATGAGGGGTGCTGGTCACCCTAGACCTACATGAGACAAACTTCCCAACGCAGAAGAGAGTGAGATAGCAGGAATTCTGTCTTCAGCATGGATGGAGTCTTTTGGTGTGGTTACATGAGAATTGAGGAGAACAGAAAAAACATGCTCAATTGCTGATTATAAAGAAGACTTGTATGGTGTTTATTTTCTCTGGTAGTCTTAATATAAACAGGGACTGAAAACTGTTCCTCTGGTTGTATTTATTTTCTAGTTGTACTGGGCTCTCAGTTAGACCTTGCCCATGGCACTCCAAGAAGTGTGCAAACACATAGTAGTAAAGAACAAATCATGTTTCAGGGAGCTTGTGTTCTCGATCAAAATAAGATATTTCAAAACTCATGAAAGGATGGAAAGTTGTGATGACAACCAAGGTGTGGGCCATCACTGGTTAGGTAAAAATCAGTCCCTACAAGGGAAAGCACAAGGAGATAGTGTCTGGCCACAGTTAACTGCTAACCTCTAAAAGAAATAGATTTGACAGAGATGCCTTTTCAGGTGGTCCTGAGACAGCATTTCTAGGGCTGGATGTGTCAGAGTTGCCAGTGACAGGACAAAAGGCTATTTGAGGCTGCTGTTCCTGGTGTGTTCCAGCATGCTGGAGAGACACAAGCAGTGGAAACATAGGCTGGGAAAAGGTTCATTGCAGAGGCCAAGGAAGGTGTCCTTGAATGAAAGCCAGTGGAGGGAGTTCAGTGATAAGAGTGATGTGTCAGAGCTTTATGATGATCCCCATGGAGATGAGCTTGGTGTTCTGACAATGGTGAGTGTGCATGCTGGCTGCATGGTCCTCCTCTGTGATGAGGAGGAGGAGGTGATCCTGGCAGAATATGTCAGCAGCAGATCTGAAGACAATTTGATAGATTTATCTAATTTGCTGATGTCTATGAGGAGATATCCTAGAGAGACCACATTCCATGATTGTAGGTAATGTAGAAGATGCTTTTCTGAATTTTAGCTTGCTGGGTTTTTTTTTGTCCCTTAATTTTTAATAAAAAGAATGACTTACTGTCTTTAATACGTACTACTGCTCTTTAAATTCTAATCCTAGCACTGTGAGATAGATTATAGCATGCTTCTGGCAGAAAATGACTTGCTTCTGGAGCAAACAAGGAAACTCATAATCTTGAAAATCTGACCTTTGCCTAATTTCTTCTTATTTGTGTTTCCCCTCTAATTTTCTCTTTATTTAAAGCATGAGAAAGTAAGAATATTAGCTTTGTCTCTCTGCCTTCTTTAAGATACTCAGTGAACTTTACATGCCTTGTAATTGTCTGTGTAAGGAGAAGGATATGGACAAGGAAGACAAGAAATGCACATAGGTGGAGAAAGATGGAACAGAGTATTTGGCACAATGTTGGACTGAAAAATTCATGTCAAATGAAAGCTCACCTAGCATAACTCTGCATCTGGTATGTAGCCTAAACTCACAGCCTCTGCTGCCAAACTAGAGCTTAAATGCTATCTGAGCAATTTGTTTGAGCTCCAAACAGTATGAATGGAGTAAGGAAGCCTCACATGTGACAGCAGGTGCTAATATCTTTATTCTGCTGCACCTGAGACCCTGACATTCCCCTTCTAATGCTGCTGAAAGTGCAGGTCAATTAATAGGAGCAGAGTTCTCATTTTTGATCCTGTATTTAATTCCCTGAAGCTATTACTGCCTTGAGGGAATGGGGGGAAAGTGGAGAAGATAATTATGCTTGACCTTGTGCTATGGACTTGTGCAAACTCCTGGATTAGCAATGAACACTGTCAAAGCTTGGTTAGGAAGCAGTGGGGGACACAACACTTTGTAAAGCATGTTGCTGAACATGCAGGTGACCAAAAATGAAATGGAAAGGACAAGAGAGAAGCAGAAAACAAATACTGGGGCCAGCTCTGTAAGTGCAGTGCTGTCAGGAGTTAATGCCTTTTTCTTTCTTGTCAGAGCATCAGTGATAATCAGACAAAATGTTACTTACTGTAGAGAATTAAGTTGGGCCTTCACAGCCCAAATCATTGAAAAAAATAAGAGTTCTGCTACAGGAATGTGTTAGAACAGAACTTGTGATGGCTAAGCAGCAGCTGTACATCAAATAGATGGAGCAGAGAACTGATTCTGATCAGCTTCACTTTCCTTTACCATTTCCCACTGCACTTTCTTTCACATTATCCTACTATTAGCATTACCAGCTTCCATTTTGGTATGGATTGCAATGTCTTGAATAAGCCTTTTTTGGGAACCATCTGGCCTCAGATGTCAAAGAACAGCTGTAGATAGAGCTGTCTTCTAATATGGCTAAAGTTCACATCCCTCTGTAAAATAAAATGGAGCAGTGCCCACATTGATGCTGACATAGCAACACTAAGCCTTGGGGAGTTCAGTTTCTCCTTTTGGTTTTCTTTGCCTTCAGCCACTTCCCCCACTAGGGATTCTGAGCCAAATCCTGTTCACCTTGCTTGTATGAAAATAGTTTTTGTTATCAGTAGAATTATTAACTTGCCTTTTTAGACCACACAGTCTGTCTCCTAAATGTAGTTATTGTTTATCAAATAAGGATGAAAGGAAAAGACGGTGATATGAAACCCAACATAGATTTAGAAATTTTGCTACAATTTAAAGTTTATTAAATACTTTTTTTGTTTGTCTGTGTCTTTGTGGTATTGGAAATCCAAAATGAAAAGCAATTCAGAAAAATGAAACACACCAGAAAACACTTCAATGAGTGAAACTAAGGGCTGGATTGGGCTCTCGTTTCTAGTGGTGTAAATTTGGTGCAATGTGGACATCTTACAGATTTATGTAGCTGTCACAAACTGTACCCAACCTAGGAAATGGAAGTGATTGTTGTTTTCAAGACTGGACTGTGTGCAGGAGGGAGAATTTGAGAACTTGACATGATTTATGAAAATGTAGTAATTTTCTGAATTCCTGGGACTTAGCAGTAGCATTACAGCTCAGCTGGAACTTAGTGTGAAGTTAGAATATTTCAAAGGCAGCATTAACAACCAGACTGCTTCCAAGAATGGGCACGTGGTTGTTCATTCCCTGTGCATGGGTCCACTGAAAGGAGAGCAGTGCCACAACCCTTCCCTTTCTTTCCTGCCCCGGGGGCTTGGCACAGTGAGTGATGCTGATCTGACCCAACCCACTGTACAGAGGAGGAGAACAGTGCATAAAAAGATAGGTTGTTGTCCTCATACCCTCTTCTGGCTTTTAGAATCTGAATAGAAGCTGGGAATGATCTGGCTTGCTGATCATCCCTTTCTACTTCCATTTCAGTAAGTAAAAGTACCTGTGACTTCTGTGTACTGTGGAACAAACGGGATTGTATTTGTGTTATTGCTTTAATAATGGGCTGTGCTGTCAAAACAGAGCAAATGAGGAATGAGCAATGAGACAGGAAAGTAATCCCCTGTTTATACCAAATCATTTTCCATAGCACTCTCTGAAAGGAACAAAGAGGAAGTAAAGTCAGGGGAAGAGGGTGCTGCAAAAACATGTTTTGATTGCTTTATGAAGAAGTATCTGTTAACATTTGTCTTTAAAATTTGCTGAGCTTCATTAATTAACACTGCACTTAACATGGGCATTTTCCTCCAGTGCAGCTAGGTTATATTACACCTGACCTCTTCCCTTTGTTTGTTCTTTTACTTTTTGAGTAAATTTTTAATAATGAATTGCAAGATGTGATTCACTGTTGTTAGTGTTCTCTTTACTTTTCCGTATTATTTGCCCATAGGCTTGTTGGAGACAAATATGTTCATGTTATGAAAACCACCCCCTATAAGTACAGTGTATATGTGAACTCATGTCCTTATCCAGATCAGATTTATTTTTAAGATAAAGTGCCCTTGCATATAGTCTCACATTTAACACAGTGCTCTAACCTGTAAATATTTCAGTGAACATTAAATGAAATAGGTATTGGGCTGGATGAGTTTTAATATTTTGTACTTCCTCCATGGAGTCTCTGAAAGTTAATCCAAACCCTGCTTCCCTTGGGCTGCCAAGTAATGAGGAGCAGAAAAAAATGGAGAAAAAGAAGAAGAAAAAATTTCCAGCAAACTGCAGGTTGAAAGGCTATTACAGGATGAATGAAATACTAAAAGGAGAGGTTAAAACTGATGCCCAGCCACACTGTAGGTTTATACCAGGATTACCTAATGAAAGTACAATGAGAGGAGTATATAATATGTATGTGTGATGTAAATGTAAATTATATTGATTATCATCCTACATCTAAGGATGTAACAGTGCTTTAGATAAAAGTTTGTATACAAGATCCATTGTGATGAAGTACTGCATGGGTGAATTGTCTGAATTGCAGGAGGTTTGGGTGATGTGCTGTAGCTTCTGTAGGGCCAGTTGCAGAGCTGAGATTAACTTTGAGTAACCTCAGAGCGAGGGACTGTGGTGTCCAGCAAATCTGAAAGCAGAGCTGGGATTGGAGCTTCCCTACATGAAATGTCCATCAGGATAAAATTGCAGATCACACACAATGTTCTGGTCAATTAAGGTTGAAAATAATCTTCGGCTGTTGAGGATTTTTTCCACTCTTTTCTGTTTCAGTTGTTCTGGCATCTATCCAAGGACTTTCTCTTACTGTGAGATCTCTCTGTGTGTCTGTGGCCCTGTGGTTAGACAGCAGTCAGTATTCAAGACAGCAGTCAGTATTCAAGATGTATTCACGAGCTAACTTGATCCTGAGAAGCCAGGTTTCACACTTGTTCACTTCTTTCAAAAAGAAACAGGTTGTAATTCTGCATTACCTTCTGGAGCCTTTTATCGTCTGTAGACTTTATCACCCATGGATGTATTTAAAATTGGCTGGTTTCCCCAGGCCATAATTTGCTTGGTGATTGTCTGTCCAGGAGTCTGTCCAGGAGTCCCCATCAATACAAGGGAAGGATAGGTACCTGCCTTAGCTATTTCATGTCCCTTTGCTGGTATCTAACCACTGACTTTCTGGATTTGGGCTTTCTGCGAATTGAGTCTCATTTTTCTTTGCCCTGTAGTTCTTCAGAGGACTCAAAGTCACAATAGGTATTGTTGTTTAACCAGTTACTGTAAATCAGCTGAGCTATGGTGACTTCCTGTGAGTGCTTGCTCATGAGGCTCATGTCTTAAAGCCTGCCCTGATTGCTCACAGAGATCTCCAGTCAGATGTCAGTGATTTGACTGACTGTACTAGCTTGCTATCTGCCCTCCTTGTTTTTCAATGGTGTATTAGTAATCCTAAGTCAGAAAAATGATTGAAGTTTTAATTCAGTTGCTAGTCCTTAAGAAAGCTCATTTTTTATTCATCTTAAAATTCAGTATGCAGTCTTTTTTTTTTTTTTTCCCTTCTTTTAAATCAGGATGTGTATTACTTGATAATTTGATCAACTCTGCAGCAACAAAGGCCAGCCAGTGCCTCATTGCCTGTTGTGCCCTCTGGTTTGAATAGTAACAGCACATTTTCATGCTGAGTTTAGATGAATTGGCTCCTGCCTGTGTGTGCTGGGTAATGTCCTTTCATATTCTTGGCATTGGTAATGAGTAGGATTTTGAACACCGCTTGTAGATGTTAAGGCTTATTGTAGGAAAAATGCTCACAAAAACTCTAAGCTTCTAATAAGTGCCTAAAAGCCAAGGAGGGTATCAGAATTATGGTACTAATTCAGTTGCTTGCTTACTTGATCTCTAATTGCCTGTACAAACACTTAAATTAATTTGCTCATAGGTGACTTCACTTTACAGTTCTCAGGTTTTTTTTCCTGTCCTTTTGGCCATATATAAGAGAACTTTGTCAATGTGTTTGTTTTTAGGTCTGCACTCATCTTTAAAATCCCAAATATCTTCTTGAACATTAGTAGTACTCCTGTGTCTTAATGAAGATAAAAGTTTGACCTGGTTTTTGGTCTGAAATGAGTAAAAAATTTGCTCTGTTACTGATGCCATGGTTTGCAACAGGGTAAAAAAAAGCCATCGAGACCTAACGAAAATGCTGAAAAAAACCCCAAAATCCTGAGGCCCTGCTTAAATGTCTTGTACCTGAAGATGGCCAGAGTATTTGTCACTTTGTGATTCGCTGTTTGCAAAACCAGAAACTGTCAAAACTTTCCACTTATTATTTTAGCAGAACGTATTTCTGAATAATAACAAGAATTACAAACAACTAACAAATTAAAAAAATCTCCTTTTTTGAGGAATTACTGTGATTTGCAGATCCTATTTGATTTTACAGCAGAGTAATGCTGTTGAAAAGCTGGATATAACACAGACAATAATCAGGGATTCTGTATGTTGAGGGGCTTTTTGTTGTTTATGGGTTTGGATTTTTTTTTTCCTCAAGAGAGAAGTTTATTTCAGCTGTGGATTTAATCCTTCCCTCAAAGAGAACTGGAGAATAAAGTGAGTGCCAGAGCAGCACTGTGGGTTCCTACTGTACTTTTTTTTCTTTGTTACTGCAGTCCTAAACAAGTTTTTGTTAATGTGGTGGTGCAGGTGAAAATGCTGGAACTTCATTAACAGTTCTTCTGATGAAGTGTGAGCCAGAATAAAATCCAGTTCCTCCTCTGTTCACTGAGCTAGATTTGCAGGATGAGCAGAAGCAGAAAGCAGCATGCCCTGCTTGTGTAATTCCACTGAACAGATTTCACCGAGTCTCTACAGGGGCAGTAGAGTAAAAGAAAAATAGCAATAAAAATGTGAAATCTTTATGCAGTCACATTTCTGAGTGAAACCAAACATCTGAGAACTTCAGAGTGAGACTTCACAGGCAAATTACAATGGGTCATCTGTATTGTAGCCAAAATATACTGAGAAAAATAACTGGAGAATGACACATTAACAAGGAAAAGGTAAGGAAATGAGCACATCATTTTACCTTGCAGTCTGTGTAATTCAGCACAGTGTCAGAGAAGGGGGTCAGGCTCTGCCACAGGCGTTTGTGGTTCTACTGGTGCCTGGTGTGCTAACTCCTTAACTCCAGCATGCATAAAATGGATGGTCTCTTGGCCAAAAACCTCTCTAGGTCTTAAGAGTAAATATGAATGAATAATAATGATTTTTCCAATTTCCTAGTTAGAATGAATTAAAAAATTGGAAACCAATTAAAATGTCTCAAAGCAGTTTAAAGCCATTGGGTTTTTTTCTACCAATTGCTTCCCAACTCCCATGTGAAAGTAAATTCAGTGCTATGTGGATACTATTGCAATGAATGCTTTTAAGAAACAGGCAGTGACAAGAAAGTCCTGTCCAATTAAAAAAGTAGTCTGCCCACTGATGCAGTTAAAGGAAAACTTGGTTTTGTTCTGCCTTTCATAATCTTCCTGATAGAGCTCTTTTCTAAACAATGATTTACATAAACCAATTTAACTCATGTTTAAGAATGCCTCAACATGTTTTTTAAGAGACATGAATGAAGAAAACATTTTTCAACAATGGGAGTGCATCTAACAATTCACTGCTCTTAAGTATCACAATACAGAGGAAAATGAAAAATAGGAAATCACAGTCAGGTGAAGATGGTAACAACAGAAATTCTTTAAAATGCAGTTCTTCTGGTCTCTTGGTAATGCAATCAATATATTCCCTCAAAGATTTAAGGCAGTAAGAGTTTCTTTAAATAGTAGGGTAGCTTTGAAATTCCCTTTTATACTTGGGTAGAGCAACATTAAATCAAGAGGCAGCATCATCAAACTTGCTTTGACTGATGAAAGAAAAGGGATGTTGTGGATTTTTTTTTCCTCTAAGAGATCTTGCTAGCTGCAAGCCATTTGTGACAAAAATCAGATTTTGCCATCCCTATTACCTTCCTAGGGAGATCTTTGCAGTTCTAGCCAGTGCTTTGCCTTTCTCCCTACAAGTCACCAAAATCTTTAGTGTTTTTCACTGTCATGTATACTGGCAATTTTGCTTATTTCCCAGGACACACTTCAGATAATGCATAAAACTTAGGTCATGAGCTCTGGTGGTAATTAAAGATCCACGGTAGGTATGTCCTAGGTTGTTATCTCGGGTACCTGGGCAAAATTCCAGCTTGGGTAATCACGTGCTGTCTCACTGACTTCTGTCATCAGCTGTCTCGGGTAAGGAATGGCATTCAAGTCTTGTCCTACAGGAGTGTATAATATTATTGCATGTTGGTTGATGAGAACCTCAACATGAGCCAGCCATGTGCACTCAGCCCAGAAAGCCAGAGGTGACCTGGGCTGCATCCCAAACCCTGTGGGCAGCAGGGCAAGGGAGGGCATTCTGCCCCTCTGCTCTGCTTTGGTGAGATTCCACCTGCAGTGCTGCATCCAGATCTGGGCTCCCAGCACAGGAGGGACATGGAACTGTTGGAGTGAGTCCAGAGGAGGCCACAAGAAGGCTGGAGCACCTCTGCTGTGAAGACAGGCTGAGAGAGTTGAGGTTGTTCAGCGAAGAGAAGAGGAAGAGAGAAGAGAGGAGAGGAGAGGAGCAAAGAGGAGAAGAGAAGAGAAGAGAAGAGAAGAGAAGAGAAGAGAAGAGAAGAGAAGAGAAGAGAAGAGAAGAGAAGAGAAGAGAAAAGGGAAGGCAAGGCTCCAGGGAGACCTTACAGCACCTTCCAGTACCTAAAGGGGGCTACAAGAGAGGTGTAGAAGGACTTCTGAAATGGCCATGTAGTAACAGCACAAGGGGAAATGACTTTTAACTGAAAGAGGGTAGGTTTAGATTAGAAATTCAGGAAGAAATTCTTTACAGTGAGGGTGATGAGACACTGGAGCAGGTTGCTCAGAGACATTACTGATGCCCCATCCCTGACAGTGTTCAGGGCCAGGCTGGATGGGGCTCTGAGCAACCTGATCTACTGGAAGGTGCTCCTGCCCATGACAGGGGCGTTGGAACTAGATGATCTAGAAGGTGCCTTTCAGCTAAACTATTCTTATGATTTTGTTGGTTGCTCAGTTTCCTGGGCATGTGTTCTAGGACCAAATTTACCCTTTGAGAAATCACTAATGACTTTATATGTCTGTCTTGTTGCCTCATAAAAAGGTCCAGTTCTGAGAGAGCACATCCTCAACACTTACTGAAAGTCAAGTCCTTTCAGTATTGCTTGTGAAATTAAGCATTTGAAATGACCAGTTATTTTGGCAAAAATACGCTTTCATCAGAAATTCAACAATTTCTGAGTGGGTTTTGTTCACTCCTTTATTTGCCCAATATATCCCCACCTCTCCCTCCAGTAACACTGAATTTGCATGAGAATACATGTATCTTAGTGTCAGAGAAGTGTCAAGGAGAGCTGCAGTTCATGATGTCTTTATCAAAAAGAAGTCAATTAGTAGACTTCTTGTTGCTATTATCTTAATGTATTTGTATATTTATAAATATTGACATTATATTCCACTGTGTTGTCTGAATGTTAGTTGAAAGCTTCTGAATGTCTAAATCATTAACACTGTAACAGATTCTGGTTCGAGGAAAATAATGCAACTTTTTATTCCATCAAATGCGTTGTGAAAATTGTATTTTGTCTTGTTCATGCTCTGCCAGCAATTACTGCTAAGTAGCAAATTCCTGAAGATATTGGAGGCGTAGTTCTAACAGCATCTTAGGCTGCTTAGAACAGAGGACTAAATATAGCTCTGGTCATTTTTATTTTTAAAACTGAGTTTTATCATAAGAATACACTTCAGGAAAGTATCCCAAGGAACTACTGTGATGAAGTTAATATAGCAGAGATTTTATGTTTGATAACATCACCTGCAGCAAACTGTGCTGTCACCAAAAACATTCTGCCATTATTGAAATAACCTCCTCAGGCATAATGTCTGTGGTTTTTTGAATAACAGAAATGGAACTCCAGAATGAAAATTTCCCAAAAAATCAGAGACTAGATATTAGTGGTATTTTATATCTATCTATATCTCATGCCTCAGAGAATAGGATACAGAGAGCCTCACCATCTGTAAGTCTGATGCTGGGACTGTTGATGACTTACACAGACTTTCCTTTCTGGTGTTGGAAAGAATCACAGCAGTTAGTGTTATGGATTCTGAGATGTCAAAAAAAAAAAAAAAAATTCCCCCTTTTTCTGCTGCATTTCTTCCTGTTAAAGAGGAGATTAAAAAAAGGAGAGGATACAATATGTCATCAGATGTGACCAGAAAGTGTTTTTCCTATTGAGGTGGGACTGACAGCAGTTCAGGAAAATTCTTGATCATTTTCTGCTAATGAACATAAAAATATCATTAGATATTAGTAAAAACTTTTTCACCATGCTTAACCATTGATGGTTAAGCATTATAAAAGGTGTTCAGACAACTTGTGGGTTCCTCACCTTTTGGCTTGGTACAACCCTCAACAGCCTTCTCTGACTTGGAAGTTGACCCTGCTTTCATCAGAACATTGGATCTCCCAAAATCCTTTCCCTTATATTTTATGATTCCAAATATGCATCTGGATATTTGGAGGTGAATTTATCACTTGTTTTTCCACTAACTTCACTAAATTCTATGTAAAATATCTGTCCTTGTGCCATTACAGCAGGTGGAGATGTTAATTTTGACTTCAGTTGGAATTAGTACAATGTTCCAAGTCTCGGTAGTCCTGTTCCAGTGCCCATTAAATCAGACCTTATGACTCTTACTCATTTCTCTAATTTCTCTAATCCATTTATATATGTGACATCTATAATAGTGTGTGGGAGGCAGTTCCACAGTATTACTGTATGAAAGAAACACTGCTTCATAGCCTAGAAGTTTAGCTGCTGTTTTATTTGCATTCTTTCCCATTGCCTCGCCTCTGCGGCTTGATACAAGTTTGTCAGGCCATTTATATGAAGCAGAAACAGTAAGAAAAACATCTTGAATAAAAGAGCTTAGTACATAACACTGGATTGGGAACTGTCAACCATGACAGAAGATGAAAGTGTTGAAATTTAAATAAGCATCCTGGGCAGTGTATTTCTACCTCATCCTCAACACTAATATGCTGTGGCTGCGATGGTAAGACATTCTGCATGCAGAAGTTACAGCCTCTTCTCAGAGCAGGACTGGTGTGCAATGAAATATTTCTCAAAACTTGCTGAGGAGCAGCTGCTCTGCTGGTTTAAGAGCATCCTTCCACCCAGCTGAGGAGCAGCCTGGCAGTGCTGTTGCTTCTGAGAGGAGCCAGATTTGAGCTTGTGACCTAGAGGTGAAAAGCTCGGTATCCCATTAGCTTTTCTCTGGGGGATGTTCAGTCTTTCCATTTTAAGTGTTTAAGGTTTGCTGGGTTTTCTCTGGTGGCTGCATTTGGCAGCAGTGAACCGTTGATAAGAAATGAGATCAGACCCGTTCCCCTGAGGTTTCCTCTCTCACCCTCTCCACTTGTAGCTCGACAGTTTGGCTAGTGAAGAAATCAGCTATTTACCAATATTGTACAGTAGTTGAGCAGAAAAATGTCCCCACATCTCTCTAGTAGAATCTTTAGCTCCAAATCATGCATGACACTGCATGATAGCTTTGTAATCAAGTCAATCTGGGGTTTGGAGCCTTCTCAAACTTGCCTGGAAGGCAATTTGCTGATGGGAATGGGGTTCATCATATTTGTAGCTACTTCCCAGACTGCTCTTTAAAGCACCTAGCCAATAGCAGGACCACCCTGGGAGATGGGAGAGTATGGCATCTCTGGGTCTGTGCAAGAGGCAATTTGCTTCAATAAGAATGTTGGCTGTAATAAGCAAATATGGACTTTCCCATGAGCCTAATTGTTTATTCCTGGAGGGTTTATAGTATAGGAAATTACTTTAATTTCAGGCATTTCTGTCTGGAACGATGTGTGAAAATGAGTGATCCTACTTGAAAGAACATAAGATAAAAACCTAACAGTGCTATTGATACTCTTTTAACAAACCAACTGTGTTAAATTTTTGTCGGGTGTTTCTCAGTACAGCCATATTCAGGAGCCTGTTAAAAAGAAACCAAGGAAGACATCTCTTGCTATGTATGGAGAATTGATTTGAGCAGATAGCCAGGAATGTGGGACTCTGCCACTAGAGCCGATATGCCACCAGTGGAGCTGGATGACATTCCTTGTGGAGCCTGACAGGATGCCTCAGTGCAGTGTAGCTCTGCCAGCTGTCTCTCTACCATGAAGTGTAGCACAGGCCATTTAGATTCAATTTTGTTTTTATTCTTTGATGAGTGTTTAATAACCATTTCCAAATCTCTGCACAGTTGGGAAGTGACATTGTCAAGAACAGGTGCAGTCAGCTGAAATTATGTGGTAATGCTTGTTGTAACAGCCCTGGGAAGATGTAAAGCAGAAAACTTTTATTTCTGTCAGGGCAGAGTTAGCTAAATGGAATTGAGTTATCCCAGGATAAAATAATTACCTGCTTGGTTCTGTCTCACTTTCTGTCAGGAGAAGAATGGGATGGTGTTTTTGGTTAGGGATAAAAAGCCATATATTCTCATCCTGGCTTTGAGATCAGCTTGCTGGGTGACGTTTGAAAAATCACATGGACAAAATTTTATTTCTTCTGCAACCAGGTGCTTATATAAGCCACCTAGTTTCTTAATGTAAACCCACAACTCTGCTTTTCATTCTGGACACCCAACATTCCCAGCACTTGCTATTTCTGTAATTAACTGGTATATTCATACCAGACATTCGTGACTGAATGTTTCAGCTTTATGTTTGCTGCAGGAAGTCTCTGGGTTGCCAGGAAAATTAGTGGGACCTAGAGGCATGCAGTGTCTTCTGAAATAATTCTTTTATTTCTTAGTTTCTTTCTGGTTAAATTGGAGGCAATAATTCCTTTGTCATTGCATTGTTTTGAGGTTTTTAATCAATTAGAGTTAGGTCCTGCAAGATCCTGAACATTGTTGACTCTGATGGATATTAATAGCTGATCATGCAGAGCACCTGGTGCAAAAAGGAATCTTAGTATTTGCAATTGCTCTGAGATCTTTGCTTTGAGATGCTTTTCAAGTGCTCAGGCTTATTAAGCTCTATCCTAATGGTAGGAACACACTGCTCTGTCAGTGGGGATGAGCTGTTTGTGGCAATGTTCTTTTATTCACAATATGTTTTACTGCTTTTTCTCTGATCTTTTCCACTGACTGCTTCATATAAATGTTTTGGTGAACTCTGTGAGTGCTCAAAAGCCTCTCCTTGCAACACTCCACTCTCCTTTTCTCTGTTTTCTTTTTCTGACTCTCCACCTTTTTGCTTTGCTTCTTCAGTGCAGCAAAACAGCAGGCACAGAAATCTCTGTCCTTCTGAGCAAAAGGGTGACAGGGGTTAGGTGTTGCAAAAGTATACATGGAATGAATAATTCCCATTAGAAAATTGGTTTGTTGACTAAGGGAAAATAGCTGGGGAGGAAGGGAAGAGAAGAAAAAGATTTACTTAAAATTATTGTTGCCTGTTAAATCTTAGTTAGTGTGAACAGCTGATGTCTGTGGGAATTCCCTAAACTCCTTGTCTCAGCCAGGAATCCTCTCTTCATTGCTTTAACTCCCTGTTTGCCAGGAGATGGGTTGCCTCAGTAGATGGCAGTCTCTTTCCTCAGTCAGTGCAGAGGCCGTGAGCTGGAGCTGCAGGGTTGGCCTGCAGATGTCCTCTTTGGGAGAAGACACAAAGCCCACATCCTGGAGAACTGGGCTCAGCCAGGATTGTGTGCAGATTTCATGGAAGTATGTGTGTTCCACCCCAGCGGGCTGCAGCTCCCATTAATTACATCTCATCTTTCCAAGTTAGCAGCTGCTGTGTTTTATTATACCATAAAGTCTGGAAGGAACAGAGGCATGAGATCCAAGCCCTGTCTCACTAACAGTAGCTTTACGTGGCTGTTGAGCCTTGGAGCTGCTGTTCATTCACATAGTGGAAGGTGTGTCAATCCCAACATGTCTTTAGCAAGGTGTTTGTCCAAAAATATGAGAAAAAGCCCAAGCAGGTAAGTAATATGGGTAAAACCTTTAGGTCAAATGACATATGAGGAGGTGTGCTGCTCTGGAGCAAAGCTTTTCACACAGCTTTGTGATAGTTGAAGCAAAACTCTGCACTGTTTTTAGTACAACACAAAAATAATTTACTTTGTATTTTGTTACTAATAATTAAATGTTAATATTTTATTTAAATATTTTTGGAAGAAATGAGAACTGTTATGCATTGCTTGTTAAAATATTTAAAACTTTCAGTCCTAAAATAATGAATTATTTTTAAAAAGTCATTCATGAGACTTAAAAAGAATACAAAATGTATTTTGAAGATGAGATTGCTTTGGCTTCTGAAAGGGATTCTGCAGGATTTCACTTAAATCCAAGAGAAAGTAGTGTGATTTTAAACAATGCCTTTGGTTTTTTTACTGTTGGCTTGAGGAAGCAAGTCAACTTCCAGTCCCAGACACCATCATACAATGGCAGAAACTCAGTCCTGGAGTTGGCAGTTGAGGGTCATATAGTAGGATAGATTTGAAGATAAGAACTCTGGTGGTGTTTTGGTTGATTGTTTTGTGGTTTTTTTACATTTCTCTCATCAGCAAGTACAGTGTCCAAAGCAGCAATGAGTCTGTGAGACAGCAAACCCATTACTAATTGGGCAGCTGCCTGTTACACCAGCTGGAGTCTGTTAGACCTCTTTCAGTCCCCATGCACTGTGTGCTGCAGCAGTCAGGCTTGGAGGGCACAAATATATTAATGATCCTTGTCTCTCTTCCATTAGTACAGAAGGACACACAGGCCTGAATGGTTTAGTTACAAGAGTTCACTCCAAAATGTCCTAGCTTACCGTAATTTTTGCCCTTTGAGCTTGAAAGATAATTAAAAAACTTCAGCTATGAATACTTCTAATTCTGGAGCCTCGGAATACATTTTAGTTAAGTATTTTGCACCCTGCATTTTGACATACTGTATGCTGTCATAGTATTACTACAACACCTGCTTTGAATTCTTCTCTCTCCTACCTGTCAGTGCATCATTTCATGCTCCACTAAGTGGTGCGAATAGCAAACCCATCTGTTCATTACTCATGTAGCCATTGTGTGAAATATGAATGAAACATCTCATGTCTGAAAGAGTCATTGTCAACTGAGTCCAGCTGGTTTGGATGTATTTTGCCCAGGATCCAGAGTCCAGTTGCTTCCTTCAGTTGTGCTTAGTCTCAGCTCAGTACTATTCAAGCAAATGTCTAATCCATTACTCAAAATCCTCTGTTTATTCACTTTCTCCCCCTTGAAGTGTACTTCAGGGCTGAGATTCTTGTTAGGATATTACCTGTGGCATGAGGTTGTTCTTTGATTTTGTCCTTACAGGCACAGATAAGTGAATAATATATGTGTGCATACTTAAAAATGAGAGAAAGAGATGAATTTGTTATGTGCTAAAGGAAGTTAATTAATATTTTAAAGAAACTGTTTTTTGCCCCACACTGTCTTTACTGAAATAACATCCATTTTCATCAAAATTTTTCTCCACTAGCTCTGGAGTTTCATTTCCATCAAAGCTATTTGTACCATTCTATGGTTTGGCAGAAGGAATTGTTCCTTGGGAAGCCATCATTGTCAGTACTACAGATCAGGTGGCAATGGCTTCTAAAATAGCAGGTTAATATCCCTGTCTGACAGGATTAAATGCTTAACAGTGATTCTTGCTTTTACAGCTATCAGGGTAAGTGATGCCATGTGCAATGATAAAGATGTGACATTGTTCAGCTTGTCTTTTGGAGAATGATTAAATGACATGCTTAAATCCTTTGCGGCCCCACACTCTACAGTGGAACAGAACAGCTAAACTCTAGGTGAGGAACAATGGTTGAGCTACCTACCTAAAATTTATTTTGTTCTTACAAGTTGCAAGCAGAAGGAACAGCACACACTATTTTCATTTGTGGCTTAACAAACTGATCTATTGTAAAATCTGTCTCTGGTGCAAAGTTCCCCACACATGTCACAAAGGCACTCTTCTCTTTGGGGTAGAAAAGTTTGGGTGACAATGCATTCAGTAAAACCTGAGCCTGCATCATCCCTTTAGACCTTAGGGTAAGATTCTCTTTTTGAATTTAAATATCTGAATAGAGTTGTCTACATGTGAAGGAAGCAGGAGGCAAAAATTCTTTTACCAAGTCGGTAAAGATCTCATTGTAAGAGTCTAAAGTTATCCAGCTTGTAAACTAACACAGTCTAGGGCTGTTCAGCATTGTGTACTGGCTGCTGACATCAGATTAAAAAACAGTGTTTGGAGTACTAGTTTGGTCTGCTTCCATATTTTTTTGTTGCTAGAATAGAATTAAATAATTGTCTTAATGTAATGATCATGCATAATAGGATATTGCAGAAAATAGTGTTGGGAAAGGGAGATCTCAAGTGCTCAAATGGTCATCAAAACTCCGAAGTCAGGATTAGCTGTATCAGTATATTTGGAGAAAGCCTTGGAAGGGTGGATTACTGCTGGTAGGAGTTTGGGAGCCTCATCCACCACTGACATGCTGATAGTCCCATTGATCTAGAATCTGTTACAGGTGTTTGAGGAGCTTCTCTTAATGCTTAAGTTTTTCTCCAGCAGGAAAAAACTAGGTAGGAAAAAACTACTTACTGTAACCTTGGTGTCTTTTGGCTGTTAATCTGTAGTTCCTTAGTGTTCTTCTTTTGAGAATCACATATTTATTTTACATACAGAAATTACTTCATTAACCAAAAATATTAGGAATTTGAGAATTCTTTGGCTAAATTTTAATATAAGAATATGTGTTTCTTTTAAAATGAGAAGCAGCTGTCTGGCATAAACCTTCTTTATCAAGAGCAAAACCTGTGATTCTTCAGTCTCTCTGTTGTGTAGCTTTAAGAGATCCCCCTAATAGTAAATTAACCCTTATAAAATCAGACAGTTAACAATTTACAATAGGATGAAATATAACCTGCAGGGTTGCATTATGTGCCGTTTCCAGGCTTGTAGGACATGAGCATTTTTGGGTCAGCCATAATGTTAAAAAATGACTCAAAGTTCAGAAAGCTGGAAAGCTGATGGTGTTTGCTTTGCTTAATAAAGCAAACTGTAAGTCAAACATTTAATCACAGCAGCCTGGTAACAGGGGGCCTCTTTTAATACAGCTCTTTTATTGGCCTCTTTGTACTTCAGAAATAATAAAGGCGATCCTGACGGATAAGGTGTTTTCAATGCAAGTCTCATGTGGAACTTTTATTTTCAGACACAGGCCTTGTATAACAATATGAATCACCGATGTGAGAGCTGTTCTGATCTATGGTGGTTTTTCCAGCAGGGAAATAACCTGCTGAGTTTATTAATGTTTGTCTAATTTACATCATTAGAGTCATTTTTTAAATAGCCCTGTCTGTTTGCTTTATTGCCGGCACGTGTGTTGGGAGGAGGGATGCCAGAGTGTGAGGCTGCTCATTTCTGAGCAGGGCGGAAAGCTGAGCCTCACATCCTCCTGACTGCTCCCCAAGTAGAGAAAATCTCTGAGGTTTCAGGCTCTGAAGGCCTGCACAGCCCTGCAGGTGTTCATGTTTCAGTGTGGTTTTCCTAGCTCTTGAACAGACCTTTGTGGCAGCAGAAGAGCAGGGGCAGGGGAGGCAGGAGAATGGGACTTGCATGCTCAGCAGGGAGACAGCACAGCACCCTTGAGTTTCAAGATTTTAAAGGGGAGTCTGTGACATTCCTCTTCTTACAGGTGTGGCACATATCAGCTGGCAGAGGGGGATTTTTGCTGGTCGTTTGGTAGTGCCTGCAGACCTCAGTGGGATTGTCCTTGTGCTGCTGGTGCTGGAGACGGGGCTCAGCAGTGGCCCTGGGGAATGCTGTGGTGTTTCTGAAAGGCTTGCTGAGCTCCTGCGGAGCACCCTGTCCTCTCAGGGGTGGATTGCAGGAGACAGGACCATGTCTGTTACTGTTAGCAGTAATACAGGTGAGACTCTTTAGCTGAAAAGACTGATTTGCAGCTCAGAGTGAAATTCTGTTGTTGTTTTTCCCTCCTTGTTCATTCTCGAAGAGGAATAATGGAAAGGAAAAGGTAATAGTCCAGTTGGAATCTAGCAGACCAAGTTGTGGTCTCTATCATTCTTTGTCAGTGAAAATCTGGAATCTGTCTTTGGTTTGCTAGTTACTCTGGATTTACTACGATGAGAGAGGAATTTGATCAAGCTGCTATAATTTGTGTGAGCTGTTTGTAGTTGGTATCTCTCTGTCTCTCTGTCTACACATACATAGGCAATATATGGACAGTTGTCTGTACTTCACTAAAATTGTACTTCAATGTTGTAGTGGCAGAACCAATTCAATTCATAGTTTCTGTGACTAAATCCTTTTTACCTGAGTGGGAAAACTTCAGTTAATTCTCTAGTCTGAGCTGTAATGCCCATTGAGTTTCCCCCAAGAAGCAGTGAGGTGCTCTGTCCCACAGTGTATCCAGCCAGGCAGGTAAATCAGAGACAGAGTTGGAAGAACCCTGATCATTTCCATTTCTGAGTTTATATTCAGTTTCTGAGGTAAATGTAACTCTCTCACTAGTATAATGTTATAGGTTGCTTGAAGAATTGTGTTTGAATGACTGATTCTCTTTGTGTAAATACATTGCACAATTTAAGGTTTTGAGGTTATTTGGATTTAGGATAAAATGGAACTCTGAAGGAGCTGTTTAATCTGGTACACTGGCTGTACTTAGTTCTGTGTTAGATTGTAAAGAAGAAGTTGCAGGCAACATATTTTCTTCTTTTTCCTGGGTAGGAAGTATTTTTCTTCACTTTATGTGGACAGCTGCTCAGCTGCAGGTAAAAAATGTTGTAGTTTATGGGACTGCCAGCTGGAGCCAATTAAAATCTAATGGACCAGAGTTGGCACTAAAATATCTTATTCTGCCCTAGCAATGTAGAGGTTTGTTCTGCTGCTTATATGTGATTTAAAAGGTTTACAATGTTGTTAAGAAACAAATTTGCTTACCATTTTGCAAAACAAACCACGTATGAATTTAAAATCTGACACAGAAATATTTTCATTTGGGTCCTTTAATGAGGTCATGGTTCCACTGAGTATGAAGAGTTGTAATGGAGGGACTGTCCTTGCCTGACATCCTCTCCTAAATACATGAGATGGAAGCAGAGAGCTGAAAGACTTGCTTTGGTCACACCCAGGATCTGCTGCATACCTAGGAAAAAATGCAGGTCTTAAAATAATCTGTCTTAGTTCTGACTGCCTCAAGCAAAAGAAACTTAGGGCAAGATGAGGAGCTTGAGTTACAGTACTGGAGAGTGAAAATCATCATTATTGAGAGTAACGTGGACAAAGGCAGATGTTGATCAGGTGTGCCAGAGGGACAGAATAGAGAGTAAGAGCTCAGAAAAAAGAATTGAGTTTCAGACAAAGAATTAATTTCATTTGAACTGGAAGGAGCTGTTGTTTGTTCTTGAGAGGTGTGATTCAGACTAGGTTCTTTGTGCAAACCTGAAGGTTTAAAAGGCATTTTTTTGGCTTTTCAAAATGAAGTATTTTCAAAGATTGAATTGAAACTCTTTCACTTATTTTTGAAGGTGGGGAGAATTTTTTTTTCAAAACATACAAACTTCACCAACACTGTATGAAAAATGGTTCATGTAGGCAATATTTCCATCTAGGAATCTTTCCCATTTCTTTACTTAGCTGTAGTTTAAATGAACTTAATTTCATGTTTTCAATGAGAACATTTCATCCAAGGCTTGTGTGATAAGCAGGAACTCAATTACATGTGATTGTTTCTCTATATTCTATAAGATTGCTCTGGGCACAAAAGATACCCTGATAACAGGAACACAAGTAATCCTGTAGATGCATGAAAAAGGAAGGAGATTATTCTTGAGGCCTAATCCTGGAGCATATTGTCCCATGGTTTCTACAAACAAACAGGCTGTGCATTTGAAAGAGTGAGAAATGTGAATAGTGGGCATTTGAAAGTGTCCAATTTCTCTGTTTCATTCATGGGGCAGCTCTAAGCTGCTTTTAAGCATTTTGTCACTTATTCAAAGATTGGTCAATATTGCCAATTTTAATCCTGAACTAACCATTTTTAACCCAGAAATGGGTTATTCCATGCCTGTGTTCTTACGAGCTGCAGGTGGTCAAGCTGCTCTAGAGGGCAAAAAGAGGATTGGGAGAACAATAAAAGAGCATGAGAAAAAAAAAAGGAGTTTAGAGATAATTGTGTGGCACAGATTATAAAATTATAAAAATTTGTCTTAGGATGAAGTGCTTAAAAATGTCAAAGGAGAGTCACAAAACCTACAGTGCATCTAGTGTAGTTGTAGCTACAAAGAGTTGCTGTATATCTTGCTTTAACTTGCCACAGTGTTTCACTGCTTCCTGGGTGAGCAGTCTGATCATGGATGAAATACTTTCTGCTCCTGTTGGGATACAGGCAGTTTCTTGATGTCTTGGTGGAATGCCAACCTTGGATGGGCTTGTATTGAGGAGCATTTATTGTTAGACTACTCTGAAGTGAAGATGTGGAGCTCAGAGAAAACTGTCCTCAGAGTAATGAGACTGGGGCCAGGGCTAATTCAGTGTTAATTTTCACTTTTCCCATAGTTTTCCTTTTTTCTTTGGGAATCATTTCTATCTATTTTTGTGACAATAAGTTAATTAAAATACAAGTAACTTCTTAGAGCTTTACACAGTTAAAACTAGGTAGTTCTCCTCATTATGATATATGTTAAGCTTCCCTCAATACTGAAACCAAGGATTCCAAGAGAACTGGAGATCACACAGCTACAGTTTGGTTCTCAGGCACAGGATTGAGACGGTGTCATGAAACCATTGAAAATACTCCATAGAGGGTGTTATTGTGCCTCTATCAAAGCCAGAGCACTTTATTCTCTGAACTTGTCGATGTGTCACTTAAAATAGACATTAAATTTAATATTTGAAGATACACACAACTTCATAACATTAATAACAGCTTCATAATGTTAAAGAGAAATATATAACCTAATTGGGGAATGCATGTGGACTTTCTTGGCTGCTCTTCAGGCAGGAGATTTATTAGAGGCACTGTAGTATTCTAATTCCTAACATATCTCTTCTCCTCAGTGTACAGTAAGGTACTCCATTTACCTCTCTCTTGAAATGGAATCTTTGTAGGTACCATTTTTTGGAGAACATTGTGGAGGAAAAGGAAGAAGAAACCAATCCAAACCAGAATATGGATGATTCATAGTAAGAACTATTGAGGCTGTAAAAAGCCCTGGTAGGGATTCTGACGAGTTGGCATATCTCCTTCCACATCCATAAATTTGTCACTGGTGAAACTGTTTATTCCTTTGCAGTTGTATGATTTATGCTGGACCTTTTGTACTGCTCATGTGGACCCATAGCTCATCCTCAAACACTAGAAGATGAACTCTGACTAATAGATCCCAGTGACCATTGTACAATTTATGTGGGATTAGTGTTTTAAAAGGGTAGTGTGCATGATTTAAGAAGGATTTCAGTATATAGCCATGGTTTGTCCTTTGCTGTCAGCAAAGCCATCCTGAGTTCATTTCTTCAAAGATGCTCCAGGCCAAATGTCAGGAAAAATTAAATCAAGCGGTGATGTAGTCCCATAGGGAAAATGTATTTCAATTGTGAGGTATTCATGGGTATAATATGTCATCCTGTAGTCTGTGACTGTTGGGTGCACTCATAGGCAATGTGGCTTGGTAATTGCTACTTGTTAACAAATTTGGGTACAATAAAAAAATGACCTGCCAGGGAGAGAGACAGTTTTGTTAATTTTATTTATGAGACATTCATCAATATTGGAATGATGTGTGTATGCAGAAAATTCTCTTTGTAACAGCATCTTTTATTAAAGAACGTTGTTTTTGTCTTTCAGCGAGGAGATACCATAATCTTTCAGAGCTTTGGTTTCTGCAGTCTGAGAAACACGTTGGACACAAGCTCCTTGTTTTGCTCAGACGCCAACATTCTGATACACAATTTGCCCTTCTTGAGGGCAAGTGTGAGCAAATTTTCCATCTTCCCCACAGATGTGGGACAAAGCTAGGCTTGTTGGATCAGCCTGAATCCAAACCTGGAAAGAATTAATTCTGTCTTCTGTAGTTTTGTTTTTGCAGTTTCTTCTTTTTCCTGGCATATTCTAAATAAACCAAACCAGACCCTACAGTTCAGATTATTCTTTATGTGGATACCTGACCCAGGAGCAAGACTGAGAGGAGCCTGGTGAGCTGAGATGGAGCCACAAGCTGCCTCTCCATGAGACACTTCCCTGCCCATGCAGTTGTAGCAGCTTATTCTCTCATCTTTTGTGGGGGCATAGGGGCTTGCAGTGGTTTTCTGTATCATCTTTAATTCCAGATAGGTAACTCTGTGCTATCAGTAGCCATAAGCACTCATGCGTAGCATTCAAGCACCCATGTCATTCTTAGCCTTATTATTTGATTACTGTGAAGCATTGCATGTGGAGCACACATAAAATTTAGGAAGAGGATCTTTTCAGATGCAAATGGCTGTTTAAATCAGAAGAAGCTGATGCACATTTGATAGCAGCATCCTTCCAGAATGGAAAGTTTTATCACCTATTAGATCCTTACAGAACAATAGACCTCATCTCTCTGCTGGACAAAACCATTGTATTGCTTTGGGCTTTAGCAACTCTCTGACATTAATGATCTAACCCAGTATTGCTCCTGTATCTGAGGAAAAGGGTGATGAACCCATATTTCAGGGATTTATTTTAAGGATGTGAGAAGTAGAAGAGGCTGGATTCTGCTTCAGCTCGTGTCACTCTAAGTCCAGAAGAGGTGAATTAAAAACCTGAAGTCATTTTAAGCTGAGCACTCGTGTTATTCCACAGTAACACTTTCCTAGCCAGCAGCCTAAAATCAATGACAGAAAACGAATGAATCACAAGAATTTCTGAATAGTTTCATTGTGCTCTAACACAATGCACGAGATGTTCTGGGTAAGGAAATAGGTTGCACAGAGTTTTGAATAGGAAAAAACTCTCATGTAGTTAACCCTTTAGAGTCTGCTGCAGGCAAGAAAATTAAGGATGGGCTGTCATCAGACAGTTTCATCTGGCCCTTGCATGTCTGGCAAGCCAGTCCTTTTGGGGAACATTTTATTATTCATGGCCTATTTGCAAAATAGGTCTTTTCACATTAGATTCAGCTTTATCGCCTTTTTTTTTTTGGTGTGGATTTGTTGAATTAAAAAACCCATCTAGAGGAAGACAAAGTTTTTGTTGTATTCTTTAGTACTCATTCTTCTGTGTCTTAGAGGAATAATGAATTACTTGAGTTCTCTTAGAACTAAAGTACTTCAGGATACAGTTAACCAATGCCTCTTCACTGGAGAGGAACTTGGTTAACAGATCAAACTGCATCTTTCCCATAATAGTGAGCAAAAGATTTTAATCAAGCTGCCCATATGACCATAAAAAGATGATCTCTTTTCCTGAGGAGTCAAGGCTGATTTAGAATTCATTGAATCTTTCCAAAGTGCATTTCATTACAGTGGCTTTCCTTTGTTACATTGCTTGGATTTGGGACATTTTCCCAGGTCGTTTCAGTGTCTGACCTCGGTGATGCTGTGCCACTCACAGACATCTGTTTTAACTATTTAGATTTCTAATAAAGATGTTACATAAACCATAGATTACTAACAGGATGGAAGCATGTTTGTTGACTAATTTCTTATATTAATTCTTTATATATTTCTTACATTAATACTTTTCTAAACATTGGCACTGTCTGTTTAGACCAATACCTAATGTTCTCAGCTCTTGGGTTGACTAAGCATTCATTGCCATCCTTTCTTCCCCAGGGACTCCTTTGTTTTGTTTCACAACAGTTTTCCTGTCTTTGATATTGCTGCTTGCAGTAATTTTCTCCCTTGTTTTTCCTCCTTTCCAGTTATTTCCCCCTTCCTTCACTGGAACCAATATTACTATTTTTTTTCTAGATAATTGATTTTCTCAACTTCTTTTCCTAGTCCCCTCTTTTTATTCTTTTAAAATATATTTCCCCTGGTTTTGTTTATCAAGAGGTTCTTGACTCCATTTTAATGATATTTTATGCAGGTGGTTAAAATGTATGTCCCCCTTCTACCTTCATTATATTAGACATGAGATGGTCCTCATAGTAGCTGTTACCTCTTGTACAGTTGATCAGCAACACCTGCAGGTATTTCCTTCCTTTTTAGAGACTCATTCATTGCCTACTGACCCTGCCTGAGGCTCTTGAGAGATGGGAGCTCTCCCTGAAGCTATGAGAAAAGGTCTGTTAGGAGGCAAAGAAAGAGTATCCTGTAATTGGTAAATGAAGCAATCTTTGCTGACAAAGATTGAAGACAGTACAGTTGTTAGTATTTTGTGATTCCTGGCTCTTATCCTTGGACAAAGAAATTTATGTAGATGCTCCCAAAGGATGTTCCAGTGGAGAAAGCACAGCCCAGAGCCCACCTGTGCTGCAAATGGCAGTGGGGACTAAACCAGCTCCTCTTGGATCAGTGAGACTGAGCTGTCCAGGCCTGCTGCTTTCTATTGCTTTGCACTTAGCCTTTGAAAAGTGTGGTTAAATTTTTCAGACTCATTTATGTAGTTTGGTGCATAATGATAGATGTGGTTTTTTTTACAGAAGCCATTTGTAGCACAATGGTTATGTTACACTGTTATTTCTAAAGACTTCAGGGATTCTTTTCGGGCCACATGACTCACAACTTTGAAGTCACTAAGCAAAGGGTCAAGCCCTTCTTCATTCAATAGATGCTTTCAGCTCCAAGTGCTACTGGTACATTCAGGGCTAAAACTCTTGTTATTGAAACAGCTGTAGCTTCAAAATGTCGTGAAGCTGCACTAACGCTTCATTTCCTGCAGTGAATCATTTTACTTATGAAAGTATAAAAGCCAGGGACATTTAGGAAAAAAAAAAAAAGACAGAAATAGAAAGAAATAAACCTTCTGTGCTCTGAAATGGATCTTTTTTTTTTCTTCCCCCGTTGGATACGTTTATCCTATCACAGCAGTAAAATGCAATGATATGGAATAATTATATGCTCCTAAGCTTTTCCAATTGATCTACTGTTGTGAAAATATATTCAGTAAATTCACCTGAGTGACTTTGGACAGCAAAACACAAGGACATTATGAATAAAAGAAACACTAATTTGGCTGATACAATGGAGCATTGTGACCACAGGAACATCATTGTCAACCTCTATTCTAGATTAGAGTAGGTTTGTTGTCAGAAAAATTGGTGTGTGGTTCAGAAGGTGACCTCAGTGATTACTTGTGGGCTTTCATATTCATTCCCTCCCTCTACTTTCTAGTCTTAAAATTTCATTTTGGATTGGAAAACCAAGCTCGCTTCTTCCTGTTACTGATAGAAGGAAAGTGATTTTATTTATTCATTTACTTATTTATTTAATCAATCATTTATTCGTTTATTTGGTAATTTTTCTGGGTGAGGAAACAGGAAAAATAAAGCCTAGATTTCTTCTCATGATTGGCTTTCTCATACTGCTCATATTTAAAGTATAATTTAGTTTTAAAAATTCTCAGATTTAAGGGAGGAGATACTTGGAAAAAAGAATGTGCCATTATTAGTGATTTGCATCTATCAGTAACTGCATTTTGAAGCAGCAATGTTTTAGCACTGTATTGGGAGTGTGAACAATGAAAACAGAAAAATGCAATGTCATAGATAAGAAGTATACTCATTACTATTCCCCTGTTTTGCTGGAAGTATTCATCTTCTGCATTTGTCAGCCATACTTTAAAATATGAGGTAAAAATTGTTTAAATGTTTGTCAAATGGGGAGGCAGGAGTTAGGAAATGCTGTAATGAGAAGTTATTTCAATACATGAGATAATATATATGCTTTGTAATGTACACACTTTGATATTATTAAGACATTGCTGCAGAATTAACAGATTTCAAAGGACACTATGTAACAGCCAATGAAGATGATATATTGCAAATAAGGTCATCTTGTTATACAGCTAGAAGTAATAAATTTATAGTGCTTATGATTGTTTTTCTGAATACATTTATCCTTTAGTGGCATTTGAATGTTTTTCTTTGTGTCTTAAAACAGCAGAAGAACTTACAGTCAAAGATCAGAAACAGTGAAAATAGAAGGAAAGTTAAGAAAAGAAAGGAAGCAAAATGCATTTCAGAGGCTGGGTATTATAGGAGAATGTGCCTTCAAAAATGTATGTTTATACATTTTAATTTCAAGGGTATAATTTTAATGAGAGACTGTAACCTGCCCAGATACAGAGCTGCTTTAACAAGGAGAAAAACAACCCTTTCATGCTGTGATGTTTTGTACTATTAAAAGTTTGAAAATTTCAAGAGAAAGCTTTAGATTTTGTGGGCTTATTATTAAGTGTTTGAATTTTAAATGCCATTTTCATCTCTCTGCCTCCTGCTTTTTGATTTCAGTACAAGAAATGAGAGGATGTGGGAAAAGAAGCAAAAAACCCAACTACAGAGAAAGGAAAAAAAAGGAGAATAATAACTTTTGTCAAAGTAATTAAACAAATTTTCAAACCTCTCTTCCAAAGTGATGGGGGGTTTTCCCCATTTTTAATATGGAGAAGTCAACTTTTGTCTACAAACACCCCCTTTGAAAAACAAAAGCCTGACTGGTTTTATTTGTTAAATTATTGTGGTAGAAGTGAGCATTTAGAAGGCTCCTGAATGGTGTGACAACTATAATTACCCACACAGGGAACAATTTTTGAGAGTAGAGGGATCTTCAGTCCCCTTGTCAAAGACATAGCAAGAACATGCTGCTGGAAACTGAAACAAGACAAATTCAAGCAGAAGGTAAAAGCACAGGTGTGTGTGTGTGTGTGTGTTATCTGTATGAACTTCTGTAGGGCTAATATTCAGAGTAGCTGATGAGGTGGGGAGATGGGAGAAGAATTTTACTCACTTCTTCTTGGCTCTGTGTCACTTTGAATGCAGTGACAAGAGCCAGGGTAGTGTTACAGGTTTGTAGACTAGGATATGTAGTTCCTATTGATTAAATAACACAGATTCACAGCTGTCCAGAGGGTGGAGGAAGGAAAGTAATTTTAGGTTTACAGTGTATAGCAGGGAGATTGAGGCAACAATATTTGACCAGGACAGGAGTCTGTTCTATGCCAGGGTCAGCTCCTGGTTTGCCCAAATTTGTGCCTGGACAACATGCTGTCTGCTGGGTTCTAAGTCTTCCCAAGGACAAGGGAAGGTCTGTTGGGTAGAGCTAAGACTGTGTCTCTCTGCCTGCTCAAGACTTGCTCTTGGAATGGGACAGGAGACTGTTTAGGGAATTTTTTGCAGTTCTAGTGGATAGTCCTTTTACCATGAAAGGACTATCATGTTAAATTGCATGCTCCAAAAGAATTCATTAATTGAATCATGATAGATCAGAGGGTTTGTGCAGGATTAGTCAGTATTAGCACTGGGCCATTAGGAGTTAAATTGTTTTCCCAGACTCTCAGAAAGGAATGGAATCAGAGCCAGCACTTGAAGCCAGGATTTCAAGCCAGGTCCTGTGGATGGACAATGAAGCTCGGCTCCCTTTTCATGGGGTACAGAGCAGCTGGGTAGAAACATTTGTAATATATGAATTCAGAATAGCTGCACAATTAAATTGTAGCATCAGTCCTTGATCAGTTGCACTGGAGACCTCTGTAGACTAAGTGAGTCAGACCTTAGTAGATTTTATGTTTTCTAAATTGATATTGAAATCATGTTTTCACTATTTAAAATTTTCCCCCTGAAATACCAACATTTGATATACTTACTCCATCTGTCTCTGTCCAGATTTGAATGGTTTGTGAGGTAAATTTAATTTCTCTGTTGCATCATTAGATTCAACAGCTTCTCAGAATTTCCATCCTGAGTGATGCAACAGAGGTCTTTGTAACTCATCTGTGTGCTAGTGAAATTTGGATTTAAATGACTTAAGATGTGAGTGGTTTTCCCCCCTATTGCTTATGGGTAATTAAAATAAATTGGCATGGAATGCATTTTTAAGTTTGAGGAAGACCTAATTCTCAGACAGGGAATCACTTAGGAGGTTTTTTTTTGCTGCTTACACTTAGATAACACCTACCTCATTAGTGCAGATTGCAGTTATTGGTAATTAGTCCATGCAAAACAAACCAAGGAGATTGCCTAATTCATTTCTAAATATCACCTTTTTTAAACTGGTGTTATTCCAGCTTCTATTACAGAATTACTGTAGATTTACCCTTAATGAGTACTATGACATCCTGAATAGTGCTCTCCAAGTCAAATGCGTTTCTTGTTTGGTAAAACCTGAGCTCTCTGATCTTCAGTTGCACTGACTAGTATCTCAGGTCAAACAAAGGTATAGCTCATTCTCCCAATGCACTTGGGGCAGCTCTGTTTTACTCCAGGTGTTTTCTGCTGTGAGCACTCTATGCCCAGGGGGTGCAGGTTTGCACAGCTGTGTGCCCTCTTAGATGCAATTCATTTAAGCTGTTTGCTGCACTGACGCAGAGACAGGTAAAGTGTTGACCCAGAGCTTGTGGCAGCATGATGTCTGAACTCTGGCTGGCACCTGACTCAAGGTAGCCTCACTTGGAATAATTTCTAATTTTTGCTATGATCGACCTTATTTGTTCCATCTCATTAGCCTTTTGAAATCCAGGTATGCACAGTGTGTATCTTCAGGACATTAAATCAGCTTTTGAAGTTACAGTTTAGCAGTCCTGCCTTGTGTGTTCTGTGTGTTCCTTGGCATTATTAGCCCCATGCTCTAACCAGCTCAGCTAGTTCACCAGGAGTGAGTAGAACAGAGTTTAAGGATATGAAGACAAACAAAAAAATACGCTAATTTAAAATGTTTTGAAATAAATTGCTTCCTGCACTAGATATGTCTGGGAGAGATCTGTGGTGTGCTGAGATGGAAAGCACCTGCACACATTGGCACACATTGCACAGTGTCTTTTACTATGCCTGACATCCAAGAGGCAATGGAGGACCCTCAGAAATTAAAATTAGAAATTAAATGTATAAGTAAAACTCTTTATATGCTTCCATTCACAATGTAGAATGAAGACACCTGAAGGGAAATCTACTTCTTTTTACCAGAAGAATTCTAGATGAGAGTAACAGTAATAAGGAATAAACCCCAAACATTTGTTGTGTTGAGGAAGGAGCCAGCCTGTAGCATTTGTGCCATTCTGCTGCAGCCCTGTCTCTGTTTCAGCACTCTGGAGGGTCCTGCAGGTTCAGGAGGCTGATTGTCAGCAGTCACATTCTGAAGCTGTATTTCTTTAGTTGCTTTATGCTACTTGATGTTTGATTACAAAATAAATCTCCCATATTCAATGTCGGGTGAAATGTTGACTCATCTGAAATGATCAGAGACAGCATTTGATGCCAGGTCTTGATGCTTTCTTCTGCTCTGGGAAGGATTAGGGATACTTCCAAGCTTCTGTATAAGAGCTGAAGATGAGCCCTCCCTTTCCACTCCAGTTCCATGGGATGGTTATTCAGGAATTGTCCTGGTATTGTCAGAAATATTTACTGTATATGCTTTTCATCTTTTGCAAGGATAAATAATATTTTGTTTTTTTCAGTTGTCAGTCAGTCGTGTGTGCATAGTGTAATCCAATAGTCAGAGAAGTAGGAAGAGTCTCCAAAGTGCTTCTGGCTTTTTAGGAATCTTAAGTGTTGCAAATTTAAGTAACTTTTGGCAGATGTCTAGTATGAAGGGTCTGAGTAGAAAATAACAATCGTTATGTATCTACTGTCAATGTTTCTGTGTGTATTCAGAGCCTGGCAGTAAGTAATGTTCTAGTTTGGTTTTCTGGGTGTATTTATTTTTTTTTTTTTTTTTATGTTATGGTGCAGGCAAGAGTTGCAAAAGCACACTTGTTTGTTTTAAGTTTCAGAGGAGAGGTAGGAAAGGATACTTGTTGAAATATGAAATTTAAAAAGTTTACAGGCTTGGACCACAAACCCAGTCCTCTTCTTGCTTTTACTGCTCCAGCCATTGCCTTGTGTGACTTGTAAGCACATCTGTTGGATCCGTGACCTTGCACTAGTGTACCAAACTGGAAAAGAAAAAGGGCTACTGCCTTTGGTGGTGGTCTTCCAGATTTGCTGAGGTATTGATAGGTTTGCTTGCCAGAGTCTTTTTATTGAACTCACTGAACTAAAAGGCAGAATACAATGGGCTGCATAGCTGCTTTGTGCTTGACATGATCTGTTTTATGAGGGAATAAAAAGTAGTGGCTGAATTAAAACAAACCAAAACTCTAAAGAGGTATTCAGTACCTTCAATTAAAATCAGTGATTTTGTAGTGCAGGCCTGCCTTATGCTGTGTATTTTTTCAGTCAAATGAGTGGCATCTTTGCACAATATGTAACAGGTAGCACTGTGTGAAAGAAGATGCTTCCTTAAAGCATGAAGCAGAGAAGCAGAAAACTGTATTGGTGGTGATGTATCAGTTCAGCTGCAGTCTTTCCCTGCAGACTGAGAAATGTTATTATATGACCTCCTGGTGAGAGCAGTTATCATTAAAATAGTTAAATTCAATATGGTTCAAATGTAGAGATTTTATGCAATAGTCACAGAGGGTTTTTGCTGCTGCTGCTGTTTATGACTGAATAGCTTTATATTTTAGATGTCAGCAAATCCAACTGTTCAGACCAAAAAAAGCTGCTAGAAATACAAAATTTATGAATATGACATATTAAAAAGTGACCAATGTCTTATATTTAAGTAACTCAAATACAGCTTGTATGTGTGTGGAACAGACTGGTGACAAAAAGCCCAAAGCTGCATAAGCTTATCTTAGTTTCTTACTTGAATTGTTTTCTCTGTTTATCTTGAAAGCTGACATATTTTTGTCATTGATATCTCTGTATTACCAAAATATTTTAGATAACAAGTTCTAACTCAATTTGTGGAACTTGACTGTATTACTTGGTTTTGCCTCCTTGTGTGAAGCTTAAACTGCAGATAGGTAAAAAATGAATGACAGGGTATTAACTCTCTCTTAATATTAACCCATTAACCCTGCATATGAATATTACTGTGGGATCCAGTGACAGCTCTGGCTTTATGGACTTGTGGTGGAATAGGAAAATGAAACCAAAAGATTCCATAGTTTGGTTTAGCCTGGGGCAGAAAGCAGTAATAGTTCTGAGGTCTGCTGGATTGCTGCAGGAAAGTGGAAATGGGCTCAGTGCAGCATCCAAGGTGATGGGTGTCATTGTCAAAATCTTTCTTGCACTCAGGAGAGGTTTGAAAGAACTCAGAGACTTTATGAAGGACATGCCAATGAAGCAGTGCTGGGAAGATGTTGTTTTCTTTGCATGCACTTTTAATTTTTCCTATGTCATTTGTTGGTATTGCTATTTTGCATTTGATATGGTGGAGCAACTCTTTTTCAGCTGTGTTCAGCTTTTTCCAGGTATCTTATTTCCAAATGTGTGCTTTCTGTCTGTGAAAAATGCCACGAGTTGGCAGCCTAAAGGAAGAGGTAGCAGGGGGTGGGGGAGTTTGGTAAAGGAAAGACAAGAATTTGACTTCAGTCTGCAAAGAAAGATCAATAATTATCTTGATCATTGTGTTTCTGTAACTGATTTGACACAGGTCATTGGTGACTGGAGCCTACTAAAGCAATGTGGGCACTTCACACAGACAGTCAATATGTAAATGCAAAACAGACAAGAGAGGCATGGTTTTTTTGAATACTAGGCTGTTTCTTGACAAGTGCAACATATAGTGGTCTGCAAATGTCATCCTTACCATTTTTTCAGTGTGTATGTATGGGTGAGTGATGCTGAAAGGTGAAAACAAACTGTTTCGTTCTCCTCCATACACACTTTCTTCATTCTCTCTTTCTTTCTCATTTATTTTTCTTTTATTCTCCTTTCATGTTTATATGACATAAAGAAATGGCATTTGCACTGAAGATTTTTGGGTATTTGGTTAAAAAGGTAGGGAGTTTGACATGGGGAATATGGAGACAGAAGATTTGTGTGTGGCAGGTGTTTCTTCTTCTGCTGGTGAGCTCAGCTCCTGAGCTTTTGTAGATATCAGAAGTATAAACTCGGATCTGACTTGGCAAAGAGCCCCTAGCTCTTGAGCAGGCTGACTTAAAACCTCAGGACAGAAATCTTCCTGGTTTCCTATCGGCTACAGCTTTGAAATGTAAATTAGTTCATATTGATTTTGTGTATTTGTGTGAATGTGTTCATACCTACATACTTCCTTCCACTCCCATCCCCTCCCTTCCCCCTCCCCACCCCCACCAAGTATTCTGGAATTCTCTTTTCTGTAATTTTCCTTTCCTGCTGTTGTGTCCAAGGCCTTACTGCCACTTCAGTCCATACAGGATGCTGTGGAACAAAAGTAACACCCTAAACCAGCAGTCAGCCCTTTGCCTGCTGTGTGGGCAGACACACAGACCATTTGAAGGTACTCTAGTTTGAAGAGAAAGCCAGCTTCAGAGGGAAGATAATGTTTGAGAAATAAAGCTCAGCTTTCAAGGACTGGAGCACAGGTTGGATGCCATTTGGATTTTTCTTCGTCTTATCCTTTCTAAAATTTTCCAGTTTTAGGTCAAAACCATGTTTCTTGCAGAAATCCAGCAACTTCAAAGTCATTCTGCTGACAAAAGTTTCCCAGCTTGGGCTGAAGTTACTGATATGATGGAAACTGCTGTGGGCTTTGAGACCTCATGGGGTGTTCTAGCCAAAATGCTCTTGTTCATTAAAAATTGAAGTTAAAAGCTAAAAGCAAACCATAGGAAGGAATATGTAATTTTTTTAAAGACTAAAGTTTTAAAATTAGTGTATTTTATTCTGTTTTCTCAATGATAAACCACGTAATGCAGCATTGAGAACAACCCATTTTACTATTTTTGTAGTTAGATTTTTTTATACTGGTGGCATCTACCTGTTGCACAATCAGTTAGTACCTTGTCTGTTACAGAAATGAACCAAGAAACCATTGTGATTGAATGGATTTGCAGTCTAAATACACAAGTATTAGCAGTAGAAAAGGAAACATTAGTATCTCCTTTTTGTAAACGGGGTATATGCACGGGGAAATTTAGTAATTTGGGCTCACAAAATCTGCATCTACTCAAGACCTGGATCCCTAGGAATAGAGCCCACATTTTGCAAAATCTCTGAAAATATGAATCTGTTTTGTATGACTGGGTGGGCCATTGAAAAGGTCAGAGTTATTTGAAAATCTCATAGAAGGTAGCCTCCCTGTGTAAATCTTCCCATATTGTAATTTACCTGTTGGTATTCTAAGCCCCATTTCACTGAAAGAGAACTGATAGAGGAGTGAAGGAGGTTTTTTTTGGCATTCCCAAGCCAGATATCCCAAAGAGGAGTTATAAGGCTAATGTAGGATTTCCTTTGCTTTCACAGTAGTTCACCTCCTCGACTTTCACCACTGAGATATGAACAAAATCACAGTCTTCATTACTAAATGGCACTCATTAGTTAAGAGACAGGTATGTGAGAGTGCTGCCATATGCTTATATGTGATCAAAGCAGCTATGAAATTCCACCACTATCCTATATTAAATAAAAATAAAAATAAAAATTTAAGAAAAAAAAAGGTTGTATCTGTTCAGACTGAGTTTGTCCAGGTTGAGACTTTAAAAAGTTTGGAGTCTGGATCCTATATAGCCTTGTAGTCCTATGCAGAACAAAAGCACATAATACTGTAATATGATAAATATAACATTATTTTATCTTGTGATTTAATTTTTAAAAAAAATTATTCTTGCAAAAATTAATCCTTTTTTTTACCATGATCTCTATTAATTGATCTCAGATTTTTATACAGTAGCTTCTCCTTCCTAATATTTCACTGAGTTGGTTTTGAGGCAAACTAAATTTTCCTTTTTGAGAGCAGTTTTCCTTTTTAGTTAATAATCTTTGACTATATAGCAGGAGTTGTCTGAATGCTCCTTTTTGCACTACATGTTTTGTTCATTTAATTTCTTATTATAAAAGCACTTCCTGTAACAGGATTGCCATTTGTTTCAGCAGTACAAAAATGTACTGTATCATTATCAAAAAGTAACCACCTGGAGTGCTGTAAGAAATGCACATACATGGAATAAAACTCTGATCTTTATTAAAGATTTTAAAATGCAAAGTAGCTGCATGTCAATTTAAAATAACTTTTGACTTCAGTAGAGTTGCTCAAGATTTATACATGTGTAATTGCAAACAAAATTCAGCTTCATGTATACATCTAATAATACAACAGCATTGCAGGAGAGGTAAATCTAAACTTTATAGCTGTCTAATAAATTATCTGGTAAGCACTATAATTAAACTACAAACCAGTTCATTAGTTGCAGGCAGCATCACTAAATCGGTTCTAATAGAACTATTTAGTTTCAGAATGTGAGTGTCTGATTGTGAGTATTATTGCTGTGACAGCAACAGTTAATTCAAATAATGATGGAACTTTAATGAATGAGGTTGTGTGACAAAATTAGCAAGAGCAGATTTGCTGAATAATTGGTTCTTTCTTGGTACAGTAAGTCATTGATTTCTATTCTCTTCCTTTTCCCCTTTCCTGTTAGAGTTGTAATCATCAGTCTGGTCATATGTGCACAATGTCCTGAGACCTCAGCTACAGCTGCAGCAAAGGTCTGGTGCCTATCCCAGCAGAGCAGAAGACATGCCAGACCAAATCCAGCACCAAGCCCACAGGCATGTGGTCCCAGGGGTGCAGGTTGTGAAAGAAAGTGAGGGAAAACTCTCAGTGGTGAGGAACAACCCCCCTGCTGGGCTGCAGCCAGAGCTGGGACAGCAGTGGGGGTTCTGCTGCAGAGCTCTTCCACCTGCTCCTCATTGGTTTAAGAAAAGAAGTCACAGCCTAATGTAGTGCTCTCCAAGTGTAAAGTGGTGTCCTTGCACTGCAGATCTGATGTATTTGTTTTCTTCATTCACTTTTCCTTGATTTGATCTGTTGCTGTTTTGCTCACAGATCAAACACATTGTCCTATTCTCTTACAGTGTGAATACTCATCCATTTATATACACAGGAGCCATGGCAGAGTGTGTGCTTGCATAGAGGGTCAGGAATGTATGCATCTATACATAGCACATTCTACAGTGTTTTCAAAGCTATAGTGTCACAGTTTCCCAGCAAATGCTTTCTGGGTGTGTAGCATCATCTAGTACGTAATCCTGTTCAATATCTTTTTTTAAAATACCACCTGACTATGGCTTGTACTGCCACATTTAAATTGAAAGTAGTTACTGTAATAGCCATATTAAGGAGAAATGAAAGATATTAACTAAACCACTGGAGGCAGTTGGTTAAGATGCAGCTTGATAGGCAGGTGTCCAAAAATCAGATGCAGCCCTAGACTCTATTAAGATAAGTCAATTTTCTTACTCATTTTATTTTTTCTTAACATTTCTCAGAAAGTTTAGATTTGGAGCTATATTTAGCCCCTCAAGGGCCCTGCTTTGATTTTGTTTTCGCGTGCTGAAAGCTTTGATTGGACCTGCGTGTTAACTTGCCATCACTTCAAGGAAGTGTTACATGGATTCATCAGTACTCATTTTGCCATGCCCTGACTCCCTGACGTGTTCTGCAGCAGGCGGGTGGAATGACAGCTCCCTGCTGCTGATGCCACTGCAGCCTGTGCACTCACACACACACAGGTTCTGGTTTTTAATGCCATGTAACTGCATTTAAGCGTTCAGAAATTTGGGACATCTGCTTTGCAAACCCTGACAGTGCTGAAACAGGGCTTCTGAATAATTTGTAAAAATAACGTTTTTCATGGGTCTCCGTACACTGGAGTGACAGGTACAGGCTGTGCAGGCACAAAAAAAGCTGTTCCTTTTCTACATGCTCTGTGTCTTATCCTTGCCACTATTACTGGTTCTGAATCACAGATGATTCCACATGGATCCTAGAATTCCTCTAATTTTGGGTTAACTTTTTGGGTTCTATTTTCATAGAATAATGAAATATTGATCCAAACAAGGGACTTAAGTGTCCACAGAGCTGGAGGAGAGATAAAAATGGTTTAGGTAATACACACATTTCGGTTCTTCTTTTACTAGCATGCAAAATTTTTATTGGATTCTGAAGAACTGAGAAAGTCAGGCTTTTTAATCTCCAGTCTGTAGGATTCTTGCAGACGCTTCGCAAATACTTTTGTACTCCAAGAACTCTGGACTGATCTTCTGCCAAAATCCAGGAGGTGTTCTCCTGCTTTTTCTGATAAAGCAGGCAGTCTTTGCTTGGTATCCTGTCAACCAGGATCCAGAGTAGCATAATGAAATATGTGCTGCTCTATTATAATCTTTAGTGATTAGATAACATTTCAAGTAATTTCCAAATGGTAAACTCAGTTGCACTTCATCATTATGGCCCCTAAAGATGCAGGATTAAGTACAAGAGATTAAAAGCTCAATACCTTGTTTAAATATTATAAAATCTGAAGACTTTCTAAATTTCTAACTTTATGCCTTGATTCTGAAAAGAATTGGGCATATATTATTTATATTGTGTGCAGACTTCTGTCATTCTTCCTTTCCACCTGAGTAAGGTTTTTAAGTTACAACGATTTTTGCTTTGTAATAATTTGTAATATACCAAAGACAATCTGACATTTACCCTTTGGCAGCATTTGGATGCTATTAGAGAGCTTCAGCTTTGACTCTGGACATTTGTGTTGATAAAGCATCAGTTGCTGTTTAAACAGGTGCTCAATAGAAAACAGTTTTCAACTACTTCCTTATGGACCTTTTCTTGCCAGTGCTCACTGCAACATCCTGTTGAGAAATGCTTCCAGGAACCACTGACACTGTATTTTGATAGTTTACATACAAGCATTAGACAGTTCTTCGTACCAAATTCTCTTCATGTTTCTAGTTTTGCAGCTAATAAAAGAAACGAGCAGATGCTCCAATTTCTTTTGAAAACCATGGGCTTGCCTACCTTTTCTCTAAGTTTAGTCTTTTCCTTCTGGAACAATAATAAATTCACTAACAAGAAGATACCTGGAGGAGGCTGTAGCCAGGTGAGGATTGGTCCCTTCTCCCAGGTAACAAGTGAGAGGATGAGAGGAAATGGTCTCAAATTGCACATGGGGAGGCTTAGGTTAGATACTAGGAAAAGCTTCTTTACAGAAAGGGTTGTAAAGCATTGGGACAGGATGCCCAAAGAAGTGGTGAAATCACTGTCTCTGGAGGGATTTTTAAAAAGTACAGATGTGGTGCTTTGGGATATAGTTTAGTGGTGTTTTGGCACTTGGATTAATTGTTGGACTTCTTAATATTAAGTCTTTTCCAACCTAAATGACTCTGTGATTCTGTGAAATCATGGAATGGCATGTTATATACAAATCTTACAGCAAATCACTAATAGGCAGTTCCTGAAGGATTTTTAAATTTAATTCAACATTTCCTGGCTAGATAAGCTTTCATCTCCTATATCAGCATAATGAAGGTTTACCTATAAAGTTGTGTATAAAACAGTATCATATAAAGAATATTGTGTATAGTTGGTGTTTGACTCTTTGATAATTATTATCAATGTTAATTCTTAAAGATCCAAAAAGCTATATGAAACATATTAGGTATTTTAGAGCTCTGCTATGTTTATTGAAAATACACTAAATATAGTGTAAAATTTACTTTATATAAGAATGAATAAACGACACAGATGTTTTGAAATGGATTCATATTCTTCCATGCACAACTGTATATTTCTTAAAAAACAGTAACATCAGTTTAATTTGCATTTGAATGTTTACCTGTGGAAATTAAATCTGAGTCAGGTTTTTTTTAAGGGCAGCTGCATGATGTTCAATGATGCAGCTTGAAATTACACTGTATATGGTACAGACACAACTGAGTGTGGGATAACTAACTGGAAGTTAAATTGATATAAACCACCTCTAGGGATGCTTCCCATAAGTATCCACACAGAATGGTTGGTAAGTGATAACTTAAGTGATTGTGACTCCATGATTCTCAGTTTCTTTCTTCGAGAGAAACTTAGGGCTCAGACTAGTGATCAGTTTATTAAAGCCTAATAAATGACCTTGCATCAGCTGAGGTACAACAGTGAAAGCCCAGCAACATGATCTACCTTAAATCTCAGTTTAGGAGGTTTGAGCTCTGTGGGATTACCTGGCTGTGGGCTGAGAGTGTGCATTGGGATAATGGAGTTATCCCATACCAATGGAGTGGTAACGTGAATTTGAGATGATAATGAACTGTGTTGGGATAAGTGTTTGTGTTTTTCCTGGTGCATTAAAAAAACCTCAGTGGATTACAGCCACCAGTATGTAAATGAAGCACCTGTAGTAAGATTTTTCCAGTGCTGCTGCCCAAGGCCCGTAAGATAATTACATAGGTATTTATTAGAATTTTCCTTGCAAATGCCAGTAAGCTTGTATTTAGATGTTTAAATTATATACCTTACTGTTTTTCAGAAATTTTGAACTTTGAAATCATTGCAAGTTGCTGAAGGTTCAGCACTTTTAAGAAAGAAACCCTCTGTTTAGGCTTTTAATAAAACAGGTGAGCCTGGTTTGAGCACCCTCAGGATATAATCCATAGCCTGTTTAATTTATAAGAAGCCTTCAATTTATCTTAAAGATATTAACTCAATCTGTAATCGATTCTGAGCAATTACTGCATATTTTAAAATAATTTATTTTAAAGAATACCTCATTCTGCAATGGAGTGACTTCTGGAGAGGTATTCACATACAGTGATCACCTCTGTGTAGCTGTACAAAATAAACCTGTGACTCAGCTTAGAAAGAATTGTTCAGGGACTGAAGTCTGTACAATACAGGTCAGCAGGTAAAAATGCAGACTCTGTGTAACTGGTAGTAGTTTAGTTATTCAGAGGTGTAATGTTTCCTGTGAATTTTTCTAAAAGATGTTGAAAACCTGTATTTTGACTTGGGCTTCTCTCTGTGAGGTGAAATAATGCTCCAAGCTCACTTACTTCCCAGCAGTGTCAAGAAGCAGTCTGGAGTATGTTCCTTCACTGGCGCTTGATTTAAAAAAGGAAAAGAATCAGGATGTCAGGACCATGTTCATTCTCCCACTGACTTTATTCCAATCATTTCAGCAAACACAACCCAAGCTGGTATAGAGTAGTGGTATTTTCCCCAGTGGATGGGTGGTAGGAAGTAGCATCAAGACCATAGTATAATTCTTGCACAGGCATTTATCTTGCCTTACAAAGATGTGGCAATCATGCTGCACCAGCTGCAGGAGCCAAACTAAACTCTCTTCTGTTGAAGACCCTTCAGGTGGACCTGCTTTTCTGATAGCCCAAGGATGGCAGGCTGTCACTGTCTTTGTCCTGACTGAGTATTTGGGGAAGCAAGCAAGTAGAAATCTAAGGCACACTTTTGAGGCTTCAGTAGTTTAAGGGAACAGTTAGGTTTTCTGTTTCTTTGATTAAACTTATTTCCAAGTTGAAGTACTATATGTTTAAAATTAAGATACCTAAAGTCAAGATGAAGTAGTAAGCTAAAATGATTTTTCTTAGAAAATTACCCAAGTTAGAATCTTTACTGCCATCTAGTACAATAGTGTTTATTAATGCATTTAAATTGTCAAACTTGGATATGATCAATCAATGAGATCACATTTGATGCTAATTTCAACTCATTTTTACTGTCGTCACATTTGTATACTTTGTAATAACATCTGTGTACTGAGCTAGTTCAAAAGGATAGCTCTGCCATGGAATGCATTGATGAGCATGCACAGTTGGGAAGAGTCTTGGAATGAGTCAGAATTGTGTATTTAATATTAAAAGATTTCTGTGATACTGCAGTGATCGGTAAACACTGAGCTTGAAACAGTAGCTCATTAATGCAAACCTCGCTGTCTTATGAACAACAGTTTAGATAACAACCCAGACTGGACTAAGGATAGGTTTTGGTTTCATTCCTTATATCTTTCCAGATTTCACTTTCTTGCATTAATTATTAAACAGAACTATTAGACTGAGGAAACGTTATTGTACCTTTTCTGGAGCTGAATATAATCTCAGGAAAAGAAATCCATATAAACAATATAACACATTTCTTATTCTGAGATTATCAAATGAAGAAGAGATGACAGAATATTAAAGAATTAGTAGTTTCTTATCAATCCCTTACTCAGCTTTTTTTATCTTTTTAGTTATATCAAGAATATTTACTTGAGAAGCCTCAATAAAGATTCCACTTCTACTTCATGTTTTCTCTGGCCTTACTTTAGAAAATGCAAGCCCATTTTTGCCTTCTTTCTGTTGTAGCCATTTTTTCTCCTCTTTCAAGGGATATGTTTTATATTAGCATCACAATCTGTAGGAGAAAGGATACTACCTAAAAGCACAGGTTTAAGAGTATGTGCTGCAAATGTCATTAAGTGGCTCTGTTTGTTGATAGACAGTCTCTTTGTCATCCTTCCAAAAGGCTGATGGACTTATTTGGATATTACTTGAAACTAAATTGAGGTAGGAGAAAAACCTCATGTAAGTGTGTTGGAAGTGTAGAGGAACCCTTTCAGGGCACCTGTGAATAATGGTGTCAACAAAGGAAGGAGAAATAGGAATTCTCCTGATGTGTCTCCTTTCACTATTCATTGCCCTAGTTTTTCAGCAGCAAACTAGAGGCTGGAAGTTGCTCAGTGGCACCATGCAGTGCTGTGGCTCTCCTGACGAGCCTTTCCCAATGTCAGCCATGTATGAAAAAGCCTTTGAACCCTTTCATAGATGTGGCTGAGTGTGACCTTTCCTGGTAATTCTCTTCCATGTTTTCTTACTCAGAAAGAGGGGCAACTGCCTCTTTTCTAGAAGCCAAGATCTGAAAGTGGGTAACTTTAGTAGCTGTGTTTTGTCATTCTGCTTGGAGGCAGAGGTCAGGCCACTTCACAGTGATGAAGACTGATGTATCATGGACAGGGTCAGAAGCAGAATTTGCTTTATTCCCCTGGAATTACATTAACTCTTAAAGAGCTGGATTTTGCTTCAGCTTATGCTGTAGGCAATACCTTCATTGACTTCTGTGGAACAGTTTACAGATAAAGCATCTATTATCAAGCTGAACAGATCATCTTAATCACATGAATCTATTTTTCCCACCTATCATCACTTTGTGAACAACTGTTTTGCATTTTCCTTCTTCAGAGCTTTAGTTTTCTCTTCAGTCTGCTTTAGTCACTGAGTTTCATAAACTGTCCATGTAGCCAGGTGTATTCGTTTGAAAACAAACCAGTCAGAGATTGCAACTCAGGATTAAAATTTAATAAGAAAATTAAAAAAAAAAGTGCAATAATACAAGGAAAAGCACTGACAGAGTCAGATACAACCTGACACCCTGTTAGGATGGTGGTAGCAGTCCAAGTGAAGTAGTTAGGTTGAAGCAGTGATCCTGTGGAAGGTCTGGTCTCCACCTGAAGGCCCAGTGGTAGCTCTTGTCCTCTGGGAACCCAGCAGCCAGAGCTAACTTGGGCAGTTCCCAGGCCAGGTTATATCCAGGTGGGAATGCTTGGCTCCTCCCTCCTGGGTGGAGCATCTCACAATAGGATGAGATAATTCCATGAGTCATGCAGTTGGTTCTTGATAGCTCATTAACAGTTATCAGGGGTGAGTCACAGCAGGAGATAACAGCTAATGGCCCACAGCTGGTGGTAATAGAACAGTAAATACATCTATATTGCAACTTAGGACACCAAGGTAGGAATTATCATAAAATTCCAGTGCATAAACTTTCTTACATTGCATAATGTGTCCATTATTATTCACAAATTCAGTTGTGTGAAATACATGGCATGCAGTCTGTTCTAAATCCTTCACTGATGGGAGGTTTGTCAACAGGCCCTTCTTGAATCCTTAGTAGAGAGAAGTTGGCAAGGTTGGGATCACATAGTTATCATGGTGGTCCAAATGCTTGGCTGAACCTGGATTTTGCTAAGAATTGTCAAGGTGTCAGAAGATTACTGCTGTATGATAACTAACCAGTGACCTATCATACTGCTTACTTTTTCATGTCAAGTCCCTTTGAAGCCAGTGACTTGAAGAGATGTCCTATGATGCCCCTATGCAAGACCAAGTTGAAACATATTGCTGCTCCAAATACAGAAAGGCTGACATTGCTACAGCTTTTTCTACCAGTGCCATGGCTGTTGAGACATTGTTGGTCTTTAATGTCATTAATGTGTCATGTTTAATAAAAGTAACGACTTCTGCTCTGATTTAATATCTTGACCCAGATCTGACAATCTCAGAATCATCTATTTCACAGGAGTTTCCCTTCTCCTCCTCTTGACAGATTATGAGCTTTTGTTTCAGAGACTTGATCTCTCTTCTGATGCAAATGTACAGCCACTTTCCAGACAATATCTTATGAAAAAGATTTATTAATTCCAAAATGTCATTTCCTTCTGGAAAGGTTAATAAACTAACAGTGTAGTTAACAGTGAATTGACAGGGAATGCATAGAAAGGTGAGTTGATGCAGGTCCAGAAGATCCTAATAATGGCACAGTGTTCTTATTGCAAAAGATTTTGTTGTTGAAATCCAGTAAATGAAACTGGAGCTTTCAAACTCAATGTGGCTCCTACCTAGAGCAGTTTACTCCTTTGTTTCCTCTAATAGGATAATGAAAGAATATCAAAAACTGACTTGTCATGATCATATTCAATTCATAATGAACCATAGTGCAGCAAATTTTGGGATTCCATCTGAGCTGGTAATTTTCATGACTTCTGATCATGTTTTTAGTGGAGGTTCTCTCCCAGGGATTCGGAAATTGTTCTTAATCCCTGTATATGTCGGATGACATTTTCAAAACTGTCTGCTCCCATTGGTTGCATCAAAGGCAGTTTTACTTCTGACTTCAGTGGTAGAATTATGGGCCTACTTTACATGCTTTTAACAGTTAAGTTCCCTAGTTGTTTTAAATTTGGATGAACTTATCCTTGACAATTGTACTTCGCTTAATAAAGTTCCTGCTGGACTTGGTTCTTGACTATATTCCATGACCTTGCTAATAAGGAGTTATAAACTTGTAGGTGGTTTTATCTGACCTAAATTTCCATGGCAGTGCCTTTATACTCTCACTTTTACTATTTGATAAGCATTTTGTCTTCCTTGAGCAAAGACACTTTGAAATATTTCAAGTCTTAGAGGAAATTCAGTGTCAAGGGATTAAAAAAAGGTTTATTCTTGAACATCCCATTATTCAAAGAATACATGAAGGGAATAGTTATGGTACCATGAGGCTTCATATGAGAGTAATTGATATTGGAAGGTAGTATTTTAATATTGAGATTAGTGCTCTATAAGAGACTGAACTGAGAATCGCCTTGCATTGGATTCACCAGTAGGTGAGATCATTGTTTAGGTGGTCACAGAAATGACTGGGAATATCTGTCTGTTTCCTTGTTACTGTCTCTTTCATTCTCTGCCATTCTTTTCCTTTAGGTCTTCCCATTCAAGCTCACCATGCAGAACAGCTGCCCTGGGCCAGCTCCTGCTGAGCCAGGCTGATGGGAGAGTGCAGATTTTTGTTGCTTTTCTGTGCTAGGTTGTGGGTGGGTGTCACACATAATGAACCCAGACCAAAAAAAAAAAAAAAGTACTAAAACCAAAACAGAGCCTGAGCACTTTTGGGGAGGGTGTTCTGGGAAAATGCAATTGCTGTGTATTCCATCTGTGCTGGCATCTGAGAAGAACGGTTATTAGAGCAGGACCCAGAGCATCACACCTGCAGTCCAGTCTCTGTGGGATCAGTAATTACATGTTAATTAACAAGTCTGGAATGAGTGAGAGTTTGCATGTCAGCAGATAATCTGTATAGTGACTAATAAACTGCAGAATGTTTTCAATTAGCAGGCTTGAAAAGGAAATCCCAGTGAGTGTTTTGCTTAGTTGGGAAAGAACGGAATGAATGCACTCTGTTGTTAGTTACTCTCCAAATAGGAAAGTGGCAGATTTAAAAACTACATCGTAAAGATTAAGATCTGAGAACACATATGCTTAAGTTACTTGCTACTACTGTGCATTGATGAAATCATACAGAGTAAACTTCGGTGAAATGAAATTTTTCACTTGATTAAATAAGAGCAAACATAGAAAAAAATCCATTCTTGCATACATTCTTTCAGGCTTTCAGGTCTAAAATGTATTTTTATTGCAAGTTTTCTTAATGGACTGAAGTAGGGACAGCTCCAGAACCTGTTCACTTGGGGTGGAAACAAATGTTACATTCTTTCTTTGGCCTGAGTTCTGGGAATCATTGACTCTAGTCCACTTCTGCTTGGCTTTGCACTGTGATCTCCAGGTGTTAGATTCCCTCCATTATATATTTACATAGTAATGTAAGGAGAACTTATTTCTCGGTGACCTGACTTGTCTGTTTTAACTTGACTTTTTTTCTGTTCTGTCCTGTCCATGTCTGCACTCAGGGGCAACATTTAGGAAGTTAATGTCCAAAAAATGTTGGAGCAACTTTATAATTTTTTAAATTTTTTCCCCCTAGGATAATATTACAAGAGCAGGAATTCTGGGACCGTCTTTTTTCATTAGCTAAAAGTAGGGAGAGCTTATACTAGGGAAAAATGATGAAAAATTTGTTTGGGATGTTATGTTACAATTTATAGAAGTGAACTATAAAACTTTTGCATTAAGAGCTTCAAGATACATAGTACGTAATTTTGAACAACTTTCAAGCACTGCAGATGGATCAGAACCATTCAAATCAACCTAAAGTCATAGTTTTCAAGTTAATTATTGATAAGTGAGCTGTATTCAAAATTAAAGCAAGTCAGAAGACATATACTGTGATGACCACGGTGTATTTAGAATTACTGGTATGGAGATAACACTCAAAATACGAATTATTTTCAGCCTTGTGAATATCCAGAACTACCTGTCTCTGGCTCCATGTTGTGCAGCCACTTTTAATATTTTGTCCCACAGAGGATGCTTTTGGGAAGGGAAAGCTGATAGAGACCTGCTTTGTACACTCTTCATCTGCATGGCTCATCTTCAGCTCCTCCCAAGCAGGACTGGAGCTGTGTGGAGCCCTGGCTGGGCTGAGTTACAGAAGCAGGACTATAAACTCCACCCCTGTGCTATTGCCACATCGTATATCTCTGATAATGGACATTTTGCAGCAAGAGATTTTTTTTTTTATCTTGGAACAAGTGCAGCTTGGATATGAATAATGTCAACTGTTGTAGCTTTTCTTCATAATAATCATCAGTCTTCAGGTTGGCAGTGAGCTGTTGGCCTGTCTGAAGTACAGAATGTAGAATCCCTCCTTTACATCCTGGGTGGTACATCTTACCCCATTTAACCACTGAACTAGTTGTGTTCAAGGCATGAGTTGCCCTTTTGGGACTTCCTGTCAACACCAATTTCTCTCCTTTACTCCCTTCCCTCAGATTGTTGCTACCAGTTGTAGGGAAGCAAGGCAAAGGCACATGGAAAGGTGCTAGATCATTTCCACATCATGAGATGCAGAAGAGTTGAGCCAGTCACTTGAAAAGTCCAGATACTGTAAGAAGTTTTCCCCAATTTCTCTTCTGTGTTTTCCTGGAGGCCCCTTCCTGGCTCCTATGCTGAACTGATATTGGATATAAGGGATCTTGATACAATCTAAGGCATCATCTCCTTCATGGAGCTAAAATTTTTATTACCTTGTAATTAATTTGTATGGTTCTCTGTAGCACCTGTTAGGAAGTTAAATTGGATGTACAGATTTGGCCAAGCCCCTTCTAGGGAGGGCAGGCAGGCAGGTTTTCTGCCATTTCAGATAAGCTATGATCCTTGACTTCAAGACTTTTCAGTTCTTATGGGGGCTTATCAGTGCTTACCTTTATCAAATGCATGATGGTAGGTTATCCTTAATTAAATTAATCTAGGGCAAGATCTTCCCCTCTTCCCTTCCTCTTTCCCTGTCCTTCCCCTCCTGTATTTCTGAAGGATACCTGACCTTGTATGTCACTCAGATCAGCTTGCAGATTTTTTAGTTTTCTCCTGTCATGTTAAATCCAGGATTGGTTGGAGCCCAAGAAATAGCTTATGTTTTTCACTCTGAAGACAGCGTGCATCTAGAATTATGTCCTCACAGCTAACTGAAGTTGCAGCTGTTGTACCAACCACCTCTTTTCACACTGTCAGGGAAAACAGGCACTGTGGAAGATTACTTGCACCTCAGATCAGCAGTTGGTGTTTCTAACACATGCAGACCTTCACATGTATTAATGTGAAGATTTGTATTTACAAACATTGAGGTTGACATTAGAGGTTTCTTTGAATACAAAATGTCATTGTGGTCATCTTGTGTTGATCCTTTGGGTTTCCACCAGACTGACAGCTGTCCATAACTTTACTGTTTATTAAGTGATAGCAAGTCATATTTTTCCTCCCTTACATGACTTGTTCCAGATTGAATTGATCTAATTTAATTATTTTTAAAGTAATTTCTCTCCTACTTTTGGGTACATGTAGAAATGATCTAATTACTTGTGATTTCTCTTAGAAATTTGTAATTTGACAGATTATTCTATACAAAATGCTAAAATGAAAATGCCACTGAAACAAAAATAGCAGGACAGGACTTTTAAACTGCTATGAAATAAAATCACATGGAACTGGAGTGCAAAGGACTTGAGTTTTCAGATGTTCAGCCAACCTCATGGAAGTAATTTAACTCTGCCGTACCTGTTTGTCTCTTGTTTGCCATCGCCCAAGTTATTTACAGTTTTCAGAAATTCCTCTCACAAGTGTCTCTAAAATACTCTGAGACACCTGGATGCCAAAGAACTATAAATATTAGCAAATAGTCTTCTATTCATATTGCTGTCTGAAGTGGGGTCACCACCACAGCTTTAAAAACAGGCTTTCCAGCCATGCAGTCTCAAATCAGAAATAGTTTTAAAAAGCCTTTCCCAAGGTCTATAAAATCACCTAATCCCCCCAAAAAGCTGATGTCCTTAATTCATCTCGCTGTAATTTCTGCAATGTTAATGCCTCTTGTCCTGGCTGTCAGCGTGGCTCTGTGGTGAATCCCTCTGCATCCTGTTTGCAGGGGCTGCTTGACATGGTGTGGGATTCCTGAGCTGAGGTGCCCAGCCAAAATCCTGTCCTGCTGTCTGCTGTGTGAGAGTGCATTACCCCACCAGGCAGGGGGCCGTGCTGAACCTGCTGGGTTTTTAACTAGGCATCATGAGTCAGACACTTTACTGTTAAAAGCACAGGGTTTGGGCTATTTAATTATTTGTTAGCCGTAAGAATCTGAGGACTCACGAACTGTCTCTTTTGAGGAATGCAGTGATTTCATCAGATAAATGTTTAAAGCAGGGCTAAGATAGCAGCCAACCACAGCAGAAAAATATTTTTTCCTTTGAGATAACCTCTTAAATATATACATATTTAAAACCATTTTATCTTTTCTGTCTGATTCTAAGCACCCCTTCTGTCAGCAGCAGACAGAATTAAAAAGAGAAAACCCTCAGTGGATGCCTTTCTTTTTTTTTGTGAAATGTGTCAGATGATAAGCAAAATGTAACTGGGTATTTATTCTACTTTTCATGTGCCCTGCAAACTGTGGAAGGCAGCAAGAGATAGAGCAGCAACAGCCTGATAAGCCTGGCTTTTCCCTTTTTGCTGGCTTTCTGTTTACTTTACTTCCTTTGAGAGAACACTGGGCTAGAGACCAAATGTCTTTACTCATCTGGGAGATTTTAGAGCTGCTGGGAATAGACTGGTGCAAAAAGCAACTCCTTGATTACAAGATTTGTAGGTAAATGTTACCCTTGCAATAATCACCATTTCCCTTCCATCTCCTCCACAGCACATTCTGTTCTAGCAGTCCTTAACAAACAATAATAGCAAAAATAAGGCGTATTTTTTTACACTAGTTATTTTCTCTCTCCTTACTGAAAAGGACACATAATGGAATGAATCTGGCTTCCCATCTGTTGCTAGGTGCAATTCAAAGTGGCAGTTTTGACCTATAAAGATTTGGCTGTTTTGCGTCATGCTTACCCTAGAGACAGCCTCTCCCCTTTAATTTCTCTGTGTCTCCATTTTCCATCTGTGAAAAATCAGGATAACACTACTTTTCTACTTCACAGGGAATTTTACAAGGACACATTTATTAACAGGCAGAAAGCATAGGCTCTGAATTAGACATCACACAAATATCTATATCTAAAAACTTGCTGCCACCCTCAGTCCCACAGATCCTGAGTTGATTGACCTTCATTATGTGACAGAAGGTGATTTGTTGTCCTGAAGGCAGTATTATGGATGTTCAGCTCTGAATCTTGCCATTTTTAAATGCATTCATAATAGGACACTTGCAACTCATCCAGCTGAATCTGGTGCTTCCCATAAATAGATTGGAACATCCCAGGGTTATGAAATTAGGAGTGTGTTTACAGGTTGCACCTGTGGGTCCCAAATAAAGTAAGGGCTACAGACTATTGGACTGGAGGAGGTGTGTGTGAGATACTTATCTGGGAATGGTTTCCTTAGAGCGTGTATCTCCAGAGTTGTGGTTACCTGCTGTATTAGGGGGGAAGTAGTTCTTCAGTTAGCTCCATAAATCAGTAGTTCTCAGGTGCATTTTTGCAGTCACATGCAGGTCAGATTTAAGCAGTTCAACATGCCTGTTTGAGAGAAGACATCTCCAGGGCATGTTGGTTGATCAAAGCGATACTTTAGACTTGTACTAAATTATGGACTTAGTCCTGCAAGAGTTCAGGGGATGGGTAGGGGTGTTTGAGGAGCTGCTTTACAGCAGCAATCCTTCAGTCCAGACTTAGGGTATTTCATAACTCTCCTGTTTCTGATGTGACTGTTGGAATGACAAAATTCAAGCTCAGCTCCGTGATAGTAGTTCTGCAACTGAACAGCAGACAGGGCAGCAGCATTCCTTGTGGATGATTACAAGACATGGTCCATCAGCTAGATGGATTGACTTGCTCATTGATGTGGGCTCTGTGCCTACCAGCTCTTTATAACCCTTAGTTAAATCTTTGGAGTCTTATTTCCAGGCTGTGCTAAGCATGGCTGGCGCATATGATGTTAGCCCCCAGTGGGGATATTGGTAGCTATTCCCAGTCTCACTGAGACAGAAAAGATGCAGGCTGTGCCAAAGTAGCACATGGGAAAGGTCTATTAAAGACCATTGCAGTGTTTTAGGTTTTTCACCATATTACATCCAAATATTCTATTTTTTTCATAATGTTGTCTTTGTAACAGTAATGAAAATTGGCCTTGTTTAATACAAAACGGATCTATTAAAACTCCATTGAGTTATGTGTGTATGCACACACAGGCTTTGCAGACAATGCAAAGTCTTCTGCACACAGCTCTACCAGCTAAAAATTAAGAAAATTGGAGCTGCCACTTTACCTCTCTGAGTAACTCCCTTTAATTCTATTTTTTAATTCTATTTTTTGTAGGTTTTTTTCCTTTTCAGGTTTAGCTCCCCTTTAAGAATCTGGTTAAGAGAATTTAGTATAAATAGATAAAAGGAATCTGTAGCAGAGCTTTCTTCCTGTGCTTAGGAACATGTTACCATAACTGCAAATAAGTGGTTAATTAAAACTTAGTTTAAATGTATTCAGTTTAATTAACCAAACAAACCAGAAGCCCCTTCATTTGAACATCAATGATGTGGAAGCCGCAGTTTTGAGGTTTGGCAGTAACACAGCTTTTGAGAACTAGAAAAGAATATCAGGGAAAGATAGAGACAGGGCCTCATCCTGCAAAGCTTTACTGATTTGATAGCTCTTCTTATTTCCTTAGGGCATGTTTGCCTGTAGCACTGCATTCCAGCGGAAAGGCTCTTAATTTTGCTCAAAGGATGGGGTCAGGAGGAGGTGACATCTCCCTGTGTATGAGGGAGCAGGCAGGTCGAGCCGTGCTGAGCCTCCTCCTGCTCCTCCTGCTGAGCCGAGGAGCAGCGCTGGGGCAGGACCATGTGAGCGATCTCACAGCACCTCGTTAGCATGGGATGATGGCTTTATTGGAGGAGCCAGCCGTAAAAAAGCTTCCTTTGGTTAAAAATGAGCAGTTTTATTTTAGTGCGATGACAGCCTGATGCTGAGGATTGGGTTTTTGTGTTGCAGCTAGTTTTGTGTGTATGCAGGCAAGGGAGGGGAGCTGTGGACATACAGGGGGTGAAATCCAGAGAAGGAAAACCTACTGTGATTCTTTTTATTTTTATGTTTTAAACTTCTGAAGTTTTCATCCTCCTGTCAGCTCTATAAGTGTCTCTTTGATTAGCAAACTGCTTATATGGAAGTCCTGGCTCTGAATCTCACTTAAAAGTGATCATTTGCAACTATGGATGAGCAAACTACCAAGGATGAAGGTTTCAGATGTAGTTTATTTTTTACTGCTAGTCATAAAGCAAACATTTAATTAAGGTATTGCACAGTCCTGTATCTTGTCATCATGGAAACTCAGCCTACAGAAAGATTCAGTGTTACCTGTTCCAGGGAAAAATGCTACTGTAGGAAAATGTGTCAAAAAACCCTCCCACATAGTGTAATACCAGTGTTTAAAAATCCACGCTCACCTCTCATGTGAACATCCCAAAGTGCTTTTCAGATGGAGAAGCTGGAACCCAGATTAATGACCCATGCCAGGGGCACAGCCAACAGAACCCAGGCTCCAGGGCATGTTTACCTGGACACCAGACCAAATTGTCTCCCTAGTGTTGGTTTTCATCAGTGATATTATACTGAAGTCCAAGGAAAATGCCACAGAGAAGGAGCCATGTATTTACTGAAAACAGGGTCAGCAGGACTGTTAATTTAGAAACATAGTACATGCATAGCTCACCCCAAAACACACGTGAATATCTGCTGCCCCTCACAAGCCAATATGCCTGTCACTGGATAGCCTCAGGCGTGCACCGTGAAGAAGATTATCGATACTTTCCAATACGAAGAGAACAGTCCGGGCTGGCAAGGAAGGGAGCTGAGCCAACCTCCGAGCAGCGCCGCCTTGTTGTCGTGCTGGCCGCCAGCAGAGGGCGCTGAGAGATGCCAGTCGGGTTCGGCGCTTTTCAGAGCCCGAAGAGTCCCTCCGAGCCCAAAGGAACCCGCTCCTATCCCAAATGAACCCGCTCCTATCCCAAATAAACCCGCTCCTATCCCAAATGAACCCGCTCCTATCCCAAATGAACCCGCTCCGAGCCCAAATGAACCCGCTCCGAGCCCAAAGGAACCCGCTCCGAGCCCAAAGAAACCCGCTCCTATCCCAAATAAACCCGCTCCGAGCCCAAAGGAACCCGCTCCGATCCCAAATAAACCCGCTCCGATCCCAAAGAAACCCGCTCCTGTCCCAAAGGAACCCGCACCGATCCCAAAGGAACCCGCTCCGATCCCAAAGGAACCCGCTCCAAGCCCAAAGAAACCCGCTCCGATCCCAAAGAAACCCGCTCCTATCCCAAATAAACCCGCTCCGAGCCCAAAGAAACTCGCACCGATCCCAGATAAACCCGCTCCGATCCAAAGAAACCCTCTCCTATCCCAAATAAACCCGCTCCGAGACCAAAGGAACCCGCACCGATCCCAAAGGAGCCCGCTCTGATGATCCCAAAGGAACCCGCACCGATCCCAAATAAACCTGCTCCGGTCCCAAATAAACCCACTCCCGTCCCAAATAATCCCGCGCCGATCGTGGGACTCAACGCCAATGCGTTGCTTTTCCTGCCACGGTGCTTCCCCCACCAAGCACTCAGGGCTCTTTGAGCTACCCGCAGGCAGATTTAGCTCTCCAGCGCGTGTTGTAGACCTCAGGTCAGGAGGTCTTCATCAAACTCCACTGGCAAGCAGAGCGATAGTGCTTGTGATAGAGGATTTTCTGCTGAAATAGCAAATAATGTGTGCAGATAATGAGTTGGGATATGCAAGCATCTGTAATTCGGGTATCCATGTGTAATATCCGTATTTAGAGAGTAGGTGGGGAAGGGGAAAAAGGGTTACAAAAGCATCGTGTATAGTTCAGCCACCATGATTGGAGATGGACCTAACTGGAAATACTCTATTTCTGTCCTCATTGGTTAAGGTTTTAGGTGCAGCTATTCTCTGTGACGTCCCTACTTGCCTGGATGGTGTGATGCACAACTAACATACAGATATATTACCTGCAAGGGAGGAACTCATTTAAAAGAGGTGTTTGTTGTGAGCAGATCAGTAAATAAATGGATCAATTGTATGGACTCAAATTCTAGTGTGAGACACTGTGACCCTGGGGCTCTGGCCTATTCTCTATCTACCTATATATTTAATATATTTTTTCATGTGATGGCTCCATTTAGCTCCCATTCTTTGTAAAATAACTAACACAGCAGTGCCCAGGTTATTATCATGTCATACCATACCCAGAGGCCTTGGGTATTATCATGCTATGAATAACAGTAATGTCATTTCCACCTTTAAAGCCTGTCATGACCTCATCATGTTCTTCTATAAATATCGATCTTTTGGATGGTGTTCATTGTTACTCTTCATAAAAACTGCAAGAGGAACATCAGCCTGCCACAGAGGATATTGAATCTTAGAGCAAACAGATCAGTTATGGCCATTTTGGGGTGCTTTGGTGCCTTTGTATTCTTCAGGTTAAAGTGCTATTTATTCTTAGTGCTGTTGACCTGGTTTTAATCCTAGCTAATGTCTTGCAGCCATTGAATGGAATATATTGAGTAGAATAATAAATTCAGTCTTACAGAATGATGCTATAAGAGCAGTTTAAAGAAGGTCAAAGATGGAATTTATTTTCTCTATGTTGTTGGAACTCCTGTGTTTGAGTGTTTAGAAACTTGATATGCCTTTCTAGCAAGTGAATAAATCAGAGAGAAGCTAGAGCCTTATATTGGCAGCTCCTGAGTAGCTTCTCCTTGGAGGTAAATCAGGGAGAGGTAAAAGGTGTTGAATATCTTCAGCTATTTGTGGATATAGAACAGATCAGAGCAGGACAGAATAGAATCCATCCATGAATTAAGCCACCACAAATGATTTTCAGTCAACACACAGTTTCTGTACATTCTATAATAATAAAGAACAGGGGTGGCCGTAGCAGAGGTCATAAGGAAAAGTTGAAGTGTGTTAAATGTTCACATCTGTCAATCCTGCTCTTTTTAGGAGGAATGGAAAATAGCTGAAGAAATCCTGATGCCAATCCCAAATTACTCTGTACATGCTATGGGAAGTCTCTAGGAATGGCATTTGATTCTGAACACACTTGTCTCGTCAGTCATCAAATTGGCATTGCATGCTGTTATCAACCTATTACCCTTTTTTTTTGGTGAAACACAGAGTCTTCACAAGATAAAACCCTGGGTGAAAATCTCTGTGGCTCACAACGAACACTTCCTGAACAAAGCAGAGTTCATACTATGGTTTTCTTCTGAGGATGTTCTGAGCTCTGTACATTTAATACACAAACATAGCAGCAGCTGTAATCAAAAGGAGACTAATACAGAGCCTAAAGATATAAAAATACATGAAACCTACTCATGAAAGTGAGGATTTTGTAGATTGCTCCCTGGAACAGCAAGATCTGTTGAGCACTTTTATGTGATTCCTGTTGACAGAGCACGTGAAGCTGCTCTTACAGGAGAAGGGAAAAAGACTTCCTAGCTGATACAGGACAATTTCTTAAAAGGATAATTGGTGATTATATTAATTTTTTGACAAATGCTTTCAACTGTACCAAAGTACCAATTTATTTGTGGATCTAAACAAAGTGCTGATGACTGAATACAAGTATTTTTATTATCTTGGGGACTATAAAGACTATTGCCTTAATAATATCTGACAGTTTTCCATTGACTTTGGTGGTATATATAAAGAGAAAATGTTTCTCTTTTAAGGGGGAAACCATTTTGGCTTTTTCTCTAATGCTTATGATGTTTCACTTACTAGACAGACATTTGCTTTTTGGTTTGTAAATGTATATTGTTTATCTTGTGCCCTTTTTGGATCAAACTACATAGACTTTAAGTTTTGTCTGCTCTTGAACAGAAAGAGGAAGCTTATTTTAAATATGGTATTTTTAATGGAATCTTAAAAAAAAAAGGCGTATCAGAAATACACAAAGTTTTAGAAAACATTTGTTCTTTATTTTATAAATATTATGTCTGCATTTCAAAATTATGGCACCCATCCCTTTTGAATACAGACATAGGAAACATAGCCACAGGGAAACATAGACAAGGAAGACAGAGAAATGATTCCATGTATTCATTAGGTTTTTACACTGAAAGATATGATTCTTCTGGTGTTCAGTTTTCTACAGATGGTTTAGAGCATGTAATAATGTACAGTGGAGGCACATGTATGTAAAACATCAACTCTTGGAAACTAAATCAACTTTCTTATCATCTGCACAGAGTTTTTAAAAAGGCCCAAATTCTCTTCCTTGCTCTTTAGCAGAAGGGGCTGTTTGCAACAGGGCAAGAGCATTTCTAGCAGAACTTTGCCAGATGTGTACTAATGCCTTCATTTCAATTTGGAAAGGTTTTAAAATGGCTTTTCTAATTCAGGATATTTTGATATTCAGTAAAAATTTTAAAAGATCTGGGATTAGGATGAATGCCTTTAATAAATGTATTTTAAATTAAATAGGATTTTTTTTTCCTGTCTAGCTCCAAGTTGCCCATCAAGTCCTATTTTCTGTTAGCTCTAGGTACTTCCCTGTGTAAAGTCACAGGGGTCAGCAGAGTTAATCCATGCAAATGTTTTTGCCCAATGTCATTTTTGGTAACTTAATTTATGCTTAATTGCTCCACATAATTACAAAGAGTACTTTAGTGGTAGTTTATGAGAAATAATCTCAATGAACCATTGCTAACACCATGGCTCCACAAATGAAATGTTGCATCACAGTCTGCTAGTTCTGGTACCAATTTCTGTGTTAAATAAATGAAAGGTGACAAGAGTAGCTCAGTCTGCGAAAAAGAGTAATTTTCCCCCATACCATGGGAAGATTTCTTGCTCCTTATATAATTTCCCTGCCCTGAGTGTAATGGGATTCTGTATAAGCCATCTCTACAGTTGAAGAGTACCTTGTCAGTTAGGCTGGTGTGTTCCTGCTTGGTATCTCTGGGCTGTGGATTGGTGATAATAATGACACAGTGCTGGGCATTGGTGTTACAATTGTACTGGAGAGTCTGCTGCTTATGGATTGCATTTGTCCAGTGCCTGTGTTGCAGGGGGCTGTGTGTTTTAACTTGGGAACCAGCATCTATTACAGAAGGTTAGGCTGGCCTAAATTGATATTGCAACTCAGAACACTAAGGAGAATGACACCACCAGCAGCTGTGGAATAACCCATACCTACTTGGTAGGTTATCTAGAAATATGCCTGTCTATTAATATATAAACTTGCAGTAGATTTGTATTCTCTTTGCTTCAGCTGGTCACAATATTTTCCTTTATATCTCTGTATTGCACGAAGATTTCTGGTGTTTCTTTCAAGCCATTTCCTTAAATATTTGATTTTGTTAGTATTATGTAAATACTAGCAATCTAGGGCAAGATTCTGGTCTGCTTTCATTTGCCATGGTCTGGAGTAACTGTGCTCAGCTGAACTATTCTAGACTTGTGTGGCAAAGGAGGACATGGTCTGGTCCCTACCAGAAAATGTGAAGTGTAGTCTCCCATTTGATTCATGTGCATTGTTCTCATTATCCTTAATGAATGTTGTGGACATATATTAGGAGAATAGGCCCTATTAGGAACTGTCTAAGGAGTGAAATGAAAATGATAATCGCTTTGTCTTGGATGAGGTATTGTATTTATTCTATGGGATTTTAAAGGCTATTTTAGTGTTTAAATTATCTGGTGCATTAGAGAATGGTTTAGATAGGCTTTGGTTGATTGACAGTGGTGGGTATGTTTTAGAAAATTATTATACACATTGGGACTTCAATTTTGCTGTGAATTATATTATTTTTGGAGATGTAAATTGCAGTCTCTCCCAGGAGACAGAAATAATGTGCTGCTTATTTGATTTTTAGCAATAATTAAAACGATGTGTTAAATTAGGCTCAGGTATTGTCATGAAACAGGACAAACCCATTTGTGTGGGGGAGTTCAGAATCCTTGACAAAGCTGTGACGTTTTTGTAGTAAAATAAACTGTGTACCTTGTGGTTTGTATCCTAGAAATCATCCTTCTCCATGTATATCATCACGTAAGAAGGCCAAGTAGTCTGGCAGAGAGACAAGGCAATAGAGCTGTTCACTGAGATGGAGGGTGGATGCACTCCAAGTGGGAATTAAACTAATTGGAGTGGACTGGAGCTATTGCCTTGCCTTGCACTTAGCTGACACAGAAGACTGTAATTTTGAATGCTGTTGATCCTTTAATTTTCATCCCTTGCCATTCAGATTCAGACCAGGCTGTGACTGAAGCAGTAAGTACCTACATAAGGGCTTTGAGGGAGAATTCACTGCCAGCTGCACAGTGCAGAGATCTGCAGGTTACATCTCACTGCTCACATCACCAGGCTTTGTGGCAGGGCTGTAGGAGGGAGCAAGGTTAAAATAAAAATCATGTGGTCTCCTTGTTATTTGGACTTCATGGCTTCCTACCAGCAGCCCCAATTTAGTTAAGGTTGTTTTTTTCTCCCCTAGCGTAGAGAAATAAGTAACGTTTGTTACAGTTGATGGGAAGCAAATTGAGTGCAGTGGAGTGGGTGATCTTTATTGAGAACTAGGTGGCAATGTCACATATCACCCTGTGTGCAGAATCTGCAAGTGTAAAGATACTCTTTCCTTCCTAACCAGAGCAGGGGGCATCATACTAGATGGATGGAGTGAATGAATGTGTGAGGATTTGGAGAGTTCTTTCATGCTGCAATTGAGAAGAATTTTAGATAAACTGTTAATCTCCAAGTAGCAGCAATGAAAGTTTTATCAGCCAGTTGATGGCTTTGTTAAGAGAAAGAAAAAGACTTAAATGTGAGTACTACTAGTGCAGAATAAGTTGTTTCTAAATAGGGCTGTGTGTGTCTGTGTGCACATCCTGAAATGCTCTAAGCACAAGGTGTTTGTCTGAAGCACAGGTGTGGGATTTGGAATAGCATTCACATAATTTCCTAAAGTCAGCAAAGGCAAACCTACTATATCAGCAATCTATGGAATGAAGACTTAAAATAGTTTCTGTTGTACAACATTGTCTGCAGAAGCTCCATGTATAGTGAAATGCTTTGGAATTTAACCATGCCACTTCTTAATGAGGTCATCTGGTGCTTTGAGACCACTTATTATTCAGATACTGGAAGGAGCACTAAGAGTGATTCTGATTTTGTTTCCATTTTTGTTGTGGGCCTTAGCACAGAAGGCTTTTATTTAACTTTAATCACAAAATCACTTATGTATTCTTTAGACCTCCACGTGACAATGTGTACTCATAACTTAGGATGTTAAAATTCAGCTGTGGTAGGAACCTACAGTCTCTGGAGTCTTACATATTTCTCAGTGTTTGTGAAGTATAAGTTAGCAATGTGATATTCAAATTCTGTGAAATTAAGGACCATCAACTTAGGCATCTCTCTAGGCAAACTCTGAATGAGACTGTCAACCAACACAGGGAGAATGCAAAACTTGCAGTGTTGCATCAAAAGAACTGTGTGACTCCTATAGCCTCTATTGCCAGGAAGTACTTGATTTTCCCAAAGACAGGGATAGAAAGTGGCTAGTAATATGTAACTGCCATATATATATAAATTTCAGCATTACAGAGGCTTATCATATGCAAACTGAAAAAAGTAAGTAGTGTTATGGCCAAAACATTTTTTCTAACATTAGTTTGTGTATTGAGTGGATATTCTCTCAACCATTGTTTTTATTGACTTTATGTTCACAGCTGTTCATCACAGTACTTATTCCTTTCCTCATTCCTTTTCTTTTTCATACTTAAAGGTAAAAATATAATTTCATCTCAATAACAATAGGACGTGATGATTTTCACATTCAAAAAAATTAAAAAGCTGGAGAGGTTCCCCAAATCTTCCACATTCTCAATTAGTATTTTTCTCTATCACTTTTCCAGCTTCATGTGCTTTCATCTTGATGACCACTTCCTTGTAGCAGATCAAAAAGTCTTCCTGCTGTCAGAGAAACTCCTAATTTCTTTTATTCTTTGGAACAATTTTTTCACGTCTCTTCAGCAAATCAGTTCACCTTACTGATGGTCTTCTGTTCTTCACATTTTATCTAAGAGTGTATATTTTTTCCTTGTTTCTGTCTGTATCTTCATTTCTGCGTCATTCTGCTCTGTCTTGGCATTACAGTCATTAATTATATATTTTCAAGGTTAAAAAAAAGGTACATTTTGTTTGAAAAACTCAAAGTAAGATGAATTTGTATAATATTTGCTTTGTTCTGTTAATTCCGGATGCTTCTTCTGTCCCTGCAAAAATGTTCTGGAAGCGTTCCCTATCAGTTCCAAGCTCTGTCATGCAAAGTTACATCTTGAGATTGGTTTATCTGTATTGATTATGGCTGTGTAGAAAAGGAGGGTGAACAGTATTATTTTTCTACTGTTTCTGCTAGACCAGTTGAGGACCATTCCTTCCCAAACACCTGAGCTTGCTGTGTCTGTTAGCATCCTCATCTGTCCTAACCACTCTGTAAACACAAGCATTACTCGTCTGTCACCTCAAATGGCTTTGTGTTAAGGAGCTGTGCTGTCCTGTGGGCAGGCTGCATTTCAGGCAGTCTTGGCACAGAGGAGCTGTCTGGTTTCGGGGAGGGATGTTTTCCTCTGCTTTTGAGTGTATCATATGTTTTTCACAAATGAATTTCTCAGGCTGAATGTGATGCCATGGCGCGTGGATCAATAGTGTTCCTCTGTGGCAAGGTGTACTGAATGCCAAATGTCTTTGGCCGTCTGTTATTCTAAGGCAACTTAGCAGAGCCAAGAAGCCTGCACCACCACTTTCATTAAGGGTAATTATCCCTGAGCAGCTGGGATAGGAGCTGAAGCTTGAATGGTAATTAGCTGCCATTGCTAGGAGATGCATTTTTAGGTTTCTGTACCATTTTACTCTCTGTTTAAAGAACAGACAGGGAATTGTGATAAATCCTGAGTCCTTGCTGCTGGAGAAAAGCTGCCTGCCTACAGATCAGCTTCAATTAGGATGTTCTTTGCATATCATCCATGTGGTCTTGCTGCAGTGAGAAATCATCCTGCATTTGGATGGTTTGGGTCTTTGCAGCAACATTAACATTTTCCTATATGTTTTCTCGACAGATGTGTTACTTTATCATTGTATTTTATGTTGTAATAAAGTGACAACTACTGCAAATCTGTTTCAGTTTTATTATAGAGGCAGAGATATGTTTGCGTGTCACCTGTGAACAGAATTAACAGACTGGTAGAACAAAACACAACCTCAGTCCAATATAACTTTGATGTGTTTCTGTCCATCAGTATTTTCAAAACGTACATTTTCAGTAGAAGTTTTGTGCTAGACTTAAATAGAAGAATACCTTTCTATTTTTAAAACATTTTCTTCCCCACAACCGTATTTGGTATTATGTTTTGGTATCAGTACATAGCATTGGAAGAGCTTGACAAGTGGTGTGTCCTTCCTGCAACATCTTTTCATGATATGGGAGAATTTTTAGAGAGATGGGAAAGAATTTGTAAAGCTTTTATTATGTAGCATAAATCTGCTAGACACTTGATGACTCCTACTCTGTTCTTGGATAATAACAGTCATCACTATCTACTAATGTTCATCTTCAAAACTTTTTACAAGCATTAGTTAATGAACTTTTGGAGCAGTATTTAATTAATAAAAAGAGGTTCATGATGGAAAACTGAAGTAAAGATGCCAGGCAGTACACGTCCTGCATTATATTTCTGTGTAGACAGCACTTCTTTTAAGATTGGAAGGAAAGAAAGCAATTGAAGGATTGCTTCTTCTGTGGTTTGCTAAGGACCCCTAAAGAATTGCTTCAGTGAGAACAAGGACATTCAGCATGACAGTGCTAGATGCTGGGTCCTGGTAGGATTTGTCCTGAATGTACAGTTCCATTTTCTGGTTGCCCAATTAAATTTTCCATGACTGGCATTTTCAGTCTACTAAGTAGAGTAATTATTGATTTCTGTTCACATTGCCTACGAGAATAAACAATTACAATCTCTGTCTATTACAGATTTGCCCATATGACCTTAGAAACATGTTTTATCCTGCAACTTCAAACATTTGAGTTAAGGTTTTTCAGCATTCTCTGGGAAACCTAAGGCATGGTTCATTCCCTCCCCCAGTTATAGCAGAATTTCAATATACAGTATTTATGACAGTACTGAGAATCATTGATGCATTGCATTGGTGGGAATGGAGAGGACGTCAGCAGAGCCTGAAGTGTTTGAGGGGATAGACACAGGTTTGATTTTTGCTGTATGCCTTGAGGTGTTTTTTCAACTTTCTGAAAGCCTTTGTGGAAGTCTGCTGATCTCTGGAGGGAAGACTGTGCTTGTCTATCTGTTAATCAGTAGCAGCAGTTTTCATTGCCAGGTACATTTCTTCCTTTGATATTTTTGCTCTGCGAACCACAAAGTCCAGCAGCTCACGTTCTGCTGTAAATGTGCTTTGTTAGTGCTGGTATTGCTTTGGCTGCTGCCTTTTTGTATAAAAAAGAATGTGGTACAAAGGTTTGGTTATAGTGATGCCTAAGAGGGAAGAGCTCAGAGGATGGAGTAGAGATCCTGACTTTAAAATAATGATCCATTTATGAATAACAAAATCCCTCCAAATACCTTCCCTTGCAGCAACTCTTCTTCCTGCCTTCTTCCCTTTTTTTGGTTCATCTTTGTGTCCAGCAGGTTATTGCTTGTAGGTTGTGTGAAGTTACAACTTAATAATTGCAAGTTCCCTATGTTGGTTACATATAGGCCCCCTGTTGCCTTGTTAAGTGCTCTGTTACCAGTGAATGTTCTTAATTATGTTCTGGAAGATGTTGTTCAAGTCACAAGTCATTTACTCAAGGTTTGGGCCCAGCAGGTTAACCATTTTCAAATTAATTTAGTTTGCTAAACAGAAATGACTTACATCTCCTGAATGCTGATAACTTGCACTTTCTACTGAATTCTATGTGAGAAGAGATTATTTTCTGCATTTTAAAATCAGGCTAAGTGCTGGTTAAATGAAAGGATAGGCTGGTTCTAGTCTCCCACTTTGGAATATGCTGAATATGATTTTGCTAGTGAGAGGTTTCTATAAAGTCTCTGGCTTGCATATTTAGAAGGGACATTAATTATGTGCTAATGAAAACAGTTACCTCTAAAGTTCTAGGAGCAACTTCTGATCATAGATGACTAGACATGAAGATCTGTTGTTCTCTATCTTACCAGTTTTACATAAAATAAGAATAAGAATCTCTCTCATTCCTTAGTGCATGCAGATATGTAGTATAGCAAATGCTCTAAGCATTGTAGATACTGAGGGTAAGTAATTTTTTTTTAGATCATTTTATTAAGGACATACCTGTTTTTATGGATCTTCACTTATATGTAATTTTTTTTCCCTTTCATTGAAAGTCACAGAATCTAATTTCTTTGGTGTCGTTGTCATCATCAGCTTTGTCTCTGCCGTTATTAATTAATGAATGACAGCCACTAGAAACCCAGACTCAGAAAAATTGATGCAGGACTGTGTGTAGCATGAAGGGCAGGGCTGCACTGCTCATAGACATGGAGCTTTGCAACAGCAGACTTGTATCTGGCTAAAACTAGATGCTGACAAATAATAGGGGAAAGTGTTCCCCTGCCTCCCATATCCAGTTGTAAATAAATCAATAAATCAAGCAAGCAAACAAGTAAACTAAAAACCTCTGAACAGATATAGATCTTCTTTAGCCTAGCTGAAATAATTTAATGAATTTTTAGTGAGAAGAGCATGACCATGCCCTGCTGACCAGGAAAGAAATGGAATGTTTGGACTTTGTCATGAGCACGGCCTCAGTTTAGGATGAAAACATGCATCAATTCTGACTATACCTGAATTTCCATAATCATAATTTCAATAGGTTCTGTTAGCAGAAGCATAGCTTGTATTAAATGTTGTCATGGGTTTATGTAGCAAACTTCAGCCTGAGCATGTTATTGTTTTTATACCTGGGACTGGGGATTCCTATTACTGTGTATCTTGAAGTATATGCAGTTTTGTTTTTTATTCACTCTTGCTGTTGATAACCTGTCCACCTTCAGGAGAGCATGTCAGTTGTTTTAATCTGAGCTAGTAGTGGTGAATATCAATACCTTTTAGTGCTATACTTCAGTTATATATATATATCTGTGACTTGGTTAGTATAGAACTTGTGACTTCCAGCAAAGTGAACTTAATCATAGGAAGCATTGAGCTCACAGAGAAACTGTCAGCCATAGAATTTAATTTTATAAATAGCTGTAATGCTATACTTGTTAAAATTACTTTGGGAAAATATCACTTCAACACACATCTGCATCCACCCACAGTTAAAAAGATTGGGGGTTTTTTTAGCTAGGTAAAGCCAAAAAATTACTGTCGAATAACTATTCAGGTTGTTCTGTCTGGGTTTATGAAGTAAAATCTGTCAATATGTAAGTGAGTTTATAATGAAACTTTGTAATTTGATCAGTGAATCTTGTTCCAAATATTGTAGATGTAGAGGAGGGATGGGACACATCAGACCTGTGGAAATGTCCAAGAGTCCTGACTGACCTCTCCCACAAACAAGTGGGAGAGCTGAGAGGCATCTGGCAGGAAAGCTATATGTGGATGGAGCACTTAGTCACCAGGAGGTGGGTGGCACTAAAAATGGGTTTGTGAGACTGATTGTCTGGATTGAGATCATACAGATTTTGTGGGTATTTGACAGCTGGGTGTTGGTGGAAACTCAGAGGCTCCTAGTAAGAGAACACGTAAATAATGGGGATTTGGGCTACTTAGGACAGAAAAGCAAGTAAGTGCTTAGAAAAAAAGGGTGCTGGGTGCTCGAGGAGTGTCTGGTACAGCTGGATTTGGAGGAACGTGAGACTGCTAAGTCAGCAGTAGGTTCTTGACCTGATGGTCATGCTGCCACATCCCTGTGGCCTCTGCCAGTAAGTACAAGGCAGCTGGAGGGGAGGTCTGGCTGCCCTTCCTCCAGAGGTGACTGTGGCTTGAAACTCTGGCTGTGCACTTGTTGTGTTCAGCAGGACTTGAGCTGGTCTGAACTGGACTTCAGCAGGTCAGAACTGGTCTGAAGTGTGCTGAGGACCTCTCTTGAGGTGAGTGGGCAGCCCACCCCACCAGGTTTCCCCAGGCTAGTGGGCCAGAAAGACAGGGGTCCTGCTTCAATACCTATAGGCACCTGGATACATGGCTAAAAGGAAAAAAATACCTCAGTAGACCTGGCAGGAAAGGCAAAAGCTGCAGACATTGGGGATGTAGTAGTTAAAACAGTTATTGAAGTGTAAACTGGTTGCTTGGTCCTTCTAGTAGGGCCTGCAGCCTCTTAATTTTAAACATATGGGGCACTCTTTTTAGTTCCCTCTCCTCTGAGAACAGACAGATAATGTGCCTCAGTCAGGTTCTTCTGCCCTGCCTTCCTCCCAGGTCAATATAGAACGTTTTTTCTTCTTTTCCAGCTACTGCTGGAATCTCTTTTATAAATAGTTCCCAAAATTTTCCTTCCCATCTGAAATTCTATTTGCTTTTGAGCAGCCTGCATTAAAGTAACAATCCCTGTGTACCAGATGCCTTCTTCAGTTTTTCACCCCCCCCAAAGAATTCCCACTCTTCCCTATTGTTGGGGATGTGAGGTTGTGCCTCTGTGACCTAGATCAAAGGGGACACAGTTGACAAGAGTTATGGTAGCTTCTTTTGCAGCAGATGAGAACATCCTACTTGCCTGCTGATCTACACATGGTTTCCTCTTTTGCCAGTCTTTTTAGTCACTTCAATGGGACAATGCCTCCTATAATATTCATACATTGATTTCAAAGGGTTTATTGGAATTCAAGAAGCAGCAGTTGCTGCTATGTATCAGCAGTAATTAACATTCTTTAACTCCTCATCCATAACAATACAACATCAAAGACCTTGAAGATAAAGGAGCAGTAGCATCTAATGGTGCAGAGACTGTTTTCACCAGTTCATACATCTGCATTTTTAAGTAAGCGTTTGAAAGCAAAACTAGAAGTTTTGTTATTTTTATTACTTACAGGAATCCAACTACTAGCCCATCACATGTGCAGAAGGTGTGTATATCTGCCCACTTGTGTAAGGAAGAGCAAAGGGATCATGGTTAGATTGCAAAAAGCTTCTTGAAGACTTAGGTGAGTTGAGGCTCTGGGTTTATTCTGCCAGTTCTTCAGATCTGATACCCCCCTGCTGTGAATAAAACATACTAGGGAGTTACTGTGCTTTCCTTCCTGCATACCTGTGGTATGGTTCGTCTCCTTCCTTTCAGAGAATCCAGAGATAGGTTTTGTTGTATGAACTCCTCCATGTTTTTAATCACTAAGAACAATGTAATTACCTTCCAAAGAACAGCAATAACACACAACTGGTAGTCATTACCTGAATAACCGGAGATACTGAGATCTGCACTGTATCTGTGTGGTGCTCTCCCCCAAAACACCCTCCATGTATGATGGAAATTCCCTGGATTGGGGTGACCTTACTGAGAATGCAGTCTGGCAAAACCTGCAAACACAAGCAAAATTATTAACTAGATCAGTAGACTGAACTGCTATTGAGCTACTCCAGGCTCAGCAGCATTAGTTTCCTTTGGTAGATATATTGATGAGCCAACACTAATTCCTCAGGCTGTTTATGCTTCATGTTGTCAGAAGACCATCTAATTCTTTTTCACTCCCTTCTGGTGGCTGAGAGAGTAGTTATGTGCACTTTTCTTTCCAAGTTAGTATTACAGTGAAAGACATGTATTCAGCTGGTTTCAGCTGCTCTCCTTGTGTTTCAATCTCCCCAGCTGTCCTTACTGATCACTTGCACTAGTTTCCCTTACTCAGCCTTTATCTTTGTCCACCTGGCATCAAAAATTGGTGGAAACAGCAGTCTCAGCTGGAACTTTTTAGCTTAAAAACACCCTTCCGGGTTTAATTGCAACAGTATCCTAAAGGACGTGACTTGATTAGGCTAAGTGGAGCTTGTGTGAACCACCAAAGAAAGCAATTGATCAGTCAGTAAGCAAGCTAAAAAGTTAGAGAATGAAAGGTGACTGTTTTGCACGGACATCTGGTGGGACCACCTTCAACATCACCCAAAATTAAGTTTGCTGTGTTAAAATGCTATGAAGTCTTATGATATTGTCATTAAGGGGTGAAGTTCAGTACAGCAGTATTAGAAATACTGTTTTCTCAGTATGTGTGTATATACAGTGAGCAGAGACTTCTTGTTTCATTGCAAGTAAATTTTTCTTCATTGCAAAGGCTGGTGCTCAATTATGAATATTCTTTAATTTCTGGATAAGTAAAGGAAAAAAAATTTCCATTCATAGTTCAGGAGTTTTACCTCATGCATAGACTTGCTTCAGGGCCTTGTATCAGACCACACTGTGGGTCTGCAACATCTCAGAATGCTCAGCATCTTGTGTAGGCTGCTGTCCTAATTGCTGCTGGTTACTCTTCTGCATCAGCCCCTTCTCAGTTCTCTGGCACAACTTGACTCTGCAGTTCAATCTGTGGTGTTCTTTGACTTCATGTTATTGTTGTATGTCAGCTGGTTGGGGACTTGCCTTGTAAATGATCTTTCTCATCTGATCCTCTTGATGCCAGTAACTAACCTGCATATGGACCTTTTCAATTTTTTTTTATCCACTTCCCTAGCAGTTGTTCCTTGAATTGCTACATCTGGTATGATGCAGTTGCCCTGAGGCTAAGAATTAGAGCTGATATCTTTAGGAAAACCCCAGATTCGGCATGTATTTCCTAGGTCTGCACACAGCATGGTCTGTAGGTTTGTGCAGTGTGTTTGCATTGCTTACCAGCGCGTTAGGAAACTCCCTTAGTAATTGTTTGCAAACTGAATTTCCACAGATGATGTCTTATGTTTTACATCTAGGCACAGAACTCTGGCTGGGATGCCCTTGCCAGGTCTGGCACAGCTGGCTTCACTTCACTGGAGCTGTCTCTTAAGACAACTGGCACAAGGAAAACTGCATGGAAGGATTTGCAGTGCATACAAATAGGCATTCAGAATTACTCCTCCTGTCTGTCTTCTGGCTTGCCATCCCTTTCAATGTTTGAGAAAGCTGGTCTTTAATGCCTTCTCTCCTGCCTGCAAGAGCTGTGAGCTTGCACAGCTATCTCTAAGACCCACTGAGAAACCACAAGCAAGGGGTTTTGGTATTGCTATTGAAAATTCTGATAGATACAATGCAGCTTTTTCTTCAGTATTTTCATATGCAGAAAGCAACAACTCCAAAATTCAAGTACAGAAATGCTTTCTTTGATCGACATGATCAGTAAGTTTACTCTCATATGAAAATGCTTTCACCATCTGCATCTGTTGGCAGCACTTCTGATTATTTTGAAAGATCAGAATTTTTGAACACAAAGATCTACAACTTCAGCAGACATAGTCAGGATGCACCTATTTTTCATCTACTGTAATAGATAACCCCTTGATAAAGCTTGTTATCCAGCTTTAATGCTGAGATGCAGATCTGGAAGGTTTTTTGGCTGGGTGGGTATGGTTTTCCTTGGCAAATGCAGCTGGCTTGCTGTTCCAGTTCACCCAGAAGTGACGCAGCAGATGATACTGGTTATCACAGCCAAGATGACAGGGAAAAGGAAAAGAATTTCAGAATGTAAAAGGAGTAAGAGCGAAAAAAATTAATTTTAATAAAATATTGCTGCTTTCTTAAAAATGTGATCTGTCTGTATTGCAAAGGTGAAAAGACAAAAGGCTAAATCATCCTGGGGCTCATGGCAGTACAATTCTGTGGCAGGATAACAGTATTTCCTCATTACATGAAGAAGTCACAACCCAGTTTCATCCTTATTTATACTATGTATAACCATGTGGAGTTGGAAGTGATGCACTTTAGATTCAGCAATGACTGAAATGAATAAGCCAGGAAAGGCAAGGACAGACCTCTGTGTGTTGGTGGTAACTGCATCATTAGCAGTAATCCCAATTGCCCAGGCCAGTTCTTGTGTCAGGCAGATGAGGTGCATAAAGCACTTTTGCAACAAGAGACACATCACCTTTTACAGTTCTAAAAACAAACTAATCATGGATGGAGTGTTGTAGAGTAAAATTGCACCAAATGCTTGTGGGCTGTACTGAACTCCAGAAGAAAATCAGAAGGCTTTCTGCACCTCAGCAAAGGGAAGGTAAGGGTTTGGAGAGAAGGCTGATGGAGGTAACAAAATCACTGCAATATTCTGTCAGGTGCCATTATAATGTGACTTAGTGCCAAGCCTGATTGAGCTTCCTGGCCCCATATCCCCAAGCAGAACTGTGGCTCCTGCTGCTTAAGGACCCAGCTTGTCAGCTCAGCCTGCCAGCTTCTCCTCACTGCAGCAGTGGGCAGAGGCTGGCAGACAGAGGCTTTCCACAAAGCAATTTAGCCTTGAAAAGCTTCATCCTGCCTACAGTAGTTCAGCTTTGGAGAGCAGAAGGTCTCATTGGTTCAGGATGCATTGCCAGTGCACATGGCCTTAGCTTCACTTTCCTGATTGTGGGAAAAGCATCCTGCATACCTCAGATATTCAGAGAAAATAAAAACCCAAATGTGAGCATGGTTTCAACAGTGTACATCTTGATGCAATTCCTCTTCTCCTAAGCTCTTTGTGGTGCTAGCACTGGGGGAAGTGTGGGCAGCAGGAATTAGCAGAGGCACAAACCACACCAATTGCATAGAAACTCTCTCTTGACTTAGTTTGCCAACATCTTCCCAAGGGGACCAGGCTCATATGTTGAGAAAAACACATTGTTTTCCATATCCAGTGATTTACTGTCTCTTGAAATGTTCTCCTTAAACAGATTTTTCATACAAGCAGAGGCCAGTGACTTGAAGCTATCACAAGGTATGGGAGCATGGGACAGGAGTCCAAAGAGCCTGCTTATTTGCAGACACAAAGAAGCTGTTCAGGGTGGTTCTTTTTTTTGGTTGGTCGCTTTTCTTTTTTTAACTCATCACATGCTATAGGTCCTAAATATATTTTTATTCCTTAGAACAATAGACTTAAACACATTTCTTAGTATTGCATTGCCTGGAGCTCTTAGATACTTTTACAGAGTAATTAGGCAGTTGAGACACTTTTAAAGCATGTGTAGAATTGAAAGGGATTTTTTGTTCTTTTTACTTGTAAGGCTTTATATATATATTTATATATATATGTGTGTGTATGTATGCACACACACAGAGGAAGGATCACTGAAAATTTCTCTCTGATTGCATTTTATCAATGTGGAACTGTAATATTTGCTAGAACTTAGGTGAAATGGGAAGCAGAGATGAGAGCTTTAAGGGGTTTTTTTGAAGTCTAAAGAGGATTGTTTTTCTTTTTTACTGGTTGGCTGAACAGTGTTTCCTGCAGATGCAATGCAGAGACGTCTTCCTACTGTTGATTTTATTTTAGACACTGAGTGCACCCAGCACCTACCCAGGGGATGGAGATCTCGACCCCTTTGAATGAGAAGTATTGAAATCATACAAACAGCTCATGCACGTTGATCATTCGAATCATCCCAAATGGCCTCAATCAAACCCTTTTCCCAGGAGAGACAGCTTTTCCTACTGGCTTTCAGTGCTTCTCATTTCAGCTGTGAAGCAAGATGCTCTGATGGGAATATCTTTAATGCAAGTTCCTCTCAAGTCCTTATCAACAGGAATCAAGGTTATTGGCATTCACTGCCTTTGAGATAGAAAACAAATCTCATGATCTAGAACTCAAAGAAAATATTTCTTGGTTTTCTCTTGAGAGCAATAATCCCTATTTTTAATTGGAAGGCAAAACATTAACAGGAGGATTTTATTAAGCCTCATATTCCGTGAAGTAAAAGAGCAATTTGCATAGCAGCAGCTTTGTATTCTACTGGTAGTGAAAGAAATGTTTGAAATGGGCATACAGGTTGAATAGCAATCCATTTCAAGTGCATTAAACATCTTTTATAAAAATGTTGCTGACATGCTGTGTTGTTCATTTTGTAGTTTGGTGGGATTTTTTGGTGTGTGTTTTTGGTTTTGGGGTTTTTTTGTGTGTGTGCGTGTGTTTGGGTTTTTGGGGTTTTTTGAAAAGGTTTTTTTTTGTTTGGTTTTTCTTTAATGCACCTATTCTCTGGGGAAAAAAAAGAAATATACCTGATATAGTATGTATTAGGGCTATTTATTCCTTGTTGCTGGCTTCTTCACATTTTTATTTAAAGCCATAGAGCTTTCATATTCTGAGTGTATCTGGAGAAATTGCCGTGCAGATTTTTTTTATTATACAGAGGATCCACACCTCTTGAGGATTTTCATGGGCAAAGTTCAGTTGCTGGAAATGAAGGACATTCATTTCAAGGAGAAACCAAAGTAGCTTTGTCATCTTACAGCAGAGGAGGATGTACTGTGGTTTGGGTTAGTCTCGATCTGCAGGTTGGAAGGGCTGATGTGAACTTCTCAGAGTCCATGCTGTCAGTGAGTATTCTGCTAAGGCTGGCTTTGTTTTCCCAATTCCCCTTCTAAATGCAGTTGTAGTGGATTCTTAACTTCAGAGCCTGCAGTCTTACTGCCAACTTGTTGCATGGGTGGTGAACTTCTAGCTGTGAAATTCTGAATGAAGGGTATTGCAGAGAAACAAAACCCTGAGGTAATTTCCCCTCCTTTTTCTTCTCCCCCTGAAAAAAAGGAATGAAAGTCTTATCTCATGTTTCTAATGAGTTTTTCAGATTCTGCATCTCCTGCTACACCTTGCAATACAAAGTAAGCATCTGGGACTGATTTTACTGTAATAGGACGTGTCTGTGTGTCCAGGGGAAAGGAGAATCTTGAATTTCCTCAAGTTCCTTAGCAGCTCTATTCAAGTAATTCTAGACCTAGCACGTCCCTTGTACATCTGATAGCTGAACCATGTATCAGAAAAACACAATTAAATGTAATAAAATGTAGATTTAAATCACAGTTTGGCCTGAATGCAACCCTGAAGTAAGCGTCTTATATTAATATTTACAATAGATATCAATCATTGCAATTAGTAATAAAACTAATGAGACGGAAGCAAAATAGTAACCTTATTAAAATTCTCATTTCAGTAATGTAATGTGACTCAGACATTTGAAGTGAAAATGGATGCACACTGATTAAATTTGAAAAATACTCTTCGAGTCTTTTTCTTAAAATAATTCTTATTGCTTGATTGGTCACGAAGGTTTACAGTTAGCTGTGGTGAAAATGCAGAGTTCTGTTAATGTAAATGGAAATCATCTCTGGAAATGTTCAAGGTCAGCCTGGATGGGGCTCTGGGCAACCTGGTATAGTGGAAGGGGAGTTGGGATGAGATGATCTTTAAGGTCCCTTCCAGCCCAAACCAGTCTGTGATTCTATGATCAGGAGAAAGAATAGCTGGAAGGTCTAGTGTTGTAGCAGGCTCCTGCTGGAAAAACTTTGATTATCATTTATCTCTGGGGTTATGTGTCTTGCAAGTTAAATACCATTTTGCATAACCTAAAGTTCTTAGGGATTAGGAATATTTATGGGAACCTTAAAGCATGTGATCATGCAATCAGATGTATTCATAACATCAGGTGTGGTAAATATGTAGTGATCAAAATACTGAGTTTTCAGTTACTTATTCTATTTTTATAATCCAAACAACTCTATAAAATTGAAGCACTTAATTTCTTATTGGTTTTGTGAATTTTCTGCTAGCTCAGACAGTAAAAGAACAAATCCTTCCCACCACATCTTAGCCAAGAAATGCATATTTTAAAATGGATTCTGAGTACTTTCTGCATCTTTCTGTGTTCTCCTGCCAGGAATCCTGGGTTCTGATACTGATTATTATCAAGTTGCAGTCATGTTAGTCATAATGATAATAAAAGATACTTGGTGCTCCAAGAAAATACCATAAGCAAGAGAGTTAATTATTTCAGTGCTGTTTTGGGCTTTGCAGGCTTAAAAATGTGACCTGTCTCATGGCTGCAATTTTTGCAAAAACACTTTTTCTCACAGATACTTTCCTAGTGTTTGATCTTAGAATCTCTCCATCTTCTTTTTTTCTCTTTGTTTCAGACTTTAATTGCTACAAAACCTAGCTTACACACGTCTTACCTAAATGCATCATGCAGAATCTTGGCTGTAGCTGAAATGTCTGTCCTGGTTTTGGGGGGTTTGTTTGTTTATTTTATTTTTAAACCTGTACTATAGTAATTAAAGCTTCCTTCTGTTTGTATTGTAAGGGTTGCATACAAAGAAATTAATCAGCTTCTGTCTGTCAGTTGTAAACCTATCTTTTCTCTTACTGAAAACATTTTCTGTAGCAGCAAATGCTGCAGTTGCCTGATCCTGTCAGATGTCTACATTCTTCTCCGTAAGCACGGAGAAGTACAGTTTGCAAAATTCTCAGTAAACTGTGATTTTGGAACCCCTTCCTTTTGCTCTTTACTATGAAGAATCTCCATGATTCCAATGATTTTGGTGACATTCTCCCTCCAGCTCCCCATTCTGCTGTTTAGAGTTTTAGAGAATTTTTTTTCTTCAATTTTGCTCTTTCCTTGGCTGGTCAAACCTCTGAGAAGGCCTGGTGAATGCTGCTTTTTCATGTCACATCTGGGCACAATATTTGATTCTGAGATTAGCCTTCTAGAAGGGTGTTCAGACCATTGGCATGCTGGAATAATTGCTTATGGAATGAGGAAGAAACTTGTTATCAGTCTTTGGGCACTCCTGTCCCATTTTGCCGATTGTATCCACAGATGTTTCTTATTCTCCATGTGGATATACAGGGGGTGACTTCCCTGGGCCCATGAATGCAATGAACAAGAGCTGCTTGGCCTTTGGTGCCTTTTTCATAGCCAGTATGGAAAGGTTGGCTTGGCATTTCAGCAGAAGTTGCTGTGTCTGAAGAAGGGCATTTTTTTGACTAAGCAAAGATGGAGTGATCCAAAGCTATTCCTGCATATGTAAAATGGATTTCCTTCTCATGCAGCCTCAGTTCATGGGCTAGGCACTCTGGCTCTAGGGTCCTCTAGTATTGTTAAATCTGCTGTATAGACACTTTATATGGGTTTTTCTAGACTTGTAACTTCTTTGGGGTGGGTATCTTTTGGGCCTGGTGTTTGTGCAGTGTCTAGCACTGTGGGTTTAACAAGAGGCCTATTGTGCAGTATCATCATGAAAGCTAATGGTCTAATAAAGCTCAGGGGACAGCTTAAATCAAGCCTGTACCAAGCTTTATAGGTCCACTGTATTCTCAGAAATCTTTGCCTTTAAATAGTTTCAGATAAATCAAAAGCAGAATATACAGAACACCTACAGAGGAGACACAGGGCTCTGTACTACTCGCCAGACTAACCATGCTGACTGTCTTCCCTGGCATTCCTGTTTATTCCTACATGCTTTTCGAATGCTTTCATCCTTTCCCATCAATTTGAAAATCAGTTATTTCCCTTTCTTTTGGCACAACACTGCTGAACTCCTAGCATGTTGGTAGAGGCTTGTCATTTTTTTCTTGGGTTCAGGGCCATTTTCCTTATCCTTGATGGGGCTTTGATTGCTAACTGGGAATTTGACTGTCAGGAGAAATTGTAATAGTTTTCTTGCCTCTTTTGCTGCTGATTAGGAAGAGAAGTTTCTGACACATTACCCAAGACTCATACCTGTATATACCTCTGTCACATAAAAAGGGGTGTTTTCCTTGATCCTTAGTATGGGGAGATTTCTTCAGCCCTTAGTGTTTGATTTGTCAGTGCCTCAGGAAAGCCAAGACCCTTGTGCCTGACCAGTCTGTTGGTGTCCAGTGCTGCTGGACCAGAGGGTGGTTTGACTGACTTAGTCAGGGACACTCCAACAGCATAAGGGAGACCCCTCACCTTCTTTGTTACTCACTGCTGTGACTACTAGTGCCCATGAAGGACTCACACCAAGAGCTGATGGAATATTTTATAAATATAAAATTCTGACAGGTTAAGTTTTGGGGATTGCTGGTGATAGGATGTGACTGCAAAAACATCTTCAAAGCAGTACACAGACACAAGCTCTAATCCCCAGGAAGAGTATTCAGCATGCACAGAGTTGGGTTCTTACCCAACAGATGTCCCTGTGGGGGAGAAGAGATTCAGCCCATCGACTGATCCCAGCTATTATGATGAAGCCTTCCCTGACTTTTCCCCATTCTTGACTTACTTTTTTACTATTTCTTTGTCTAGGTGGAGCTGGAGTGACTCTAGTCATACATACCTTTGCTACTGATAGGTTTAAACATCTCTCACTTTGCTCCTAAAATCAATACTCAATAAAGTACAGAGTGCATACTCTGAGGTGGTTTGTACCTTGGAGTAACTTAGGGATGGACATGGTTGTTAGTATTACAGATAGGTCTTAATGAACTGAGTTCATCTGAGGAGAGCAATTTCATCCCAGCTGGTGGGTCAGCAGCAGGACATCTTCCCCTATCTCCCTGGCTGACAGGGGCTATGTGGTTTATCAGCTGCAAAGTACCATCGAGTTCCCCTCCCTGCAAGGATTTCAACAGAGCCTGGCAGTGCTGCTTCTGCTCTGCTCCACCCTCTGCTCATCCCCCTTAGCAGGTGCTATGGTTGCAGGTTCTGTGCATGGGGAAACATCATGGCAGAGGTTTTGAGCTGCCAACTACAATCCATCCAGCGAGCAGTTTATCCTATAATTTCCATAGTGTTGCAACTTTTGTTAGGATGTGGCTGTAACTTCTCAGTTTCCTCTAATTTTACCCCAAGCCATCTTTCCACAAGCTCACACTAGAGTTCCATATAAATTTGGTCTTATTACTGCAAGCTTTTGTTTCTCGATAGCTCCTGCAAGTCATTCCCTCCTGGGAGGTATTTTGTCACTTTAAATTTTATTTACATCTGGATATTGTGCCTGCAGACTTACCAAAGTAAGATGCTGACTGATTAGAAGTAGTCTTTTTGTATTCCAGTTAAAGAATTCACCATCTGTGATCTGTAATCAGACTTCTTACTAATTAGATGTAACAAAGCTACATAATGCCAAGTTTGAGGAAAAATTTATTAGAAATACAATGTAACATATGACTGATTTTTTTTAAAGTGCTTAACTGTAAATAAAATGTTCATCTAATGTCCCAAACATCCATAGCTTCCCACTCCTGTAGGCTTAAAAATTCCTTTCAGCTATTCATGATACTGTGTTGGTTGCTATAGTGATACCAATTTCCTGTCTCAAATTATTGTACTTCAGAGGTACATGAGGCCTTTTAATCTTCTTTCCCCATTCCCCACATTTCACTCTTTGATTTTACAGATGCTCTTACTCAAGGACTGGAATTCTTATACTGTTGGTCTACTTCTTCCACTATCTGATGGAAACCAGAATAAATATATGCCTTTCCCCATAGGACTAATGAAGATTCCTGCTGCCTTATTGGTAACTCTCACTGAACATTGCTCTATACCAAAGCCTTATAAAATTTATATTTAGTTTTGTTATGGATCACTAAGCTAGAGAAGCACAGGCTGCTCACCTTGACCAAATCGAGAAGAGCTGCACCCAACCAAGTGAAATTTAAACAGTTAAGAAAAGCAGCTTGTCAGCCATGATGCAACTGAAAACCAGTATGAGAAGTACAGTTGGGCTAAGCCTCCATAATGTGACTTAACGGGGACTGAATCCTGACAGAGATAGTTTGCTGTTCCTCTGACAAATATAGTAGAAATCATAAAACAGTATTAGCTGATCAATGTTGCCTTTGTTTCTCTACATATGACAAAGGTTTAAGCTTTTTCTGTGGGGTTGTCTCTTTGCTGCTCTGTATTGTTTCCCCTTCTCACTGTACATCCCTGTGAGGGTTGCTCTGATCAGGGATGGGTGTGCATTTGGCCTGTTAGTCTACTGATGCAACATTCTTGTTGATTATGTGGCCTTAGTCCCTCTGAATTGTGTTCTTCCCACAGTATGCCTTGGCCTCTGTAACCTCAATCATCAGCACATGCAGAATTTGGTACATTTTGTGAGATGTGTAGCCCCAAGTTGCCTCAGTTCAAAGGTCTGTGTTGCTAAATTCCCTTCTGTTCAGGAATCCCTTGTACAGATGAATGATGCTGGTTTTGATATAGATCACATCCTGAAAAATCTGTGGACCAGGTAGACTGCTTGGGTTTCTAAGCAGCAGGGGGAAAGAAAAGGTTACTGAATAGATTCCATGTGGGATTACTGGATATCCAAATGGTCAAGAACTGTGTGGGGAAGGTGTGCATAGAAAACATTCAGGAAAGGCGGGAAAAGGACCCGTGTGGCTGGGAAGGAAGTGATGTGTTTGTATTTTAGGCGATAAGACATGCTAAAACTGAAGGAGAAGTAGGAAATGAAGAAGATGGATGTGTGTGGATCCTAGGATGCATTCCGATCCCACAGAATTATATATGCATTAAGCAGGTTGGCAATGGTGATTGTATAACTGAGAAGGAATATATAATATGCTTTATGAATGTCTTTCTCATTTATATATATGCTATTCTACCCCAATTTCTTTCTAATTTAGGCTCTCCTGATTTTTGTCCCTTGAGTGGCTCTCTAGTGGGGGGGATTTATGCTGTTTGTTCAGCAACATTCCTACTTTTCTGAATTCTGTCCCATGTGCATTTAACATAATCTTCGTTTGCATTTCCACTTGCCTGCTTGTTTAGCTTTTTCTCCCAGGCCATTAGTTCAGTTCTATTTTCTTGCAGGGAAAAAAATTTTCTTTCTGTGGTAGAAGTAATTAAGTCTCCTATGCTAAAATCATCTTCTCCAGAATACTCCAGATTTATTATCATTCCCTTGAAATCTATACATAATGTTTTGGATTGGTGATAGAAAAAAACTCAGCTTCTCCTGCTCCTTTTCCCTTATGATGGAAGTTTCTGTGGCTGAGCTGGCTGGCAGCAGGGGAGTCCCAAAGCAGTACCTGCACCACACCATTAACAGCTATTTGCTGTGGCTCCAGAAGCTTAGCCCGTGGTGGTGTCTTCTTTTTATTTGTGCTTCAGTTCTCGCTTGGCAGCTGCTCACATCACTCTCTGTTTTCAGCTGCCCGTGTGTGGGCATAAAACCCATACAAGGATCACTGTACTGTGGTTGTAAGAGCAGAAAATAGATGTATTTTCATGTCTCAAAAGATCTTTAGATCTTTTCAAAGAGAAGTGAACTGTGATTGTGCAGGGTGAAAAGGGTCTTGTTCTTTTTAACTTCTATATGATGACACAAGGGACAACTGCATTTCTTTCTTCTTTTTCTGTTCTTTTTATTGATGCTGGGAATTCAAGGCTTGTTTGGCTCAGGGGAATCCACAGGATTTATCTTTTCTTTCTTTCTTTTGTACTTATTTGACTTTTTGCCAGCGATTGGTTGAAAAGTACTTCTATTAGCTTTTTTAACATTAATTGAATGATGGTGTTATCTCTCCACCTCAGCTGCCAATGTATGCTGTAACCACATCTCCAAAACCCAAAGAATATTGTAAAACAAGGTAGAAAGAGCAGGTGAACCAGGGTCTGAAAATCTGTAAACTTCTAATTTTTTTCTTACTTTTTAAGTTTGATCTGTGAATGGCAAAACTGGATTAAAAATTATGTAGAATGAGTATTTCTCTAATTGCAGGAAGGGTATCGAGTCAGGTCCAAAGTCCAAGTAACAGTTCAGGACCATCAGGGAATGGGATGGGGAATGGGCAGACCTATGAGGTAGCTCAGAGCAGGACTCTGTGCCAGAGCTGAGAAAAAGCTGGCAGGCTCTGCACAAGGGAGTGCAGGGGTTGGGGTCCAAGGTGAGGCTGACCAGGGCAGATAAAGCCAACTGGTGCCCTCAGGACTCTGACAGATTTAACTTGCTGAAAGCATTTACTGGAAGAATTTTATGGCCAAAGTCACTGTGAAAAATTTAAAGTACCTGGTAGAGCTGAAAGGTGGATGATGCTGAGTGTGTTGAGTGAGCATGAGAATCTCATGATGAGTGAGTGCTGGCTTTCAAATGGAGCAATTATGAGCAAACATGGAGGAGGTATCATTGCAACACCAGGCTGGATGAAGTCCCCAGGCACCTGTGATTCCAGTCCATGCTCTTTTGTAACCAGACCTCTTGTACAGTAGAGGAGGAGAGAAGAGAACAATTATATTTCTTAAAACAGAAGAAAGAGATTATAATTATAACTGATTTACTCTAAAAATAATCAATGGACTTAGACAGCACTTGCTACAGAAGCCTATTTTTCCAAAATCTTTTTGTGCTTTTGGTCTGTGAAAGGATCTGCAGGGGAAACTCAGGTCACATTCATACCAAAATACCTGGTTTCAGACAAAAATCAAGTACTTAAAATAATAAATAATTTAAATTGTGGCAGTATCATTTCAATAAAAGATACAGAGGCAAAAAGAGATGACAATGGAGAACAAAGGTCAAAAATCAGACTCTTAATATTATTTGACTAATATCTGGTATCCCAAGGCATTTGCCTTTTAAGTAGAAGACTCTTGTGGTAGGGGTATTTTCTATACAATGCACTTGGCCTTCTGCCAACAGATGAGTGCTCCAGATTGATACTAATGAAAGAAATATTAATGCACCGTAGCATGTCAGTTATCTTGAAAAGGTCTCCAGCAACCATTTATCACTTAAATTTCACATCTTATAGCTGGAGACCAAATTGTGTTACATGTTAGAATAGTTCTGCCAAATTTGATCCATCATTAACTTTCATTTGTTGATAATTTGAACATGAGTTTTTATTTAAGTTATGCATCTTTGTCAACTTGGTGGAAACATTCAGAGTTACCATGTTGTCATAGATGAGTGATGCTGTTTCCCAGCTGAGATTTGACCATATTCTGAAAGAACTTTAAGGGTATAACCCCCTGGCAAAAATCCTGAGGTCAGGGACTTTTTGCTCTATTTGAGGGGGAGGGGGTAGGGAGGGAAGGAAAAAGAAAGGCAAGAGAAAAGGAGAAAAAATAGTTTTATGACTTAAATTGGATTCTCAGTTGCTGAATCATGCCCTGAAACTTATGGTTTTGGGTTTTGTTTTTTTTTTTTTTTTTTAACCTTATCAGAATGGTGGGTTTCATTGCTAGAGTTAGCAGGCTTCCAAGCAAAATAGAACAGTTATAAAGCACTGTATTAATTTGAAAACAAACCAGTGGGAGATCGCAAGTCAGGATTAAAATTTAATAGGAAAATTAAAAATGAGGCAATAATACAAGGAAAAGCACTGACAGAGCCAGATACAACCTGACACCCTGTTAGGGTGGTAGCAGCAGTCCAAGTGAAGTAGTTCAGTTGAAGCAGTGATCCTGTAGAAAGTTTGGTCTCTACCTGAAGGTCCAGTAGTAGCTCTTGTCCTCTAGGAACACAGAGACAGAGCTGACTTGGGCAGTTCCCAGGCCAGGTTATATCCAGGTGGGAATGCTTGGCTCCTCCCTCCTGGGTGGAGCATCTCACAATAGGATGAGATAATTCCATGAGTCATGCAGTTGGTTCTTGATAGCTTATTAACAGTTATCAGGGGTGAGTCACAGCAGGAGATAATAGCTAATGCTGCACAGCTGGTGGTAATAGAATACTAAATACATCTATATTGAAACCTAGGACTAACAGAAAGGTAACACCAGAATAAACAGTATTTATCTAGGTGGGTTTCAGTGGATTGGGTGATGCATCTCAGGTGGAGGAAAGCAAATGAACCCATTGCAGATGTGATGCAGTCACAAGTTTAAGTAATAAGGAATATAAACGTCAATAGTCTCTGACTTAAGATGAAAGCAATAACCCTGAGGGTCAACACAGAAGCATGTCTCCTTGTTACGTTGGGGAAAATCCTTTGGCTGGAGGAGAATGTTGGATCTGTGCAGTATGAGATGGCTACTCTTACCTTCTAGTATGGAATAGCATGTGGTAGGCTGTGGACATTTGTATTTTTCTGTGTAATATTTCTGTGTAATATAGAGCACTGCAAAGGCTCATCAATGTCTTTTGTCTGTACAAGGCGTACTTCATCTGCTTTCCTTTTAAAAAGCAAACACTGAGCATGTTAGATTTGTGCTATTTTATTAAAGCTCTCAAATTCTTGATGGCATGCAGAATTCTGGTCAGAGAAATCTTGGAGAAGGTTACATAGCAGTTTTTAATCTCTGTTTAGTATACTTCTGTAATGTGGTTGGATGCTGTTTTCAGGAATGTGGCCCCTGTTGGATAAACAGAATGGAAATCACATGAAAAATGCTTAAGCAGCCAGTAAATAATTTAGCAAGTTGAGGTGACCCCATCAGATTATATAAATTAAAATCAGCAAGAAAGGGATCACAGAGGGTTAAATACAGACTAACTGTACGCTGCACCTTGGACATGGAAGCAAAGCCTTGGCACTGGGAATAAACATGTTTGGTTTTTATTTTGTGGATTTGCTATGTATGATCAGTATTGTTGCCTGTGTCTAAATGGGTAATGGAAATGAATTCTTCATGCAAAGCTCAGGATTTCTGCATGTGTTGTATTTGTGTTAGATCTAATTCTCTCTTCTGAGAATCTGCAGCAGTGTAAAGGCCCCAGGTGGCCTTTCTCATCACTTGGTATAGTGATTAGATCCCAGCATTGTAAGTCAAGAGATCATGGTTGTAGTCATTTCTCTGTTATCCAGGGTATTGGGAGTTGGTGTAGGCCTTGGATAATATGTGTCATCCAGAATATGCTTGGAGTGCAGTTTAAAGACCCTTGAATCACTGTTCTGAGCCCCCAGGATTTTGGAAAGGCTAATTAGCTCAAGTTGTGAACATGAAATACCTCTGCTCTGCTTCTAGACAAAACCTAGGCAAGAAGCTGCAAAAATGAGTTGTTGCTGCTCCTGAGCTTATAAACCATAGTGTGTGCTGTGTAGAGCTGCATCCAAAACCAGGACAGTTAATTGGCAGCTTCAATAATCTGGCCATGGCTGGGCACAAGTGACAAGAGTTGCCAGCATTTTGCACCTTTATCATGTTGGCCTGACTTTACAGTGACCAGCAGCTGGTTGTCACTGTATGGATTGTTCTGACCCTCTGCAGGAGCCTTTGTGTGTAGTGTTGGGTTTTGCTTCAGTGTGTAAAGTCCTGGTGTCTGTTAAAAGCCATTGTGCTGGGTAGAGAGTGAAGTCACATTTCTCAGGCACCAGACTGAATAAAAACTTGACTGTTTGTGTGGGCTTTATGGTGATGTCTCTTTAGGGAATTGTGGTACTTCATGGGGGAATTCTTTTCAGCTTCCCTCAGCTTCTAAAGCAGAGGGCAGTGTTGTTAGGGCAGGCTGGGTTCAGAGAGAGCACTGCTGAGATGTAGGCTTAGTTGTGGTGCTGTCACAAATGTCAGGTTCCCTACATTACCTGGTTTTAACATCACTGAAACTTAATACATCTGTTTGTAATTCTATGTTTCTTTAAAAGCACCATGATTCCTTAGTGGTACATGAAGAAAATCACACAAATTTGCTTGTTTTGTGGTGAGTTGAATAGTGTTCTGGCAGTGAGCAACTTCTTTATCTAACAGTAAGTCAAAGATATCTGATACATGTCTTAGTATAAGAAAAGCTTTCAAATTAACTTAATAGTTTGTTATTTTCTGGTTTGAGTCTACAATATTTTAGAGCTTGTCTTATGATCTTTGTATGTATTTTATATATATTTTGTACATCTTTTTGGATCTCTTGATATTTTCAGTTTAGTACTTCTTACTGTTAGTGTCTCATCTACTTTATTTCAACTACCTAATAGCATTTAGAGTTGTGCTTCTTGTTTAGATTTGTTAGGGGGAAAAACCTAAATGTGGGCTGTCAGAAGGATAGCAATACACCAACCCTGGTAAAAACATTTCTCCCCTCTCTTTGAAAGAATTCAAAAGAAAAATATATGCATCAGACTGTGTGTGTTAGAGGTCTTGGCAATAGTGTATATTGTATAAAGGATGGAGATGCTCCTTTAGTTCATGTATTTCTTTGAAACAGGGATGATTTGAGCCTGGCAGTCACAAGAAAGATCTTGAGGATTTTTTTCTAGTGATGACACATATATTTAATTTAAAGTAAGTAGGGGAAATTTTGGTGAAGCTTATTTACTTCCTAGCAAAAAAAACCTGTGTGGTCCTAATGTGAAAAACTCTGTTGTAGCAGTAAGATTGTCTTTATGTTAACAAGCTACTTAGCTCATCACTGCATTAAGTGATGTGACTCAGTCACCTTTCAGTCTTGCTGTCCCATGGAAATCAGGTGGACACAGAAAGTTGTTGGATGACAAGTCATGGTCAGTCACCTTAGCAGTGAGACCTAGGGGAATTGTTGTGGAATTGATTTTACTCAAAATACTCTGTAAAAAGGAATAACTTAAATTTCAGTTGTTATAAACTTTCTGCTTGTTGCTAGTGTAAACAAATTTTTGCAAGGAAATTGGTCCTCAGGGAAAGCAAGAGTGACAACAATCATTGTTAAACCAAAGTTTTGCTTCCTGTATCCCCTGTGGACTTTCTCTCCTGTTACACACATTCAAGGTTCACGTAAGTTTGTTATTCACTCAGAGTGTTGCCATTCCTGCCTAGGAGGCTTTTAGAAAAAAGAAATTTAAATGTTGGAGATCTTTGTTATCAGCTTATAATACCATTAAATTGGATTCAGTAATGAGGTCCCAGGCTGACAGTTTTCCACTGAATGGCAAATAACCTGGATGGCTTCTGAAATCCATCTGCATTTTGTAGCACTGTGTGATCCAGTGTGTGATCCAGACTGGTCTGGTCAGAATTACACCAGTACACCTCTGCTCAGCTGAGGATGGCTGGGGAACAAATTCACCCACATCTGGGGCTCTGCAGTGTGGATCAGTTGTTGTGAGGCTGTTTCTCTGTCCCCATGTCCACTTGAGGTAAGAAAAATCTGACTGCTGGAGCTGCAAAGCAGTGAATGAGCTCTGACAGCCTTTGGATCCTCGTGACCGAGGTTGTCTTGGTGCACAGCTGTGGGGGAAGGTTTTCCCGTGGGCTCTGGGCATGGCTGTGTGTGCTCTCTTCCCTTTGCTCCCTGGGCTGTGTGATCCCACAGGCAGGAAGGTGCTGACCGTCATGCCATTCCTCTGTCCTCTCCAGGAGATTCCTGCTTCTCCCGGGCTGGTGTGGATCAGAAACACGAGTCCAGCTCCATGATAATCCCAGAGCCGGCGCTCCTTTATCATCCAGCAGACCAAGTGTGATCTGGAGCACTGCTGTCAAATTAGCCAGGCAGCACAGCGTGAAATCCGCGCTGGCTCTGTGCCTGATGCTGGAAGACAGATGTTACCTGATCCACAGGGGTGATTGGAGTGGTGCAGGCGGATAATACCTGAGCCAACATAAAGCTTGACAATAGCAAATTAACTTTTCAGCATTTGCGTGTCAGATTTGAACTGTCAGGCTGAGTTAATACTGAAGCAGTGCTTTGGTGGTTTTTTAGGAGCCCGAGGGGTAGCTCTGCAGTAATGTCAAACAACAGCCTAACTCCGATTCAACAGCTATTTATGTAAAGCTGCTGGTGAAATGTTGAAAGAAAATGAGTGGTTATATGTCCTCAACTTTTTTGGAAAATTTACCTCTCGTAACGGAGGTTTGAATGCAGTGAGCACCGTAGCTCTTCCTAACCAGCAATCAGATTCTGCTTATCTGAAATTTAGATGTAAAATAAGCAGTCTGAGCCTGGCTACCCATGTGCTGCCTGTATGCAATGGCACTAAATGAAACAAACTGCAGAGGAAGCACAACTACACATAGTGCTGAATAGTTCTTTTTTTCTTAGTCATAAGTTTTTAAGGAAATTTTACTATTTTGGATTCTTCCTATTTTTTTTTCTACAGCAGGAGAAGGGATTACAGTAAAATGAGTTTTCCTTTACATTATCAGCAATGTGATTTGCTGTTTTAAAGGCAATGGTTGTAGTCTAGCAATGTGTTAGATATATAGGTTTTTACATGTTTCTGTGAAAGAAAGGAATGCTTTCAAAGAAGTCTTTCTGCCAAAAAAAAAAATCAGAAGTGCATAATATACTGATTTATGAGGAAAATACAGTTATAAATCCATGCAACTTATTTGTGCAATTTTAAGAGCTCTTTAATGGTTTACAGCTAGCTAATACTCTCACTTTGAAATCCTGATCAGCTGCAGTGAAGCTTTATCTCAACAGATGATAATTTGCAGTCTGAAGAAGTTGCTGAGAAGTCTTCTCTCTGAGATTGATGTTCATAGCAGGATCTCACCAGTGCAGATAATTTGTGTAAATTTGAAGACTTATTCTTTGCAAAATTAGTTCGTTTTCCAGGCTGAAACTACACCAATTATCAGAGCATTGTCTTGAAGAATAAATTGGTCTTAAAGAATGAGTGGAGGAAAGCTTCCTCTTCATGGTGCTTTGTACTATTGCAAAGTTATCTTAAGGGGAGAATTTTTGCTTTAACATATCTGGCTTTAACCTATTGGGAACAGATTATTGTTAACTTTTTTCCCAGTGTGACTTACAGTACCTTGCAGTTACCAGATGTTACAACAGTAGAATAAATAATATTATTGAGATTTTTAAAAAAATATAATCTGTAGGTATCCTGAATGACTTTTTAAAGGTTTTATTTTCAAGCCACCAAAAACTTTCTGTTTAAAGTGAAACGATTTGGTTCAGAAAAGGAAATGCATCTCTAAGAAGGTATAGTGATTTTTGTATTTTCATGTTGGATCTAATGGGACTTATTCTCATACATCAGAATGGACTGTGTAAGTGATCACATTCATGTAGCAGGAGATACTCACATAACACTGACTGAATTTGTAGAGAATGAAAGAAATGAGAATCGGACCAGGCAATTTTGGTTTTGTGGGAAGAATTTTATTCTAACTGCAAGTCTTATCTTTCACACTGAGACATTCTTAAAAGCAGAAATTCATTGGTCATGAACATACAGTCATCCCTGTAGCATGAGAATTAGATGCTGAAATGAAGTGTTTGGTTTTGTTGTTGCTTTTTTATTTAATTTTTTTTTAAATAAAAGCCTGTGATACCATTGATAATTACAGGAACAATATCACAGCTTATCCAATTACATGTTTGTAGTATAAATATATTTGAAATATCAGGGACTTCCGAGGTGCTACAGGTACATAGGAAATCATCATAAAAATTCTTGTGTGTTGTACAAAACAAATCTTAGTCCAGCATCAACAGAATGGCACTATTCTTCATCACAATAAAATTCAGTCATACTAAAAAAATCAACTCTTACAGGAGAAATATCAGAATTAAAAAATAAACTAATAAAACCCCCACTTCTCGCCATGCATTTTTTCTTTAATTCTAAATTGCAGCTGATCAATGACATTCTCTAGCCCATTGTATGAATGGAATAAAAATTGGTTTGGAACAAATTGCTGCTTTCTAGGTCAGCTATGCAGTTGTCCTTTAGAAAATGAGCGTTAGGAGTTGAGGCTTTAATTGATGAATACTTGGTATGTGCCTGGCTGCATTGCTGAATCATGGTTTCTGTGCTGGAAGTACAGGCTTGGCTCCTCCCAGTTGACTCCCTTTGGGCTGTCTCAGGGTGGTGGCTGGCAGGGATTCAGATTCTGGGCACCCTGCACACTTGGAGCTTTTTTAGTTGAGGGAACGTCCTGTGCAGTAGGGAGCTATGTGAACTTGTCCCTTCTGTGGGACAACTAATACATTAAACTCCTCTTGGTAAATAGAAGTCTGTGTTTCTGTGCTTCCTAAGGTCATGATTTCTGTCCCTTTTGAGCACTCTGCACAGGGTGGTGGGGAAGGGTCATTTGAAGTTTATGATGAGTATTTGAGAAAGTCACCATTCAGGCTTGGAAAATGTTGCTCACACAACTGAACAAGTCCATTCTTGTTGCAGTGAGCTGTGGCCACTTGCTGCAGCTGCATTGCTTTTAATTTTTTTTCCTTAAGCTATGGGTCCTTTTGCTCTGGAAGGTTCTGAGTTCTTTTCTGTGTGTTTGTGTGCAGTTTAACAATAAAAAATACTTTTGCAGTGGATTTAAAAAATTTTTTAAAACTTTTTTTTTTTAGCAGTGTTGATTAAGACAGCAATTCATGACAATTTGGACATTAGCCTCCATTGTGGTTTTCACAATAAACCATTATTTTCTTTCTTCTTCATAGTGGGCTACTAGCCCAGAATCCTTCCCCTTCTGCTACAGTTACAGGATGGATTTAACAGAAATCTCTGGGCTCAGAAAACCAAAAGTGACTCATTTCCCCTTGCTCATCTGCTCGTGTACATCTTATTAGAAAGAAGTTTGTGTAATCATTTTGTTACGAATGTCAGGTAGATATTCAGTCTTGTCCTTGCAGTCTGTTAAATTTTTCACTGAAACAAATGGGTTCAAAAGAGTTAATGTTATCTTGGAGCCAAGTGAGGGCTCAGGGCAGATCCTGCTCACTCACAGCAGCCCCACTGCCCGTTCTGGCTGCTGCACCTCATTGCAGGAGGAGATGTGAAAGACATGCTTTGCAGCTAGAGCCCTGGTCGCTCTGGGAAACCAGGCACCCTGGCTAAAAATAGGCTCCTCTAAGTTAGCAGCTTTGCTCGTGAATGCACAGCCTTGAGAAGCTGATTTGGGTAATAAGTGATTTCCATGGATGGGAACCAGACTAGCTGGGAAGAGACAGGCAGGAGAAAGAGTTGACAAAATATAGTAGTTTTAATCCTAGCTTTTGCTATCTACAGAGTGCTTTATGTTTCTTCCTTTAATTTTGCTGACCACTGTGTATTTCCCTAAGACCTCAGTCAATGTCAGAGTTTCATCCCACTAAATGCTTTACTCATATGAGAGTATAATGCTTTACTCATATGGAGACCACAAAGGTTTACCAAATCAAGGACTGTGTGAGGAAAACAAAGAATTATTGTATCTGTTCTCTGGTCATGGGGAGTTAAAGTGAAGGAGACTTCATTGAGGCTGAAAATTCGCCATCAGAGGAACTTGACCTGAATTATCTGTGTTCAGGATGTGAGCCTCCAGACCAGTTTCCCTCTTCTCCTTATTCCTGTTTGGCTTGGCTTCACCCCTCCCTCTGCCAAACTCTCTGTAACCCCACTTTTTTTCAGCTGCCCAGAGTGATTCCTCTGCTGCAGGGCGAAGCTGTATGCTTCAGTGTTTCATTTGCTGGTGTAACTGGCTCATTTTATCAGCTAGGGAGCATTTTCAGCTAGATAGCTTGTAGTACAAGGAGGAAAATAAAAAAGGGGGTTGGGAAATGCAATTGATAAAGTCTTAAGTGGTCACAATTTAAATCTTAAATTGCCAATTGCATGACTGGCTAGAAAAAGGAAATGTGAGCAGAAGACGAAGGCAGCAAACATGATGATTAAGTGGATCTTACTCAGAGTAAATTATAGCATTCCCAAATGAAAGTCTTCTCCTTTACAGAGAAATCATTAAATGTTAAACTCACACTATTATTTGCGTTTCATTGGGTAGACTTGCATGTGCAGAAATATCCATTTTAATTAGTGTTGAAAAGAAGTCTCGTGTACAGAGCACTGCCTGGTAGGTATTTTTATACTCTCTCTCAGTGAACTCATTTTATATGATGATGATTTCTTCTAATTTTTAATTAACATGTCTAAGTTAGAGTTGGGGAAAATGATCAGTGTTTCATTAACTGCCTCACACTTGGAGATCTATGCAAACCTAATTGATGTGGTTGCTACAGGGTACTTTGTCAAACTGAGCCATCCTGCCACTACCTTTCTCCCTTTGCTTTTTAGTTCTGTGAATTTGACTGAAAGGCATACCGCAACAGCATATAGTTTTACCTCCAAAATGACAGCATATGATGTGGTGTTATATTTCAGTGTAATGTTTCACCAAGAATATTTTGAAGCATTTTATAGACTGTGTACTGGAGAATCTTTTGTATATCACAGGTATATAGTGCCCCCCCTTTGCAAAGAGTGTATTTAACAGTGTTTTCAAAAAGAAGTCAGAGTTTTTCTTGTTCCTTCTCTGGGGAAAATTATTGGCTCAACTCTGAGCATTGCAATTTAAAATATACTTGCTAGTGTATAACAAATACACCTGAATTCATGTTTCCTATCAGAAAATATTAAAGCTTATTGTTGCTATTTATTGCTTTATTTAGCCATATATTCAAATGAATTATAGTACCTCTCTGGAAAACAAGGTTGAGATGTGTGAAGGCTGCATGGTCTAGTGGTAAAGGAGGTGTCCTTGGCTCTGGTCCCAGCTCTGCCACCAGCCTGTCAAATGACTGGCACCAAATCACAGAATCTCAGAAGGGGTAAGGCTGGAAGGGACCCCAGCAGGACCATCTGATCCAACTCTACTGAGAACAACTTCTGGCATTCTGGAGAAAATATTTTTTGTGGAGGAAGAGACTGTTATTAATAATACTTGTTAGTGAGTGAGTATATTCATACCTAGTGTTATTCAATGGGTTTAGGTTACTGTAGCTGTAGTGTTTCTGTTGCTATAATGTGATCATGAGAAAGGATAGGAAAACAGCAAAGGCAAAGAAGAGCTGAAACCCAGTAATGTACTCTGTACTCTGACCACGAATTATGCCTTGAAACTGAGTTAGAGATTGTAAAGTCTGAGTAGCAATGCTATGTCTGAACTTGCTTTATCTAAGAAAACCAATACTTTTTACTGTGAGCTTATCACAGTGACAACAGCTAACTGCAACAGCAGGGAGAGAGTTGGTAAGTTATAAATTATTCAAATTTTTTTTTTATGAAGCCATTATTAAAAGGACAGAAAAAATATTTTCCTTACAAAGTGGTGAAAATGCTTGTGATATTAAAATATACTTGGTTTCCTATAAAGTTTTGGACTTAGAAATTTGATCAACAGATCTTTTGTTTTAAAATACAATATTCACGTACGATATTAAGGCACATGAGATTAATTTAAAAGCTCTCCATGTGATATGGAATTGCAGAGTAACTGAGGTTGGAAGGAACATCTGGAGGTCATCTGGCCCACCTCCTGCTCAAAGCGGGGCTCATACCAAAAGTGAGATGAAGCTGTTAAGGGTCTGGTTCAGGCATAATTTGAGAACACCAAGGTTAGGGATTCCTCAGCCTCACTGTGTCACCTGTCCTTCAGGGTGAAATTATTTTTCTATCCCACTGGAGTTTACTTTCCAGCTTGTGGTTTTGTTTGTCTTGTTCTCAGACACTGGGAAGAGTTTGTCTTTTTTTTTTCTCTTTAGGTAGTAGAAGATGCTGTCTCAGTCTTCTCTTCGCTAGAAAAATTGACTTTTCCACCTTACTTTTCCTTATCTGACATGTGCTTCAGCTCTCTAACCTTGATCCTCTACTGGAGTCACTCCAGGATGTCAGTCTTTGTTGCAGCAGGATCCCAAAGATGGACACAGTATTCTAGATTGTTTATGTTGCTGTTGCAGGGAATTGCCGAGTAATAAATATCATTGAGAGGATCCTCACACCTACCTGGATGTAAGAAGTCTTAGTTTATATGCCAAACTTGCCATGAGAAGATGAATGCAATCAGGAAGGATGAGTTACATAGATCTTTGTCTTTGCACATTGTATTCAATTTCTGAGGGAAGAAACAACCAAAACAGATAGGGAAGAAACCCAGTTTAAAAGAAGTGAGTTCTCAATTATGGTGGTAATATTAAGTACAAATGCTAAAGCTTCATTTTCCTGGAGAGGTGACAAAGAAGCAAGTTGCAGAGAGATGAGTGAGAGTGTCTTTTGGCACATTGCAAGCCCTCAAGCTCACCGAAACACTGGAACCACTTTAGTGCAAAGCATGATGTAATGCAGTGAACAGTTTCCGTTTTTAACTGTTTCCAGTTCTGCAATTAGGAATGTAACCCATTGCGTTATGAGAATAAAATTTATTTTTCCTGGTAGGCTTTTTAGTGTTGGGTAAATATGACAGTTGAAACACATGGTGTTTCCTTAAAAGCTGTGAATTCGAATGATGGCTTAGTGTTGAAAAAAGGATATTGGGTGTTTACGATCCAAGGCAGGTCTGTCAGCTACAGAAGTCAGAGCATGTTTTCCACAAGCTGGAATAGTCCATCTGGGGCAAGTGCCAGGAAAAAGGAAAAATCTCCCGTGGGGCAGCAGTGGGGATATAATTCACAATTTTGTGAAAACTCATTAACTTAGTTTCTAGGCATTAGTTCTGAATCCAGTGCTTGTCAGTATTTCCATATTTTCAATCACCAATATGGATAGTGACATGAATTTGCTGATAAATTTGTAGATAGCACAAAAATTGCTAAAATAACGAAGGTTGTTGCAAGCACAATCTGAAATGGTTGATTAGACGAAAATTCAAAAATTCACTTTTATCCAGACAGATGGAGGGCTGTACATACAAAGATATAAGGCTTTCAGGGTGGAAGGGTGCTTTGGGAATTAGCAACCCTGAAGTCAATGTAAGGTTTTTGGGGGGAAGCTTCCTCAGTGATTATGTCAACTGAATTGGTATGGGAAAGAGAGCTCGAGAGGTTTGTTTTTGATGCTGATATTCTCCTATATGTATTTCTGAACTGAACCTGGAAGATGTTCTTGCTTTCATTTTTTTTCCTCCTTGGCTCCAGCTGCAGGCTTCTTCTTGACAAACTTGCTTGCCCTTCTGCAGAAAATCAGTTGAATTCTGCTGGCAATTAGCCCAGGGAAGCAGAGACTAGTTAGAATAATTATTGCTGGAGGTGTAGGTGTAGGTCTAAAAAGCCTAAGGCTAAACAAGAAGAGACAGATTAAAAACAGCTCTTTGGAGTCTGAGAGATGAATAATGTCTGGGCTTGGAAAATTCTTGAATTCTTGGGGAGAACTTGGTGAAGTGGTCGAAAAAATGCTGATTATTTTTATATGTATATGCATTCATTTAGTCCCTCCTCTGCATGCCCTGATTTTATTAGGCACACTTGCCAAGTGATCTTTCACTTTTAGGGAAAAAAGAACAAAATGTTTTAACTTAGTTTTCCAATAGCAGCACTATACTGGCTTATCCCAGAATCACTATTCCTGGAAACCTGTGGTGAGGTTCCTGTAAGCTGTTTGTGGGCTGCCCATAAAGGGTATATCCAGAACAAGTTAGAAAATTCACTTGGCTTTGCCTTTGGTAGCTGCTGCTACTCAGATCTGCTGTCCTCACCTCAGAAATGTCCTCAGTTCTGGAGAATGTATTCTGAAGATAAGGGGTGGGGGGTAGGGAGAGGACCTAAAAACATGATCCAGATGCTGAAAAATCAGCTTTATGAGGTGAATTGTATGGAGGCTTGTCATTAATCTTATCAAAAGGAAAAGGTCAAAAAGCAATGTGATTACAGTGTGTAAGTACTTATTTATGGAGAATATATTTGTCAGCAGAGGTCTTTTAATCTTCTATAAAAGCCCATGATAAGGTCCCTTAGCTAAAGATCGAAGGTAGATAAATTTACTCAAGAAATAAGTCATCATTACTTGCCTGGCTGCATACATAAATACTGGAACTCTTTGCTAGAGGAAGAGGCAGGAGCAGTATATTTTTTGAAGTGTAGATAGTTGCATTTTGAGTGAAGTGCTTAAAGTATGTTTGTGAGTTATATCGATTTGGCTCTGGAAGTGTAGGAGGAGAGGAAAGTGGACAGTGAGGACTAAATGATCCTTTCCAGCTTTGGATTTAGCACCTGACATGCCTTCAGTTCACTTCTTTCACTGGAGGGTCATTTGTGTTTGTAACAGCTGCAAATCCAAAGCAACATGATAGTTATCTGACACCACAGAATTTCAGTCTATGGGAGGTCACAAAAGATCCCTTTTTCTCCCCAACATGTTCCTGACTCCAGTTGCAGCTCCACCTGCTCACGTGCATTCCTCAACAAACTTCTGTTCCTTCAGGGAGCTGAGGACAGCCACAGCCTGGGATGAGGCAGTGCCTGAGGTAATGCACACAAAGATCTAGATCTTTGACCTGCCACCTCTTTGCAAAGGGAGCCTTTTTAGGAAATGTGATTGTGTTTTGTGCTTTATGAGAGCCATTTCTGCTGTTCAGAATTGTTCCTGCCTCATTGCTTTATTGAGACACCATCTTCTTCTTATGCCTGTGTCATGGCAGTCTTGGCTGTGGGAGTTCTGTCCCTGTGTTCCCATCCTAATATAAGAGGACCAAATTAATCAGTTAGAATAAATCAGAATGTTCCTAACACATAAACATCCAGGAACACAAAATACAAATAGTGTTAGGGTAAGTTAGACTACAGGTACATCTTAGGAGTTAGAACCTACAGTGTAGAGAATCTAAAACCTAGACTACAAAATGCCCTACAAGCTGTCTGAGATGCCTAAATACAGAAAACATTCACTTTACAGTAAAAAGGAACCACTGCTAGGAAGCAACACTTTTTTAGTTCAGGAAAGAATTAGCCTTTTTCTTTTTAAGCACTTCCTTTAAGCCTTTATCCTCTTGGATTCATTATGAATTTATCCAGGAAACATTTGCCTTTTGTGATCATTATCTGCCATTACCTGCTATGGGGACTGTTAAATTTCATTGTATGGAACACTCTAGGAATTAGGGTTGTAGTTGCAATTTCTTTAAGAAATATCTATTTCCATAGATTTGCAGCTCAATTCTAAGTATTCTGAGTAGGAAACATTTGGCTCCAGGCGGTTATTTAGTTTTTTATTTCTGTCTTTTTCCTTTGGTGTTGAAAATTAAATTTTAATAATCTTTGTTACTATAAAATAAACTCATGGAAGCTTGCTGATTCTCCCCTTCCCCTCCTTTTTACTTTTCTCCATTCTCCTATCTCTCTTCGAGCGGCAGTGGGATGGACTTTTTTCTCTGGTCTATCTGTGTGAAATAACCATGAAAATCACTGCAAAGCTTAATGGTAATTAATAATTTAAGACAGATCCAGAGAAATGTATCTATAATGCATTGATTTGGGGGGAGGAGCATGTAAATAGCTTTTTTTTTTCTTTTTTTTTTTAAAGGAAAAAAAGAATTAGCTACTAGTCTTGATTTTGGACACAAATTCATTAAACAGACTTCAGATTACACCTCTTACTATACAAAATGTGGTTTCAGGCCCTGGTGAGTTGGGACATCAGTTTGCAGATCTCTAGTCTGTCTTTGTATTAGCCGCATGCATAGCCATAGACTGTTGGTATTCTTTGCTCTCAGAAAATTTTTAAAAAGTTAAAAAAAAAAATAAGGAGGGAAGGAGGGACAACCCTAGGTACCAGGATACAAAAACCAAGACAAAGACTTGCCTGAGCTGTGATCAGAGACCCTGCATAGTTCTCTAAGCTATTTCTCTTAAGGCACTGATGAGTGAAAATTTCATAGGGACTGCCAGATCTCCAAATAGCATAACCCACTGAGAAAACAGACACTGCTCTAGTTAGGATAGAAACCAAGAAACTGAACTGATGTGTTTGAGTATCTGTTTCCCCCTTCCTTGCTGATGCATTTCTCTGGTAGCACATTTACTGCCTTTTTCTTTTATTCATGGAGAACTTGCATTATTTCCAGGTATTGGATGATCTCTATTTCTTCACTATAGTCCCCTGATCTCTTTCTTTTGTTCAAAAATCATTTGATCATCATCTGTTGGTACTTTAGTTAATAAGCACAACTGATTAAGAGCTGTATGTTTTATGTCTCCTTCCTGATAAATGCACTTCAGGCTGCTTGTGTTGTTACTTGGGGAGGGAGGAGAGAAGCTGCAAAAAATACCATTTCAGGTAAATTGCTGTCAATTTGTTGTCACAGAGATTAAAGAACGCTTTCACCTTCTCTGGACCAGGGAATATGGAGGGGTTTTGATTTCTTTCCCTGCTGATATGGAATCAATGCCCCTGAAATTGCTTAGGTTTCTGTGGGTAGTGCTCTGAGCTGGGCAGTTTGAGGATATAGATGTGAACTACCTGGACTGAGGTAAAAATCTCCCAGCACTGAACTTTAACATTTATAATTTCTTTTTTCACATAGCAGGAATAAGGATGCTGTATTAATTAACTAATATGGTGATGTGTTATCCTTGCTCATTTTAAATCTCAGAAAGGAAGCCAGAGCCATTTTACTCCGTATCTTTCCTATATCATGCATAAACACTTTCATTGGGTTACCATCCATACAACTGACTATCAAAAGCCAAATTTTAGCAGAAATAAACTTTAGTTGCCATATTTTTAATACTGTATTTCCTGAAGAAATGTCACTGGTCTTCTGTTGGGAAAAAGACAATTCATTGAAGAATTGGCAGAGAAGATAGAAGTTTTTTTTTAATTTCTTTCTTTCTTTTTTTTTTTTTCTGTAAAACTTGATCAGTTTTGACATGCTTCTGTTTTCAGGAGGTGGCTGACTAGTCTTTAATGGATGTTTTATTCATTTTACTGTGTCTACAAGATAAATTTCTACAGCTATTTCTTGGGCTGCAATGAAAGCCTCTTTTTCCTTCTACTTGCTGTTGAAAAATACAGGCCTGCTGCCCTATCTAAGAAGATGATGGGCTTTGGGAGAGGTTGAAATGTTATTTCTGTGCTGATGAAAAATATTTCTTGTTCCAAAGTGGGGAAATTAAAAAAGGAATTGAATGTTGTTTTAGACATATGGGTGGTGCATTTTTCCTGTGGCCTCTAATCTTGTAAAATTCTAGAAAAATACAGTGTTTAAAAAAAAATGACAACAAATCTATGTAGTAGATTAGGGATTGACATAAAAGGTCTGAGGTAATTTCCAGTAGTTGCTTCTGCTTGCTTTCTCTTGTACATTGTGAGTGAACTTTACTTCAAGAAGTGTCTATTTAGATACCTTCAGCAGTGTGAGTTTGCACTGGATGATGAAAAAGCTTGCATCATTAAGTTTAACTCTAACTGTTCACTTTGAGTAGTCTCATGTCCATTATAACTTGGCATTTAAAGTCATAAATTTGTACAATTACATGCATTTTGTGGAAAGTGCAACACGGTTGTTTTTCCTGTGCACAGAATGTTTAATCAAAATTGGATCCTTCTCTTCCTGTAACAAAAGTCAAGATCTGATTTATTTTTTCTGTATTTAGAATGGGCTTTATGCAGATTCCCACTGGTTTAGACTTTGGGTCAAACTCCAAGTAAATGCATGGGTATGGAAGGGTGAGGAGGGTAAAACAAAAACATCCATTTGCTAGACAACACTGAGCTGAAGAGCTGCCATTGGGTTTGGGCTGTAGCTTCTGAGCTCTGGTTATTACTGTGTTTCTTTCACGGCATCAGTTAAACTCCTGACTTGAGAAAAACAATTTTCAAGAATTAAAAGGTTCAGATTTTTTCTTTGTTTTGGGATAAGGTAATTTCCATAAGAAAAATACCTTATCCCTGTTGCCTGGCAAACAGAGAAGACTATTCTCTAAGTTTCAGAAATAAAATATAAATAGAGACAGGCATTTACAATTCAAATATAGAACAAACTCATTAGGAAAAAAAGATTGGAAAATAAATAGCAGTTCCAGAGAGATGCTCAATATAATGGAGGACAACAGTAAATGTCATGTACACTGTACAGAAGTTTTAACTGTCTGAAAGTATAAAGTTCTGTTGTAAAGGACCTTGTATGAAGCATGTCATAGTCATTACCATTATTTTGAAGAAATGAAATGTGGGGTTTTTGGTAGTGACAAAATTTAGCCTGCTGCACCTTCTGAGATGATATATATAGTTGTACAATTTTCTTCAACTCTTCCTTTAGTTTTTCATGTGTTGCTTGGTGGAAAGGGATGTAAGGGAAAAAAGGAATTTTTGCCATATTGAAGATGCTGCCTCTTTGGCACAGTTTCTGTTAGGTGTCAGGACATTGGTGGTACAGAAGCACACAACTCCTGCAGACCTGCTGGCTCCACAGTCTGGGTGTGTTGCTGTGTGTCGTGGGTAGCAGTGATAGGGAAAGGGTCTTGAGGTGCTGAAAGCTCTTGGGAGGATGTGGGAATTGGGTCTGGGAGCATAATGGATTGGAAAAGAAGATCTTTGGGGCTAGACTTATGGAATGTATGCAGTGTCTGTTGATCCTGCTTCTCAGTTTGTTCTCTCTTTATATGTTGGTATCTGCTCTGCCTTTATAAGTTGGTATCTGGACTTCTGCAGCTCATTTAGATAGGGATTCATCCTGTCCTTCTGAGATGGTCAAGCTGAAAGTGTAGGTCCTTAGTATGATAAATCACTAGGAAAGAGAGTACTGCCAAAGGACTGTTCACATCTAGAGAGGCAAAACTTATCTTTAGAGGTATCTCTCCCTTTTTCTAGGGGCTGCTCTATCCTAAAGTTGGGATAAACCAGGGTGATACATTTCTGCTTCCATGTGTCAACTGTAAAATAGACAGTACTACTACCATATGTCAAGGGGATGCAAGAAGGCTGGAATTGCCCCATTTCTGTAGAAAAGCGCCATGAGAAGGTGTAAGTGTTAAAGAGAACTCTTCAGAGGTGTTCTAGGCATGAATTAAAAATATTTTCCTTCCACTTCTTATGCTGCTTAACTGTTGTACCTATCCTTAAATCCATGAAGACAGAAAAGAGTAGTGCTCATAACATGAAGAAAGAAGTACTTAGCATATTTCTAAAACAATCTGTGATCACAGGGGAGAGACCAACCATGAAAAACATCAATCTTTAAGGGGGAGAATTTCACATTAAAAGTTTGTTACTGAAACTGCTTTGCAGCTCTAGCTACAGCTGACATGTAAAAACTGTCTCCAAAGAATCCGTTGAATACCTAAGTCTTTACTGGAGTAAAATAAAGAAATATAGATCTCATTTATCAGGGCCTACAATCTTTTCCTGCTTGTGTCTGCTTGATCTGAGGGTCATTTAAAATGTATTAGAGGTTTAAGACTGGAATGCGAGGCTAATTTGAAACCTGGCTCTAAGATGACTGATTATATTATACTTCATGCTGGTTAAACTAAAGCATAGTGTCTGTATGACAAGAGGAATCCAAAACCATGTGGTGTTGCCTGGTGAAATAGCTGTTCCTTTTCACAGATAATGCTATATAATTCCACTTAGCTTTTTTATGTCCTCATGGCTCTTAAAGTAATGGACACCTAGGGCAGAGGCTGGGTGAGGAAATACAAAAAGCTGGCAAAAGCTCCACGCTCACAGATTGGAAATCTCCTGGTTTGGCTTCAGACTGAATGTGGAGAAGTTTCCAGCACTCCCTCAGTCGCTTCCAATGTTTTCTTTGACGTATTTGGATCCTGACCAATTTTCCCAACTGCTCCCAAGCCCTTTCTAATAGTCTCCTAACCCACTTGGATGTTCCCTCAGCTCCTTTACGCCCTTTCCATTGGCACGGATATGAAGTTCTGCTGCTTCAGGAATAACGCTGAAGATAAATGTGCTTTCATCCTTCTTCTCAAAGGGGTTCATTCCCAGTGTTTTACAGTAGCTGAATTCTGTTAATGTCATTTGAGGTGTTCCAAATTTATTCTGAATGGGGCCACGGGGAGCAGGCAGGCTTGCCATTGGAGTGGGAATGTTTCCCTCTCACATTATGCTAGGGGCAGTGTGTTGGTACTTCTGAAATTAATTATTTTAGCAGGATAATAGAGAGGAAACAGTTAAAATGAAAGGCAGTCACAGAGAGACCAATTTCTACCCAGGAAGGTGGTGTTGACCCTCGTCTGTCCCTGTGCAAAACTGCAGAGAGAATGGTCCTTGTTTGGAGAGGCACCCAGGCACCTCTCACTGGGAGGGTGATTGAGAGATTTTGTTAGACAGCACCTGGAGTAGCAGCCCCAGAGCTGTTTTGGGTTATTTCTGTTTTACTAGGCAACCCTGACCTTTTTTTTTTTTTTTTTTTTTTAATCCCCTTCACTCTCTTTTTGTGTAACTATCCAGGCTCAATTTTAACTTTGGAATAAGCAGAGTAAAAGTATCTCTGATCTTGTAAAAGCTGATTAGTGCAACGTACATGCTCCATATCACAAAAGGTGTGAAACAAGTTTTGCATCTGCCTCTGTTTTGTCTCTGGTCTTCTGACTGAAATATTAATCAGCATCCTCTGTCAGTGTAATAGAACTGCCTCAGTCTTTAGCATGTGTGTCCTGGCAGAAGTCCTTTCAGGTGGGAGTGTGCTCATGTGCCACTCTGCAGACCATGTTCCCATGTTTATCTTTCTCATGCATACAGAATAAATTCAGGTACCTACAATATTCAGGTAATATAAATTTCAGTCCTTATTCATGATGAGAAGGATATTAAACAGTGTGGCTTTTTGACTGATCTTGATGCAGCATCAAAGTCTTTGCTTGCATGTACAGTCTTTATAAAACCTCGTTACGATAGGCAATTAGGTCTCATTTGAACACCATTAGCCATTTCAGAGATAATTAAATGTTATTTTGAGGTCACTGTAGATTGATGCAACCTCTGGTAAATATGATGTTACTTGGTACAATGATATTTAATCCTGTGGTTCTGGTGAAGACAGAGCAGCTGTAAGGGAGAGTAACCAATGTGGAGATGTCTGCCAACAGCCCTGCGTCAAAGGAATGATCTGCTCAGCTTGTGGTATCCTCCTCTGTAGCTATTTCCATATGTCTTGCATAATAACTTCGTTTTTGAAATAAAAAGCATAGTTGTTTTGATATATAGGTTTTTTTTAAAGCTCTGGCCTTGAAAAAGGATTTAGTGATGTGGATTAGAAGCTCGCTTTCAATTTTTATATTTTGCTATTGGGCAGTAACACTTCATGAGAGACCAGAAATATTTCACAAACTGCACTTAAAATCTGATTTTTCTTTTCTGGTAGTGAATAGCTATATAATAGTGATGACCAAGGTAAACAGCTTATCTGTAATATTGGATTCCTGAAATATTTGGAAGAGACTAAAGATGTTTTACATATGCCATCTTTCAATGTTAGCTCTGCTTCCTCTTGAATTTTCATGGGAATGAAAAAGAATATTCACATAATAGGTTTGGTTCTGCAGGAAGGATTGTTATTTCAATTTAGAATACATTATTAGGGAACATAAGTAAAGCTAGTCTGTATTTAAAAGAAAAAAAAATACAATTAGGAGACTAGAGAGACTAAGGAAAAAATATTCTTGCTTCATGCTTTAGAAATTTATTTTCTTGCCATGTTTGCAAATGTGGTTTTAAGAACTTATCAAATGCTATGTTAAATATTTAAACCTAAAAGTTACTCTGGTTGCATAGAGAAAGGTAATGACAGAAAACTGGTTTTGTGTCAGAGGTGACATTGTTTTGGGCTGTTTGAAAAAGAACAGGAAGTTTAATTGATCGAGTAGTTCAAAAGTTAGACAGTTTCCAAAGCTGCAGATTTGACTCTAATAATTCTGTGGCCTTCAAACTGAGTTCCTGTTTGCATGAGCATCCTGCCCAGAAATCTTGGACCTCATCTAATGGTTCTAGAAAGGAGCAGCAACATGAATATGTTCAAGTAGCAGCAGTCCAGATTGGCTGATTGGTTCTCCATGGGCTTTGATTTTTGGGGACTGACCATTAGCAGTTACATAACAATAGTCTCTGTTCCTGTGCAGATGAGTCAGGCAGTGCCACACAGAAGCCTGTGCTTATCCGAGCAGCCAAATGCTAAAAACTGCAGCAACAGCCCAGCTGCCTGAGTTGCAAATTACTGAAGATAGGAAAATGTATGTGAGAAGCATCTTTATTTATATGCCTTCCCCATTCTTATAATTTTTGCACTTTTTTGTTTATTGCTGTTCTAGGTGGATCTGTGCTATGGACTTGCAGTATAAACTGATATAGCTACTTCAGCCATATGGCTACTTCTCTGTTAAATATGATTGAAATCAGTCAGTGGATTTAGAATTTAAAGGTAGGGGTGAGGAGCCAAAACCATATATATACAGGGTCATATATATGGAGTGCCATCACATAAACATAATTTTCTTAGGAGCTTGCATTGAAAATCTGACATGAGTTGTTGATGGTGTGAAGACTTCTTGTGTTCTGAACTGGAATTGTAGGCTCCTGAAGGCAGTAGGTTGTCTTGATCTGTGTTTGTACAGAGCTAACAGAATACAATCCTGTTCTGTGCTAGATAGTGGATTAAATATATTTGATATCCTAAAGTTACTCTTCTGTGTGAATGTTTTCAGGGTCAATGTGTGAAGTACTATGTTTAAAATGGTTTTGAATCTGGAAGCAATCACAACCACTGCTTTCAAGACTATGCACTTATTCAGCTCTTGTGGTTGGAAATACCTCTTAGAGAACAGGAATTGAGCTATTATTGTGTCTTACTTTGAATTATGAATTAATTCACTGTATGGAATTATTACTAATGTTTAAGACAAGTGAACTGGTTTAGTCCATGACTTCATACACAGTAAGTCCTCTCGTCTCCCAATACAATTTAGTTGGAAGAAATAGAAATCTAATCCTTTAAGTATTTCATGTCAAATCATGTATTGCTTTTATGAACTTTATTACCAGAGAGGAGTAGAAGCTTATACAGTGAATTCTTAATAGCTTAAATAATGGTTTAAATGTTTGCCTTTTTCACCTTTCATCATAATGCTGCAACAGAGTAAACCTAAATGCTCTTTTTCTGTTTAGTTTTCCCAGCATAATCAAATTAAGATGTAGTTATTAATAGCAGTATGGCAGTTTGTCCATGTAATAATAGCCTTGTATTAATGTACCTTCATATTAATAAAGTCTTGAATTTTATTTTTCTCATAAGAGTCTCTGTTTTAAATAAGAAATGTGAAAATTAACATAGCCCTAAGCATGATGATTGAAAGGCCTGCTGCTGCAAAAGGGGAAATGGCTTGAGGGATTGGAGCAGTAGGTGGTTGCCTATAATTTGTTAGGGAACTTTTTGATTATTAGTTGTCAAAAAAGTTTTGGAATTACAGGGGATGTTGGTGACAAATTAATAGGCTGCGCCTAGAACTCCTTGATCTCCCCAAAATAGTTGTGGTGTACAGTGGAATAGTTAAACAGCTGAAAAGGTGAGTGAGGCTGTCTTCTTGAGCAACACAGCAGCTTATGTTCCAGTCATACAGAGTATTAAGTGCCTGTTCAAGTGACTCTCATAAACACTTCTTTGGATTTCAGTGGCTTCATTCACATGAATTAAATTAAGCAGATGCTAAAAAGTTTGCAGAAACTTGAATCTGTCTGAGGAGTTTATTTTCCTGGTAGCTCTGGCTGCCCAGACATATTTACAGCATGCTCTCACTTTCTAAAACCTTGCAATCATACTTGTAATTTTTTTAAATTTTTTTTGAAAGTATGAGACTTTTACTATTAAACTTGTGAATAGTTAAAAAAATTACCTAAAATCACAAATTGCAGGGGTCAAATAAAACTCTCTGTAAGAATCTGCATGTAGATAGAAAAAGAGAGATCTTTGTTAAGAATGGTCCACGAAAAAAGCATCGTGGAGGGAGCATGAGGAAAAAATAAAATAGTTTTCCCAAAGTCGATGTTTATCAAAAGGAGAAGTATCTTAGCAAATCTTCCACATAAAGATAAAATATAAACACCAGGAAAAGTGATTGATCTGGAATTCATTCCTTTTTCTTTTCTCAGCCCTCTTAGCTGACATGGTGATGAAAAGAGAGGATTAAAATGGGCTTCTTAAGGCCAAAATTTTATTAGGAAATTATTAAAAGCACATTGTGTCTCGTAAAGTGAAGTAGTGCTCTTTTTGGTCCAGCCTTGCTGCAAGACATTTTCAGAGGAGAGCAACAGAAAAGGAGAGGGGATAAACACAGATCATTCTTTCATTATTCACAGCTAATAATATCTGTGGAATTTTCCATTTGTTCTCCTGGTCTGTCATTCACTGTGAAAACCCAGTGCACGCCTGAAGACAGGTCTATATCCAGAAAGTATTTTGGGCTGAAACTGCTTCAACTCCTTTGTTTGGAGAACAGTTTTGAGCTGTGACTACTGTAACAGTGAGAATTCACACAGGCAGGGATTAAATTATGGAGGCAGGGGAATGACATGGGAGAATCAAAATTCTGTCTGTGCACCCCATTGCCCCCCTGCCTGCTTCCAAAAAAAAGGAGGGGGAGGATGAGGTAGAGAAATTTCTGAAGGCCCAGCACAGAGAAATTGACTGGAGCTAGTCGTTGCTCCCATGGAAAAATTACTTCTAATGCACATTGCATTTGATTTTTAGAATCCTAAGGGATTTATCTTCCATACCATGGCACACAGGGAGAAACACGGGCTTTATGGAGAGGCCTTTTCCAAATGTTTTGGTAAAGAAGCAGATAACAGAGTACCAATTTTGTGATAAAAGCTGAAAGTTTTCACTTCCTTTTTTCACCTTCAGTATTTTTCTCCAGAAGCACCATCAGGTGTTCATAGGGTCCCTCGCACAGTAATCACTGTTGTCACCTCCATTGTCATACTCTGGGAGGGAACTCAAAGAATTGTGGGTGAATTTAAGATTAAATGGTTTAAAATGATTTCACAAGTCTCCGAGAGTCTGGATGGAGCGACGATATCTAGATAATCCTATAAATCCACCTTTAAGTAAAAAATCTGGTAAAACTAATTCTCCTTCATTGCCTAAATTTATTTTTGCTGTAAAATAATAACAGAAAGAAGTTAAATTTATTTTAGCTGTCCATGACTGATGGTAGTATGGTTAAGAATCATAAGAGCTGGTTAAGAATCATATCCTTGATCATTGCTCAGTTGCTGCTGTGCCTCTCCCCAGCCACAGGCCACCCAAGAACTTTCACTAGGAGAACCATGTGTATGAAACACTGGCTTCAATCCAGCCTGTAAAATGCTGTAATTATGGAGGCTCATTAAAATGAAATCAGTGAAACAGGCTTCTGCTCTTAAAAATGACGGGTAGAATCCAGAGATCCTGAAGACCTTTATGCTTTCATTGTGAAATAATTCCTTGTGTTCTTTGGATCTATTGATTAATTTAGAAAACCTACCATTATGGTTAGCAGGATCATCTGAACAGATGCCCACAGTCTAGAGGACAATGCTGTAAAATCTGTTAAATAGCTGACCTCTGTTTTTCAGACACTGGGATGAAATCCACTGGCATAGTTGAAATGATAGTCAGCCCCTCAGCAGCTTCATACTTCTTAAATTGCGACAGGAATCTGCTAATAGTGTTTGAGAATTCAAAGAGGCCTCATTATGGCTTTGTTTTCCCTAATAAGTCATTCTCTACTTCCAAAGTGCAAAATAAGATATTTTGATTTTTACATGAATTTACCAGTCAGATTGGAAAGTACTGACATCTATTTTTCAGAGCTCTGACTCCATTCAAAGCACCAACCCTGCGGTGTCAGGAAGATGTTTCACTGCTTATGGCTGCTCCCACTGCAGTTTGCAGTTACCTGAAAGCCATTCAGTTGAAGTTTGTACAACAGCAGTGGCTTTTGGGTTTGGTGTGTGCATCCCCAGAGGAACTACAGCTTGCCAGCAGTACAGTGAGCCTGAAAGTCTTGAACACTTCTGACACGTGCTGAGTTACAGAAAAGGCTTATCTGGAAGGTTCTTTGTTGATGCATCCATACAGGTGATGCTCAAAGCAGGTGGACTGAGGGTGACCCAACAGGATTTTCTCTGTGTGATTTTAATCAGTTCAATTCAGAAATGGAACACAGGACTTAGCCTGTGGGAGGATGGCTCCAAAACGTGTTGCTGAAAATTAACTGAATTTGAAAAGCTGTAATTGTAGGATGTCCAGGAATGAAGAAAGTTGACTCACTAAGTTCAGGGTTGAGTCTCCATTTCTGCATAAATGGAATGAAACAAAGTGTAATCTCTTGTATTTTTAGACATTTTCTCTTTTGTTTTTGTGTACCAAATATGTGTTCTTGTATCTCTTAAAAAAAAAATAATTCCAGATCAGTTTTTGTGACTTAAGAGGAAATACACTTGTTTGGAAAAGCACAGTCTGAAACTTTTTCCTTAATAATTGGAGCAAATAGATGCTCCCAGTAGTGAAGTTTCTTTCTTTTTCTCCTTAATTGCAAGCACCAGAAAAAGCTGTAGTTAAGACACTGACAATACAATAAATAGCTGACCTGGTGGAACGTGCTTGGGCTGTAGCCAGGAATCTGATCTATAGATACACTCTCCTTTGGGAAATGGTTCTTTCTCTTAGCTTTGTAAGTCCTGCAGTAACCTATTCATTATTTTTTGGTTTTGCTTTATTTTAAGCCAACCCTTTATTTTTATAAATAATCAAATTCTAAAAAAGTAGTCTGATAGATTGTGGCTCTTTTGAGAATAGGAGGAAATAATACTACTTGTGAATTATGGATTGTTTCCACTTTTGCTTATATCAATATACATCCAGGAATATGTGTTGTGAATTTATTAGGTTTGGCTAACCCTAAGTGAGACTGGTATTATAGCTCAGTTCTGTAAAACACTTTGTTATTTCCAAAGTACCATGTAGTATCATCCACGGCCTGGAATTCTGTTCTCTCACAAGCTCCAGCATACAAGGAGTGCAGCATAGATGTATCATCAGCATATTAATTACCTGAATAATCAAAGTGAATGCCTACAGTTGCTGTTTGCTGGAGATTTTGCCTGGTGGTCAGGAGCAGAGCAGTGCCAGTTAAATAACAGCTTGCTCCAAACTGTGGGAGATTGGTGTTGACCCCACATTAAAGAAAGCCTGCAGCTGTGCAGGGAACCAGCCTGCTCTACCTCTGTGGGGCTGCTTTGGGCATGTGAGCCACTAATATGGACTGGCAGCAAGTGAAAGAAACCTGTAAAAGATCTAAACATAAACCGTAGCTTTCAGCTTGATACACTGGTCGTGGACTAGTGCTTTACATTGTTTGACCAGTGGATTTGTCACATGTTGAGCAGATGGAAAGTGTTTCTTGCTGGCTCTTTTCATGGGGTGAAGATGTTTTGTGGGTGAAATTTGCTTGTGTATTTTGTTGGCTGTTGGTGATGTAGATGAGTAATTTACTGAGCTGGTTCACGAAAGGGAAAATGCAATTCTTCAAGAAATGAAAAGTGATAGCTATGAAAGTTCCAGTGCTGATCTTTTAAGGAAGACTTCATTTTTTTCCTGAATTTGTTATCTGGATAATCAAAGTTAATCACCATTGTTAAACACTTTGGATTAAAAAAACATAATTGTGTCCGTAGAGTTGCCTTCTAAATTTAAACTAGCAAACAGATTGGTTTTTTTCTAATCCGAAAGTCATAAAGAATGCTTCAGGGATGTCATATGGTGGTGGCCTTTATGTGACAATTCCAACTCCACTGCTTATGTGAAATGGTCAATCTTTCACAAAGTCACCAGGTTTGCAGAAAACTTCAAATCCTGAAATCACTCTTCTCAGAAAAAGAAATGATAAAGCCAGGCTAAAAAGCAAAATTTTTAAGAGTTAAAAATTAGGTTCAGATTTTCAGAAGCCCCACTTCTGTATTTCCCAAAATAATGCTGCCCATGATCTATTTCTCTTTCTTACATCAGTTTACATATTTAAATCTATTTATTCTCATTTTCTTTTAGGTGATCCTGATCCTTACCAAGTATTATCATACTGACATGGGGAAAGTTCTGGAGAGCTCTTTGTGGAGGTAAGTTCTCTGCTTTTTCTATAAACTTCCCCCCTGCCGTTCTTGGAACAGATCCATTGCTTCCCTTTCCAGACTGCTGCTGAGTTGAGCTGGTAGTTGACTGATGCTATTGTAGTAAGATTAACCAGATTGTCATCAGCGCTTACTCCCTCTCTTCCTTGAATGCAGTTGCTGTAGTTGAATTAGAGTTTGCAATGAGTTTTAACAGTAGAGCTAAAGAATGATAGAGAATATAAGGTACCTCCTTGATGCCACGTTGCAAGGTGCCATGCTTTTCCTTTTCCTGGAAATTCTGTGTCAAATTTACTTAAAAAGTTTGAAATGTTTATTGTGTTGGGATGTGCCTTTTGGGAGTTCTTGCTGCTTGACTAGTGTACTAAGGTTGGTAAATAATCCTGCTTTGGAAGTAGTTATGATTGCCTGGATGAAATACACCAGCAGCGTAGGTTATATTGTGTTTTATGACAACTGGGAATAAATAGTATACAAATAAATTTCTAAACTGATTCTCATTCCCATAATATTTATGAATTAAGATACCAGTATGCTTGTTGCCTGCATGTGCACAGATTGCACACTCAGGTGTCCATCAGCACAAAAGCAGGGTTAAGGTAAGTCTATGTTATCCTAGTCACACTGGTTATTTTCTCAGGTCTTAGTTGTGTTTTGCTGTGGGGGCTTGTTGTGCTTTAATATTTTTTTGTGTGTGTGTATGTCTGTGTAAATTTTCCACAACTAATTTTTGCTAGACCCATGATGTACATTTGAAAAGTGGAAGTATTTCACTGTTACTGATAAATATAATACTGTGCCACTATTTGCTCTGCTAGTCTTACTGGTTCTCTCTAGCAGCAGAAATAAATGACAGGAGACATAAGCAGTCATATGTGAAATTCATATGTAGCACATAAGCGTCAGATCTAGAAACAAACAGTTGGTCTAAAAGCTTGTGGCTTAGATACTTGTAAACTTAGTGATGTCCCAAGAGCTTCTATGGAGACTCGACCTTCAGCTGTGTGTGTAACAACGTTTACAGAGACAATCCAAGGAAAGGACTGGGTAAGGGAATAGGGAGTGGGAAAAGCCTGTGTCCAGGACATGCTGCAAAACAGCCTCGCTACTTATTTTGAAAGAGATGGCATTGTTTTAACCTTGTGGGGTTTCCCAGTGAGAGTGCTCCTGCAAGACTTTGTTGTCATACCAGTGTCTGAGTAGTGCTCAGTCTGGCCAGGGCCAGTCCATGCAGAATGTAGGTATTTTCAAGTAAAAAAGAAACTTCTAGGTGTAAGAAGGGGATATTCAGGAAAGAGTTAGATCAAATGGAGACTGCTTAACATTGGCTCAGGACTGGCCTTTTTAGGGCTATGACAGTTCATTTGTAACTGTCCTTTAAACTTACAAGATGCAAAATTAATTGCACATTTGTTACTGTTTTAAATTCTGTCCAACATCTTGTGCAAATAAGACAACCAAATGACAGTTTGGATACTCCCAATTGCGTAAGCACACACTGCTTTCCTGTTACATGCCAGTGGCCCATACAACATGTGCAATGTATTTCAAGTTTTGCAATCCATACTTCAGGGCATCTATCATAGTCTTTTAAACATTTGCAGTTGGACTCTTCAAAATAAACTCTTTGCTCTTTTAAAATAAACATAAAGCAGGCTTCAGATAATGTTGCTTTCTTTTGAGAACATAAACACTTAAAACAAGGTCATTCAGACCTTGCTGACAGCTGGTGTAAAGAACTGGTGTGAATTGCATTCAAATAAAATCGATACTAGCGTGCATCATCTGGAAATCGTGCCTTTTTACTTACAAGTAACAGATGTACCAGATGCTTTGATACTGGCACAGGTCATGGTACCACCCCAGGGGCTGGGCACAGATGTCCTCAGGGCTCTCAGTGGTGTCAGGCTTTGGGGATGTGCCAGGTGCCCATGGCTCCATGGGACACTGTAGTGTGCCAGGGATGGGACCTTGCGGGACTCTCCTTGGGTATGTCTTGCAATTTCACGGGGCACAGCCCAGCCAGGATCTGGACATCAGGGTGCCTTGGGCTGTCCACTTTGTCAAGAGAGCCCCTGGGAGCTCATGATCCCTGGAACCTGCTGAGCCAGGAGTGGGGACAGAGGCTAGGGCTTGTTGACCAGAGAGGCTGGATGGGTTCTGAGTCCCCTGGTCTAGTGGAAAGGGATTGGAACTAGGTGATCTTTAAGGTCTCTTCTGACCCAAAGCATTCTATGATTCTATGGTTTCTAAAACCAGGATGGAAAAGCTGAAAGGAAATGAGTGCTTAAGATTAGCCCTTGGGCCAGGGGTTACTACTTAGCTGATCCATGCCTGGATATGTTCTGAGCTGACCTCCTTCCTCCACCTCTGCCTGCTGTGGCATAGAAGTAACACACACAGTTTTCAGACTGGAGGAATTACAAAGTGCCTGGATCTGGAAAAGCACAAATCAGACCAACTACTGCAAAAATATCAAATAGTGCCTCGCTCTGTTGAGATGTAGCTCACTATTTGTATTAAATAACAGAATGAAGCTGCCTTTGAAGTCAGGGGACTTCTGTGTTTTCCTGTATAAAATGGTTGGAACTTCACCAGTTTTCACCCACTTTTGCTGATGGAAATGGGGTGTTGTATTCACACTGGCAGCCTGCCCAGAATGTGTAGTGTGTATGTTTTTCAACTTTTTTTGTTTGTTTCTCTTTTGCATTCCTTTCATTTGCATCAAACAAATATGGAGTAAAAACAGGTGTGAAAAACTGTACTGGGTTTTTTTGTCAGGGGAGAAATGACATTAATCTGTTTCTGTGCCCCAGTGGGAATAGACTCTCTCTAGTTATTTCCTGAATTGGTTCAATGCTTTTGTTCCTATCTTGCCTGGCTAGATAATACCAGACATGATATTCTCTAAAGCCACTAAGTGACTTAGTCACTAAGTGAAAATAAACTAGTTCTATAAACTGATCAATTCCCACCAGAGTAATTTTTTAATGTTAATATCCCAATTTCTCTTGCTGGTCAGTAAATATTAACCTAGCTTCGTGTTTTTCAGTTACTTTACTTCTTGAAACTGCATTTTACATCTTCTAAAACATATTTCCACGTCATCTCTTTCCTTTTCTCCCATCACTCAAAAGACATTTTTTCTCCTTGTTTGGTGGAACAAAGAATTAGAAAGGATGGTCTAGTGATACTTGTTTGTTCTTAGTGACCTTGGAGTTGCAGTCAGACTTTTAAGAGTAATGCAAATGGTGGTGAAAAACACCAGTCAGAGGTACATGCAGAGGGGGGCTTTATGTGAAGGTGCAGGTGGATCTTGGTGACACATTTTTGTGCCTCTGCAGAGCACTGCCAATTTGTGTAGGTAATTTATGCCTGCCCACACAAGTCAGGTTACAGGCTTGGGGGGCCTAAATTTGAATTACCTCGGAATTTTTCCTTATTGTATACATAGGAAAAATAGTACTGTGTAATGAAAGTCTTAACAAGTTTTTTACTGGTAACAGCCATGTCTGGTAACACTGAAGAGGTGAAGACAAACTCTTGATGGAAATATGCAGTAAAAAAATACCAGACTGTGCTTTAGTCAGCTATTTCTGATGCTTTCCTAATTTGCTTGTTAAGTAATTGTCAAGGTGTAAATCGTATAATTATTTCACTCAAAATAAGGTAGGGAAATATATAGAGATGAAATTGGTTGCCTCTTGAATAGAAACTGAAATAACTTTTTGAGAAGGAAGAGAGGATTATTTTCAGGTCTACTTTTAGAGTTTCTAAACTGTGATACATATTGGGAATACAGGTTGGTTGTTGTGTTAGAGCTCATTAGCATAATGAAAAAACTGAGAATTCAAGTACTAAAATTATCTTCACAAGTTGTGTGTATATAGAAGATACTTTACATACTAGAGCTGTTCCTGTCAGAATCCACACACATATTTATCCAGCACATTTATAGTATGAAGGAGCTGAATCCAACTGTCCATTTAGGTTGACTATGTGTTTTCATGCTTTGTGGACCTGTTTGTGCACAAATATTTAGGTGCACATATTTTACAACCTCGGGTATCTGCTTGATTCTGTTGTATGCCTGCAACTTTAGATGTAAGTATTTGAATTTTACAATCAAATAGTTTCACTTTGAATTTGTAACCACTAAGAAATTAATGCTAATACTTACCTGAGTTATTTATTCCTAATAATGTCTCTTGGAAATATAGATTATTATTTTTATTCACTTTTATACATGTGACAACTGAGATGGTAATATTGCTGAAGGTTATGCAGTGGTGACTCAGCACTGTATGGCCATGGAATTGTCTTCCAACCCTGTGCTTAGACTGGTTCAGAGTCTGGTAGGCATGTAGCCTTCCCTTTCTTAGCTTGATCTAAGCAATGAATAATAGATGCTGCTGATGATTGCTAATAAAGTTTTGATTGCATATTATCAAGCTGTAATGACACAGTAGTGTTAAAGTGGCTTGCTGTGTAATTGCCATTGTTCCCAATGGCATCACCATGTTGTTATTGCTTCACCACAGCAAAACAAATGACATTACTTGATGTTAACTGCACTGCTGGATCCTCTTAGCATTGCCTGCTGAGTGTTAGGTAGGCCTGTTTTCAGAGATGTTGAGTTGTTTTATCCCATGTTATCAGTAAAGAAACAGTAAATTAAGGAAGAGGCTTCCCCACCTCCTTAAATATTTTTTGATATTCCAGCTGAACTTTCTGGGACTCCTTACTCCAAATGCAGCCTGAGGGTGGAGCAAAGTCAAAGCGCTGTGGGAGGAGGTGTTAAGTCCAGATCAATGGCTGGGCAGGTGGAGGTGAGAGCAGTCAGGGGAGCCTCACAGACAGCATTGCCCTTGCCAAATCTCAAGGAGTCAGGAAATCCTGTCTTTGGTGGCATAGCTCTTTCTATCTGCACCCACAGCAAGCCACTTGTTCCAGGTCAAGACTCACTTGTGCAAGCCCACTTGCCATCAGGGGAGTCAGGAGCACAGTGACTGCTGGGGGCTTTGGGCATTTACAGAGTGCAGGAATACACCAAGGCTAAAATCCAAACTACAAAGAGCTGGAGATTGTTTTAAGGTGGATGCAGTGAACAATGTACTGCTCAGGAAAGTAAAATTTCCAGGTGGCTCAGAGAACGTGTGAAAACTTATATGGACATTTGTTTCCAAAATCTTTGGACTTGCAGGAGAAACTCATTTCACCTGTTTCCTGAAATTAATTTAATAAGGAAAACAAAACCCCCCAATATACAGTTCAGTGCCCCAGTGAAATTTTTGGTATGAAGTATTGCTTAATAAATGAGCAACTGTATTCTGCAACAACTTGCACTTCCAGATGGCCTTATATTGTGGCTGCTTTGAAAAGTGACTTTGTAGAAATGGCCCCAAGGGATGGAGTTATTGAGTCTGTGATTTTCATATCAAATTTTCTCCTTCCAAGTTATAACAGAAAAAGAAATGGCTTTCTAATTATTAGCCCAGTGAACTCAGCTTGGGATCTAATGTCTAGCTGTGCGTTCCCTGGCTAATGCATCATCCTGAGTAATGCATCCTGAGTTTCTGCAATCAAAATAGATTGTCTTTAATTATACCTGTGCAGCTCCTTTGTGCTCCTATTATATCCTTATTTACACCTGTTCCAGTGAGCAAAGGTTTTGGGCAGTAGTGTTAAACAGGCAGTCCTACAATTAGAATTTTATTTCTCTTACTGAACAACAGATTTTTTTATGCTCTCTTGGATCATATTTCCATATTCATCTAATAATATTAAAAGACTTTCATTATCTTTGCTGCAATGTGCATCATCTTGCTAAAACTCTACAGTGCACCATTATGCGTTGAATTGTGCAGGAAAGTCTTTATTTTAAATTTATTTTGGATGTTTAAAATGAGCTGTAAAACCACAGCTAGCAAGTGAATGTAGTGGGTTTCAGCATGTCTGCAATGTTCTTTTATGGGTGTCAGGTAGGAAAAATATATAGAAGATAAAAGAAATAAAATAAACACGTCTTGACAAACCTTGGAGTGTGCAAGGTATCAAAGAGGTGATTACTGATGTTTTTAATGGGCAGTGGAATTGATTCAGGAGCACAGAGGGTGCCTGTGTTGCAGTGAGTGCTCTAATGGCCACACGACCTACCATGGACTTTCTGAGACCAAGGCCCAGCACAGCGGGGTGGCAGGAGCCTTGCTGTTAGCTTGGAGTTGCACTCATCCTGGCAATGTTTTGGCTGTGCAATAGGGGAATGAAATTTGGCCATGGATTCTTGGGGCTGTTCTTCCAGTTGTGACCTGTATACTCCTCTGGAGGAGACATCTCTTAAAAGGCTCTCCAGTGCATGGGATTTAGCTTAAGCAGGTACTTTTATGTCTGTGTTGCCATAATAGCATTTAAAAATTATTTTGATGTCTTAGTATGTATGAAGGTCTGAACTGAAAAAAATATATCCTACAAACCAGTAAAAGCTACCAAACAAGTCTGTCCAAATTTCTTTGCTGAATATCTGTTGGCCACACATGAGAGTGCTACTCTCAGATGTGTCATAACTACTTTTCCATGTCTTCAACAACTTGAACTAGTGATGATTTTGAATGTTTACATGTTTCTACACTACCTTGTGATCACACAAAGAATACATGACATGCAGATAAAGATCCAGTTAGAAAGATGTGGTTTGTGTAGCTGGGAAAAGGCTCTTGCAGTACACTTGATTCTTTTTGAAGCTGATTGCAGCATGGCTGCTGAACATGTTAAACACATCTTGGAACATGGGAATTTTGCTGCTTTACAGGTTGATCCACACCGCCACCCCCCCTCCACCCCTTAATCCTCCTTCTGGAAAATGAATTAAGTCATTGCAAGATATAACTCAAAACGAGTGAGTCAATTTATTGAGAAAGAATAACCATTTATTTTAAACGGCTTAAGAATCCTTTTCTATTGTTTGAGTAACTTGAGCCTTAGTAATAGAATTTCTGATTGCTTTAACTGGTACTGCAGACTAAGAGGGAATTGTACCACAGGCTCTTGTTTTAAGCAGACTCTGTTTGGGCAGGACTGATGGTAACAGAAGTGATCTTTCCTTCCCAAGACTCATGCAGCTTGGTAGCAGTAGGATGTTTAGGAAAGTTACTTCACTGGTGTTTCCTCAGATTTGTCATGGTATCTTATTGAATAAATCTCCATGCAAGGAATGATCCTCTTTCTTGCCAGCCTCAGCAGACAGGTTTAAGGTGAGAAACAGGAAACACTGTATTTCTATGCATTAGCCATCCATGTGGCTTCTGATTCTGCATCTGGGTTCCTTTTGCCCTCCCTCCCTGCATAAAAGAGGGAAGTTTTGCCCATGATCCACTTCTATTTGAGCAAACTGAGAACTCCAGTCTTGGAGCTTTTATTGTGGCATGGTTCCTCTGTGTTAAATTAATATGAAAACAGTTGAGCCATCAGGTTTTTTTCTAATCAGAGGTATTTTGTGCATTGTCATCCATTAACTCCCACTGTCAGCATGCTGGCACTGCGGGGAGGTGCAGGGCCGATAATCTGGGACAGATATGACACCATATATATAGCAATGTTTCCTTTGCCACTCTGAAATAAATAAGAAACCACAATCAAAACAGTTAATTTCATTGCTTATCACATTTCCATGATGATGAATGAGGTATAAAAACTGGGATAGGTTATATTTTTAAAACCTGAAAGGGGTGAAGTCGTGACTTCAGGGAGCTTGTGAGAAGGTACATGTGACATTCCACTCAGCAACTAGTGATGCTGCTGGTTCCAACTTCAGCCTGCTGTGTGATCTTCTTTGAAGAACCTGCCACCACTGTGCTTTCCTGCACTTGGTCCTGTTTGTTTCTTTGGAATATAGGTCATTTGGAGAACTGATTGTGGGATCCCCATCAGTGCTGGGCCTGTAATACTGCATTAATGCAAATAATAGGAAGGAACTGTAATATTTATGGATGTTTAGTGTTTGTGTCCCTAAAGCTTTTGGCTTGAGCCTCAGAAAGACAGGAGTCCATCAGAGAGCACTGACACACCATGAGACTCACCTGAAAACACTCATATTTTCCCTACAAGGCAGCTGATGGTGCAGTGCCTTTTCACAGCTGATGTTTTGTAGATGCTGTTTTGCAACCCCCTGTTGCATGTCTTAGAGTTGAGCACCTTGTGCCCTGGTGTGGTGTGTGGGATGTGAGCAGCTTCCCTTGCTTCTGCAGCACGTGCAGTCTGCTCCAGAGCATCCACTGTGAACTGATTGCAAATTAATTTGGTCGTTGGGACTGAATGAATGAACAGCTGCATGGTTAATTATGCAGAATGGTATAGAAAAATGTAGTGTTAATGTTTTATACCCTCATTATCCCTGCAGTATGGAATATATTTTTCAGTGTGAAAATAACAAAGGCAATATTTCCCACATAACTTATTTATTAAGATCATCGTATTGTTAGGCAGCTTTCTCTGCTTTAATTTAGTAAGAATTTAGACAACTAAAAGCTCCATACAGGCCAGCTTTTAAAATGTAAATATAATCCTATGTGCTGAACTATTTGGGGACGTGGGTAGTTCACAAAAATGAAATTCATTTTACAGTAAGATTTAAATGTAGATTTTTTTTTTTTGACATTCTCAAACACAGAATGTTAGTGGAGAGCTTTTTCTCCCTCTCCCTGCATCCTCTCATTGAAAAGATGACTGATAATTTGCCAATTAGTCAATTGAAATATCTGTTCCAGCAATTTTTTAAAAATTATTTTGGGGCATTTTTTATGTGTAAGTTGGGTTTGTCCCTTCCTGCTTCTGCTCCCCTTACTTCTCCTTTGGTGTATTTTCCTTCTATTGCACATAGAACAGGGATAGCAAGTTATTTTGATTCCACAAATACCTATTCCTGACCTAACCTTCAAAAAAGGACATTTCAGTTTCTCACTGATTATTTCTCCTGGTGGCCTTTTTTTTCCAGCTGTTACCTTCCCTCTTTCCTAGGACTGGTTTGTCTTTTCCAGGGCTGACTGCTTCAGCCCAGAGTGAAGAAGCTGCTTTCTAGATGAGGTGTTGAGTGTCTAAATTTTTGTATTTTGGCTTAAAATATCAGCCCCAAACCTGCCTTTTGAAGCTGTTCCAGAGCTGATATCCACCTGATGGCAAGGCTTTCTCCTCACAGTGGCTTTGACAGACTGTAGATATTTCAATGGCCTGTGAATACATTTCATCCCAACTTTCTAGCCTAGGATCTGAAATTGTCATTTTGGGCAGGAGTGGGGCAATACTTGTTATCACCTATTAGTTGAAAAGCCTCTGTGTGACTTAATTTTTTTGTTTTTTCAAATCTGATATGTACTTTCTTTACCAAATGGATTTAATTTTTCTTGAAGAGTGTGCAAGCAGTTCAAATTATACCCCTTGATAAAAAGACATCACAGGATCAGTGAAATACAACCACCCCTGGTCAAAAGCCAGGGAAACAAGTAAAGAGACACGTGGTAAAATGTGCTTTCTTAATATAAAAGAAACTTAAAAACTGAACTCAAAAGCATCTACGTCATTCAACCTCTTGATAGCTTGGCTTTCAAGCTTTTCTTTCTGGCAGGAAGGGATGTACAGTTCTGCTTTCTGTATGATTTAGAATAGTTTTCTGTAATGCTGATCCTTAGGATTGTTGGCTGTTCTGAAGACTTCAACATAAAATTATTTTATGTTTTACTCTCCTCCAAGAATTTGGAAACTTATCATTGTTTTATCTTAATTCTTACCATATGCTGTCAGTCCTTAATTTTCCTTAATTTTGCTTTGAGATAGCATTTAAAAATCAAGTTGTGCTGTTCTGAACTACATTATCTACAGTTTGAGATTTCTCTCCCTTTACCCTATCCCTGTGCAGTTGCTCTGCTAAATACTGGTCTGTCAGGTTTCAGTAATTTTAAATTCACTTTTTCTTCAGCCTGACATGTAAAATTAGAAAAATAATAAAATTTTACTTTTTATCCTCATTTAAAACTAATTGGAGGGAAAGTGTACATGTGATGAGGTTTTGTATTTATGATGATTTCAGGTGCATAATAATTAAGTTCTTGATGCTATTTTGGTGCAGTTTCAGCACAGTTCAGAATGCTCAGTGCTAATGGACAGGATGCACGAGTTAAATATTGTACCTCTGCAGTGGGAAAGTGCAGCACATTCTGGCAAAGTGTGGAAGCCTGGAGTGGAAATTCCCATGCCTCAGCTTTCCATGTGGCCTTGGGTGAATATATGAATCTGTCTGTGTTCCAGAGTGGAAAGCATCCAAGAAGCATCTTTAAATAAAATTAAGGAAGGAAAGAAAGTTAATTATTTAAAGATCAGAAAAGTATGTTACAAATATGCTTCATAAAAGACCATGACCTATCATAGCATTACCTTAACAGGTCACACTTAGAGATCTCTTAATGTGCCCTGGTATGTGAAAAGCAGGATTGGAGTTCCAAGATCTTCAAAGTGATAACAGGACTTAGCTTCTCAAAAGGCCTGTTAACATTTGGGAAGTACCTCAATAAGTAAGAATATTTAAGTATCAAATTATATTTGATTTTCATGCTGACTGGAAGTCTTGATACATCCAAATGCTTGAGATCTTAAATTCTTTTGTTGTTGTTTTATGTTGGGAATAAATACACAATGCTATTATTATAATAAACATTATTATTTATTTTTTCTTTAGCATGTTTGTTAGTGCTGGGAATAGGACATAAGTTTTCTGATACCCACTTGGTCACTTAAATCTCTGCTTTACTGGCAAGTTTCTACTATATTGCATCCATGCAGACAATGATTTTGGTTGCATGGGAGCACAATGGTCATCAAGTACAACTTGTGCTCAAAGCAGGAGTTGCTGCAGAAGTTAATCAGGTCACTCATGGCCCCATCCTGCCTAGCTCTGAAAAACTTCCAGGTCAGAGATCTCACAGCTTTGCTGGGCAATGCTTTGCTGCTCTCACTGTGAGGGGTTATGTCAGCTGGCATTTCCCATCTTGCAGCCTGTGCTTGCCATGTATTGCCTTTTCAATGTCTGCCCTGATCCTGCCTTATTTAAAACTTCTCTTTAGATGCTGAAAGAGTGAAGTGAGGTTCTCCATTAGCCTCATTTCCTAGACTGACCTAACCCAGCTCCCTCAGCCATTCCCTGTACATTGTGTGCTCCAGTTCCCAGCGTCTTAGTGACCTTCCACTGGACTGGCTACACGTTGCTGATCTTTCTCCTCTGTGAAGTGACATAGATTTTTGGTTTTTAAATTCCATTTGCAGGACTGGGATTATCTGTTTTCTGGAGGTTCCTCTCTGCTGCTCTCCCAATATAAAATGGACTGTTTTATGGTGAATTGTTTAGAATAGTTACCTTATTTATCTGAATGCAAAAATAAGTGTGAAAATTCCTAAATGCTGAAATAATTAACAGGGGAAATTCAGTTCTTTAGAAATTGCTTAGACACCCAAGTGACTTCATTACCTGTACAGAAAGATAACATTGGTCTTGTTTGCACTGAACCACTCAGTGTAAGAACAGTGGGGATGCCAGCATTAACTTTTTGTCCTCACTTTTGTTATGCAGTATGAATTCTTGATAGGTTTTGATTTAGTTGCTGGTACATTATTTATGACATCTCTTGGCTGCAGCTGCTGTAATCCACAAACCAAAGCCAAGCCTATTATTTCTAGTAATAGAATTGTATTTTGTTGTAGAGCAACTCCCAGGTAATTAGGCAAGATGTGCTGTAATTGGTTGTAACATAGGCTCTCCTAAATAAAACATTAGTCAGACTGGATGGCAGATTAAAGTTTTTTTTTTTCTTTTGAAGATTTGTCTACCACAGGTAAACACTAATGTGACCACAAACATTAGGAAGATTAATTTTGCCAAGAAAGGAAGGAGAATTTTTGTTTTAATGATCCTTCACTTAGAGCAGCATTCTTTTAAGTAAGAATGTTGAAATGTGCAAAGCAGAGTTTTTTGAGGGCAAGAATTCACATACTAATCCTGTGGTGTGGGTAAAGCTACAGTCTTATTCAAAGAGTGGACTTCATACAGCAGTTTTTATTGCTATTCAATTTGGGTTTTGAACAATTTTGAATCATCTTTTGCTTGACCTATACTTTTGTATATGTACATTGTTAATTGACAGGGTTTCAAGGGTCAGTGTAGACACCTGAAATCTCTGGAGTAAAATCTGCTGATTGCTTAAAAAAGTGATTATAAACTGAGAAGGAATTGTAAGAGATGCAGTTTGGTGGACTTCTTGTCTCTTGGCATTTTCCCATCAAAGCTGGATTCTTTTGTGGACTGTGTGATGAACACAAGTTAACTGTAAATAATTCAAAGGAAATTGAATGAAATTCAGCATTAACTTTGAAAGTCCAATTGTACATTAGCCACCCTAGAACCTTTAAGAAGCTGATGGATTTGCTTCAATTCATGCAGCAAAATAGCGAAACAGTCTTTGTCATGAGAACATTCAGGACAGGGGATAGGAAACAAAAGGGAGTCAGGTTGCATTTGTCCTGCTAAAACTTGTTCCTTGAACATGTTTGTTTTGCCATAGTGTTTTGTTAGGAGAAAAATAAAACAACAAAGGGTCAAAATTTTTATGTGTTATGATTTCGTCATTTTTTGAATCTGTATGTTCCATTTGACTGGCTAATGGGAAATGGTGTTTATGCAAAGGCTCCAGTCTGTTCTCTTGCAAGTAGTGAAGCAAAGTGAATTACTGTGTTGCACATTGCAGAGAAAATGTTGGGATGACACAGGCAGAGCCTAGACTGCACAGGGTTTGTTCCAGGTTTCATTTCATAACTCCGCAGAGTGCTGCATGTTCACTGTTTAATTTTCCTTTGCACCCTGACTGTAAAATTCCCATGAGAAGCAGCAGCTGTTGGTGCTGCTGTGCTCACAGTGAGCAGGATTTCCCCTTCAGCAAGTCACAGGTTGATTACCAGAAAACAGCCACTGCAGAAGGAGTGAACTGTGTGGTCTTACCCTTGGGGCCAAGCTAACTCTATCTTCTCTCCTGGAAAACAAATGTCTTTTAGGGCACAAATGCATGGGGGACATGAGAATTAAGTGGCTGAATTGGCATAAAGCACTGCAGCACCTTTGAAAGCACTGGGGCTCCAATGATTTGTATCAGTGACAAGTCAGGTCCTAAAATTAATGGTAGACTTCAACTGACATTTTTATCAATTGTGGATTCTTTAGACAGAACAACTGTGCAGTGTACTTCTTACGTTATTTCTTATGGATGTGGTAATCATCTGTTCCCATTCCCTTTTCCCTCTGCTTGGTGGCCTCTGAGGAGGCATTTGTTGGATTGCTGGAGTATGTGTTCCACAAATGAAGTCCTGCAGCAGAAAAGGGGTTAAACTTGAGCTCAACAGAAGGAATTTTATCATCTTGACAGTTTGCTCAGTAATTTTGGTTTTTTTTGCATCATGAAGAATTTTCAACTAGGCGGAAATTGGGTGATTTTCCTTGGGGTGGGAGGTAAGCAATATTGAATGTGTATAGGTTAGATTAATCTGAGTAAAAACTGTAGACTTGAAAGGCCTTGGGCTTCCTCTATGCATCTGACAATGATTGTGTTGGTTTGGACATTAAAATGGAGAGAAATGGTTTGTTACAACTAAGTCTGCTGAGCCACTTATTCTCATCTTCCTGATCTATTCTTTGCTCTGTCACAAGCAAGGATCTTTGTTGAGTCTCATCCCTTATTACTCATTTTGTCACTTTGTGTAATGGGCAGAAGATTTCAAGGAGGCACACTGGAGGCCAAGTGACTTGAGTAGATTCTTGGCTCCTGGATTCCCTCTGCATTTGATAGCAAATGGCAAGAGACCCAGTGTTGAACTGAGTCCCTCTCCCCTGCTAAGTCAACCAGGTTTAGCTCAGTCCTACCTGGACAGCTGAATGGCAGCGAGACAACCAGCTGCAGAAAGGCAATAGTTTCTTCCACAGTTTGCTCACAATGCCAGGCTTAGCTCCGAATTGAAAACATCAAATGGATCAGTCCCACCTCTGCTTAAAGATGAGAATATCAAAATGTAAGCATAAGAAAACTGATTGCCTCCAGCTGTGTGGGCCTCTGCTCAGAATTTGGTCAGTTGTAGGCTGCATGTCAGGTGTGGCTTCTGGTGCTCTCATTTTATTTTCAAATCAGCGTGTGACTCACCCAGAGTATCGTGAGACTCAGCAAAACTGTTAGCATGTGCATTAAGTTGGTCACTTCCTTTGTTCAAGTGCTAAATAAATTAGCTAAATACTTCCATAAGCGATAAGTACATTGGGGCCTCATGTCTATACATTCAGATGCATGTAGAAAAGGGGGATGGAGTCATGGGAGCATTTGGAAGCTGGAGAAAATGCCTGCTGTGAGGGCTGCACAGCCTTCAGACGTTCAGTTTATCAAAGGAGAGTAAAGGGCTGTTTAAATCTTAGGTGCAGTTTACAAGAGAGCTGGATGTTTGCTCTGCTCAACCCTGGGTGATCCTAGCTGTAGACAGTAGGCTTCAGGGAAGTGATGGATGTCTCTATTAAATTTTTTTTCTCTTTGTAATATTCCCCATCTTACCTGGTTTGACCAAAAATACCTTTCTGACTTTTTGCTCCTTAGCTAGATTTCTCTGTAAATTATTTTTTGTGAGTTTCTTTAAAAAATAAAGGGAGATAGTAGCTGCTCATTTAGATGGGCATGTTCATTCTCCAGTTGTTTTTCTGTGGATTGGATGGAGGGAAGGTTGGTCAAAGAGTAGTAAGGCAATTAAGAAAATAAGTACATGGAAGAAGTCACAGTTCTTTACAAAAAGCTTTATGAAATTTTGCTTTATGACTTATCAATAATGCTTTTTAAACAACATTAACTTAGTTTATAAGTTTCATCCCACTTATAAATTAACAGTACATAGCACCAACTGTGCATCTGTGCATTGGAAGAGTTGGTAATCTCCGTCTGATTGCTCACAGCCAAGTTGTTAAAATGGTCAGGAACCCCAGCAGAGTGGATGATGATTTATGTTCCTGTGGGCAGCTGCAGCAGAAGGACCAGGAAACTTACACAAATGCAGCTGTGAAATATGCCTTTCTCTTGGGATGATTCAGACTGGAGCCTTGGCCATTAGCACAATGTTCAGTTTTATGTTCTTAAATCTTCAGTTTCATAAATATTAGGTTAGGATATGGTGAGATGTTGTTAGTCAATTCTTTTAAAGACTGTGAAGTGAGAGGATATCCTTACCATTGTGCAACAGGGAGGTAGGAAGGCATCCAGACTGGTGCCTGGGTGTTCACCAAGATCCTGAATAACTCAGGTGTCTTAGCAGTGTAGTGTGTACAGACCAGGGCTGTGTGCCTTTGCTTGCCTATGCACTCTCAGGCTTTGGTATTTCCTTTGGAGAGCAGAGACAAAGATATTATTGCTGTTTTATTTGCTTCTCATCCAGGTATTCTGTCACTTTGAATGGGAATATTTTCCCCAGTGAGCATTAATTAAAAGGAAACAAGGTAGTTCAGATTCAAAGGTTATCAGCAAATGCTGCATGAATGAAAACGCTAAATGAGTGAATCTTTTGCATGTCTTCTGTGTCAGTTCTGCTTATAGGAACAATTCTGAAAAAGAGACAAAATACCCAATGCCTTAGATTGGTAGCATTTAACAGTTTGAAATGCTCAAATTACCCATGTACTCATTAGGAAAAGGGGTCAGTACTCAGAGGGAGAATGGATGACTTGCTAATTTATAGTGTTACTGAATCATGTAAATGAGGGTCTTGTTTAGCTTTAAATGGAGATGTTATGCAATGCTGTTAGACAGCCTGGATGTGGGGCACTTCTCTCAGTGAAGATTGCATGGTTTTGGTATATTTTAATGGTCAATTTGTGTAGCATCCGTGCTGGGTAAGCAGCCTTGGATAATTTGAAAAATTATACAAGTTTTGTTCTGAATTGCTCTGTTAAATTTGGATGGATTGAATATTATTATAATTTAAAATAAATGGGTAGAAAGGGGAAAAATAAATCAAAATGAAATCTCAGTTGGAGAATATGGTTTTGAAAACCCCTACTATAAATACATTGTACATGTAGAGGAAGCTATTTAGGAGATTATTGTTTTAGAAACTTCTTCCTTTACATATTCCCTTCGTTGCCATTAATTTTTTTTCCTCCTTTTTTTTCCTATCAGATGAGGAATGAGGGAAAGTGACAATAAACTCATTGAGTATGGTGAGAGTCAGAATGATGTAGTGCAAAGCAATATTAAAGTCATTCTCAGCTACACATTCATCATTTTCTGCCCTGTATTCTTTGGTTTGGGATAAGAAGCCATTGGGTTCTTATGAGTCAGTTCCAAGCACCTTCTCCTTCAGAAGGAAGATTAGAAGTAAAAATAGATTCTTCAAATAACATAACCTCCATTTATATCCTGGGGAAGTGATATTAAAAGGAGAATCTCTCCCTGGAAAGCTTTTGCAATGTGAGAATTGAATTTAACAGGCTAAGCTTTCTGTGATAATAATTGCACAGCTAAGGATGATGCAAATTTAATGGCTCTAATCAGATGAGGTGAAAGAAAGCAAATATTAGGTTTATGCTTTAATTTGTCATTTGCTCTACTGTTGATTCTTCCATGCAAGAAGAAAGTTGAGTTGTGTGTGCTGTTCTTTTTTCTTTTCTTTTGAATTTTTTTTTAAACCTGTAAAGCTTTACAGGAAAATACTAGTCACATTGAGTACTCTTCATGAACATAAATTGATTCCATCTTAAAATGATACATTTTACATATTTTAAATAAAAGTAGTTTACTGGAAGTGATCATCGAAAAAGTGGGGATGACCATAGGTCACAACAGACTACTGAGCTGGGCAGTCCTTTTTCTCTGCCAGTTGCTCATAGCAAATTGAAGTGACAGAAAAGGACAGGAGTCAGTAGGGGAGTTTCACAGAATCACATAATGACTGAGGGTGGAAGAAACCTCTCCAGACCATCTCCTGCAGGGCCCTGGCTTGAAACACTGTCAGCCTGGACCATGCTCAGCTGGGTTTTGAATACTTTCAAGGATGGAGACTCTAAACCTCTCTGGACAACCTGTGCCAGTGTTTGACCCTCTTAACATTCAAAGGTCTTTTTAAAGATATTTACATGGAATTTGCTGTGTTTCAGTACCCGTTGCCTGTTGTCCCATCATTGGACACTACAGAAAACTCTGTTTCACTTTCCTAAAATCCCCCCATCATGCATTTGTGCACACAAAAAGGGCCTCCCCAAGTATTTTCTTCATCAGGATGAACACTCCCACCTCATTCAGGGGTGAAGGTGAGGTAGATGTGCTTGTAGCTACCCAGTTCCTGCTTTTTGCCTGTTTGAAGGTAGGATGGATTCCTGCATATCTCCCTACCTCCTTGGGCATTTTGAAAAATGTTTGGGCACATTTTTCAGTTCTTTTTCCACTTTAACCTCCACTTTATCTTGTACACTTTAGCTTTTGTGGGCACCACAGCTTCTGATCCGTGAAGAGGTGTCATTGCTTGCCCTTCTTTGTCTTAGGTGTATTTCTTACGTGTTCTTGTTTGAAGTAAGTACAGTGATGAACATGTTAAAGGTCAGGGCACAGTGAAGGGGCTAATACATGCTATAGTGTCATTTTCTGGTTTGTTCTCTGTTGCCTTCCTACAAATTTCTGAGTTTATGTGTTTTTTGAATCCCTGCTGAACGGCAGGTTGAGGTTTTCATGGTTCCTCTATCACAGCACTCAAGTACCTTTACGGTTTTGTAAAGCCTTCATTTTGTATGTAATGTCAGGACATCCCTTTTGATTTATGTACTGGGAATATCTATTGCCATTTTAATGACCAGTCACTCAGCATCATGAGGTTCATCTACCAACTTTCAGACTTACTATCTTACTTGATATTTACTTGTCCTTGTTTTATTCCTTTGAATGATGTAGTGTTATCAGCATACTTTATCACCATCTGCCCCATTTCTGTAATTACAGTACGTTAAATAGGACTGATGAAGAACCTTGTGGGACTTCTTTGAGGACTTTTCTCAATAGTAAAAATTAATCAAACCTAATGTTTCCTGATTTTAGAATAATTATTCCTCCAAATGAAGACCTGTCCTCCTATCCTCTAGCAATGTAGATAAAGTGTGCTCAGCTTCTTGAGCACATTTTGTGGTAGATGTTTCTGAAAGACTTTTAGAGAAGAAAATTTGGTTAAATTTTACTTTTTATATTTTCATTAATTCTGTCCAAAAAATGAGGATATTAATGAGCCATGCATTCTCTTTCCAAAGTCATGTGGACTCTCACTCAGTACCTTTTATTTCTTTGTGTCAAATTACAGAGTTGGAATAATTTTTACTATTTTGCCTACTGCTGACATCAAATTTCAGTGCCCTGAAGTGCCTCTCTGAATTGTTCTTGGAGACCTTAAAAAAATTGGAGCCCATATTTGCAATGTTAATTTCTCTAATGCAAACATTATTTTAAATGAAAAGACACTCTGCAATTAATGGCTTCATGATTTCATCCTTGACTTCCTTTAGACCATTTGGATGAATACCATCTGGTCTGGGCAGATGAGTAGTGTTGATTTGTGCAAAATTTCTTTCACTTACACTTTAATATGAGACATTTCTTCGTACAATGACAGCAAAGAGGACCTCTGATGTGGGAACCTTTCAAAGCAGTGTTGGGGTGAACAGAGATGCAGAGCAGAGTTTGATTTCTCTGCTGTGGCTTCGTCTCTGGATGCTCTTTTCTCACCTTGCTCATATATTGGTTCCACAGATTGCTGTGGTAGACTTCACATCTTTTGGGAGGTTGACAGAAGATTTATTATTGCAGTGTGAACTTCTTAAAGTTGTGTTTCAAAGCTTTTTGTTTTAGCCTATTGCATTATAATGTTATCCTTCTGAGGATGCTTCTCCCCCTGTTATCTTCAGCAGGTTAAAAATCAGCTTGTTAAAACTGTGTGTCTTTCTTTGAGTCATGTTTCTTTTCAGTCCTGCCTATTTTTCCTTTGGTCCACTTTTGGTAGTATGCACTTGCACTGAAATCCAATGCCTTTAAAAGGATGTTTCTAATATTTTACCTAATGCATTCCTTCTTTTAGGTTTTTGTTTTTTTTTTTTAAACCAAGCTTCCTCCTTTTTGTGCAAGAATCCTGTTGAACTCACTCCCCTTGTGGATATTTTGGCTTCCTCACTTGTGCACAGATGTTGAATCTACGTCTGTGCTGCTCACGGTTGCACAGTGACTCACTGACAGCCCTGCTGAGACCCAGTGAAGAGTTGCTTCCCCTCAGAGTTTCCTGGATAGCTGCTCATGAAGCAGGCTCTGAAAATTTGCACTTGGCACTGTGCCCCAATATAGCATTTAAGCAATCTGTATGGGGTCGTTGAAATCTCCCATTACTTCTGTGTTTCCTGATGCTGCGTTTGTTGAGTTCGTGGAGCAAATCTCACTGCTCCCATCCAGGGCAGCCCAGTGGTGATATGCTAAATGCTGCATGCTGGGCTCCCAGCCCTCTGTGGGATGAACATCCAGTCCACAGGGATTCCATATTACTTCCTACACTTACCTGATTTATTAGATTTAGTTTTCAGATTTTTTCTAATGGATAGTCCCCTTGCTGGCTATTCTGGGGGTTTTTTTCTGTATTCCCCCTTTATTTCTTTAATATCTAACCCTTATATATAGATGTACATTGACTTTATTTGTCACTTGGTATGCTTTTCTGCTTTTTTTCATACTTGTTTAAATGGGACTCCCTTTTATCTGACTGCTTGCAATGATCTGCAGTTTCAGATTTACCAATCTCTCTCCTGCTCTTTGCTTAACAGTACAGTGTTTGCCTCCCTTCTCCAAAAGTTGCATTGTGTGAAAATGTGAATCCTTCTGTGCCTTTGAATGTTCTTTTTCTATATGTCTTTTCTTAATTTGCTTTCTCATCATGTGGCTATCAATGCTATTGACCTCAAATGTAAGTAGAAAGATGAGAGGAGAAAAATCAGCATTATTATTTCTGTTAAAAAGAAAGCAAGTGATACTAAATATTATCACATATATACAGTGTTTTTACTATCAATATATTTTTGGGAGTTCTTTTATTTTATTCTTACGACTGTGAGTTTACATACTGGAGATGCCAGAAACGAGGCAGCACTACATTTCATTTAGGCAAGAGGGTCATTAACTCAAAAGAATTCATGCCTTTCTCCCTCACTCCAGCAGCTTCCCTGGGAAAATTCTAACTAAAGAGTGAGGAAGCCTTTGTAAAATCCTTGGCCATGTGTTTTGTGTACATTTGTCATCTGGCTTTTTTTTAATTTTTTTTTTTTTTTTTAGTTATACATATTTGTTATAAAACCAAGTTGAAACTAACCAGCATGCAGAGGCTTTGACTTTTCTGGTGAGCCAAAACAGAGATAGTACACATGAATAAAACAGACTTTGCATGTCTGCAGCAGCTTCCCACACTGCTTACATGAGGCAGCCAACACTTTCCTCTGGGTTTACAATTAAAGCTCTATGCATTGGCCTTATTTGCATCATTTTAAATAAAACTGCTGTTTAATGCCTCATAGAAATTACCTCCAGAGCATCATTGTTTGTTAATTTTAGTGGCTAGAAACAGTTTATTCACTGGATTGTAGTTTCTCTCACTACTGCTTGTGCCTGTAGTAGATCCTGCCTGTCAGTGATTTGAGTGGGGATGTTTGGGAGTCCCTTATTTGCTGTCTGTGCCTCTTGCTTCTGCCTTCCCATTTACAGGGACACATATTCTACATTCTTTCACCTGAGAATTGATCTTTCTTGATCTGCTGCCACCCATTTTTCCAGGGGGTTTTAAAATATAAGCAGAAATGTTAATAACAGGAGATCAGCATTTCTAAGAAAAATGATCAAGAATTGTATTTATTAAGAAGGTAATTGTAGATCACATTTCCTAGGAATTTCATAAGATTTCCATGGCCTGCCAAAAATGATTTTATATATTTTTAAGATAAGGGCTTTTGTTTGTTTTTGCAGTAGTAAAACTCTGACTATGACCTTCCTGTACAACACAGGGTCCTTTTCTTGCTAAAGAGCCTGTTACAAGGACAAGTCTTTGTATCAGAGCTGTCAAGAAAAGAAAAAGAGGAAGCCTTGTCCTCTTGTCCCTGCATTTCTTTCATTGGGTCTGAGGAAGAGGAGATAGTAGGAGGGGAAAACTCATAGAAATGGAAAAAAGAAGTTGGAGAAACTCCTAGAAGACTATTTCATACTTTCTCTCTTTCTGCCAAAAATACTAATGTGCAAATAAATGCTGCATGCCATCTAAAACTTACATTAATGCTTCTGTCATCAATAGTTTGTCAGCATGTGTATGTCAACTTGACTGTGTATTTAGGGTATATGACTGCAGTGGAGCCTTAATCCTGGCAAGCTCAAACCTGGAGCTATGTGCTAAGTGTAGTAGGGAGAGGAAGTGGGCATCAAGTAACTCAGACTGCTTGAATATGAAAATTTATGTCAGTGCTGTTTCTTTGATAAGGTGGTAAATAAAATCATTATATTTTGTTATTAGCAATCTGGTCTTTATAAAAAGAGAGGACTTAATCCTGGACACATTTTAACTGCTATATGCACATTTTTAGACTTCATAGAGGTGTTGCTCTCAGGTAATGGGGATGGGATACTCTGGATTTGTGTTTCTGTATGCAGACAGGTAGCCTGTTCAGGAGAAATCCATTGTCCTCTCAAGCAGAGGAAACAGCAAAGTACTGGAGAGCTCTAAACTCTAATGAGAAAAAGGCACAAATAAAAGCAATGGTGGGGAATTGAAGCAAGACAAATTCAAATTATAAATCAGGCACACATTTTTAATTAGAAGCATAATTGTGTACTGAAACAAACCAGTCAGAGTATGTGATAATTCTTCTAGTCAAGACTGGGTGGCTTTTAAAAAGACATGCATTGGTCAGATTAGTCTTCTGTCCTCTCATGTAGCTCTACTTGAGCAAAATGTTCTGGCCAGTTTTATGCAGCAGGTCAGGTTAGAGGCTCTAACGCTTGTTTGCAGATTTAAACTGAGTCAGTCTGAATACTTACAGTATTGCTCTAAGGCAAATGTATTTAAAACTGGAAAACAGCAAACTTAGCAAAATGTAGAGGAGAAAGTATTTAAGGAAGGCACATGTTAAATTCCTAATTTAAATTTCTAATTTCTAGCTCTGTATTATGATTTTTTCCCCTTCTCATGGGTATGCTTTTTACACGTATTGTTAAAAACTGAATATAGAAAAGCTTCACAAGTTAGGATCAAACTGCATTTCTTAATGCAGCTTTGTCATTGGTTGGATTGGGGGATTGTATTAGTTTGATAACAAATCAGTGGGAGATTGCAAGTCAGGTCTATAATTTAATAGGAAAATTAAGTGTAATAATACAAGAAAAAGTACTGACAGAGTCAGATACAACCTGACACCTTGTTAGGGTGGTGGCAGCAGTCCAAGTGAAGTAGTTAGGTTGAAGCAGTGATCCTGTAGAAGGTCTGGTCTCCTCCTGAAGGTCCAGGGGTAGCTCTTGTCCTCTGGGAACCCAGCAGACAGGGCTGCCTAGGCAGTTCCAAAGCCAGGTTATATCCAGGTGGGAATGCTTGGCTCCTCCCTCCTGGGTGGAGCATCTCACAATAGGATGAGATAATTCCATGAGTCATGCAGTTGGTTCTTGATAGCTCATTGACAGTTATCAGGGGTGAGTCACAGCAGGAGATAACAGCTAATGCTGCACAGCTGGTGGTAATAGAATAATAAATACATCTATATTGCAACCTAGGACAGGGATACTAAGATCCTCTCATTTTCTATTGAAGAGGAAAGAGCAGCAATTTCAAGTAAGATTTATTTTCCTTCCTGTGTTTGGCACATTTGATCCTCTTCGCATGTAGGCATAGGGATGATTTTGTCAGTGCCTTTTCTTTTTATTGTGGGGACTGTATTCTTCTATTTCTTATTAATTGTGGCTTCTATGTCAATTAGAAGTGTGGAGTGAAAAACTGGACATTGTATATGAGAAAGTTCAGTGGTCTTGCACTGGAGGAGGCAGATTACCCCTTTCCCTCGTGGGCTGCTTCTTCAGCCTGACTGTCAGAAGGAAGGAGGAGGTGCTAGAAAAAGCCTTATCAGGGAATGCTGGAAGAACTAAACTATGCCAGCCATTGAGGAAATTGATTGTCCTCGTATTCTGTCAGACTCTCTGTGTTTGGGGGTTTGAAGGGAAGTAAGGTTTGAACAGGCATTTTTAACTGTTTTTCTGCTCCTTCTTGTAGCACTCACTATTCTGCCTGACAGAAAATTGGCAGCTAGGGACTGCTGGCAGCCCCTGGAGAGGGAGGAGAAATCCTGCCTTGATGTTACATAGATATGATCAACTTCCAGCAGTTGCAGGATCTCAGCCACCCAAAGCTGCCATTGCCATCTTAGTATCTTAGTCTCAAAACTTTGCTTTTGAGTGCATTTCCTTAAAGCTGTAGAAGGACATTATATACCTCTTACAATAGTATGCAAGATTTTATATATGTGGTACTCCAGGAGACTAAGAAATGTATAGGATCTCTTGGGGAGCAACTGTCTGTTTCTGTCTGTCTCTTTTATTTTCCTCTTCCCCCCCCACCCTGTGGTGTGCAAATTAAACAGGAAGTAAAAATACCCATCCAGCTTTTTTCCCAAATTTTAAATAGGTTTGAATCTTCATATGAAGTCATCAGTCACCTAGTTGCTACACATAATTGTGTTCCTAAATGTAACAGGTTTCAGATTTCTGGCTGAATTCCTCTTTGCCTGTGTCAGAAAAGCCCCACAAACTACAGACAGCTGAAGCTGAACAGAAATAATCATTCCCTGGAAGTGCCTTTACTGTGTTTGGCAAGTGGACCACAGTTACTTAAATGCTTTTTAGGTTTGTCTGTGTATTTTTGTCAAGACTGTACACAATGTTAAGGAGGTTATAAATTTTAAATTGCCCTTTTTGCTACTTTTCTTACAGTCGTGAGTAATTTGGAGTTGAGGAACTTATTAGTGAGGGCTTGAATCCATTTGTTCTGCCAAGCAGAAACTATCTAAAATATTTAGCAGTGCTACTAGAAACAAAAAAGAAAACAAGGAAAATACAGCTAGTTAAGTTTTAATGAGCAGAATTGTAACTGACTCCATTTCCCTCTTTTCCTTGTAGGTTTTATTTTTTAAAGAAAGAGCTCTTCTAAATTCATCAGGTGACTGTGAACCCCAGATATTGCTATTAACTTAAATGCCCAGATTAAGTAGGCAGTTGCCTGAGGACATATGTGTAGCTAATGGAGATGAGTAGAGGCCTCCAGAGGATGATTGGGAAGATAGGGGTGGTGACCTGAGCATGGCAGTTGCCTTTCTGTGTCCACTGATTTCTGTAAGGTGAATGTTAAGTGGGATGGATCTGGATCATGAGAGTCCCACTGGGAAAGGAGGAGGAGCTGGTAGGTACCAGATCTCTCCAGTTCTCTTGTTTTGGAGCTAAGATACATTTAGGGAAAAAGAGGGAACAAAAATACTACACAATCACTTCTGGGTAAGTGGGATTGAAGTTCAGCTTGGTGCCTTGTTGAGCAAAAGACAGTTATGAAGGTGGGAGGAATATAGTAGGAGAATGACTGAGTCACAGGGTGAGGAAAACAGGAGCAGTTGAAACTGATCTTTTCCAAACACTGTTCAGATGATGCTTGTGGCTGGGTCACTCCCATCACTTGGTCCATTCAGGACACTTCTGGAGTAGGGGAAGATTTACTGATTGTATATTGTATACTCAGATCTTCCTAGGTAGGTGAGTTGCTAGAGTTTTCCTTCTGAGAAGGGTCCAAAAGAAATGGACACTACAGTCCTCCTCAGCTAATTCCTGGCTGGCTTGGTGGGGAGGTGGGCAGGGAGAGTTTGTTTTCTTATGTGAAGAAACTTAGTGTGGCACCTTCATCTGCTGGTTGAACACACTGGCAGCAGGGGGATCTGAACTGATTTCCAAAGAAAGAATTAGCACATTGGAAAATATAAGTAGGAAGGTAGAAAGGGTAATGTTCACTTTAACCCTTACTGAAAAATGGAATTTAATCAGCTAGGGATGAAAAATTACAGCCTTCTCTGGGATGATTTAAATAATCTTTTATATTTTCATGGTGGGGATATAATTACATTGATTAATTGTGTAAGATATTACTGTGGAAGGTAACTTGACTGATACACGCATATTGGTATATTTATACTACTGAAAATATGATTAAATACACCTCTTTACTTGGAAAAGGCATCATGATTTGTTCTAAAATTCAACCTTGTGTAAACAATTAATTATATAATCTGTATATTTTACAAACTTTGTGTTAATTTCTGTCAATGTGTTTGATAATTCCCTTGTTGTCATTAGGGTGTAAAATGACTTGATTGCTAATTAAAATGTTAAGCCCACCTGAAAAAAATCTATTACCTAAGTAGTTCTATTAAATCTGTTCTGTAGAGAGCAGGGGAAGGTTTCCATTTTTAAACTGTTGGTCATTTAAGTGTTCTCTCACTGTTGCTACACTTCATCATTTGGATTGTGCCTGGAGGACGAACTTAGGAAATGTATTTTCCTTTTGAGACTTTAATACATAAAATACTCTGAGTGGCATGCTGATAACCTTCAGGGCAAAGGGATTTCTTCTGTGTCCCAATAATGGAGGTGTACATTCAAGACTTTCCTGAAGCAAACTAGAAACCTTAAGAAGGGTAGAGGTTAGCTCTACCAGCTGGCAAGTTTTCTTGGCAGGGTGACTAAAGTAGTGTTTGAATGAAGTCATGATCTGTAACTTTGAAATTTAGTCATTAAAAGGTGCATATTTACATATTTTTAATTTGTGTGTATATTGTTTGTGAAGTTTAACATTTGGATCTTCAGCACAATGTTCTTGTTTCCCTGCTGTTGTTTTCATCTATGGGAAAAGCAAAAAAAAAAACCAAAAAAAACCCCCAAAAACAAAACAAAACAAAAAAAAACCCAAAAAAACCCCCAAAAAACTCCTATATTTCCTTATTTACTGGGAATATGATTACCTTTATATACCTTGATATTGATCTATCCCTTTATTTAAATCTGGTTCTTTTGGCTGTGTGTGTTTGCAAGTGATTACATAGAGAGGCTGAGAGAGGCTTGCAATTCTGAGCTGTACATTTCAATGGAAAGAAAACCAAAGTGATACGAGAGCAATTACTGTCAACATCTTCTCATGTGTGTGTTTAGAGTCATAGTTCTGCATCTGGATATCATAGTGACTTTTTGATGGAAAAAACAGTGTGACTTAATCTTTTCTGAATCCATTGATTTGAAAACACTGAGAGTCCTGTGGATTTCAAATGCAGGCAACATATATTAACCACACAGTTGAGGACAGAATGTAATTAATTTTTTTTTTTTTAACTAGAGAGCTAAATTAAAAATAAGTCAAAACAAAACAGTGTGAGTGTTTCAGCATTTTGGAAAACATTTGAAGTAGAGGCCAAGCTTGCTAACTAAGTAACAAGCAAATAAAAAACTTACTCTTTTAGGTATAAATTCAAAATAAACCTTGTGCTTTGCTTTATGTTCCTCCTTTTCTACAGTGGCAGACAATACACTAAGCATTATGTCGTTGCAGCATGCAACATTAGTAGTTTGGTATTACTAGAAAACATTTCCTTATTATATGAAACTTTTGTAAAGTGTTTGGATTTGAAATAACTGATGCTTAGTTTTCAATGCATTGCCTATAAGTAGATCCTCCAAAAGCTGGAGGATGTGGGCACTAATTAGTGTAAACTATTCAGAATCAGCTCTTCATTTCTTAATAGCTATTTATCACTAGAGTTCCTTTCTCCAATCTTTGCTAAAGTGTGCCTGGCAAGCATATAAACCAAGTATCAGAAGGAATTGCCATTTTCATGAGGTCTCCTACAGATGGTTTTCTGATACGCATCCTGTTACCCCACTTGAGTTTCTTTGCTGTGAGAGGAGACAGTTTTGCCTTCATGACAATTACTTTCTCTCAGCAAACACACCTTCAGTTAAGAGAACATTTCTATCTTAAAAAAATATCAGCCCAAATAGAGTTTGAATAACCATCAGCAGCTGTGCAACATTTCCATTTTGTCCTATTAGAATATGCAGTAGATAGTCTGGCACTGCAGGCAGGAGAGTATAATACATAAATGCACTTTGAAGAGTAATAGCAGTCAACCTTTACAAAGAGAAGTTGATTGTATATTCTCTGATAATGTACCATGACTAAGAACATCAAAACCTTTTATTTGTTGCTGCCTGGATTGGTGGAAAGTATTTTAGGAACGGTAAAGTCTGTGAATGTTAGGTCAACGGGCCTATTAGTGGGGTTTTGTGCTAGCTGCCACCTTCACAGACACTCACTGATATTCCTTCCTTGGTCTTGCCTACAGGAAACTTAATTAAAAAATGAGAGCTTGTTGTTTTGCTTCAAGATTTCAAATCCAAAAAGCAGAAAATATACTCAGAGGTATCTGAAAGGATATGCTGGTGTATCTGCCACAGAAATGTCTGGGTTTGATGTCGTCCCTGGAAAGTAAAATTCATTCTTGCAATACCTCTGAGGGTTTTGAACTCTTAAGCCATTCTTCAAGACAAGATTATTCGAACAAATGACCCATATCTCTCTAGGTCCTTCCTACAGGGGTGATAACACTGGAGATTTTTTTTCCTTTGTCTAGGATTTGTTTCAAGTTAAGATGTAGAGCTCTGGTTGTCTAAAAGAGGTTAACTGTATTTCATGTAGGATAAACCAGGTGCTTTTTGTAAACCTTTCTGAAGGAGAAGATCTAGCCCAAATCAGGATTGCAGCTGGAACTGCCCACTTGCATGGAATCTGATGACACCTTGGCTGAGAAGGTAGGATTCCACCTTTGGAAATGGTGATTAGAACGAAGCCTGAGCTCCGAGAATGAGATATCCTCACCAGAGGATAACTGTGTTACCTAGCTAAGCTGCAGAGCTGATGTAAATAAAGGGGTGAAATTTCTGAATTTCTTTCTCTGTTCAGTACCAGAACTGTGTGTACAATTCTCAAATTTCTCTTCTTACTGCTGCCTTTCCTTGGAAAGATATGTGTCCTTGAAGAAACACGTTTGAAACTGTTGGTGTTACATTATTAGCCTGGGCATCTTGGGGACCTGAACCTCCTATCTAATGAGAGAGACACTTCTCTGTCCACATGTCAAGGAGTACAGTGGAGGCAGCAGGGGTCAGAGTAAAGCTGAGCTAAAGGCATCTCCCTGGCCCAGTGGTTTAAGGGGAGATGGCATGGAACAGAAGTTTGACATCAGATGAGTGTGAATTCCCTTTGTAGGGAATAGAAACAGACTTGTTTGTTTGTGTTCTAGTCTTTGAGGCCTAATTACCCACAGTTTAAAGCTCACAGGAAAGGGTAAGTAAGCTGCTAGGAGCAGGATCGCAGAATCACAGGTGCATTGGCTGGAAGTGACTGTTGGAGATTATGAGGTGCAGTCTCCTGTGATCTCTGTTGTGGGAAATTTCACCATCAGCAGCTGTGCAAACTGAGGTGAGGGATTATTGCTGATGCATCTGTAGGGCTGGGTATTTACCTTATACATAGGCATATATTTTAACAATTATTTTGGTACTGTTTCTTGTCCTTGTAGTAAAGATAACCCTCATAAAGTGCTCATGAGAGGGATCAAACCCCTGAGATGTACTCAGATAAGTAAGAACCATTGGATGTTTGCATCCTTCCACCTTAGTTGATTACAGTAGTGCTCTGAACAAGAATTTAAGAACTTGGCTGCAAACATTTGACTTTGAATGAAACTGGATTTTGGGAGAGGTTTTTTTTTTGACTATTGCAAAATTTCATCAACACATTAGGTGAAAACAGGCTGGTTGTAGTTTGGCCATATAAGTGTGTACATGAAGTGATAAGGGAAATAATGTGGAAGTGCAAATCAGACTCTCATACTCAGGGGACACTCCAGGATTTATTAATTTCATACACATTTATCCCTTACTCTTATTTTGAAGATAGATTATAGCTGGGAGCTCCCTCTTGCCCTGTTTCAGAAATAGCTTATGGTATCTAAAGGATAAATATTTAAGACACACCTCGTGCTTTTGAAATATGAATCATAGTGTTGGGAAGTAAAGGCCACCTTTTATCTCCAGAACAGGTTCAGTGAAGGTGATGGCAAGAGCTGTTTGCCCAGCTGGGGGAAAGTCCATCTCCAGCACAGGGAGGGTGGAACTTCCATGGCTGCTGCCTGCTGAACCTCTACCATCGAGTGTGTTATTGACAAGGCTGGCAGTTAGTGCTAATTGTGGCTGTAGCTTTTGTGAGTCTAACTAACTTTTCCAAGCCATTCATATTGCTTTCCTGGATCTTGCTGGATTATTTAATGTTACCCACAGTCTGTGAGAAGACTTATGGTGCACTGGTGCCAAATTAAAAGGTTTAATATCTCTACCTTGTTGAAAACTGACACTTGTGACTTAGGAATACCTGGGTAAAATTGAACACTGATGACATCTAGGAATAATAATTTGTTTTTCTCATTTTTAGTTGTGGGCTTTTGCACACAGATGAGACACACAGGTATTAATAAACCCATCTGCTCTTCCAGCATTTGCCCACCAACTCTTAATAATCCAATCCTGCAAGGTGATTGAGGCTATATCTTTGAAGGTGTGTTTGCCTCCATCAGCTCTGATGAGTTTTACTTTCATTTCTGTTATCTAAGGGTTCATCTGGGCATGGTGTAAGGGGGGTGTCTGTGTTTTTGTACTTAGTGCACTTGGGGACTAGGGCTGAGAAGTTAAAGGACATAAAACTGAGATCCCAGGGTGGAGGGTGCAAGCTGTTAGTGTTCTGCTTCTTAATATAGTTCAGGATTTTTCCTGATTATTGGAGGGATTCCCACATTGACAGGAGCACTCAGCTGAGTGCTCTGGCATGTTGCCATTCACTGACTTTCATGTGAGTCTAATCTGCAAAGTAATACTGATTTCTCAAGTAAATGTTTTAAAGCTGCAGGATGTTCTCACACTGAAAGAAACCCCAGGGAATCATCCGTTTCCTCTTTCCTGCTACAACAGAGGAGATTATTTCTGCCTCTTTCTTTCCATAGTATTTTTTCCAGCAGTGCCCCTTGTCCCAGGCCATGCAGTAACCTAGGTATCTGGCCCTGCCAGTCAGAAGTGACCCAGGAGCTCAGTGTGCAAGTTATAAGCAGAATGAAATATTTTCTACATTTTATTTGGTTATACAATACTGGATGGAAAGAAAAATGCTTTGCTTTAGGATGTTAAACTTTTATGCTCCATAGACTGAATTGCTGTGTATTCAGAACTTGATATATTCTGGCTTTATGTCCTTTACAGAATGAAGTGTAAAATTCTTGTTCCATAAAGAGTTGTTACAGTAAGAAGTGAATAGCCTGTTTAGCTGATCATTGAGAAAAGATAAAATATAAATATAAATATAAATCTCCTTTGGTGTTCTATGTACGTACAATTTAAAAATTAAGGTACTATAAAGCCTACGAAGTTTTTTGTTTGAGCATGTTTTTAATAGAAGTTCCAGCAGTGCTTTTTCTTTCGCGTAGTGATCTATCCAAGACAAAAAACTAACCTGGGATCCAAATTCAATTTGTGAGCATCCTTTCTTACTCATAAAAGATGGTGACCTGTTACCATGTCCTTAAAGACGTGGTGTTCAAGAACTGAAGCATGTTCAGAACATGAGCTTGAACCCAGAGAAGTACTCCTCTATTGCCAGGTTTGACAACCTCTAAAAATTCTGGGGTTTTGCCTTGGTCAGGTCTTCTGTTTTTTAGACTTGAATACTGCTTTTGTGTCAGAGAAAAAGAGAGTTAAAAGAAATTTATTGCTGAAATAAGGGAAGAAAATGAAATTCTGCTGGCTGCCACTAAAGAGTTATGGACAAAGAACATACAGACAATAATTACTTTTAAAGTCTCCCTGGAAAATATAAAATCTCTTGCTATTAGCTAAACTGCCTTTAAAACTAAAGAAGACATGTTCAGGGCCTGCACAATTTCTTTGTGTGTGTCCATGCGTGAGTCTTTGAAGATTTTTCATTTCAAGTCTGCATTTGCAATATTCTCCACTTCTTTCCTTTTATTCCATTAAAGAACTTCTAATGCCTGTTTTGACACAGAGAATCCAGAATTCCACTGTATGGTTTGTGTATTTTTCACTTGACCATTATGTTTTATTATAACAATGCATGGGCATCTTGGTTAGCTAAATATATGTGTTGATTGATAAATTTACCTTGGGAGCATGTGTCTTAATACAGGCAGTTCTTCCTTTGCAGAGACTCTTCTGGTTGCTTGCAGTCTCCTTGGTAATATTTCCCAGAGGTGGGATTTGAGGAAGGAAATGGAGCAAATCTAGATTCAGACTCTGCTTTTGGATCACCTCTCTCTAGAGGATCAGAACAAATCAGTGAATTTAATCATGCACTCAAATGTGATGAAAATTTGGATATTAATCATCAGTGGGAACCACTGTTCCATGCTCATTAAATAGCAAATTTTGGTGAGTGCTTCCCATTCCCTAATGAGTTACCAGAACTGCAGGTATACACCAAGCAATGTCATAATGCAAATTTTATTGGAAGCAGAGCACTGCATATTATATTAGTTATCAATGGAGCCTCATATTCCACTTTTACTCATGTAACTTTAACATCATAAATATGTAAAATTGCTTTATCATATGCAATACGGGATTCTCATAACTTTTGTTAATGGAAGTCTGGACTATTTAGAAAGACCAGTTGTTAGAGCCGACATGAGAATTAGACTGAGAATCACATTGCAAGAGTGGAGAATAATAGTTCAAGTGGCATCAGAAATAAGTGAAATCTTCTGACTTACTAGTGAAGTATATATTTTTATAATTAATTATATTTGCGTACAAGAACAGAACATGACCTAAATATTTGGGGTCATAGAGGACTTTAGGCAATATCAATCCAATGCATTGAGAATTCAGAAACAGGCTTGAGTTAATCAATTTTGAATTCTTGTTGCTTGTCTTCTGGCATTTTTTGCCTGTAGGGCTGATATTTTTAAGTTTCTTTTTCTCCTTTCACAATGAACAGAAATTTTCTTTTGCAATGCTTTAAATAAAGGGGGGAAAAAACCTGGGATTTTTTGGTGTCTGTCTGAAAAGAAAGGTCATTTAAAGGAAAAAAAAAATTATCTGAAGTCTCAGGATGATACTCAGATTTGTAATACAATTTCACAATGTAAAAAAAGGATAATTTCTGTGGCTAGATCTGTATCTTGCCTGTTCCCAGACCAGAATTCCCTTCTCTCTGTAATGCCCACAGCTGGGACAGCCAAGGTATGTTGAGTTATGGTGTTATGGTGCTATCAATATAGAGCACTTAGGAGCAAAGCTAATCCTGCAGTGAGTTTAAATTGTCTTTTCTCACAGCACTTTAAATATGGAAAAGCAGCATCTATACTAACCCAAAAGAATGCAACTGAAGCTGTGTAACATCTGAAATTATTGAGTGGCAGAGGTAAAACTGCATTTTTAGAATACAAGTCTAAATTCACAAACACCTATATTTTAAAACATGCAAAAAATCCCTAGATAAGGAAGAAGCAGTGGAATTCATGCAGTTGGATTCCCTGAAAACTTTGAACATGACATGGATGGGGTTTTGCTCAAGCAGATCTGGGGCAGAATCTTCTATTCCTTCATTCACTTGGCAAGTCTGATGTTCTAGGTTCAGAACAATGCACTTCCCTGTGACAGCTGGTGAGTTGCATGTGAATAACACCTGCAGTCCCAAATCCAGAACTCAGCAAAATTATAAAAACCAGTATTTTTAGTTGCATTCCCATTTACAGTATAAGCCCATGTTAATAAGGATAAATTGTCCCAAATGTTAAAAAAGTCAAATTAGAATAGCATATGCCAGTTTTAATATGTGTACTTTACCAGCTTCAAAACAGATTTCAAATATATATATTATTTGTAATTATTTTTCTATTCACAGGAGAAAAATTAAATTTAAAAATAATTATTTATTTAAAGACAAACTACCATGTTTGTACTTAATTGTGTATTAGAACATCATGTATTAATACAATGTATGTTACTAATTTAAAATGATGCCTCAGAAGAGATTTTAGCTTCTCATTGTTTGGTACTGATCTTAAGCAGTGGTGCTTGAATATTCTTATTTCCCAATGCTGAATGGATGGAATAGCATTAATTCACTAGCAGCACTTTCTAGTTGTTTGCATCTTTTTGCCTCTTTTGATTCAAAAATTGAATGTTTGTCGTGGAAATATTGGCTATATTTTTATGTTTGTTGTGGGTGATGTGCAACTCTCCTTCCAAGACTGGTCCAAGCTTTCAAAACTGTCTATGCATTCTTATTCAAATAGATTTAGTATTAGATTTTATGCAGTCTGCTTAACAAAATCCAAATGGGAGTAGGCTATTCAAGATATCCTTCTAAATCCTGTTCTCTTGTGCAGTTTCCTACTGATCTATGTAATTAGTAAATGCAATTACTTGCTCAGTTTGCATTCTTTCCTAAATGCCGTCTTTCTGTTTGCTTGGTTTGTCAGCAGGGAAAGGCTTGGGGAGACTGTGGCCTTATTTATTCTAAACTTATAATAACACTTTTCAGTTTACTTGTGTACATCAGCAAATGTATGTTCCACCCATAAAAGGAAAAAATGAAACCTAATTTTGTAGCGAAAAAGCATGAGTTGTTGTAGTTGAGTCTAGATTTTAAAACTGAGATCATCTGCCCTGTAAACCCATTTGTCAGTAATTTACTCTCTACAAAAGGCTGTTATTTTCTTGTCCTTCCTGTCCCGACTGGCTTGAATTTCAAGAGTAAATGAATTTGTGAGCAATGGTTTGTTCCATTCTGGCTTTAAGGCTTAATGAGAGTGTAATGCATCCAGGCTGAGGTTTCTGTTTGATCTCATAATAGTAGGAAATGGACAAGTAGATTGCACTAATCATTAGCGATTGCTGAGGCATTTGTTTCTCCCTCTTCTGACAGAATTGCCATCAAAGGCATGGGTTGTAGTTGGGCACAAGGTAAAACCAGAAGGGTTGTATTGTCCATCTGATGTAATATCAGTGGCAAAAAATACACAGCTGCTTATGGAGAAGGCTGGGTATCATTCACATCTCCTTCTGTGGGAGCTGAAGATGGAAGGGTCAGTGCTGTTTGAAAGAGCAGGATGATTTTATTGGAAACTTCCTCCTCCTGTGAGCTGCTCTGCAGGTGTGACAGCTGATCCTATCCAGTGGAGCAAGTTGGACACTTGCAGTCATGCTCCATGGGAATTAATAGTCCAGAGCATTGTGCTGGAACTGGTGGCACAATTGTCCTGCAAAAGAGTTCACCTGTAGTGTAGTGACTCTGGTGCTCTCTGAGTTCATTCCTATGGCTCAGTCCTTTTGTTCTCTCACAAGTGTTGGAGTGAATTATCTGTCCTGCAAGAAAACTCTGAAATGAATATACTTCCTTTAGGAAAATTCCAAAATTAAATTAAACTTTAAAGAAACCACAGAATGCCTTTTGAATATTAAACCTTGACTTTTTTTTCTTCCTGTCACTTAGCCTGCCTTGGGACAGAATCGGAAATGAGAGTGGGAAACACAGGGTGGGAGAGCAGCCCTGGAGTAGAAGTTGGGTTTTTGGATGGTGGCCCATCTTTGGAGAAAGCCAAACTGGAAAAATTACAAAGGTGCTAAAGGCTCTGAGCCCACTAAACTCAAAAAAACTGCTGACCTGAAAAGGTAATACGAAATGGGTTGTAAAACTTCTGGATGATGAAATAACATATGCAGTGAAATGAGAAATAATGCTGGACTTTTCAGAAACACCTGGGTATTCGGAGGGTTTTTTGTTGTTTTGTTTTCTTTTTTCCCTTAATGTTAAATACGACTTAAAGAATCTGCAATGTATGGGAGCTGCAAATTCTCACCATGTGCTGCTGCTACGTATAAGGATATATCGTATGTGCAAAAAATTTTATGTATTTATTTATTTATTGTTTGTGTGAATTGGCTGCTTGCTTTGCTTTCCCTTCTGCCTCAGTGAGTGAAGGCTGTCAGCTTGTGGCAGGAGAGAGATTAAAGCTGTTGCAGATGATGGCATGATGATCTGGAGATGGACACAGATCCTGCCTGAAATGTACCCCAGGAGCCTAAAGTTTCCAGCCTAACTTGCCTGCCCAGCTCACTTTCCCCAGACTCTGTCAGCAACACTTAACTGTGGTGCTGATAGGTACAATAAAATGTCAGGGATGTTGTCTAGACCCAAATCCAGATGGTGTTGCATTAGATTTGATCTTGGGAATATACATTCTTTTAGAAACAGTTCTGATATTAAAAATAATCTTTCTTGCACCAACAATCGGTTGGCAGCTCTATAGACACTCTCCAGTAACAACACAGATGACTTTATTTGCTTTTGGAAGGTTTTGCTGCACAAATCCATGCTCCTTCCCTGCCTTTCCCCACATGATTTTTTTCCTAAAACAGGACTAGGTTAAGGCGCAGTGAGTTTTGCAGGAAACCTTATTTTTTTTGGTGACAAAACAGACTAAGAAATCAAGTGTCTCTTCCTGTGATACAAACATTTATTGACTGGAAGAAACAGTGTGTGAGGCCTATTCAAACACTTGAAGAGAGAAGAATGGCCGTGGCAGCTGTTCTTTGTTTTCTAACTGCGATAAAGATAAAAACAGTCTGGTGCTTTTTTGAACCTAAGAAAATTATTTACTTGAGGAAACGAAAGACACATTCCGGTGTAAACGAAAGGAGCCACATGCACGCTACACTTAAATTCTAGTGCAATGATTTCAGCAATTTGAGGAGCTGGAAGTGTTTTCCTTGCTACACAACATTCCCCAGGGACATGTGCAGCAGGGCCTTGCGGCCCAGGGAGGCTGTAATAGGTACTTGGGGATCCTTATGCCTTGTGATGGCTTTTTTTTAAAGGGCACTCAAGCTTAGGTGATCTGCTTTTCAGGAGTAAGTACTTAGCAATGAGCTACCTCCTTTCTTTGAAACTTTTTGGTGTTTGAAATGCTGGGATTACATCATAGTTCAGACTGTGTTATGCACGTCTTGGGTGCTTGGTGAAAATATTGGAAGGTGACAGATGAGTGATATGACACTGGACACAGATGAGGGACTATAACTGAGGCTTGTGGACATCCAGTCATAATGGGGACCATCAATAACAGATGTGAAACAATTTTTCAGTGCAAATGCAGTGAAGAGTATCTTCCTGTAATTCAGAGCTTTAGCATCGTGTTGAGTAAGCTGACGGGTCTGGAAGCCACCAAATAAAGGTATTAGCTACCTCTTGTATATGTGACTCTTGTTCATAATGATGGTTTACCAATCTTAGAAACAAGGCACAAATTTTCTCTGTTGTTTCCTTTGAACAATTTCTTTGTGTGTGATGACTAAGATTTTCTTTGCCTGGAGTTTTCACTGAGGATTTTTTTTGTTAGTTTTTGTTTGTTTTGTTTCTTTGTTTTTCTTTGGTTTTTTTTTTTCTGCTTTTAAAGACACTAAAGGTTGCTAACAGCTTGCAAAACCAGTCTGCTAAGTTAAGACATACATCACAGGATTGTGCCTAGCCCTGAATGGTGATGACTAATCAGGTAAGAACAAAATGCAGCCTTTGTGCCATGTATTCTAGAACACAGAAGAGACAGACAATCGAGTTGAGGTATAAATCCTGGGTTTAGCTCTGCAGCTGTGTAGCTCTCAGGGATTTTTCTAGGAACTTTTTCTAAACATCTACAGAGAATCTCGGAGACAGGTTTTGTGCATTTAGGAAACATGAGGCTTCAGAGTCAATTGTGGCTCTGGGAATGTGATTGCCTGGGCTGGGTACTCAGCTTGTTTCACTGACAGACACAGATATTGCATTTCTCAAATCCCATGCAAAGTGCTCACTGCAATCCTGTCTTTCTGGATGTTTATTCTCTGTTTATAATTGTAATAATCTCAGTGCAATTATGATCTCCACCAGGGCTACTCGTTACCTATCTTTCACATTACATTTTGGCATACTGACAATCACTATGAAAACTGTGGAGGATACAAGCTGTACTTGACAGGGCTTCAGGCCCAAAGGAACTACTAGATAATTTAGTTCTATTTTCTGTGGAGAAAAGAATAGAAAAAAAATTATACTCAAATACCCCTTTATTCAGATTAAAGCACCTTTGTCTTCTGGACACTCTGCCAGGGAGGTGGAGACATGACAAAACCTCCCAATACATGATACACTTGGAATGACAGGGAATTTATTAGGTATGATTACATGAGTTAATCAGAAAAGAAAGTTCATAGTGCCATTTTTCTAGTTTTTAGTTGTGATTGAATTTAATATCTTATAATGTAAGATAGAATAAGCTAAATAGAGTTCTTTCTCTTCTGCCTTTGGAGTGAGTCTGGTTAGCTGCATGAAAGGGAGAAGGTGTTGTTTCTGACCTCAGTGGGTGATTTTGAAAGCCCTAGAATATGGCATTTCAGCAAAATTATCTTCTTACTGGAGAAGTAAATCTGACTCTTTGGGGAGAAGGGAAACTGAATGAAGGCAAGAACCTGTGAATGAACAAAATTGAGGAGGCAAATTGTTTGGAGTCTTACTTTATAGTCTTTCTGCCCCTGAAAGTCAAAGCATGATGTTTCCTGCTCAATCCAAAGCATGCTAACTGCAGAGAATTTTTGCAGGGAAAAAAAAAGAAGAAGAGAAATATATTCTAGAAGGATGACATAATTTTCTTTTAAAGACTTCAAGCAAGGCAGAATCCCCTGGTAAAATATTTCAATTTGATTTTCCCAGCTGTGAAAGTAATCAAAAGCTTCTTTCAAGGTTTAACTTGCTAATGAGATCCAGTGACTGGAAGTTAGTTATGCCATTGTCTGCATGATTAACTATTTCCATCCTGTTATCAGATAGCTTTTATGTGTGAAAATACCTGTGCATGGTGATGAAGTCAGCTTATGACCTTCTCTTTGATGATCCAAGTATGTTGCACTTCCTAAGTCTCAGATCATAAATCATGTTTTCTAGACTGGAGTAATTTTTGTGGCTCTCCTTTTAATGTTTTCCAGTATTTCCACATGTTTCTGAAATTGTGGATGTTATGCTGGTATTCTGTTAGAGGGTTCACAAATAATATAAAATGGAGATGATTTCTGTTTTTCTAAGCTAGCTTTATATAGTTATTTTTCCCCTCCAGAATGTATTAGATGCTTTTCACTGAGAAAATATTTCAAGAGTTTTACCTGAAGTTCTCATTCTTCTTTTTCCTTCGGCTTAATTTTTTTAAAATCTCACTTCCACTGAAGCTGTTCTCCAAGTTCCCAAAGTGGGTGTCTCTTGTGGCAGTGACCAACTCATAACCATCAGCCATGAACTCTGGAACTCTGGAAGTGTCTATTTCTTTTCTGTAATTCTGTAGGAAACATAGACTCTTGCTGTAAGAACTTTGACAAACATCTAAACTAAATTCCTTAAGTAGGCAAGTTGAGTACAATTCTGGACTTCCCATTCAGCACATAAAAACTCCATTCTGAATCCCCCTTGTGTTGCCTTGCATTTGATTCTCCAACCCCACAGTTTTGTTAGGTTCTCCTTGTAGGCAGGAACTCAGTTTATTTCTTAGGCACTGCATTTTCTTCCCTAACCCTGAGAAGCTGTCTCACCTGCTGCTGCAACCACAGGAGATTTTATATTTTTTATAAAAAAAAATTTCAGATGAAGAATGAGTTCCTTATCCTTCCACTAAACTAGGAGTTGCCAGTATCAAGAACATTTTGAGACCTGTGAGTATACTACAATTGAATCCAGCTGAAGTACACTCTGTTAATTCCACATCATCATTTTTTAATTGAGATGTCATGTAGTACTAAGTCAAATGCCATGGAGAAATCAAGTGCACTATAGCATACAATTGCCTTTGTCAAGCAGACCTGTTATCTCTTCATGAAAAGACAATAGTTTGTTTTACAAGACCAGCCTTCCATTAAACTAACTGATTGACATTAATTAGATTTTTAGCCTCTAATTCTTTGTTGATGAAATTTCAAATTAATCACTCCTTTTACTGAATGCTAAATAACTATTCTAGAGGTCTGTGGCCCATCTCTTTTATCCTTGTTTAAATACTAGATCTCCTTTGGCAGTCCTTTATTTCTTTGGAATTTCCCCATTTTTCAAAGGTTTGTTTAAAAATCATATTAGTAATTCAGGGAAGCTCCTCAGTATGCCCTTTTAGCACTCAGGGGTATGTGTTATCCAGGCTTCTGATTTGAGCATTGTTTAATTTTAGCAGATACTGCTTAACATCCTTCTTTATCGCATGGGGCAAACTTCCTATTCCATCCACAGCTTTGCATGAGGTGAATGCATCCTCCTGCTTCATTCTGAATACAGAACAGGAAAAAAAAATAGAGCATTTCTGTGTACTTTATGCATTTTACATCATCCTTTGCAGTCTTGCCTCTCACCTCTTGCAGATCTGCTGTATCTTTCTTGTCACTATTATCTTTAATGCTCTGTCATTCACTTACCTTTCTTCAGCTGTGTCCATCCATATGTTTTTCTCATATGTATTTTATATGTTCTGGTTTCTTTTATGTTTTCATTGCTAATTCCATGTCTCATTTTAAGCATGATAATTTCATGGCCTGTTTTTCGTCTCTCTGAGTAATGATGACTTCTTGAGAATTAAAAAGTTTTTACTTGTAAAGACACACTCCTATTTTGTTAAAATGTACAATTTAATATTTTTGGTTCTTTGTTTTCAGTTTTAAAACCAACTGTTGCTTTAAATTTTGGAGAATTAATACTTAAGTTTTAAAATTTCCTGTAAAATATGTGCTTGAGTTTTTAAGTAGAATTTCTTTTACTTTATAAAGATGTTTTGCTCAAGGTAAGCACAGTGAAGTCATCATCATGAATATTGCAGTCTGATGTTGAGCAGATTTTTTAACATAGTATTTCTCATTAAGATATGTGAAACAGATTATGGGTGATGAACCTGAAGCTTTTGAGGTTCTGATTTGTTGGTTTTGTGAATATATGAAATCAAATATTTCTCTTTGCTAGAATTTCCTTTACTTCTGTCAGCAGAGCTGAACAAATCAGCTGGTGCAGAGCCCATGGAAAGCTGTGCTGCTGTGCCAGCGTGGAGACTCAGTGCCATCGGCAAATTCCAGCAGCCACTATCTGCAAATATGACATACTTTTAACAATTCTCAGTGGTATTTACACAGTAGTACAGTGAAAACCATTCATTTAGGCCCTCTGGTGTGTGAGCTGTTATGCCACGTGCTACATCTCCTGCTTGCTGTCCCTTCTCTGTTATAACTGCAGTGGTATTATTACAACTCCCTGCTCTGCCCGTGTTTGAGGAGGTGTGGGTTTGGGTCTTATTAAACTGTATTAGCTACGTGTGGCAGCTTCTATGTGCTGTTCTGGCACCCACTCCTGCCCTCAACAGTGTTTAGTGCTTTGGCAGCAAAGAGCTCTGCAGCCCCACAGATTTAGATTTACATTTAGGCAATTCTGCAGAGGGAAAGCAAATACCCAGATGTGGTTGATGCCTGGTGTGAACCCAAGACAGATGGCATGGCCATCCTGCAACAAGGTCTGTTCATGATGGGGCTCTGATGGCTCTTCTTTCCACGTCCTCTCTTGTTCAGTGAGCTCAGGTAGGCTCAGGATGCTGCCACGGTGACAAAGGAGTGTGGGCAGGAGGTTTTGTGAGGCTGATGAGGAAATCTCCTCAGACAAAGGACATCTGTAGAGGTATTTTTAAGAAACAGAGAGGAGTGTAGGAACAGGGGCTGATAGTGGAAGGCAGAGGGCACAGGGTAGCTCACATAAACGTGACAGCTCATCTTGCAAATACTCCTGGAACTCCAACAGGATTGTTTCCAGTATCTGCGTATATATCTTTAATACCTATTTCAATTAGAAGTGTCTCACATAGTGTATGTTGCTCTTAGCCTCAAGAGAGGGATTTGGGATAAAATCTGGAATTTGAAATGCAGAGACTTAAGAGACTGCAGACTTGATGTCCTGAGCATAATTGCCTCCTTCAAAATCTGACATGTTTACCAAAGTATTTTTATACATCTCATGCACCTCTTCAGGTTTTGACTCAGTCCTGTGCTTTATTCCCTTGCTCATTAGTACTCTGCAGATCTCGGAGCATCCTCAGCTGCTCAGACTGCTGTGGTAAAGATGACTTTATTATGAATACAATTAAGAATGTTCTTTATGGTTTATTTGACCCTTTTTAATCACTTTAATCACTTTGCTGGCTGCTTTGTTTTGTAGCTGCCACTGAATGTGTGAAGACTAAATAACCTTGTACTTCAATCACATCTTTAATGTTTGTGTCTCTAATAGAAAAGTGATTGATCAACTCATTGATAAAACCCAGCCAGGAATTCCCTAAAGTGCTTGTTGGTACCAAGGAGGTGAGGAAAAAAATGGAAAACCTATTTATTTTAATTAACTCAATAAAAAACAATTTTAGTAGACAATGCCTACCTCAGTGGGGTGGAAACCTACAGATACAGGCAAAACAGCTCTATATAGGGTTTCTCATTTTATTGAGTGAGTTTGATTTGCCATAGTGGGTCAATTTGTAGCATTTTTGCTATACAACTAAGGCAGAAGAAAAAAATTAAACCTAGATTCCTGGAAGCTTGAGTATAAAGTGTACTCACCAGTGGTCTTTGTTCTTGCAGCCCCAAGCACGGAATATCTCCTGTGCTGTTTCATTTCTTGCCTTAATGCATATATTTGAAGTAAGCTTGAGACTCAAAGTCAGCGGTAAAATTCAGCACCTGAGACACGGGAGTAAAATGGAAAGGAGCTGCAAGATATCAGCTGCATGATTCTAAATCTCATTGATTTTTATCTCCATCTTTATGATGGAGTTCAGGAGAAACTTTTGCCCTGCCTCCTGTGTTCTCTGTGAAAATGACAAAAGGGTTGTTTTGGCCTGTAAGTGCTTTGGTGTTGGAGTGCATGTGCATGGATGGATAATTGAGTCACTTTCTACACCTCTTTGTGCAACTCTTAATATTTTAAAATATGCATTTTATTCCTTGGGTTAAATCTAGTCCTGTGGCTAAGCTTTTCTAAAGAAAAGCCCAAAACAAAGCATCACCACTATCACCAAGGGACACAAAACCCCCTAAATCTAACAACAGCAGCAAAGAAACCTGAAACAAATCAAGCTCCTCTTTCTTCAGTAATTTTTTTTTTACTGGTTGCAAACCAGCAACTCTTTGCTTGTCTGATTTTTAAAGCCTGACTGCAAGAATAGTCATTAAGGGGTGTAAATATTTATTTCACTGAGATGCCAAAATTTGAAAAAAAAAAATCAAATTATACTGGTGTGGATACCAGCTCTTTGAAGTTTAGTGAATTGTTTCATTGCCTAGATTAGGCAGTGGAATAATTAACTAAATAATATGCTTGCTTTTCAAACTCAGACAGCTTCCTCATGTACCTAAACCTTACAGTATTTCCTCTCCATCTGTCACATTTTCTGCTTTCCCTATAGCCTTTCCTGACAGGATTTATAATGTCCTTCTCCATTTTCAGTGCAAAACTTTATCCATGTTGCTATTTAAATCTTCAAAGCCATCCAAGTTAATCAAATACATTATAAAATAAAATATGGAAGTAAATGCAGACCAAATCATTTTAGTTCACTGTAAAACTTTATTTTTCATTATGCTAGAAGACTTTCCCATAAATTGCAGTAAATGCCAGACTCTTACCTTTGAATTGAGGCCTTTTTCCCACAGCAGGTGGTGCTTGCATGCAGAAAGGTTATTCCCCACGTGCAGGGCTGGGGTTGGCAGCAATGGACACTTCAAACATGAGCTGCCATTCACTCCTACCCTAAACAGAATTATTGTTACCTCCCTTTGGCATCCTTAGCAGATGTACTTTATAGATCAGATATAAAAGATATAACTTTGAGGGGAGTGTGGGACATTTTCTTCCTAAAAAGGTCCTATTCCTCCTCTCCTTTATGAACAGTAGAGGGCTACTGCTCTTACTGCCAGTGCTGCATTGAGTGGCAAGGAAGCTCATTCAGTACAGCTGCTGCCCATCTGAAAATCCTTTCATGGCTCTCTGGGCTGCTGTGGAAATACCTGGCTACAGGAGTGATGTACTGCTTTGACTAATCTTTAATTAAGAAAAGAGGAAAATCTTTTGAATGTAAAAAAAGAATATATTTTTACCAAACTGCTTTGAATTTTCTACAAGAAGCATTGCTATATTTTATAGATATATTACAAGTATGAAACAGGATTAGTTTTAGCACAGAGAGGCTGTGGTCTCTTCAGAGAGTTTGCCTCATTATGGTTCTGTGCACCATGAGTTATGTATTGTCAAGTGGGTATACTATGTCATGGAAGTTACAAGTTCAGTTCAGGATGCCTTAGCTCAAATTGCTGCAAACAGAATAGTGCTGGTTCAAGTGTCTAATGAGCTCCCCAGGTCTGAATGTTCTAGCTCAAAATATTTATATCCCCTGCCTGAAGTAGTTTTTAGGGTAGTTTGTTTGTTCTGCAAAAAGAACAGGTTGAGAGTGCTTTTCTCCTTTTCTGTTTACTCCATAATGTACTCCATAATGGTTTTGGGTTTTGTGGGTTTTTTGGTGGGTGTTTTGTTGTTGTTGATAGGTTTTGTTTGGTTTTTAAAATTTTAATTATTTCTCTAGGCTTTTCTTATTTTGTGCACTCAAAATACGCAATAATTAAATAAGCAAGTCACGCACTCATGACTTCAGTTCAGTGGGGGTGGAAAAAAAATACACAAATATCAAGAAGCTCAAACTAATTGAATATCCAACTCTTAATTTGACTCAATTTGTCTCTGCAGTAAGATAATGTGTCACTTTGTAGCATTGACTGCTTAGCATATAATTAAATCCATAATAATTCTAAATAACTTCTAAATTAATTCTAAATTAATTCCAAAATAATTCTAAATCGATAGCTGTGAAAAGTTAAGATTGTCAGATACATCATACATTTGCCACAGGCTTTGAGAGCAATATAAAAACTAGTCAGTTTGTAAAATGTTTATATCCTTTAAACTTACATACTGCAGTCTTAGAGCCTTTAAAATAGAATTTGTTTCATACAACCAAAAACCTAACTGATATGAACATTTAAGGTAGGAAATTGTATTCGATGTTTGGAATATATTAGTAATTACTGATTATTTTAAGAGAAGAATTTCCAGCGATGTGCAGGTTAATCTTGGAGCAGTGGTGTGATGTGTGGAGAGCCAGGTGGAAGTCGGTACTCTGGGGAATGTGAGATAGGAGCTCCTGCCCTGAGTTCAGAGAGTTTGCAGCTCAGAGACAGCCTTTAGCTCCTGGTGGAGAAACCATTGTCCAAATACAGCATCCAAAGAAAATTTCCTTTTTTATGAAAGCCCTTTGTAAGGCAGCAGTAATGGTGAAAGAGAGAAATGGTCTTCTGCATGTACACTTCTGCCACAACGAAATCCTTGTCAAAAGCTTCTTGACAGCTTCCTTCTACAGCTCAGCATTTTCTGCCTTATTTGAGCATTTTCTGTAGCATTATTTACATGTGTTCATGTAGTTAAGTTTACTGAATAAAGCTGACACATTTTCTTTCTTATTAGCTTTCTGATGCTGCTTTCTGTTCTTCCTCCCTATTCCCTCAATAAAAAGAAATTAATGTTCTTGGGATTCTTCATCCTAAAGGATGAAGTCAGAGTCAAATCCTTGCACATTATCATTATGTATGTCCATATATAGATATAGATTTTTATTATGACTCAATCTTTCTGATGTTCCAGAATTGTCACTGAAAGCTTTTGCTTAAAAAGGAAATAAAAGTAAAGGTGAAAATAGAAAGACAAAAGTTGAGCTTTGTCCTTTGATGTCTTACAAATAGGAAGAATGTATCTGGAAAATGACTGCCTTCTGAGGCCTCCCTCTGATACAACTAATCTTTTAAAATTGGTGCTGATACTCACTTTTGTTCAAATCTGAGAATAAAACCTGTTATAACAATGACCTGTGATCTGCTTCTGTTTTTCTCTGCTCTTTTCTCTGCTGTCTCCCCTTCACATAAAGCCTGCTTGTATCAGAAGAAAGGTCAACATGCTATACACAGCTAGTTTTGAAAAAAATGTAGGTATGTAAAAATGAGTTCACTTTGAGCAAAGGTGCTCAAAGTTGCTCTATTTCTCCATTAATGCCATGCCAGCAACTTAGATGCAAGTCCCTATCTTGCAGAGGGTCATACATTTTTTAGAAAAATCTTATGTTTATGGGTTGGAAACATATGAATGCACACATATTACATATAATAAAATATGAATTGAACACTGATTGAGTGGAAATGTGTGTATCTGAGTTCTAGGCACAATTCTGAAGTGCAGACAACTGTGTGCAAAAATGAGCTCCAAGTGATGGTTGCTATTTATTTTGATTTCTTTGATGTCTGGCTACATGGTTTTAGAGTACATCAGGTGACAAAATTAGTTGGTGTTTAATGTAGTTGATGAAGGGATCAGCATTATTCCTTCAGTATGTGTTCTCATCATGGCAAACAGATTATACAATACTAAAAATACCCTCTGGTATATTCCATAACCTGAATGTGAATGCTGGTGTATAATTCTCTTTTACTGGATTATGTCTAAATCTTCTATAATTAAGCCAATCATTTAATGGAAAACTTTGCATTTTAATGTACAGACAAGGCAAAAATGATGTATTGAACAGAATTTAATACCACCTATTCTCCAAATATTCTGCTCATTTAACTCTTAGTGTGTCATTCCTGTTTCTGTTAGAGCAGGGAGTCCTGAAGGAGGTCCATGAACTGTGTGAGCACAGTGTCCTCACAAAGCAAATGTGTTGGAGCTTGTGGAGCTGTTTTCATTTCCAGATTTACAGATATGGATACAGTGGCTGCTTGAGCAACGCAGACAGACTGTGCAATTCCTTAATGGATCAGTCCAGGAGACAATACTGAGCTAACTCATGGTCTGTGAAATCGCTTGCTGTGAAGCCAGAGCACAGATGTTGAAGTATCCAGTGGCTGGATGCATCCCTGGGGGTGGGAGATGAAATGCTGTAGTGCAGTATGCACATTGAGGTTGGCTCCCACTCATGGCCTTCCACAAAAAAATAATAATTAAACAAAAAAATACGTGTTTGGTATAGCTCAGAAATAGCTGCCTTCAGTAGCATGTTGAAGCAAGCAGAGCATGAGGGAGATGGGAAGGTGGTGGTGAGGAATTCCAGGAGGATATTACTTCAGAGTGGAGCTGGGCATTTGAGAGCTCAGGATCATCCGGGTTGTGAATTGATGCTTTTATGTTTCATAGCTTTGCATAAATGGTTTTGTTTTGGGTGCCCATGCAGACTGTCAGCCCTGCAGGAATGCAGAGTTCAGTTAGAAAATTCCACCAGATGTTAAGTTGAACAGAGTCAGATGATGACCTTGAACACTTGTTTTTAGATGGATGTTTTGGCTTTTTATTTAGTGTCTTTGTGCAAACACATAGCACTTAGCATCATAACATCTTCACTTCCCAACAGTTAGGACTTTTTATATGCCACAGCCCTGATGCAGATAATGATAACCATGGAACAAAAACTTTCTGTGCTCCAGAAATTGCTGTTATATGTCTCAAGGTAACCTTAAGAAATTTCAAAACTGGGAGATGTCTTTCTCAGTGTCATTAGCTATACAGCTAGTGCTACTCTTGTAGAAGGTAATATTGAATAACTGCAGATATGATCATAGCCCTGTCAATTTTTATCTGAAACGGTGCCTTAAGTTATTCTCACAATTTTTTCTGGATCATTCTGTTGTTCCTTAGAACTTTTGTCCTCATGACACTGTCCCTAACTGGTCATAATACTTAAATGGGGTTATACAGCAGAAATTGAGGTGGGTGCAGTTTTGTGCCAGCAGTGTGCAAGAGAATGACAGTCTTTATGTGAATAACGCCCATTTTCATAGGAAAGTTATTTTTACCAAGGTAAGGCAGAACAATTGTAAGTGATTGAAGAAACCTAAATCCGTGTCAAAACTGGAAAATGTTCAGCACATGGTTTTTTGAAGCCTGGTGCCATCTCAGTAGCAAGGACTGACAGTGGATGCTTAGGACAGAGCATGGAAACAAACACTGATTAGAGATTCAGAGACATCTCCTGCCTCTGCCAGCAATCAAAGTTTCAGACTCATGGAGCCACAGGTTGCATCAGGATTACTGCAGCCATTCATGAGTTCTTTGCTGATGAAATACTGAGCAGGATGACCTGCAAAGAACCAGTAATGCTGAAGTTTGTTCTCTGCACATCCAGGATTACTCACTGGCATAGGAATCTGCTGCCCCTGGTATGAGCATATCTTTTGGAAAACTGTCCACCTTTTTTTATAACCTACTTTGTTATCATCCTCTTCTCTGCATGTGAATTTTTGAAGTTTCACTACCTCAGTGAAACCTCATCTTCCAAATCACATTTTTCAAGAGGATTTATCTTTTCTTTTAAGACAAAGGCTTGGCTCATACAGTTGTGTCCAAAGTACTTCATTCCCAACTCTGCCAATTATTTGCTTTGATTTAAGACAAGACTCTTTATCCATTTTGTGGAAGCAGAGGTAGTATTTTTCTCTAGAGAGGAATTTAAAGTTATTTAATATTTAAAGATACTGTGCTACTGGGTCCACACTATATCATGATATTTTATTCATGAACTGGACAAGTGAATGCAGCTTATACTATGGTGAGATCATGAGATATTGCTTGGGAGACAGCATACATTTACCTAGTGGTGAAAATTTGGTACGCAGCTGAATATCTCTGTCTGACATTTCAGAAATATACATCTGAAATGCATTGGGCTTCTTCCTTAAACAGCACTTCATCATAGATTTTTTTTGTTTTAGTAGAAGTAATGACAAATTCTTTATGTCATATCTGTGTATGCAAAGTACTTGACACCTGTGGAATGGAGGTTAAATATTCTCTGAATTTTCCTGTGAGGTGTCAACCCCCTTTTATCCAGGCTTTGCTCACATTCTTAAAATGTAAAAAGCCCTTTGGTTTCACCAGCCTTCACTGTCCATATTTGGCTGCTTACCCAGCCTAGGATGGCAAAGTCAGTTTGCTGATTACAGCTCTTCTAGAAACTGGTGAGAGAGCCAAGCTATATTTTTGCCTCAGAACATGTCAGGGAAACAATGATTTATTGCATTTATTTCCCAGCTGAAGTGCAGTGCAACAGGCTTGTTTTCATCCTGTTTTCTTCTGCTCTAAAGCACACACCAAAATGGGTGTGTGCTTGCGACGCAGAGGGAAAATTATTCCCATTAAGTGGCGTGAGTGGCTACTTGCATGTGGGTGATGCTGAGCAAATGCTTCTAAAATTAACTGCTGAAATGTAACAAGGAAAACTGCTGTTGTGCTGTCAGGTTCCTGTAGAAATCCATTCTGCCTGATCTGAAATGTGGAAAGAGCGTTATCGCTGTAGAGCTGCTGCTGCTTCTAACTCATGGAGCATTTCTCTTTTTTCATGAAAGCTTTTTTTTTTTAAGATTGTGAAAATATGGAATCAGAAAGGAAGGCCACTTGCCTGTCTGGATATTCTTAAAAGAATGTATATCCTCTGTTTCGGTGTAAATTAACTGAAAAACACCCGTGCTATAAATAAGTGGACTGTTGTGGTAAATTAGTCAAGAAATATATTGTTCTCTATGATTAATTATTCTAAATGATGCATTCTATTCAATCCTATCCTGTCCTATTCTATCCTGTTTTTCTTTTTTTTAAATGGTATTACATTCCTTAAATGATAAAAGTGAGTTTAAACGCAGCAAACAATGTGGTCAGGAATAGTGCAAAGCTGCTGCTGGGCCAGTTTCTCTGTGCCAGCTCAGGGCTGAACTATTCTGAGCTGAACAGCCTCTGTTTTCAAGTTCTCCATGAACAAAACTGAGAAATGTTTTAATTGTTGACCCTCAGAGTAAAAAAGCTGGTCCATTAACGTATAATGTCTCCTACTATACTGTGTTTATTGATTCATGGGACCAGAAGTGCAGATAATGATGAATTGATGTGCTTTAACAGCAAATTACTATAATAATCATGATTGTTTGATGGCACCCCTTCCCCTTTTCATTCTCCTCTGCAACACTGTCTCATCTTCAATACAACTGCTGCATCTGTCCTCCTTTTTAGTCTCTAATGCCAAGTTTTAATTCCTCATTAGACAACCAAAGAATTTTGTGTGCATGAGGACAAACCAGGTTTTCATAGCGATATATTTGCAGTTCTTCTCTGTGTCAAGTTCAATAGAAAAACAAAATACCTCCTGGAAACCTCATTTTAGAAGTTTTGTATCTTCAAAGTAGTGCAAATACCATTTGTCTAGGAAATGAAGAGCGTGTTTAGACTGACTTACATGTGTGTTAAACTGCCTCTCTTTTATTTGTGTCTTTGCTCCTGATTTTGGTCTTGGCAGGTTCAGAGCTCTGTAGGGAAAACTTCATAAATGCTCTACAAATCTTTAGTAAATTAGGCTGTAAGGAACATCAAAGTAGCGTTCGATCTCATTATATAGAAAAGGCATGGCTTGCTGCAGAATTTAATGGTGATTGTTGAATTAGATAATGGGGTTTATGCTGGCTGCTGTAATCTCTGGTGATGTAGATGGATAAACCATTAAACATGCAGCTTATAGAGATCTAGAGTAGATAGCTCAAACTTGCATGGGGGAGATATTTGAAAGGGAGAGGGGGAAAGAAGCTATTGATCAGTTAATATTTATGTTTGATGCATTTAATCTTTCTCATAATGTACATGGTATTAAATGGATCTGGCAGGTTTTATTTTGTTGGTAAAATGTTTAAAAAAGGGTAATGCCTAATTCTTTTAAGTATGAGTAGTCTAAACTCCAGCTAACAGGCTGTACAAATGCATGTGAACTAAAACCTTGAGAACAAACATTGCAACAGGGAGTGCAGCTGCTGTAGATGACTAAACCACAGTGGAAAACTGCTATAATTGTTTGCTTTCAAATGCTTCTGTATCTGGATTTGAAGCCAAGGCATTGGAATGTCCTCCTTATCAATAATATGAAAAAAACACAAATTATTCTCTTGGTGCCTTGCCCTCTACAAGAGAAGATAAGGCAAAAAGCTTCTATAGATATGATAGGTTAGAGTAGACCTGTAAAGGAATTGAAAAGGTGATTTACTCACAGTTTCAAAGAAAACACTACTTTCTCTATGTGTGGCTTTTAGGAATAATTTGATATGTGATTTTGAAAACTGAACATCAGTGTTACGGTAGGCTAATGAAGAATTTAATTCAGACAGTAAAGAATGAATTTGGCTGTGAATTATCAAATTTCTGTCCGATTATTCCAGCATTATACACTGGGTTTCTCTGAAGCTCTTCAGTGAAGAGAATGAAACCATCATGTCTTGTTCAGGTACAACCATTCATTATTTCTGATGCACGTGGTTGAGGTCAGGCTCTGGAACCTGTAGATGGCCATGGTGTGCCCATGGAGATGGATAATAAAGCTATCCAGAGATGAAATATGTTCCATCACCTGCTGGGCTCTACTGAAATCTCACCAGCACATTATGGATTATATTTCTAGTGCTGTATGTAGCATGATTATGAATTGATTTATTATGCGCCTGTGTCACTTCTTGGTTTCGGTATATCACTCCAGATACAAAGATGGTCTGATATGGCTTTTGGATCAATTTCTTTGCAGTTATTTCATTAGCTTTTGAGTTATGCAGTGTATTGCAGATAATCTTAATTTTCCATGCATTACTGGAAAAGAAGATAATATTTTAAGGCAACTTAACTACCTGTTAAATTTCTTGATTGAAGATGTAAAGTAGACAGCAGAGAAGAAAGTTCTACTAATGGTTGCAAAGTATTTATATTCTGATTCCTTCTTGTAAAGACTTAACTAAGGCTGTAATTGTCTGTGCTCAGTCTCCGCCCAAAAGAGTGAGGGTTTTGTTGCCGTTAGAGGGATTTTTATCTGCTTTTGTTTTTATACTCAATCCAAAATGGTTTAGTCATTATACATAAACATGAGAAAACTTAATAATTCAATTGTCCCTGCTGTCATTATGAGGAACTAGAAGAAATTGATGAGGCTAAATAAAAAATGAGCAAAAGCTAGAATTTGGGGTTGAAAAATCCTTCCCTTGGAAGGATCATGGTATATTTACTTATGTTCAGCAGTGGAAAAATGTTCATTTTTATATTGACTCATACAGCTGGTTTTAAGCTCACCTTTCAATGTTCCTCAGGAAATCTGGAATGTATACATTCTTGAATATCATTCTCTGTGAGATGTTTTGGATGTTTTGTGATGTACTTACTCCTGGTCATATTTTTTTATGCACATAGAGAGTATTTTTCTTAGACTGGGGGAAGAAAAGTTAAAATGAAAACCTTTGCTTGGCTATTTGCCTGAGTACAGGGCAATCACCTCCTGTGTGTCTAGTTTTCCATGTCTTGTGTTCAGGATCATGCTCAGGTGTGCTTAGAAATGTTCTTCTGCATGGTCCTGTGGCAGCAGGGTTTCAGCAGTGTAAAGGTGGTCCTTGAAGATCAGGGTAGAAGGTGGGCTTTGAAACATCTCCACTCCTGTAGAGTCTAAAGAAGGAACTGTCCAGGGAGATTTGAATAACCTCTTTAGGGCTGGAAGACATAAAGGCTTTAGGGCTGGAAGACTGCCTCAAGTATGACAGGCTTCTGGAGCTTTTTAAAATGTCCAAAATGTAGCAGGTTTTTACAGTTAGTTCACTAAGGGCAACCACCTTCTGATTGCCTCAGTAATTTGCCTAATGGACCAAATTGAATCTGAAAAATATCCAAAAGAAGATCAAAACCAAAACGTGCTTTGCATTAGCCCAATATGTATTTTCCTACTACAAAGCTTTGATTTTGGTGGAGGTCTGGGATGTTGTTAGCTTCGATTCTGAAATTTGAGCTCAGTTTGAGAATGGCCAATTATTGAGTAAATACTTCAGAGAATTTAGACTTGAAGCAACTTAGGAAGCCAAGTGATCATAAATGATAGTTACCTAGTTTCTGCAAGCTATCCACAAAACTCTTTTAAAGATGTAATTGAAATCTTCATGATATTATCATTGTTCTCAAAATAATAATAATTTCCATTTATAGTACTAGCATGCAATTGTTTCACTGTAACACTATGCTCTGGAGAGTATTTATTAAATGTTTTTAATGGAAGAACTTGGAGCATTTCACAAAGCATTAATAATCCCTGTAATTGTCCTCCTAAAGGAAGTATTCATAAACCCAGTTTTCATATAAAAGAGACATTGAGTCATTTGCCCTAGGTTAAAGACAAGGCAGTGGCAGAGTGAAAGTGTAACCTGTGGGTCCTGATCTCTGAGAACTGGAATCAATCTAGCACAGGCAAATATTCTTCACTGCATGGGAATTCCTTTATATGAGCAAGGGGAATAGGAGATGGGTATTTTTATGAGTGAGTGCTTATGGAGTTATGTACTAATTTTCTTTGACTCTTTCTCATGTCTTTTCTCTTGAGTTTCTTTTTGGAAGAGTAGAAGTAATATTTGCAACGGTGCTATAAAACAATGCTTCTCTTCAGTATTGTATTTTCACTATCATATTACAAAAAAATAAAAGTAGGTGCTTTTGTGAGCATTTGAATTGTAGATTAGTTTTTAACTGTTCATTTGCAATGATATCAAGCACGACCAACCAGGGCTGACATGAGTGATATGGAAGTATAGAACAATGTGATTTTTGCATCTCTGAGGAGATTCAAATCATTAGACTGTATAGAATAAAGCATATTTGAACAGATATCAGCCATATGAGAATATACACTTTTAATTGAGTCAAGCTTATTCCTTGAATATAAAAAATATTTATTAACATAACCAAAATTATGGTACTATCACATTTTTTCTGTGAGAAATTATCTGTATTTAGAGCTATAAAATATGAAAGCTCAAATTACTGTTATGATTTTAGTAATTAATGTTGTGTTGTAAATCAAGTGTATAGCTTAGTTTGACGTCTTTATATCAGTTTCTTAAGAAATAACAGCTTATAAATTAAGCCTCATAGCAGAAGAAAAGGAATCCTATATTAAAAGGGAAATGGCTATAATGAAGAGATTATATGTTTGAAGTTTCCTTTTTCATTTAGCACAGGCTATCTTATTCTCAGTTTTTACTCAACTAAAGAGATGATTACAATCCTTTCCATCATCTGTGCTATATTAAAATAATATTGATGGCTTTTGCATTTTGGAAGATAACCCTACTGATGGTAGGATCTTCTGCCTTTGCTATTTAAGGAAGGGAGTCTGGTGCTGTATTGGTTTCTAACATAAATTGTGCACAGGTTCATTGCATTACATTTTATAGTGATACAGCAGGAAACAAAGACTATTTTGTAGCCCCTGTGGAGAAAATAGCCTACTCTGCTCTTCAGGTCCTCAGATCTGTGCTAGCACTAATCTTTCTTCTCCTGTTAGTGATTTTGGAAAAATCCTATTACTTTGCACTACTGTGATGCTCTGTAAAAGAAAAAATACTGACTTTTAAAAATAAATGTAATAATAAAAATATACTCATTGATAACTTCGGTCTTTTTATGTGGGGCTGGGCACATTACTGAAAAGAATCTATTAAAGATCCTATAAGTGGTTCTGAGCTGACTTGAGCTGATGAGAAATGAGTTGTTGGTATTAGGATTTTCAAAATCAGTATTCAGTCTGCAATGCTGTATGAAATCTTATAGATTGAATGCATTCTGAGTAAAGCTGTCAGATGTACTTCAGAAGTAATTAATGCTAGTTGCAAGGCGTGCTGTTGTCATGACAAAATCCAAACATTCAGTTGAACATACCTGTCCTCCTGACCACTGGTCTTTGTATCTCATTTGGAGGCTGTTGTATGTTTGTGGCCCATGTCTGAATGGCAGCTGCTCTTTAATGGCCAAAAGAACAAAACACTATAAACAAAAGAAAATTCACTTTTAGAGATATACCTGGGAAGAAAAATAAAATATTTAAGAGCATCAGTTAAGGCCTGGGGATAAGCAGAAGAAGAGAATGAAAAAGGGAAAATTTTTCAGCAGTGCAGTTATACTGTCAGGTAGCCAAATTATTTTGTCTTGATGATATGAGAGAATCTGTAGGTTGATCTTCAAGCAGCACATAGTTACCAGGGGACCAGTCAAGCAGTTAGTCCAACGTGTAACAATTGCGTTCCAAATGCTTAAAGCAAAGTGCAGAACAGGTTGAGAGGTTTCTTTAGTATCTGACCTGGTTGAGACACTGAAGAATTGGGTTCAATAAGGTTTCAAAATGTGATGGAAAACTTGCCAGCAACTCTAGACATTCCTACTTCTCTAAATATCATTCCATGGGCTAAATATCATTCTTCTCTACTTGATATTTTTACAATGTGACAGGGAAATCCATGCATCGGTTCCTTGAGAAAGATTGTTTTGCTTGTTCAGGTTTGATTTGATACAATCTTTGTTTCATTCAGAATGCCTTTTCATGGTACTGCATTAAATCAAAAAGTGTTACATCAGCCCTCCATAGCCTGTGCTTTTGTTATACAGCATGCTTATCGTGTTTCCTCAAATTTTATCTTTGTAAAATAATCTTTCAGCCTTTTAAGTCACACTTTTGAGGGAATACTGGTATCACTCTAGACTCCCCTCCCCAAACCCTTTCAGCTCTTTAATAAATGGATTTAGCACTTTGGATTAAGCATAAAGCAGACTAATTCTTCAGCTAGAAATGGATTTAAACTTGTGCTTTTATGTTTTGCTGAACCTTGGCCTAAAAGAATACACTGGTTAATTCAGAAGTCTTGCTTAATTAGGATGCAGACAGTGGTGAATGAATATTAATTTCTTATTAGCTATTTTTGGATTAGGTTAATAAAATTACTGAGCATTTAATGAAGGGCTGCTTTTAATATTTTTACTCTTGTGCACTACTATGTAAGTGTGTGAAAATTTTTTTCAGGTCCTAAGTTTTCCTTTGCTCCATAATGGATCTACACCACATTTCAGAAACACACTTGCATTAACTGTAGGACTCAAATGATACAGTGTTAAATTTTGGCATATAAAGGGTTCACCAGAATAAATCCTCCATTTACCAAAGGCTAGAAAATAAACCTTGACTGACCTCTAACTTTAGTGTCATAATCATGACTATATAGCATAGAACACTATATAAGATTTCAAGTGAAATCACTGAATTTATTTTAAAACAGTTACAGGACATTGGAACAAATCTGTTCCCTTTGATTCCAAGAAGCCACATGCTCTAGCTGCTTTGTTAATCTTCCAATATATGTAAGGCACACCACAGTTTAAATCTTTGTGAGGGATAGGTACACATACACAAACAATAAAATGATTGTATGAATTAGGTGAAAAAATTTTATAATGTGGATTTGTTAGGATTAACTTCTTTCAAAGCCTGAGCTGTGGGAGTGCAATGGGAAATGTAATATGGTTTGGCTGATGAGTCTCATTCTCTCCCCCACCCCCTGCCCTTTCTCTTCAGTTTCCAGCCCGAAACCTGAAGCTTTCCCAAATCCACGTCCAATCCGCAGGGATAAATTGCTGGAAGTCAGTTAGCCTTCCAGTGAAATGTGGCTGGTCTGGGGCACTGACATCTGTGGCCGTGACCTTCCTGTGAACCCTCCAGCAAGTCTATTGCCCTTTTTCTGCATTTCATTCAATGTACACGGCAAAGATTCACTAATTGCATTTACTGGGCGATGCTACCTTTAAAACATTGCTTTTGCAATGTCCTTTCCCCTCAACCACTGTGTTTTTCCACTTTTCTTCAGTATCCGGAGAGTATCAAACTGATAGTTGCGAACAGAATATGAGCTTTTGAAGTTCAGATATTTGGAAAATTGCTCAGCTTTAATGGTGAGGATAAGTATATTACTGAGAAATATTAAAGACAACTGGAGTCCTAATGATGGCAGGCCTGAAAAAATGATTATTCTATCTGTAGAACATTTAATTTCCAAAAATTAAATTATGCATAATTTCCAGATTTGTAATACAATAATTAGTGCCTGCACTTTCTCATTATTGACTGATTTGCTCCAATTTCTTTGCATGAAAGGGGCTTTGTCGTTGAGTGAGGAGTCATAATATAGTCAAGTTTTACACATTTTATTGTCTTGACTTCAGCTCCAAGAATTACATGTGTACTTGGGAAATGAATTCACAGTACCACAGAGGCTGGCAAGCTTCCAGATTTTAATTGCTTACCAGTGAGGCTCAGGGCAGGCTGTTCTTCCTAGGGTGGGAAAATGAAAAAGAAACAAACCTCAGTTGTGCTGAAGAAAATGAAAATTACCTTCCTGCGAAGAGTACTCACTGATATGTGAAAAAAAGAACTGCATCATAGTTATCATTGCATATTAGGCTCTGGCTGAATTAACAAAATTGTGAAACTAAGGAAAGTTGGAACTGTCACGGCATTTAGCTAATATTTTTTTGTAACTGACATCTTTTAGGCAGGCTGAGGTACCTGATAGGGAAAAAAGGGACTTTAGGTTAAAATGCATGGGAAACATTGAAAGGAAGGATGGGCTGAAAAGCTCTGTTGTAGCTCTGCTGTACATCAGCTGCTATGCAAAGATTCTGCACGAGGAGGTTAGGTGATGAGATCCTTTTACTGAAAGCCAACAAATCTGGATTTCAGTCTCTGGGTCCCGAAGAGGCTCCACTCCAGACCTTTTTTCTGGTGTGCTCTGTCTGCAAAGAGAGAACAGTTTTTCACCTTTTGCCTAAAGATTTCTTTCCCTCTCTTTTTCAAAGAAACATTTTCCATTGTATCACTTCATGTCATTGCTTTCATATCTCCTTCCTTCCTGTAAGTGTGCAACCCTCATGATGCCAAAAAACTAGTGAGAATAACAGAGTTAAGGACTGATGAAGGATAAATATCTGATGTGAAATAGTACTATAAGTGTAATAAGATCTTTGCAGTTTATTGCCATCAAGCTGTCTAGACATTACCTGTAGATGTTATCTATTTAATACAGCTTCAAAAGTTGCTTTGAGGAGAATGATGTTGTGTTTCCCTTGCTAACACTAGTGCAGCAGCTATATAAAAATGCAAAAGGGAGAAAAAGAAGGAAAGAGGACAGTGCTGGATAGGCTCAAGTCTGGGCTCTTCTGGGCAGAATAATTCCACAAAATGAAGTGAGTTTTGTGTTTCCTACAAAAGTGGGTAGAGAACTAGTGGAAATCTACTAGGAAGAATCTTTATTGCACCGTGCATGAATAGATGAAAAATAACATGCTTGAATTTGGATATGAGCAGCCTGGGATACTGTGGAGGAGGTGAGATGTGGTAATCAACAGCTGTGGGCAAGCTTGGTGGATGGATTGGTGTGGCTGTGTGGGTGTGTGTCTTTGTTCCAGTATTGTGTTCTTGGGGCATGGACAGCCTGACATCCAGTTGTCTTCATTGCTTCTCCTGAGCTTTCTTTTCATAGCTATTAATTGGCTTATACTAAAATTTGAGCAAACCCTGTATTTTGCATTGTTCTTTCCATTGCCAGCCTGGCAAATGACAGGAATGAGAACAGTTCAGTTTAGCTGCAGAAAAAACATTTCCTTGCTGTACAACGTGGACTCTAAAATATATTCACCAAGCAAGAGACAACTGCTTACATGACGTAAGATCTCTTTATCTGTCAACAATTACATGCTCCAATAGATCTTGTTTAATCTCAAGATACTAATAATATGCATGCTAGAAAGAGTTCTAGTTATATTTGTCAGATCTGAAACTTCATAAGCCTTGCTATTCATTCACTAATGTTCACACTCACCAATGTTCATGCTCGTTAAATGTAACACTCATTAAAAATATATAATCCATATTCATCATTTTAGTTATCCATTACTAAATCAGATTAATAGATCACCATGGAATTTTACATTCTTTTTACAACTTAATGGAAATGATCCATTATTCAAATATTGAGCATTGCCCATCTGCACTCTTCTTTTTGTGTTTTTTTCCTCCAATTGAGTCACCAATTAATGAGTGATAAAGAACGAAATGTTGACAAATGAGTTTCAGTATCTTCAAGTTGTTGTTGCCAAGACCCCTTGTAGGGTTTGGTCAGCCTTCTGAGTCATTACTCTCTGCTTCTGGCTTCTTGTGCATCCTCAGGTGGAGCACTCCTGTTTTGGCAATGCCTTAGAAGAATGCCATCTCTGATTGGATTAATGGATTCCCTTATTCTGTTTGATGACTTTTCGTATTTCTCATTTTAATCCATTTTTAAAAAATGAACTTGTGTCTGGGTAGCTTCTTTCCCATGAGAGGAGGTCTTTTAAATCAAAACACTTATATAAAAGGTTTTGGGTTTTTTTTTTGTAAATATTGCATGTGTTTTGCCAGTTCTGCCATCTAAATATGTGTACCATTGTCATGCATTTTAAAATTCTGTGTATCTGGGATAGACAGGACATTGTGTGTTTTTCTATTTCAGTTTCTAAGTACACTAAGGAGGCAAGAGATAATGACATCATACTTAACTTCAATAATTGAAGTTAACAACTAACTACAAGCACATCCCTCACTGATTTGTTTCACCTGGATTTAGCTCAAGCAAAGCCTTCACTTTAAGATACTTCTCCCTCAGGATTTCCCTACCTGTCTCTGTTATTAATTCTAATTGGTTTTGTCTTGAACAACACCTCCAGAGGAGGTGGTTGCTAAAAACCAGTGTGTAGCAGTTGGTTCTGAGACAACAGCCTCTGTCTCTCAGACCTGTCACCATCAGGCTTGTGAATAGGGTCTGAAAGCTTCTAAAAGCGTTAGCAGCTTCTCAGCCAGTGTCAGTGCTAAATGATGCAATTGTAGGAGAAACTCTTGGCAATGTGTTCTCCTAGTCAAAGCCAGCAGTGAACTAGCAGATATACAGTGTGTCTCAGTTCCTGGACAGTTCATGTCACTCAGTACATAGAGATGAGTGATACTAACCAGGCTTCAGGGTTTCATGAGAATTGTTAAGGAACAGGGGTGAGAAAGGGGTGGAGAAGGGGGAAAGCTGGTTATGGTCACTGCAGAAAAAAATTACTTTCCAGCACCTGTGAAAACTTGTACAGCTCATGATGAGTTTTCTCTCTGTAATGTTTTTTATGTGTGTATGCAATTCCTTTGGACAGGGACTGACAGGTAGAACACATTATATATTCTTTTAAAAAATAGAGTTTAGTAAATCAAGCACATTCCCTTTTGTTTTCCTTTATCCTTAATTTTGCCTCTGCAATTCATTCTGTTTGAACTTACCAAAGAGCTTCTTGTTCAGGCTGCAGTTGTTAGGAATGCTGGGCAGGTGATGTGCTGGGGGGAAGGTGGGAACACCTTTTGTTTCCAGCCTTCCCTGACTCATCCCAGGAATGCTCCCAGAAGCAGTGTGGTGCCCTCTTGAACCTGTTTCCCACTGCGCTGACGGCCTTGAAAGGCTGTGCACTGAGCCAGGTCTTTTCTGAACCTGCTGTTTTCCTCCCAGTTTTTCTTTCTTACCTTGTTTCCCATGTCTGCTCGCTGCCTTTTCTCCCAAGCTGCCTCCTGAGGTCTGCAGTTAAGGAGAGGGGGGTGCAAGCTGGGCTTGCTCTCTGTGAAGTGTTTTCAGAGAGGAGCCTTGTAAGAGGCTCAAAGGTGAGAATTGTTTTCCTTTTCCTCAGTAAACACTTGGAAAAAAACAGCTTTGGCAATGAAACCTTCAGAAGTGATACTAGAAGTAAAAGTAAAAATTTTTCACAGTGTAGAAAACATATTCTGCGATGTGTGTTTTAATTACAGGAAAACAATCAAAGAAACTTGTGAAGTCTGCAGTTTTCATGATTTGATAATAGCAGCTTTGTGAATTGCTGAGAGAGAAGTGTTGCCATGCTGTGAAATCATCAGATTCCCCCGTGCTTGCCCTATATCTGTAAGGCAAAACAAACTCTACTTTATGTGTTTATCTAAAGCTTTCTTGCTGCTGCTGTGAGCTTCTTCACAAACCAAGACTGGATCTGAGTTACTGATCACTCAAGAGATAGGTAATTTAATAAAATAAAAATGAAAATAAAGAAAACCATGGTATATCAGTATTTTAAACATTAAGGAAATGTGTTCATTACACATCCTTTCCTAATCATGCATTTTGCAAAAATTTTTTTTGCATATAGGTTCAGTGAGGCAGTTTGTTCACATGTTGCACAACAGCATTTGATTTCACTTGCATGATTCCAGCTCAGAAGTGACCAGATAAGCTGTACAGATGGGACACGAGCTTTGTCCTGCAGCTAAAACATGATGAACCAATTTGTACTGACCTTTCAAAGTATTTGGATAGGCTCTTTGATTATGAACATTTTCTTCTAACGTTCAGTGGTTTGCTAAGATTACTATTTGCATTTCCTGTTCTCATCTCTCTGCCTGCTCTGCCTTCATAGTTCCTTCCCAAGTAATACCTTTTCTGCATGTCCTTGTGTCTTTTTCTGACTTCTTTTCCTGTCCTTTGTAATTTGAATTCTGTTGATATCTTTCAGCATCCAATAGTTTCACCTGCATCCTTACCACAACTGTATAAAGCATTTCAGGGACAGTCCTCCTCTGAGATCCCCTAATGTCAAAAATGAAACAAAACAGCAGGAAAAAGAGCCCAACTGAATGCATCTTTCTACATTTCAGTATTTAGCCTGTGTGTTTTGTTGGGGCTGTGTGCTTTGTTCATACAGTAGAGAAACTTCCTGGAGAACTTAAAGTCTGAAAAGCACCACTGGAGAAAGCAGTTGGTTAAAGGGGTTGCTTTGCAAGCACAGTATGTTGGACAAAAGAAAGCCTACGAGAAAAGAAAGTTTTGTTGGTTTGGGGTTTTTGTTTCTTTTTTTTTTTTTTTAATATAGTATAAATGGCAGTAGGGGGTCTTCAGGAGGGATGTGACCAGTGACAAATCTGTAGATGAATCATTTGCTCAACAGAGCTTTTCATCTTCAATGGTCATTGAAAGGAGCGGGAGAAGTCACTTTGTCAGTGGAGGAAAGAGGCAGGGGAGCAACTTCATGAGAGATCAGGACAGTTTCCTGGACTTTGTGCTTCAAGTTCAATGGAGCTTCAAACTGGAATGAAGAATTTTGGATGACAATCTGGCCTTTTCAATAGATGAAGAGACTGTATCCTCCTTAAATATTTAAAGAACACAGGGAGCACTTTGAAAAGACTAAAGCATCAAACTAGGCAATTAAAAGAGAGAAGATTCTGCTGAGACCTTGTTTCTGAAGATGCACTGAAGAGGTGAAAAAGCAGTCCAAACGCTTAGTACACAGAAGACAGCAGTCAGTAATTGCTTAAGCAAATGTGTGCTGTAGAAAGAAAAGTGTGCAATGCCAAAAGGCCATTGTTCCCAATTTGCTGTTGAGAACCTGAGCCCGACTGTGCATGTTTGCTGTAGAAATCCATGCACTTGTGTAATACCCTCTGTACTGCTGAAATTAGGAGCCTTTCAGCATCACCCATCCCCAGAAGATTTCAAGGCTGGGTTGGATGGAGCTTTGAGCAACCTGGTGGAGTGGAAGGTGTCCCTTCCCAGGGCAGGGGGTTTGGTGAGGTTTTCTCGCTCCAGGGAGGCGGCAAGACCCCAAAAACCTCACAAGAATGAGGTCCCCGCCAGGATCTCCCATGCTGAAGCGGCGCAGTGGAGCCGGGAAACGCAGCACTCTAGCCCGGGCTAACTCCCCGACAGGATGGCAGGAGAGGTGGCGATTAGAAGAGATGCAGACGCTGAGCTTTAGGAATCCAGGGTTTATTGGGGTGCAGCGGGGTCGGAGTGGGGTGCGTGGGGTCGGGGAGGGTCGGTGGGGAACGGGTCGGTGCTGGGTCCCAAAGCTCAGGGCCCCGAGTGGAAGTGAACACGGGGTTAAAAGGGAAGGATTTAGAGAGGATAGCCAAGGGGCGCAGGGGATACAGAATTGACAGCGGAGCTGGGGAATAGGAGTACAAGGGGGGCAGGTACAGAACTTTGAAAACCAATAATAAACCACGGGTAGAGGAACAGTCTAGCTATTAACTGTAAAAGGATGAAAGGGAGGAGAACTCCAGAAACCAATACCTCTGCCCCCTGATGCATCTTTATGGGGCTATCTGCAAGGTATGTCAGGGGGACAATTTTCTGTCACCCTGACCTGAAGGTTTCTTCAGACCCAGGGGGCTTCGTCAGCTATTTTATCCTCCACGCTCATCTGAGTTTACCTCACTGCTACAGTTTGGAACTGGATGTTCTTTAAGGACCCTTTTAACCAGTACCATTCTATGATTCTATGGCACATCTGCTTGGATAAAGCTCTTTTGTTCAGCCTCTGCCCATCCCTGTCATTGAGAACTGATGGGATATCCTAACACACAGACCGTTTTGTAGGTATTTGAAAAATCATGGATTTTTCATGGCTGAAAATCTCTCCAAAGGCATTAATTGTAAGATTTATCCATTAGCAAGAACCTCACCATCCCCAATCCCTGCTGCCACAAGGAATTTAATCCTGAATTAGGGGAATCTTTGATATTGCTAGTAGTACCTGTAATGTGCTTTAGAGAAGCATAAATGGGAAAGGCATAGGTCATTCCATAGTGGATATTCACAATTGAAAGAATCCTAGGAAAATAATTGGCTTCAGAAGACTTTTGATTTGTGATTAATTATTCACAGCACAATTTCTCTAGCCTGTCTTGATCTTACACTTTAATCTCTTCAATTTGCCTGGCTTTCATTGGTTTTATTTGTAAGTTCATTAAAATTAATCTTTCTGAAAAAAGTCTGACTTTGAATATAATGTTGCTTGTGCAATGAATGTGGGCATTTTGTTTTGTTACATGCATATGTATTTTGTGGAGCTTCATATGAAAGGGTGGTCATGTGGATTAGCTGAATGTGCAATCAGTTGTCTCTGAGTGTAATATGTTACACAGCTTCCATTCCAGAGGACAGTAGAGCCATGGACATGTGCCACACAGCAGCACTGCCTTCACACTGCTGCATGTTTTCTGAAAATGACAAAAAACACCACTATGAATGACTTCAAATTATTTATAAGTGGGCAGCAAGTGCGAAGATTTGTGGCTGTGTGCTGGGTTGGGTTTCTTAGTTGTCGTTGTGTCCAACATGTATATTAATGCTGGAGCTGCACAGGTGATTTAATGATCAGGAACTCCTCTGGCACAGAAAGGGGAAGCTCCTTTCCCTCTCATCCCCCAGCCACAGGCCATCCATCGCTGTGTCATCCTCTGTGCAGGGGCTGATGTTGGTGTGGCTGCAGGGAGTGCAGGGCTGACAGCCTTGGGGACAAGAGCAGGTGACAGCCAGGTGTTTTTGCAGCACTTTCTCACTCTTACTCACTCCTCTTGGCCAGGATTTTGGTACAAATGTTGGAGCCATGGCCTGCAGCAGGGAGCAGGGCTAGGGACAGCCTGTGCATCTACTGAAGGCATCAGCAAGCTGCATTGGAGAGAAGTAGAGCAGTGCTGCAGTTTGTCAAAGGCAGCTGAAAGGATGGAGAACAAAAGTGTGTTTGGGACAGCGTTAGTGCTAACCAAGTTAGGTACTCATTAAGATTGGTGCATGATTTGCTAGAGTGGTATTTTATTATATTGACAGAAAATAAAGGTGAAATACCGTTTTGGCAAATTTGATAATCTTATTCCTACATCTCTGGTGTATTTGACTGTAAAGTGGCATAGAATCCCCTCTGATTTGGCTCTCTGTTTTATAGCTATTTGTTTGAATTTCATGTGCCTTCTTTTGATCTCTTTAGAAGTATTTCTGTACCCCTCAGCAGACACCTTCTTGATCAGGTAGTAGTGTTTCATCTGAGTTTTTTTTTCAAAATTATAATGATTCTTTGCTAGTTCCTATTCCAGGAGGAATAAGTATCGCTTTGCTTTAGTAATTATGAAATTATTACTTGGATTTTGTCCTCTGTATAGATTTGAAACATGCTTTATGGTTCAGCTGAATATAGTTGAATTTGCTTAGCCCTCTTTTGTGCAAAAATAATAAGCCTGAATTAATATTTCTTAATTAGCAGTGCCTAGTCTTTGCTGATAAAAGTCACTTTGAAAATGAATCCAATCTAGGTTGCTATAGTGCTAGAGATACTCATTAGGTATTTCTGCCCATAATACTGTTCCAGATGTTCCCCTGGGTTTTACTGCTGCTATTTGGAATGATTGGTAGTGGATGGGAGGAGTTTGGGGAGTAAGTCCCCAAAATAGCAGATCTCCAATTTTGCAGTTGACCAGTTTGGACTAGAAGCCAGCAAAAATAGAATTTAAGTGCCATTTAAATCTGAGCTGAGATTTGAGAGCTTTTCCCAGAAGGGCTGTTCATTAATTTTTGCTGATAAATATCACTTGGAGCATTACATGTAGAATGTAGCACATACTTTCCTCTTCTTCCTGAAGTTAGTGTCAAAGTTTGTAGCACTGAGAGGTCAGGGAGGAAACCCAAACCTTAAACCCTCTAGAATTAGCCCAGTATCTAACTCAATATTAATTCTTGGCAATTGCAAATACCACCACAATTGTATGGGACCACAGATTAATCCTAACATCTTTTTAATTTTAGATTTTGATTTGATTTAATTTAATTTGATTGCTGAGATACCAACTATATCTGCAACACCGGTAGATTATTCCTAGTATTTTACTCTAGCAAGACTAGAATTTAACTTATTAACTTTTTCAGTAGTTTGGCTTAACTCTTAACTTTTTAGCTTCCAAGAGCTTAGCTGAGTTTAAGGTTCAGAAAAGAGACATGATACTATCAGGCAGTGAATTGATTTGTTACAAAACATAATTATCATCTCAGCCATTTCCATATTACAAATGTAGTGTTAAGTAACTGTTTAACTTCAGTCATACTTGCTTTGCACACTGTGTTCATGGACAAAATTTTAAGCTGATATATTCAGAATTTCACAAATTTAAGGAGTTTGAATTTTTGTGGGGTTTGCATGGAAATATGTCAGCCTGGAGATTTGCTTTAGAAGACTGCAGTAAGCTGTGTCTAGACAGCTAAACCTGCTTTGTGCTGTGAATATGTTTGCAGCATTTTCTTATGATGGCATGTTTGAAAAGAGAGATACTGGAAATTCTTGACTATCCATACATTAATTTTGCTGACACTTTGGCCTTCGGGAAGTGGGTGGTACAAGAATGGTGGCTGTTACTTTTCTGGCTGATGGCTTTGTCTCCACAAACACATTACATGTGAATCGCTTCTCACCATGTGTCCCAACCAATCCAGCCAATATCATCTCCTTCCAAATGGGCTGAAATTGGGCAGTCAAATGGAAACTCCTATTCACAGTTTGTGATGAAAAAACTAATGAAATGCTCCATTAATCATTTACTTTGCCCTTCATTCCCACTGCAATGAAGACTGAGAGGCAGCTTTAGCCCACCTGAAAGGCTTAAGCATTTGAGATTGATCTTGAATGGAATAAGACCATCAGTGATATGATACAAGATTACTAAAGGCTTAAATAAATAACTCATGTCTTATAGTTGTGTTAACATAACAATCAGTCATGCATAGTACTTCTAGGTATTGTATTTAAATTTCATTATTGAAATGCCTCACTGCTGGGAGTTTTGTGTGCTTGCTGAGAAACTTGGTAAGGCTGCTTATTTTGGCTATTCTGAATTTTATTGCACTACTTATAATGCTGTGAATGTTAATAGTGCTAAGTGAGGCAGGAATTATTTTTAATACCTGTAAAATAAAAATACTGCTGCTTTGTGCAGAGTTTCCTCAGTCAGTGTAGTAGCAGTCTTCTCTTTATGCCAGATGATCCCAGATTGAAATCCCACTTAGACACATGGAGATCAATTGTCTCAACATTTTTACATGGGGTCTGGTGTTTTGTGCAAGATGTTGAGCCATATCAATTCTTGAAGTGCAAATTCTGAAATTATAGGTATGATATATGGAAACTGCAGAGGAATCTAAAGTATAGTGTAATTTGTTTTTTTTTTCTCGTGTAATACTTCTTTTTGCAACCCTTAAAATTAGGACAGAGCACCTATGGAAACAAGCATTGGTATTCAAAGGACTTTCCATTATAAGTGTCTCCATTAAGTAAATAAATGTAGGAGTCATAGCAAAGCAATTTGTTGTTTAGCTGTATAAAACACCAGTGATTTGTGCTTATTGAATTTTAAAATAGCGCAAGAAAGTTAGAGCGAAATTTAGGAAATAGCTATGCAGTTCTTGTTCACTGTTACAAAAAGTTGAGTGATGCATACAAATAGCACTAATTAATTTTTCAGTAGGGAACCAACACTTCGTGCATACTGATTTTTCCAGCACCAGCATGAAATTGGTTACACTATTGCGATACTGGGAACAAGCAGAACTGCTGCAGGGAATTATAATGTGTGCAGAAAGGTGTTATGCAATCAGCACTACTTGGATCCACAGTCTCATTGACTGAAAGCATTACAAGTGGGGAAACGTATCATTCTGGTTTTACCAGTTACTTACTTTGAAAGTGCATGAAATTGAAATGCAATTTTTGGATTTTTTACTTTAGGTTAATTAGGCTATGATCAGTCTGTAGCAAATGGAAGGATTACCATGGTGCTTGATTCAGGGTTGATGGCAAGCTCTAGGCAACACTAGTCTTTAAATGAGCTGAACTTGTTCCTTGTCAAGCAGTATTTGTCAGTGGAGCAGGTTTAATGTGAGACTTAATAACAATAAGACTTCGTGGATTTATAGAATGTTGTTTAAAGATCTGTGGAGTCTCTTTTGTTTTATTAATGAACAAGACCAATTTTTTTTTCTTTTACGAGGTTGCAGTATTCGAGATAATAAGCTTTAAAAAGTCTGAAAGGCTGTAGCTTTTAATGCTACTTCTTTGCATTCAATTTTTTCACATGCAGTGAAAATAAACATTTGTGAAATTTCTGTATAGTAGGAAGCTGAATGGAGAGAGTAGGAATAGGGAGAGTAAATTTTGTGGAATGTTTTCACAACAGAAAAATGTGTTAGAATAATAAATGAGTCATGATAACTAAAATTTCAGGTCATTGAGGCAATGCCTCTTTGTATCCATATGGTCCTAGCCCATTTTCAGCTTTGGATGAAGAAGCACAAGAAGGTGGAAAAGCACTGTTAGAGCACAGAGTATAAAATGTTGGTGGAGGGCTTCTCATGGTCACTTCACTTTGATATGTGTACCTTTCCCAGGACAAAAGTACAGTCTGCACAATGAGGTTGATGAGGTTCCTGCCTTGCACCAAACAAAGTCTTTCAGTAGCTCTTGTACTGAAAAAACAGAACTCATTTATAGTGGGCATGTTTTTGGCTTTATGAATTGACCATATCATGTTTAAGTCTTCGCAAAATGTCTAAATTATGCATGTTTAAAGTCCAAGTCCATGGCTTGGCTGCAGTCTCTCAGATGGCTTGTCCAGACCTCAAACAACTAGAAAGCTTTTTTTTTTTTCCCCTGCCCATGTCAGAGTGCTTTACTCTTCAAACTGTAATCTCATATTTCACAGGGCAGGGTGACTTGCTGTTGGTATATACCACAGCCAACATTTGGCTCAAAGACTTGAGGATATTGAGCAGTTAAACCACAATGCAACAACAACACTGTAAGATTTTGGATATGAAATATTTTTTATAAATTTCAGTGAACACAAGCAGCGTTAGAAATTTAGAGCAAGATATAAATGTCAGTGTTGTATTGTAACATTTTTGCCATTCTCTAGAAAAACAGTGATTTTTGGCTCCCAGCCTTTCTCTGTGTCTTCTTTAGAAAGTTCCCCTAGCCAGCTGGTACAGAATGGTTTGGAATATTTTGAAAATTTATTTTGTAATTGTCTCTGGCAAGAGCAATTCATCCTGCCAGGCAAAGGGCTTGAACACTATCACCAAGCTGATATATTTGGAACATTTGTAAGTGCAATGCTTCTGTGAAGCTCTGGAAGCCTCAGGGTATTTCATTTCACAGCTCCAGTGCTCCAATGCATATCTGGGGCCGTTTTAATAGGGAAAGACCTTTCTCCAACTGGAAAATTTGAGCCAATCTGAGGATTATCTAAGTGTTTCTAATGATTTTTCAACCCCTACTTACTTTGCAACAAAACACCCAACTAACAGGCTTACTGTATAATATTACATTTCTTGTTCTGCTCTAGCAAATTTGGGTGCATTACATGATTAAATGACTCATTCACTCTTTACACTACTCAGAGTACAAACTGCAAACTGCTCTGTGCTGGTGGTGCAGTTTCTCCTGATGTAAATAAAGGTTGGGGGAAGAGCAAGATTGAAGTCCCACCTTGAAGAGACAACAAAACATTGTTGTTGCTTTTTCATTGGACTGTTTTAATATTAGAATGATGCAAACTCAGTGTAGGACAATTTTAATCTGAAAGAGGAAAGGGAAAGCCCTCCAGACAACCCAAACAAAAATTCATTGTCAGGTGGTGTAATAGTTTGAAAACAAACCAGTGGCAGATCACAAATCAGCATTATAATTTAATAGGAAAATTTTTTAAAAGTGCAATAATAAAAGGAAAAACACTGACAGAAATACAACCTGATACCCTGTCAGTCAGGGTAGTGGCAGCAGTCCAAAGGAAGAAGTTCAGTTGAAACAGTGATCCTGTGGAAGGTTTGGTCTCCACTTGAAGGTCCACTGGTAGCTCTTGTCCTCTGGGAACCCAGCAGACAGGGACTGCTTATGCAGTTCCCAGGCCAGGTTATATCCAGGTGGGAATGCTTGGCTCCTCCCTCCTGGGTGGAGCATCTCACAATAGGATGAGATAATTCCATGAGTCATGCAGTTGGTTCTTGATAGCTCATTAACAGTTATCAGGGGTGAGTCACAACAGGAGATAACAACCAGTGCCCCACAGCTGGTGGTAATAGAGTAATAAATACATCTATATTGTAACCTAGGACAGGTGGTAAGCATGAGATAATGTAACACTGTTAAAAGTGATATTTTATTGTTAATGCTAGAGCCTTAAGAGAGGTATTAAACTTAAAATAATCTCGAGAACTCATATCTGTTTTATAAATACAGTTTTATTTTCTGCCAGAACTTTCGATGAAAATAATTAATATAGTCAGGTAAAGGGGAGCACAACTTGTGAGAGAGAGGAAGGTTTTGTCATTTCTCCTTACACCATCCATGCAAGTGTGCAGAACAAAAGATTTATTACAAAAGAAGTGAATCTGTGGCCTGGTGGTTTTTCCCCTCCTGCCCCTCCTTGATTGAGCTGTATTGGTGTTTTTATGCCCCAGTACATTTTCCAATACTATGTTTTACACCTCCCCCACCCGTGAAATCCTGCTGCTACCTGGCAGTGTGTTCTGTATGCTGCACAGACAGGTCTTTGTGTAGAATGAATCCCTCTAATGCCTTTTGTGGCCAGCTTTTCCCCTCCTATCACAACATGCCTCCTTTTATTGAGGATGGCACTGATTCAGACTGTCTGATCTGCTCCTTTCAGACTTTTGTCACTTAGATTCTTCTCCCCAGTGTCTTGTGGCAGATGATTACTAAGGTTATTCTTTTTTCTTCTTTTTTTCTTTTTCTTTTTTTTTTTAATTGTAACCTAGGCTTTGTAGCTTGAATTTCTCTGTGGAGTGAAGTACAATATCTGAAATGCATGTCTCACCATTTGTCTGTATTTCTAAGTCATTAACAATTTTATTACTGCTTCTGTTTCTATTTAGGTTTATATTATCATCAGTAATTAAAAAAACCCAAAACTTTTTAGTTTCCTTCTCAGGCTTTGATCAGCTTTAATACTGACCATTTTTAGATTCAAGCTATTACTCCTTTTAGGTCTCTCTTCACCATTGTAAATAATCCCTTGCCAGAAGGAATTATTCTTGAAAAGTGTACTCTCACCTTTCCTGCTAGGTATAAATGAAGCATTCTCACTCCCTCTCCTCTGGGCTTTATCTTTCACTGTTTTCTTGCCTACTTTAGATTTTCTGTAATTTATTAATGCCCTCTTTGTAATAAGTGCCCAAACTGGCATGCAGTACTTTAAAGCACAGGTGCTAAATAATTTATTTTCTATGAATAATTCAGTCCATACTCTGTTAATGAACTGATCCTGCCTCCACAGAAGTGTCCATTGTTCATAACCGTGTGCCAAATTGTTTGTGCAAACAAATGTCAGGTGGTGTGATCTTGAATAGTTCAGCTGTCTGGGTTTGGTGCTATAAGTCTGTTAACATAAGGTCTTGTCTTACCACAGTCTTCCTTAATTAAACAGGGGCAAAGGGTTTATGTCTTAAGAGGACTTTAACCTGCTCTGAATGTTGCTAGTGTTACAGGTTCAGCTCATCTGCTCCTTTTCATCAATGGAATCTATGCTCTTAGCCCATCACAAATGTGAGATGGGATTTTGGTCTCCCTTTTAGATAAGTTATTTCCAAGGCCCTGAGTACAGCTGTTACTGCTCACAAGCTTTCAGCACATGTATCTATATTCTTGCTTGTGTGTCTTATCTTAATTTACCTTCCATGTGTTCCTATGCAGCTTCAGCTCAATTGAAATAAATACATGGCATGAGTTGAAATGAGAGCAGATATAAACACCTTGAAGAAGTGCAATGCAATTCTGCAATCCAGTTCTGTCCATGTGTCTGGATTCCAAAAGTGAAATTTGTCAGTGTAAGAAAATATGATTCTAGAGTGGCATTCAGTGAAAACAAACCAAGTTAGGCTTGCTAAAACAGGCAAATACAGTTTAATACCAGAATCCTTCATCTCTTCAATACTCATAACTGAAATCCTGCTCAAAGAATTAAAGCAGAAGCAACATATAACAACATAAACACAGTCTTTCACAGATTAAATATCAAGAGTAAAATTTGGAGTGGTTTCATTCATGATTATATCTTTTTTTAATGCAAGATTTAAAAAAAATTATGTATCCAGGGCCTCATCATTTGTCAGTGAAGGATAACAGTGCATTACGCTTTCAGTTCTTAATCTGCTTGCCACAGTCTGTAGGACTGGAGACATGGAATTTTGACAGGGACATTGAATCTTGTTACAAGAATATTCTAGGAAAGTATCACTTACAATTATTTAACGAGCAATTTGTTATTTTGACTTCATATTCAATAGCATAATTGCCCACACTGTAATGCATTGTGTCAAGAGCAACTTCCTCTTCTCTGCTCTGCTGTCTGCCTCAGGTTGGGGGATACAGATAATGTAGTGATGCAGACTCACAGTCATACTCACATTCCATATTAGTTTAGCTCTATTTTAGTTTGTATTTTTTTAATACAGCCACTCTTTATAGATTTAGATATTAAAGTATACATTTAAAACAGTCTCGCAGCATGTAATATATACTTCAGAGATATTAAAGATACTTTAGAGATAAAGTATCTTTAATAGTATATTCTGAGAGGAAAAGGCAGCAAACTTAGGTCCTGAATGTTAGATTTCAACCAGGTAAACCACTTGTAATTCCTATATCTGCAAAGTGAAGCATCATTCCAGTTTTGGTCACTACCTCCAATTTTAGGATTTCTCAACTAAGGAGCATATCTCATAATGGATTTCAAAAGTAGTAGAAAAATTCTATCCCATCCCTCATGCACTGTTATAGGAAAGGGTATTTCTTTGACTGATGGGCTGATTTTGACTTCTAATAAAAAAATGGATTGCAGCCATAACTATGAACTCTCTATTTCCAATTCCCATAAGTGCTCTTCATTGTATATTAAGGACATGAGATCTGAAAGAAGATTTAGTAAGCAGGGCTATAATTCAGAATTAAGAGAGTATCTGGAGTTATATCAAGGTATGTGATTGGCTAGTGTACAACATTACTTCTTTAGAGTTCATTTAAAACACATTGCTTCAAAATAACCATATGTCCATCACATTTAATTTTTTTTTATGACAGCAATAAAATGAGTACAAATAATTTCTGCGGAATTGATTGTCAGCAAAGGTTAAACATCCCAAGAAGTACCTTGTGTCTCAATAATTGTGCCTGAAAGAGGTGTGGGTAGCTTAAAACTTTTAAAAAGTGTTGACAAGTACAGAAAGTCAGCTCTCAGCCATAAAGATGAAAAAGCCTATCAACAAGAAGAAGTGGGATGGAGCATAAAGAGCTATTCACATTTGGAACAAGAGGAATTAAAAAACTGAGAGCTGTTCTACAGATAGTTCCTGGGAAGCTTTAGGTCAGTGTAATGAAGACCAGGCAGATCAACACTGAATTTTAGCACAAAAGCGTATCTTGGCTTTATCATGATTTGGCAACTAGAGAAAAGCACAGAAAGTTGCATGAGAAAAAAGGTGAAGCTTTAAAGGATTCAGAGTTGCCAGAAGTGAAATAGAGAGCGACATAAAAAAACCCAAAAGAACACTTCAAAGATTTGCTTTAGCCTATATGTGATGGCATGCAGCTCCTGGCACACTAGAATTCAGCCTTTTTTCTTTTTTTCTTTTTTTTTTTTAAATTTTTTTGTGTTTGGTGATGAGAAAAATACTTGCTGTTAATGCATAGATTTGTGAGGAGGACTATTTGGCAAACTGGTATAAGTAGGTGACAGCAAACTGGCTAATGTACTTGTGGCAAAGTTATTTTCTATTTTTTGCCATTGGGCCCAATTCTGTAGTCCCTGTTGAGTGACACTGATTCAGTGTTGTTTGGAGAATCTTTCAAGGGCAGTTGGACATGGGCTTTGAAATGTGAAATGGCATTAATGAAAGATTTTTCCTCTGGTTAGAGAGAGTATTTACCCAATACCCCATGGATTATCTTTTAAAGGCCTATGGACATGAGGGTTATTTTCAGAACAAAGTCTTTGAAATTTTGTACCAATTAAGTAATAATGAATTGACAATAACAAATAGCAGCACATTCTGTAGGAAAACACATATATTTTTTTTTCCTAAAAAAGGATATATTTTAAAAGCTAAGCAAATTGAATCCTCCAGATTAGATGGATGTTAAGAACCCAGCTCAGGAAAGCATTCAGAAGAGCTTAGGCATGATGTCTTTACTTTTCAGTGTTTTTAAAGTCAAAATCAAGCCAACAACGAAACTCATTCAATCCTCCTAAAACTGAGTGCTCAGAAGGCACCAATGTTCTTTGGTGTCCACGAACAAGCTCTTTGAGGATCACCATGACTTGAGCCACACCATGGGTGTGGCTGTCTCCAGCTCTGCCACCACACCAGCAGTGCCTGTCTGGCCATGTGCTTGATGGTCTGGACTGTGACATGAGCCTGACTTGTTGGCTGGAGCTCTCAGCTGGCTCATCACTGGGACATTGCCATATCCTCTACACTCATGGTTGGACCAGGCCACCATCTCCAGCCTGCCCAGCTCACTTCACTTGGTGTCCTGCAATGGAACATTGGTCAGTGAGGTTCTTGCCCTGCTAACCTTGTGTTAGCAGCACAATTTAATCTTCTGTCAGCTGTCTCCTTGATTCTCGATAAGAGCTGCCACAGCCCTAGTAATGACAATCACTGTTACACACAATCATTTTTATAATGGAATTGTTTTACTCTTTGACCAGTTTTCTGTTTTTATTCATGAGATGGGCATGCAAACACCTCCTCAAGCATAGTTCTGCCTGCCAGTAAGTGGCTGGGACTGAGGAAGATTAGTTAAACTGCTGTAATCAGTACTGCTGGTGAGTGTGAAATGGCAGCCTAGCTTCCATTGACTTTCAGCCCCTGTCACTTGTGCTTATAGAAATCTGAATCATTGTGTATGGCCTAGTAATAATTTGTATTGTAGACTGCTATCAGAGTATTTGATCTGACCAGTTTGTGTTTTCAAACTGAGATTTCTGACCTCTTTTTGCTTTATCTGTTTTTAAGTGGCCCCCTGAGTCGACAATGACTTATTTCCTCTGCCATGTGAACACTGAGATGCATGTGTAATCACTGGCTCACACAAACATTTTGGAGTATGTGAGCTGTTGTAAACAATTGCATTAGATGAGCACTTTCCTTGCATGTGGAACCATGGGCAGTCACTTATCACAGCCTGCTCTCATTTCTTCGCCTCAGAAGAACTGAGTTCTTGCAGATTACTTTTGCCTAACAATTCTCAGTCTTTTTTTAGCTCCTTTGTCCCTGCTCCAGAGGGGCCATGATCCATAGTGTAAGATTACATTTTCATTCATGAACTGAATGTATGAAGTGTGTAACTCAAAGTGAAATTGAAAAGTCGAATATGAATTTTGGAAAAGGGAGAAAAAGTCTTTCACAATCATTTAATCTCCTTTTGAACTTCATCATTGTAAGAGAATACCTAGAAGAATATGTTTCTTTTATTAACCTGAAAACCATATTACTTGAACCTTATATTAAAAGTCATCCTCTTGCTTTCACTGGGGCTATTTAAGAGAGTAACATGAGTCAGTAAAATATTGTTCAAATATTGCTGTATGTAATGCTTAAAATTGTGTTTCCAAGGTGTTTCCTTTTTCATCTGACATATGAACAGGCTGCCTTATGAACTTTTTTTTTTCTTTAATTAGAAATAAGCATTTAATGTGGTTTTTTGAAGCAGCTATGGAAGCTTGCCATGTGTCTGTGTCTGACCCATTAGCAGGCCTGAGACCACAGTCTGAAAGCCTGTGAGAGTCTGTAAATAACTTCCCATGTTTTGTTCAGAAACTCAAGGTGGGATTGCTTATAGTAAATATATGAGTATTGTTATTCTGTGGTTTGCTTTAAGATCTGAGAAAGTTAAGAAGCAATATTGCAGATATCTGCACCAAAGAAAATATGGATTTATAGTCTTAAAGAAGTTCAGAGTTTGTTAATATAGGGAGAGTTTCTGCCTTACTTACTGCCCAGTGTGGGCAGAGTCAGTAACAATTAGCTCTTGACTTTGCTAATTCAGTGTATTTGTGTTTCCAGCTGGATAATGTTTTGCTTCTCCTTTCTGCAATTTCTTTTAATTGTAAAAATTAGATGGAATAAACTTGTTCTAGAGATGTCTGGGCTTTAAGGGATCCAGCCAGTTCTTCATTATTACATGCTCTTACATTACACTTCATGCCAACGAAATACATCTGTCAAGGCTTATCTTTCATTCTCTTTTAAATATACAGTTACACTTCAAAACATAGCATGGAGAGTTTCTTATGAGTCTGACCGAAGTGTGATGGCTCCCTGTTGACTCATGCAGGAGATGGTAATGGAAATCTTCACACTTTTGTCTTGAGCTTGAGCCAGGGTCTTCAGCCATAGCAGCCATGGACTGAGCCAGTGCATACTGCCCAGTGGGTTAAACAAGCACTTTAAAACTAAATAAGACTCTTTCCAAGACTTAATAAAGTCTGGACTTAATCCTAAATAAACATTAAAAATTTTGAATGGGACATAGTTCCAATATGTACTTTATGTTTATGAGCCACAGATTTTCATATGGGCCAGAAGTAGATTTTGATTAATGAAAAGGCAGTAGTTCAGCTGGTGGTGCTAAAAAATGCATTGGTGGCATGTAAGCAAATAAATTTGATTAATATGTGGTTTAGTTGCTACATAGTGTCCTTCAAGGTTTTACATCAATTATTGATAGAAATGTTTCATGCCTCCAGTATATTTTATCCTTTGGTTGGAAATGTATTTCTCTCTGATCTAGTAATTAGCTATGCTGAAATTGTCATATGTACTTTGTCATTTTGAGGGGGCATAATGTATGTGTGAAGCAAACAACTGGTTATGTTGTAGTAGAAAGGTAGAAGAGTTCTTTAACTCTTATTTCTATAAATTTTTTTATGGGGCTTACAGTTGAACACTACTCTCCACTGCTTCTGTGGAGTGATAGTTGCTCTGTAATAAACTTGTGATGGTGTCACAGGATGAAATAGATGTGGGCACACAGTTGTGTTATAGGTATTTGATTCTGTGTTTTTTCAAAGACTCACAGCTTGAATTGCAGGCTTTGTTGATTTTCTTTGCAGATTGTATGAGAGTAAGTTGATTCCACATTGTACCCAAAAAGAGCCTTTGGAGGAGAAGAGAGAGAGAATGAATATCAAGCACAGAAAGGTTTATAGCAAACAGTAAAAGGAAGACAAGCAAGAAAAGGAAAAATTAAGATAGGGAGCTTGTGAGAGTTACTCCATCAAACACTAAGACAAGACTTGTTCTCCTCCAGCATGCCTGCTCAGTCTATACTGTTTCAGGCTGCTGAATCCTGTACTCTGTCAAGCTCCTGAGTTCTTTGGTTTTCTGTTCTTTTTTTTTTTTTTTTTTGCCATTCACAACAAAGAAGTCTTCTCCAGAGGACCACTGTGATAAATGAAAAAAACAGGGACATCCATCTTAGCTATAATTATGACCTTGCAACTTTTAAGGAGTATTGGAGGGATTTCTTGCCCTAAAATTCCCTGGATACTGCTTGTTCATAGTAAGTGTTACAAATGACAGTGGCAACGAACTGTTCATAACACAAGGTCAGTGAATCATCTAATGCTACTTCAGTGTGGAAAAAAGTGTTCTCCAATGCAGCTGATGTTAGCATCTTATTAGTTTATATTTGTAAGCAAGGCATTGAATGCCCAATATCCTCTGTGAATTATCATTTAACTTAAATACGTTGGGAAAAAAATGTTCCTGTGCTAATTATCATTTAACTTAAATACATTGGGAAAAAAATGTTTCTATGCTTCCCTCATATTTCTGTGTTTGTATTAGTTGTGTTTAATAGTGCCACCCAACAGTGGAGGCTGACTAGGGCTGTGCTATATTGAAAGACACTTTATAGTGCCTGGGCATGCAGAAAATTTTGCTTTAGAATTGTGTGATTCCATGTCCACAGCAGGAAGCATTTGTACAGGCAAGTGACATCCTTCTTGCTGTGCAAGAGCAGCCTCAAGGCCAGACTTGAGGGCAGCTCCATCACCAGTACACTTCAATTTCTCCAGTGCCTTCAGGGTTGTCTCTGAGGGAACCCAGAGGTGTTTCTGGGAATTCCTGTTTCAGCACACACTCGAGTGTGTATTTATTTGTGTGCAGCCTGGCAGTCTCCTGTGGCTCTGGCACATGGGCAACAGACATTCCTGCAGTACTTCTTAAATGACCACCAACTTTGTTTGCCAAAAATGTAGCTTTCAGTGGTACCAGGGGTTCAGGATGTTAATATAGAATGGTCAGAGTACCTCTAGTGGGGCCAGAGACTTTGATGAAATAGGAACAACAATAATAAAGAAGGAATTGGTCCAGGCCTTGGAGTATAGAGGAAATATGAAAAGGTGCTAGGCTATTGCTTCTCATTCCTCTCTTTTTTTTTTTTTTTTTAAGTTTTCAATATGATATCTCCTGTGGATTTCCACATGCACCATCTCTCTGCCTTTGTAGAGCCTCCCCAGGCGTATTGTCTCCAATAGTTTTGCTCTGTATTCTTTAGTGTAGATTTCCTTGCTACCTCTATTATTTGAACTACTTCTGGTCAAATATATTGGTCCAGATAAGGGAATTACTTCATGCCTCAAACCCTAAACTAGTAATAAAAAAGGAGTGCTGGAGAGGGAAATCAATCTTTTCTCTTACTCATCATATCTGCTAATTCTTCTCCAAACCATCTTTTCTTTGTAGGCGTAGCCCTATATTGGAGTAACTGCCAGCAAGAAAAAAAAAAGGGAAAGCAGGAAAAGTCCCCTAAAATAAAAAATCCAAAACAAACAACACGCAAAACCTTCTTGTTACTGATAAAATTGTCCCCAAATATATGGTATGTGTCTGCCTAAACAATACAAATATAAGTAGTAGCACAAGAGTGAGAAAGCAAAACGTGGCAGCAGCTGGATCTTGCACTGAAGCAACCAGAGGTCACATTACCTACCTTCCCTACAATCATTCTGATCTCAGTAGGGCTGGTTTGGCTAGTCTGGCAGCTGTTCTTAAGTGTGCAAGAATACAAGGACAGAGAAGAGAAACTTGCTGAGAAAACACATCTTTGAGCTGCGACTGAATGTGAAGGAGTTTTTATGAAAAAACCTTTTATTATCTCTCTGCGTCAGGTACAAGTAGTGACCTGGAGCACTTTGTGTTGGAAATATTTTCCACTGTTAGCATAAGCAAAGCAAACAATAGCACAGAAGTCGAGATGCAAATGTGCATTGGCAGTATATGCAAATGCTCTAAAAAGAGGTTTCCATTTATTTGTATACACTGCCATCAGAGTGGTGGGAATTGAAACTAATAACATCTCAATTGTTTAGCTGTTTTCTGGATAAATGAAAAGCATCAAATGTAGGTACTTGATAATAGATAGATTTGTTTTTTAGATGGGGTAATTTAAAATTGATTTTACTTCTTGTATTCTAGAAGGTACTTTGCCACTGAAGACACTTGCTCTGTTCTCTGAAGAATTGCTGTGCTAAATGAAGCTCTGTTTATTGAGGTGTTATCATTTTTCTAATTGAATATGGGGTGTTCCTTTTCTAGCTACTTGAAAGCTTTTTCTCTAAGGAAGGGTGTCCATTACTCAGGCTAGTTGTCCCATTTCCAGCATCGTTTTCTTAATCTGAGAACAAGTCTTGAATTTTCAAGAGAGAAAAAAAAGAAGGATTGATGCAGCTCAAGCAAGACAAGAAGGAATTAAAGCTTGGCTGCTTTGAAAGATGGATGCCTCCCAGGAGGAGCTCAGAGAAGAATTGCCTGTAAGAATAGAAAGTGGGGACAGGTTGCTGGGAAACGGATTAATGAGCTGGAAGATAAATTGAGAGGAGAAATTAAACAGCAGATAGACCCTGCTTTTGGTGTCACAAAGACTGATGTCCAGTTCCATGTAAGAGAAGAAGCTGTGAGTAAAACTGCCCAGCTAAACCCCTCATGCTCTGGTTTCCAGACCAAAATGTGTTGTGTAATCCCCTCTGTTGGTGAGGCAGGTTGGGGTCTGTTGCGCTGCACGTGTGTCCTGTTGCCTGCTCACAGTGCCTTCAAGACCTGCTGTAGTGCTTGGGAAGTGATTCTGATGGTGTTACCTGGGAGAAAGGCCAAATTGGGCCCTAAAATGAGGAAGAGTTGCCAATAGTTGATCTGTTAAATCACATTTGAGTGCATGGACCTCACTTCTCTTGAGCAGAGGAGAAACTGCAATGTTTTCTGACATGTTTTTTTACGGGGGAACAGTGCTTTCTTACTTGATTTAATAATTTGTCTCTAAAAATGAACAGAATACCTAAGTGATTGCCCTTGAAAACAGATTATTAAGATGCATGGTGTACATTCATTGGTACAGAATCAATTTATCATAATTTTACAGTCTACACATTTGCATCTAAGTCTGAGTCAGCCTTAGATCACTAGGGACACCTTTGACTGTCACAAAAGTCCTTTGTGTTTGGTAGAATAATGGTGCTGGTATGTCATTATGAACGAGCCACTGATGGAACTTGTAAGCAAGAAGGAACAGTTTGGATATGCATGGGAGACCTGCTGCAGATTCTGAGAGGAAAGAAGAACATATCCCATTTGGAGAGACAACAGCGGAAAGAGCAGATTATGGAAATGGGCCATGCTCTGCAACAATATGTAATGCCTGAGGGAGTATCCAAGGAGCATCTAAGAGCTGGAAATGTAATGACACTGTTATGGATGAAGCAGCTCTGCTCATCCATAGGAGCAGAAAGCAAATACATCGCTTTTCCAGAGCAAGCAAAGACAGATGCAACAAGAACTGAAGGGATTTACAAGTTACACTCTGTGTAAGGCTCTCCTGTGCTAAGAGCTTAGTGTTGAGTCCATTTCCCCAAATATAAATATGATAGATTTTTTGGGTAAAATCTTAAGTATCTGGATTATGCTTTCAGTTAACCTCATGCAAATTTAACCTCATCCTGTTTAGTTTGGTAGAGTAACTTGCCGCTTCTAATAAGGCAACTGAAGCAAAGTCTGGCCTCGGTGGATTTTACACATTTGAATGCAGGAGAGAGCAGTGGTGTGAAATGATGCTCTTGTCAGAGCATGAGAACAAGAATGTTAACAGGAAGGAGGTTGTCCTAAGTTTATAAAATTTTATTAGATTATGTTTTCTAAAATTCTGGCCTTTAAACCAAGCAAAGACTAGCACAGGATGAAATTTTATAGGCAACCCGTCTGGAAATAGGCTGCAATGACTGTGTAGAGAATAATCTTACTGGGTTTTGAGCTAAACTGGATCACGTTGATCTCACTGTTTCAGTGTCTAGGCTACAGGAGGCTAGAGATGGAAAGATTATGAAAAGTTTGGGCAACAGCTAAGTTGCCGGGTATTTAGACCATATGGATCTAGTAGGCAAAGAGAAACAAAACAAAGAGAGAAGCAGCACCTGAAGTACAGCATTTTAGACAACATGGAATGTTTTACTGCTCTACTTGCCCATTTTCTGGGTGAGAGAAGGGAGGCAAATTTGGGGAGTGAATTTTGTTCAACAATTCTACATATATAAAATATGTATGTAAAAGTATATAAGTAAGTGCATGTAAGTGTATATAAAAGTATATAAAAGTAACTCAAGTAATTTTTTGTGATGCTTTGCCACTTGTCAAAGTCTATAGATGAGCCCTATTCTCCTTGTCATGATCGTTGATTTACTACAGCAACTGCAGCCAGAGGTAGGTAATGAAAAAATCCTATCCTTTTTGGATTGAAAAACACAAAGGCAAAAAAATATTTGGAGTTTCAGCTCCCCTAGCCTCTTTCTGGAGTCCTGCAAAAGACTGGAGATAGCATCAACTTTTACAGGGTGCTCTCACATTTCTACTTTCTCATAATGTCTGCTAAGTTATGACAGTCATATGCCTGGCGAAGCATCTGGTTAATCTTTAATTCTGTAGTGAATAAATTCTCCTGCCTTTAGCACTGATGTGAAATAATGGATCTGACCTTTAATTTCAGACCCTGGTCTTGTGGGATAAAGTGAAGCATAAAGCTTTTTTTGCAGCTCCAGGAGGTTCCCAGTTTAATATTGGCAGATGTACAATAGGATCTCATGTCTCATTATCACTGGCCAGTTTTAGGGATTTTAGTAGAAGTATTTGGAACAATAATGAGGAATGTCCTTTGCAGAAACTTGTTTGCAAAATCCTGATGAACCTTTTCAACAGAGACTCCCTATAAAGCGTCTCAAGGCCTATTATTAGGAAGGTACCTGTCTCAAGTCTGGTAACTGCACCTCTATTTCCTCACTATATCATATGAAAAAGTCCAAAGAACCCCTCCTGCTCTTCAACTGTTTCTAGGGGTGTTTGATTTTTTTTTCCCACTATAGTCCTATGATTAATAAAATATTCACCTTGAATCAGATGTAAAAGAGAAGTTAGGATGAATGTAAATTTACAGAGTTCTGAATTCAGAGCTCTGAATTCTCAGATATCTTATTATGAAGATGAAATTTCCCCAGTGCAGACTTTGGAAGCGTGGTATTAGGAATAACTTGAAGAATATGAGAGAAATGCTCAAGGGAAGTACCATTGTATAAAGATAGTAAGAGGAAACACTATCAAAGGATAAGAAACATGGCCTAATAAACTTGCTTTTGAACCTGTGGTTATCATAACAAACTTCAAAAATGTGAGGTGTTTGGATTTTTTTTAGAAAATGGTCTTGGAATTCAAACTGCAAAGAATTTAAATATAAACTTCTGTCTTCATTGTACTGTTAGGTAAGAAACCTTCCAGTCCTACTAATTGGTATAGACAGAATTTTTTTTTTTTTTACTTTCTCTTCACACTGATTCACATTTTAATATTTACTGTTTCATATTTTTGCTATTGTGTAGCTTATTACCTGTTAAAAATGCAGTAATTTTCAGTAATGGTGATACTGGTAATGGAAATCTCAAGTGTAACCTAATGTAGTGATAAAACATCTTCATCTCTACATCTCTGCTGTTGAGAAGTCACATTACAGTTATGTCTGTACCTTCTAATGTTCGTGAAGATTTCGTTTTCTGAAATATACTATTAGGCATCAAATTAAAGAGAAATGACAGTGCCCAACCCTCATGGCTGTGTCCTCTGCATTCCAAACACAGTGATTATGAGAAAAGACCACTTTGTTTCATTTGTATATATACACTTTTACATACATATTTTATTTATACATATTTTTACATACATATTTTATATATGTAGGATTGTTAAACAAATATTTGTTTGTAAATTTCCTAAAAAACTGTATGTAAAAGTATATAAGTAAGTGCATGTAAGTGTATACAAAAGTATATAAAAGTAACATACGACATGAAAAAAAAAAAGAGAAAAAAAAGAAAAAAAAAACAAAACCAAAAATAAATGATTGAATATGAAAAGCATGCTGAAGAAAGAGAAGGTGAAAAAATCAGGAATGTAAACAGCATCAGAGAGCAGCATGTTACTATATGTATATATATATAGTTTCCTTTTCTTCTGTTTTAAATGGCTGTTAAATAGAATTTTCAGTTTCAACTTTAAGAAAAGGTGAGAGAAGTAGAAATTTATGAAGAAAATAAAACGTTAGAGGATTTCTTCCCTGAAAACCAGTTTTAGTATCTGTAATCCATGAGTATGGATAGAGGTGTATGGCTCTCCTTCATAATCCCCCAAATGTCTATTGGTATTTCCCATTAATTGAACTGTAATTTCAAAAGAGTTTTCATCAGTTGGTGTATTGCTAATGCTTTGATAATTGATTAATTTGTTTTCAATTAGACTCATTCTCTTTTATGGATGTTTCCATTTGTATGACTGCCAAGACTCTGGGAGTTGCTGTTCTTCAAATAAATGCCTTGAAGTCTATGGTATATCTGTCATTTTTAGATGCCTAAATAAGATTCCTCGTGAGTTTCTATAGGAATCGTGTTGATGCAAAAATTAGTTTGCTTTAAGGCTAATTTCTGCTTTCTTTTGAGTAGCACATATCATGAGCTGCACTTTTTTTTTTTTCATACTTCTCTCATTAAAAACCCTACATTGTTTAGAGAGAGAAACTCTAATCATTGTGTGGTTGGAAGACAGGAGTTCTGCTTTTCAGCTCCTAGTAAGAAAAATTTCTGTCTGAAGAGACTCATTTGTCACCTATGATGACATTTCAACTTTGTCACATTCAACTGTTTTAGTTAATATTGTTCATTGTATTGAATTTTTATTTCTTTTCAAGAAAAGAAGGATAATCATGTGATGCCTAAAATTACAAGCTAGAAAGCAAAGAACTGAAAAGACAGCTGTAGAGTGTTAGGGGTGGACTGGGGTGGACATTTAGAATTCTGGGTCCTTTTTAAGATCTGTAAACAGATCACTGATTTCTGACTGTAGTTTCTGAGTAGAAAAACAATTGTTCTCTGCAGGAGTCTGCTTGCCCTAATCTAATCTGCACATGGGTTTAGAGTCACAACACTCAAGTTTCAAATGAATACTAAATTGAACTAAAATCGTATCTGTCTTTTAAACAATGAAAGTATTAATTACATTCATTCTGCCTTGGAGAGAAGGGAAAAGTCCATGAAATGTGGGTGGTCATAAGTCTGTGCAACAGACAAGAGCTCTAATTTATAGAGGGGTCATGATTTTAAGGGATAAATGTTTATATTCCCAGATGGGAAAAGGTCTTAGAAAATAATTTTACAGTCATGGGATTGCCACTCAGAGAAGAATTACTTTCTTATGGACATATCTTCAGTTATAATTCAGTTAAAAATGTGTATGTACACCAGTAATAATTTAACAAATTCCTTCTGTTGTGTCTCACTATGATGAAGGAAGGCTTTAATTCAACAGTGAACCATGTGTCTTGTTTTCCACCTCCATTGGTTCTTCCAGATGTCTGCTATAGATGCCATAAAATGATAAAAGGATTAAGGTTTTAAGCCATCTGTTGATATAAGTCTTGCTAGAATTAGAAGTTCTAATTACATATCTCAGTGTAGTACACATGTTCAAGGCTACCTTTATTCCATTGTCAATGTCCTCTTTGTAGGGTCTTTTAAGACATAAATTTACTATTTTACCCATTTGAGAGATCAAGCAATTCAGTATCTTGTTTATTTGGCAGCCAAGTATGTAGTATTCTCACTGACATGTCCTTACAAATAGTGGAATATTTCTCCTATCCTTTAAATTTTAGTTTTGAAGCATATTTATTTATTTCACATTTTGGATTCATTAACAGCATTTTAGGTAATCTGCCTTTTTACTAAAACATCTAAGGTTCTGAATTTTTAACTGCATCCCTTTGAGGATCTGGCTATGATTCACTGCAAGGTCCATAGAGCTCATGCAATAGAGAGTGATGGAAATGAAATGAGAGTTAAGCTTCTTACACTGCACTTTGTACAGTTGCTTTAATAAGCCAAATGCTCTCACAGTAACTGAAGCAGGCAGCTCGCAAGTGGCTGAGAATTGTAATTGTAAAATTATCCAGTCCTTCAAAGTGGTTCTTCATTGCAACAGCTTTTGAGAGGAAAAAGTGCCTGTGGATGGACGCTGGAGAGCTTGAGAATGTGTGCTCTGTTCCTGTGGCTCACTGTCAACACCCAGGCAACAACTCCCACCTGACTTTCAGAATGGTCAAATATCTCATGGCTTATGGTGGTGTAGAAAGACATTGCAGGCACAGGAAGTTTCTAAACATGAAATGTTCAAAGTTATTCAAGGCCATGTTTTCATGTATTTACTCCAGGTAATTAATTTAAATAAGTAGGAATAAGTTGGCAATACTGGCCAAAACCTGCTTTTTAGCAGAGGAGTATTGCCCTAAGATACTTCATGATCTAATTCTAATGTCTGTCATGTAGATGTCCATGTTCAGTGTCTGGATTTCTGTTTTATTTGTGTGTGTGTATAAAGATTGTCTGTATTAGCATCCTACAGCAGCTTTCCATACCAAAGCCCTCATATGCCTGTTTGCCCTCCCTGGTGGCAAGGCCAGCCTCTCACTCTCTCAGAGGGTGTCAGTCACACTGTAGAGGTGAAACATTTGGCAAGGTAAGTCCCACCATCCCATGGCAAAGTCAGGAGCCCCAAAACCTTACTTGATTGCTGATTTTAGTATGCAAGCTCACTTCTCAGCTGAGGAGGCCAAACAATATAATTGTGGAGTAATTTATTGCAATGATACATTGAACTTGCTTTGAAATGAGCTGTATCTCATAACAAAAAGTTTTTTTAAGAACAACTTTGAGTTCAGTTATTAAGGCTGGTTCCAGCAGGGAACTGTGGCTATGAAAGAATTCATTGAAGCAGCTACACTGTGAGAATGCTTGACCACAGTGCAACACAAGCAAGAGCTTCTTGCACTCGTTTCCACAAGGACCATTGCCTGCAGCAAATCAAGGAAAGCTGTCAAAACTCAAAGTAAAAGGAAGACTTGAAGAGTTAAAGTCTCCTTTTGGAAATGCTGGTCATACCCATTCATAGCAGAAATGGGATTGACCTGCATGAAATTCAACTTCAGCTGGAATTTCTAAAGAGAAGAACAATGTTATGGGTCAAATCCAGACACAGAAGAGTTTCTGGAGGACTTTATGAAAGAAATTACTGATAGGTTTTCCTTGCTTTACTACAGCCAGTTGGTCATGTAATGTCAGTTGCTATATTCTATACCTTGGCTCCATCTAATTTTTCCTGAAAACCAATAAAGTCCTAACCTGAGGCACCTGATGTCAGCCAGCAGTAAATTTTCATGCTTTTTTAAAAAAATTCAGGTGAAACCATTATCATGTTATACACATGAAATTCTTTCCACCTTTATTAATGACCTTCAGCCAGGTTTTTGTTTTCAGAAGGTTGAATTTTTCTCACCTAAGTTGTTCTCTTCTGTTCAATATATTTTTCTACCCTTAGGATTTTAATCAGAAGGCTCTATTAGGATTTTAATCAGAAGGCTCTATTTTAATTTTGAGCTTTAGGGTATCATTCATTCCAAAAGTCACAGGATAGCTCTTTGTTGTAATTAGGAAAACAGGGTTTGGGGCTTGGATTTGCAGGCTGCCCCAGGTGACTGTCAAAAACAATCCATAGCTTTTGTAATCCCTTTCCTTTGGGAAGTGGAAAAAAGTTTAAAGCACCCCTGCTCAACTCTTCAAGAGTAAATCACTTTAGGAACTTCTCTAAACTTAACACCAGTGATCCCAAAAAGGAAGGATAGACCTGCATAGGGTCTTTTAATATCTGAAATATCAGAAAATGTGTTTCAGAAAACCGTACTGGAAATATGAATGATTTTTTAATTTGTGTATTTTTTCAGTTTCTAGCTCAGCTGACTCTGTGCCTGCTACTGTTTGTTTCTAGAGCTCTCTTTTATAGCTGGAGAATTTGTGTGCACTCGTTAGCAGTAAACTGGGGTAGGACGTGTTATCTGTTCTGCTTGACCTCAAGTTTTGCTTTTCTTTCTAAAACCTCTACTTTTTAAAGATTTGCAAGTGATCTGATCCATTTCAGTAAATTGTAAGATCACTAGCAAGGGCATTGGCTACATCCTCTGTCTCCTAACGAATCTGGAGTTTAACAACCTCTAAGCAGCCTTTCTCTTCAAAATATGTCTTCTTTTTTCTTTGCTCAGGATGTCCTGATTTTGTCCAGGAAAGAACAGAGCAGCTGCTGCTGTGATCAGGGCAGGGGTCCTGCCAGCCCAGTTTCCTTTCTTCAGGAAAGATCAGTACCTTATGGAGAAATAGAAAAGATGTGGCATTGAAAAGAATCTTTAGAATAGATTGATTTGTTGAATTTATTCTGGCCATTGATCCAACCAATATAATTCTCCCTTAGCAAATAGTACTCTCATGTATGAAATAGACTTTTTTGTGGTTTTAGCAGCCTTTCACAGTCAATGACTGTTTTATGTTCAAGCATAATAGGTACTTACTAATTTTCTCTCTAGATTTATATGAATTTCTATATGAAATAGAAAATTTTGATTAAAATGCAAATATAGTACCTACACACTCCTCTGTTCATGGTTTTTAATTTATTAGGCCCATGTACAATAAATCTTAATCTACTCTCTGTGCTACATACAGAAAATACTCTCCAGCTGTTGAAAACAAGTGTAAATAATGTCAGAGAAAGCAGAAGCTGACATGGATTAAGTGACCTTTCTAATAAAAGGAGCAGTAATTGTAAATTAAAGTTTCAATTACCCAACATACCTATGGATCAATATTTACAGATGTGTCTCATGTTGAAGCAATAAATACTGAGGGAAAAGTCCTGCATACAAGAGGAGTTTCTTTTTAAGTATCTTCCTTCAACCTCTGGGGGTTTTTTTAAACTGTAATTTCTTGTATGAAATTGTCTTTCTGTCCCCCAAACTAGAATTTTTTTCCTTATTTTCATTTCTGTGGATGTACCCTTGGCTTCTCTGGTTTTTATCCCTCCTGCTGCCCTCCCTGCTGCTCACTTTCTTTTTCACTGGATCTCTGCTAGCAAAACTAATGTCATCCATTTATATGCTGCTCTCTGATGCTGTTTATATTTCTGATTTTTTCACCTTCTCTTTCTTCAGCATGCTTTTCATATTCAATAATTTATTTTTGGTTTTGTTTTTTTTTTCTTTTTTTTCTCTTTTTTTTTTTTTTTTTCCCCGGTCTGAACTTTGATCTCTTATTTACACCTGGAATATTTCCCCATTCAGTGGGGAAATAAACTCTCTTCATTCATACCCTTCTCTGAGAATTCATCTCCTATGTGTGATTGATAGTGATAAGTCATACAAATGATTTTAGGTGTTCTTAAAATGATTTATAGTTTGAGATAAAGTTGTCTTCAGCTCTGCAATGTCTTCTGTGTCTGTCTTGTGTGATTACAGCTGCCTTGGGGCAGGATTCCTGTCTTCTCTCTTTTGCATGCAGCTCTGAGCATGTTCCTGTCACTGAACGAGTCATGTTATTGTTGGCTAATAGATGGGGCGTTTCACTTCTCTGTTTTCTTAATTTGAACCTGTGTGAAACATGATTCCTTTTTTAACTATTTCAAACCTGCCTTACAGGTACTTTTATTCTCAGCCCAATGGAAACAAACAAGGCATTTTCTCAGCAGAAGCGTTTTAGAGAAAATGTACTGTTGGGATGACTCCTAAATCTTGATTTAGAAGATTTTAGAATAGACATTTTAAATGATTTATAAATGAAATGCAGGGACTGATGTGTTGTATTTGCTTCAGAGATTGACTGACATGTAATCTAAAATTTCTTCACAGTTGTGTAGTTACTACTTTTGACTTTAATGTAAAATTCAAGTCTCCACTATCAATTTGATTAATGGGGTAATACAACTTGTGACATTAAAAAAAGTTATATGTTGATAAAAACAGAATTTTCCTAGGAAGCTGAAAATATATTCCAGTTGTTGCTGAAGAGTTATGAAGTCTGGTCACCTGAAAATGTTAGCATGATTTTTAATGTTACAACTTGAAATAATTCTTGTAATCTGAATATTTGTGCAGTTCTCCATTTCATAAGACTTTTTTCTGAAATCTTAGTCTCTGCAGGGATGAAAATCTTTTTTTGCATAAACTAATTTGTTTTGATGAAAGGAAAAGAGCATAAAGTGACACATGAATAAGCAGAAATGCCACTCTTTGCAATCCTCTAAGTAGAACAGTTCTCAAAAAATTACATTTGCAACAAGAATATACAAAAAGCATGTTGGCCTTTTTAACATTTCATTTACTTTTTGTGTAATATCAAAATATATAATATTTTTGTTATATTTGACTAGTGTGGTAACACAAAATACTGTCCATTTATAATCAAGCACACCATTTTCTGTATAGGTAAAGTAAGAGAATGCAGTTACAGAGGGAAAGAGCAGTGCTCTGTACAAAGTGTGGTTTAACACATCCCCTGTTCCAAAATGTGATGTTCTTTCAAATGAGGATGTAAAACAGAGAAAACCAAGTAAGATTTAGAAGGAGATCAGTGTTTAAGGGCAGAGAGAGCAGGATATGTAATAGGGGGAATGGTAGAACTGAACCCTTCAGGGTCTGTCAGGTTTATAAATTCCCCTTTCTAGGGGTAGTGGTAATAGTACCAACCAAGAGATCCCCTCAGTGGTACAATGTCTACATGGTCTGTCTTTACTGTAATATCCACATAGGTATTCTAGCAGTGTTCTTTTAAAATACAGCCTCTTTTCTTTCCAGGGCAGATTAGTCTGGCCATCATTGTACTGTACTCATCGAAAGCAGCACATTTTCATGGCTGGAGCAAAGTAGCATTGAAGGCAGGGTAGATACTTGTCTCAAGAGGAGGAAATGTGGCCATATGTAATTAATTAATTTAATATTCTTTTGGTTTTGTAGTAGTGCAGAGCTATAATCTGAGAAAAAGAGTTTTGCTAGCTGTGAAAACAATGTTGATTCCCATGTGCCAAGTCAATGCTTGTGAGTTAATATCTCAGTACACGTTGACTTGAAGTGCTTCTCTGTGGGAGACAGGGTCCTCTCTGCTGGATTGATAGGTGTGTGCAAGTATTGTGTGTGTGTCTGTGTGCAACTCTGATTTGGATTTCTCATTGGGCAAGAGGATTTGTGTTTGGAAAAAACAAAATTTCCCCCCCATTTACAGCTGAAAAGCTGGAGGATGCAGAAATTAAACAATTTGGGGCTACAGAACTAAGCTCTAGTGACAGAGCTGGAATCTTCTGAGCCCAGAACTTTCCTCCATAGCAGGAGGGTTATTGCTGTCATTCTTCCAGCTCTCCACTTGTAGCAGACCAATCTTGTCCATGAGACACACTACAGGGTTATTAAGATGCATATCACCAAACACTTCAGCTTTTAGGAAACACCATTGTCCTCACTGCTGTCATCTTGCCTCCCATCTCATCAAGGACTTGATTAATAAAAGCTTGTATTTGAGATTAGTATTCCTTACAGAATTTGTGGTTTTTATTACCTTTGGTTTACGGAAGATTGACTTGTTGTTTCAGTAACCACGGAAATTCTTAATGGAAAATAACGAGCCTCAAACGGCATAGATCACTGTTTTATCATCAGTTTTCTTCAAATAAATTGACAGTTTTAGACAGTTAAATACTTACAGCCCTACTCTCAGTTAAGACTGTGAGCAGGCCCAAAGGGATTCATGACTATTTTTGAATAATAAGATATTGCAGATACAAGAATGAATGAAAACAGCAAATGTAAGCCCTATACTGTTAAAAAATGTTGATGCACCAGAGACATAGAAAGTTGTGGCTAAAAAAGGACTATGAAAGAAAAGGAGGATAGGAACAACTCTGAATGAAGGTTTAAAAGGAGGAAAAAAAAGATGCCCAGAAAAGAAAGTAGATTTAACATACATTTTGCAGAATGAAAATTTCATTCCCCACCTTCTCCCCAGTGGTGTTTTGTTCACATGCTTCTAGAAATAAGCAGTGACAAGTTATCACTTTACACTAATTAATATTTGCTTTATTGAAGACTTTAAAGTTTCTGCATTCTTGAAGAAATCTAAATTGCATGGTAAAATATTAAAATAGTGTCTTTTAAATTCTGTCATTATCTTATGTGATGAATGAGAACCCATTTGCTTCTGTATTTTCACTTATTTCAGTGGTTGCCACAATATTGACTGCCAGTTCTCAGGCCTAGTAAACTTAGAGGGCTTTCATGTGATGTTTTGAATGTGGACTAGTCATATCAGGCCCTAAATACAAAATATTTTCCAAGGCTGAAGCAAAGATGTTGCACTTGTTTAATCATTTCATTGTTTTGGTTTTTTTTTTTTTTTTTCCATCAGTACAATCACAACTCAATGTCCCATGAGTGGATTCTCATCTTCTGGGTCCTGTATAAGAATTTTTCTGAGACCACTGGGTTTAGTATCTGTCCACAGGCAAAATCCATTCTTCAGAGGAGCTGTCAGTGAACTGGCTGATGCCATGTGTATGTTCATTTCCATTTGCTCTATGTACTTATGCCCTGAAATATGAAAGTTTTCTTTATTATATAGATAAAATCAGGAGAAGAGATATGTGGAAGTACATTGATTTTCTTGGTGCATATTATTCTAATATAATGAACCTTTATTTTTGAGTTTGCTGTACTAGCAGCTAGTGATTAAAAAGCAAAAAATAAAGTTGAGCACAAGTATGTTTTAATGCAGCAGTGAATCAGGTTTTACTATTGTATCTATCTAAATGACTTCTTTTTCCTATTTCTGTTCTTGATGTTCTGCATTTTAATGTCCAGATGAACCAGTTTTATGGTTGAGAGGTTGTTTTCTAAAGCAAATGATGAATGTAGCTTTACACAAGAATTTTAATGCAACAGATGCATTCACTTAAAGTAGAACATCAAAGACTCTGACAGCAGATGAAAATATATTAGTTTGTCATTAAAGGAATTTTGAATTTCTTCCTTAGATAAATGCAACAAAGCATATTTTTGACGTCTCATTAGTTAAGTTGATTCCTATGGAGTCATACATTGTTAAATATGATAAAACATAACATTAAGATCCTCGACTGGAAAATACCATACAGGACAAACTGGAATTGATTTGGCTTGTGTTTTCTTCTGAACCTTCATTTTATATATGGTCCTCAAGAACGAGGAAATTTGAGTGTTGATTTTAAAGAGATTGTCTGTTAACAAGGATGGCAATACCAAAGCTTTGTCTGACAGACAAGAAAGAATAAGATAAGCAGAGAGAGCACCAGGAAGAAAGGAACAGTGGGATTGACTTTCCTGTCCCAGAACCCCATTTATTCGCACACAGAACTTCTGAACTTATGAATTTGACTAACATTTATTTTACCTTCACGTTACAATGTTCTTGAAACCATTTTACATCTGTGTGGATTATTTGGACTTGCACACTTCTGTAACTGTCTCCAGTCAGTCCTCAGTGTACCCAGTAGTTTCATCAGAAGGATCTAAGAAGAATTAGGGTTTCTTGGGGTTGCAAAAGATGTGCAGGGTTTATTTTGAGACTGGTACATTCAAATATTTCATGCCAATTTCTGTTTGTAGATATAGAGGAATGCAGTTTTAACTGTTCTACATGAATATATGAACACATTGACAATATGTGGCTATTGTTATTTTACATTTTAGCCTTTTGCCAAAGACAAACTGAGACCAGGTCCAGCTCCAGACAAAGCTGCTTGCACTCCTACAAATATTCTGTTGTTCATCTGATGATTGGATATCCCTAGGTTCTTTTTTGTTTTAAAACACAAGGCACCAAATATCTGTTATTCCTTTGTCACACTTAAGAATTGCTGGTAATGTTATCCCCTGAAATCTTATCCCTCTTTCCTTAAAAATAGGGAAGAGGTTGGTACATTCTCTCTTTCCTAGGTTGCCCATACCACTGGGGATGATTGCTTGAATATAAAGTTTCCTGGAGAGCTGGCAGGCTGGTTGGTGATGAACATTATCCTGGGAGTTGGCTTTTTTCAGGGACAGCTCAGGGCAATCAAAGTTTCGGACTTTAGGAGCACATTTCACAAAGGCATCCGTACTTCTTCTATTTTTGGAGAAGGTGATCACTACAGGACACGAAGGGTGGTCATGACACCTGACTTCCAACTGATGCTGTGCAGTCTGTCACCAGCTTGGCCAAAGATACATTGGAAACTCCACCTCAGTCCTGATCATAGTGACCAGAAGAATCCACTTTCTGCCCCACATTCCTGACCTGGGGCTTTGACAGGGCTTCTTGCATTTTATAAGCCCTGCTTTTGTGATGCATGGGCCAAACGCCATGAAGCTGATACTTACCCAGGTCCTTTGTGAGTGCTTCTTCATGCATTCCCTTGCTCCCATTTCTGGGAGGATTTTAATTTGCTCACTTTCATGATACTGTGCGTGTGGTAATGTAATGCAAACACCTGAGCCAAGCTGGCTTCCTACAGACAGGTGTATTTATTACAGGAATGAGTCAAACCTCCCAGGGTCTGATTATTTGGGGCCTTGTCCTTTTGGGAGTGTGCCAGCCCCCTTCTTTGCCTTAGATGATAATTGACTCGATGAGGATCTACTATCATGATAGACTAGGGACTCTTTCAGAGGTGATAAAAGCAATTACTGGTGCTGGCATTGACATTTTTCCTTTCATATTTTCTATTACAGCCTTGAGAGATGTGGAACATGTGTGTGTGTATATACATTTTCCTTTCATTAAGAATATATGGGGGACAAATTACAAAAGATGGTGTTGAAATGTTATTAGATAGGATTTAGTCTTTCCAATGCAGGCAAGACTGAATGCTGCTCCAAGTACATTGTTGAATTTTCCCAAGATGACATAATGTTCAACTAGTCTTACTCATTATGTGTAAAATCAGAAAATGTGCAGAATTACTGAAATGTCCATTGCTGAAACACAGAGCGTAATTCAGGGGCATGAGTAAAATGTAGATCTGTCCAAATGATGTAGAAGTACTAAATTTATTTTTATTCATGTACAGTGAACCCACAATATAGTTAACAATGTGTGCAGGAGCATGCATGCAATTCCCCATAATACAATTCAATGATTGTACAGCTGATGATATCCTTTTATATATATATATTTCTATATATTTCTAGAAGTAAGAAAAATGAAGAAATTTAAAATGGCTCAGTCAACAAATTGGCCAAAAGAAAGAAATCAAGCAAAGTAAGAGATACCTAAGGCTGCAGAAAGAGAGGATGGACAACATTGTAGCAGTGACAAGTTTATGGCAAGAGAGATAATGAGCAGGAAGAAATGAGGCAGCTAAATGATAAGGTGGGGAAAAGTAGATGCGGAAAGACTGATGCAAAAAGAAAGTATGCTGTTTGGCAAGAGAGGAATTACATGATGGTCTATGAAATTAGAGAGTAAAGAAAGATAAGATGAAGTGAAATTGGATTTAATGAGGTAGAAGAAAGGTGATTAGGGACAGAAGAAAAATAGAATTTAGTGATGAGAAAATCCTATTAAATTATCCAATAAATCTTCTTTCCACTCAAGGATTTCCCTTTCTCCTTGTTCTCCCCAAGAGAATTTCCAGGATGGTTGTATCAATATCTAACCATACAGTAATGCCCTTTGCTTTTCACCATCTCTCCACAGAACCAGGAAAATTATACAAGTGTACTCCTGGTATGTAGTCATAGCCTCCAGGCTGGTAGTCTACATAGTGTGTCAGCTCTTTTCCAAGACCATGTTGAAGAGACTGATTTCCCTTTTTTCACCTTTTATTTAGGGTGTTTTTTGATGGTCATTATATCCATTCATTTTATGGTATACTATGTATGAAATAGCCATATTTTCCTTTTATTCATAATTTTGATTGCATAAGTTACATGTCTGGAATTTGAGCCATTTGCTTCTTTTTAATATTGTTTAGTTCCCTATTACAGCTTATATAAGTCCAAGTAAGGCAGATAGGAACAGCAATATGTGGTGCTCACGTGTCATGGTTTAACCCAGGCAGCAGCCAAGTACTGCATTGCTGATTTCTCACACCTTCTGCCTTCCCCTCCCATGGAAGGATTGGGAGGAGAATCAGGAAAAAAAAAAGTAAAACCTGTGGTTTGAGATAAGAACACCTTAATAATTGAAATAAAATATAATAATAATTATAATAAAAGGGAAAAAAAAAAGATAAATAAACCCCATGAAGAACAAGTACTGCATGCTGCAGTTGCTCACCATCTGCTGTTGAATTCCCAGTGAGTCCCTCAGCAGTGATTGGCACCTCTCAACCAAGTCCCTGCTTATTTCCTGAGCATGAATATGGTGTGGAACATCCCTTTGGCCCATTCAGGGTGGGTGTCCCAGCTATGCCTTCTGCTGGCTTCTGGTGCAGCTCCTCAAGGCAGAGCATGAGGCACTGAAAAGTCCTTGACTCAGGGTGAGCACTACTGAGAAACAGCCGAAACATCAGAGTTTTACCAATGTTATTCTCATCCTGAACTTAAAACACAGCACTGTGCCAGCTACTAAGGAGATAGTTAACTCTACCCCAGCCAAAACCAGGACAGTACAGCAGTCTTTCCATTAGTTTATCTGAATTATAGTCAGAAGGTAAAGCTCACAGATTTTGGGCAGTCTCCTTGTTTTCCTTTTCTTTTTTTTTAATGGATAAAGAGGAAAATTCAGCACTTCATGCCTCCTAAGACAATTCATCAAAACAGCAATTGCCACCACTGCATTCTTAATGTGTGACCTTTCTGCCTTCATGTCGTGTCACTGGGACCTTGTTTGGCAAGAATTTGCCTATAGGTTAAAATTTTATCTGTTTGGACAGTAGGATGGAAATGACAGAAAAATTACTTATTTTCCACAAAATTGGTTTACAAAACAACACTGGGCAATTCACACTTTACTGTTCTGAAAAAGGACCCTCTTCAAGTCAGTGAGATAGTGGAGATGGAGGACTGTTCTGAAGAAGCACAACAACTAAACGGCAAAGTAATTAAAAAGTAGTTTAACTTGCATATAGAAAGCTTTTCTCTGCAGTTATGGTAGATCTGATACACCAACTAAGCTTCACTCTTTAAATGGTGTGTTTTACAGAGTGGAAGGCAACTAAATTGACCAGGAGTTTTGGAGATCTGATGTTTTAGTGATGACTAGTCACCTGTTAAGTTTTTTTCTTTTTCCTTTTTCTGAAGACTATTTTACAGAAAAAAGAAGAAATCCAGGAACTAAAGTTAATGCAGTTGTCATAAAAAAATTAATTGGTTTAGTCAAATCATAAAACTATGGGAAGTGTAATGTTATGCTTTTCCTACAAACTGGAATAGTGAGTAGAAGAAATAAATGTGTACTGACCAAGTGTTCCACCTCTGTGTCCTTCATGGGAAAACATTTTGAGTGCTGCAGTTTCACAAGTCTATTTGTTCAGCTTGAAGTACATTTCAAAACTGTTCTGGTCAATTAGATAAGCCTGATTTTGCTCAGCAAAGTTCTTAATTTTTAGTGCTGTGAAGTTGCAAGGAAGTTCCCTTAAGTGGTAGTCCCCTTGACATGGAATGTGCTGAAATCCAACCTCAGAAGCTGCTTTCCTTTCCTGTAGTCTCTGGCTGATCACCCTGTCTCCATGAATTTGTGTTACTCCCCCATTGTCAGCTGAAGCTGCAATTGGCAATATTTTAGTGAAATAAATTGTTTACCTCTTTTAAGAGGAGAAGCAATATCCAAACAAAGCTTGTGTATCAGGATTTTGGAAATCCGTGTGAATACAAGAGTAAGAGCATTCCTAATGACTGTGAAAAAGAGAAAAATGCTGAAGTAATCACAAAACTTGCCAAGAGAAATAAGTGTATACTTTTGACTCTGTGCTGTATCTATTCCTTAAAAACTTGGTCTTAACATTAAGGACTCTGCCTATTAATCCTAAAACCTCTCTTTCCGGGGTGAATGATGCACACAGCTGTTTTTTCCAGCCTTATGAGTATGGTCTGTGTTTTAGTGATAGACCAAACATTCATTCTTTTACTGGTGATTCTTGCATCAGGCTCTGAGCAGGTTCCTGCTGTGTGCACCAGAGTCAAATCGTTTGTGAAGTGAAATTTGAAAGGGAGACAGCAAGGAAGAATTTCATAAGGAATATAAAATAAAACAAGATAGCTGTTGAAAGCTGCAGGAAGCTTGAACCGGCAAGAAGAGAGGAAGTATTCTAAATTTATAATGAAAATTAATTATGCATTCATTGCATTTGAAGAGGTCAGACATGATGAATTTAAATAGTACATGAGAATGAAGGCCATCTTTTATATTAAAGGCATTACAACAGGGTGATATGAGGAGAGGCAAAGAAATAAAGGAAGCAAATGGGGAAAATTGCAAGACTGAGACAGTAAGGAACAAGAACATTTAATCAAACAGATCTGCTTTGTGGCTAAATTGATTCATGATTTGCAGACAATTCAAAATAATGATAATTTATTAGCCATAAAATTATACTGGAAAAATACTTAAAGCTGCTGAGAAAGTTAATAAAATGAGAAATTTCAAAGTGAGTTCTCACCAGCTTGCAACAACCTTTAAAACTTATACAGAACAGAGTGATTTTTTATTAAAATTTTATTCCTTTTTTAGATGTAGTTGCTATATATGCTTCTTGTTCTTAATGGGGGGAATGCTAATTTTTTTCTGTTTTCTGCTATCTCCTGTCACATCTGTCATGTTTTCACTACCCCATTTCATTTGTGAATATAGTATCCAAGCAAAGGGATTAAACACAAGCCTGAGTAAATGCCGTATGGGATAACTAGCCGTAGGGCTAAAGCAGAGTGTGTTGCTCCACTTTCTGGGTTACTGGAGCAGAGAGTTATTCTTAGCAGGGGTAGATTATACTGAATACCACTGGCAAAAATAGAGTGGAACCTTTCTGCTTCACACTGTTTTAATACATGTATTCTGGGATGTATGAAGATACCACATTGCTCAGCCACCTTTCTGTTAGAAACTCAGATGCTTTGGACCCTATAGTTTTCATGTGAACTTGGACAATATTTATATTGATAGCTAAACGCTGCTGTCAGACCCAATAGTTTAATTTGAACAAGGTATTGCTGTGGAGCTTGAGCATACGTAAATAGTTTGCGTTTTGGAGTGTGACTGGAAAGTCAGAAACTTGCTCTGATTTTCCCAGCAAAGGTGTACCTTTAATCATGGCAATTCCAGGTGAAATGAGTCTTTCAAGAGTTTAATTTCTATGGCCCTGAGCTAAGCATCATTAATGGCCAATGAATTCAGACAGGCTTAGTGGCTAGGAAGGGGGAAAAAAAGTTGGAAGAGAAAATAGTAAATTGTCATCTCAGTCTTTTACATAATAACACATTAGGGATGTAAAGAGTTTTTCCCAGAGGGTGGTTTCATGTACCTTGTTGTCAGTGGGGTGCAAGGTCACCAGAGCAGGAACATGTGCTGGATAATTCCCTTATGGCAGTTGTTATGATTCACTGGTTTTAATAGTATCCCCAACTTCACTTGAGGGAATTCTCCAGGCAAGCTTCTAAAGCATCACATGGAACCTAATAGCTTTATTGTTTTTATTTTTTTATCACAGACATATTCCTCATTCACTTATCGCCTGCCCTGAAAATGGCACCATCATTCCTCTAGCCACAATTAAATAACCACAGTTAGGTTTAATCAATACTTATTCTTCTGAAGAATATTATACTGACGTTGTGGAATGTATCTCTCCCTGTCCTGACAAACACAATTACCACTGGAACAGCAGCCTAAAGTCCCCCTAATTAATGTAATTGGTTATTTCCAATTAAATATTTAACATGTGTGCTGTCCTCATAATTTAGAATGCTAGGAGTTCAGCATGATTAGCTATTGATGACTAGTTATTGCACTGTGTTTGGTTAAAATCCTAACAAGTTTAGCAGCCCAGAATGTTGGTGGTGGGCTTTTAGGGCATAGGATTTTTTATACCTTTTAAGGGGGTCAAGTTTTCATGTCATATTTACTTTTCCCTTGCACTTTCCCTATTCTTCACCCTAGAAATGAGTGTAGTTGTGTGGTAGTTGTAAGATATTTCTTCTTACCCCCACCAAAGTGCTTGGGGTTCCTGTGCATTTGCCCCAAGAGCAAAGTTTGGGGCACTGAGTAATGAAATGGAGATAATTCTCTCTCTCTTCTCCATGAAACTCACAAGTATTAGATAGTTCTGGGAAAAACAGTTGTAGATGTCCATGAGAAAGACATGCTAACCAGAATATGATGAGCTATCAACCAGATCAAGCAAAAGTTTGTTTCTTGGAGGAGCAATAGATAAAATAGGGCAATCATCTCTTGTTTTCAATTGCCATTTTAATGATCTCCAAGGGCTTAATTAAATTCCAGTCATTACTTAAATTTGGCTTTAAATTTAAATTTAAAATTAAAGTTTTATCCTTTTTAAACTTCTTTGGAGTATTAAAGTGTTTCAACATAATTTCTTTCATTTCAATACCTCTGTCCTGAACCAGAAGTAGATTTTTCTTTTTCTTTCAAAAAAGCCACAGCAGGAAAGAATCCTTCCCTGCTAGGATCCAGTCAGATTTTCCTCATCAGTTAGGTTGACAGCAGGTTTAGTGCATTTATTAATTATGATTGCAATTTGTTAGAACAAACAAGATTCCAACCCTTTAGGAGGCCTATCATGATCATAAATAAATAAAAAACCTTGACAAATTCTTCAAGACAAATCTAAGAAAAAAAAAAAAGTAGGGATTCCACTTTGACAAAATGCCAGTTAAGTGGAGAATACCTTCTTTTCAAAAATTATGCCAGAGAAGTTAGCAATATGTTAATGGTCTGCAAGTGGATATATAGGTTTTTTGCTTGTCAGAGGTTCATCTGAAAAAAAAAAAAGGACTTGTACATGAATCTTGTGGTGAGCATCTATCTTCTGGGATAGATGGGAGGGCTGGGAGTTGTTCTGGGAGGGCTGGGAGTTGTTCTCTCCTCTTTCTTGTGAGTCCAGTTGTACTTCTGGCTTTGGGACACCTGGCTTTTATCTGCAACTCAGCAGATAAAATTCTGCAACAACAGTGATTACTGTGGAAAGTTCAGTGTGTGTTGGCACATGCTCTTCTTCTTTTCCAAGAGAACAAATGCTTACCAGGTCCTTAAAGGGATCTCTGGAGGTCATCAATCTAGTCAAACTCCCTACTCAAGAAATTCAATCACCTTCTTCAAAATTACCATTCAACAAATTAACCATAAGGGAAGGTTAAAATTCAGACATCATTTTCCATGTGGCCTTTGTTACCTAGCGGACTACTTGTTGAGCAGAACCCAAATACTAATCCTGGGGGCATCAGTTGTAAATTACTACAGAGCTGCTCTTTGTGTGCCAACAGATACAAGAGATTTAGAAGATTATCAGCTGTCATGGTCAACTACTGTATTTAGAAAATCTAAACCATTTGGTGTCAGAGGCAGGCAGTGTGGCAATTTAGTTGGTTTAGCACTAAGATTATTGATTTCAGATTTTGAGAGGCTTGTTAAATGTATCATGAAGACAAGTACTCATTTATTTATTTTTGTATGAATGGCAATCAACACTGAAACCTTGAAAGTTGAGTATACAGTAGTGATATGAATAAACCTCATGTTAATGTCTTCATAAGAGGCAAATAGCTGTTTATAACAAGCAAACTTACTTCCTGTGATGATCTGGCTTGTGTCTCCCCATTTACCAATACTTATGGTTTTCATGATTTCCAATTTTCTGTGCCTCATCCTGTGAACAGAGCTGAAGCCACTCCATTCCTTTATACAAAACCAGTAGGAGCAGTTTCATCTTGTCTCACTGTCTTGGGATATTAGTATTTCTGTATTTTCTTCTATGGCAGGGATTTGCAGCCAATAGTTGCCATGCCTCTATCCCACTGCTGTACATTTTTCCATGAGAAGCAGAAAATACTGTAGTGCAATCAAATAATCTGCTCATCCCTGGCACTAGAACTTCAGAAATGAAAGTGTTTTATCATAACTAACCTGGATGACACTTTCTCAAGGAAGTGTAAAAGCTCTTGTGCTGTGAACTGGAGTCACCTCTTTGTTACACTGATGATAAAAAGGGTTCTGTGATTGCATTTCTGGGGCAGTTCCAATGAAAATCAGGGATCTGGTCCAGCTACACACATTGTAAAACAGCTGAATTCGAGACATTAACATGTTTTTCCTCAGATGTAAGGTTTGGTTTCACCAATGTGCTGCGATAGTGGGTTGCTTTTGTAACTACATTTGTCTTTTGAAGTTGCAGGTATGACAAAGATGTGCTGTCAGGGTAGGTCAGACCCACAGAGGTGTATGAGATAGTGAGAAGAAGGATATTGTGGGCTGTGAGAGCATCTGTGACCCAGAAAGTAGCACAGAAGTGCATTTACTCTGTGTGCTGATGACATACTCACTTTGTTTTCTCAAGAACTCAGTTACTCATTTTCCCACTCCATTATGTTTATTGGACAAGTTCCACATAGTTCATGATCAGCAGAAAACTGAGGTCACACCATTAACATTTTTGGCATTCATAGCTAGACATTTTTCCCTTTTAGCAAAACACAACTTTGAAATAAATAAATTTAAAAACCTGAAAGCTAATTGTAGCACCTTGTAGGTCAGCGACTTAGTTTTCCAAAAAATGGTGCCTGACAGTAACTGTTGTCAACTTCTCAGTCCTTCTGAAAATCAAAGCACTTGCTTAGGTACATGAATGTGAATGTCATTGTCTGACTTATGGATTCTGTGTTATCTGGTTGGACTTTTTTCCACAATTTTTAAGTGGCTTGTGGGGTCATTTCCTTCACAAAGAAGTTAACAGCCAAAGAAAACAGAATTGAAAGAAGCTCAGATTGTGGACATTTAATATCTGAGCTGTTCATCTTTGTACATCTGTGAAGCTGCTGCTTTGATCTGAAGGTTTGTGGGATCAGTTGAAAGGCTGATACTTATGTCATTGTTTTAAAAAAAGCCCTAAATGCTTTGTGCAGCCACTTCTGATTTTTCAGTAACATGTATTCTCTTTCTGAATGTTTATATAAAATTTCTGAAGGACCAGATGGTACAGGATTCATTTAGTGATTGACTTTCAGGCTGAGCCTGGACTTTATACTGTGGGATTTCAATTCTGGTTTAGCTGTGACTGTGTATGGCTTTGTCCCACCCTCAGTTTGTCCTGTGGCTTCTTCCTTTCCCAGTGACTTGTAATGACTTGACTTGGGAAGGAGATTGTTCCACAGTTGGGTGATTGCAGCATTTATTTTGGATGTGCAGGCCAGGTGTGACCCCTTTCCAGCTATAGATGATTGTTCCCCTCTGTCACTGACCCCACACGAGGGCTGTGCTTAAGGATGTGCCTCAGTCTGTACCAGGAGCTGCTCACTTTCGTTACCTTTTCTCTCATAATGCCTCAAAGCAGAAAAGCATCATTTCAGCTGCTGTCTGCTCCTGGGGCTCAGGCACTAAGAACAAAGAAGGTTTCGTAGCATTTGTGGACAGCTTATTTAATGAAGATCTCCTGAGGATTTTTGGAAGACACTCTATTTAAAATTACCAAAATTCAGTCTTTGCAAATGCTTTTGTGAACATTTCATAGCCATGCCCAAACGGTTCTCCATGTTTTGTGCAGACAAGGAGAAATTATTTCAAAGGAAACATTGTACGCCTTTCTGGATGACATCCTGCTGCTTCCCGACCATTTTTTTGTTTGCCTTTTTTTCCTCCCTGCTCCATCATATATTAATTCCGTCTCTTCCTCCTTCAGAGACAGATGGTGAGCTGGTGGTACTAATGAGCTCCCTGCTGCCCAGGGAAGGCGGATTGAAACGCTTTGTGTTCTGAGAACTAACAGGCTGAGCACCCTCACTAAGGATGTAACACATGTGATGAAAGGTTTGATGCACAAATACTGTAGCAGGTTTTTTTTTCACAGGCACCTATGAACCGTGTTTCCCCATGAGAACAACTTACCAAAACAGCCTTCCTAATAGTTCGATCCTTGCTGTGTTTATTGGAGTGTTGCTCGGAATGGTACAATAATCTCTCTCTTTTATAGAGATGGAGAGAGCAGTAGGTTGTGGACACATGGCAATTGAATGCCCTGCTTCTCTGGCATGAGCACACTGAGAAATAAAAACAAAGAGCACCTGCTGTTCCTCGGAATGAGCCTTTGAACATTTTAAAAACTTTCTTGGCAGAAGGCCATTTTCTTCTGGGCTGACTTTAAAAGGAATGCAATTAATTATAGGAGCCAGAGACCTCTAAGGTAACAAAAGGTAATTATCCAGGGATTCATGATGGATTCTGTTATGTCTTGTTTAAAATGTAACAGGATTGTCAAAAGTGACTTGTACTGAGGATGCAATTAAAGACAGATCCAGTTGGCTGGGAGGTGTAATGGCTGCAGTCGTGTGACCAATTCAAGGCTGCCTACAAATTTCAGAGTGGTGGTTATGTGGATTCACCATGATCATGACAAGTGTTTAAAAACCTAATGAATTGATTAAGATTCTGGGAATTTTTGTAATGGATTCATTAAATGTGATCTCTCCAGCAGAGACCACAAAGATGTATCCCTTTCTCCACACTCAGCAGAAAAACTTCAGTGAGATGGGATTTCTAATTTAGTGAATGTGAAACATTCACCTTTTTGTGTTTATAACCAACTAAATACTAATATCAGAGTATTTGTCTTTTAAAGTGAGATCTCTTCTTAAGTGAGACCATTTTGCAACTAAAATTGAGAACATTAAAGTCAAGGTTTTATTTTAAATTACTACCTAGAGATGTATCACATACGTTTAGGGGGTGGATAGTAAATCTAGCTCTAACCTGAGCAACTATGATAGCTGATAAAGAGTTGTGCCTCTCTTATCAAAGCAGGTGTTTTGATATCTGTTGATTCAGGATAGTACCCAGTCCACATTTAAGTTAATTACTGCATACTAGCAAGTAACAGATGTGCTACAGATGGCTAGGGTGATTAAAATAAAAAAGTGCATAAATAAAGATTTTACAGGTTTGGAAGCTAACAATAGATATATGAGTTAAGAAGCACTGTAGTGAAACTCAAATATTTTAGCAATTGAACTAAAACTATATTTATTTATTTATTATCAGTCAGTTGCTGTGAATAGGATTAAAACAGAATGTTGAGTTACACACTCATTCCCATTTGACTTCTACAATGCCAACAGTCACTCTGGGATAAAGTGTGTGTGTGTGCTCTTTTCTTGGTTCTGTGCCATCACCAGCTTTCAGTAAGAACATAAAATGAGAAGCAGTCTGAAAATGGCTGGTGGTATTTTTTTTTTTAAGAAAGTATATTTACTTCTATGGAAATAAAGCTTTTTGCAGAACTGTACTGGTTTCACCAAGAATCCTTTTACTAGTGTTTCTAGTTTTTGGCTGGAAATTTATGCTGAAGGGAGAGGGAGCCACACATAGACAAACAAACACCTATCTCAGAAAAAGCACTGTGGTCCTGTAGGCAGTGCAGGATCAAGAAGTTGAACCAAGGCTTCCCACAGGAATTAGTGGATATCTTGACATAAGGCTTTTGTTTTGCTGTTCTTTTATCCTTATTTTCATCCTAAGTCAAACCATGACAATATGGAGCCTCAAAAATTTTATATGGCAAGGAAATGGTTTCCTGCCTAGCTGTGAAGGGCGTCATTGTGAGGTGAGAAAGATTATGAAATGTTAATAAAGAAAATGGTACAATCTCAGTAATATAAGTATGTATGGATAGGCTCACCCAAATTCCAAATTAGTAATAAAAATGTAGAGCACCACATGCATATTTATGTGTGTACATATATATGATATTTTATTTGGCAAAAAGTATTGATCTGAGCATTGTTCTGTCATGTGAGAAGATTAGCACAAGATGTGCTACAGAAATATTTCCTTCTCTCATGTATTAAATTTGCTTCCTAATAATGCTTTCTATTAGTTTGGATTGTTGGATATGGTGGGACATTATCAAGTATAATGCAATACTCTTCAGACATGTTTTAGGTTTTCTTTGCCACAGACAAAGAATTAGAGAGGAAGAAAAAAAGTTGCCTTTACCTGGATTTGCATCATGAAGCATATTCCTAGAAATCACTTGTAAATTTCTATCATGTCCTATGAAAAAGTCTGTTATTTCCCTTTAGTGGTGAGATAAATACCCCACCCCTCACCCAGATGTACAGAAGATGTAAGCTGAAGAAATATTTAGAATTGATTCCATTTTCTTGTTTCAGCATATGCTGCTGGCACTGGGGAAACTTGGGAAATTGTCTCCCAGTAAAGTGAGAGGAGGAGATGCCTTTTCAGTGCTGAATAAACCACCTGTGCTTTAAGTATGGAGAAGCTTGGTTATTTTGCATCTAATGAAACCTAAACATGTCAATATTGGGGGCTGTTTCCTTTTGTTCGACAGTTGTTATAATATACTGGGATTGTTATATTTGCTCTGCCAAAATCCTCTGCAACTCATTGTTTCCCAAGCTAAGTGGATTCAGCTCTTCAGGTCTGTCTTCATATTAGATTATTCTGTTTAGTTTCAGGATAAACTACATCTGCTCTCCTTTATTTTTTTAAAATGTCTTGCTGTTTCTTCTTTTACCCATCCTGTAGGCATTGAGATAGACAAATTATTGTGAATAATTCTTTTGAATTAAGTCAGCGCAAGAAAAGTGATGCATTTGGAATGTGACCAGTGAGCAGTAGAGGTTTAGCACAAGTAGATACTTTACTGCATCCAGATCATATTCAAAATTGGCTTCTGAATGTCCAACACTATAATTCTTTTGGCCAGGGGCACAAGGCTGTCATGCACATGGAACTGGATTTCTCTGTACTCCCAAATCTGAAATCTGAGTTTGCACTACAAGGGATTATACTTGTTACAAATGACAACTCTATAATCCACTATCAAATTTCTCCCCCAGACGTAGTTCCAGTCACAAGACCTCCTCAATTTTGTGTCTTGAAAACATTTTATCCACAGCTGCTGTAGTTTTAAATTTTCCTTTTTGTGGGTAGCATGCAAAGGACTACAGTAAATTATCTGCTTTGCTGTTGTATACCACATTTTACTTGTAAGTACAATGCCAACTTACGATGTGAATTGTTAATATTCCAATGCTGAGCCCTGAAGTTGATGGAAATCTGGCATGTAGGATGACGGGATAATCAGTATGAGTTCAGTAAAAGGCATGTACATTTTATTGCTTTAATCAGTCACTTTCCATGAAGTAATTTTAGAGTGTGCAGTTCTTTATTTTTGTCCAAAGATTTTGATGGTCTCATGACAAAACAAACCAGCATCTAGGGGTAAATAATCAAATGAAGCTGCTGCGGAGAAGGTGGAGAGCTGGAGTAAAGACTTTCTCACAGTCAGCTTCACTAGAAAAACAGTAAAGTGAGATGAAGGAGATTCTCTAGAGGACTCTGTGTTTGGGGTCAATCAAGTTGTTATCGGTGATCAGGGTGATGGACTAGACAGTGCATATTAAATTTGTATATGTCTTTGAGTGTGAAAGGTTTCTAAGCGTTGCTGGAAGACAAAACTGGAATTCAAAATGAAGTTGGCAAACTGTGGAAATGATGGGAAAACCAGAGGAGACCAATTAGTAGGTCTAAGGGCAAACTTCAGCAGGAATTGATGCTTCATAGCTACCGATTAAGTGGAGATTTTACAGGAATATTAAAATTAACCACAAACTGAACATCGGTCCTGTCTTTGTGATGCAGAAAAGCCAAACCCCACACTGGAATATATGTATATCTGAATTTATGTGTAAAAGATACAGATTAGTCCTTCTGGTCAATTTGGCTTTGCAGGGTGTCACATGGGAGTGAGCCTAAGGAGCATCAGGGTGAAGGAGGATCTAACATGTGACCTGTGACAAAGACCAGAATGATGTGGGGGGTTTATTTTAGAGAATAGTAGTCAGCAAGCAATGTGTTAAGAGTCATCAAATATAATAAAAAATACCAGCAAAGAGGATACAGACTCTAAATGGATAGTGATAGATGATAAATACAGGCTTACATGTCAGCAAAGAAAATGCAGGTTAGAAAATAGGGAAAACTTTATAGTGATACACTATTTGGATTACTTGCCTGAGAAAGTTTTAAAATCTTCATTACTAGAGATTAATAAATATACAAACAAACATCTGTTAGGGATAACAGAGGTATAATTCACCTGTCTGGACAATGATGGAAATGAAGTAGCCTTCTTTTGAAGAAATTTGCAGCCCTGATGTCTGGATTCCTGTGTGGGTTTGTTTGTTTGCTATGATTCTGATGGAAAATTGATATTATCAGAAATTTTGGGCTTTAGGACTACGTACTAACTTTGTGTACTTAAAATCTGAAAAAAAAGGTACAACTATAGGTAATATTGCTTAAATATATGTGATAAGAGTTTCTTAAGTTAGGCAGATCAATACTGTTATGTTGATCAATAATTATTTAATGTAGCTCTGTTAGGGTAAAATCAAATTGGTGTGTGATAAATTGTGTCCTCCTTCTGAAGAGCTTCTTTTATGACCATACCTAAAATAAACACTTCTATCTGCTCTGACATCTTGGTGGTAAACAAAACATATTGTTAGTATTTTGACTTTTAAAAAAAGTGTCAGAGTTATTCTGCTAACTCTTGTGACCTGAAAGTGGTAACTTGGAAATCACATTAAGATAATTGACTCCACTGGCACATTGGCCTACATGGCTTTAGAATTTGTCACCAACTTCCATAGCAATGGTGCAATAAAGCAAAATTTGCCTCCATGCCTTGAGTCTCATTGCTACTGATGTGCTGTCCTATGTGGCATGATACTGTTGTGTAAAGTGGCATAAACTCAGATTAAAAAGTAGTGTGACGTCTTTACCTTAGAGAGCAATAACCTACAGCAGGAGCTGATGGGAATTTGAGAGAGGCAAAGGATTCAGTTTGTTGTATCCCTGTACTTGCCTTTGCCAGGGTGGAGATGGGCATGGCAGAGCAGGCAGGGCAGCCTGGGGTGTTTGAGGTGGATGTGACCCCTGAAGGAATCCTCTCTAGAGGTGAGTGGTTCACCAGTAATCCAACAGTTGGCAGCTGTTCTGTCTGCCCCCAGGATGTTTTATTTTTCATAGAGAAAACATGTTTTTTCATCCTGAGAGGTGCTTCTGTCATTGTGGATTACAGGTATGCTGGAAATGTGTGTTTAGATCCACTGTTCAGTATTGGAAGGATCGAGAAGTGAAACACTTTTGCTGAGTAGAAAGTTATTTTTACAGTAGTTGTATACAAAAAAGTATTATTTTTAGGCACTGTGACAGGAAATTGGAATCTTGACTGCTAATTGTGATTTATGCTCAAATTAAGAAGGTTCCTTTAGATTTCTCATGCTTTGCATGTTCACATTTTTGTCCTAATGCATTCCAGTTCTCTTTGTTACCTGAAATATCTTTCAGATCTGGAAGAAGGAACAATATCTACCAGGCTTGTTTGTTCTGAGCTGCAGCATTACCTCATGGGTTTATGCTGTCAAATACAGAAAACATTTAGCTCTGTTAGCTCCCCTGGATCCTCATGAAAAGTTGATAGAATCATAGAATGGCTTGGTTTGGAATGGACCTTAAAAATCATATAGTTCTTACCCCTCTGCCATGGGCCAAGTTGTAAATGAATTTGATATTGTACACTGATGCCAGCTCCATTTTAAAGGCAGAACACTGAAATCAGATCCCTTCATTGCTGAACTCGACATCCATTTTTAAAAAAAGGAGAAGCCATTGATGTCTTTGCTATTAAGTGTAGCCCACTGTGGTTACTGGAGGGTGTGAGCACTGTGCATGGCAGTACCTGCAGGGCTGTAGCTGGACATTGGTTATATGACTGCTACGTGGTACAGCCTTTTCCACTTGAAAACATTTTCAGACAAGTGTAAACACTCACCAAATGTAGCTGAAGAAGAGGAGCTAAGAAATACTTGTGGTACTGACTCATGGCATTTCTAATTTTTCACAGTGAAATAAAATCGTTATGAAAGCTGAAGTATTCCTAACCATATTAGACCAAGTAGTTCCAAGGTTAAAATTGAAAGTGGGATGTTTTCTAGTCGCAAAACATTGCTAAAAAGGCAGAAGTGCAGACCATCTAAAGAAGCACTTATTCTGTGAATAGGTTTGTTGTGACAGGTACAGTGATAGTTCTGCTCTTCATGCAGCAGACATCACTTTTGTTTTACAGTTCTGTTCAGTCAAATTGCCTCTTATACTTCTGTTCAGTCACTATTAGTTCCAAAGAGAGGAGCAGTGTGTTTGGGGAGTGCTTAGGCAAAAGAGTATGCATTATTGAAAGCATATGCAGTACACAAAGATTAACTGAGGGACTCGTTCAAGGGTAGAAAGCTCTGTTGCCAGTGGTTCATGAGGTGAACTAAAAATCCTCTTCAACTGCTCCCCCTGCACACTTCTGTTGAAATGCACTCGAATTGCTGGGGAGAAGAAACAGTGATTTTTGATTATGGAAATAATTTTTTGCTTTGGATGGGAACATGTTCTCAATTGAAATGATTTTTACCACTTGGATAAGCAGATTTCAGGATGAAATTGTGTATTTATAAATGCTTGTCTGTAGTAAATGACAGTAGGAAATTAACATTTACATTTTGAAGGACTCTCTACAGAATGAATTGTTAAGTTAGAAAGTATTGTTGTTCTGCATCAGCAGCGATAGTGGCAGAGAAATGGAAGGATAGTGCTGGAATAGTTACTTTTCTCTGGATGAGCAAGTGGTTTTCCTCTGGAGCACGAAGTGACAAGGAGCTCTGGCTCTTGTGATAAACCTCCATGACTGAGAAGGGCTGCTCTCAGTAGATCTTGTCTTCTGCAAGTTCTGCCAAGCTCCAAGGCGTATTTGGAAGTCACAGTGTGGCACATAAACAGAATCAGCCCTGACAGTAATTGTTACCATGTACTTTATGGCATGTAGACCCAGTTCCATTTTTCATATCACTCTTTTTCTAAACCAACTGCTCTCTAGGAGCAGACTGGACCCAGTGTTGGTCCTCTGCTTCAGTCTGCAGGTGTTTATTCTGAGGTTAGGAGCTGGCATTGTTTTGTTCTGTGGATGGTGTAATTTGATGGACAGTATGGTAACATTAGTCCCACAGTGAGGATTAACTGACAAGCCAAACAACACCATCATGGAATCAGTGAAGGTGCAACCCAGAGGGTGATTGTGGCAATTCATTTTGCTTCAGAAATCATTGTATTTGAGTGTGTTTGGGATTGCAGTTTAATTTGGTTTCAAGCAGGAAGCATATGGCAGCAGGCTGTGGAGCCAAGTCTTGTGATGGGGCACGGGACATCAAAGAAGCTACATGCACAATTGAATCTCTTGTTCTGCCTGAGTCGAGCAACAGAGTATTGTTTTCTGTGAACATTAGCTCATATTTGAGAATTAATTTATTTCAGTCCTGTCTAGACATGTGTTTTGTCCATCTTCTACAAATAGACTTCAGTAAATGGAAGGATTTTCAAAATCAATACATTTTAACTATGCATTACAGAACTCTTGAGGATGGCAGTCAGAATTTATAATCACAAACAGTAAGGACAGAACTCTGATTCTACAAGTCACAACTTGATCAGGCAGAACTGAACTTACCTAAGCTCTGACAGGGCATAAGGAAACATCTCGTTTTATACCAAACAAGATACAGGTCAAGAATTACTTTATCAGTATTCTGAGGCATCTATTGTTGATACTTTGCAAACAGTAATTTGTCTGAGTAACATAATACAGTTCTATGATATACTGATGTATTGAGATTAATTTAGTGTTCATATACATAGAAATCACAGAGTTTGATTCAAAGTGATTTACTTAGGTAGGGTCTTTTTATTGGGAGTCTTAAAGGATGGACTGTTTTCTGGCTCATAGCATTTCATCCCTTCCTGTATACATCTTTGCAGAATATTGACCATTTTCAGGAAATGCAATTTGTCTCACCATTCTCAGTTTCACCTTTCCTCTATTATAATGGGAAGTAGGGTGGCAAGTGAGGTCTGCAAGCCCATGGGCCAGTGCTTCACATCTGAGCTGTGGAACTACATTGCAGGTGTGTTGTTTTCACTTGGAAGCCTACAGTAATATTTGAGATATTCTGACAGAAATCCCCTTATTTAACATTTTTAGAACCAGTTACCTGCAGACAGCATACCTGATATTTAAGCCATTTTTCCTCTTTTCTGAGATGGTACAGTAAATTGACACCAAGTGCTCTTATGCTAAAAAAGAAGATAATAGAAAATTCCAAAGCAAATGCAAATAGGCCTTCTCGACTGTGTCCAAGGATACCTGTCATTGTTATCAGTACTGTTAGTGATGCTGTACCTCCAATTTAGATGAAATCTGCACCTAGCCTGTCCAGTTTTCAAAATAAGGACTAATGCATTTCTCTCTCCCTACTGTGCTACACACTGAGTCTTGTGTAATCCCTACCGAAAGATAAGAATGAAATGGGAAGAAAAGGTAGCAAAACCCAGTGCTGTTCTGATGGGGAAGGCAAAGAAAAGACAGGTAGAAAAGAAAGATTGTATGTGCAATTAGTGCTGTGATAATAATTGGAAATGCAGTTACGAAAGGTCAGCCATCTCCAAAGGCAAATTTTGCTTTCCTGCTCATAGACTTTGAAACGGTGGGGGAGAAGCTTGAGGGAAGTAACAAGCAGGGATAGGGTGGGCAGCAGAGGATAACAGATCAGGTTTCCCTCCTCAGGACCTTAGCTCTTCTAATGATGAAGTCACATACACCTCTAGTAATCGTATGCCTTGCAGTATTGTTTATTCACTGCAAGGCATGGAAGATGCTGCTCTCTTTCTATTTCATTCTACTCTGCCTTTGTGTATCTGCTGCTTGAGGGATTGAAGAACAGCAGAGCTAATTCCCACATTCTTCTCTGCCATTTGACACATTTACTAAAAACGACAAAGTATTTTTTCCACAAATCTGTACCTAAAGATTTGAAGAGACAACTGCAAAGCATAAAACTAAAGCCTGGAAAATCTACCTACTATATGCTTTATGCTAATCTCAAGCTGTATTTTCTTTAAGACATTTCATTGAAAATATAACATAAATGTTCTTTTTTTTCCTTTTATACTTGACAGTATGTGTGTAAAGATGTGAGAGCCTGAATGTGGTGTAACTTATTGTTGTTGTTATTTAGTAAAGCCTCAGAGCTGAAGTGATAACTAATCCAAACCTCATAATAATAAGTAGGCATGACTCATGGATTACTCCTAAAGTATTTGTTCCATTAATCCAACTCTACTTTGTGGTTTGAAAGTAATTACATTTTGAATATCAGTGTGAATAAATTAAAGGTTTGGGATCACTTCAAGTTTCTTATCAATCATCAGCTAATATCCCTTTCTTATAATTTGCATTCTTAAAAGAATAAGTGACTCAAAGCTACTTCTTATTTTACTTCTTTTTAATAATTATTTACAGCTTCCTTTGATTGTATGGTAATATTCTTCACATTTACATCCTTTAGTGTCTTAGAGGCTACAAGTATCAATTTTGTTCTATTTTAATGCTTTATTGAGACAAATCCATAAGTTTCTTTGACCTTTTGTAATATTTAAGGGAATATGAAGCATCTGAAGCTCAGTTGTGTTGAATGCATATTTATTTATCTATATAAAATATGCAAAATATTGGGAGAATCTGAGACATACAAAAGCTATAACAAAAAAAAAAATTATGGACTTTAAGTGCTAATCAAAATGCTGTCCACACGTAGCTGCTGAAGAGCCCATATGTGGCCAATGCAAATAGGGATGTGATGTGACTGTTCCTTGTTATGCTAGATTAGTCAATTCCTGAGGACACAGTACTGATATGGAGGGCGATTTCTGTGGGATTTGATGGGTCATCTGATTATCATATTTTGTATTATTATTATTAATCTCATGCAGTAGAATAGATGGATTTGTGAGCAGGTAAATAAAGAGACTGCAACTATATTCACACCCAGAATATTCTGACTTGGAAGGATGCCACAAGCATCCTCGAGTCCAGCTCTTTAGTGAGTGGCCCATGCAGGGGTCAAAGCCACAACCTTGGCATCATTAGCACTCTGCTCTAAGTTGGAACAAAAGATCACTTTTCCTTCTGAGACAGTTGTGCAGCAATGCGAATGTTTAGCAAACACAAAAGGAAATTATTGCCATATGTAATTTTTTAATGTAATAATGCTAACGAAGGAAGGAATGTTTTACCACTAGAAAATATTTCCTTCCTCCGTCACACTCCTTAAATCTAGCTGTCTCATTTTTGTGAATCTGAAGTGCAGGAATGCAGGCTCCTTGTTGGTGACAGAGGGACAAATAACCCAGTTATAATTAACATTAACATTGTACATTCTGACAAAAGAGCAAACCAGCTTTGAGGCTGCTCCTCAAACTTGCCCAGAGCTTGCTCAGTAAGAGATAAGAGTAAGCTTTTCAGGTTCTGTAACTCTTTCTGGAAAGTGTTTTACCTCTGTCAAGTCCTTTATTTGACAGTGTAGCTTTTTCTTTGATCTCATGTAATGTGGTCTGTCTTGGCCTCAAAAAATTATGTTCCTTAGTAAAAAAAAAAAAAAAAAAAAAGTGAAATGTGGTTTTGGAATGGTTTTACTTGTCTTTAACGATAAGGTGGAAGAATGAAATTTGTCTCTCTTTCTTAAAGTACGTTACACATGACCCTACTGTCCAAACTCATTTACTATTATTAGATCTTTTCAAACCTGAGATGTGCTGACATCCTGTCTTTAATGCTCTTGTAAATTCTGAAGTAAACAGATTTCAAAGACACTGACTGTTAGTGTGAATACAAGGTCAAAGAGTTGAATGACACATCCTCCTCATACAATAAGTCTACCTATCAATCAGTTTTACTAGCAAATTCTTAATAAAGAAAAGAGATCAGAACATGACAAAAGCGTATTTTGGAAAATATATGTTCATGATGGCTATTTTGGTATCCTTGGACTAGTAGTTAAGGATGAACAACTGTTACCTATGACCTGGAAATGTGGTTGTCTCCTGCAGCAGAACTTATGCAGTTTAAAACTTGGGAAAATTAGAAATAGAAAAAAATTATTATGCCAAAGTATTCTGAACAACACATATTCAAGTAACTAAAATAAGCAAGATGGTTAAATTTAATTTAAGAATTATCATGTTTTAGTATTGATAATTCAAGGATGGTTATTTACAGACATTAAAAAAACTTATTTCAATTATCTCAAGCTTCACTCAGGATGCATTTGGCAAATACACGCTCAGAAGTTAGGTCATTTTCCTCTTTCAATATGCTGAAAGATCTTGGCATTTTTTAGCATGCCCTGTGGTGCCACTATGTTTCATTCCCTCAAATTTTCTGTATTTTTTTTCTACAGGGTTAGATGTTACAGACAGGTTAATAAATGTTAATGTTAAATACAGCCAGTCTCCCCTTTCATAGCAGGACACAGTCTAAAATTAGACAGATGTCTCTGGAAGAAGGAATTCCCTTTACCTACTAAGTAAATCTATAGGAACTAAAAAATTGTGACTGATACATCTCATTTTTATTAGCACAGGATATTAAAAATTAGAGAAAATATAAAATACCTACATGATAAGAGACTTCTGATGCATTCAACAATCAAGGAATTATATGTGTCTTTAAGATATATTGAAGCTTTTTCATGTAGTTATTATCTCATGATTGTAATGAGAGCTTGTCTTAGTGAAATGAAAACAATTAATACCTGGACATCCAGTCTGATCCAGTCTGCACACAAGATACATTTACATATAAATTTATACATATTTATATTACATAGAAATTTATACATGTTTACATATGTAAATGTACCTTGTGTGGTGAATTTGGCAGTGCTGGTTTAATGGTTCAGCTTGATAATCTTAGAGACACCACAAGTTCTCTGGGCATCCTGTTTCACTGTTCAGCCACCCTCATGGTAAAGAAAAAACATTCCTTACATTTAAATGGAATTTAATACATTTCAGTTTGTGTCCATTGCCTTTTGGCTTGTCACTGAGCCTTGCCAAGAAGAGTCTGGCTCCACCTTTACTCACTCACATCAATTATTTATATGCATTGATAAGGTCTCCCTTGAGGCTTCTCCAGGCTGACCAGTCCCAGCTCTCTCAGCCTTGCGATGATGCTGCAGTCTCTGCTCACCTTCGTGTCTCTTTGCTGGGTTTACTCCAGTATGTCCATGCCTCTCATCCTGAGGAGCCACATTACTGCAGCTGGATCTCAGCAGTGCTCAGTGGGAAGGATTCACCTCCCCTGGCCTGCTGGAAATGCTCTTCCTGATTCAGCTCAAGACACTGTTGGCTGCCTTTGCTGCAAGGCTTTGTTGGCTTAACTTCAGTTTGATGCCCACCAGGACCACCAGGACCCCCAGGGCCTTTCCTGCCAAGCTGCTTTCCAGCCTGCTGGCCTCCAGGATGTAGTGGTGCATGGGGTTATTTCTTCCTGGCTGCAGGACTTTCTACCTCACTTTGTTGAGCTTTATGAGATTCCTGCTTGCCTGTATCTCCACATGATGTATTACTGATATATCAGCCACTCCTCATTGTATCATCCTCAAACTTGCTGCCATCCTCCCATGGATCCCTTTCCCTCTTGGATTTCCCATCTCTTGGATGCTGTGAAATTTGCTGACCTCCATTTGCAGCTGCTCTCTTAGTGACCTTCAACCACCACAAGGCTCCTGCAAGGAAGGAGCACATCTTCTGCTGTCCCAGCCTCAGTGAGAGAGCCAAGACATCCCAACAGCCTCAGAGCTACTGGCAGCTCCATCTGATCTTCAGTAGTAGATGATAGGGGAAGCAGGAGAAAATGTAAAAACCTTCACTTTTTTTTCAAAATAACTCCTTTTTAGGCCCTGGGTCACTTTTTTCTCTCCCTAGTCTCCTTTAAAGTCAGACAAGAATGTGATTGACGTTTTCAGCTCCTTCAGTGCTTTGAGTTATTTCAAATGCAGAGAACTATTCTTATTCTGTGGGGGTTGTTTTAACTTGCATTTGAAATTACATGCCAATAATTTATAGTGGACTAAGCTTCTGTTAGGGGCAGTTAGTCATCACCAAGTGAATGGATGTATTAGCATGTCACCCTGGTATATATCAACCTCCTCTCCCATAAAGCACAGTGGCAGCTGTGAATACACTCTTAGTGCAGCTTTCTTTTAAGAAAATACATCCAGCAAGGCATGTATTCAGAAGATCCCTTCTACCAAGGATCATTGCCTTGCTGTTTTATTTTTGGAACGTTCATTAACGTGGCGTGGAAGCACCATAGATCCATGAGGAGGTGTTAACAGCCATAAAATTGGCTGCTTCCTGTACTTGTTGCTATGAAGCGTGATCTTAGTTTGGAAACTCCTGTGTAAATGCGTGTATTTGTCTTAGGATTCTGTTTCCTAGCAAACTGTGACACAGTGCAAAATGTGCTGCATTTGCTGTGGCTGGCCCTCTTAACCTGTCAGCGTAATTTATGGGAACACTTCGCGACACCTTCTGCTGCTAATGGTCTCTCAGAGTCCTGCAGAAAAGGCTAGCTCTGCCTCCTAATTTTAAGAGCCATGATGGTGGCACTGTTTGTCTCTTTTTTGGATCTATTTTGGATTTATGTCTGGCCGAGGGTTTGAAAGAGCTGCTATTAAAGCAGAAACATCTGCTGGGGCTTTATGTGCTGCTGGCTTGCCAAGTTCAACAGCGAGCCAAACTGCAGCTGACGGGCTCAGCCCTCCACAGGTGTCACTGCAGTTACAGGAGAATGACTGTAAGGGAAATTGGGCTGCTGAAAGCTCTAAACAAAATAAATAAATAATTAAATGAAACCCCTTCAGCAACTGTAGAAGGCTATTAGGAGGTTATGGCTGGGGCCATTAGCAAATAACAGAAACAAATCCTGCTGAAGTGGTTGTGAGTATCTGAACTCCCTGGTGTTCCTGGTTGCTGCAGCACCCTGAGTTGTGTCTCCCATCCCGACCTGCAGGTTTCCCATTGGGCTCTGCATGCTGCCAGCTCAGGCAGCACAGGCACACAGTGATTTTGAAGGCCATTAGGAAAACCTGATTTTGTTTAACCTTCTGAATGTTTTCATGATTCAGACACTTCATGGCAACCTTGTTTGTGGGCAGACATGGGTGAGGCAGATGATGGTTTTGTCATAGGATGTGAACTATTTTGCAGGAGAGGAATTCAAAACGATGCTTAAAAATTCCCTGTAAAGGTTTTGCTCCTGATGCAATTGTCATAACTTGAAATAATCACTTGTTTGACACTGGGGACATGGGAACTGCTATCTTGGATGAACTTGAGCTGCATCTGAGCACTGCCCAGCCTCCATCCCAGATGTGTACTTGCAGTTCCAGAGAAGCATGCCAGAAGACTCGCAACAGGCAACAGTGGGTCTCCAATACATTTCCAGAGTCCATTTCTTCTGTATTTACTTACTGATTAGGATTTTTATTATTTTTAAAAATGTCCAGTTACTACCTTAGTTTTGTCAAACTTCAGGTGCAGAATACCACTGTCAAATTACTGACAAAACATTGACTTCATTTACCTTTTTATAAAGTGCTACAACCTGGCCATATAGTTCATTTTCCCCTCTCACCTCCCCCACAGCAATCATAAAATGGAGGTCAGCACTTCAGCAGCAAAACCAAAACCTGCTGCAATTGGGGTTAAAGAAGAGTTCTGCTTACTGAAGAACAAGTAGAAAACTGTTAGAGTTGGCAGAACCCATTGCTAGAGGAATAGATAATTACATGTGAATGTGCATAAGCAGTTTATTAAATTATTATCAGTTCTTTTTTTAATTTTACAAATGTTCCCACTCCAACCAGTTCTATCCAGTGATTACAAGACAATTTGCTGTTCTGGTCAGAAAGCAGAAGGCCAAATTCTCTCATATATCCCAACATGGTTCTTGCCTTCCAAGAAGCTGCCTGTCTGAGAATAAAGTTGTTTCAGAAATATTTCAGCTGTCTTTAGTGGTTTAAATAAAAAGCCTGGGCTATGGGAAATGCCTAGCATTTTTCCATGGTGGAAAATTTTAATGTTCCTTGCAAACCACAAGAAAATATTCTTAGGCCATCTCCTTTCCCCAAAGAACACAAGTATGTGAGATAAGAAATAATTCCTTTGTAATTACTCATTTCCTCTCACAACACTCATAAAAGAGAAATCATACTGGAAGTGATATATGTATGTTTCCACTTCTGGCAATATAGTTAGTAAGCATAATTTTTGAAAATTGCATTTTAGCAACGAAGACTTTTCTTTTTCCTAAACTTAAAAAAAACAAGAAATCTCCCCCCAAAAAAACCATCCCACCAAAACTAAACCCAGCCTTTTTTCCACAGACGATTGTCTAAATAGGTGTAAGGAAGTTAGTATTAGATAGGAATTATTAATTTGTTTGTAAGTAGCAATTAGATAGTTAATTAAACAGTTAAATCTCTCAATAGCAAACCTCCCAAATGCTCCGTGATACACTCCATTCCTTGCTGAGACTTACTAATGCAGTGCTGGAACTAAATCTACACAGAGCTGTTTCTTGGGATAAATGCTTGCATACTGTTAGTTACACAATATGTTGAATTCAATGAAGAAAGTGTGGTAAGAAATTGGTCTTTCCTTATTTCCCACAATTTCATTCTTGTTTTCTACTTCATCATGTAGGTCACCAGAACTGTTTGTGGAAACAGATTGTAAACAGGATTACTGACATGATCCAAAAGCAAGACTTTGAAACCATTAATTTGATCGTGAATAATTTCAATAATTTTGTTTTTACCAGGGAAACATTTTTGGCTGGGGTTGAATGATGGTGAGAAATGTTTAATTTGCCCCCAGGAACCTTAAGGTGCCCCTGTGCCCCTTGAGGGCAGCGTTATCCAGCACATGCCCCAGCCCTGCCACGGCTGCAAAGCTAAGGAGGAAGAAATGACCCAGAGCTTTTACTTTTTGCAAAAGTAAGACATAACCCTGTCTTCATGGCGTTGTCTTGTCTGCTTTGTCACTGTGACACTGCTTGTTTCATGGTTGAATGGATTCATCACAAGTATCTGTGTACTGCAAGCGTGGCTACAGGCTGTACCTTCCAAGACGTACTGTCAGCAAGTGCTGTGTGTTGGTGATGGAATTAATGCACCAAGGCAGCACTTCCAGAGTAGGTGTCTAACCTAAACTAACAGTTTCTGAGAGAAAAGAAGATGGCTGCAGCTAATAGAAGCTAAGGTGATGTTTTGTCAGCCTGTAGAATATAAAGGCTAATTGTTGGAGCTGTGCAGCGAAGTAATGAGGAGCTTGAAAATGTAACTGATAAGCAAAGTGATTATGGGCTAATGAGCAGGATGTTTGTGGTGTATTGAAGGACTAATGAAGGGCTGCAAAAGATAACTGTGATGGTATACAGTGAGACTGTGCAGAGTAGGAATGCTTAAATACAGCACAGAAAGATTATAGTAGATACTAAAGACATAAAGCTGCTGACTATTGGAGTTTGAGCATGTGTGTGTGTGCATTATGCAGATTAAACAATTAACCAAAATCTCTACCCAATAAATGCATAACTGGAGATACTAGTAAAGAGAAAAAATGATACCATTCACAGGTACATATTATATAATTCAAGTATCTCTGTCAAGTAACACCCCCATCTGTAGAAAGAGCTTTGTTTATCACCTTCCATTTTCTCTCATAAGAAAATGGGAATGGTTGCTGTACTGTGCCAAGCATTGGGTCCAGAACAGCTCTGAGACAGGACAGTTCCTGGAAAACGTGGACTTCAAAACACTTTCTTCAAAGGTAATTGCAACATCAGGGTAGAAGATTTTGGCCTGGCATGCCAGTCTGGGGTCCAGCCAGGCTCAGTACCATGTAGTGTCAGGGGATCTGACTGTCAGACTGTGAGAGCAGAAGCTGATGTGTGGTGTTGTTTAGCATTTGTCTTCTGTGATTTTTGAGTGCATTGCTAAATAAGGTTGTGTCTTATATGTCACTGTGACATTAGCAGCCATAGTTCCTGAGGAAAGATGTGACTACTTAAAGTCACTTGGCACAGTAATCCTGGTTTTTATTATTGGCTACAGAGGGCTTGGTTTTCCCTCTCACTGTGGCCAGTTGAATTAGATATGTTTAATGCATTGAATAATGCAGTTCTGGAATATGTGACATTTATGTGATGATCCTCCTTGAGTCTTCACTTGATACAAATGCAGTTTTTTTGTTTATTTTTTCTTTTTTCCTGTGGAATTTTTTAGGTCAGCAATTTATAGTCAAATATATACAGACATTAATACATTTAAATAATAGCAGGAGTCTCTAGAACTATATAAATGCAAAGTTGCACCATATCCTGTACATAGCAGAGCATTACAGAACAGGTTGCTTCAGCTAAAAAGGCAGTTGGAATTACCAACAGGTCTTAAAAATATCTATTTTATCAAGTATGTGATCAATGTATGATATCAATTACACATTGATAAGTGAAAATAGGACATGTTCATCTCTGTAGTGTTTTCGGGAAAAGAAGGTAAACTCTCTGTTGCTTAAATGTGAAGTTGCTAAAATATTTATATGCTACCTCTTGCCTACACCATTGATTCTTTAGTGTAAAACTGGATTAAGGAAGAAACATTTCCATATTTTTGGTTTTGGGAGGGAAAATACGTAATTTCCAAAAGGCTCAATTTTCTGGAAAGTAGAGAGAGAGGTATTTCCAGAAAGTACTTGAGCAGAGCTGGTAGCTGATTAGTAATCTGTTAATTGGATTGCTGGGTGTTAATTGGATTGCTAGGAATCCTCCTCTTCTACAGCCTTTGAAGAAACTTTCATCTGCATGAATTCCTCAATGTATGAGTTGAGTGTTGGAATCCAACGTTACAATGTGTTTGTACTCTGAAGAAAGGCTTTGGGGTTTTGGAGGTTTTTGGTTCTCTTTGAAAGGATTTTATGAGGCTAACCAAAGTCTCTGCAATTTCCACACTGGACGTGTAAAAGCCTTTGAAGTCTTCTGTGCTGTTTAAGTGAAGAAGATGAGTTAGTTTTTCACTTCTTTAATGATGTTCCTCTGGTTTCTTCTCTTTCAGTGGGTTTGTCGTGGCATTTGTTGTTGGAACCTCTAAAGTATCTCTTTTAGATACTCCATGAGCTAGCTCTTCATCACTCTGCTGTAAATACCTATTTTCCTTACAGGCATTTGAGGTACAGTTGACAGTGTTGTCTCTATTATTCAGGCGAGGGACCAGAGCACAAAGGAAATTCTACTATTAGATGTAATTCTGTGATAGAGCAAGAGGTTGAAATAATTTCTCCTGCATTTTTAAGTTCATGCTGTAAAACTTAGACTGTTCATCTGACTGAAAGGAGGGGAAAGTAGGAAGACAACATTTGCAATACAGGCTGGAGAAGATTAAGTGGGAAGCAGTCAAGCAAGTTTTATGCACAGATCCACTCTTCCTTGATTCTGTAACATGCATCTCAGTTGAGTCTTTTTTTTCAACTAACCAATGATCTAAGCCAGCAGATCTTTTGTATTTTTGCTTTCAAAGAAGTTTTTTTTTTTTTTTTGTTTCGCCAGTTAAGTAATCCATGAGTAATTTGAAATCTCTTCAAAGTTGTATTCCAGGATTTCAAGTTAATGGAGCTTGTACAATATGGCTCATTTGACTAGCATGGAGCTTGAGTTAGTCTTCAAAAAGAAAAAGCAGAGGAAATCTGATGAACATGTGTGTCAAGTGTTCCAACCATTCTCTTTCTAGCGTGTCTCTTCAATTCATTAAAAGAAAAAAAAAATGAAGCTTTTTTTTTTTGTATTTGATGTGTTCCTTTAGTATTACATTTGACTTGGGAATGCAATTTTTATCTCTAAGAATCTTCAGTAACATCCTGCTGTATTCATTTTAATGTTTCTTATATATTTTTAATATCTACTTGTAAATACAAACTGGAAAAACAACTAACAATGAGCAATGTTGAATCATAGGTGAGCCACCAGGGGAGAGCTGTATAATGATAGTGAAGTTCAGACAGGCAAAAATTTGGTTCATGTCTCTTTTGGTATCTTCTAAATTTCTTCTTTATTAATATTTCTGTTGGAAGATGTCCAGATCCAGTATTGGATACAGTTCCAAATTATGTTAGATGTTGATTTTTTTTTAGCTCAAATATAAAAAAAGTTACATTTTTGAGGATGAGACCCAAATTTACTCAAAGCTTAGAGGCTTTGGGAGTTTTATCTCATCAGGGTATATTTCTCTACCACTTGGAAGTTTTCCCAATTATTTTTTTTGAGCTCACAATATTAAGGTAAAAAGACCTAAAAACATCTGTGCTGTAATATCGTTGTATGATTTTGAGGATTGTTATTTGAACATGCTGTTCTTACCGCGATGACTGACTTTTCTGTTAAGACAAAAAAAAGAAAAAAAAGGAATGGCACATATTCTAGCTGATGTACACACTCCCAAAGAAGCTCCTACCCAGCCACAAGCTCTGTCAGGCTTGGTTGTGTGGCGTGTGCATCAGTACATGAATAATCATGTTGTTTCACCATCCAATGCTTCTATCACCTGAGTGCTGGAGGATGTGTTTCCTGTGAATCCTCCACTGAGTTTTGCTCTATGAAGAAACACCCTTGTAAGCTGTAGCCTGCAGTGCATAGGTGGATACACAGCAGCAGGAAGCAGCCTGTGCACAGATTGCTGTATCCCCTGCCATGGCTCACAGAAAGCCAAAGCTCTAATTAACTGTGTTCAGATCATTCAGAACTGCACGTCAGGCTCATCTTTACAAAGGCAGTCTTGTTCTACTGGTTTATGGAGTTCTGCTGTTGTGCTGCCACTGCAAATAAGCCATGCTACAGGAGGAGGTTTTACTCTTCTCATCAGGTACATGTGGATCCTTGTTCCATTATTAATTGAAATACCTTTTCATGACTTTTTAGGGAGGAAAGAGGATATGTTTATCCTGATAAACACAGATGACTCATGCGGGGTTTTTCTGTCTCTTTAACGCTCTTGACACAGCATGAGTTTGGTTGCTAACAGAAAAAAAATCATCTTACTAAGACTGGAAAACCATAAAGGGCTCCTCCTCTCCTTAATTTGATACAAAGTACATTTTATAATATATTGAAATAGGTATGTACTGGAATCCTAGAATTCATTCTTCCTGTAGTAGTTTGAAAACAAGCCAGTGGGAGATTGCAAGTCAGGATTATAATTTAACAGGAAAATTAAAAAAAAATGCAATAATACAAGGAAAAGCACTGACAAAGTCAGATACAACCTGACACCCTGTTAAACAGGGTGATTGGTAGCAGTCCAAATGAAGTAGTTAGGTTGAAGCAGTGATCCTGTGGAAGGTCTGGTCTCCAGCTGAAGCTCCAGTGGTAGCTCTTGTCCTCTGGGAACCCAGCAGACAGAGCTGCCTTGGGCACTTCAAAGCCAGGTTATATCCAGGTGGGAATGCTTGGCTCCTCCCTCCTGGGTGGAGCATCTCACAATAGGATGAGATAATTCCATGAGTCATGCAGTTGGTTCTTGATAGCTCATTAACAGTTATCAGGGGTGAGTCACAGCAGGAGATAACAGCTAATGGCCCACAGCTGGTGGTAATAGAATAATAAATACATCTATATTGTATCCTAGGACACTTCCCAACCTTGTCTGTAACCCAGTAGTGTAATTGCAGGATATTCTGTTCTAGTTGCATGCTACAAAATGTTAGTTCTTTACATATGCAGAGTCTTGGAAGTTATATCTTAAATAAAAAAGTCAGGGTGACCTGTTTTCTCTGGATTACAGTGGATTTGGAAAACCAATTATTTTGCAATGTGCCTCTCTTGAATGTTGTCTTTGAACTATGTCCTCTTGTGCATGAATGTCTCAAAGAATAGCTGACATTCCTGGGCTCTCTCAAGTCTGGGCTATTAAAAAAGATTTGAAAGTCTGAATAAATTTCTACATAGATCCACAGATGGTCTTCCAATCTGGGTTGTCCTGCTTTAGCATGGTTTACTTTTGGGGGGATACAGTAGCCTATTGTCTCAGGTTGGAATTGGATTTTTTTTTTCTATTGAGATTGCTTATTTGTACCAGGAAAAAAGGGATTTTTGACTATAATTTTATTATACTTGTCTGAAAATGCTGTAACTATTTTAGTGCACTCTTTTTGTTAAAAGCTCATTCTTTTTTTGCAGTACTTTCTATAAGTCATGAGAATTAGAGGGAAAAGTTTTGGACTGGAGCTTTTTATCTTGAAAATTGCTTATCCTCTTTGGGGTTCCTGCCTGTACTCTTTTCACACATTGACACAGCTGCCATCGTGTCCCTCCCATGGTGTCACTCTCCAGTGGTCACATTGTATTAATCCTGGAACTGCCTCTCAAAGTAAATAGAATCATCTTTAAGGTTCAGAGAATTATTTCAGGATGTTATTGCTGGGCTAGTCACCAACTTGATATTCTTTCCTCAAAGAGAATAGACTGGGTTATGTTTTCATCATACATACTTGTTCTGCATGATTTCAGTACATTTGGCTGAAGATGGTATTTTAAGTCTGTTTTAATTTCTTTTCTGTCAAACACTGCTGGCAAATTAGGTTTAGCACTGTCCATCCTATTCCCCTTAGAATTTTAATTAGTTCTGTGCTGAACACCCAGTACACTGCAGTTGTATGTGTTTGATATCTACATATTTGTCAAAATTGAATTTCTATTACTCCATTAATTCACTAATACAATATCTGCAGGCAAAACAACATTGTGTGGGAGGGAGAAAACCCTCAGATCAAATCCATTCAGAGATCACTATAAGATGGTTAAACTCTCAGCTTGAAGCTGTATGGTCTGTGTGTCATAGTCTTACGAACTGTTGGGTTTTTTAACTGGTAGAGAAGGAAGGAAAGGTAAACATGAACCTTTCTTGACTCATTCCTTAGGACCTTTTCTCAGCATATAATGATATGCACAGTCTGCCCACTGTGCTTGGTGATGCCAAAGACATAGAAAGCTGCTTCATGGCTATAGCTGAAAGTTCTTGTGTCTTGAGGAAAGCTGGACTGGTGAAAGCACAGGGGCTACCTCTGACTTCATACAACATGCCCTGTGACCTCAGTGACATTCTGGTGGCACTGGGACATAGGTGGAATGCTCATGGCAGCCTCCTGTGGGCATCAGCCCCTCAGGGACTAACCTGCCTCACATGGCTTGGAAGAGACCTCAGCCTGTCAATTTGTACACATTCAGCCAGGGATTTGGGTTTTTGCTTTTCTCTCTCACTGTACTCAGTCATGCTCCTACAGACTTCAGCAGTGACTGCCCTGGGTGAGGAGCATGAGGAAGGAGATTCTCTGGGGAGCAATGAACATGGTAGAAAGGGGCTGTAGGGCAGAAAGCATTGCACAGGCACTGCAGTGTCACTCTGGGAGGGACAGAGGTCACATCTTGGTTCTCTTGGGCATGAGAGCTTTTGAATGCTCCCAATTGTTTGAATGATGAAGAGTTCCTGGGTAGGGTACCTTCAGCCCTGTTTGATATTCCAGTGAGAGAAAAGGGTGTATAGAGTGGAAGTCCTCCACATCAACTCTCTGTCTTAGGGAATGCTACTTGGTGAAGAAGGGACAAGTACCTTGGATGTGCCTGAGTCCCTTTCCAAATGCAAATGAATAACTGTAAATATGGAGAGAGAGTATGGTACAATTTGATCCTAAATAGAACAAAGTTTCATCCAAAGTGATTTAAATTTGGATGTGACTTGCTTTGAATTTCACAAACTTTTTCTTATCCTAACATTTTCTTGTCTGGTCTTTTTATAACTGACATTGGCAATACAACTGCAGAGCATGGATGCCATTTTTCACTGCCAGCTTCTCAGAAATATGGAACAAATTCTACAGAGTGCCCACATTTGAAATACTCATGGAAATGTGTGTGTGACATACTGATGGCCAAGTACTGACTTTGGTTTTATTCATTCAAAATGTAGTGATCCTCTGAAAAAGAGCTGGACCAGTGGATAGGATACTTTTATCAAGTACTAATTTTGCTCGAGGTCTAATGTGAGTGTTCCAGATCTTAGGCCAAATTCTTCTCTTTTGCAACAGAAAGCTCTGAAGTCAACTCTTCTTTTCCTGCATAGCTGAGGACATGCTGTTAGTACTTGCCAAGGAGCCTATGCTCTTCCTAGCTCTTTTTTTCCACCTTGTGGGTGGTGATGGAAAGGTGTACATGTCAGGCTTCTGTCACTGCAGAGAAAAAATAAACTAGCACTGCACAGAACTGCAAGTCACAGACAGAACTAGCCATTTTCTTTCAAACCTGGATTAGTTTTCTTAATAGTGGAGGGTTTCTTTCAGTAGCTAACGAGCACTGAAAAGAACAAAAGGATGGCAGAGAGGCATTGAAAATGGATGGTTGGTGCACAGAGTCAGGTTTTCTTTGCAGTTTCAATGCTGAAGTCTTTAGAAGAGAGCACTTACAGATGTTTGATTTCTTTCAGGTCTTCAGATTTTGGGACATTATACACAAAGTTGAATCTACAGCCTGGGACTCCCACTGTTATTGACAATTTCTACATTTGTTCAACCAACAAAAAAAAGGTATGTGGCAAAAAAAGGAAAAGTCGTTTTGTAGTGCAGGTGAAATTCTGCAACTATGTGAAGTGTGTTTTTCAGGTTTCTGAAATGTAGGGAGCTAGTTTTCACAGTGGTGAAGATCACCTTTGGTGCATTTGTGACATACAGAAGTGGGATATTTATTGTTCCTGAATAATACAGAGAGAAAAAAAATACCTTGATCAACACTGAAACATTATGAGGTCATTGACTCCGGGAAATCAAGCTTTCATAGTGTTTTCCAGGCAAATGAAAAAGAAAATTCTTTAGGTTTTCACACATCTGAAAAGATTCTGAGACTAACATTCAACCTCTTCATCCTTTATGCACAAGGTTCTTTGCATGTTCCTTAATATAAACTACAGGGATTGGGCAGGCTGTCATTGATAATGCTGTTTATCCTGTGTAAAACCTTAATTAAATAAATTTTAAAAAACTCCTCTCCTTGAAGCTTTCTTAAGAAATGTTCCTGCATCATTACCAAAACAAAATGCTTTTCCTGGAACCTGGGAAGATTAAGTGGATGTTGTAAGTGAGAGCGAAATCGACCCACTGAGTGTATTTACAAAGGATGTTATTTTAGAAGCAACAGGAAGAATGATTATGAGAAATGCCACAGTAACAGCCCTTCTATGTCTTCAAAGTGCCTGTGATTTAAATGGCAAGAATTGTGAAGTACAGAGTGAAACACAAGCACAGGAGGACTTTCATGAAATAAGAATTTTTTCTTGCTAAGGGCCTTTTAACTCCAGTGTAATACAGAAACACTGATTTCAGGTAGAGGCCACTGATTGGAAGAACAATGTTTGTTGTGTTTGTTTGTCTGTTTTGCTTAATCAAAAATCAGTGGAACTGAGCGAGTCAGCCGTGATGATTAAGTACATAATGTAATTCTCTTGAAATTGTCGCTGGAGTTTTTGTGCCTAAGCCATGCTGTGTCTGAGCTTGGTAATATATTTTTAATCTGCTGCAGAGCCAGAAACTATTTTTTTGTTTCTTGAAGCAGAACTGCCGTCAAGCACAGAGTTTCTTCAGATTGTGTATCTCAGATACGATCTGATCTCAGCTATGATGGTTTCAAGTCCAAAAGAACAAAACCAAAAATCTTTACCCATCTCAGTTTCTGGAATAAAAGCTAGAAGGATGAGATGGATGAGAGCCCCATCAAGGATCTTTCCCAGCTCAATCAGCTACAACATCAAAGCCTGCCCAAGCACAGGGGCTCAGTGACAATGTGGTTGTGCCTGTTGTGTGACAAAATAAACAGCAGTAAGATCACTGCTAAATTTCAAGCCTGAATGACATACCAGTGTTCACAAAAACCCTCATTTTATTCCTATCTTAGAAAAATCTATATTCTACTCAATTTCACAAGTTGAAGTTCTTATCATTGGAATCTGTCTGATACAGAAAGTCCCTTTGAGTAAATAAATATGCTGGTTTTATGCAGAGATTTGCTTCTATGAAGATGTCATTCATTAGTATACAAACAACAAAAACAGCAGAGTAGAAAGGATTTCTAGGGTCTGTAAATGATGCCAGAGGGAGATATATTAATACATGCAAATATCCATGCATACATACATACGTGGTACAAAAAAAATGAAAGCAGTGGGGTTGCATGCTTTAGCCAACAGCTTCAGACTGGTCTCAGAGGCATTGCAGTCACATGTGGAAGATAAGAGGGAAGTCTTCACACTGTAAGAGCTTTGCCAGTTGTAATGGGAAATTTTAGGTGCTGGACTTTTGATTAGAGCACTAAGACAAAGTAGATCTACACCATTTATTTAGGATGATGGAAGAACACATCTCCCTGTCTGTCTGTTTTAGCACAGTTGCACTGGAGTGGAATAGAACATTTATAACTCTGACTCCCTTTTCTGAGCTGAACAGAAATCTCAGGATTTTGCTCATTCTTGATGTTACCAGACTTCAGATGATTACAGTGTGGGTTTTCTTCAACCAGTTCACATCTTTCAAAATGTGCTGCAAATGGAAACTGGAGTGCTGACTGTGTGTACTGGAACTGAGCATGCACTTTAAATTTAAAGCATAAGTAGTCCCATGCTACCACTTAGCATTTAGTGACTGGGAAAATGCATGAAAGCAAAGATAAAAGACATTTATGGGGATTTTTAATACTTGGCATATTAAAAATTGTTCTATGCCTTCATTTCACTTGCCCATTGTAGTCCTCTTCTGTGGAAGATGAGATACTGCACATTTAAAGCTCAGCATTCCTACCTCAGTGTCATCAGAGCATTAACCACATCTTATTTGAGTTCTGTAGAATTTAGATATTTGGTCAAGCTCTCTCCCTCTACAATAAAGGGAGAAATGTGGGTATCTCCAGGCAGTTTGTACTGTTAAAATCAGAGTTCTTTGTTCTTATGAGAATAAGGTTGAATTATCTTGTGGAGGTTCCTATAAGTGACTTAGTGACTATTGTAGCTCTGAACAGAGTCAAACTGTGGCTTCTTACAAAGACACACAGAGATGGATCATGGTTTAACCCCTGCTGGCAATTAAGCACCACACTGCCATTGGCTCACTTCATCCACCAGTTCCCTCAGGGCCTGCAGATTCATCTCATCAAGTCCCAGGGACTTGTGCACCTTCAGGTTCCTTAGATGGTCTTGAACAAGTTCTTCATTCTCCCAGTCCCAGCCTTTGCCTTCTTTGATTTGGGTGGTGTGACTAGAGCTCTTGGGGGCCAAGAAACAAACATGAAGTGGGAGATTATTTGTTTGTTTTGGAGTGCAGTTAAATTAAATACCTGCTAGAAGGCTCCAGTCTAGTTCTTGGGTTGGCATTATTTCTGCAGTTCATAGCTTCTGGTCTACCAGCTCCTGGAGTAGCTTAGACTTTCACTCCACCTGCCTCCACTCTGTGAGCTGCAATTACACCAGACAGACCAGTGGATTTCTAAGTGAGCATTATACAGTAAATGTGAAATTGTAGTGGAAGTTTTCAGTGAATTGCTCTAGTTTGCATTTTCTTAAGATGTATTGAAAATAATGCAGTTGATGAAGAACTGCATTAGCAGATGCAAAAAGTACAACAGCATCTTTTTCACACAATACTATATGGAAAAGGTGTTGTATAAAGAACCCCCACAAGATTATGAGGTAAAATACAGGAGTGCTGGGGACTGAATTAGCTGGAGGAAGTATGGAAATAATTTATAAAACCAACTACATCCATTCAAAAAGTGGCACATTGAATTTCTCTCTCAGACTGCTATCTGTTCATAGGCCTAAGAAGCAGGAAGGAGTTGTATCAAGGTCATGTCTACACAATCTTTTGACAGTTGAGGTAAATTCATTCACTCTGTGTCTTTTTGTGGCTGAAGGAAGCAGAACTGATGCAGAAATTGAGTTGCTGCATTTACCACAGGACTCAACCTATGAAACCCAGTTTTGACAAGAAATGATGGCAGATCTCTGAGGGTAGAGCTTTAGAGAGCTTTGTGTGTTGCTCTGAATGGACCTGGTGAAATCATGGGATGGAGGTGTGAACAGTGCCTGTACTGTTTGTGAGTCAGGCTGAAATGCAGTCAGCCAGCTGCACAAGTAGCAAACATTTTCACCTACCTGCAGATGACCATGGAGGATCATAGATCATCACCCTAAATACTATGAAACAGCAGAGTAATAGGCAAGAGCACACTGTAATTAAAGGTTCACACTTCCCAAGGATGCATTAATATTTGCTTTGCACTCTGACTGGCTTTAGTGTACTATAAACCAGCAACTAAAGACACTGATACAGTTTTGGAAGGCTGTAGAGTAGTGAAGGGGAGTCCTGCTATTTAAGCTTTCTAATGCTAACTTCTCCATTTGAAGCACCTTTTCATTGATTTGGGTCATAAAATAGCCTTGCCCTATGCAGCCTTGAAGTGTTGTGCAGTGATAAGGGATATCCCTGCACTTTAAACAACAGAATTTATGTAATTATCTCCTTTTTACTAATTAGCACATGCTGATAGCATCAAATGGTGCAGGAGACCGATAATGTACTATGTGCAGGAAATAATTTACTTTGTATTCTCTGTTTTTCAAACCAATATTTTCATTGTGACTTGGAAGTGTGATGTACATGGTTTGTAGAGTATGGGATTAGGGTTTCCATAGTGTCAATCCAGAGTCAGGTGAACAAAGTAAATTCTTTCTACAGAAGAAAAAAAGTTTTCAGAATTCAGTTTCACTATGCTAAATTATCAACAAAATATTTAACATTTTTTGGGGCATATGTGCTGTTGGATGTAGAAATTACATATTTGATTTTATGTAATGTTGCTTGGGAGGAGTTGAATGAAAGCATTGATTTTTTTCCTCACATTCAATGCATATTTTTATTTTAATTCATGCTAATGCAATTGGCGCATCCATCCTTCCATTTGTATGCTTTTGGAAAACAGGCAGCTAAGCAGTTTATATCCAGACTTTTGATATTAAGAGAAAATAAATGTTGGTTGTTCATACACTAACTCGTTAGTTAAATGGGTGCAACAATTATATTTCCCAGCTGTCACAATAACCAATAGCTGCAAACTAATGTTTTTACAAACTAAAAGACAAGGTGACAAACATGTATTCCTTCTTGTCAAACAAGGCAGAACACTTAAGATAGTAATAAGGATATCAGCTTTCTTATACACTATTTTAACTCCTCATAATTTAAATAGTATGAATTACACTTTGCAAAAGAGTATTTGCCAGAGTTATAAAAGCATTTCCCAAGATGCAACTGGCTTGAGCAATGTTTGCAAGCACTTACAGGTAAATGCAGTCCTACATCATTTTGATGTTTGTCTTTCAGAGCAGAACAATTGATTGTGGAATTTGTCAAAATGCCGTACGACTACATTTACTTGTAAGGAATAATTCTACTCAAGTATCAGTTTCCTTAGAGACCATGCCAGAACATCTGCAAATATAGAGAGCAGAATTATCTTACACTTTTACTAGTAGTCAGCTAAGGAATATTCCTTTTAATAAGGTGAGTAGTTACTTCAGGAGCATTTCCCTGTGAAACTACAGAATATGACTCTGTAAGCTGAGATCTCTACCATGATGTGTTCTTTCCTTATAAGCAGTGTCACCATTCAGTTTTATTCCAGTGATACACCATCAGAGGGCTAATGTGACCTGACTGCATCATTTTCTTAAGATATCTGTCCAGGATTGTTCAGTTTGTCTTCAGGTTTTCCAAATACTACCAGAAATTTGCCCAACAATCGACTCTTTTTTTCTTTTCCCACCCATACTTTGCTAGTTGGTAGATTGCTGAGAGAGGCAGTCCTGGGCAGAAATCCCAGATTTTATTCTCACACAACTGATGAGCAATTGCCTCGTTGATAACCAAAAAGCTGCTCAATGCAAGTGGAACTCAATAGGTTAAAACAGAGCTTTCATTGAGCTGTTAGCTGGAGTCACAGTCCTCAGCAGAGGTTCATCCAGCATCATCAGACCCATGACATACATGGGGAGGATTTGATGGATGCTATTTGATTGGGTGTGACTATGGGTATGTGGAAAAAATAGGATAAAGCTTTGAGAAACAGAGAGTGGAACTGTTGAGAATTAAAGCTGTGGACAAAACAATGGCATGGACTCTGGCTATTAGAGAAGTATTTGACATATTTACCAGCTAGATGGAGGGTAGGAGCCACAGCTTTCCAGCTGGACTGATTTCTGCTATGGTTGATAAACCAGGGATTTTTCACATTTTGTGTGTAAACAGGGCTGCATAAAAAATGTATAACTCCTATCAAATGTGTAAGTTATCATTGTCATATTCTAACTCCTTGTAACCCTTTCAATAAGTCAAAGGTAGGAGCAGTGTTGTTACTGTTTTATTTGAGAATAGCCTCTCTCTTAACCAGTAAACTATGAATGCATTTTCCTACATAGTGTGACTGACAAAGGTTTGATTTGGTTTTGTTTCCATCAAAATATTTTCTGTTTCTCCATCCTGTTCTTGTATGTGCAGACCTAGAAAGGAATCCCCAGCTCTTGTTGATCATGGCATGTTTGTCTTTGAATACCTTTCTGACTGCATGTCTGCTAAAACATTGAACCATGCAAGCTGAAGCTGCCTCTAAAACTTTTTGTGTCAATTCTTCTCTCCTGGAACCAATAAATATTCTATAATCCAGCATCAGAAGTATACCATCATTAAAGGCTGCACTTAATATTAAAAAAAAAAAAGAAAGAAAACAGCCCACAAAAACCAGCCAAGCCAGCACACCTAACAATTCAAGTGCACAGTGGAGTGCCATGACCAGCATGTAGGTTTCCCATCGTATGCAGGATAATTGCTCATCAAAGTAGAAGGTGTGTGAGCTAAATGGCTGCACGCTTGAACAGACATTCTGTGTTATTATTCCATCCTAGAATTCATTTGATGCTTAGAGATCTCAACTGAAGTTTTTGAGACTGACCTTCCACTGTGATTTTGTAGCCTAATGTGTAACTTTTGTGCTCAGGCATACAATTATTCTGAGGAAGAATAGGCCTGTCTTCACTGTATGCTCATTATAGATGCTTTTGTTCTGTTTTTATGAATGTCCTGTCTAAAACTCATTAGTCATAAAAGCAGACCAACAACTACCAAAAAGACGTAATGTTAAATTAAGTTTACTGTAGTGAAGCCAAAAATAAAATGACTAGTTGGTGGGAGTACAGCATAAAAAAGATTTATGTGAAAATGGAAAAGACCTCCAAGCAACAGTTAAGAGACCATTGTGCATATGATTCTGCACTTGAGAGACATCCATTTCCCTCCCAGTAATTCTGGGGAGAGAAGGAATCCAAGCATCGTATTTTCAGCAAGGTTTTATTTCCTATTATGATGAGCAGGGGTCATTGCTCGGAGAAATAGGAATAGTCAATCAAGAGCAGGCAGCAGAAAGCAGGTCTGAAGCTGCTCTCAGCACCTGGGGGAGGCTGTGCTGCTGAGCTGAGGGGGTGGCTGCTCAGAGGGAATGGGAATGCACAATGCTCCACGCCAGAGGGGGTTTAAGATCTGGGGCTTTGATTTGCTATGTATGAAAATAAAGGTAATTTTGCAAAATTTAGACCAGGTTGTCGTTTCAAAGCTCATTCTTTTAAAATGTAGATTCTTATACTTAGGCCCAATTCTAAATTTGAGCCATATGCCAGAGGAAAATATAGAGGGGGTGGGGCTGTGTGGATTTGCTGTGTAGGACACCTGGCAAGTCGTGTGTTTCCTTTGTCCAGCCTGCCCATGTGCTCATTGACCTGAAAGTGCTTCTGAAATCCTTCTCTGCTTGAGATAACAACTAAGGGGAAAAACAAACTCAACTAATCAACCAGAATTGTCTGCAGTAGGTCTCTAGACCTGAGTGAGACCTGAATGAGGCTTTTCTACAGCATGGCAGAGAATTTCTTGTGTCCTAGAAAAAGCTGCAACAGTCTTCTAATCAATAGTTACAAGGATCATGCACATCTCTTTTTTTAAGGCTATACATTTCCAGGCAAATATCATCCTGGAAGATTTTCTGATGCAATATGGAACTTGAAGAATTAAACATAACAAGGAGGTGAATCATAATATATGGGATAGTGTCCAGAGGGGGAGGTGGCCATATGAAGAGTGAATAAGAGAGTTACTCAATCTGCATGAATTCTGTCACAGATAAAACCAGAAAGGAAGATGTGGTTGCATTAATGGTGCTGAATCTTTGCAGAAGGAAACAGGAGAAAAGAAAGAAAAGATAATTGTAAAAGAGTGGTAACAAGCCTCTTACTGTACTCAATAAATATTTAATTGATTGCCTAATCTGCTTGGATGAAATGAGTACAGGTAAGTCTATAGAACAGAGCCAGGTTTCTGTTGAACTGGTATGGGCAAGATGAGGGTTTTTTGTGATTAATTTAGATTATTTATATTAATCGCAATTATTTCGTATGTTGAGATTACTTTTGTCTAATTATTTACTGAACATTAAAACATGCCAAGAGGCTGTATCAAGGTTCTCCATGTTGCAGAAGGGAGGAAATTGGGAACTCTCTCATCTTAACTCAGAGTCTTAACAGCAAGAATGACTAACCAGTAGGTCCATTTTAAGGAGATTATATGAAAATTCCTAAACAGTATTTGAATAGAGATGAGTAATACCATTCAGGAGGTCTGCAAGGACAGTGTACAGTAGGTATATTCCCCAGACAGCTCAAAAATAATGATGTAGTGTGTTTGAAACATATTGATCATGCTTGCTGATGGATCTTCTGCACCTCCTGTAGACCTGTGTGTTTCCCTCTCATTTCCCCAGTGATGGAATGGTGGTGTGAGTCTCAGCTTCCATGCTTCACGCTATCCTAGCATTTTCCAGTCTACTGATGTGTCAAATTCTGCTTCTCTTCACTGCAGCTGTTCAACTTCACTCCTGCTGACCACACGGGCTTCTCTGGCTCTCCCAGTAGCAGAGATGCAGCAGGATGTTTTTCCCCAGAGCTGGCATGGAAGCACAGTGGAAATGAGCAGGGTTTAATGGGTTGCCATGGCCATTTTGCAGGGCTGGCTGTGTGCTCACCCTGCTGAGAATCCCTGGGGCTGCTGCCTCCCTGCTCTGCCAGGAGTAAAACTGATGCTTAAACCAGTCAACTTCTGCAATCTGCCTGTCATGGCACAGGCATTTATACAGGACTCCAAACTATTGGAAATTAAGCATTCCAGTAACTTTATTGCACTCTCTTTGTGGCATTTACTAGAGGGATGAGTGTAACTTTGCTTACCTGTTCCTAATTTTGAATTGAGCCCTGATTCCCAGTAGCCCCAGCACCTTGCAGCAGCAGCAAACTTCTACTGAAAAAGCAGGATCTGCATGGCAAATATGTTCTAATGCAGCCTGCAGCCATGTGTTTGAGCACAGTCAGCAAAAATTCATGCAAAGATAAAACAGGATTTTAATTTTGGGGTTTTTTTTCACACTATGTGTTTCTGTCAGGGAAAGATTCTTCCTACTGGGAACTGGAATCTCTAACATTCAACTAAGCCACCTCTGGAGCTTTCTTGATGTGGTCTCTTTGGGGCTTGAGCTAGATTTTTTCCATCTGTGGGAGTCATGAATGGTGGATTTTCCTCATTACTTCCAGTTTGGTTTTGAGGAGGGATCTTCTGCAAGCTTGTTTAAGTTTGTGTCTAGCAGGTTTTTCTCACTTCACCATTTTTTGGTGGTTTTTTTGAAACTTTTCATCATCTCTTTCTGCCTTTCCATCTCCTAATATCTTTCCAACATTCTCTTTCTGCTTTTCTTTCTTCCATTTCTGACCATTCTTCCTGCACTTCACAAACAGATTCTGGACCACAGTAAAGCTTTTTTTTTCATAGTTACAATTACTAAAGAAAAATATTACCTGTAAGAATGTACCTAGTGGTCCATGCTTCTATTAAAAAAATCACAATATTCTTGGGATAATAATAAATCTGCTGACACAGCCTTAACTGTTCTTCATAAAATGAATCTCTTCAGCAATGGTGGTAGGCTGATTCAGTGAGGGAGCTGTTAGCCAGGAGACCTGACATCAGTTTCTGTGACCTTGAGCATCCCTGAAGCCTGACTTCCTGTTGCCTCATACCTTGTGACATCATTTGCCTGGTGCAAAAACACTGTGGCATGACATGTTTAGACAGCCTACTTTGAGATCAGATTGCAAGGTGAGGTTTTGCAAAAAGTACAGAATTAGTCTGGCTTAGTTTCCTTGTTTACAAACTTAAGACCATAATACTGAAGTCTCTACATCACATATGGTCTCTAAATAAGTGCTAAGTATTTTTATGAACCCATTTCAAGACAAATGCACATTTATCAGGTATTTTTTGTGTCACCATCCCTGCAGTACTTAACAGCATTTTAAGATTTTCAGCATGCTGGAAATAATTGTTATGAATATATTCCTATATATTTTTAAGATTGTTTAGCATTTATCAGTTGTGACTGGTTCAGAACATAGGTAATAATTGGAATATGATGGTAATATTTCTCACTTTAAAGAGGAAAGTCAGGTATTTGCCCCTAATAAAACAGGATTAATTTTTGCTGCAATTACTGGATCTACAATTTACAATTATTTTATTCTGTGTCCTCTAAGCAATATGAGCAGTCTGGCCCTTGAAATGGCTTTCAGGTTTGAGTAAGATGCTCTCACTCTGTGAAAGGAGATGTGGTGGGAAGGTCTGGTGATGGAAGTGTGTCAGGTAGCACTGAGGGATTGCAGGTGTTTATCTTGTAAAACCCTGTGCCAAAAATGGACAACTGCAAGTTGCATAAAAGCCATGCTTTCAGTGTAACTATGGCTACAGGATTCAGCCTGGGATCCATGGGAATGATCAAGCATCTCGTACCAATGTAAGATATTAAATGCACTAGAGTAGTTTTTTAGTGACAATATATGTCCTGTTTTTTATCATTCAGCCATAACTATGAACTAATTTTTCACACATTGCATCACTTTATGTTTAAATGGTTTTGCAGTTTGTTTGGCCTGCAGTGCTGGTGGCATAAATTAGTGGGGTTTGGCTAAAGTTTCCAGTTTGTCCACAAGAATATTAGTGTCTCACACTTTGTTTTTTCAATGGGCTCTAGCAAAGGCAATGATTCTCTTACCTGCTGCAACTGAAGATTTCAGAAATGCTTCTCTGCTCTGCAGAGTGCTGTAGCACAGGAGCTCTGGGTCTCTCCTTTTTGCTGATCTGCAAGTCTCAGGGATACAGAATTTCTGCTGGGCTTTGGGATTGCAAAGCAAAGGCTCCTCAGAAACTCTCACATGCTGTATATTATTGCAAGGTCCAGCTGTAACTTTTCACTTGACTTAGGCTGCCAAAGTCTATAAAGCTGTCCTTTCTGGACTGAAATTCCATTCAGGAGGTACTAATGTATCACTTGGTCCGTTGCAAGACCATATTATAGCCACTTGTGAGCTGTACTCTGCCGTAAGATCTCAAAATTATTTGTGCATGTGGATGACTTGGCGTCTCCTGTTAATACCTTTGGGAATTCTGGAGAGGTTATAAGATTTCCCTTTCACAAATGTGGAAACAAAAAGATGTAAATTACTTGTGTGGGAAAGAAATTAGAGAAATTTAATAATATGCCACACATCTAATCCAATCTCTCAGCTTGAAGACTAGGCTTGAAAACTAGTCTTTTCCCTCAGAACAAAATATTAGATTAATTAAATAAAATGCATTACTCCCAGTTTACAGGGGAATTTGGGCTTGTGGAAGGTCTATCAATACTGTAAATATCAGTAGTCAAATATATGAAAGTATATTTTGATGACAAAAAAAATCAGAATGGTTATTATTTCCAGAATCAAAGACTGAAAATTACAAAGTATTTTCAATGGTATGATCATAATTAGCTTTAAGAGGGATCAAGTAGATATTTACACTTTGTGTTGGTTTTTTAAAGATTAAATAGGTGAATACACATAATTTGATAAAATATTCATCAATATCTCTAAGTCTGAAGATGTGCCTTCTGAGCCAAATTTCTCAACTTTATAGAAAGCTAAGAAGTTAAGATAATGTAGTTTTAAAGCTTTTTTAAAGTGTTAGAGGCAATTTGAACAACACCTTTAAAATGTTATACTTAGAAGTGAAGAAGAGGGTAGAATTCACACCTAGGACCTTAATTTTAGATACTCAGTTGGAAAACATTGCCCCTGTTTTTCTGCACAATTCATAGAATTCGCTTTTTATTAACACTTATCTGCTATAAACCATTTACCATGTAAAAACGGCTGTGTTAGGATAAGATCAGAAATTTTTACCAATACTCTGAAAAATTCTGAAAAAAAATCCCAACTTCTAAATAAAAATAAAAAGGCTTAGGAAAGTGTTGATCGATCTAAGATAAGAAAAACCAATGAGATAAAGTGAAATATTTTGTTTAAATTGTCACCTTGTAAATGTAGTGCTTTAAAACTATGCCAAGGTTTACTTATAAAAATAATAAATATTCCTAATTCAGATTAGTATTTGGCTTGGGAGACTTGTCAAAATTGAAGTGTGCATTGAAATAGCCTGGTAAATGCCAGAACCTTACACATTTTTTACTCTGATAGCTGGTAAATTTTTGACTTACATAATATTTATAACTCTGAGTTTGTCTCCGGGCTATAAAGGATACTGCTTTACTTATGTATTTTTCAAATTTTTTTATTCATTAGTAAGGGCATTATCCTCTCCCACACCCCTTTAAAAAAAAAAAAAAAAGACCCAAAAACGAGTATCTTAAGAGGCAAATTTTTTAGGCTGATGCTTGCAGTCTACAGGTGGCATTGCTATGTTTTTCTGTTTTCTTGTATTCAGTGGTCCATGATTTAGGTAATTGCCAGATATTTATCTGTTTTGAACATTTTCCTAGCACACAGGGTTTTGTTGGTGGTGTTTCTTTGCCATCTCTCTTGTCTGCTCTCTTTGACTGAAGAAACTACTGCAGCTTCTTGGTCGCTGAGGTTGGACGCTTTGCTGTTCCTTAACACAGCTCTGTCACCTGCCACAGCATTTAAACCATGTTCAGAAATGTAAGCTAAATATCACCCAGGAACAACCAGAGAAAGTCTAAGTCTCCAAATGTTCATTACAGCAAATGAGTTTATTTAAAAATCAGCAAATGATGTAGTGGCAGAATGCAAGAGTCACCCTTTCTGCCTTTCTCTGCAGCTTCAGCTAGCAAAATTAACCCAGAGAACACTGCAGTTGTAACTGGCAGGGACATCTACTGTGGCTTTTACCAGAAATCTCACAAGAGGGTCTGTTCTCAAGGCTGTAGCCATTTTTAGTAGAACTTAGAAAAATGAAGAATTACATAAGATTGCACAGTAAATCTTTGGTTTACTTTTTAATCCAGTAAATATATGTTGATTGCTGTACACTAAGATGCTATTATACTTCCCCCTTGAAGATTTTGAGTTTCCAGCTTATTTTCATTTCTTAAGGAATCATAAATACCAGGAGGAAACCTCCAATTTAGATTTGCCCAGCTCTGTTGTAGTGTATTATGTGGTAATCAGAGGTACTTCAGTTTGATGACCTTTCATCCAGGGCTGTTGTTCAGCAGTGCACAGTGCTGCAATCTGGCCTTTCATGTGTTTTGAGTATTGATTTTTCAGATAGCGAGAACTGGAGTAGTAACCTGGGGAGGGCTGGCACCACTGTGACCTGGTTTGTTTTTATTCCTTGTGACTCTAGTTAGCTTCTGGGAGTGGTGGGCTGATGGAAATGGCATGTCTCTCCCCACTTTGCTTTTGTAAAAGCTCAAAAAAAAAAAAGCGTTTCCCTAGTGTCTCTCCCTCTAGCTTTCCATCCCAGTTTATTTCCATTCCACTTCTCTTCTTGTCCTCCCACCCTTCCAGTTGCAGGTTGACCTGGAGGGGACTTTTCCCAGCACCCTCACCCCAGCAGCAGCAGCATTCAGTTCAGTCTGTATGTCTGGGCTGCCTTGCATGGGCACTGCTGACGACTGCAGCACTGGAAATTGAGGGAGATACACCTTGCATGAGAAATTGCACGTCAGATGAAGTTTTGGTCAAGAATCACCTCAAACTGGTACTCTGCTTTCATAGTGTATTATCTCTTTCCTTTGGACAAAGACATGTCCTGGCATTCTTTTGTTCAGTTCTCTGTGTAAACTGCTTCCCTTTCTAAAGCTCCAGGGTATGAATCCCCAGTTCACACTGGGGTACCATAAAATCACAGAATCATTTCTATTGGAAAAGACATTTAAGATTATCAAGACCAATCATAAGCCTAACAGTGCCATGCCACCATTCACCCCTGTCCCTCAGTGCCAGGGACACGTCCTTTATGCAGGGGACACGAGGGCAGGACCTGGCACTTTCACCTCGTTGAACCTCATAGATTTGACCTTGGCCCATCAATCCAGACTGCAGATCCCTCTGCAGAGCTTTCCTGCTCTCCAGCAGATCAACTCTCCTGCCCAGCTTGGTGTCATCTGTGAACTTCCTTACTGAAAGTGAACTCTTTTGCCAAGATTAGTCAGACCGGATGATTCCTGAGATCCCTTCCAACCTGGTGTTCTACAATTCTATGATCCCCTCATCCAGATCCCTGATAAAGATGTTAATGATCCGGTTGAGGGGATTGAGTGCATTGTGGTTGATAGCTGGCTTCCTAATGCAGTAAGTGTGGTGATGGTTGCTGTGAGACTAGTCCTGTGTGAAGAACCCAAAATGTGGTTGAAATGCTCTTCATGCCCAGGGAACAAGAATACAACCAGTAGTGTCACGTGGGGTTGAGCTGGTGACTGATGTCAGTACTCCAGGTTTCTAAAACAATGTCACCAGACCTCTTTGTAATCTTGAACACACTCAACCTAAAAATCTCTTTGTAAATGGAGTCTCTCATGAGAAGGAAGTTACTTACTGACCATTTCAGAGTACTGTGTATTGCCAATGTTTGTTCTTCACATATAATGGTGGGTATGCAATATTTATAGTCTTTCCATAAGGATTGCTGTTGGGAATAGCAGAGTCACAACTGATTACCTCAGCTGCTGCTTACAGAAGCTGGTTGAATTATCATACCTTGGCTGGAATAATCTAGCCCCGTGTTAGAAGTATATTACCCAGTAAACACAATGCAGTTGATGCCTGTTTGCAGAGACCTCACTCATTTCAGAAGTCTCAGGAGACAAAATAATTTATTTCTGTGGCTGAATCGCTGAACAAAAGAGAAGCTGTTTGTTATCTGAAGGAACAGGCCAGCATATGTTTCTCTGCAGTGCGGCTGGCAGCCTAGAGCCTTGAAAAATATGTTCTTGTCTTCAGGGGAGCATAGACATCAACTTTGTGCATCTCAAGAGGTGTTAAAACAACATCTGATGAGTCAAGTTGCAGTCAAATGAGCCTTGCTAGGGAAGAGCAAGCGACACAGTTAAGGTTTTGGCAACTCTCACTTTACCTTCGCCTTTTATAATCAGAGAAAATCTACTGTGATTTCTTACAAATTTTCCTAGCTTTACAATAAAAAAAGATGTCCTGAGCTATTCTCTGTCTCACCCAACTATCTTGAAATATTAACCTCAGCAGTGAAAACAAAAAGTTAAACTAGAGTCTATATTTTAGCTTCTATTCCCTTACCTATTAAAAATTACTGAATCTGTCACCTAAGATTTCCTGAGTTAGTCACCTGTGGAAATTGTCTTTATTCTGGAAGAAAAAATTGTGAATTTTCATTTTAATTTTTGAGAACACTTTGACTGCCAAACAAATATCTTGAAGTGTCAATTCTGCAGATTTACATAGTCCTATATTTGTTATGTTTGTGTTCAGATATGCCATTCCATCTGTCTTCATGATTATAAGATAGGTGTAGCCACTTGGGCACTTTAAGGTTTGTATTTTCTGGTAGAAGGCATCAATGGTGCCCACATTTTCAGCACCCTCACGCTAGTAAACAAGGAAAAGATGGTAATTATTAAAGGCTTTTTATGCCCAACAGCTTTCAAAGCCTTTGAAAAATAGTCCTTGTACAAGATAAAGATTAAAAGTGTGTGAGAAGGTTTTTAAAGTCCATATGTTTCTAGAAGGTCAAGCAATTTCATCACCAGTCCTAGGCAAAGATGAAGGACTTCATTTGCTGCTGATGATAACAGCCCCAACAAAAGAGGTAAGTCAGGTCTCTGGAGGAGTTATGTGCTTTGGTTGGATCTGTAAGTCCATTATGCTGAGTAAAACGTGTGTGGCAAAGGAGTTTCACAGCAGAGCCTGAAGCACTGATTCTTCTGTGAAAGAACAGGGAAAGAGGAATCATATTCTGCCCAGATTTGTCTGGCTGAAGTTGGAAGCAGAGGGTGATTCAGCAACATCTAACTATGGATGATTCACTCAAAGAGCCTCAGCTGGGACTGTGACACATAAATTAATGGAGAAATCCATGACCATGTCAAAGGCTCAGACTGCTCTGATCTTCTGGAGTGATTAACAGCTTCACCACTTCACCTTGTCCACCTAGTACAATTGCAAACCAACCAATCCATACCACGGTACAATGAAGTATTCTTGCACATCCACTGAGGAGCAATTGCAGCAAAAGGGTAGATAACAGGGAGACCTGATCTTTATGTTTTGCTTGTTCTCAATCAAAACTGTTGTGCTTAGTTTCCTACCCTATCCTTTGCATTAATTTAGAATTACTGCTTCTATTTGCTGAGCAGGCTGTAGGAAAATGGGAAGAGATGTCATGGGTGTAAGGTCACTCATTTCTGTTTATTTTTTACCTCAATTACTCTTTCCTCACAGAAGTCGTATTTATAATTCAAATTAAAAAGAATCTGAGGAAATCCTTTCATCTTCTCTCTGCTTGCCATGTTGAGGAATTATCACCAAAAGGAGAAACACTGACCTTCTCCTCATTCAGAAATAATAGAGAAAATTAATTCAACCAGTAAAGATGATTTCAGTACATGTAAGACAAAACTACTTAGTTGAGCTGTGCCTATTACATCTGAAGGAAATTGTCACATTTGAATGGCTAATAATTGCCTTGCTGAATGATCTCCTACTTTGTTAGCAAACCTCATGTTGCATGGTTATTGCAAGGTGACAGAGAGGTTCATTCACATGACATTGAATTCTGTTGCCATCTGTGTATTAATTGATCATGTTCTCAGGAGCAGTGGTTTGTCTGGGTCATGGGTGACAGTGTTTAGTGGATATGACACCATAAACAAGTCTTTTGAATATTTTTACTCCTTTGTTTTTTGATTTCTCCATGGCTGTGTCCTACATGGAAGAGCATCAAAGGCAATTGCTTTTTTATATACCAGCAATACCAGCACTGCTATAGGAGCTAACCTAAGTTTGACAAGATGCAAATTCGCTGAGTTTACTCTTGAGGATGTAAGCAAAGGGGCATTTATCAAAATACTGTACAAACCTTCTGCTGTGTTTACTTGTGCCACTTCATTTGTCATCAGCCTTCTTGGAGTGTCAGCCTTTCATCTGCCATTAGAAGTGATATGTTGAAAATAGTTTCTTAATTGCTCTATGCACTATGAGTATCTTTATTACCAGATTATATTCTTATGATGCAGATTATTGTTGGAGATACATGATATACAAGATAAATATGATAAGAAGTGTCACTACAGCTCATCCTTGATTAAGATTTTATTTTACTCTCCTCTTAACTAGGATTGACTGGATCACAGGCCATTTCATTTAAGAGGCTGTATGTGAGAGCTTTGTTGATTTTTAATTTTCCTCCATTGATTTTCAGCATCCAGAGAGCACTTGTTCTCTAATGGCTCTCTGTGTTGGTGTTTGCTTGCAAATTGAAGTAAAAGATAAATGGCTTTCAGGGTAATACCTCTCCAAGGGCTTCCACTTGAGGGCTGGTGGCTGTTAGCAGAGCTGCATTATGCTTAGAAAAGTTCTTTGCTCAAACAAAAGCATTCTTGAGCCTCTTAAGTGTGGTAAAATCATTTTAGGTCTGGTGTGACAACAATCTCTAGCTGATCTATAAATCTTTGAGAGGAATAGCCCATTTGTCCATATTTTTCTATGGAAAATTCTCTGCATGTTTTTTTATAGGAATTCAAATGTGTTCCTTGTTTATGCTTTCTTCCACAGTAAGCAACTGACTTTTCTGGGGAAAAAAAAAAAAAGGAGTTGGTGGTAGTTGGTTAGTTTTTAACAGGTATTTGTGCTAAAATGCAGTGCTAATATTAAACGTTTTGGCCTGCCTCTTGGGAAACAATATTTTTGAAATGGCTTTAAATTAAATTTTCAAAATCTTTGCTTGCTTAGCAGTGCTAACCACATCTGTAGTGTAAGTTGCTTTATATTTGCATATTTCAAGCCTTCTAGTACACTGTTGCTGTGATGTTGCATTGTGTAATAATGTTCTGTCTTATAACCACTGCTAATGAAAGGGTCCTACTAAAACCCCTTACCCATTGCCTCCTCAGACCAGGCTTTATTATTTAAGAAAAACAAATCCTTATTCTAGGCTATATTAGTTTGAAAACAAACCAGTGGGAGGTCACAAATCAGGATTATAATTTAATATGAAAATTTTTTAAAGGGTGCAATAATACAAGGAAAAGCACTGACAGAGTCAGATACAACCTGACACCCTGTTAGGGTGGTGGCAGCAGTCCAAGTGAAGTAGTTCAGTTGAAGCAGTGAACCTGTGGAAGGTCTGGTCTCCAGCTAAAGCTCCAGTGGTCACTCTTGTCCTCTGGGAACCCAGCAGACAGAGCTGCCTTGGGCAGTTCCCAGCCCAGGTTATATCCAGGTGGGAATGCTTGGCTCCTCCCTCCTGGGTGGAGCATCTCACAATAGGATGAGATAATTCCATGAGTCATGTGGTTGGTCCTTGATAGCTCATTAACAGTTATCAGGGGTGAGTCACAGCAGGAGATAACAGCTAATGGCCCACAGCTGGTGGTAATAGAATATTAAATACATCTATATTGTAACCTAGGACAAAGCTTGAGTTACAAAGCCATGGAAAAAGTGTGAAGCTCTAGGAGCTCTAAGGAGATGATCCAATGGCAGCATTTCTTCCCATGATCTTCATTGGAAATGACTGCTATTCCTCACCTCAGAAAGTCCTACTTTGGTGTCAGGCAGCTTAATACAGCTTGTATATGCAGACTGCAGTATGTATTGTAATACAAATTTAAAAATTGCGCTAATAAAAAAATTTAAGAGAGTTTAGTTGATAAACATATACTGCTTACATAGAATCCATGCATGCCTGTTTAATTAGGATTTCAGCTTTTCAAGTGGCCTGTAAAATCAGAAAGAATTTGGCTTAAGGACCTGTGATACATTTTTGTTACTCTGTGTTTTTCATGCTACTTGTCAAGCTTAATTCAAGCAGCTTCAGCAGAGATCTAAGTAAGATTCATATTGAAATGTCTTGATCAGGGCTGAAACAGACTAACAAACTACTCCATTAGCATATAGGTCTGAGAAACTGAACACTCAGTCTGAAATGAAGAGAAGCTACAAATCCTGGGCTCCTTTCTCTGCTCTGCTGCTGTGTCATTTTGTGTTTCCAAGACGAGCATTAGAACAGCCTTAACACTCCTCTCACCCTGCAGAGTCCAGCACTGGTCACAATTGCATCAAATCTGAAGAATTAGACCCTGGATTTCAGATTGGTTTCTGTCTGCTGCAGCAGAAGTTTAAACTGGTCATGTTTGGCACTGAGAAAGTGGATGATGCTATTGACTTCAGTTCAGTGCTTAAGGTTAAGCATTTGCACAATTGCATTTGGGAACTGGGGAATAAAATGAAATGTGCAAAAATCAGCCTTCAGCAGAGGAACCTCTCCATATTTTAATTTGTAAATGAGAAGAATAGCTTTTTTTCCCAAGCAAATCAAGTCTTGGTTTTATAGCAAAATGCAATTTAGCTGAAGCCTTCCCTTAGCTTATTTTTTAAAGTTATAAATTGCTGATGACTGTGTGTGTCACAGGGCACATGGAAATCTTTTGCTGGAGGCTTTGTTTCAAGCTTTTGGGGCTTTTCCTTCTCAGTAGTCAGGCATATTACATCAGATGTGCTTTTGTTTTGTTTCTTCAATGCAGCTTTCAGGGTGACCTCTGCTGAGATAAAAGGACTAAAACCACTGTGGTTTTTCCTGAAGCAACATCTTCAGCAGAAATGGGCAGTTCATTGCTCTGACAGCAATTGCAGACTCCCAAAAAGAAACCAAACCAGACCAGAGCAGACCTGGCAGAGCCATTGCCTTTCTCTGTTCCCTTTTGCTTGTGAATCAGAGCAATGCTAAGTCTTGAAATACAGTAGTATATGTAATGACCATAGTAATGATTGAGAAAAAGCAGTGTCTCCCTTTTTTTTTTTTCCTTGAGGAATTAAAGGAGTATCATAATATTGTTACATTTCTGGTCGGCTGTTCATTGGAGGCTCTTCTGGAAGAGCTTGAAATTTGGGCTATATCTTCACTGCATGGTTCAGTGCTGTTTAAACTCAGGCAAATGTAGTGTGAAAGAGTTTGAAATTCTGCCAATAGTAAGAGCTGAATTTAAGCTACTGTTATGGAAAGCACCACCAAAACAGGGAAGATGTCCAGGTTTAGACCACGCAGGGGTGACAGAGCAGCTGGTCTGTGTTGGAGGGATATGTGTGTGCTGGGGATCTGTCCCAGAGCCTCATTTCCCAGTGAATGGTTTTTAAATACGGTTTTAGGCCAGCACAGAGCTCCAGAGAAGGATCTGGTCCCTCTGCCTCCCTCCTAAAAAGGGAGAGTAGCAGGTTGGCCTTGAAGGAGCTCTTTTTACAAAGCCAAAGATATAACTCCCAAATGACTGAAGGGGAAAGACAACCAAGGGATTTCAGTGAAATGAGTCCTGATGTATTTTCTGTTTGGCTTTGAAATAGAGTCTGATGCAGCAGCCTTCCTGCAGGAGGGACTTGTCACCCAGGATGCTGTGGATGAGGCTGGCTGCTCTGCTCACGCTCTGGGAGCTCCATAGGGATGTGCAGCAGCTTTTGGTGAGAGTGTAGGGTTGTGTGTGTTTACCTTTGTGTAGCTGTGAATGGCTAATTTGAAAGTCAGGGAGTAGAGAAATAAAACCTCCATCTCTTGAGGAAGTGGCAAGTAATCGTCCCTGTTGTGAAGGTGACTCTGTTTACTCTCATTGCAGTAGAAGATAGGAGATTTTGTAAGTGATATTAGACCATATCACAATCCATAAATCAATCCATGCTCTTTGAAATGGACTCTGGGATGTGAGGTGTGTGTGTGTTTATCAGCAATGGATACCCTAGAGCATTTCATGGGAAACAGCTAAGGATATCAGAGAATAGTGCTGGAATAAGACTCAAATGAATAAAATTGTGAATATTTTTCATAATACTTGTTTTTAATCAGATGCCTAACAAGGGAGTTGAAGGAGGGCACTGGAGTGGTTTGAAGCTGAAAATCAGGCATTTTTATGGAAATAGACTCATTAAAACTGCCTGTTATAGACGGCTACTGTTTTTCTGTGAACATGATATTTGTTCAATAATGGAAATATGTTTCTTAAAAAGAAATATACTTTTCAGTTTTCTGGGTTTTTTTTCTTTTTTTTTGGTTGTGTGTTTCATGAATGCCATTTATAAGTAGACTAGATACTTTGCCTCAGAATGCCTTGAACATATCTGCCTGCTTTTTACTGATCTGGTAGTGTAGCCAACCTGCAAAATAAAGATTTATTTCATTATCTATAGGTAAATTACTAATGTGGATCAGTAAGTAGAGATATGGTTCTGCATCACAGCATGCATTGTCTGATGATGATGAAACAAACTCAAGTAGCTTGAAGTTATTTTCATAATTTAAAATTATCTAGCACCATTTAAAAAAAATTATATTTTTTAGAAGTGGTTCTTTCACTTTTAATCTTGTATTAGATCTGAAACAATAGATCTTGTTATTGCCTTTCCACACAGGACTGGGGAAGCTACTTGGTTACTTATCATAGTTATACTGTCATCTTTTTAACCTTCCTTTTAATTCTTAAATTCCACAGAGCGCTACTTACTTTTTATTTTCACCACACAGAGTGACAGCCCTGGCTTAAAGCAGTCTATTCAATTTATTCCAGCTTCAGTGTTTGATGTCAGGGTGCAACGTGCAGCAGCTGCTCCCTGTGGGATGGGGAGCTCAGGGCCAAGGGGAGTCCTGTGGCCAGTGAGGCAGAGAGATTGCCAGGCACAGGGTGGTGATGAGGCTGCAGCAAGGGAGGGGTTCAGTCTTGACTGTGGCTTCCCCACAGGGTATCTGTGAGCCTCTTCTTCCCTCCCACCCCACAAGTATTTTCAACCCAAGGTAGCTGTTCTGCTGATCTCATAATTCAGCCCCCAGGCTGGTCATCTTGAGCAGGGAGTTGGACTGGAGACCTCCTGAGGTCTGCTGGGCTTCTGGGGTGACTGAGTGCCACACACCTTCAGAATTCAGTTTCATGGGTCATCCAGTCAGAGAGTATGGTTTACTTAATGGGCTTTCATTTTACATTTACAGCTGTTTAACTTAAGTTCAAAACTGCTTAAGACTCTTTTTCATATGAGTGGTGTGAGTCAGCCCATTTATGTATATAATCTGGCTTTCTATTGCAGAGTCAAAGACACCACGAGAAAGAAAAATGCTGTGAAGCCTGCAGTATGAATACTTAAAATAGATCCTTTGAGTCTTGAAGTCACCAGTTTCTCACTGCTCACTGTACAAAAATGTGTTGGTTCAATCCTCCAGCTGGCCAGAGCCCCATTTTAAACATTTATTTATAATTTCCTTGACATCCTTTCCCTTTTGTAAGTACCTGAACTAGACCTTTCAAGATTGCAGTAGTTCCACCCCCCTCCTTGTCTGTTGGGACAAAAAGATTGTTCTTGTTCTGCCCCTGGAGCCTGAGTGAGACAAGAATCAGTGCCTTGTTAGGCTGAGAGCATCCTGATTTCTTCAGGGATGGAAAGCCAAGCTGTTGTAAGCAAGATGACCCAAGTTCACTTGGTCTGGTTGCATTATATATATTGATACTTGTTCTTTTGTCACTTGGCTGACTTGTCACTTAAAAACCTTCCTGTTTTGAAGTCTAGCAGCAGACTGGAGACCAGCTGAACCTGAGAGGCACTGGTGATCTATTGTGTGGGAGTCTGAAGCTGTGGTTTGCAATTCAGTGAATGCTCATCAGTTCCTTTGGAGATGCCATTAGTTATGGTTTCCCTTTAGGCAAAAGGTTTGCCAGCTCCTTTTGTAGCAAGTTCACTGGTAAAAGAGAAGGACATCGTGTGCACATGGAGTATTCACCCCCCTCCAGAGCCACCCACTCTTCTGCAGATTTTTTTCTTTTTCTATACATTGCATAATTTGCTATTTATTGATTTATTTTTTTTCACCTTTTCCATCTAACTTTGCTTACAATGTGGCTAAGTGGGTAAACTGATTTATAGTTTTCACTTCAGGTTAAGTTACACAAATTTGTCTAACTCAGGACAAAACTGCGTGTGAGGTGCTGGAATGCAATTTTTCATGGAAGAAGAGACAGAGGAAGGTAGAGACCATCGAGGTGGCTCACACTTTGTGTGTGACAGCATCAGGGATTGCTTGTAGACTAATGCTTGCAAGCCAATTAGCAGACAATGCTCTCAATCTGTAGTTTCCTAGGCAGATATGCTCACTGTTAGTGCATGAGCTGCTGGCTGTTTGGCTGTGCACACAGGGTATTGATGGTAGAATTTTATAGGGCTTTTTTTATTTTTTGAAGTCTTTTTAATGCAGACAAGCTGTGAGAATCTGCAGCACAGCTACAGACAAAGTGCATTCTGTACGGAACATCCGCTGACCCTTTCAGCTCTCCCCATAAACCATAGAGCACCTATTGATGGCCTTTGTGTTGGCATTTTCATCAGGTTTCTGAAGAGGCAACATTGCTGCCTCGATCAATACAACTCAGTTAGATTTACTGATTACACAATTCTCTTTTCCCGAGACAAACAGCAAGTTTGTAATTGCTCAGTGTGCTTTATTTTCTAGCAGCTATGTCCAGCCACACCTGTCAGTTTGCGTGTGTCATGGGAAAGGATTCAGATCACTTCAATCTTTTTCATCTCCCACACTGTTGTGAGCTGGTGGACTTTCTCCAGCAGAAAAGGAGACACATGATTTTTAGGATCTGATCCTGTCACTGCAGTCTTCAGGGCAGTGACCATAATGTGAAACAAATGTTCTGAGACTTTCAGAGGGCACATTCTTAAAGCTGAGTGTGCTACTTAAAAAAATTAGAGACAGACTGTGTCAAGGTAGCATACTAACCCTACAAATCAATGACAAATTAAATTATCATAATGTGTCTAACTCACCTACTATCTCTGATTTTAGTTTAGTTTCTGAATAGAAACATGAATTTTGTTGTTTCCAAGACTATGCTCGGAACTGTTCCATTATGTGTTATTACCTCTATAACTGTGTACCTGCTCTTTTCTTGTACATTGACAGACACATCAGTTTCAAGTTTCAGGAGTTTTAAGCCTCCAGTGCACGTTAAAACTCTGGGCTCAGTGTGAGTGTTGAGTCTCTTGAGCAAACTATATGCCAGTCAAGAAAAAGCAGTAGTTAATCAAGCCTGTCTGGATATCTGCAAACCTCTGTGTTCCATGTTAATGGGCAAGTCTCTCAAAATGCCTTTTTCTCACTCGGTTTGGTAAAGCAGTTATTTTCTCTTTGAAAATGCAGGTCTTCTGCTACTTGGAAAATATGTGTTAAATAACACAAAATAGTTAGATGAGACCAACCACTCCTATAATCATATTTTCCCCAGAATTGCTCTTGCTTTTTAGTAATCTATTTACTGCTGTAAGAATGCTGCAATTACTGGACCCAGGCGAACTTGCTGAAGGACTTTCTAAGTAGCTCTGTTAGAGACATGTTATTCTTCAATTTGGCTGCCTCCTAAGGAATTACAGCCATTCCCTCCCTGCTTCTTTTCTTCTGGAACACAGATTCTCTACTGACATGAACAGACAAGGTTTCATTGATAAAAACACTGATTTTTGAGCCCTCCTATTTTTATGCCCTCTCCCACACTTTAGGTGGTACTGCTGCAAGAAATTCTTCTCCTCATCTTGCATTATTCATTTTGGTAAATGTAATGGCTTGACCATCCCTCTTGCTGGGGGTACACGCCTGGTGTTGATGGAAAATCCATGGAAAAAGAAGAGAAGGATTCAGTGAGGCTAAAAAGATGGAATTGATTTCTCTTATCTCTTTTTTTTTCTAAATAATTTTGATACTCAAGGGCTTGAGTGTCTGCTGTCCTGAAACCCACTTACTGACTTCTAAAACTGTGAGGAGGAGCTGTAAGCACAAAACTGCTGTGGCAATGCAAAATGGAGGCAGCAGGGAAACAGGGCTGGCTTTACACAGCAAGCAGAAGGGATTTGAGGAACCTAATACAAGGGTTAATGGATGCTCTCGAGAGTAGGAGCAGCCTGAGTTTCCTAATGAGTATTTTATTGTATTTCAGGCAACTGTTTCACCAAAATTATCATCTTTGTTTTCTTTGAAACAAGACTGACCTGCAGCTGAGCTGTGCTGAGACACAGTTTTAACAGAATTATACCAGCTGTTAATAGTTAGTAAAACCCTGTGCTAGACTCACAGCTGGGATAAACTGATGTAATTACATTGTTTTCAGGGGAGCTCTGCTTGTTACATCAACCTGAGGATCTGGTTTTTGGGGGTTTTCTGATGCAGTATGTAATTGCTGTTTTCTCTACATGCTGTGCCATTTTGCTTACTGTGAGGAGGGGAAAATGTCTAAGTTTAGTCTTAGAGAGTCCTTGCTTGGACTTTGAAGAGTCTTTTTCCACCTCTAATGCTTTCCAGCTATTGAAGAGTACAGCATGCCCAGGTTTTCCTGGCTGGGATCAGCCATCACTGCTATGGAACCTTCCTTAGGCATAAATACGTGTGAGACTTTATTCCACAGCATGGTGCAAAAGTGCTTAAAAGGACGTCCCATTTTCAAGGAGAAACTGTATTGTAACGTATTGAAGGTATTCTTGTGTGACTGCATTGTGGTCTTAGCCTTTGGTTTGCCCAGAGGTGGGAGGAAGGGGAAGAAATTGGTGGTCTCATCTTTTCCTGGCTGTCTGCTCATTAGGAAAACTATAACTATGGATAACTATGGCTAAAGCTTTATTTTTTATACAGATTCATCTCCTCTAGAAGTTGGTTGGTTGCTTTTTAATACCAAGTGAAACTTTTAATTAATAGCCTAATCTCTTAATCTCTTTCAGTAGTTCTCTTGTAGTGCCCTTAAATTATAAAATTCCTAGGAGATGGGTGCTGTTTAAGTCCAGAGGAACCTGAAAAAATGCTAAGCTGATTTTGTCCTGAGCTGCATTTTTTGATATTTGTCTACAGTAATGCAATGTCTGTGATAAGATGAGGTTTTTCCCTTGTAATCTTGGCACCATGATGCAATAGATCTATGATATAGGTGCTCTTTGGTAGCCCTTGCTTACTCCTATGTTTTCAACACAAGGAAAGGTAAATAAATACATGGTGAAGGCATTTTGCACATCTTTACTTTTTTAGATGTCTAAACAGAAACTTTTTTTCAGATGAGTACTGCTTGCCATATTTCAAAGGAAGGGATTGTCTCCAAGTGAATGTGCTGGAATGAGATATCAAATCCACTGTGTCTTTGCTCCCTAGGTAGCCTGCTACAGCTAGAGGGAAGGGCAGCCAAATGTTAAATTACATGTCTCAGACCACAGATACTAATTTCAGAGACAGCATTAAAACAGTGAAAACAATTAACACCCTTCCTTGGACTGATAGCTTTCACTGGGGGAAAACAGCCACCCCCAAAAAACCCTCAGTAATTCTCCTCTATTGTAATACTTTTTTTCTTGTACCTCCTTTAAATCCATAATGGCTCAAGTTAATTCTCTCTCCCTATATAAAGTATGTCTTATGATCAAAGGCAGCTATTCCTTATGTGTAAGATAGGTTGGTATGAATTTCTAATCTATTTTAATATGGTTTAGCTGGTGGAACAGGGAGCAGAATTACTTTCAGGTGGCCAGGTGCTCCTTGGTGTAACAGCAGCAGGTGAACTGCTGGCCTCTAGTGGTAAATGGGGAGTAATTGGAGAGTCTGAGCTTTCCTTGCTCAGAGATGATGTTTGATGTTATGTCATGTTACACCAGGATTTGATGTATAACTGAGACCATGGCTGTGATTTAGTTTCAGTTACATGAATTATTTAGTGTGATTCAGATAATCTTGAAATTAAATACTCTTCATTTTAACTAAATGAAAGAAGGCTCAAGCTGTGTGTGAGCACTGGAAGAATAAAATTTGTGTATTAAGGATCAAGGGTAGAGTCATTTTAAGGGAACAGGCAGCAAGTGTTTTATAATTTCTGTAAAGGGGAAAAGCTTCTGCCAGGCTGGTTGTGACAGACAAATAGATGTCATTATAAAACATGTAATCTTCTGAAGGTACTTATTTTTTTCTTTCCAAGTGAACCCATAAGGAGAAACAGCTCTCTTATTAATGGGCATTAATAAGGAAAATAAAATAAAGGCCAGTTTGATGGCCTACAGGTGAGTGCTGTTTTACAGGGCTGATGTCTCCCTGCCTGGGGCAGCAGAAGCCACAGAGGAGATAAGCTGCAACATTCTCATTTTTAACACATCCTGAACTGTGCTGCAGTCCAGCAAGGGTTGCAGTGGTGGTCATGAGATGAAATTTAGTAGTTGTCACATGGAAATTACAGCTAAAACATGCTGAATCTATCTAGAAGTCTCCAGGACAAATGTTCTTTAGAGCAATACCTTAGAGGGATTCAAAGAAGGAAGGAAAATGCAAACCTTTCAGGACAGCTGAGAGGAGAAAAGCCTCCTTCATCAATCCAGGAAACAATTACTGTGAGAAGCGAGACATTTAGTCTTACTAATTTGTGTGTTGCCAGATGCTTTTACTTTGCTTTATTTTCTTTGATTAATGTGTCTGAATTAAAACCTAGCCATTGCTCAACTTGTATTTATACTAAATATAGTTACTCTCAGCTCAGTGCAGTCCTTTTAAAGGCCAGATATAATGGCCCTGAGTCCTAATCACAGAAACTGGTGTAATTCAGAGGTTGAAGCAGAGGATCTGAGCCAAGATAAAACGAGAATGGAATTTGATTTCTTTGCTCTGAATGGGGAGAGACTTTGGCATTGAGGTTGAGCTACTGTTTTCTGATTAGCCCAGACTAACTGCTGTTTCTGCACAGATATTCCCTTCTGTAAGATCTCCTTCCTCCTCACCCCTTTTTTCCTCTGAAGTGACAGAAAGGATCTGCTTACGCTTATGTGCACCTCAATAACAGTATTTCCCAAACGTTCCCTGGCAGGACATTTTGTAGTGACTAATAGCTTCTCTTTGTGTATCCATTTACTCCCTTTTCCCCCTTGTCATTGCCCCCCTCAACCAAGGGCTGTAGAGCCCAGCTTCTCCTTGCCTGCCTGACTGTGGGCTGGCTGGTGGTACTGGGGTTGTTAGGACCTGAATGAAGAGAGTGCCAAAAGCAAATTTAAAAAGCCATAAACTGCAAGAAGCAGAACAGCCAGGTGTTGTTTATCCAGTATAGCCTCCATGAACCTTTTAGTACTGTAGAGATTTTCATGTTTAAGGTTTGTCTCTGAAAGTGTCAATATTTCAGCGGTTCCAGAGTCTTTTGGAGCTTTTCCCTGGTTGTCCCCACCCTGGAAGAATGTATGGCTTTACTGTAACTGCTGGAAATCAGGCTTTGTGTTTGGTTCTTAGTGCTGTTCCCCTTATTCACAGGGAGCAGTGGCTTGGAAGAAAAGACTGATGCCCCTTCTGGCATTCATAATAGGATTTCCTTCCATTTACAGGACCTTAACATTACTTACTCAGCTGTGCAGGGGTTGATGTCAGTGAATAGCTGCCTGAGTAATTTTTGAGTTATTTAACATGTTGAAAATAAGCCTGAAGCTGTCAGACAAGTAACATCTACATAGGCTTTTTCTAGCTGCAGCCATTCTCAATTTCTGTGCTATATTAAAGCTAAGCTAATAATAGTACTTTGGGTGATGCTTTGATGGGAAGCTTTGTTAATTCACTTGTGAGGACTAAAGAGACCAGTTAAGTCAGTGCTAGAAGTGTGAGAGAGGCAATGATGCTAAACTAGAGATTGAATGAATAGATGGAGCAGCTGGTTGTTTTGCTAAAGCAGACAAAATACGTGTGTAGATCTTTGCAGCACATTAACTACAGAGTAGGCACAATAGCTACATTGTCATAGTTGGAGCTTCTTTTCTTCTATAAGAAGAAATTGTTTGTTAAAAGTGAGGCTAATTTTATAAATATGAGCACAGGTATTCAATTGCTTGTTACATGTTAGTAGTCATTCCCACACTGAATCTTTTTTTGGTGAGATGTACTGGAGAGCTTAATAAAGCCACTCTGGTGGCAGAATTTTATGTCAAATGCATCTGTGTCTGACCAGACCCCTTTTTGGTGGCATTGATGGAGTCTGTAGAGCTTGGTGACTTGCTGCCTTTGAGATTTTAGTCTTGAGTGACACTTCTATGGGCTTAGAGGTGTGGATTAGTTGATATCCACCACTCTCTAATCTGAGTACGACATCCTTGTTAGGAAAGTAAGATTAAGATATCTAATAATAAACACAATAGTCATTGCAAGACTGTAACCCTCTAGAAATGATTGATTTTTTTTCCTATTTAAATTAAGTTCAGAAAAACATGTGCTTTCTTAAAATTATTAGTCTTATAATTGTATCAATAAGCTGGTAATAAATATAATATAATATATGTTTACTTCGGTGCCTGTGTGTTTCTTTCTGTGTGGGAGAAGTTGTAGGCGAATCTAAGCATCTTCTGCTGCAGTTATTTTGTCTACTTTCTTGGTTTGCCTTACCCTTTGCTCTTTCTCTGTGGAATAATTGCACTGTGTTAGACAAATTCTGTTCATTCTATAAAATTGTATAGATGAGCTTGAAAACTATTTTGAAAAAAAATAATAAATCCTGTAGATTGGATTTTATTTCCTTTGTTCATATTGCATAAGGCTCTAGAGGAAGAATTATATCGCATATGGTATTGTTTGGTGTTAGTAATAGTGGCAGAAGACAGCTTTATATATTTGAGTACTATTTCCTTATCTAAGTCTGTGAAAGCACGAAGGAACAGTCCAGGGTAAGAATAGGGGACAAATACTTTGAAAAAAGTGATGAAACATGCAAATGTAAAGACATTAAACTTGGGACAGCCTTTTGTTGCTTTCTCCATGAATACCCATCTTTAAGTGGTAAACCAGCCTGTGAAGTCCTGTGGCAGGAAACTCACTGCACGTGGACTTGTTGCTGATTGCCACTGTCAGCTTGTCTTTGTTACTTCCCAGTAGAGAATTTCAGCACAATTTTCAAACATTATACAGAGGAGCTGCCAGGCTGACAGGCTCATCTGGGGCTGTGCAGGGATGCAAGGCAGATGCAGAACACAGCCTGTGGGAAGCTTTCTTCTGTCTTCCCCTGCATAGCTCAGTGTGGCAGCTTTGTGGTGGGAACCACAGCACCTTTGCCTTTCAGTTGCATGTGTTTTGATTGCAGAGAAGTGGTCAGTGTAGGGTCACAAAAATTCCTGTAAATTACCTCCGTGGAGAGCTGTGGAGGCCACCAGTGCATGTTATCCTGTGGGAGATATTGTCCCTGACCTATATACAGTACACAAAGAGAGCAGAGCCACATCTTCCCACCTAGGAGTGGCAATTTTCTGTCTGGGTAGAACCCTGTTTTGGATGTGAGGAAGATGATGGGGTCAATGCTCCATATTTCATGTATCCCCCTTTTCTCCAGTGTGCAGTTTGCTCACAGCATACATAAGCAGCTACTCTCCTCTCTTGTATTCCCTTTGTTTCCTGCGTGCTTTGCTCTTTTCCCCCCTCTTCATACATGGACCAAGTGATAAACCTTGAAAGCAAATGTGCAAGAATAAACAGATTGTCCACTCTCTGTATCCCTCACAGACAATGCAGACTTTGAAGTGTTTTTTGTTTCAGCTGGAAATGTCAAAATAATCAGAGGCTGGAAAGCTACGGCTTTGCATTAAGGGAAAATGTTGACACCATTTTCACTTGCATCAAGGCCCTTAATGAGCAACTGTTAAGAAAGAGAGGACCAACACAAGTAATTGTATTGCTCCTTGGGATTACCCTGTCAGCTACAGTTCTCCTTTTCAGAAAAGCAGAATAGTATTTTTATGCTAATTAGAAATGTAATATATATTGAGGATTGAGACTCTCTTTTTACATCTGGAATATGAAGCTTCCAATCATCCTGAAAAATTGAATAACCATTTCTGCCAGTGTGTGTTGAGAGCAGCTCTGCAGCTGTGATGTGAGGCTGTTAATGAGTCAGTGGTAGATCATTGTCCTAACCTTGTCTTGGCCTCTGTGTCATTCATAGGTAAAGTGTGAATACCTTTGGATGGTGTAATTGGATAGGATGCCTCTTCCTGAGATTTCTAAAGCTCACTTGTTCTCTTGCCTGGTACAGATATGCATGCAGGGACAATGGAACAGGGACAGTTTTAGCAGTTAAAGCATTGAGATATGGAAACTAAGGGAACTAGTCCTGCTTGGTGGGATTTAAGCACGACAGGTCTATTAATACCAATGGTGCTAATGCTTTTAAATTCTGCTAGTATTCACGTGTAAGAAAAAATGCAAGTTAATGTAAAATATGCATATTTTTTAGCCAGGATTGTCTGAAAACTGACATATTGCTGTTCTAGACTTTACTGAAATGGCTTTTGCTTTTATGAAGAAATAGAGCAATCTCAAGCCTTACCAAATGGATGTCATTGCTCACTGGTTTCTGTACTCTGTAGCTGTGATGCTTTGTGCTTTCTCTGGTGATTCCACTGTCATTATTCCAGCTACAAAGGCTGTTTATGTGGGATCTATACACAGTGTGGATTTTTTTTTAATACACAGCCCTTTATAAGATAACTCTGTGCAACAATTCATTTAATACTGAGCCAAAGTCAAAAGAGAATGCCAAAGTCCAAAATCAGGTTCCTAAAAACTGCAAAACTTGGAAATGGAGCTAGCTTAAAGATCTCTTTCATTCCCTGACCAAAAAAAAAAAAAAAAGTGTCCTAATTATTTAGAAATAATATTGGTTGTTATGATGGGGGCTCTTTTGTCATTGTTAGTATAGAAGCAGATTTTTGAGTTCAAACATCTGTTTGAACTGTTGATATATCTGTTGATATTGTAACCAATATAAATAAAATATCAAGGGGCTGGATTAAAAATCCGAAACATTACTTTTTCTCTACTCTCTTATTACTCTTCATCTGCTTCCTAAATGATACTTCCTACTTATAAGATAATTTTAAGGAACTGTCAACTTGACAGAATGTGAAAATTTGATTTTCTTATTCACATCTGGAATATTTATTTGTTATTGTTGTTAAAGATTTTGGATTTATTTTGCTTTATGATTATATTATTGCTGGGGGCCTTACTTTAACAGCTATAATTTTAACTGGGTTTATATCTTCATTCGAGCCTCACCTCTAAAAAATTAGATTTAAACCTCATATTAGATTTAAGCCTCATATCGGTAATAAGGACTTGGCTTGTTTGCTCCTGAATGCTTTGATTTTATGTCCTCATCTCTAGAAGGTCAGAAGTTCTGGCTGTCCCTCAGTTTTCCAACAAAATGAGATCCTTTAGATGCATTTGGTGTTTCAGCCTAACAAATAATATTTGGTTATGTACTTAATGAAAAAGGTTGCTGGTGGATGCTCTCATGCTACTTTTAGTTGTTATCTGTGCTCATTGATCCATGACAGCAGTTTAATTACACGAGAAATGAATGTCGATGGATGTAGGAAGAAATAAATCTTTTAAATCTGTGCAGCACAGCTCACTGAAATGACTGAGTTTACTGCACTTCCTCAGACTACCTTTAAGGAAGATTGAAATGGAGATATAGTGCACTGTGTTTCTGCATCCTTCAGCACTGTGTTTAACCTGTCTCTCACTGCTTTTGAAATGAAGGCCTGGAACAATAAGCTGATTTGTAGAGGAGAGCTGTGTAGACTTCAGGTGATCTGTCTTTATGTGATATCTCATGTTTATATTGGGTTGATTTGCTGTGGATTTATTTTCGCCACACTTAGAAAGGCAAGAATTATCTATGAAAAGGTAGGAAGCAGGCTTAACTCTTACCCAGATAACATATCAAAAAGAGTTATTGACTGAGCTTAGCTTTGTCTCTTAGCTGTCGAAGTGGCAACGTTTTGGTTGAGTGGAAAATATGGACTTCATGCTGTTTTTCTGCAAGGAAGTGCGTTCTGGAGATTTTTTTTTTTTTTTTTTAATATAACATATTGTTCAGCCATCACCAGCTGTGTTTTCCACATTGTGGGATTCAAGACACTTCCTTGTATGTATATGAGGAGAAGGGTAATTGGTGTTTAGGTCAGTACTGTTTAATGCTCTCTGAAAATAACACAGTAATTGTGTGAACTGGTTGTTGTTAATCTCTGTTCCCAGTCTAAAAGCCATTTAAGATTTTTGGCTCAATTTTCTGGCAGTCTGCTGCATTGCTGGGTGAAAACACAGTAATTTAGAGCAACTCACATTTCTTTAACTCTGTTTTGTGAGTGAATTTCCCAAAGGGTTTGATAAAGTCTTTAATTACAGAGTAGCCATGAAATAAATATCCATAGGACAGTGCAGGTACCATTTAAAGCTCAGCTACATCACCTTTATGGCAATCATGCTTAATGTCAGCTAATGAGTGTGGAGCTCACGAGAGAGGAGATATTGGCAGGATTACACACACATTGCTGCAACTACAAAAGGTCATTGGATTTTTAAGCTTTCAGTTAGCAAACAGCTACTTAAATGGGCAGGAACCAGGACTGCTATTTCAGCCATGGTCACAGTAAAGTCACTCAAGTCACATCAGTACAACCAGTGAAAATCTGACATTTTCCACGTCCATGGCAGTAAGGAGAAAGCAGACCTGACCTTGGTGGCTCTTACCTTCCCTGCATTGAGTGCAAGGCCAGCACTGCTCCAAGGGGTTCATGTTTGTCCCCCACCCATGCACTCACTGACTTCAGACATTGTCTCACAGATTCAGCTGTCCCTTCATTTCAAACAAAACCCCAAACCTTCCTATTAAGTGATAATCAAACCATTTTAGAGATTTTTTTTTTTGCCCCCCCCATTGTCATGTTTACTTTCAAAACTGAGATGCAAGTGATTTCCCTGTAGTCAGAGGCTGGAATGTGGAAACAGAAATTATAATTTGGGTCTCCTGGCACTGGCTTGTTATCTTGTCCCTTGAGATGTGCATTCTATACCAGCAGTGTGTGGCCAGTGTTTCTAGCTTGCTCCTGTATTTGGTTTTATAGTCACAGTAATGAGTATTGCTCATCTTGTTTCCTACTAGACCATTTATTGTATTAAAATCTGTGTCCTGTGTTATCCTCAAGTTGAACTCAAGGGTTGGTATATAACAGTCCAGTGTTTATGGCTCATTTAATGTTGCAGGTTTTAAACAGTTTTTCATACTATTTTGTTCTTTACTCAGAATCGCTGCAAGGACTGAGTTGTCCTGACTGAGCAAGTGTATTGCATAAAGAAATAACTTGCAAAATATTAAAGGAAAGATGTATGTGGAAAAAGGAAAAGTCGTTTATTAAACTGTACCTCTAGTTCCTCTTGATTTAGGAAAAGGAGAAATTCTTCAACTGTGTACAATTTCTTTTTTAAAGAATGGCATTTTCCTGCTCGTAATTCTTCAATCCAGTGACTTGTAAAAAAGAAAATATAAAAGTACTGCTGCTGTAGTTCTGTAGTCTTGTACAGTGTCGGCGAGATCCAGAATTTATACAAATGTCATATTAATTACTAGTAATCTAGTGGAGAGGAGGGTCTCACTTCCTTTCCCTGTAGCAATCTAAAAATTTCTACAGGGAATTAGGGAATACAGGGAAAAATGCCTAAATTAAATTAGGCATTTAATACATTTTAGTTGTGAAAATTAATGAAAAGACAATGACATCTCACCATGAGAAATCATAGACTTGGGGTGATAGATGAAATATAGCATTGATATGGGTATGACCAGCTTTGTCTAGAGACTGAGGAGATCTACATTGAGAGGCAGGTTTTTAGAAATAGCCAGTAAAGAAGATTTAGAATTTGGCCTTCCATTGTCATTATTGACTTGCTCTTTGTGTATGTTTGCTGTTAAGACCTTAGACATCTAATCCTTTGTTAAGTTTGCATTTCTAAATCAATACGAGAAAAGGAAACTTTTGCTTGCAGAGTTTTTCCTATGTCTGACATGACAAGTGACAACTATTAATGAAGAATTCCTAAGTTCCACCTGCATTTCTACCATGCATTATAAAATGACTTGAAAAGATAGATAGATGTTACTGGTTGCTCAGTTGTTTATGCCTTCTGGTATGAATTGCTATTATTACTCTTAAGAATATGTGAGGTGGGTGACTGAGTGTCTGTTGCTGTTGATACCTCCCTTTGCACCAAGGATGTTCCTGAGCACCTCTCAAAGCAATAAAACATGACTTCTGAACCTGGGCAACTGTGATGCAGACTGTGAATTGGTGTGATGAGAGTGCAGTAGAAAAAATAGGTGAGCTAGAGGGGTCCTTTCTGCAAGATCACAGGATGCCTGGAGGTGAACATAGTGAGCTGGGGAGATCTGTTCTAACTGAGTTTGTTAATAGCTGATCTCCCTACAGTCCAGGCCTTTTGTCTTTGGAAAAGCTATGTTCTTTCTCAATTGTGTGTGCACTGTTAACCTTCAGGAAAAAATTACCTGAAAAAAATTCAGAATAATGTACACACATGAAAGGTTAGATTTGAGCTCCATCTCTGCTGAAGTGTCTTTTCACTCCTGCTAATAGAATTTGGTTTGGGTTATTTTGGAAAATATAATAGAAAATAAGCAACTAGAAATGTGACATAATTTTAAATAGTCTTCAGTGTCCATGGTCATTTCCTGTTGGTTACTTGGGCATAAAAGTGCTGTGTGTTGCCTCAGACAGGCTCTACTGAAGTATGATAGGTGTCTTTTTCAAGACAACAGTTGTATTAATATGAAGCAGCTTTTCCTGCAGACCTGGGAAATAGGGGACAACAGCAGTTTTGAGTCTAATGTTATTCAAATAGAGGTGCTAAAAATGAATAGGCAGGGGGTCCCCTGATAAAAGTAACTCTCTGTCTGTGGATCAAAACCACTTGCAGGTCATTTTGAGCTAGGCAACAATTTGCAGTGGACATTGTTTTAGTAGAGTATAATGAGAAAAGTGGTAGTTCTGACAGGAAACTAGTATCAATAAGGTATGACTGAAGTAACTAAATTCCTTTCGAATGAACCTTGAATGAAAGTCTCAGTATGATTAATGAAGAAAGGAAATCTTTATAAAGTTTATATGTTAATATCATTAATGCTTAGGATGTACTGAAAATTACTGATGTATTTGTAGAACTTGAATGTCTTCTGCAGTTGCATGCCAATCCATGCTTTCTGAAATATATAATCAGTGAACTATTTCAGTGTGGTACCAGTCAGATTTGGCAGCAGGTGTGGCTATCATCTCCCTTCTGAAGCAAATTAATTGTCATTTGTTCAATTTAACTCAGGTATTTTCTACTGAAAGTGAAATATCAGTGTGCTTCCTGCTTGATGAGGATATTTAGATTCCATGGCTCTTTTAGTAAAGGTGGATTTTTCTTGTATTCACTGAGAATGTGACCTACTGAAATCTGTAATTGTTAGGCACATTCTTTAGGCTGTCAGCTGTCGCTCTGTTGCAGAAACTTCATTGGCACTGTATGTGACTTAGAAGCCTTCTGGTATGAGCAGAACTTCTGTTTTAAAGTATTGCTAATAAAAATGTAAATACCAAAAGACATATTATCCAGGGAAATTCAGATCTGCAGAATGTGCAGACCCACATGGTGAACCTTTGTGAGGAGCAGCAGCAATAGAAATTTGGGTATTGAGATGAGCAACATTGGCTTTTGACTCTTCAAAGTGTCACAGATGGCAGAGAGGCAAATTAACAATTCTTTGAGAAAACATTTGTGTGTGTTTCCAGGCTTTTGACAGATGGGTTTCTGCAGCAAGGGCTGCAAGCTATAGTTTCCACTGCTGCTGTTGACTTATGAATTCAGGGGAGTTAGTGTTGGATCAATAGGGATTTCAGAAGCCTTCAAGGCTTATACTGGGAGATGAGTGAGTTATATCCTTGGATATTCAAGAGGTTACTTGGTAATAAGTCAGGCAAAGATATGAATTTCTACAACAACAGTGATATGAAAGAATGAACTTTTTAACTTGAAAGATGTTAATTTTTCTGTCTTCAAGAAATGTGCATATGATGGAAATTCAAGTTAGTTAGGTTTGGTACCTAGGTCAGCAGTTTCTGTGGTAGAGCCTGACCATTGGACATGCTGATTATAAAAGCATAGTTCTGTTATTCCTCCTGAGAGCCTCTAACGAAATCCCTTTGCTGTAGTTTTCCTTGGGGTGGCTGAGTCTCCTCAAAGTCCTGGTAGCACATGATGGGAAGGCAAAACTTTTGTAAAGCAGTGATTTTGCACATTAGTGTGTGACTGTGCTGGATTTGGGAGTCCCCAGTGTCAAATTTTAACTGAACCCTAATTGCATCTGAACCACCATACAAATCTGCTCAAAAATACAAATGCATTAATTCTGATCTTAATAAAAGCAGCAGCTGCAGATGGTGTTAAGGTCTTTAGGGAAAAAAGCTTAAAGAATCACTGTAGGTGAATTTTCATATTTTAAAATTACTGAATTTTTAAGTAACTTCAGTTTCCAAACATTTGTAATTCTTCTTACTGGATTGGATAATTCAGTAGAATGTTTAATGCTGGGGAGGGAATGCTTCACACTGACAAGCTAAAGGAGTGAGAAGAAACCTAAAACTCCTTCAGACTAAGAAGAAAGATGATTCATTGCTGATGGTACTTTAGGAAATGTTAGGAAGAGCCTGTCATGTGTATGGGTGAGAGCATCTTCTGGACATACTGACAGGCAAGACTAATAAAGCCAGGGCTCAAGAACATGAAACAAGAGTGTTTGGCAGGAAGCCATGGGCAAAATTTCATGTCTATGTTTAAAAATGAGTAGAATTGCAATTGAAAGGAGGTGGAAAAAAGCAGGACTAGATGTGTGAGAAGCAGAACCAGAGTTCTGATGCTATTAGCATAGGAAGCTGAGGCTGGTTAGGTGGGGTAAGATTCTGTCCCAGTCCTAAATCTTATGTGAACACAGACAAGACAAAACCATGAACTTAAAAATTGGTTTATTTTCACTGTTACAACGTCAGGTCTTTTTATTTCTGCTTTCAGCTGTCATATCCTAACATACATACAGCATTGAAATGGAGCATTTCTCTTTCATTGCATCTTTTCCTTGTTTGAGTGTCAACAGTTTGTTCTTGCTGAAGATTGAGCTTGGAGGCCTTACATGGTAACACTGGTGTCTCAGTTCTTAGAGCATTTCTGTGGGTTTTTTTTTCCTTACTGTTTTGTGACATTATAACATTTAATATTTGAGCAAATTTATATGCTAGCTATACTCTGCCCTACCTACTTAACATTCTGTATTGGTTTTTGTTCCCTAAAAGTCTCTATGATCATTGATGGTGACAAATTTCTGGGAGATAAAGAACTCTGAATGCTGTTTTACTTATATAAGCTTTAACTGGAGCAGCTGGCTATTTCTTGAGTTCTTTACAAAATATGTAATTGTGAGTGAAGTTGGCTATTTGAAGACTGTTTTGCTGGCCTCCTGCTGGAAATCATAGCGTATTTCACTTCCTAGCCCGTGGGAGCAAAGTTAGGCAATGAGAGCTTTAGAAAATCCCACCCTGCAATTACAACCAAATGTAATTTTCTAGCAAGTGGTTGTCACTGCTTTCTTTTTTTTATTAATTTTTTTTTTTTAAAGCTGAGCCACCCACTGGGAGTTTGATTCTCTAGGACTCTGAAGATGATTTGAGGGTGGGAGAAATTGAACCTAAACATTATTTAGAGGAGCTCTTTGATGCCTCAACAAAGACATAGTTGTAGGCCTGTCATTTCTGGACCTCCAGAACTAAGGAATAAGCGTTGGATGCTTTGGAAAGGCAGTATTTGTATCTAAACATGTGCCTGTGTGCTCTGCATGTGTTCACAGAAACTCAGAAACTTTGTCATGTTTTGCCCTCCTAGGGATGATTTAGAAATATGTATTGAAGAATCTGGATTACTCTCTTTTCAACATCCTTATTACCTTGTTTTTAAAGATCTAGTACCCAAAGGACTACAATTCTTTAAGACTATTGTAAGCTAAGTTGGTGAAAATCTTTCAGTTACAGTTTATAAAATAGTGAGGCTGTTGATCCAAGCAAATGAATTGCTTTCAGCAGAACTGCAGAAAAGCTGGATTTTCAGAAGGAATCTGAGGTGCTGCTTTGTAAATAGAGCAGTAGACATGGGACCATGCTGTGCTCAGCAATTACACCAGAGTCCATCCTGATCAACTGCTCTAAAGTTACCAAATCCATGCTAACTTCATGGTGAGAACAGAATATCACCTCTGGTGTCCCATGGCTTGCTTTACTCCTGGTGGATTACCAAGGTTCAGCACTCAAGTTGTTGCTGACTTGTGACTCCCAGTAGCACATCTGCCCCTTGCTGCACCCTGGCTGCAGCCCTGCAGGAGGCTGATGAAAATGTCACTGGGGAATGGTGTACCCAGATTCCTGTGTGTAAAAGACATCTGATTTTTTTCCTCCGAGGAGAGTGTGTAATTTGCTGGTTGCTTTCAGTTTTCAGAGTCTATCTGAAATTGTGCAGAAAAGTTTTCTTGTGTATTTGATGCAAAGGATTTGGGCATACAGTCTTTTGGCTTTTCAGGGTGGGTGTTGCTGGTCCTGCAGTGCAAATGCATGGGGATGTCTGCAATGCTCTGCTGCTGTTCTCCTGGAAAAGAAAATTGGAAATCAGAAACATTGCTGATCCTTTTAAAGTTCTTTCACAAAGGGTTAATATCCCCTCATTTGTTCTAAAGTGTGATTTTTGCATTTATTTTCCTTTGAGCCTCCAGTGACACACATCAAGCCTGATTATACAAAGGGTTTGCAGTCAGACACTACTCGAGAAGGAAGGATATAAACATTGCTGCTTGTTTCATAAAGACACATATTAATCTCACTCTGCCAGGCCTTTGTAAACCTTTGCATGGATAAATGATACTACAATTCTTCAAGCATGTAGGGAAGGGAAAGCTGGTTACTTGACTTGTGCTGTCAGCTATCAGTGGAAACATAAAGTCTGTGTTTCTACAACTGCTGACAGTTTGTAGAAGTAGTGAATAAAAATATGCATTTTTAGTCAAATTGCGCTGCCTAACCAGAATATGGTGTTAGCCTGATATCTCTTTTTGGGTGAAATATAATATGTCTGATTGAAAAAATCTATTGTGAGTTTAGTATTTCATCTTTCTGTCTGTATTTTCAAGTCTATAAATAAATTCATGAGATCATTTAGACATTATCTTACAATAAACAACTATGGTAACTCCTGGATAAAAGATAAGAACTAATTTGTTATTTTGATCAATCCATATTTACATGTATCCATTGTTATTGCAATATAATATTTTAGTCACTTTATAAAAAACTTACAATTGTACTCTAAGACACAAATTCCAGGAAACATCCTTTGTGGTAGTCAGTGTTGACTGGTGCTTTGAAAGCTGGATTTTAAAAAGTATTCTATGATTGTTTTCTTGAGGTCATAAATACAATAATAAATATACCACAATTATACAAACTCTAATTCATATTTCTGTGTAATTATTGAAAACACAGATTGTTATTTGTCCTCTGTAATTTTCTGTCTGTTTTTCCTGTAAATGCCAGCTCCACCATTTTTCTATATATTTTCATTTTGTTAGCTGAAGGAAAATGTCATTTCCCAGTAGACAGAGTCAGAATCGTCTGTAAATAAGTAAAATCAGAAATGTAAAATGTCAGCAACTGTTTTCTTTTAAAGAAGGCCATTTTCTTTCTGTGTTTGCATGCAGTGAATAGGGAAAAGAAGTTGCCTTTTCTCCCCCAGTATTGCCAATAAAGATGATATTTCAAGCAGCATTTTTAATTTGTTCTTCTCCAGGGGCTGACAATGAATTATTAACAGTTTTTAACAGTGATGCTGCCAGTTCACAGTGTGTCTGTAATCTGAGGTTGAGTCCTTTCCTCCTTGAAGGAGGAATGCTTTGTTCTGTGAATTCAGTGCAATTTCAGCTGGGGTCAGATGACCTTCAAGCAATATCTGTAGTGGGCTGAGATGGTATCATCCCTGAATTGTTCTACCCTTGCATTGGAGGTTTTGCTTGAAGACAGCTGATGTAGCAGAACAAACCATCCAAGTGCTTTTCAGCATCTTTTGTGCAAAATAACTGTTTAATCAAGGCTCACTAGCTATCCAAGTGAAGCCATCCAAGTCTGTGCTGAAGAAGAGGAGGGATCCTTACACAATCAGTTCCTCAGTCAGCAGTCAGAGGAGTGGACTTCAGCCAAAGAATTAGCCAAGAGCTTACACCTTGTAGAAACATGAAGCCATTGGAACTGCCAGCTTTCAGTTTGTCTTGCTTTATTTTCATCATGGAGAAAAAAGTTGGGGAGGGGGAGGTTAGTACATTGGGATCCAGCTTAATTTCAAAAAACTTCATAGCTCTCTTTGGTTTACCTTCCTAACCTCCGCCTTAGTCTTGCCCTGTAGAGAGGGCCTGGCCTTGGGAGGGTGCATTTCCTTCCATCCAGGGTGTGAATAGCCCTGTGTTAGGGGGAGTCTCTTCACTTGCTGTAGAAGGACCACAAACAATGTTCTACACCTGGATGAAGTGTTACCCTAGGGTGTCTACGACTGGGAAAGATGAATTTGGTGTTAATGCCTCAAATGCACAATCACATTAGTGTGCTAACATATTGCCTCTGACAAAGTCGTGTAAGTTATCTTTAACATCCTCTCATTGTGTATTGAGCTGTAGTGCATTCATTTGTGGTTATTGTGGTCTAAGACTGCAAGCACTGATCGTTGCCATGGGCCAGGTAATATTTTTAGCTGAATAAACTATAGTAATTGGATTCATAATCTAATCCCTTGTTGAATGTGTGCATGGACTATTGTTGTTATTGAACTTCTTTATTAGAGTATTTGTGTGCTAAGAAACCAGCATTAATAGATGGGATCTAAGGAAGATAGATGTGATCTATCTAGTTTAATATCCTGTCTCAAAGAGAAGTTTGTTTAGGGTTACAATGTCTCATAACAAGGAGTGAAAAGGAAAGAGTTAATTTTTTTTTTTTTTTTTTTTAGTATACCATCAGTCACTTATGAAGAATGACTCTAACTCTTCTGTCATGAGACAGAGAGCTAAAGCTCCCTCTCAATATAACTCATTATTTTTGATACATTAATTATGAATCTTCTTGTTTATTTCCCTTCTGGGATAAACACTATCAATGTTTTCAAATCCAACTTCAAAGGAAGAAGCTCTGTTTACAAAAAATTCCTAAAAATATTGCTAATCTTAAAAGTATGTTCCAAATGCAAACTCTTTGTTATCTTAGTAATGTTGCATTTATTAAAGCAGCATGTAAAAAGATGGAGTCAGAAAATAATGCCCTTTCTGTCCATTGATCTGACACTATTGCATTTACACTGAAGATAGCTGGAGTTACTATGAGAAAATGTCTTACGTTTTGGAGGACAGGGACAGTATAAAATATATCTTATAAAATCTGCTAGTTGTATATTTGTGATTTTGAATGAAAGTGCTGCCCAATTCCACAGCAGTGCCTTAGAAATGGGTAATGTCAGGAAGCATAAACCAGGCAGTGCAGTCACTGGAGGAACAAAGATAATCTACATATTTCTGTGAATAAATAAGAACAACTGCTTCTTTTTGCTGTCTCAGTTGCTTCTTCCAATTATAGCATCCCTTTTTATCTGTCTTAATTTATTTCTTAATTAATACTGGTGAAGTCATGCTCATCTACGTTGTCTAGACATTTTTTTTCTGTGTAAACATATGAATTATTGAAATAAAATTGTTTTTCTTGTGGCCCTGGCATACTCTGAGGTGACCTGAATACCCCTATGACTGTTTGCCTGAGGCTGTATTTTGTATTCTGAAGACCTGTAAGGTAGGCATGGGTTCAGGCATTGGAATGAACTGCCCAGAGGGGTGGTGCTGTTTAGGAAACTTCCCTATCCGACCATCCAGGTGCCACTCTGGCAGTCACATCTGCAGCACCTGAGCTGGGACTGAGGCCACTTCACAGCTACACCCCCACACTCACACAGACCAGGATTCCCATAGCACAGTCTCAATGTCTCAATTGTTAAAATAATTTAACCTTGATGCAATAACAAAATAACAGCTCTAGCTGGCCCCTCCAAGGAGGGACATCAGACAAGGACCCCTCACAGTCTAAGCACAGAATGTGTGGAAGTTCTTGGCTGAGTGTCCAGACCCTTGGATGGTGCCACAGGTCCCTGGGCCCTTTGTTTTGCAAAGGGTGGCATTTCATGGCCTCTTGCCTGGGGCTCAACCTTCAGCTCACACTGCAGCTGCTCACCAAGCCACCTGCACTGAATGTGTTCCTCAACAGTGGAATCACCATCCCTGGAGGTGTTCAGGAAAGATCTGGAGGTGACACTTTGGGCCATGGTCTAGTTGACAAGGTGGTGATCAGTCGAAGGTTGTGCTCAATGGGCTTGGAGGTCGTTTTCAACCTATTAATTCTGTGATACTCTGAATTGGAGGACTGTAGTTAGAACCCACGTCATCTGTGTAATGAGCAGTGAGAGCTGTGTCACCTTGACTGTAGATTGGGGGGAGGTGGTGTGTTTATATAAAATTAGAACACAAAAGTGTATACTTGGTAAAAACCTCAGACATTTTCAGGTCTCAAAGCTTTAACGTTTCAATTAGACGTCTCTTATGCCAATGGTGGCCTTTCAGATAAGTTTTTTATTTACTTGAGCACTGGCTCTCAATTTATTATTGCGGATGACAAAGAATATTCAGGAGCATTAAAATGCATGTCAGGATTTTCTTCAAGCCATCAGGTTTGTTTAGTTTGCTGTTGCACAGGCACAATGATATTCTGAAAGGACCAAGGCATTAGAGTAATTTTAAATTAGGTTTTACGCTTCATATAGTTCTTGCACAGTGATAGATTACTTGTTTTACAATACAAATAAAGTATTTGGAATTAGTTGAGGGGTATAAAGTTAAATATAAACTTGCTGATTCTTTGCAGAATTGTGGTCTAACAATCATGACATCCTGGAAAATTATTAGACATAAGTACATCTCAAAACCTTTTTTTTTTTTTAGTTTGGGAGATAGATCTGAGATGTCTAAGTACTTGATGAAGGATATTTCATATAAAAATTGAAAAAGCAGGTTTGATGGGATCAGGTTTCTTCCATGTATCAGCATTCGTAAAAACAAACAACATTCTGATTGTCAAATTCTGTGAAATGAAGTCTTACTCAAAATGTGGTAGCAATTACAGAAAGACAGGTCAGAAAGAAGCAACCCATGGCCAGCCCAGGGCCAAGTCAAAAGTTGTTAGTACATCTGCCTATATACTGCTTAATTGTTGTTTTTCAAGGAGTCAGAAGATGCTATAAGGGGGATATCTTTCACAGCTAATGTTTCTGCTGCCATATCACAACTGTGTGCAGCAGAGGCTGCACACACCTTGTCTGAGGAGGTTTTGCATAGTAAAGAAGAGAGTAAAGGACTTAATCTTTGCTGTGTCTTTGAGTATTAGCTCCCACCTTAATGAGCTATGGGTTGCTTTTGCTGGTGTAGAATAACAATAGAGGTTGCTTGAATTTTTTATTAGGTCAGGGAAATTCAGGTTAAATGGGTGCAAATTAGACCATGTTCAAACTTACGTTCTGTAAATATAACTCAACTTTTAATATGCATTTTGTAGACTTTCCTTTGTGGTTATATTTATTAGTATTATCTTGCTGCAAGGAAATAATTCTTGAAGGATTACTAGAGGGCTTTCTTTTCTGTCAGTGAAAATACAAACATATTCAAAATAAGTTTGATGTGAAAATACAAAATGTGTGTCCTTCATTTTATATATAAGGGCTGAATAAATGCCAATTTTGCATGTTCCCTAATCAACTTCATTTTAACAAATATTCATTTACAAAATCATGTATTTCCTTTCTTATTGATACTGTGAATAGGTGTGTGAAATATGTATTTTATTCAGTATACACAATTGTACAGTTAATTTAATAAATAGTCATTATGCAGTGGTCCATTATTTGGGAAAGAAGCCATGGCAGTCTGCAGCCATATTGCTTTACATTTTTGAGCCCAGAACTTGATAATAGTCTGGCTACTATTTAAATTGAAGGATTGGTGTTCCATTTCTTCCATTTAAATATGAGCAATAATTGGTATAAAGATCCCAAGGATAACAGAAGAGCTTTTCAAGGTAGTATCTCCTGCTACTGTTGGAGAAATCATTGCAACTTCAAAGCTTTCCCAATATTGTCTGAGATTTTGTAACAGTTCTTTTCAGAATTGCTCATTTACTTAGTGTTTTTAAAGATACTAAAGCTGTATGGAGATGCTCCCTAAATTAGGTAGCATTGGTAGCAGAAGACTTCAGTTTTAAGTTTTTTAATAAAGAAGAGTATATTTGACATACTTCAACATGCTAATAGTTAAGATATCTAAGGATGTAATTCTCAGTTATATTGTTTTTATTTTTTCCCCCTAAGACTTCTCCACTGTTAACCAGCAGCCACAAGAATTGAAACATATAATTTTTGAAATTTTCTTACAGTGAGAAAACAGAGGATTTTTTTTTTTTTTTTTAAGAAAAAGAAGGAGGTCAACATCAGTAAGTTCAGCTTGGAGCATTTTCCTCCATGGCTAGACAATCTTAAAGTGACTGAATCAGTTTCATTTGGCAAGGCCAGATGGAGAGAGACCAGATCAACAGTGCAATTTGAGTCTGAAAAGCCTAAACCTGGTTTAAGCAGACAGTACTTGGTAACCCCACAAGAAGTTGCCATTTTCTGTTACTCTACTCACATATCTCCTGTGTATATGAAGTATTGATTCCTTTGTTAAAATTCTCTGTGAGAAAAGCAAATGTCCTTAAATCGTAGCAATATTTGGCCAGTTGTGTTTCCACTTTCTGGTTTTGGTTTTTTTTGGGTTTTTTGGGTGGTTTTTTTGTTTTGTTTTGTTTGTTTGGTCTGGTTTTTTTGCATTTCCATTTTGGTTGCATTTTCTTGTTCTTGAGATGATGAGCCCTTGAAGGCCTTCTTCCTGCTGAACTTGGTCAACAAGATATTTGAGTGCATTTTGCTGACCATACTTAGATATTTATTCTACTCCAGAAGAAAATGCAGGCATGGTTCCCTGAAATCACTGTTTGGCAGCAAGGACTAATGACAGGACCAACCTTCCAACGAGGTCTGCTGAGCATCTCCTTGCTGATGGCTGATGCAACCTCTGAGTTAGGAAAGGGCTGTGTCTGTTGTGAGGAGTGTTTGACTGAAGGTTGCCTTTTAGCACTGGAAACTCAAATGGGCAGTGTGCTGCCTGCTGCCTTCACATATCCAAAGGTGTTACACCACAGACCGTAAATGTGACCATTGACTGTACATCATGATTATGTCATATAAGTGCAGCTGGAAGAACATTTGTCTGGCATTAAACCAAACAGCTCAACTCTTTCAGACAGCAGCACGCACATAACAGTTTCAGATCGTTCATCCGTCTAGTTTTTGATATACTGTGAAAAGAAATGCCAGAATTTATGCACATGGCCATGCTGCTGACAGATTCCTCAGGATACTTTGAAGAAATCTGACAGCTCCAATTTAAGTTTACTAATGTGATAAAGTGTCTTTTAAAGGGTATAAACATTTTATATTGGGAGCTGCGGTCTTGCCAGTGAAAGTGTTTGGCTTTACAAAAACATAAAGAAAACAAACGCCCCTCCATAAAATAACATGGCTTTACCGTAATATTGTTAGAGAAATTTATGTAGTTAAATCTGCCGAAGGAAGTAAAGGATTCCAGTGGCCATTGGATTTCTGGGGCAAAATTGTGAAAGCCCAGAAATGTTTTAACAGAAGTAAGATTAAATCCTGTAATTAAAAAACAAAAAAAAAAACCCTTCTGGTTTTGTTTTCTTTATTTTTTTAATCCCTTAAATTAGCTTAATTCTTTATGGAAACACTTTTACAAAGGTCAAATCCAGTTTGATCTTTTTTAATAATACTCCTTGGTTGATATGAATGTTTGTATTTCAGCCCTCAAAGCTAGCAAGGTGTTGAAACCAAGCTACTTGTTTCAGGATTGTCTCCAGTTCTCAATCTGAGAACCTGGTTTAAAGATGTTCTTCAATCATCTTGAATATAGAACAAAACTGAGAGCAAAGTTGGTGTAATTGCTTTATCCAAACATATGGAGGAAGTAGCAGTTCAGGAGACAAAGCTGCTCCATGTCTGTGGGTGTTGTAGTTTCCCCTATACACCTCAACAACAAGAAATAGGAAACTGATCTCTCTTCTGCTGTTCAGATTAGACCAATTTCCTTCATGCTTTTAATCTAGCATGGATGAAACAGATTTTCAACTTGATCTTGTGAAAACCTTAATTGTTGTTCAGGATAATTGCTTGTTTTCTGCTGTACTGTGCTACATAATGTCCTTTTTTCAGTAAAATCACATCTTAGAGTGAGAACACTGCAATAACAATTACTCTGACTTTATAACCATCAAAAGGAAGGTAAGCATCCTGTAGTTCCCCACTTCAGGGTTGCACAGTGAAAGTAATCAATTGGTTTGATTGTGTCAGGTGTAAATTTGAAACAATAAAGACAATTGAAGGAATTTCTACAGTCTGCATTGAGTCAAGGGATCCTCCTACCATCACTCTTGTTCACAGGGAGCATCTGAAGTGATGGTAGGGAAGATATTAAAACAAATTGCCAGAAGCTGATGGTAATTACCCAGGAGGGGAAAGGAATTTAGGGATGAAATAGCTCTGCCTTGTACCAGTCGCTGAAATCTGATGAGCCACTAGAGGACTAGAAAGTGTGAAATATACCTCAAAATTGAAGAGGGAGGGAAGATCTGTGATCTGTGAAACTACCCAGTAAGCCAAAGATTAAAAACTAATCATTGGAAACAATTTTAAACAATAAAAATAATAAATAAAATTTGTAATTGAAGGGATTCTGAATATCTAAAATATGTTAGGGGTGTTTCTGAGGAAACAACTAATATTTGAAAGAGAAAGATTTGTTTGATAGTCTGTCTGGATTTTCTGGTGGTCCTAATCTCCTTCTTCTACAGTTGCTTTGTGTGTTTCAGTGTTGGCAGAGGAGTCTGTGGATTCCAAACATTTGCAATGGTTTAAAAACAGATTAAGAAATTCATGGAAGAAAAGTGCCCCTATACTCTTAAACACAAAGCTGCCACTCTTGTCTTGAAAACTTGTCTTGAAACTTGAACTGTGAGTTGCTGGAAGATGGCAGTGTAGAAAAACTAGGGCAAAAAGTATGGAGCAGAATTTACTTTTCTATAGTAGTTTTTCTCAGAAATCTATTCCTCTCCAGTTGTGGAAAAAAGACATTGATGTGAATCCTCTGTCATCACCAGCGTAGCTAATCTTAGGAATATTTGAAGAACATAAAGTTGCAAAAGCCCTTTTTATCATCTGCATTTTCCTCTGGCCAATGCTTCCTGTGATTATATTATTTTTTTAAATATGAAATGATAAATTCACCCAAAAATTTTTAAATATTGTTCTCTTAATAGATTATTACTGAATGTTTGCTCTTCTGTAACTGAATATTCTTAATTAAAAACTGCTTCAGTAATATGATAGCTGTATCACACAGTAAGTGATCCTGTTCAGAAGGAGAGGTACATGAATACACCTGGGTGCTCCTGGAATGATTCAACATACTCTTTCTCAGCCTTCAAACAGAATTTCCTTATAGCTTTTTCATGTGATGTTTGCTATATATTGTCTTTGTTAAGTGATGGATTCAATGGATGAACATGATATTAGGTGCTAAACTTTCTCATCACTTTCTAAATCTTCTCATTTCTTTCAGCAGATTGGTATGGCTGCACTCTTCTCTGCCAGTGTGACACCCATCTCTCCCCAGTTACTCATTCTTTGTGGCTTCATAGCACACTCATCATTTTTGCTTCAGCCTAGCTCAAAATTTAGCATCTAAATACAATGTTGATGGAATCGAAGTGCAGGAGAATAATCCTGAGAATGTCACTGAGTGAGCTGCAAGCCCTGGAAGTCCAGCTCTTTCCACCAGTGGAGTTAAGGTGACTAGTCTGTGAAAGCCCAGAGGTGGCTGAGCCTCAGCTGAGCTGAATGTCTTGGCTCCTGCCTGGTGCTGGAGGTCATGTGCAGATCACACAGCTGTGTCTCACTGCTCAACCCCCAAGCAAATCATGTAGTAGGTGTGTTTGGAACGTTTCTAACGTGTGCTGACAGTGTTGCAAAGCTGTGGCTGCTATAGCTGTTACAAATGGGGGTTATTCCTCTATACCTGTGGGTAAGTGACAAGAGCATCTGTCCAACCAGGATCACAGGACTGCTTTAGCTAGAGGGAATCCAAGCCAGAGCTTGTGATTTTCAGAGAGATCTCCATTCTCCTAGGAGGGTTTCTACCTTATACTAAGTGATCAGTGGAAATAAAAGGGATTTCTGAAAGGCAGAGCCAAATCCAAGACTTAACCTTCCCAGATGATTCATGGAAGAAGGGACCTAGAGACAGGTCCTGCCACTACCCCTTCTTGCCTCTCTGAATCTCTTCTTGCTGACCCAGTGGGCAAATATTAGTGCATGTCCTTGTCCAGTTTGGCTTTAAGCTGGTAGGTGCCATGCTCTTTAACCTAGTGTGTAGCTGATCCTACAGCATAGTAAATAACAATTCCTACACTCCTTCCTCCAGCTTAAGAAAAACCTAAAACAACCTATGTCAGTAATGTCCATAAAAAGTGAAACATTTAATCTTGGGGGAGCTAACAATCCTGGTCTTCTTTTAGTATCAAGCTGGAGGGTTTTGCTCAGTGTACACTCTCTAGAAGGAGGTGGTATTTTCTACCATTTTATGTCACTTTCATTAGGACCACTATTGATCCTCTGCCCTTTTCAGTGTACCATCAGGAGCTGAATTCCACTCTATATGCCTCAGTCTTTACATTTAGAAGAGAGAGTGGATTTAAAAAAGAAACACTAATAACAATAATAAAAAAATACCAAAAATTTAACACAGACCCAAGGGAAAGCCAATATATGCAAGTTTACCTTTTTTACCCCCTGCAATCAATGTATCTGTGCTAGCATGATCTTTTCATCATGCTTCTGCTTACAGGCATGGCTCAGGAAACCCTGTCAGGGCAGTTGGTTAGACAAACTTTTATGCTTCTAAAAAAGCAGGGTTGTTTACTCTGCTTTGGAGAGGAGGTGCCTTGACTTCCCTTGTGGACATGAACCAAAGGACTGTGTTGATAATTATGCTGAAATTCAATAAAGGTTTTCATTCCCTTCTGTATTTCTAGAGTATTCCCAAGCTTTTTTCTATAAGGAAGCTAAATTCAGTGGAAGTTTTAGAAGTAATTACATTGAAAATGCCATATAGTGGGAAGAAGATTTTAAAACATGGTTCAATATTTTGTTTTAAATGGATTTATAATTACATATGGGAATTCTTTGCTTCCACAGTCCTGAATGGGACAGGAGGAGAAGAATGACAGCATGCGTGGGAGTATTGATTTTAAATAACTAGACTATTAAATGATAGCAAAAAAATGTATCACTCGGTAGATATCTCTGAGGATGATATCACATTCATCTGTCACTGTGGAATGGAAATAACTTTTAGACTTTAGCTTTTGATATAGATTTTATGGACTTTTTTTGCCTTTATAATTGGATTAGAATTGCTGCACTTGTAACCTTTTCAGTGACTACTCATTCAAGTATTGACACACGTATGTGTTTTATCAGCATCACCCTTGTGGCTCAAAGGCTTGGTCCACAAACAAATGAGTACCTGGCTCTCAAGATACATCTCTCAATTACTGCAAACTTCTAGAAAACATATAATTTATAATAATATTGATTTTCATTTTTCTTCCCTAACTTGAATTTAGCAACATCTCTTCAGGCTGACAGTGCTGGCTATAAAAACCCTGTGTTCGAGCTCAGACTGAACTATAGTTCAAAGAGTCTCCCTGGATGATACTTAAATCATGTTAGTCTCTCTGCAAAGTCTTTTATGACTATCAGTAGAGTTGAGAGACATTAAGTTGCCTGCTAGAGTTGTATCCAGTGAAAAATGCAGAAATTTGCTTAATAAAACTACTATCAAATTTATGTTGAATTGAGATCATTATTACATAGGAGGCTGAAAAAAGTGGTTATGATATTGCAAGGTATTAGCTTTTTTAATTTAATTTTAATTTTTAAATGAGAAATGGGGAAAATGCATTGGGGAAGTGATTTTATTATGAACAGTTTTTATCTTTTTTTACTTTAAATATTTGAAAATAAAGGTTGTCTCAGAACCTTTCAATCAACTTCTAAATCTCTCTAATTTAGAGATTCAGTAATTCATGGTTAGGAATAACATCACACAGATACAAAGAACACTGGAACTGGAGAGCAGACACATATTTCATCTGGAAATATGATGACAGATAGTCTGAATTTTCATGTGGATGCAGTATGTTTTTGAGTTGGTAAAGAGGCAGTCCTCAAAAGCAAGTGCAAACCTTTTGTCCAAAATGCTTAATTGATATGAGAGTTATCCACAGGTGGCCTTGGTAATCTCAGAGTAATTTCTTTAATATCTACACGCAACATGAAATAATGTGATTTTTTTTTTTTTTTTGGTGTGCAGAAAACCATACAGCTGTCCTGTATTACAAGCATCAGGACTTAGATTATGTGCAATGCCAATGATATGAATGTGTTAACAATTTCTTATTATAATTTTAAATAAAACCTGCTTCCCAACCATAGTTTTTCTTTATGTTTTGCTGAAAATACCTGAGCTCAGCTGGGGAAACCATATCCATTTGAACAGTTCTGTTAACATCAACATTTGGGGCTAATTGTACTACAGACCAACTAAACAGTGGTGCAGGCTCCTTCTCAGGGGGTTCTTTAGGGGTAGGAAATACATTTTTATTTTCCTCTTTTCACTCCATCCTTTCCCATTTCCAGTGGCTTTTGTTGGTTTTTTGGTTTGGGTGGGGGTGTGGTTGGTTGGATGTCAGCCCTCCTTTAAGCTCTAAATATGTTTCCTATTATATAAATAGAATTTTACACACATGAATAATCTTTTTTAATTCAGTGGGGACTACCTATGGTTTTAAACTGCAGATCCACCCTCATTCTCTGAGTGCAAGGATTATTTCTTATGAAGTGCAGAGCATATTGTCAGCACTCTAAGCAAGTAAACAACAGATAAAATATGAAGCTTGGATAGATGAGTGTGCAGAAAAGTACAGATTTTTTTTTTTTAATTGAAAGACACCACTGCTTTCTCCTTTATGTTTTAAGACTCAAAACTGGCAAAGTAAACTTGTTTTGAACTTTACAAAGTATTCTCTTTTGGAAGGAAGACCAGATAGGAGAAATATTAACTCAGATATATGCTTTCTGAGGATGTATATATGATGGAAAAGACCCAGGAGGAAGTAAAAGAAGTGCTGTTCCAATTTGACCTTTAATATCCATCCCCAGATGATGCTCTGTGAACAGCTCTAGTGGTTTTCACTTTGAAAAGTCTTGGTTTCCCCTAGTTCCTGGCATGCCAAGGCTCTTTGCAGTCCACATCCTCCTTCTGGCTGATCTGTTTCTGATAAAACAGGCTTTGGATAGAAATACACTGGCAGAAATTCTGGCATTGGTGATAGCAATCTGCATCTGCAATGGGGAGAGTCAGGTTGTGCTTGTTCAGTGGAGAGAGCAGAGGTCATTCACCTGGGAAATGCAGCTGAGGTGTGACTGCATTTGTCCTTTCTCTGTTTGTTTGTGTTCCTGATGTGCTGCAAGCATCTCTCCATCAGCATTTCAAAGGTGTGCATCTCTCTCCCAGGACTCTATCCATGCTGCACCAAACTAGAAATGAACCTCTCACTGAACCAAAGGCAGGCTACCTCCAGGATAATCACAATCTTTACACTTTAAAAATGCTTTTTTGAAACAAGTCAGGTAGGCAATAAACACATGTTTTCTGGCTCCTGTTGTTCCTGCTCTCCCCTCTGTGACGTGCTGGGTGTGATCAGTGGAGGTTTAGAGCCATGACCTTACAGCTGCTGATGTGGGACCTTGTGGTTACGAATTTGCCTGGATTTCCTACATTGTGTGGTGATGGTGGGAACAAGCACCACTGTCTTCTTTTTCCCCCTCCTTGCTGGTAGCATTCCTGGATTATAGATAGCTGCAAACTTGGCAGCACTGGCTGAAGAAACTCAGGCTAATAATTTAGGACATTCATGAAATTTTTTTTTAATGTTTCTGTTAAGTTTGTTTTTAGGTTACAGAAGATTGCAGCGAGAGGCAGATTGGGAGTTCAGCAGCAGATGATGCCTGCTGCAAAGGGGACTGAGGACATTAAATGGGGATAAAGAGAAAAATAAGCTACAAGTCCCTTTTGAAAGCTTTTGAAGCCATAATCCATCTGTAGTGTAGGTTTTTGTGGTGTTTAGAAACCCATGTCAAGGCAGCTTTTTCAGCTTCGGATACTGGTGATGGCATAAGGCTAAATAAAAAAACCCAAAACTGAAGTTGTAGTAACTGGTAGCAGAAAAAGTTGAAGCCACAGGGGTGAACAACAGCTAACATATCAAAGTGTAAAGTATGTTTTATCTCAGTTCTCAGTCCTTTTGTAAGATATTAATGGTTTATTTGAAATGCAAATGAGCAAGGAAGAAATTTTACTGCAAAACTGTATTCCACATCAAACTTTGATGTCTGATTATACAGAAAGAGCTTCTAAATTTTTCTGTAGTTTTTAAAATCAGCTCAACATATTCTTAAAGGGCTTACATTTAAGATAAAAGACTCGGTAAGCAAACAGCAGTTGCTGTTTTAAGTGTGCATTCCTATTCTCCAAAGCATCAAGCTGGGGAATCATTAAGTCTCCTTTGTTTAAATCGAGTTGAAGGAGAGGGCGGAAGGTGAATAAAGACATTGTGGTAATTTTCTCAGAGACTATTTTATACAGCCCTTTTGTACCAGCTGACTGGGAATCAATAGTACTTTATTGGAAAACAAGCAAGCAAAATGAAAACCCAGGACAGCTCCTGAGCACAGCTGCTGTCATTGCCATTAGGAAACAAAATCTTCCTCTAACTTTCAACATTTACACAAAAGGACAGTGATGCTGTTGGAGTTTTACTTTAAATTTGACTTCTTTTCAAGATCTTTCTAAGATGTTGTTTTTATAGTTTTTCTTACATAAAGCATAGCCTGCTGTTTTTGTGGAATATAAATCCCATATTGTTGTATTTGCTGTACCAATAGAGTAACTTCTACTGGGAAGATTTAAATTTTCTTTTTCTTTTTTTTGGTCAGCTCTATGTTCTCGCTTCCTTCCTTCTTTTCTTCCTCATCTTCCATCCCCGACTTCACTTCTTTACAATGACATAAATAGCAATGACATTTCAAAGAAGTGGAGAAGTGAATTCCTAACTGACATTGTCTCAGAGAAACTCTTGATCAATTTGGTTTGCACAATGATTGTGTATTTGTTTTCCCTCCTGAAATCTGAACATGGAACCAACTCAACAATGTAGCAGATAATTCAACTCTGTAATTCAAGCTGGAAGTTGTCACATGAAATGGGAAAAAAAATTGTTTGACAATATTTGAGAAAAATGTGATAAAGCTGTAGGAATTGTGAATGGAAAAACATTGATTTTGAAATGTTGTTATCAAAATAAACATTGTTGACCAATTCTGCTAATCCCCTTTGGTTTGGTAATGATCACTCAACAAAACTGGATTCAAGCCTGGGAGGAAAACTCTCCTAATTTTTTTGGTTTTTTTCAATTTTCAGGAATATGAATGGAAGGAACTGTAAAAATTAAAGATGATTAATTGATTAGAATTCCTCAGGCCTAAGGTGTAGATGTCAAAATGTCAGTTAATTATAATTGGTGGAAGAAACTGCACTTTTAGGATGCATTTCAATTCATAGAATGCATTTCTGAATTTGTGCCTTAAAGTGCCTATTTCTCTTCATTATGTAGAGTAGCTTGGGTAACTATTTCAGGTCTAGATATTCATGCAGATGTTTAAATTTAGAAATTATTTTTATGCTCTAACTTGACAGCATCCAGTCAAAAATAGACCTTGGCATCAGTGTAGACAGTTAAATTCAGGCTTCTATGTATTGTGCAACAGCTGCCAAGGAATAAACAAATGTTCAAAACTTATAAGAATGAGGGAGGGAAAAATGCTGAGAACTCTATGGCTATGATTTTATTAAAAACCCAAGAAAAATCAGTGCTTTGCCCTCACCTGAGATCCTGTGTTTGGTTCCAATTGCTGCATGAGAAAGACACTGGAGTGAGAGAGAGAGAGACAGAGAGGGTTGAGAGGGAAGATGAGGATGACGTGGTTATGGAGAAGATATATCATATGAAGAGACTGAAAAGCCTTGGACCATTTAAGAAGAGATGAATAAGAGTGAAACAGTAAAATTAGCCAAAGTAGTGATTACAGCAAAAAAAAAGCAGGATGTGCATTTGTATTTTATTTTTAAAGCTTGAATAGAAGAACAAGGAAACACTGATTGAAAGTGGAAGGGGGAAATAAAAAGCTGATGGAAGAAAAGACTTTATTCACACGTTGTATAATTAACCCATGCAGTCATTTCCCTAAGATGATATTGAGGCTAATGTTTTACCAGCCTTGGAAAAAGGGACTGGAAATACATATATGGGAACAAGTGAAGCATTTTTGGCCATGATAATGTGCAACATCCCCCTCAAAAACAAGAGAGTAGCTTTGAGTGTTTTCAAAGTAATTTCAGAACTCCTGGAACAGTGTGACTTTGGGATGATTTCAGATTTCATCACTTTTGAACCAAGTATAAAGTAAATGGTTTTGAGGATTTTTTTTTTTCCAAAAGTTAATTTGTTTATGCAAAATAGATGTACTATTTGAAACCATGAGATTGCATATTGCTTGGTTATCATCTGCTCTCATTTATTCAACTTTATGCAAAATCCATTGTGGCCCTCTGTTAGAACGAAGGCGTATTTTTGTTTGTGATGTATTAAGAGCAAAATAGCAGTGATATTTCAAAAAGAGTGGGCTAAATCAGTTTCAGTATATTGTCTGGCTGGGAGATGAGCTCAAAGGAATCTCAAAGCAATTCAAGCAGGTTGCAGCCTTTAAATGCTAATTGGGTTTGTCTGCACTGTTATTGATAGAGCCTCTAAGGAAGAGAATGAGAATTCATTATTCTTATACGAATAACCAAAGGAAGAGGAAGTGAATTAAAGGAAGATGTACTTTTTCTTCCTAAATTCCAGATCTATCAAACCTACTTCATTCACTTCAATCTTGTGTCTAGTGGCCAGTGTTATGTTTTAGATTTAGTTCTGTTTATAGGTCATTAAATACCTATTGCAAATATCAGTGAAGTTTTTTTTTCTTAAGCAGCCAGCAAATATGTGATCTCCTGTTGTTGCTCCAGTTGTGGGATGAAATGTGGCAATGCAATCTGCTTTTATGTCTGCTTTGGTCTGTTACACAGGGCTTAGAATTGATGTTAAGGGGGGAAAAATCATGGAAAGAGTTATAAAGCAGACTGCCCAGGGGAAGTGGTGGAGTCACCATGCCTGAAAGTGCTAACAAAGCATGTGGAAATGGCACCTGAGAACAGTTTAATGGTGAATGGTGGTGGTGCTACACTTATGCCTTGACTTGATGATCTGAAAGGTCTTTTCCAACCATAACAATTCTATGATTGTATGATTGTATGATTGTATGAAGTCCTATTTCTCTGAGGTAAAAACTAAGTTTTCTGAAAGCCCAAGGATTGTTTTAAGTAGTACATGCAATTGAGGTGCTCCTTGAACCCTCTCAAGGACCTCTGTGCTTTTTTTTTTACCAAGAAGATCTGGAATTCCTGTCCTTGCCTCCTCCTCTTGGTGGCATTGCATTCTGCTGTGTGATTCTCTGATTCTCACTTATGCTGGGATGGGGTTTGAGCTTTAGAGGATTGGTGTGAAAAGGCAGCAGGGCAGCTTTCTGCATTCATTTCGTGGTCCATGGGGAAAAACAATGGGGTTTTTTAATTTCCAGACAGGTGTGACAAATACGTTTGAGGAAGAGCTCTGATTACAGGTGGTGAGAAGCAGTAAAAAAGGAACTGCCTGGAACTAGACCATGGAGTTTTTACTTCCTAAGCAGGAATGGCATTCTGGCTGTGTGCACCTCTCTCCCCTTTCTCAGTACAGTTTACTGTGGTCCAACCCCTAACATTGTCACCAACCAAAAATTCCCAAGAAGCTGTGGCTGCTGTGAGTGTCAAATAGGGTTAGAATGGGACTTAGAATGAGCAAGAGGGAGTTTAAAGCTAGGAGCCATGGGCTGTATTCATTAGTGCATACCAGCTGCTCTGTTTTGATGTGAAGGGTATAAAAACATCATCAAATCAGGAGATTAAACTGTTTATGGCTGCATTTTCTTACTTTCAAAGAGACTGCCATACCGGTGAATCCCTGTAATTTTGAGACTGGTTTGAAAGAAGGCCATTCATCTTTCGGATTTATTTTGTTAAACCTGGGGAAAATGGATGTCCTTGAGAGGACTATTATTTTTCACAGACTTACAGTAAAATCTGGAGAGCACCTGTAAAGTCTGTGTTGGACACTGTAAATGTGTACCATGACCATGGGTAACTGTGCCCCAAGCATTTTAGGAACCATTTGCTGAAATTAATTTTGTTCCCCCCCCGCCCCCACTGCCCTAATTTCAGTAATGATCTTTCTATTCACTTGCATTTTCATAAAACAGATTTGAAACAGATACTGCAAATTATCAGATACTCACTAATGAAATGTGTTAATTTTTTTAGCATTCTCTTTTTTTTTTTTTTTACTGTGGCATTGGAATCAGCAGTATAATTATCCTCTATTAAACCAACCCAAAAAGGATTTTCTTGTAGCTGGGCAAAATTTAGTGACCTTCTCCACGGTGCTGCAGACCAGAACCCACATGAGTTTCTTGGCACACTCTCTTAATCTGAAATTTAAAACAGAAGAACAGCAAAAGTTATGCTAGTACAGATTTTTTTGCCTGAGTGATTCTGGTTTCCTCCTTGTCACAGCCCCTCCCAGCTGCTTTTCTGGGATCTCTCCAGCCATTCAGGCCATATTTCTTTCTTGTATGTTTTCATACTGTTGATAAAAGGCATAATGATGCCTGCCATCAAAAAGCTATCCAGCACAATAGCTCTTTATCTCTGTGCATTACAAACCTGTCATCTGGGGCCTTGCATTAAATTCCTTAAATTCTTTTGTGGGGTGGATGCACAGCAAATAAGGCCTGGATTTGCAAGGGTGCTGAAGAGGTCTTGTTTCTTAGGACTATCATGGGATGTAATGCTGTTCATCTCCCTTGAAAATCAGTCCTTGTCCTTCCAGGCCATAATGCATATGTGTTAAACTTAGTGAGAACTTCTGCTTGAAGTTTCTTAACCTTCTTGCCACCAGATGCATAATTTCTAAAGTAATAGTAATTAATAATAATAATGATTTTCTCCTAACTTACCCATTCTCACAGCAATATATATTTAATGTACTTTTTTCTGTTATGCTCCATTATTAAGTATTAAATCTATGTCATTATTAAGTGAAGAATGATAATAATGTAAGTGAACAAAATGCAAAAAATAGTAAATATTCGCATCCCAGGTGATGGATATTTAAATATAATTGCTTGTAAGATGTCATATTTATTTCGTAGCAGACAAATGAAAGAAGAGAGGATATACATTTAAATGGAACTGGGTTTGAATTCTGCAAGCCTTGAGCACAAACAGCCAGCCAGATTCATTGCAGCTCTTTGTGTTACAGTTTCTGAGGAGAAAATGTGCCTAGATGAAGGAGAGAAAGAGGGTTATAGGGTAGGGTTACAGCTCTGTGTGAAACCAAACTCTGTAACTAATGAGGATAGTTGGCCCTGGTTTTCCTGCACTATAGTATAGACACATTTTAACCATGGGAGATCAATTCTAACAGGCAATCAGAAGTCATCTATAGTCAGTGTGTGTGTTTGTAAGTGCATTAATAAGTGAAAACTTTAACATTCACATCTGTAGCAGAAATAATGTTTCAGAATGAATATTTAGGATGCATACATTTAAAGAAGAAATTTGAGTTCTAGTGAAATAAAGGAATGACCCTGTGTAATAACCTGAGCTTTGCTGAGAGGAAAATGTGCTGTGGCAAATATTAAGAATTAGGAGATGATGAGTAGCCTGGTTATCCTAAATGGTTAGTGCTCCTCTGTGCATCATAGTGACTGGCAGGCTCCAGAGCATGGCTGCTTGGTCTGTGCAGACAGCAAAGCATCTGCCTCTCTTTTTTTCAAATGCTTGTTGCTAATGCTGTTGAACTGAACCCTGGCATAAGGTTTTTCTGAGGTGTTTTTGGCCACTTGATATCGAAGCTTTTGGATACTCTTTGCCTACTTCATGGATATGCTGTAATGTCCTTTTGTTCCAGTTCACCAGCCATTGGATTTATGTAACACACAAAGTGCACGTTTTTTTTCCTTTTCGATGCTGTTTTAAAATGTAAATTATATTAATGAAAATTCGATGAGAAAGCAGAATATTACTGTATCTTCATAGTGCCTGGTATGCAAAATGGTGCAAACTGAATGCCAGTCTATTTTAAAGTGAACTTAAAGTAAAATGAAACATATTTCTGTGTCATGCTTGTCATCAGCAGAGTAACAGTGATTTTAGGTCTAAACTTGTATCAATTTCCTTTTAAAAGTATAACAACAATTTTTTTTTTTTTAAATTCTGCTTGGGAATGAAAATAACATAAAAAACCTTTGCTTTCTTTAATGGCTAAGTTCAAGAATCAGGAGACATAATTATAGATATGTTCATTGTGGCATTATTGAAAATTTCAAAATTACTGTTTACTCTCTTCAAAATGGATGACCACAGCTTTCCTTTATCACCTTTGGCTTTATCTGCAAGGGAGATAATTCTTTTTCCATTGCTTTCCAAAGGGAGATATCACAAACTGGCAACATTATAGGAGAGAGGTTTGTTAAACGAGAGTATGATGGTGTTTCAAGGCATTCAGAATTAGCTGTACATGCATAAAGTGACTATCTGCTCTCCATTATGAACCACATACTGCAATTAATTGCATGCCCTTTGAGAATATTTTTAGCCATCTGGATGTGGTGAAAAAAATCTACAAAATGGTGAAAGAGCTTTATATATTCAAAGGTTAAAATAAAAAAGGTAAACTTGATCTTAATATCAATTTGGTCTTTAACATCTGC